>NC_141137.1:6668333-7975000 GCF_053477565.2 Lygodium microphyllum | reverse complement strand
CATAACTTAAGAGTAAATCATGGGAATGAGAACAATCATTGATTTTTGCTTAAGACATACCATCAAAAGTCGAGTTTGAAAACCATTATCAAAGGAATTCCCTCTCTCATTCACTACTATACACAATCAATGCTACCCATCCTAAACTTGTGGCAGCCACTTATATCAAGACAATTGCACAATCAATCTTGCTTGGAATATCAAGCATAGTCACGCTCATAATTTCTAAGAGAAGATTATGCATTCAATATTAATACAATGTTAGGCAATCAAAGGCAAACTTCAAAGGTTTCGGTAGAGCTAGTATGTCACTCTCCAGCATTTAATTGATGGACCAGGTTTTATAAGCTATCATGGTATTAAATCCAGTTGAAACAGCAATTGAACGAGCTCGCCATGATAACGTTACACTCTATCAGTTTCATAAATAACTTGGATACAAGGAATCAACGCCATTGGCCATGGAAGTATCAATCAATGTAGCTTCTCATTCAAAGATTTACATATATTAACGGTGCATGTGTCTCAAGAACAATCACAGTAAGCTCGTGCTACTCTCATGGAGAGATATTAACGGTGCATGTGTCTCAAGAACAATCACAGTAAGCTCGTGCTACTCTCATGGAGAGATCTGCATACCTATACCAGCGCATCTCCTGATGCAAATCACAGTGAGTCTGGGTATCGCTATCTAACCAGATCGCAACCATAAACCTATGCAATGCACGGATTACCATCTAGTTAGTCTGGGTATCACTAGCTGACCAGATCGCAACCATACACCTATGCAATGCACGGATTACCATCTAGTTAGCCACATTGCAACCATACACCTATGCAATGCATGGATTAGCATCTAGTTAGCCACCTTGCAACGTACAATAATGGAACCAATATCATTGGTGCAAGAAATATCCTCCTATCCCTCAATGCTATGGCCATTGGTTGTATAGATTAAGGAGCGCATCAGCAATACAAACAGCCAGTCAGGCTCCAGCATGACGCAAAATATGATTTTGCTACAATACTACCAATTTACTAAGCATATTCCAATATTAATAGAGATCCTAGCTTAGATAATCATCATCATTCCGAGTAAATACGAGCTACAATAATATCAACTTATGGTACATGATTTTAAGAAATGAAAAAACCTAACAAAGTTGAAGAAATCCATATTAAACTCCATATTAGTGGGTTTGTGTCATTCAAGTGCTCAATGCAACAACTCACTCGGCATCCTGGCCAAGCTAGCTAATGTAAAGTAGAGTGGTTGAGCATGGGGATCTTGTCATTCATCCTAATTTTGATTATAGGGTGAATATTGATATATTTTTCCTATCATCCTCACCTCCATGTGTGTTAATCTTGCTCATCGATGAAGAGCTTGTTGTAGTGGGCAACTCAGTTTTATCCTTTAGGCTAAGGAATCTCCTGAGTACCAAAAAGGAAGGCAATGGTTCCTACTATCAATGAGCCCTGATTGGGGTCATTGGATAAGCATCTTTTGAGCCTTTAGGTTCATTGTGCAATAGGGTGAGTCATATATTAGTATTTAATATAGGAATCATTGATTATTTTAGGGGCATGCTTCATTGGATGCATGTCCCATTGCTAGCTACAGGGGAGGGGCTTCCTTATGTGTGTCCGAGTTATAGGAAGTAGAGAGTTTTATGAATGACTATCTAGTATGTATAGTGCACAAGTAGCATATGGTCTAAAATATGGCTACAGCTATATAATCAATATCTCTCGCAAAGGGTGGAAGTGTAGTAAAGGATCTAAGTGTGTAGGCCATATAATTGTTATAGTAGAAGTTTGTATATTTAGGGAAACTAGAGAGAGATAGAGAGAGATAGAAATAGAGATTGAGACTGAGGCAGCCAGAGATGTATGTTTGTGTCTGATGTAAGTGGATGCATGTGCATATGTACCACTTATGGACTAAGAGCTTCAATGTAACTACATACATAGTGATGTTTGTGTGTGTGTCTCCAAGTCATATGTATAAGTGTGGAGAATAAGTCAATATAAGAACCCTCTCTCTCTCTCTCTCTCTCTCTCTCTCTCTCTCTCTCTCTCTCTCTCTCTCTCTCTCTCTCTCTCTCTCTCTCTCTCTCTCTCTCTCTCTCTCTCTCTCTCTCTCTCTATCTATATATCTATGTATGTATGTATGTATGTATGTATGTATGTGCGCGCGTGTGCGCTCTCTTTTTTGCTACTTTTAGAGTATGGTTTGATCTCGGTTCTAACTTTAAAATCAATAGTTGTTGAAGCAAAGTACAACGCAAAGTAGAGATTCTATCTTTTACTCTATAAATTATCTAACAATTAAATTTTCCCTCTTACGTGTTGCCAAAATTCATTTAACTAGGCAATTTTTGTTAAAAGGAATTGATGTTTTCTTATATCTATCATTTTCACTAGGTTTTGATTATCATGACCTTAGAATCTAATATTCTTATGGCAATCAACATAGGGTAGACTGGAGATTCCATCTTCTCTTCTGCAAATTAGCTTATAAGTAAATTTGCCCTATTCTTCTATTGCCATTATTCATGTGATTGTGTATAACATAATCATGAATATTGATATGTATTAATGTGCTTGTCCTTCAAGATTTAACATACAATTCTTTACATGTATTGTGTAGGTCGCAGAACCAAAGGGAATAATGAACATTCTCACAATAGAAGAACATAATAGGAAAGATGAGGAATGGAAGGGGATCATTGATATACATTGTTGGTCATCTTGAGTACACATGGGTCGCGGAGCTTTCCAGGTGAAAGTGCCTACAATAGGAGATGTATCTAAGCATTGGGGATGGGTAGAATTTTAGCTCTAAGACAAAGAAAGATTGATTCACACCTTGTGAGAGAGACATTGGTGCAACATGTATTTATATGCAAACAAATACAAGTCGCATCAACAATAAAAGCGTTCAATAAAATATTGCAAACAATAAGCATTTACAATACATTGAGGATGTGAAAATTGATCGTGTATATGTGACTATTTTTCTTGGGCTTGCAAAAGTATACCCTTCAGATTGCTGTGAGTAGCAAAGAGTCGAAAGCTTTGCATGTGCTTTCAAGTGCTACCACCACAAAACTGGTCGATTACTTTTTGAGGAGCGTATAGCCAAGCACCTTGCAAGTGTCCTTATTTTTTTCTACGATTCCAAGTACATATTACCTAATGGTGGTCGAGAATATGAAACCCTTGAGCATATGCATGTACCATATCTGAATTGTGTAGAATGGCCTTTATGCAGTCCTAATATTTTGCACGTGTAGCACTAAAATCTCAACAAACATTTTAAGTACTATGAAGGCAAGCACTAGCTCAAAGAATGTGCACCCCATTTGGTTTATACCAATTGCAATTTTTGCATAGATATTCAAGGAATATGAGGTTTTAAGTCATACAAGGAACATATATGCAATAAAAAGTGCGTCAAATGATTGTTTAACAAAAAATTTAGGCAAAATTTGGATATCAAAAATCACTCATAGTCCTGACACAATAGTCTATCAAGTCACAACAAGTGACATGGCTTTCAAGTAAAATCATACCCTCTAAACTAAATAGATTCTCATTTTTTTGTTGCTTAGCTAACCTTTCTTTCCAAGTACAGGTACTTCATCATGCGACAAATTGTATGCTTAGTATTTAAGTGTAGTAGATGGAGGATGCTAAAGGATGAATGGTTGTGCCTTCATTAAGATATATAAGATAGTATAACTATGGATGCTACTATTATTTGTGAAGGTCATGAGCCCTTAAATATAATAAGTCAAGAAATCGTGATGTTAATGGAGAATCCACCTACTAACTTCCATTTCAAATTAGATAGTAGGAAGTTTGAAGCCAAGCTAAGAGTACTTAGAAAGTGTGTGGCTACACACATCTTAGAAATCGTGGAGTCTCCTTAGTATCCCAACTCCACAAGTTGTATTACCAAAGGATTGTAATTTTTAGAATTTGGCTAATAGAATACGAGCACTTTGCAACATCCTACGCTTGCAATCTTCTAATTTTTTCCATCACGAATATTATTCAAAATTCTTTGAGCATGTATACACACAAATGTAAGCGCCCAAACATCCATGGGAGAAGAAGATATGCCTCCATGAATTTTGAATTTTTCAAAAGTGTAGACGTGTTTTTTTAATCAAGATAAGACATATACTCCCGAAGGCCTACCAAGGGGGAGGGTAAAGATGCACTTGCCTTCCAAAATTAGTTGATAGACTACTTGTATATTCTTATACTTTAATAGTGGATTTCTTTAAGCATATATACATGTTTTTTCCTTTGAAATATGATGCATACACACAAGCTCATGTGTGGAAAGAGAGAGAGAGAGAGAGAGAGAGAGAGAGAGAGAGAGAGAGAGAGAGAGAGAGAGAGAGAGAGAGAGAGAGAGAGGAGTCCATCATATATTAACTGATATAATGGACAAGCGTCACATTAGTACATTTGTACATGCATGTAAAATTTATAAAGAAGTTAGATTAAAATATAAGTTAAAATTGCATGTGAACAATCTCTTTTTGTTTTAAAATTAGGCTTTTTAAGATAGATCTAATTACTTTTTGTTTCATTGTTTCATTTCACAAACTCTCTCTTCATATCCACCGCATCCTCTCATGCCTATGCTTGCATATAATTTAATGAGTGGGTCCCCATGACATAATAAATATTTGTGTGTCTATCTTTGTCTCTCTAGTTTACTCCATAGACTCAACTACCCTATCTTCTAACATCTCTTTGTGTTTATCTCAACCTCTCTAATCTAGCTCCATAGATATCAAACCCCCTATGTTCATTAATATCCCTATATGTCAAAAAGCAAATTGAATATAGGCAAGAAGGAGCTGCACATTGAGATAGAGGTTGAATATGCTCCTTTATTAAAAAGGGCAAAGCATATCAAAATTAGTTATTAAGTTCTACAAAGCTATATGCAAATGGAATTGAAGCACATAGTCTAGTGGGCTAATGGGGGGATCTATCCAATTGATCCCCTAACCAATAAATCTCTAGTTTCCTTAGAAGCCATTAACTTGGTAAAACATACATATGAGGGTAAAAATGGATTCCTTGGTAATACTAGGCCACTTAGTGATCAAGTGTTAAAGGTATTCACAACTTGTTAAGCAATTGTAAAAAAACTAACATGATGTCACCATCGCACATCAACTTCAAAAAAACAACTAATTTGATAGGTGAAGCAATTGAATGAAATAATGACTCATAAAAGTAATCAAATTATCGTAATGTATAACACTATTCATGACATCCATACCTTGTATGAGGAGAGAAACCTCTAATTGTATGATCTAAAGAAGATCAGTAATAAATTAGTACAAAAGCGTAGAAGAAATAGAGAGGCAATTAATGAGTTGACTATGAACAAATGCCAATGGAAGCAACATATCAAAGCTTGTAAGACCAATGAGAATGAAAATCTAGATGAGAGAGCTTAAATCATCTTTTCAAAGGTTGTGTAAGCCAAGCACATTGGAAGATGCTTGGAGAAACACAAAATTTAAGGCTTTGAAGGAGAAGGTGATTGAATTAACATTAAAAGATATCTCAAATGAGTTCTCATCTATAGATACACAATCTATTTGTGACAAGGCTAGCATTAGCACATGGACTTACTTGAAAATATTCACGGGTGTGGTAAGATTAGGTTTGATTATGTGTTGAAGAGAAGTAGAATTATACCTCTTCCTAAACCATCAAAGTCAATAGAGACCTAAAGGCTACTTAATGCAAAGATTTTGGAGCAGATAGATCCCTTGCATGTTATTGGGGTGGAAATACTTAAGGTGGTTACAAAAGACATATGAGGTTAAGTTTACAGAGCTCAATAATTATATGGATCTATGCAAGGTATAGTCCACACATGGTGATATATTACAATATGATTGTTGAAAAATACAACAGTAAATTGTAGTTTATCATCAAATTGGATGAAAGTGAGGTCATGATAGAGAAACTCAAAAAAAGTTAGTATCACTTTGATGAACTAATCCTTTAGAGTTCAACAAAAATAACCCAAGGAACTTTAGTGTTTAACCAAAGCGCCACATTTGGTGGCTTGCTGCATTTGAAGTTCCCAAGAAAACATTTGAGGTACCATAAGTCTTAATGTGCACATGCATTTCAAACATCATTGATTGCCAAGAATATGGTAAGATGTTCTCGATCAAAGAGTATGGAGAATACCTGTTGAATGGCACCTAATGACAGACTTTAAAACTTTAAAATGTTTACGTGAAATCTCCAATGTAACAAAAGTAAAATTTTCATACCTAAATTTCTTAACAAAGAGGGTGAAAGGAAAATATGGAAAAAAAAACTAGCAAGAGTGATAAAGCGTTGTACCAACATATGATTAAAAAGATTTCACATTAGAAGCCCATCTTCAACATTCCATTGGACCGTGGTCACATTTGTTTATTGCATGCTTTTGTTACAATTATGGAGAAAATTGCCCATGAATATACTTTCTTCACTTATAGAATACAATCAAAAAAAAAAAATCATTGCAACATGTAAGAATGTGAAAGAAGTACTATCAAAGATCTCTACACAAGCATCATGTGATAATTGAAAAAGACAAGAGATTAAGTTAATTTGGCAACTTGCCAAAGTAATCATGCTTTGTAGAAGCCAAGGTCAACAAGTTTCCTTCAGTACCTATCAATAAGCAAGCTTTTGGTCAAAGTAATGGAGGAAAAATAAGGTTAATAACTGGAAAGGTTTGGATTTGTCTCAATAAATTCACTCAATTACTTTGAAAGATGGTGTTTGATGATGAAGATGAGAAAGAGTTTATTAATACTATAGACAACTTCTACAAAAACATGGTGCAATTATGAGATAGTTCTATTACACATTACATGAGTACATACTAAGTCAAGATTTTAGAAGTATATGAATTGTATATGTTATTTTGAATTATTTTATTTATACATGATAGCACACAATGCATACCAAAGAAAAATTGATCATAGTAAAGGGATGAATGGTAACAATCTAATGATCTAAATGCTATCTTGGTAGTCTAGATCATCCTATAGTAAGGTTTCATTTGCTATCTTATTCACCGAATTTTCAAATCTCTTACTGTGTAGAAAAGATGGCTAGGCTAAAGGTAACCGCAAAGAAGCTTATGCTTAGAGCCCCACATCATGTTGCTCAATGGAGCATCTACCAACTCAAATGTAGTTTTTAACCATGAGACTTCTTAGCCTACTAATGGACCAACCCCTTCTCAACCTAGCCCAACTTCCTCCAACCACCCTGAGAGGGGTTCTCAACATCCCCAAATGAAACCTAAGTGAAGATCAACTACAAGGGCCTTGAGAGAAATTTAGAAGTACCAACACTCTTTAGACTTGTGCAAGATTGTGGTCTACCAAATAAGGAACAAGAGGTGGTTTCTACCATAGGGTCAAGATAGACCCGATAAATTATCAGGTCAATATGTTGTATGGGCTTTTTGCATGTACCCTTTTTTAGGATAGACTTTTGTGTATTCCTTTATGATGAAAAGAAATGAGCTTTGCACAACGCACCATAAATGTAATTACCCGAGCCATTATAAAAAGAAAAAGATTAGCACTTGATGGTGAAATAAGCTCTTTTAAGAGCAATTTCAAACCATCCGCTAGAGGTTATAACAATCCAAATAGTCCCACCACATTAGGCCCCTTTCGACATTACATGGAAGCCATGACCTTATGTTCAACCTAATTGCTTCAGAAAATAATGTCTACATAATCTATAAGCAGTTGGAGAGGCTTTTTTTGGTAAACTTAATGAGTAATGCTTAACATTGTGCAAAACATGCAAAGCACTTCTCATTATTCATCTTTGTCAAGGCAAGGGACCTTGCTCTTATGATACTCAAACATGAGGTTTTGTTGTGTAGACCCTTATTGAAAAAATCTTGAAAGCAATTGCCCTATACAATAATCGTCAATTATGAATTATATATACAATTATATACCACATGTATTCATCACTTGAGTAAATTTAATGATTACGTTTCTTTAATTTTCACATGTATTCATCACTTGAGTAAATTTAATGATTACGTTTCTTTAATTTTCACATGTAGCTATTAATACATGTTTAAGAAATTTGACTTAAAGTATCTATGCACCATACATTGTTGTATTAATAAATACTATGTATAATGTACCACATCTCTATTTAACAAATATCATGTAAATAATTACACATCTATCTAATCTATTAAGAGTTACAATAAGTAAACATATCACACATTCATACAATGGAGTTGCATTGTGCTATTGCATGAAGCGATACCATGTATTATCAAGTGTAAAAAAACCACAAGTTATCGCTTGTATTTATACATCACATTACCATGACAAACATGTGCAACACACATTTATTTAATGAATCGAAATTATTAAGACTAAGCAAAGTAGATTGTATTGAGCAAAAAGGATACAACATGCTCAAAGGAAAGTGACTGATACAAAATACATTTACAATGACATGCAAATAAAGAAGATGTTTTTTTGGTTTTTATGAGGGCAAAGAAAAGAGCCTTCAAATGCAAATAACAATCCTTTCTTTAATTCAAATAAGACATGCTTTCCCTTCCGCTCTTCCTTCAAGAGAAGTGGATTGGATACCTTGCCAAGCTAACCCAATGCAATGAGAATGTATATTTCTCTACAACATGCTTAATCAAACAAGTACAAAAGCTTTTGACTCTTCATGAGCACCACCCAATTGGAGATTGTAGGTATTTTACAAAACAGTGCAAATTTTATCAATGCAAGCGCTTATTATGGAATATGGCCACGTTAGGAATTAGATGGCCTACATACTCCTCTAGGGACAAGTCCTTGTGTCAATCCATATGCCTTGATCCTCCTTGATGTGAGACAATGCAAATTCATCAATGTAAAGCAAATCTTAGATCACACTGTCCAAATTAAAACATGATTACTAATCAACCTAGAGTTATCAAAATATGACAAAACTTAACTGTGGGATGTATTGGATCCAAATAATGCCCTTAATGAAATATTGGCAAAAAATGAACGCCATATGGCTCTAGCTCGAAGTTTGGCATTTGTAGCCAATATTGGCAAAAAATGAGTACTATATGGCTCTAGAATGAAACTTAGTGACTACGGCCATTCTCTTGGATAAGAAAATATCAACATACACTAAACTATGAGCTAGCCATACATCACTTATTTTTAGGGGCATCATTCAACCTTGATTCACCCTAAGGTCAAGTTTCATCATATGAAAATGTACCAAACCTAGAAAATTAACTTCCTTCAAATCATCTTGTCCTTCAACTCCTTTGTTAATGAAGCACCCTTCTCAATAGACAAATCGAGAAATTCCATTGTTGTTGAAATCTCAAACCTTGGTCCAAAAGAGGTCATTATGATTGTCAGATAGAAGCTAGGGGAGGTTTGTCCATTGCCATGCGTGGATATTGCGCAACTCATCACAAATTAGGAGCTTCACTTCTAGTTTGTGATAGAGGCATGGTTGCCATTGGCTCAACAACTTGCATAGTTCAAGCCTATTCTTGGAATATGACAGCTCTTTGTACGAACTAGTGAGCATTGAAGTTGTTAGGGACTAGGATAAATTCTCACTTAGTAGCTATGGTTTCTCAAGGATACATCTAAGCATTGAAAACCAAGCCCCACACTCCCGCCACAAGGCTCTATCTAAAAATAAACTTGATTGAAAAATGGCTGTTGGAGGAGGAAGGAGAATCTAAGCAAATCTTTTGTGGATAATATTAAAAATACAAAATGAGATTGTGAGTGAAAAAAATATCTTTCCATTTTTCTCCACTCTTACTCTAAACAAAACGAGAAAAGAGAACAAGTTGAATGACCCAAGAGAAAGTTCTTTTTTTTTTGTGTTTATGGTAAACCCCAACAAAAAGCAAAATGAGCAATAAAGAATATCACAAGATACAACACCAAATTTGTGTGCCTACAATTCAAAAAAAGGATGCATATATTCCTATATTTTGCAATGAGTATAGACTCTAGAAGGTCTAGAAGTTCTTTTACAAGTTGTGCAATCTATTAGATCTCTCGATTGTAGCCATAAATAACTTCATCAACCACCTAAGCAAGGCATATTACAAACCTTGAGGCTTACAAAGAAGCTATATCTCTAACTCATCTAGTGGGAAACCCAGGAGTTTCAAAATAGGTACCTACATTGCACCATGATAGTCAAAGTATCATTTAGTTGAAGTGAAAACCTATCCTTTTAACAAAGATGTAGAACATTGAGGTGAAATTTTTCTTTATTAGGGGGTTTCGTCAGAACAAGCATGTTGGGCGCATGAAGATCTATACGAATAAATATGCTTGTGAAACTCCATACTGATGATAACTTTGCATCTCTCCTCACCACATTGAGGTGAAATTTTTCTTTATTAGGGGGTTTCGTCAGAACAAGCATGTTGGGCGCATGAAGATCTATACGAATAAATATGCTTGTGAAACTCCATACTGATGATAACTTTGCATCTCTCCTCACCAATAGCTTAGCTTATGAGGCTTTGCATACTACATATTGTTTATGGACATTGGATAGTATCTTAACTTTCTTATTAAACTCCCTTGAAGGCATTGGCATTTAAGTGGGAGGTTGTTAAGAGTCGAGAGTAATGGACAATAGTTAGATGGGCCCCCCTCCTATGAGTTTATGCTATACAATCATATATAAGTGAATATAACAAAGAATGAGGACACCATTCATTTAGTACCCACAACTCTAAATCCAAAAAGTTGCTACTAGGCATAAAAATACTGGATCTATGAAGCACTAAGTGTAAATATTACAATGACAGAGAAAAAGCCAACACACCTATGCACTTTCTAAGATTTGGAATTGTTAAATTGCATCTAGATTAGGCAAATCATAACTAATGTAATATTGTGATTCATTAATTTGTTGTAAATATGGGTTTCTTGCCATGTCATTGTTAGTAAATGCTGTTAAACTCCCTTCAAATGATGTTGGCATTTTTGTTCTTAATGTGCTACATGACTACTAAATAACTAGTAGCAAAAATCCAAAAAGTTACTACCAAGCATAACAACACTAGATCTATTAAGCACTTAGTGCAACCATTACACTAACTTAGACGCTCACCTTAAACATAAGACACCAATGAAATAACTACCATAGACACAATGTAACATATCATAAAACACTAAATGTTCAACAACAAAAAGCACACTATATTAAGAAAACTAACTGTATCAAAATCTAACAATAAACCAAAGTACAACCAAAAGCAAAACTGATTCCTTCCAATTGCATCACAGAAATCCTTGATTGTACAGAACTAAACCTTTTAAGCCTTAAGACAGACTTATAATACATGATGCAGCTAGAATCATAAAAATGCAAGCATGATATAAAGTTTCCATAGCAGCGCATATACTAGAAGATATAATGCATATGCATCTGATGTTAAGAAGTAAGCTAAGGGAGAATTGATTCAGTGTAACATTAGGTAAGCATCTTGCTAGTGTTTCAGATTTACAACTCCTGTATCTATAGACTATTCCCTGTGTATGCACACACGAACTCTCAATGTGCTCATTGCCTAAACACAATCTCACAACACCAGCATACATTCTTCCTTACATGCCAATCAATGTCAGAAATGCTCCGAATCTATAAGCTGTCTAACTCCCACCATCTACCTCATCTTCCAAATATGTTGCATTGCCAACAACAGCAGCATCCCTAGCATCTCTAATCACTGAACATCGGCAAGAGTAATATGCTTAACTCACACCACCACCTAACCCAAAGCAACAAAGAAACAGAATCAGCCCCTCCAAAGTCCTTGCTACAGTTTTCGTCCTTGCCCTTTTCTGGTCACAACTGAGACAATGTGCCAGAGAAAAAGGTACAATTCATCTGCTCAAGAGTACTGTGCAGGATGAAATAAAGACAGGACTGCAAAAGAAAATACATGCAATGGCAAATACAAAGCAAACAATACACAATACACAATAACACCTTAACACTGAAATAGCTCAAAATTGCACATCAAAGGAGCAGCATCGCGAAAGAATATTTTTATGCATGTTACCCTATCCAGGTTCAAGAAATATCAAAAACACAGCGAAAAGAAATTGTATGCCCTAGTTCAATATTAGTGTGTACTATCCCCCCCTCCATCTTTTCTTTACTCTGAAAAGGAAGGGCAGCTTCACCCTTTGAATGTACTCACAATATGCCATTAACCTCCCACCATCTGAGCAGCTCCACTCTTTGAACGTATTCACAATCTGCTATTACCCTCCAACCATCTTATAGGCCACATGCCTATACAACCAACACTAATGAACATTTGGGCAATTTCATCAAGTAATTCCACTGTACTGGCCTTCATGTGTACACTTTCTTCCCACTTGTATTCCACCCTTTGAATGTACTCACAATCTGCTATTACCCTCCAACCATCTCTACAGCATATGCTGTACAAGCAATGCTATCGAACACTCAGGCCAATTTCATCAAGTAATTTAGGCAGTACCCATGACCCAAGACTTAGCAATTTCAAATCTAGAGAGTTGTGTTCCTGCTCCTACATATTTTCAAACTAAATCCTAAAATCAACAATGTTCTGATCTGCCAGATTATATGTAACAAAAATGAATGAAAAGCATCACTTCCAAACTGACAGACCCAGCTTTTCATGATCTGGAACCATTCTAAAAATGGAATTTTCTGAAAAGAGTAAGCATGGTAGTCGTGGTCTAAGGTGGCAAAATTAATAACTAGGATCTTTACTACTACTACATCTTTCTCGAAATTCAATCAACTTATCTGGAGTTTCATTAAGTTTCAGTCCGCCAACTCATAGAGCAGATTGATGAAAAGCTCACTTGCAAACTCAGATCATGATCTCGAAACATCAATGTTGACTTCAGCCAGGAGAGCTCAATACCGAACATTAATTCCCTCACTAGATGTTTAACATGCAGCTAATCAACTCTCACAAAAGAACTTGTCGCTACTGGAAACAGCTGGTGTTCAGACATGTATAAAGCCACCTCAAGAACGCAACCATAAATGTTATGTGATTGATTACAAGGGATAATTTATTCCTGTAGCATATCATTAAAGATTCACTATATACAATCTTGAGCCACTCTTACATAAACCTATTATAAGTCCACTCTAGCAGCTCCTTAAGGCAATCCTTTGAATGTTTTCTAAATCCCTTGCCATCCTCAACCCTGGAAGGCCCATGCAAGTTGCCCGATCCGTGTTCCAATACCTGGGAACTTCAGGAGCTTACTTGTTTGCAGACTCCTTGTTGCTTGAGGCAATGGGATTTAATTGCAGTAGATGCAAAAAGCAGCTACAATGATCTAGTTAAGGAGGATGCTAAGTATGAAAACGTAGCATAAAATTACAACACGAACATGCAGTGGCACAGAGTACTTAAATAGTACAATCCTACTTTTTGACTTCTTTCAACAAGGCTTTCCTCCGAACAAACTTTTCATTCATCAAAGCTAGCTGGCATGTACCAAGGGCTCACTTCCAAGGTTTTAACCTACCTTCAAAAGCTGATGAATTCTGCAATCTGTCAATTTGTCATGGAAAGCCCATGATATAGGAAATACAGACAGCACAGTGCATCATTTGGTCTACTTAGCAATGCGGTAGTGCACCAGCCAAACCTTCTATAAGGAATTCACACGCAGTAATTACATACTCCCTTTTAGGCAGCTACTGATGTTAAGGATCTGTGCAACATTTGAAGGATGATTGATAGGCAAGTCACACAGTCCTTACAAAACAATGCTACAAACACATTTAGAAGTGCACCTATGAGAAAAATTGGCATGTGCTTACAATGTACTTACAGGTGGCAAAGTTTAAAACCATAAAAAAGAGAAGCTACAACCTGGTAGCAGTCCCACCTTACCATACCTTCACATGAATACCCCTCTTGAATGTTTAACAAATAAAAGGGAGATACAACCTGGTAGCAATCCCACCTTCAAAATCCTTGGCAAAGGCTGACGAAGTCTTGATACAGAATCAAATCTCAATCGCAGAACTTGCTGATAACAATGATATGGTGTCTTATATACTTACTCTCAGCAAACCTTTTTGGCACCCCCTTTGAGGTCCTCCTCATGGGGGTCATCAGACTTGTCCACATAAAGACAGACTTACCCAGCAGCTTCATGGGTCTGCCCTTTTTGCAGAGGGCAGAAAGTAAGCACAAATACTTACCAGAAAATCTTTGTTCTTGCCATGTGCAAACTATTAAATTGATTCAGGCAACCTGCTGCTTTAACTCAAGACTAAGAAAGACTATTTCAGGATCAGATATTGAAGACGAACAGTTGCAATGTCACTTACTGCTTCATCTCACCTGTCATTTCATGACCTCGTCTATCTCTGCCAAGAAAAAGAAGGCCTCACTTGTGTTAGTGTAATGACCTTAATGACCAGCTATTACTGTGAATATAATCAAGTGAACACACATGCTAGTAAATAATGAAATGCAATAATTGCAAATAGATCATGTAAGGCTAACAATTTCACCTGTCCCGATCACGCTCACGTTCTCGCGAATCAGAGTGCACAACACGCTCCCTCTCTCTGTCCTTGTCTCTTTCACGGCCACGATCATGATCACGATCATGGTGTCGGTCACGGTCACGACCCCTATCGCGATCTCTGTCACGGTCTCTGTCACTCCTATGATCACGTTCACGGTCACGATCACGGTCTCTGTGCCTATCATAATCTCTTTCTCTATCTCTATCACGACCACGATCTCGCTCCCTATCGCGATCACCACGGTCACGATCACCACGGTCTCGCCTTTCCATGTCCCTGAAACCGTATAACTCTTTAAATAACACCCAAGATAGTACAAGTACAATTATCGCAAAGCACTATGCAACTTGCCTCTCATCGTGACCTCGTTCTGGTTCCCTTGGTTTTGGTTCCTCACTTCTTGAGGCTGGACCACCTGAACCAAATTGGGGTTCCCTGAGAAAGATAACTTCATATGAGTTTGGAGTACAAGTGAATCCAAATACAAAATACTTGGAGTAAAGAATAGCTGAACAAACCTTCCAGAGTACTTTTGATTCACTTCATCACCTCCAACACGGGTGGAGCCCAAACCACCACCAAGCCTTCTTGGACGCCAATTTGGGACAGTACGACCTCGCTCTACATCCACTAATACTCTCCTATTGTCAATCTTTCGCCCGTCTGCTTGTTTGTAAGCAGCTGTGAACAGCAAGATGTTTTAAGTTTTTGTAATCAAAAAAACTGCAAACTAGCCTTCAGTCGTGAGTGTAAGCATGCATACTTTTCATGTCCCGTGTATGTTGATACTCGATAAATGCATAACCCCTTGGTTTGTCCGTCTCCCTATCATGGACTAATCGCACCTACAATACACAGTAAATATACAACACTTCATCAAAAACATGAAAACCTTGGCCTCTCCACACATACAACAAAAGCCACTCTCTCTGAACACGGCATCAAGGGCACTCTGCCTTACAGCCGTGCTCACCTTGTAACGTGTGTGATTCCCCACGCAAGATCAGCACTGGGCAGCATGTTTGGGTGGTGACGATAGCAGGAAACTTCAAGCAGAGGGCTTACTGAACCTCACTTAATCCCGTCCCCTTACCAGGGATAGACTTGCAAATATAAAACTTTGTTCTTACTAATTCATCCTTATTAAATTATGTAGATGCAATATATTTAAAGAAACAGAGACAGAAATACCCAGTGAAAAAGCTGGACAAGATGCCCTATCAAAGACCATATGTCAAAGAAAGCACACTCCAGATCAATCCCCTAGCTACAAAAACATCATGAAATTTGTGGTGTTGATGCTAATAATGGAGCAAGGCCAAACGCCTCTCTGGCCAGAATGAACAATCTACTGCAAAAACTTCCATACAACAACCTGCCTCACATTGTGATAGCATGTAGAGTTTCAAGCTTGGTTGCAGTGGCAGTTACTCGGTAGTAAAAATACAAAAGCACTGATAAAATGATGACAATCATACCAACCCCCAGTCGCAGACAAAGTGATAGTTACCATAAGCTCTTCTCTGACTAATACTTACCCGCTTGATTGAGCCATACGCCTCAAACTCTCTCTTGATTTTGTGCTCCGTTGTTTCATAACTCTGCAGTGAAGGGGGAAAATGCTCAGGACTGTTAGAGAAACATTAGAGCTTACCCAAGAGAAGTTGACCACCCATGTGTAGCAAAAGCTCCAGGAGTTTCTCAAAAGCCCTGAAGGCGTTACAAGTGTCAGAATGAAAGTGACGCTTGTCTCTAACCCCCCAAAAACCTTAAAAAGGTAATATGATCACAAAGTCAAATTTGCCCTCATAACCTAGATAACATCATAACAACTACATTCCAAAAATGGTACAGGTAGCTTCTCAAACACAAAAGATGAGAATGTGTACAATATCAAACCATAAACATAAGTAAAAACCTACACTCCAACTAAACAACAATATCTCGGCTGTAAACATAACAGTAGTACTTACAACTCTTGCAACAAAAAGTGTCTTGTAAGGATCACCCTCTATATTGGGATCATTGTGCGGATTGTCTGCACAAATAGTATGAAAAAGGTATCAATGTGGGAACTGAGAGACTGCTTAATGTTTCATACATATAAAAACAAGAGAAGATCATATACTCACACTTTTCCAAATCTTCAGCAGCCTTTTCTGCACCCTTTTCTAACCGAAGAGCATGTATGCGAGCTCTGCGCTGCGCCTGCAAAAGTCTTAAACACAGTAAGCCTGAAGCACTCTCAACATGAAGACCACCAGCCTCCAAAAAGCACATAAGCCCAAAGTCTACCACAAACATGAAAAGAAGATGGCACTCACCGGAGTCTCACCCTTAGTAACTGGTGGAGCATACTCAGGGTCACCAGGCTCTGAAAAATTGCTTACAAATTGCCCAATGCCTGCACATCAACAATGATCATTCCTCTAGCAAGTAGTGTTTCGGATGCTACACAACCAGAAATATTCAATTTTAATAAAGTCAAAGTGGAACTTTTAGAAGGTTCAAAATGGATTGTGAATGAGTATCTTCAACAGCAACCACTAAGAAGTTTTGGCAATCAACAACCCAAAAATGAGACATGAGGACAAAAGAAAGGACCGATGTAATGTGAAAAGATAAAAGGCATACGTACGGCCAATGAGAAAGCCCTAGTAATAGCCAGAGGGCCAGCAAAAGAGTAAGGGACCAAACAGCTTGAATGGGTAGCTCCAAAATGTCAAAACAAACATCATGAGGCATATGCATAGACTCTAATGTTGCCCATACATTTATTGGCTAACAAGTGCACATGACAAAGAGAATCTTTGTAGGTTTACAGCATCCCCTACTAACCAAAGAAAGCTTACTTCAACAGAAAAAAGTACCAAAGCATCAAAAGATTACACCTTCTTCAAGGAAACAATGTCTTAAGTATCAATACTCATTCTGAAATCCCAAGGGTCTCTTGAACATTTGTTGGTGCATTTAATAATGCAGCGTTGAGGAGATGAGAGTGAAAACAAAAGCACCATGAAGGATCAAGATGTAGGGTATCATCAATGTCAATCCCGCAGACCGCACTCAACATGCACCATACAGAGTAAATACATCCAATCAACAAATGTGCCAGTGAAAAACATTCTCCAAAAGTTCCTCATGCAACAAGTAATCGTTTCTTCTTCTTCTTCTTCTTTATATTGACATCACCTTTGCACCTTTGGATTTCTGGCACTCAGAACACGATCACTTCCAGCTTGTTGGCCTACATCTCTCATCTTCTTTGTCATCCAACCGGAAAATATATATTTAATGGATAATTCATAACATTTCCCATTTTATAGCTTCCCAGTCCCTGATATACACCTCTAGATGGCATACTATATTGCTTCATCTTCTGTACTCTGTGCTTTTCTTTTGCAATCTGTATGCCTTGCAAGAAATCTACTGCTTGATCTTGTGTACTCTTTGCACTTTTCCTTTGCAATCTGCATGCCTTGCAAGAAATCTATGGCTAATTGCAACTTTAACCCTACCGGGACAAGGGCAACCAATGATTGTGATTGATACCCAAAAAAAAAAGAGCTATATCATGGAGCTGCTTTTAATAGGTAGCCTCAATTTGTGACAAAAACTTTGCAAAAACATATGCCTAAGCAGAGCTTCTATAATTTAGTTTTTCCCTTAGTTTCTCAATCCATCTCACGTGAATACCAAGTGATAGTGAAGCATTCAAGCATATACATAGAACATGGCCAGAATTCCATATGGAGCTTCAACATATCAAACTCAGGGATGCCCTTGACGGGAACATTCCATTATCACTGCGATCAAGCAAATGGTCAACATGGCCAGTAGTTCTTATTAAGTAAAACCTACCACCATTCATGTCTATCAGGAAGCAGAACTTAATATTGGGTTTATTGATTCCAAGTATGTGAGCAGTAATCTTATGCATATCTCTATGCTTTATGATTTGTTGATTGATAAGAGACATGAATGTAGGAAAACATCAAGTCAAAGACATTATTATCTACTCAGCTCCACTCATTGAGGATTCGCAACAATTGAGGAAAGGAATAAAGATGTTTGATATGTCTGAACATTCAGGCGCACGAAGCTTCAAGGTTCACGATATTGTAGCACGTACCATTCATGACTTTCCTAGCTTTGGATTTGCTTCAGGTAAGAGATTAAAGCTATTGATTATTAAAATATGAAAATATTGATTAGTCAATTGTAGTAACACAACACATTCTTTGCATAGGCTCATCAATCAAGGCTGTGGAGCATGTCCATCTTGTAGTGATTGGTTGCACTCAAGGTATAGCAAAATCTTGAACAAAAATCTGCATCTTTGACATTGACCATTTCTACCTCTAGGACATACATTGCGATCACAACCACACACTAGACATTTCAATGGAACGATAGTGAACAAGTAATGTCCTATACAAATGACTCCAATGGACTAGTATATAAAGTGGACAATAGAACCTCTCATTGATCCAAAAGCAAAGCTTACAAGCAAGGAGGAAGATGAAGATAATCAACAAGGAGGAGGAAAAATGTCCATGACACTACACCTATTTCAATATGATATTATATATAGCTTGGATTATTAGAAAAAAATCTACAAATAACTCATCTTCTTGACCCTTTGGTACACTCTTCAAAGCATCTTATAGGTTGAAGGATATAGAGGCAGCAAGAGCAAACCTAGTGTAACACAACTCGAAACCAACGTTATATAGTTGGCAAATTAAACAAACAAGACCACTTACTGGTAAGCTCCATGGGTACTAACAAAGGAAGAGTTGAGCACCGCCAATGAGAGGTTGAGATCCACAAGCTAATAGCTATGGTGCATAGTTATGGAACATGTTCACCATGGATGATATTCCTTTTTTTGGATTCAAGACGCATAATTGGCATAACTTCAAAAAGCACATTGACATGCAACCTGTAATGATATTAATAGGGAAGTTTGATATTGACTTCAAAAGGTGATTCATGTCTTATCATTGTCTTAAGACTTACATGCTACACATCTTACCACTTATTAATGATGCGTGTTGGATCAAGGGTGTTCAAGAAGTTTTATACCAACAAGGATTACTTGCGAGGTATATATATTCTCCTTTTGAAGATAATAGTCTTATACTTCTTTGCAATTAACGTTGATATGTATCTATAACTTACTATACTTGCTAGTTGTTAAAAGAGATCTACTCTTGTAACATACACAAAAGAAGTTGGGAGTGTAAAGAGCTTCTTTGCATGATGAAAGCCACCCTTTACAAGAATAGTAGCACTTGGCTCTGAAGGCAAATTGTGCATGTGCATTCTTGAAGCCAACAATTCCATGAGCTCTATTTCATTTGAAGACAAAGATAGAATAGGGAAAAATTCAATCCATGCACAAAAAGACAAGCATCTTGACACAAGGCATGAAGATCCACAACAAGATTTGTTGGTTGTAATGTGCGTTTTAGAGGATGAGGAAGGGAACAAGTAAGATATAATTGGTGAGGAAGACATCACAATTGAAGACAATGACTTGCCAAGGATTCACTTTGAGCAAATGTAAAAGACAACTGTAGACTTAAACAATGTACAACTCACATCTCAACATCAAATAGGGTTAGCAAAGGTGAAACTCCAAGAAGCTAGGGCTTATAATGAGGAGGCAAACTTCATAGTTGACCTTTTAACTAAGCCATAGCGGCGAATTCTTGGAGGTTCATGATGGTTGTTGACTTCACAAAAGCATAAAGAGAAAAGATAACATTCCTTACTTTGCCTTGTTTCCTTTGCCTCTTTCCTTCAAAAATTACAAACTATGGGGTTGGGTTGCACTAACCATTTGGGAGTGGAGGCTAGACTTTCAGGAGTCCTTAACCATGGCCATGGGAGCTGAAGTGAAATCCCCTTTGACCAGCCTAATCACATTTGGTTGATACCCCTCACTCTTCAAGTATCTAGTATTGTACGACACTATGGTATTGTCGAGCGAAAAAAGATGCATTGCACATTAAACCTTCATTATGACATGATAATTAATTTAGTTTCATTTGATTGAAAATAAGTGGATTTAATTGTTGAAATTATATTGTGGATTTTTATGCTAATTATTCGCCGCATAATAGAAAGATCATTAATGGCCATAAAGATAAAGATATCATTATTTTTATATTTACCAAGGAAGCACTTTGGTGCATGCAAATAATATTGTTGTTTATATGCAAACCTATTGTTTACTAGCACGTTGATGCACAAGTCTATTTGGTATTTTTGTAGCCTTCATTTGATAGCCTTTTGTTTAGGCATTTATTATGCCAAGCCAAGATATTAGGATTTGATTTAAATATTAAGATTTATTCGAAAAGGCAAGGTTATTCATGCAAGGAGCCTAAAGTGGATGCAATATCCTATTTTGAGCACAAAAGATTATGGAATACACTAAATACATACATGAGGGAGATGCTCACTTGTGCATGGGGGGAGATTGTACCCAATGTTATAACATGCTCTCTCTTGTCTCTTGTTTTCTTAATTTCCTTGTGTTCATCTCAATTTCTTTGTGTTCCATTCAATTTTGACTAAATTCTTGTTAGTCTATGGTACAAGCTTTAACGTTGGTATTAGAGCATAAGTCTAATTAGTGAGCCATCGCTGTCAACTATAGCTCTCTCACATGTATGAGAAGCCTTCATCATCACCATCATCAAGGCGCATCCACATGATGCTAACCTTTTAGCAAAAGGGGAGAAGAGCTTAATTAATAAGCCCTTAAAACTTATTCCTAAAGTCTAAAAAAGTTTATTCCAAGCATAATAGCAAGGAAACAGGAATGAGAATGGAAACAAGAGGTCTTAGTGAAATGAGAACTAGATCCTAGGGGAAACAAGAATAGGGGGGGAACAACTTCTATTGTATACATAATACATACATGTCTAAATTTATTCATTCATATATCTAAAAAAAGCTCTTCAAAAGAAACATGCACAATTTGCAAAACATGATAGTCTACTCCATAGATGATACATTAGTCAAGAAGCCTCTAGATACATGAAAGAGTCAAGAAGCCTCAAGATAGCTATACGGGGCACAAGCTGAGAGAGAGAGGGGGGCCCTATTTTTTTTTTTGGGGGGGGGGGGAGAGAGAGTAGTTGTATACCTATTTGAGTGCAACAATTGGTCCATGCATATGACTATGGAGGGCAAGGTAAAAGCCATGGTGCATGGACATCCAACATGTGTGGATTTTTCCCCTTTCCCAACAATCAACAATGAAATCCCACATTCCCCTTTGGTGGAACAACAAATGGATATTCCTCTTCATAGTTTTTTCATACATGAATCAAATGTCAAACACAAACGCATATGAAAGTATGAAACAAGTATGATTCAAACCCTAGACCTAAATCACACGTGACCCTCATTTTTAAACATAATTTTAACAAATTATGAGAAAAGTATTAAACTTACAAGCATCTTCAAGACAAACTTTGAGATAAATCATAATAGATAACATATGCTAATTTCAAAACAAAAGATACGTCCCGACTCCAGAGAACAATGCACAACTAAAATTACAATACTGAAGTCTATTTGAGTCAATATAGAAGGAACTGACATCAAGCCAACAACCTACAAGACAATCATGGACATAGAGGCATGCTAATTGCATACCAAACTGAAAACTCAAAAGAAACAACTAAAAGTAAACTATAGTGAGTTGTGACCACAGACTAGTCTATAACAAGGCTATGGGCTACAATCTATGGATACTATAGATATCAGTGACCCAACAAGCAGCAACTAGTCACTGCCAACTGATCTACTCATCATCTTCATCACTCTCAAGAGTGCAGTCTTCCTCCTCCTCCCTTTGGTGTGGACCAAGAGAACTCAAGCTAGGAACATCACTAGTGCTTGCCCCTCTCTGTGACAATGAGGCTACAATGTCCCCTTCCTCCTCTCATATCTGCTGCAATGCAAGCAATCTATCATCATCCTTCTCCTTATTGAGCATGTCCAATGTAACCTTCATCTTTCATAGCCTTTTTACTTAATTTTGTTGATGAGATGAAGATTTGCATGAATGTATACAAGCTGCTCTATACGTTTTGGAAGCACCTTATTCCTTTCCTTTGTTTGAATTAGTGAAAATGTGCTCCAATTTCTCTCACAAGGGGAGGCACAAGACCCTTGTGAAGTATCCTTACAACCAATTGTTGCAATTTGGGTACACACGGCCCAAATGTCTCCCACCATTTAACACCGTGATGCATTCTTTTCTCATTTCTTGCAAGTAGCTGAGAAAATGCACCTGATTCCGGCTTGTACATGTCCATTGCACTATATATTCACATCATATTTTCGCTTGCACCCTAGAATCACTCACTTCTTCCAAGGAATCCATTTTCTCTTATCATTCGATCAGTCACCTCATACAAAAGCCCATAGTGGCCCCTTCTCTATCAGCAAGACGAAGGATTTTAAAAATGGGCACATGAATCTTTGCAATTATTTTAGCATCATTCCAAAAACCTGCTCCCAAAACAATCTCATCTACTTCCATTCCCTTCACTATACATGAAGCTTTCTTTCTCGCCCAAGCATCACTGATCACCATCAATGCAAGCCATTGTAGCATCTCTTATCCAACAAGTTCATTAACATGATACAATGTCAATATTGTATATTTACAAGTAACAAATGTGATAACTTCATTTACTTTAGCAAGCACAGGAGCAATCGCTAAAGCACAGGAACAATCTAAGCAAGCTTCCCAATATCTTATAAAAGAAGATCCAAGCAATAGCATGTACATCTAGTAAAAAAGATGTAAGGCCAATCCTGCTCGATCAAATCACCAACCCTCACACAATTAGCTGCATTATCCATACATACTTGCACCACACAATCTGGCCTAATATCAAGGATCACATCTTTCAAGATGCCAAAGATGAACTCCCCAAACTTGTATTCTCCACTTATATCAACAGCTTTTTAAAAAATTAAACCATAAATGGATGTAGCCATAACATTTATAATAGGCTTGCACCTTGCATTTAGCCATCCATCACAAACAATGCTACATCCATATCACTTCTACTTCTCCCTAATATCAAGCATCTCATGGTCAATACATTCAATCTTCTCCACAAGGTCCTTCACGTGTAGACTATTGTATCAAGGTGGTCTATAGCTTTGACCCACATGCTCAACTGCCTTGAGCATGCCAAGAAAATGCATGCTCTTTGCTTTCCAAAATGGGATATCCTTTGCATAAAAGAAATGATGAATAGTGCTGCAAATCCCATGCTTTTGCCAAAGCACCCTATGATTTGGCCGCTTTCTTTTTTTTTCTCACATGCTCTTGACAGCTCAATTGCCCTAGCTGCCCAATAGTAACACTTGCATCTACATTGCTAGAGCCACTGACACAAGAAGCATCTCCCAAATCTAACACAGTTGCATCAATGTTTGCAGTGGAGTCTTACACTCCAACACCCACATGCAATCTGTAACATACATCCTTTGCACATTGTGGTGCTGCAGTGCACTTTTCCACACCAAGACCTGTCAATCCCAAATTATGTGCCTTTATGCATAGCAGGCCACCATCCCGAGTGTATCCACAATACTTGCATTTACATGTATTCTGCCCTTTTCCAACTGTTTTGACAACAATAACATGATCCCATTCAGCTTTCCACTTTCTTCCCATCTTAAAAAGCTAAAACCCAACACAAATTTTATGTGGACATAACATTGTTAAAGCTAAAACCCAACACACATTTTATGTAGACATAACATTGTTAGTTGTAGGCTTCAGCTTCAGCTTCAACTTTAACAGTACAGGCTGCACACTGCACAGTGCATATTGCAGTCTGCAGTCTTTGAAGCCTGAGAGAGAGAGAGAGAGAGAGTTTACAAACAGAGAGATAGGCCAATGTGAACAATGCTGCAGCCTGCACTGCTCAAACTTCAAAGGCTGAGAGAGAGAGAGAGAGAGAGATCTTACATAGTGAGGTCAGAAAGTTTGGGGCAGCAGTAGGGAGCTGTGTTTCCCACAGTTCGTGGAGTTCCCACAGGCTGATTTCAGTCATTTCCAGTCAAGAAAGCATTTTCCAGGCTGCATGGACTCAAGGGAATAGTCGTTTGGTAAAAGCGACCAGTAATCACTTGTTTTTTTTCAGTTGTAAACTTTTATATTTTTTAAAAAAACACCACCTCTGAAAAAGGGTTTTCAAACGTCTACAAATGTCTAGAAAAAATTCCGGATGCGTCTGAAAACAACTATGTTCCCCTTTGTGTTCCCTTTCACATTCCCCTCGTTTCAATGGATGTTTCCCTTGTTGGACATTCCTCCTTAAGCTCACCCCATTCCCTAGTATTTCTTAGGGGGTGAAACATGTTCACCCATTCCCAAGGCAGTGAAACGGTGTTCCCCTACTACTATGATCCCAAGCCTATTCCCCATAGTTGCCCGAAACACCCATTCTAGGCTGCCCAAAATGAAAACATTTCAGCCTTGAAACAGCTCTTCCAAAACACAAACGTTTCAGCCCCGAAACATCAGTTCCAAAAAGCATTTCGAAAGAGCTGTTTCAGGCAAGCAAGGTTTTTATCCAATTTTGGGACAAGTGCCTCATTTCGCCTCACTGTGTGCTTATTTTCACATTTTCTCCACCCTCTTTCTCAACTGATCACTCTCTTGGTTGATGTTTGCTTCCCCGCTTTCACATCTACGGCTGTCTACAGCCCTGAAACCCTACATCCCTCTTCCTTTAGTTGCTAATCCATTTCCTTTCTTGTCCACAATATTTGTAGCTCTTCTCTCAAATTTGCAGTTGTATTTTAGCGTTTCCAGCGAGAAATTCCTCTCATCTCTTCATCCTTCGCTGCCCACACTGGGTCAAGTTGGTTTTCCCCACTTTTGTTGCTAGTTTCCTCTATTTCCAGCAAGGCACACTATACAACCATGGTGAAGAATACATTTTGGAGCCACACGCGCATCATTAGCAACTAAGCTAGGGGTGGTTTGAAGTGATGGAAATGCAACTACTGCTATGTCATACACAAGGGGAGAATTACACAAGCATTACGAGGATGATTGATCTCTCCTCTTCCTCTAGCGGTCGTAGTAGTGCTCCTCCTAGTAGCTCTACAGAGGACGGGACAAAGGACATGCATTTAGATGATGATGAGTGACTCATTAGATGATAGATCATGACTCATAAACTTGTACTTTGTAGACTTGTTGTTAGTTGATCATGTTCATGGTTCATTGGCATTTGGATGAGATACCATGATCACTTGAGTCTCGACATTGATACATGATACGTCATAGTTGTATTTATGAGTCCATAAGTATTCACTAATGAGGCTTTAGGAATCCATATACCAAACACGAGAATGACGCATACAATAGTGAGTCATTGGCTGCATGGGCAGTGGCACCAACTCCTCTCTCCAACAAGAAGACCACCTAAAGAATGAAGATGACTAAATGAGGAGGAGGAACCCCTAAATAAATAGGCTCAAAATATGCTAAATATGGCAGCTGGTCAGCCAGCATTTAATGCTCGCCAACTGGCATAAAATCCCACAAACGCCACACAAAAAATCACTGAAATAATGCCTAAAATACAAACTAAAATGCCCAATTCATCTGACATGCATAAACTCACACATGAGCTGACAATCCTACTAACACCCTCTTTCAAATCATGGGTGCTCTAATATAATACAATGATAATGACTCATCATAGTCCATACAACATAGAACCACCAGAGTAGAACCATGGATACCTAAGCAGTGGGTGATGAAGCCACCACCAAGGTGCCTCGAAGAGAACCTAATGTCGATGTCAATCATACCAGTTCCTAAAAATTGATAAGAGTCATAACACATCTTTGTGTATATCAACAATGTCTTGCAATAGCATACAAGACTAACCTATCAAAAATGCCTCTCAACATACATGACCATGGATTCCCCGTCTTTGGCCAAGACAACCAAAGTGTCCCTTCATGTTAGTTGGACAAGGAGCCAATCCTGCTCTCTGTCAAAGAATCGGCCCATCATGAACCTAGATGCCAATCCCAGCTCCAAGATTTGAGCCTACCACAATGCATCAAGAATGTCCCTCTCTAGAACCTATGCAATTGTATACCAATATAGATGAGGCCCGCCGACCCCATCTCACCACTCGCTCACACTCCCTCCCTGGCACTAGAGAGTGGTCAAGAATGACCGCATCACCTAGACTAGAAAGCATCAAAGAAAGGGGCAATCAAGCCCCTCCCCTTGGTCTGAAAAAGTGGACCCCTTCCGCACCTTGGACTTCTTCTTGGCCAAAGGGTCAAAGTTGGAGTCTAAGCAAGAGGATGAATCATCCAAGGAGGTACCATCGCACTTCTTTTGCTTCTCCTTCTTCCATGAGGTTGCTAACTCCTTGTAGTCATTCCGCAAGTATCCCTTCTTACAACAGTGATAACATTGGGCCTTTAATTTCTTCCTGTCACCCCTCTAAAGCTGTAAAGACCTCACTAGAACCTCCACAATGAGATGGACACCTCCCCTATAAACACAAAGATGCCTCATGCTCAAGCAGCATCAAGGACATATGTGTGAAGCTTACAAGTGTAGATGATGTCTACGCCCTCAAAGCATTTGCCACTCCATCAAACTCGGGGGGAAGCTTGTAGAGTACTATTCCCACTAGATGTGCCTCCAAAAGGGCAGATTACATGTCTCGAAGCTGGTCCTCTACCTATGTAACACGGAGCAAAAACGACTGAATGGTGTCCTTGGGCTCAAAAGTCATCTGTTGAAGCTGTCCATAAAGGGTCACCGCACACATGGGAAAAGGTGCCTTGCACATCTAAAGCTTCGATTATATTTCTAGTGATGTCTTACAAGAGATAATCGTCAGTAGAACTTCTTTAGAAATACACCAAAGCAGAACAAAATACACACATGCACCATCCGAATCCCAAGTAACACAACTTCCTCGTGGTTGTCCTCGACAAAATCTTCGAGAAGATGAAAAGGACATTGAGGCCAAGGAATAGCTCCTCCACATACCATGTATCAAATCCACTTTTGCACAAACCAAGCTTTCAATACACCACTCCTAGTAAGATAATCAAGTCCATATAACTTGCCATTTGTAGAAGTGTACAGAGGGGCCATCCGAAGAGGAGAAAAGAAGATAGAGAATAGAAGGTATATAGAGAGAAAAGATAGCCAAACTGACAAGAAAGACTCCACAAATGAGAGTTCACATACAATGTAACCAAAAACCTGATCAAAAACAAAGGCCGACTGCTGCAAAATGAAGAAAAACTAGTCAAAAACGGCCAAGAACAATAAAAACGAACTACACAAACAGTCCCCCTACCACGGTTAGGTGTAAAAAATGAAAAATGTAGGGTGATGGAGCATTTAGTGCAGCAAACTAACAATTACAGGATGGAATCCAGGCACAGACAAAAAATGCAAATTGCTAGATTGAAAAACACAAGTCTGATCAACAAGGAGAAGAAAGACCTATAATCAACAAAAAATTTGTAGCAAGAACCTAGATCCTGCAATCTGATACCATGTTAGAAGTGGTGCAACAATGGAAGTATAGACAAGTGTTGAAATAAACTATTGAGCACAAGACAAAAGAGAAAGAAAACAAAAGAACGTTGCAAAGGAAGAGAACTCAAAGATGTGCTCGAGAAATAGAATCCATATACCAAACGCAAGAATGAAATGTACAACAGTGAGTCACTAGCTGCGTGGGCACTAGCATCAAATCCTCTCTCCAATAGGAAGACCATCTGAAGAATGATGATGATTGAATAAGGAGGAGGAGCCCCTGAATAAATAGGCCCAGAATATGCCAAGTATGGCAACTAGTCAGCCAGCATTTAATGCTCACCAACCGGCATAAAATGCCACAAAAGCCACACAAAAAAATCACTAAAATAATGTCTAAAATGCAAACTAAAATGCCCAATCCATCTGGCATGCACAGACTCATACATGAGCTGACAATCTTGCTAACACATCTCTTCTCTCGAGATTTGGTATTGGGCATTATTTTCCCATATCTTGGATTGTCTTACTTTTCTTTTAGTTGAGATGTTTTTATGATTTATTATTTCAAATCATTTACTATACCGCCTATCAGTTTATTTTTATGTCATGACTCACGTGGACTCCTATCTAGGTGGTGGTGCCTTCGCATTCTTGACTAGCACAAAAGCCATCTACTAAGGTCGAGTTTTGTGCATGTCTATGCCACCCAATCAATACTGGAGCCATCTCCCAAGATCAAGTGTTGGCAAGTCCCAACAACCTAGATGGTTGATTCTCCCTCCACTTTACCAAGTTGAGGAGTGTCATCACCCTTTGTATGGTGGATTGCTATCTTGGCGATTTTCAACTAGCATTGGAGGCTTCTCTCGAGGTTGATATTTAAGCTTACCTATGCCACTTGTCAACATTGAGCCCCTCTCTTGAGATCACATATGAGCATTGTTCCAAGAGCCTAGATGATTGATACTCCAACTCTTCCAACTAAGGGGTGTCAAGTCTACCTTCTTCATCAAGTCACATCATTCATCTTGGTTCTCATCCTACATGTTACCAACAAGATACGACTCCTTCGACATTAACATCCATGGTCAAGAGGGGGTTCCTACCCAAGTTTCGGCATTGCCTTCTTGTCCTTAGCATCAAGATACCTTCCGTGTTGTACCTATCATTTGCATTGCATGATTATCATCTCTATAAAAGAGCACTTCGATAAGTGAAAATTTTTCCACAAGGGATACTATCGAAGTGGCACATTACTGCATGAGCATTCTTATTAAGTTATTTGCAGTGTGTAGCATCACTCTATGCCTCTCCATTGAGCAAAGCACCGTGAGCACCTTGACATCGATTTCCAAGTGCACTCACCCTAGAAGTCCTCTTCACCATTACTTCATCATCGACACCCTTAAGGGTGACTTTGTGCATGCTCTTTGCTTTGTGATTTGTTAGCCAACCCTTTTCCCCTCAATGGACACTCTTTCATCGACACCCAAAAAAAGGCACCAAAATAGAACAAAATGGAAAGTTCAAAATGGTTAATGCATTGCCTTAGCATGTCCTAGTAAGTCACTAGGTAGTCACCAAGCACATTTTTTCTAATGCCTTGACCTCATGGTCACAAGTGATAATCAATTTTATAAACTTGCGGATTGCAAGCACAACCGCTTCTTTCCATCGCATGCCATATCACCTATCCCTTTCACAAGTATCGGCAATTTCTCCAAGTCCCCCCATCGCTTGTCCCTGTCTCATTTTGTGTGACTCACGACTATGCTTGACCTCACTAGAGTGGCCTCTGGGCTACCGAAGGAAGACAATCATCACCTCTAGAGTCAATCATCGCCTCTAAAGCCTTGATAGGTTCTTAGGCAACCAACGTGTACATATTGACCAATGCCCTAGCTACTTTGAAGTAAAACCTCTCGAGGTAAAACGCCGCTTTGCTTGGCAATCCCTCTTGGTTGCAAATTTGAACTTGAGAACCCTTTGTCCAATGCCTTAACCTCACTGTGATGGTTTTAAACTCACTATGGGACATAATCATCATGTCTGTAGTCTTAATACATCTTGAGCAACCAAAGTGCACCCACTGATAGATGCCATGGTTGCTTTGGGTGAGACCTCTTCCAGTAAAATGGGGCTTCAAGCTTCATTAGTGCGTTAGAGAATCAAAAACTAATTTGTACTCCGTGTGTTTCAATGTCCCACAAGCTAACTTCTCCCCACTTTTGGGCGGTTCCATCTCTATAAATAGTATGCACACTAGGACATTTGCATCCCTTGTCATGCCAATCTATCACTCCATTACTCCTACTGCTACACGCTCATTCCCAGTCATCCTCAATTGTTGTCATGGCCATCCTTCAACTACCCTTCTATCTTTGATGGACTGCATCTGTTCCCACACAATTATTGCCAATCTCCAAACCCTACAATGACTATCCTCAACTATCATCTATAAGTCTCAAGACGTCTCTTGGCTACATTTTGCCCCAATTGCTATCGTCATCAATTTTAGCATCATCTCTGACCACTTCCCTACATTTTGATGTTCGAGTTCATGTCTCACTGCTAGTCACTCTCTACATCCATTAAACAACTTCCTCAAGATCTTCAACACCTAATTCACCCTCTCTAATTGTCACCCTCCTAGTGAACCAGCTGCATTGTGGTTCAACTTAGATCCCTCTATTGTCGCCTTGCTCCTAGTGGTCCATGTTGCTTAAATTGCATCTCCTAAAAGCTATGTTTTTGTTGTTTGCCCACTGCATTAAATTCAACTCTAATTAGTGGCTTTTAGACTTGAGATCTATTTTTGGTGGACAACTAACTCTAACACCTCCCTTTGCTTGCTTCCATGATGTTTAACAACTCTTCCCTTACACATTCTATACGTATTCATTGCTATATCATTCATTATTCAACACTTTTTATTAATTCAATTATCTTCTTTCTTGTGTTTTGCATTTTTGTGTTAGAATCTTTCTTCACTATTTCAATCATGGGCATACATATAGTGTTTTCTTTTGCAAACCCTAGCATATCTCCACATGGTATCAAAGTCGACACTATTATGACGAGCACCTTGAGGCTATTTTGGAGTGCCTAGTTTGTTCTTGACTACACTATACGTCAGTATAGTAGCAACAAGGTCTCAATTTCACTTCTCTAGACTTACACCAATAGTACATATTCTAGTTCTCCCTAACCTCCAAGAGGGTTGAGGGTTGGAGGGTTCCAACTATGCCTTGAGAAAGGTTAAAGCATAGTTGGACCATCCAACTATACCTTGTGGAAGGCTAAGGCATGTCGAACTCTTGACACATGAGATGTGGGCATTTGTCTCCCATCCTATTCCCCACCCAAGACCTATAGGTTGATGAGAATTTCACAAGATCGAACTAATTTATGAAACAAAGTCAACCTTAGAGCCTTGACAATTTTTGCCTAATAGTTCAAACACATCTTGGTTAATGGAAAGGATAGCTACTATAACTTAGCAAGGACAACACAAATTGGCAACAAATTGTGACAACACTGCAAACACCTCCTTTATATCGTATCAATCTTACAACTTCTCCTTCACCAAGCCTCCAACCTTCCCTCTCACTTATTTAACTAAACCTCTTGCAAGCATGTCCTAATAGCCAAATTGCATGTAGAAGGTTGAGGCATTTGCTACATACGTCGTGCTCTCTGAATGCACGATCTTTCTTTATAACCTTCACTCCTTTCCTCCTTCCTCTACAACCTTTATTGTCATACTACTTCTCTTTTTGCCTTACACACTACCTATCCTCTAGCATGCTCTCACATTATACAATAGCTCTAAGAATGGTGTCACTAACAACCATCAACAATGGGAGTCCCATCAATCCTCCAATTGCACACATGTATGGACCTACATCCAACAAATGCTTCTTTTCCCTCTCCTATTAATTGGTTCAAGAATGAGAAAATCCAAATAGTCACAAAACCACATTTTATTTTCACTTTGCTTTCTTCTCAATCCCACTTGAGAAAACTTAAGCACCTCTTGGATGGCAAAGGTGATCGATTAATGCATAGTGGTGACATTGCAATCCACATCTCTAACCTGAACCAAGTTTTCTTTCGCATGAGATAATACAAGATTGCTCGACTAGAAAGGGGAAACAAGAACTCAAATGCATATTTGCAAGACTTTCAACACCCAAAACTCGACCATAATGACTTTACGAGTCGTATTTCTATACATGTATCATATCTAGGAATGTAATGAAATGAAACTCATTTCTTGAAATTCAAAGACGAGAGATCATGTCCATAATAGAGACAACGAGTTTTCTCCCAACAATAAAGTTTTCTATCTCATTCCCGGACCTAGGATTATCACGCCCTAGCTCTAAACCCTTAAGAGTTGGCACACCCTTTTAAGCAAATGTACCAAGCTAGAACTCACATGCAAGTGAGGAGCCCTCCTCAACAATTAACCTCAAGGGTCAAATTCATTTGCCTTCTTCGTCTCCTCATGCTAATCTAAACTAGAATAACAGCTACCTACGATATCCTAGGGTGACAACAGCACAGCCTGAATCCTTGATAAGGGAAGGTAGACTTTTGGAAACATTTGTAACAAGTAAGTATGGTAGTATACAAGAGATGAAATATTCTTGTGTACTTCTTGTGTGAATAACTGAGTCTCCCTAACAGACCAGTACCATGTTAAAAAAAAGATTACTGTGAATACATGGAGACTTGCATCTTGCGTCAGGCATACTTGCAGGAGTCAATGCACAATCGTACAGTGGCAAAACATGTTGACTAGAATAAGTCCAGACAGAATTCTCTAAATAAACTAACCTGTGTATGGAAGGCATCTGCGCTTCTCGGGTGGAGTTTTGAATTCTAGTGGTGGCCGCGGCTCAAAAAGCTTCAACAGATTTGCAGTGAGTCCTGTGGGATGACTCTGCCCTATCTGTCATCCTCAAAGAAAAGGAACGACAATGAATACGGATTCGTCTCTTATTGAAAACCACAGAAACACAAAAATCACATCATAAAAGAAAAATCATGTCAAAGCTCTGAAAGATCAGGGAACTAAAGTCCACGCTGACGTGACAAAAAGGACCTAGGGTAACAGTAACTTTGATCACTATGGAAAATCCTTTCTACATTCACTCTCCATCATGTAATATACCTTGAACTGTGAGTGGAGGTGCCAAGTGACATGTGTCGATACTCACCAGCTTAAGCTGCTGAACTGTTGCTCGATTTTGCGCCTTGGTTCGGCCAGGAGGCCCGGCCATATCCTTGCGCATGTAGACATCACCGAAGTCCCCCATCGCGCCGCTCCGAGATCGCTGCAATGCAAGAGATGATCTGTTGAAGGATGTGTAGCAGCGAGAAGCACCTCAAGGCCCGGCAGGCAGAACCCTAACAGTCGAACCCCGGTTTCTGAGAAGTCCCCCGTTCAACAGTGACTAACCCTACGATTTTCACTCCGAAGCACCAGAGCCCTTACTATCGAGTTTTCCAAGTTCTTTTAGCTTCATGTATGTGAAATATATTCACTTTCTTTAGCCTAAACTTGTTTGTGTTTATGACCTGCTTGGCCCGATCTTATTATTTGCTTGCATCATCCTTAGGCTGGTTACACACAGCCATTGCTTGTCCAATCTACGTGCCTTATTGGCAAGCACAGGAAAAGTTGACTTGGGCGATAACCGTCACCTGCTAACCCATTGGGCGGCGGACACTTTTCGTGGTCAATAAGTGTTTGTCCATCTTCCATCTGCAATCGTTTACACACCGGCCACCACCACCTATGCATCGGACACTTTTTGAATCACATGTGAATGAAGGAATGCTATGGATATTGATCATTATTGACATAATAATTATTATTTGAATACCTGATCAAACACTATCATTGATGTTAGATTTCTTTTTAATTACCAAAAAAAATTTAAAACAATTGATAAAACTAAAAGCATTACAAAACTTTTAAAAAGTGACTAATAGAACTAAAAGCATTACAAAGCTTTTAAAAAACAGCTAATAACACTAACGCAAATTGGTAATAAAAAAGAGAGCAGGGGAGTTGAACTCCTTCACCATGTTGTTGAAGCATGGCTCTACCCAGCTCTCTGGGGAAAGGTGGAAAGATAGAAATTTTATTAGCACACCACCCCTCTTTCCACCTTTCCACCTGCACTGCAAATGCTACAGAAGTTTACTCACCGTTGTCTTCATTATCAATCTCCTCTGCAAAGTCAGAATCACCAAAGACTGTTCTCACATTTGCATTCTCCCTCTCTTGAAACATGGCTTGAGCAATGTTGTCTCTTCGAGATGCCCCCCAGAATGGCTTGCCTCTGGTGTTGGCTCCACTGCTTGAGCTCTTTGTATTGCTTGAATGGTACATGTGTTAGTTAGCGTAATAACCTCTGCTAATCCATTCCTCAAACTATTTTGTTGGTCCATGTCTTGAGGAGATGCATTACTCTCTCTCAAGTTCCGTTGTCGCTTCACGTATCCATGCATCATCAAAACTATCTCCATGCACAATGCATATATTATGTAGAACAAGGCATGTTGCCACCATCTTCAGGACATTTTGTAAAAGCATGTCACATCTCTTCAACAATATACGAAATCGCGCTTTAAGGATGTCAAATGCTCTTTCAATTAGCATACAAGTACTTGATTGTATGTAATTCCAATAATAACATTCCGGAGACAGTCCATCCTTACTACCCTTGAAAGAAGGAAGCATCCAAAAGCTTGCAAGATAACACAATCGCCTAGTTGACAGTATTGTCCCAAAACTTTGTTTGTGCATCAATTTCCTAGACTTGAACATTGAAAAACATTTCAATTGTGCATAGAAACTTCCTAGCCAACGTCATAGTCCCAAACAACACAATTGGCTACCACACTTATCTGTATAATAATTGAGTGGAAGCCCTTCCTATTAAAATAATCTTCGTGGTTCTCTCTTGGGGCAATCATGGATATATGATTACCATCCTACTGCACCAACAACATACGGTATACCTCGAAGGGCCTAAAATGCATATGCATATTTTTGCATTTGTTGCGATGTTGGCCACTTTATGTACATACCATGCAATTCAGATGCAGTCAGTGCATTGCAAAAGTTCGGAGCAGCCAATTGTGTAAACGAAGTTGAGACTCCATACAAATCAATTATAGGTCTCGAATTTGAGCCGCTCACTAGGCGATGCAGAGCCACACAGACCAACTTCTCCACAGGTATTACTCTTTTATAGTTCGTGTTTTTGCATTGCATTTGTGATACTAACTTCGCGACAAGATATTCAAATGTACTCCTGCTAACTCGTAACCTGCTTTTAAACATTCGGTTTGAATAACTCCCCAAAAGCCCCTTCTCTATAAAAGTTTATGGTCTTGGATAGGCCCAGCATTACCATCAATCATGCCTTCATTAACCTATCCTAACTCAACGTGCAATATAACCTAGAGCCATGCACTCCATCAAAGTATGCAATTGCATATTGTCATCGTCCTCGTCATCCAAATCACTTAACAATAGCTGAAAATTGCCATGATAGCAACTACAACACCGATGACATGCATTATCAATAGACTTTCATTGTCCATTCACCTATCAAAAGATTTGACGAAACTTTATAAGACAACTGAAGAGAGCTGTATAGGTAGACTTAACAACATTTCTTTTAAAGTTTCAAATTCATCTACTGTTGAAACCATCATTCCTTTTTAAGACTTTTGATTGCACCTAACATACCAGATATACAGAGGAGGCGAGTGTATCCATGATAACGAATGCTTTCTTTTCCTCTAGGTTTGATTTTTGGTTGGCTAACATTGATCGAGCGGTGCTAGCCATGTCACCGAGAGACTCCACTATCTTTCTGCCCTTCTTATTGTGTGCTCCTTGGCTAGTCGTTTGATCTTGCCCGATCTTCGAATGCTCATTGGAGCCAATGTCTTCCTAGGTGTGGTCACATGGATCATTGGAGACTAATGTAGTGTTGTCTTCTAGACCACCAAACAGACAAGGCATGTGCATCGCTGACAACATTGGCACGATTCCACATATATTCATCCACAAGATTATACTATTGACAAATGATCATGCAATCATTGCCTAATATGGCATTGTGGGCCTTATCTTTCTATATGACTCATAAACACGTCCCCAACGTCTTTTGCATGCCTCACCACCTTTGTCGAATGAAAAAATTGTTGAGTATCAATGAGCTCACTTCTCAATCCTCTCTCATTGCTCACTTCTACTACAAAGACAATTGCATCTTAAAGCTACTCTCACCTTCTCTCAAACTCACCTACCCCAAACTAGGTCAGCTTTACACACTTGGCTATTCACTTCTACAACCTTCTTCAAATGCTTCAACTAACTCCACTTCACTCACAAGTACCCCACAACACACTCTCATATGGCACTCCAAACTTGGCCATGCCTCTCAAAATGTTCTCCAACAACTTACTCATAAGAAACTTGTCCACAACATCCCACCTTCCCTCTCTCAACTTCCATTTTGTCAAGCTTGTGCTCTCAGTAAAGCCACAAATCTTCCTTACCCCAAATCCTACTCCATTACGACTCAACCTCTTCAATTAGTACACTTCGACATTTGTGGTCCTATCAATACTGTATCTCTCATTGGAGCAAAATACTTTATGGTGCTCATTGATGATTATTCAAGATATACTATTGTATATTTTCTCACAAGGAAGTCACAAGTCTTCTCCAAGTTCCAAGAATACAAGGAAGCAGTTGAAAATAAGCACGAGTTACGACTCAAAGCTCTTCATATAGACAATGGAGGAGAACATACATCAAATTAGTTTGAAGATTACTGCAAAGCCTTTGGCATTCAACATGAGCTTACCATACCATATCATCCACATAAAAATGGAGTTAATGAATGCAAGGATCGTACTACTCTACTAAATGCCGCAAGAGCTATGCTGTCACTAGCTCATCTTGGAAAATAATATTGGGAGGAAGAAATTGCTACAACAATGTATCTTCAAAACAGGTTGTACGCAAACTCTCTACACAATAACACTCCTTACAGATTGTGGTTTGGTCACCCTCCTGACCTATCACATCTAAAAGTTTTTGGATGCACTGCCTTTCTTGTAAAGGATCACAAATCCAAATTCTCTCCCGGAGCCACACAATTAATTTCTATGGGATATGGTGAGCCCCATGGTCACAAAGCCTATAGATTTCATGATCCACACAACAAGGTCTTTATTTATGGTGGCAAAAGCACCATATTTCATGAAAATAATCTCTTTCCCGCATGCTCTACCACCACACAGCCTCAATCTTTGACACTTTATCCCATTGCCCCATTTGCCAGGACATCATCCAATTCAACATTTGACACTACACAACTCGGGCCCACTATATCTTCTTCAACACAATCTTCTCTTATTGTTCCCCTCCATCCATGTTCTTCACCATACTCCTCTCCCTTATCCCATATAAATCAGCCCACACCATATGCCACATGTGGACAAGCCCCAAATCATGTAAAATCCAACCTTAATCACTCAAAATCCAGCTCATCACTGAAGATGCGTGCTATGGAAACTCGGTGCCTTCCTTTGCAACGTCAATCACGTAGGATCTAAAGATCATGCTAGCTGAAAATGCACCTGCTCCTCCTGCCACGCAACCACTACAGCTATAGCCTGCAACCAGGTTGCCATACCTGCACTAACATCAGCCATGTCAGTAGAACATGATGTCCAATAGCTGCCTTGCTGCTACTCCAACTCATCAACACTACGTGATTGATACTCTCTCTCTCTCCCCTAGGCATATTCCAATGTCTTCGAGTAGAAGGTGTTTGCTAAGAAGCAAACCACTTCAAAGTTCAAGGTGTTCAAGCCAACCATGGGGACAAGTTTTTCTCTAAAGTATTTGATAGGTTTTGTAGGGAGCAGGTGGAGTACTCCCATCCAAACACACCATTTGAGAATGGTGTGATGGAGCGCACAAATCAGACCACATTGTACCTTAATCCTTAACTAGGATATAATGCACATGGCATGCTTTGACTCCTCCTTTGGACCACCCTCTTCCCCTTGCAATGCTAGGCAATGCTAGAGGACATGGTTCTTTTTGGGTTCACATCTTGACAACATTGAATGTTTCACCTTCAATGTATGACATACAAATACCATATGTATTTGCATGAATACCTCATAGAAGAGTTTAACTTATTCCTATGAGCCATCTGTCCTCCTTGCCCCTAATGTGTTGAGAAGTAAGCATGTGAACTCTCCTTATACTGGAGGGGATACGGGTAGCTACATGTAAATGAACTAGAGGACATGGGAGCAAGGGGAACCTCTAACCCTAACTTCTCCAGAGGCTATATAAACTACTTAAAGGTCACTCTCACAATTGAGGAGACTATACTAGTTGTACCTTTGAACAACTTACTATAAGCAAGATCTTCTTCTTGTACTTGAGCTATCTCTCTCCCTCTTGTGCACACTCTTGTGCTTCCAACTGTAATTTTTCACATGGTATTAGAGCCATCTCTGATCCTTTGGCTTCCCTCAGCCTCCTTATATAATCAAGTGCACATGAGCTTTCGACTTCTACCTCTTGCCTCTTGACCACCATAGCCACAGCCTGCTGACCCACCTCTGTTGGAGCACCTAGGGAGAGAAAAGGAGAGCATTTCAACTTAAGATCCCTTCTGAAGTCCTCTTTTCCAACTCAAGGCGTAGCAGCATGGCACAAAAAACACTGACATTGGGCAATGTGGAGAGCAGCATTACAACAAACACAAAAATCGGCGTAGATCTGCAAGTGACCTGTTTCGAGCTAGACCACAACCAGTAGAGGGCACAATGGAGGCCGCCATTATGGGGTTTTCATAGTCCCCCAAGAGGGATATCTATACCTAAGAGGGTTCAAAGAAATTCCCTCCCTACTTACTACCCACAATCAGCAAAACCCTAACTGTGGGTTTTTGGTAACCATAGCCAAGAAGCTTTAAGCTTCCTGTTTTCCATTTTTTTTAAATCTGGGAATCACTAACAGTGATTTTAATCACTGAAGCACATGCTATAAAGTGCATTTCTGATTTCTGAACACCTTCAAGCCTACTCTCAACACCAACAATCAGTCAAGTATCTCACTAAGCTTGACAAGGTAATACTTAAACATCTCAATCTTGAGATAAGTGCTTCTAAGCATTGAAAAGGTATTTAGTGACATCAGTACTACTACCCTATGAATATTGATGTGATTGAAATCTCCTCGGACTCTTCACCAAGTGTTGAGATCATTAATTGACCTTGCTCAACCAAATGCTCATACACTAAATCACAAGGTGGGGAGGAGTCAGAAGTCCAATCAAAGTACACCTCATTGAAACCTAAGAAAACATTAAAACTTAAATCAAGGGTTGTTCGAAGGACGAGACCACCAAAATCTTACCTTGAGATATTACATATGTATGATTTCCAACCTTTTTCATCCTTACAACTTTGAAGTTGGTTATCATTTGTAGGGCTATCAATTCTGTTATTTGGTTCATACTTGGCCACCTATAAAGGACTAGACACTGCCATTGCCTAAGCCAATAGGTAAGACCTTCCTATAATGGCCATGGCCTATGCAGATGTAAGGCCTCAAATCTGCAAATTTAATGGAAAAGATTTCCATCCCTGGCAAGTCCTGGTAAAATATAAGATGATTGAATGAGGCTACTGGCCCTTCATAAAAGGAACCAAAGTTATTGACCCATCCAATCCCCTTGATATAGAAGATGATGAAAGAGCTCATGCCATCATCATGCTTCATTTGGATGAATCTTTAATTCATCATATTGACCAACTCTCCACTACAAAGGATAAGTGGGATGAGCTTGAAAGGCTCTATGGCGCTACAGGGAAGAACTCCAAGATTTTTCTAAAGATTCAGTTTTTTTTAGCCTGGAGTATAAACAGGGAAAAGATCTAAGCAAGTTTATTTCACATATGAAGGGGCTCATGGCACAGCTGGCCTTTGTTCAAACACCAAATCATGATGAAGATGCCATTGCCATCCTTCTGAAGTATGTAAAGAAGGTCTTTCCAACCCTTGTTACTACCCTTACTAATATTCCGAACCCAACCTTGGCAAGTACCATCCAGTCATACATGGATGAAGAGAAGAGGAACCATAACAAAGGTACTTCAGCATTTACTTCCCGTGACCAAGTGTTACTCCATACAACTTCTACAAAGTGCTCCTTCTATCATAAAAAAGGGTATATTGTAAGTAATTTGTATGGGAAATTTGGGCCTTGTGCATGGGAAATTTGAGCTTTGATACTGTATTGCTTGTGCCATAATCGTGAAATATGAATCATGCATCAATGATCTCTCTCTCTCTCTCTCTCTCTCTCTCTCTCTCTCTCTCTCTCTCTCTCTCTCTCTCTCTCTCTCTCTCTCTCTCTCTCTCTCTCTCTCTCTCTCTCTCTCTCTCTCTCTCTCTCTCTTGCACAAGAGAGCAATGCATCATGCATCATTTATCCATGGTCTCTCTATAACCTGTAAACTTTTGAATTTCTGGAATTATCAAACCTGCACCATGATGCATAGAATTTATAGAATTTTTGAATTTCTAGAACTTGTAAAAGCTTGTAGGCATGCATGGGAAATTTGGGTATTGTGCATGGGAAATTTGAGCTTCGATATTGTATTGCTCGTGCTAAACTTCTACATGGAATGTGCATAAAGCATGATGTTTTGAATTATTGGAAGTTGCAAACTTGCACCATGATGCAAAGAATTTATAGAATTTCTAAAATTCCAGAACGTGTAAAAGCTTGTAGACTAAAAGATCACCTTATGCATGGGAAATTTGGGCCTTGTTAATAGGAAATTTGAGCTTCAATACTATGTTGCTCATGCCATAATTGGGAAATATGCATCATGCATCAATGCTCTCTCTCTCTCTCTCTCTCTCTCTCTCTCTCTCTATCTCTATCTCTCTTTCATGCACATGCATCAATGCATCATGCATCAATGGTCTCTTTGTAACCTGTAAACTTCTGCATGGAACGTGCATAAAGCATGATGCATATAATTTCTAGAACATGTTTTCTTACACCATGATGCATAGAATTTATGGACCTTGTCCTATGAATCATGATAGACCTGTCCTATCCATATGCTAAATTTTTTGAATTTGGGTTTATTAAATATGTTTATTCTCTATTTGTTCTTGTAAATAAGGAGCTTCTATGCATCATGGTACATGAGTTGTTATGCATCATGATAGGGGCATACGTTGAAGTTCCTAAAATCAGGTTTGAATTTATTTATTCGAGAGTGCTGAATTTTTTGAATTCGGGTTTATTAAATCTGTTTATTCTGTGTTTGCTCTTGTAAATAAGGAGCTTCTATGCATCATGGTAGAGGCATACGCTAAAGTTCCTAAATTTGGGTTTGAATCTATTTATTCTCTATTTGGTCTTGAAAATAAGAAGCTTTTATGCATGATGATAGAGGAGGCATACACTAATTTTTTTGAATTTGGGTTTATTAAATCCGTTTATTCTCTGTTTGCTCTTGTAAATAAGGAGCTTCTATGCATCATGGTACATGAGTTCTTATGCATCATGAAATTTGGTTTTGAAGATAAGGAGCCTCTTTGAAGCTATTGCAGATTCTCCATGAGGAAGTAGAACCAAGTTCTAGGTGTTGTTATTGAACTTCCTGAAGCGAGGTGAGCCCTAAAGTGGAAGCATGAGCGGAAGTAAGAGCTATGGTGGAAAGAGCAGGAGCAACAGAGAGAGACACTCCAAATGTGGGAACTCCAATAGTCACAATGTGCAATCGGCCTTCCCTTTATTCAAATGTCACTGAAAGAATAAATAATGAAATGACAGTGATGGACGCCCATCGCCTGCAGTGTGTAGGCACGTGTATTGTCATTGTAGTAATACATGGGTGGCTAGGTAGAGATGCCTTTACCCCTAACAACCTCCCACTTATTAAAGGTGAATTTGCCTTAGTTGAGGAGCAAAAAAAAAAGAAAAAAGTGCAAGTGTACATAGGTACAACATGATGAGAAAAGATGTCATCTCATCCTACACCCATCATCTTCTTAAGGAAGGCAAAACGCTCCACTGAGAGACTTTTCGTGAGCAAGTTTCTAGGATTCTGCTCAATCGAGATCTTGACAAGATTAACAGTCATGTCGTCAACGACCTCACAAATGAAGTGATACCTCACCTCAATGTGTTTCGTCTTTGCATGGAAGAACAAATTCTTGGCTAACTGGATAGCATCATAGAATTCAAATGTAATGTAGGGATAGCATCTATCATACCAAGGTTAGCAACCAAACGACCTAACCAGATGGCCTCCTTTCAAGCCTCAATGGTGGTGGCTACAACATACTCGGCCTCTGTGGAGAGAGTCGTGCATTTCTGCACCTTGGACATCCATGAAATAGCACCTCCAACCAGTAAAAGTGAACACATAGCTAGAAGTGGACTTCGTACTATCTACATGTCCTACATAGTCAGAGTCAATGTACATCATGACTCTTGTATCCTGGCTGCCATAACAAATGCACATATCAGCAGTGCCCTTCAGGTATCTCATGACTCCTTTCATGGCATCCCAATGCCTCTTTCCAAGTGTAGCCATATAATGTGCCACAACACCAACTGCAAAAGTAATATCTAGACATGTGGCTATCATGGCATACATAAGACTGCCCACCATGGATGCATAGGGAATCTCGGCCATCTCAACCTTTTGCTCATATGTTTGCGGACAATTGGCTTGTGATACCTTCACATGAGAAGGCAATGGACAACCAATAGGCTTTACATCCTGCATATAGAAGCGCTTAAGGACTCTATGGATATACTTCTATGATAGATAGAGTAGTCCTTGAGACTTGTCATGCGTAAGGCACATACCAAGTATATGAGAGGCATGTCCTAGATCTTTCATCTCAAAGCTCTTTTTGAGCTACACCTTAAGAGTATTTAGCTCATCATGAGCTTTTCCTACCAAAAGCATGTCATCCACATAGAGTACCAAAATCAAATAATGCACCATCATGGGCTTTCTTTGTGTACAAGCATGGATCCATAGCACTATGAATGTAGCCCAATGACTGCATAAAAGCATTGAACTTGTGGTACCATTCCCTAGGTGCCTGCTTTAGACCATAAAGACTCTTCTTTAGTTTGCACACTAGGTGTTTCTTAACATACTCTACAAAACCCTTAGGTTGCTTCATGTATATCTCATCATGCAAGTCTCCATGTAAGAAAGCTGTCTTGACATCCAATTGATAAATATCCAAGTCAAGTTGGGCAACCAAAGCTAGGACTAAGCGTAGGGTAGTCATCTTGACCATAGGAGAAAAGACTTCATCAAAGTCAACACCATATTATTGCTTGAAACCCGTAACAACCAATCCAGCCTTGTATGCCGACTTGGGGTGGCCAAGGGTACTTTTCAACTTGTACACCCACTTGCACAGCAAAGCCTTTTTGCTACTAGGCAAGGAAACTAGGTCCCAGGTTTGATTCTTATGCAATGAGTGAATCTCAGACTACATAGCTCTCTCCCAGGAGTGACAGTCACCCCTGCGCAGAGCCTCATCACAGGTGAGAGGCTCTCCTACATTTGTAACCAAGACATAATCCATGGAGAGTGTATAATGATTAGAAGGTTGTCTACCTCTAGTAGAACGCCTCAAGGTAGTAGGCTGTGCTGCCTGTCCAACATCCTGTCTAACATCCTAGCCATGAGCATTGGCTGCTAGTGTAAGCTGTCTAGTTGGTTGTGCGGGAGTAGGGGGACTCCTCTTGAAAGATAACCTTGCATATCTCAATGACTTTCTCAGGTTGCCTATGCATTTTGTCTTCATGGAAGACTACATCATGGTTGTGGATGACTTTCCACGCCCTATGGATCCCAAATATGGTAACCTATCTCACTTGCATCTCCATAGCCAAGGAAAATGCATTTCATAGTTTTTGGATCCACCTTATTGCATTGGTCCTTGGGCACATGGCAGAAGGCATCATATCCAAAGACATGCAAATGAGAATATGAAGGAGGCTTTCCTATCCATACCTCCTCTGCAATCTGGAAGTCAATACCACTACAAGGTGACATGTTAATGAGATGCATGGCAGTAGAGACTACCTCATCCCAAAAATGTTGTGGCAATCCTACCTGGCTAAGCATATTGCAGACCCTCTCTTGGATAGTCCTATTAATGTACTTAGCCCCATACCATTTTGGGGAGGGGTGTAAGGGGCAGTCAATTGACACTTAATACCCCGCTCGTCACACACAAAATTACTCAAAGGCATGTGAGATGTACTCACCCCCATTATCTGTCCTTAGGCATTTTAGCTTGTGTCTAGACTAATTCTCTACGAGAGCAAGGCAACATTGAAAGACGACTAAGACATCAGATTTCTACTTTATGGGATAAGCCCAAACCTTACGTGAATAATCGTCAATAAATGTGACAAAGTACTTCGCACCCCCTAATGTCTGACAAGGCATGGGTCCACATACATCTGAATGTACAAGAGCCAAAGGCTCACCCATGCATGGAATACCATATTTTTTATGTGAATTCCTAGTTTGGCTACCATATAAACAGTGATCATACGGCTCAAAATGCGAGTATCAAAAGGTGGAAGATACTGCAGAGCACTAAGCATTTTCATTCCCTTAAGTGACATATGCCCAAGACGAGGATACATGCAGGATAGAACCCACCAGTGACAAAACATGGTCAATAGTACTAGACCACCAAGGGGTAGAGGAGGATTTCTCCTGCATTTTCTTGTTCCCCTTTTCTTTACGCTCACCATCAAACATCTTATGGCACTCCGGCCATATGTGTCGTGCTTTTCCACAATAATGGCATGTAAGATCACGTCCAACCACGAGACTTGCTATGTCCACATGACTTAGACTGGGACTTCTGAGAGTCCTTCCCATGACGATCATTATCTTTCTTGCCACTTCTGCCACCTCTAATGGATAAAGCATATGAACTATGGGAAGCATAATTGTTTTTCCTGTTAATTTCTTTAGTCAAAAGAGCACTCTCTACATATTTTAATTTCAGTCCATCAAATTTGTTGGTATAGATCGTAGTGCGAAATACATCCCAAGACTTAGGTAAAGTGCCGAGCAAAAACAAAGGATGCAGATTATCCTAAAACTCAATACCCTGTGAAGCAAATTCTTCATGATAGAATGAAACTAGCTAAAGTGAGCAAACAAAGAGGTCCCCTCCTTCATGCAAAGATCCATCAACTGTTTAAGCCGATAGATATACGAAGTAGGGCTTTGCTTTGCATAAAGTTCCTAAATATTTTCCCATAGATCCCATGCACTTTGATCTTCATCTTCAGCAACATTATTATGGACCTCTTTAGAGAGTGATAAAATGATAATTGACTTGTATAACACATCTAAATCATCCCAGTCATCATCATCCATGTTCTCAAGTTTAATACCCTTCTTTCTTAGTGGCTTAATTTGCAAATTTTGCACCAAAACCTGCCATATTTGAGACCTCCAATAGTTATAGTTGGTGTCATCCAACTTAGCAATGTTAAACAAAGCCGTATCTTTGAGATGACCAGCCATAATGAGTCAAATAAAGGTAGACTATGCAGAAAATAGGCTGCTGTAATTAGCAGTAAACAAGCCAAAACCACTACTAAAACAAGTTAAAAATAAGAGAAATTGCTAAAATGAAGAGTGTCCACCAAATATGACCAAAAGGGTGTCAAATAGTAATGATTGCCCTTAGTAAATGCTCACAATATGCAATTTACAACTTGTTACAATAAACCATAGCAGTAGGTAAAAGAAGCCAAAAGTAGAGCTATCACTACTACATGACCAACTGCAACTGCCACAGGAAGCAAATATATCTAACAGTGAGTGAAAAAGAGCAATAGGCACCAAGAACTTTCAACCAAGTAGGGTGTCAGATAAGATACATCTCATAGACATAAAAGTCATGCATGCAACAAGTCTTAGGGTAACAAAAGAGACCAAGCACATGCACAACTGATAAAGCAGTGTAAGTAAAGATCAATATGGAGCCATTCAAGATGCATATATAACTGACAACACCATGATGATAGAGATAGGTGCTTGGCCAAGAGTAGTGTCAAATCAGCCCACTAAGCATGAACTACATACATGAGAGCATACATCATTTGTCATATCTTTCGTCGCCTATTGATTGGAAGTAGAAAATTGAATACACCATATGAACATCCATTTGAAATGATAAAACTGAAAACTAAACCACCATAACTCCAAGAAAAGACACATGCAAACAATAGGTAGCTTGTTGTCTATTACAGAACCTGCTGTAGTAAAATTGAGATATCTTTTGATGGACACATGCAAATCAAGTGTGCTATGAGTCAAAAGAAAGCTCATCGGGGCTATACTTGCAAGCCATATAGGTATTCCTCTCCTGTAATTAAATTAGACTTGAAATTGAGCCAAAACAGTAAGCTGTCCATAAACTATTTGCAGTAGAATAAGAGATAAAACGACTAGTTTTCAGCCAAATAAACCTCTGAAAGATAAAGATTTTGAACCCCAATATGGATGTCGGCCTAATGAAGGTGCAAAATCCTGCCCAAAACCCCCTGGATCAAAAGGTATACCATCATAATAATGATCAAGAGGAGAAGATTTGTCATCAAATTCATAATCTTGACCACTCGGGTCAAATGGGTAGGAAGAAAGATCCCCACAATCATCACCGTAGGCATATCCATCATCCATCATATTATAACCATCATGAATCTCATGTACATCCTCATTATCAGCATACCAATCATCAAAATCATTATCCAAGTTTTCATAACCATGATCATATGAATCCAACTCCTCTTTTAGTTGATGTAGTTCTTGATTGAGTGTGAAATGATGCATATCCTCAACTAATCCATCACAATCATGATCAATAAATTTAGAGTCTTCATTTTCAGCATGTGCATATTCCTCCTCAAATGGTCCAAAAGGCTGATCACTTACCAAGAGATCTTCATATACATTGGCTTCAACAATAGCATCAACTTGCTGATCAGCTTGGTCTTCTTCATATGGTTAACCTTCATAATCTTCATCTTGGTCATTAGCCTCTTCATGTTCTTCCTCTGTCCCATCATAGAACCCATTGTCCACTTCAGCATCATCATTACCTTGAAGAGACAAAGAATTCATCACTACAGTTGGTTGATTCCCATTGATTTGCTGTCCAAGATCTATGGAATAATCCTCTTCATCTTGGCTTTGTACAAAGTATACTTGTTGTTCATGATTTACTTCTCCAAATTTAGACATAAGAGCAGCATCAAATTATTCCAAATAATTAATCACATCTTGTAGGGTAGGCGGAGCACTATCCTTGAGGTTATTGCACCAAGTAGCAATTGATGCAAGCATTTTCTTTTTCCATGAAGCATGTTTCAACAAAAGATTAATAGCCATCTTTACACAATAGCAAATTTCTTCATGGTAAATACATATACGAATCAAGATAGAAGTAACATATTCCTCTAGCTTGGTAGAACATTTCCCAAGAAGTTTGACCAATAAATTCGTACCAACAACCAAGATTTCCCATGCTAGTTGTCCTTCTAATGAATCCGGTGATTGCCTACTAACCAATGGAGGTGTATGAACCATCATAGTCCACTGATTAGCATCAATCTTAGCAAAGAGAGTATAAAGCAATACCAATACATATTCTAACTGTTGATGAGACGATTGATTAAGCAATGATATCAACCAATGTAATGCATCCTTGCCTTGCAAAGATTGCAAACGAGTAGTAGCATTGCTGCAAAAATACTTCATTAATGTCCACAAATCAACTTGAAGCTCTAGTTTCTTCATAGTTAGTAATCCCAATAACATGTATTTAGCTTCAACATTACATATACATCCTTGTAAGATATTGTTATCATAGAGATTGATAAGAGCCTGTATTACACCTTGTTGAACCAACTAAGAGTACTTGCTCAACTAGACTCACATCTATCACTTCCAATGCCATTTGAGAGTCATCATAAGTCATAAAATCATGTGCCAAAGTACTCATAATGTCTACCAAAGGAATATCCAACCTATTAGAACCAACATCTCTAATTAGACCCATGATACTCTGTTTCCCTGTCTGTGGAAAGTGCAGTCCTGCAGTACCTATAGGTACTAAATCAGCCACCATAACTTTGGACTGAAATCTCTGATTGACAAAATTTTTGATTCAAATTGAAGCTAACACTTTCCTCTTTGGATAGAGCCCTTGACAGTAAATTTCAGAGCAGGTCAAAAAAAGATATGATAGCCCAAAGTTGGATGACTGAAACTGTCTACAACCTGTCCTGTTTTGAATGAGTTTGTAAGAGGTCTATAGATCCAATTTTGACCTTGTTGAACATTGAATACTCACAAATAGAACTGAGAGCACTCTGTAGGTACCAAAACATCAATTCATGATCAATAAAAAGTAAACAAAGTCCCATACCATCCATTTTAGTGATTGCAATGAAGGAGTAATGTCCTGTAATCATAGAAGTGCCCCCTTAATGCTCCAAATGTTGTAGGAGAGAAGATTATGGGATGCTGGCTTGTTTTATTCAGTAAGAGAGACTCAATGTGGCTTCAATAGAAGAAAAATAGTCTTCAATTTTCAGTATATAGGTTCCCATGTATTATCACTCTTAATAGGATGAATGTAGAACTCAAGTCCTTGACAAAATCTGAAGTAGACTGTGGTTGCCACCGTGGTTATTTTAGCAAATAGATTCAATGATGCTCCAATGGTAGAAGAAGAACCTTCAATGTGGCTACAAGGATCTTTGCATAGCCTTGTTTAAGGCTATTGATCATTTCCTCTTTAGATCAGAAGCAACCAGTAGAAAGGACATTAACATCAGGCTCTTGTTGAGTACATGGTAAAGACATGAGAGATGCTGCTACAATAGGATGCTCCAAACCATCCAGACTGTTACACATGCACCATCTCTGGTAGAGACACTATCAAAGCCAATTTTCTCAAGAATGATATGACCAGCAACAAGGGCTGTCCATAGTAGATGAAATATAGCTCATTTTGACCACAATGAGAAGAATGCACAGCAACGAATAATTTGTTGAATAGTAGTACTTTCAGATGGGCAATGGTGACCATTCAAATAGTGTGAACAACAGGAAGTTCACCATAGTTGGATAGCAAAGATGTAGTTGAGAAGAAGCTCAAGATATCGTCAGATGTGGCAGCTTTAAAGCATCTATTTCTTCAGTACTAGTGGCAATAAACATCAAGCCTTTTTTTTCAATAGCAAAAGAGGAGAGAAGCAACCATTGTTGGAGCTTCAGTTGGGCACCAAAGTGTTGTGTTTCCAGGAATGAAGGTCTTTGACTCATTTGTCAATTCCCCTTCTATATTATAGCAACATCACACATTTTCATGGGGAAGAAGTTGGAAGATATTGTGCCTTCCTCTCACAACTGTGATGTTTTTGAAGTGACTCGAGTTGATTATCAGCTCATTGATATCTCTGAGGATGGATTTGTGAGCCTTCTTATGAAAAATGGTGGAAATAAGGATGGCCTCAGACTCCCAACTGATGAGCAGCTTCTTACTCAAATTAAGGATGGATTTGCTGATGGAAAATACCTTGTTGTGATTGTCATGTCTGTGATCTAGAATTATGAATCCACCCTCAGATCCCTCCTCAACATCTCGGAAGATTACGCCATCTTGTTCCTGTAGGGCAGGGCCACCACACAAATTTCAAGCATTCCTATCAATCTGTGTGGATCTGATGACATTGCAGACTACCTCGTGACTGGATCTTGGAGCGACAAGGCCTTCAAGGAAGGCCATAAATTCTGCAAAGCCAAGGTGATCTAGAGTGGCAAGTCGACCAAATACATTGGCTTGCCATCTACCTATGTTGTGTTTCTGCCTCTCTTGGAAGATGCATTTCGTGTGACTCTGAACTCAAGCAAGAATCCTTTTGAAGTAATAACTGATGATGTGAGGGTTGTTGAGGAGCATTTGTAGACATTCCAGCACCGAGAAGAGAAAAGATGCCAAGTTTCCTGGATTGGTTTGGATGGTGTACATGGGATGTATCTTACAATGATGTCACCATAGAAGTCATCAGAGAACGTTAAGACAGTTTAACTGTAGGTGGAGCACCCCCACATGCTTCCTGATAATTGATTATGGATGGCAGTCTGTGGCCATTAATTAGTAGCCTGAAACTGCTTTAGTCACCACAGGATCGATCTTTGCAAGTCATCTAACACATATTAAGGAGAATTTTAAATTCTGAAAGGATGGAAGGGAGAGAGACGGGAGCACAGGAGGCTAAAGAAGCATCCCTTGGCCTCAGATGAGCCATAGGAAGGTGCACCTCACCTCGTGGTGGAAGCCCCCCATGCCTCTGAGGACGTCTCATTCTACAAGCGTGCCTTTGGTGCCGAAGAGGTCTCATGTTCACTGCACCCTAAGCAGAAGGCTGGACAGGACCAGGCTCTCCTTCTCCATTCTCACCTCAAGTTTGGAACTGCTGAGATTATGCTCTGCGATGAAACCGAGGAGACTAGATCCCATGTAAAGTCTCCCGCATCCCTCAAGGGGACCAACATAATTATGCACATATTGACAGATGATGCAGATGTAGCATATGCCAAGGTTGTAGAGGCATGCGTGAAGCCTCTTGAAGAGGTGGCCGACCAGCCCTAGGGCTTTAGCAGGGTACTCTAGACTCTCAGGATGAAGTGGAGAAAACCATGATAGCACCCATTTGTAAGGGAGGAGCAAGGTCAGTAATATGAAAAGATCTTGGCTTGGTACTCCATGGAAGCTCCAAAAGGGAGCTTACAAGGAAGAAAGAGAATACCTATTTTTAAAAGTAACTCTGACTGGATCTCTTACTAACTCACGTGAGTCTTTTCTTGATAGGTTTACCTCTTAATTTTGATTAGGGATTGAAAACAAATGGTCATTTTTATCCCCTTGCCTCCAATTTGTCCAAGCCTCCTTCCATAGCTTGTGTGGTCTTCAAGAAAGTTGCCATTCCCTATGGTACTCCATCACTGCTCCTTACAACTCCTGCTGTCCATGCTATACATGTCTGACTGTTTTTTTGAAAAATAGAACTAGATTTGAGAAAAGAGAAAGAAGAAGGGACCAAATACCTAAGCTTTGATACCAACTGTAATGAAGGAGACCTAGCTAGCCTAACTAAGGGAGACAAGAGAGAGAAATACTGGAGGAGAAGAAGAAGAGGAGAGAGAGAGAGAGAGAGAGAGAGAGAGAGAGAGAGAGAGAGAGAGAGAGAGAGAGAGAGAGAGAGAGAGAGAGGAAGAAGGAGAAGCCATGAGAGCTGAAGAGAGGTGGAAGACAGATTTCTTGATAATTCTGTGATGCCTGAGGAAACCCTCTTACACCTTTTATACCGTCAGTGTGACTGGTATTTTCCCGTATGCCCGGTTCATTACACTCTTTTATGGTTTGGAATTTGATGACCATTTCATTATGGAATTGGTGATAAGTTTAAGATTGATTATGCCATTACAATTGTTCTGATGATTGTGGACTATGATGATTATGATAATCTTGATGATATTGGTGACCATGATCATGATTGGTATACAAACTATTGTGATTATGGGCATGATGATCTCAAAGTTGGTACATTATCGATATCACATTAATATACTTTTTGAGATTTGCTGCTTGTTGTACCTTGATCAATCAGATTCATCTCTCTTTTATTTATCATTGGATTGGTTTAAGGAAGTATTCCAAACAAGCTATTTACTTCTTGTGAGTATTTTACTATAATGTGGCCTATTGTTATATGGAGCAAATGACATAGACAACCTAGGGCAAAGCACCAAATACAAGAGCTTGGGATAAGATACACATGTTTTTTTGGCTTTACCTAATTTTACTTTTTATGTAAATTTACAAGTTGAATATCAATAATTTTTAGTAAAATTTAAAAATTATAGTTATAATTACATATATTTTTAACAATTAGACCTTTTAACTTTTTTTCAAAAAACTTTAGCTAATGGATTAGCCATTACATATCCAAGAATTATTAAAATATTAGGGATTTCTTGTATAATATATTATATTGTACAAAATATTAGAATCTTTTAATTACATTTTCTATTCTACTTCGTAGTTTTTATATATTTTGCATTTGAATTGATAAATTACATTTGATACATAAGTAATCTATGCATCTAGTACATATATATCATACAAAAATGCATATTCTATCCCTAGTTTGATGCATTGCATCAAGTTTCCTTTATATTTGACCATTTGCAATGGCATTTCATGTTGTGCATCAAGTAATGTTGTGATTCATGCAATTTTCATTCTCCACCTGGCGCAATGCATCAACAAGGGTTGAAAATTGTGATTAAATTTTCACCTACTTGATGCAATGCATCAAGTGGGGCTGAAAGTCATTATTGTTCATTCTCTTCTTGATGTAATACATTAAGTTGGTATGGATTTGTGGTAAATTTTATACAAACTTGATGCATTGTATCAAGTTGGTATGATTTTTTATTTTAATTTTATATTAACTTGATGCACTACATCAAGTTAGCATGATTTTCTATTTTAAACATATATAAGCTTGATAAAGCATAAAGTGGGAGTGACAATTGTGATGCTTCATTCTCTTCTTAATACACTACATCAACTTGGTGTAAATTTGTGGTAAATTTTATACTAACTTAAGGCATATTATCGAGTTAGCATGATTTTTTGTTTTAATTTTATACTAGCTTGATGCATTGAATCAAGTTGATATGATTTTTTGTTTTAATTTTATACTAAGTTGGTATGGTTTTTTGTTTTAAATCTATACTAACTTGATGCGATGCATCAATGTCTTTTATATTTTATTACATTTTTTCTTTCCACTAATGTAGTGTATCAACTTGTTATAATAGCTATATAGATTTCATACCAAACTGATGTAGTGCATTAAGTGACTAGTTTATTTTAGAGTTGTTTACTTCTACTTGAATCACTACATCAAGTTGATATTGTTTGGGAAAATTTGATATTTTACTTTTCACTAAATTTCACATTCAACTGATGTAATGCATCAATTTGTTAGACTTTTTAGTACATTTTTGATACCTACTTGGCACTACGCATCAATTCTTTTGTATTTAGTGATAGATTTATTCTTTAATTGAGGCATTTTATCAAATTGGTTTGAATTTTGAGTAAATATTGTATTAGCTTGATGTATTGCATCAAGTTCCATTCTATTTTTTTGCAATTTTATTCTTCATTTGATATAATGCATTGAGTTGTTACAAATGTTGTGTTAACTACATAGAGTGCATCAAGCTTTGTGGAAAATTTTGACACTTTCATCATCCACTTGAAGCACTTCATCAAATTGGTATATATTTTGAGTAAACTTTGTATAATTTCTTTTTCAACTTTATATAGTGCATTCTGTTACTAGCATAAATGAAAGTACTTAGCTTGAACTTTGTAGCATGAATAAATTGACATTTGATACTATGGAATTTCCACTGACAGGCCATGCATTGAATCAAATAGCCGACTTCTATACTCCTATTTTCATCTAGAATTTATCCTATTTCCTATGAGTTTATATTTTACTTTGTGTTAATCAGGTACTCGATGCAATGTTTCAAGTTTGTTAGATATTTCTTCAAGTTTCTATTGAATGCATCATGTTTAATGTATCTTATGTAATAATTCTTACATCTTGTTGTTGATTTTTAGCAATTAACTCAAACTTTAGGCACAATGTTTCACTAACTTCATGTTGTGTATCACCTTCTTTCTCTTTTTGTCATTTTTGTCATGGATAAGACTAAGGAAGAGAGTAGCAAGAAATCCAAGAAGATACGAGAGTATACTCTTAAAGAGGATACCTCTAGTCCATTTGATTCTCCTCCTCCAACTACTATGACGAAGAAGGGTAACAAAGTTTAAGTTGAGAAAGGTGGTGAGAGAGATCATGGTGGCAAATTGGGTAAGCCACTAAAGTATCAAACCCCTGGCAAGAGATCCTATTTCCAGGTGGTGCTCCTACTGAACAAAGTAAGACCACACAAGCACCAATGTAGAATAATAATGAAGGACCTAAGAATCGACCCTTAGGTATTCAATGACAACCTCCTCTACCATCAAAGTCCTCATATATAAAATAAAAACATGAATAGGAGCCACAAATATGTAAAAATTGTAGAGTTTGGATCTAACTCTTTGACATCAAATTATAGTTCCAATAGCGAGGAGGAGCCAATGCGGCGTCAAACAAAGCAAACTATTTGATTTATTAAGAAGCCAGGTACCTCTTTTGTTAGAAGATAGGCATAGGAATCCATTGTAAGCAAGGGTGTATGAGGGCAGATGGGTGTGAATAGCCTGAAGGAGAGGGGAAACCCTAACCCTAGCCAGGGAAGAGCTATATAAACAGTCTATGGGTCACTATCAAAGGGCGAGAGAGTGTACCCAAGTTGTACTTTTAAGCAACTTAGTAAACAAGATTTTGTTATTGTACTTTGAGCTCTCTTCTCCCTCTTGTGCACACATTCCAATGCTTGCCTCTCTGATATTTTCACATGGTATCAGAGCCATCTTTGACCTAGTCAGCTTCCCATAGCTCTATCTTAGTTAAGTGCACAAGAAGAACTCCATTTTTCATCCTATCTTCTTCACCTCCATAGCCTGTTCTTGACCCCTTGACCTTGGTGGACTTGCTGCATGCATATGAGGGCATTTTAGCTCCTGCTATCTTTTGGAAACCTTCTCTCCACCTCAAGGCACAGCTGTGTGGCAAGTCAGAGCTTGACATTGGGCAGCCAAGAGCATGACATTGTGGGTTTTCTTAGAACGGCACAGTTCTGAATAGTCTACTAGTTCGTACGGTGGCCGACTTGTAGTAGGTGCAATGATGGTGGTGACCATGGGTCTTTGATAGCCCCCCAATTGGGCTATCTCCACCCAATAGGGTTTCATAAAACTCTTATGCTACTCCCATAGAGTCAAACCCTAACTGTGGGTTTCATGGCAGCCATCATCACAAGCTTGAAAGCTTGACCTTCTTGTTTTTTTCATCTTCTACTGTCACTAACAGTGATTTTAATCATTGAGTTATCGCTTCTAGAGTCAGTTACTAATATGGGAACTCCATTTCAGAGGTTCTTTCACTTGGTAGGGCATCACTAAGCTCATCAAGACCGACATATACCATCTCTAGTAGCATAAACTAGAGATGAGTGCTTGTAAGCACTAAAGCACATTGCTCAATCATTTTGCTGTTGGTATTTACTCAATTTGAGTTTTTCATCAGAAAATTAAAACCATTAAGTGCTCTAGTTCATTTTGTAAGGCTATGTGTACAACTATAAACACATTAGACCATCCTATCCTAAACTTGTGTTGCTTGCTGTATATCATGTGTGGGTTCTTTCAAATATTTTGGTCAATGAAATCAGAGAGATGAGTGTCATTGTACTCTCCTCGGAGTCATCAGCAACAAGCGTTGAAATCATAGACCGTCCTTATTCAACACAAGGTTCATCTACTAAATCATACCATAAGGAGGAGCCAGAAGTCCAGTCTAGGTTCACATCATTGAAGCCTAAAAAGACCATTAAACCTCGGAAGAAGATTGCACATAAGAAAGGACCAGCAAAGTCATATTTTTAAGTACTACATACGCATGATTTTCAACCTTTCTCTTCATTGCAATTTTGAATATCAATTGTTTGTAAGGGTGTCCTTGATTTACTTCCGCATTCATTGGCAAGTTTGTAATGGACTAGACACTGCCCTTGTCTTAGCAAGTGGTAAGACCTTCCCAATGGCCACAACATATGTTGATGTCCGCCCTCAAATTTGTAAATTTGATGGCAAAGATTTCCACCCATGGCAGGTACTTACCAAGTACAAGATGATGCAGAGAGGGTATTGGCCTCTCATTCAAGGCACTAGAGCTGTAAACTTTGCAAATCTCGTTGATGTAGAGGATGACCAACGTGGCCAAGCAATCATCATGTTACACTTAGATGAGTCCTTGATTCATCATGCTGAGCTGATCAACTAAATACTACTAAAGAAAAATGGGATGAGCTTGAAAAGCTCTATTGAGCCATTGGTAAAAATACTAAAATATTCCTTAAAATTGAATTCTTTATCTTGGAATATAAATCAAGAGAAGACTTGGGAAAATTCATTTCTCACATGAAGGGTCTCATGGCACAGCTTGCCTTAGTACAAGCTCCAATCCATGAAGAGGATGCTATTGCTATTCTCCTAAAAGCTATGAAAAAGGTGTTTCCTACCCTTTTAACCACTCTTACCAACATTCCGAATCCTACCTTGGCAAGTACCATCCAATCCTATTAGGATGAAGAAAAGAGGAACCGCAAAGAAGGCAGCACCAGTTAGGCATCTTCAACTTCCCGTGATCAAGTTTTGGTACATATAGCTCTCACTAAATGTTCTTTTTGTAAGAAAAAAGGGCATATTGTAAACAACTGTTGGAAGAAGTATCCCGAAAAAATGAAATGTAACAAATGCAAGAAGATAGGGCATATCACTAGTAAATGCCCCAACATTACTGAAGTACCCAAAGAGTTGGTGGCCAACTATGTCTCCAATCCATCTGATGATCGACTTTTATGAGTCTCTAACTCATCTATCTATAAACACTCTTGTAGCCTGATCTATAAAGGCATCCCATTTGTTTGAAGGGGGGACATCTTACATGCTTTGTAATCCAATGCCACCCTAGCATTGAGGGGGGTGGTTAGAAGATAAACATAGGAACCCACCGTAATCAAGGGTGTATGAGGGAAGATGGGTGTGAATAGCCTGAAGGACAGGGGGAACCCTAACCCTAGCCAGTCAGAGGCTATATAAATAGCCTATGGATCACTATCAAGGTGTGAGAGAGTGTACCCAAGTTGTACTTGTAAGCAACTTAGTAAACAATATTTTGTTCTTGTATTTTGAGCTCTCTTCTCCCTCTTGTGCACACATTCCAATGCTTGCCTCTCTAATATTTTCACATCTTCTTGTAGCTGAAGGGCCTTCAACAAAGGATGTTAGATGAGAGTACCCTAATCATGAATGGCATTTATCGTATCCTTCCCAAGGAAATCTCATTTTGTGTGGTGCAAGAAATATTGGGTCGAAGATGCTATCAATTGACAAGCCAAAGCAATGTGTGGAAAGGTTATGCCATGTAATTATGTAGATTCAGATAGCTCCATGGTTTCTTGACAAATTCTAATGGTTGAATGGTCCAATATTTTGACTTAAATGAAACAAAATTACTTAAAGCTCAGTGTAGTGCAGGGCCTTTGAGGAGATAAAATTCAATGAGAAGAAAATCTTATTGTGGCATTGTCTTCTTTTATCCAAGGAAATGTACTATCACATGTTGTACATGCGTCTCAAAAGTCTATTCAAGCCAAAGAGACTTTTCATCCTACATAAATCAAGACTAGTGCGAGAGAAGGTAGCAACCCTATACAAAAGAAATCTAAGTGAGAGCTAAATTTAAAGCACAAAAGTGGTCAAAGAGCTATAAAAGTGGTGCTTTTGGTAGAAAATGTCTCGATCATGAATCAAGGAGCTAGAGTTTTTAAAGGTGCATTTTGACCCCGAGAATCCTACGTAAGTGTTCTTCATGGATCGGAGCTAGTTTGGCCCCCCATTTAATGGTCACAAGGTTTAGCATTATGAAAAAACTACCAGATCTAGAAGTCGAAAAGCAAGTGACAGAGGCAAGGTAATAGTTTTTTATGCTAGGAAGCTATTGCCCAATTGGATAGCGAATCCGAGGTCATTTGCCTCTCCGTTTGGCCCGAAACCACTTGCGGGAGAGTGTGAATGCAAGAACATAAATTGGATATTTTAGAGGTTAAATGTTAATTAGGATTGAAAGAGAGCCAAGAACTCAAAAACATGTTGTGAGGAGGGAGGGGACATAATTTTTTTTGCACCCCATTTTAAAATCCATTTCTTGGGGGATTACAACAATCAATGGAATCATGCCTTCTTCTCCTGGGGCTAAGATGCTACAATTCTTCCCTCCAAATCGCTCCAAATAGTAAGAGATTTGATGCATTCTAGAAAAATTTCAGATTTTAGTCTCTCTCTCTCTCTCTCTCTCTCACCATAATTGTTGTTCGTATGGGCTGAGAGGATGAGGGGGAATGGGTGCCAGTTCGTGATGATGAGATGCAAGAAATGGAACAAGAATGCACAAAGGTGAGCATTAGTGAGCTATGTGATGGCATAAGCGACTCCATTTTTCAAAATACGATAAATTACATGTGCATGATTTAGCATAAGTGCCGATTTATTGCATATTTTATCGTATCTCTTGTGTCTATCATGTAATATGTGAGAGAGGAGTTTTGAGCTCGGGATGTACCTAAAATTTGCCAAAAAATCTGGAATTTAAGGGAAAAATATTTTTCATCGAAGGCGGCGGTTGCAACTAGGACGATTTTAAGCACCAAGTGAAAGACGGCTTTTAAAAGGCGCCCGAGTGACACTTGTGGATTTTTGATAATTTTTCCGACTGCCATACGGGATGCCAGGAGTTTCCAGTTAGTGCGAGATGTCAAGCCGGATGCCCAAGATTTTTCAGAGCTCGAATTGGAGCCCGGACGAGGAAGTGGCCACAAATTGGTCAAGATACGAAAGGGTGGACAAGTTTAAGGCCAAAAGGGGGGTGCCCTTTGGGACCTTTGACCGCACACACTCCCCCGCCCCCCCCCCCCCCCCCCCCCCACACACACACACACACACCTCCCCAAAATTTTTATGCAAAGAGGATGAAAAAAATGTGGAGAGAGATGGAAGAAGCGTGATCAGACATGGCGACACATTTTTCGCCATGATCCTCATGGATGGTGATTGCAGGTTGTGAATAAGCCATAGAACCGACATTACCCCTAATCTTCTCCTTCTTCCCTGATCTTATCGCTGGTCTTCGCACTAGGAATGGCTATGTGGATGAAGAGAACAGATTCTGGTCTTTCTCTCTCCTCCCTCTCTCTCTTCCCTATGGGCTGTTCATGTGTACCATTCATGATGAAGGAACCGAGGAAGGAGAATGAAGGAAATGGTGATGGAGATTGTTGGAGATGCTGAAGATTGAAGTGCAGCATTGGATTGAGAGCAATGGAGGCTTCGCCTGCTGGTTATGAAGTCATTCAAAACGTCTCGGGTTACGTAAAAACACAATATGACCATTTTTATGAAGAAAATGAAGGATTTTTGATAGTTTATGATGATAATTATGTTCTTATTGGATGAAAATTTGTTTGTGGGCTGTTTGCATCATGAGTAATTGCTGTGTATCAGAAAATATTGATTTTGCAATGATTTACATGCTTTATTTAATTCCCGTGAACCCGAAATGCAGTTTTTAAGTGGTAAAATGGTAGTTTTTCCGTTTCGGGTGGGTAAAAAGTGTTTCCATGGGGGGAATATTGAAGGTAAATTGAGTTTTAGTGTGCTAAAGTGATTGGAATAAGAAAAACCAAAAAATAGTATATTTTATTGCCAAATAAATCAAGAAAATAGAGAAAATAAGAAAAAATATAAGAATTGTTTGTGGATGTGTGGTAGTGGCAAAGCATGAGGTTTGGCCTCAGTTTGCCCTATCTCTTTGTCAAAGTTTGTGATTTACCGTTTTTGATACATCAAAACATGACAAAATGAACCTCCACACTTGTGCAACGAAAGCAATACCTAACGTAGGGGGGTTGGGATGTTTGAATGGTGTGATTTGCGTGCTGATTATTGCTGATTTTCTGATGCATACCATGACATAGTGTTCGTGTTATTTTAATTAAGAGGGTAGTAGCACAAGTGGTCTCGGTGCTATCCTTTCATCGCCGCAACATGTTAGGGAATAAGCATTTGAAAAGCCTGGTTGTGCACACCACGTTGCTGATTTTAAAATGATGCTTGAGCATTTAGGATCATTCACTTTGCACGTGCATGGAACCATGGTATCGGAATAAAAAACCGGGATGCATAGCACTTGTTTTCAATGACAATGACCCACGCTTGAGTGTGGAAAGGCATCCTAAGCTATAGGATAGACGTTCGTTTCTTGGGGGATTATTAAGTAAGGACACATGTTATCATCTCATGGATTACTTTTAAAAATGAAGAGTGGAGTTTGTTCCTTTGTTTTATATGTTGAGCAGCGCATCAAGGGGCCAATCCCTACGATGTAGGAGAGCTGCAGTGGGGCCACGGTGTTTCTACTGAGAGGGTGCCTCCCATGTATGTGATTATCGTGGTATTTATTGCCAATGTGTATGGGTTCTCCCTCTGAGGAGTTTATAGAAAAAGGGAAACGTTGGACTACAAAACTATAAAACTATAAACACATAGATTAGGCTTTAGGACAGTTTGTCCTTTAGCAGCAGATAGACGCTCCTGGTTCGCGGGGCCGTGAGGGTGTGTTTGTCTGTCATGAGCATGAGGTCTGGCTAGTGCTATAGCCAGTGCCGGCCCATTTCAAGTCCCATCAATATGGTTGAAAATGCTTGAGTTATATTTGTTGATGTCTGAAATTGTAAAAATTTAGTCACTATCAATCGTTTACATAAAAACGATTAAAACCACAAACCTTAAGATGCAAGATTTAATGCGTAAATGGAGATTTTATTGGGTTTTGTGGGTTTAATGTTGTTTGCAAGGAATAATAATGGATATGCTGATGGATCACAATCCATACTAGTCACATAAATAAAAAATAAATTAAAATGAGCAATTTTTATTCAAATAAATGGAAAAACATAAAAAATCATCTTTTTGAAGGAAAAAATAGGAGAAAAGTAGTTTTAATGTACGAAAAATTACCAAAGATTAATAGATTGTATGTAGATGTATAATGAGGGTAGGGCATGAGGATTTTCCTCAGCCTACCTCCATTTATATGTGAAAAGTACATATTTATTGCTTGTTTATACAAAAAAAAAGATGACAAAACCCTTTTACATCTATGCATAGAAGCAAAACCTAACGACATTAGGGAAAAAAGGGCTGAAAAGAGATAAGATTTGAATGCGTTTTTATTTAAATACACATTATGGCATTTAATCTTTGGTTTATTTAAGTTTGAAGAGGAATAGTAGTATGGGTCAGCTCGGTACTGTCCCTTTGCAATGTAACATAACGTTAAAGAAATGAAATCATGAAAATGATGTTTTCCCACGACATATGGTTGATTTATAGTTGAAATTGTTTGAGCACAATGAGTCATACATGTTGTATTTGCATTTGAGCATGGTATCAAAAGAGAAACTCTTGGATTTATGGCACTTATATGCCTAGTTGTGACCTATGCTGAGGATGTGAGGTTCCTTTGCTATAGGGGGTAGCACGCTAATCTTTGGGGAGATGTTATGTGAGGTTGAAATATTCCTGGATTGTTATATATATCATGAGAGGATTTTGTTACCTTCATTTTTTATGTTCGAGACATCGTATCCCATGGCCAATTCCTGGGGTGTAGGAGAGCTGTAGGAGCCACAACAATCAGTGGGGAGGCACTCTATTTGTATATATGACGAGGTGTTAATCACCTATATGTATGGGATACTCCCTTTGCTTACAGTTGGGATGGGCAATATGTTGGATTACAATTTGAAACTTATGTCTACAAACACATTTGATAGATAGTTCATTTTGCATTATCCAGATGCTTCTAGTCGCCTTGAGGCCATAAGGGTTGTTTGGAGAGTATAGAAGCCCCCGGCTAGAGCTTTAGAGCCAGTGTTGGGCCCGTTTTAGGTCTTGATAGGTGGTGCATCTACCTGGAGTTACTAATACGTTATAGTTTTTTTGAACCTCGACTACTAATAAGGACCTGGTTAGTTAGTGTATGCTAAAAAGTCTTGAGATAGATCCAATATATTCTAATAGAAACTATCAAGCTGAGATTCAATAACAAGAAAGAGGTGAAAGGGCTAGATGGAGAGTAGAGATCATTAGGAGGTATTCTCCTAAATGCAACAATCTAATATTGCTAGAGCAAGAGGTCTTATTGACCCAATTTAATACCCTAGTTAGTTCGTTAGGAAAAGGAGGAAGCTCTAGCATTCCCCTTTCCCCGAAAAGTCAGCCTACTTTGAGTGGGAGTGTATAACGCCTCCGGTACAAACCCTTAGAGCAAACCCGATCATCATGATGCACAAGCAATTGTGATACTTGTAGGAATGGCATATTTGCTAGCGCTTGGTTTTTCCATATCCATTTTTAATGGGTTAAGGAGGATGCATAACTCCATATTAGTGAGTTTCAAAAGTTAATTGTCAAATTCAGGATGAAGGACATTTTATGATGTTATTTAATATGACTTTGAAAGAAAGAGTTGTAGTGTGGTATCGTGGCTTGAAAACCAAAACCATAACTATGATAGATCTATTTTATGCGGCATTTTGAAGAGAGTTTTCCCTTGAGAGAGGTGGTCAATATTGGTTGTGTGTTTTGAATGTGACAGGTCAAGAGCCTCATGAGAATGCTCGAGCTTATGCCAAGAAATTGAAGGAGGTGTTTCGCAAATTGCAAGTCTCTATTCCCATTCCACCTATTACCCAACTATAGTACTTCCTACATGGATTGGATTTCAAAATCCAAGTGCAATTGAGTGGTGTTCCTCTTGCTAATATAGATAGTGCGATTGCACAAGCATAGGAGATAGAGTCGTGATTACAAGCGGCCTGCACATCTAGGGAAAATCTCTATTCAAGTCTAGGTCCTAACAATAATTTGGCATTATCTACAGCTAGTGGAGGTCAAGGAGTGATAAGTCCACCTATAACAAACCTTAATGCAAGAGGAGATGTTAACCAAAATATACCTCTATGACTAGTAGCTCCTCCTAATGTTGCCATGCTAATGGCTATCCAAATGGGGCCATTAAATAGTGTGAGCCAAATGATGAATCCCAATGTAATGACAACTAATCAACCCCCAATACCTAACAAGTGGTTAAGCCATGAGAATGCCAAGCAGATGATTACGATTATGAGTCTAATACATCAAATGTTCTTGGGGAAGTCAAGGACATGATGAAGCATTATACTGACATGATAACTGAACAATATAGACAAATAGTTGTAGATGCAAACTTCCTAAAGAAGCAACAAAGTTTAATAGGAAATTGATAGCCCTAAAGAGGATGGTTCATCAAGATTTAGTTGTAAGTGGTGTAGTGGTCAGCACCTCCCACAAAATTGCCCTCATGTGAAGTGCAATATATGTGGGAAGTTTGGACATATGGCCAATACATGTTGGAGTAGAGTTAGTACACTCTGGTAAGGTAGTCAACAACCTGGGCAAGTGAATCATAGTTCAGATGATGCAAATCCTCAAGGGGAGGGCCCTAAGAAAATCTTCCAAAGGGGAAAAGTTACCCTAGAAGAAATGCTTAGCAGGGTTAGTCTGGTAGAGATGCTTCCAATTGATGGGAACTCAGCTTCTAACAATGTGAGAGTGGTCACTAGGGGCTAGAAAATGAGAGAGGTTCAGAATGATGATCATGGTATAAGCAAAGCTACACCTAAGTATATTGTGGTTGACAAGGAGGTTGTAAATGCCAATACCCAGGTAGGCCCTCTTAAATTTGAAGGTGTCTTATAGGAGCCAGTGGTTAACAACAATTGTAAGTCAAAGCCTAAGGAGGTTGTTAAGGCTGTTAGAAAGCTGAAAGAGAGAATAGTGTGGCAAGAAAAAAAGGCTATTGTAAACTTTTGTGAGTTTGATCTTGTTACAATTTATATGGTTGTGACCTAATGTTTGTGTTAGCCATGGTGGTTTCACACTATATTTTCCCTTAACATGGTTTAGAGCCTTAGTCTTTACTATTTGCTATATGAAGCAGTCTTAAAATGCCTCATGAAGTGTAGTATGTAGGTAGTTGTAAAAACATGACTTGATGAGGCACACTATGTCATTCTTGTTTTTGGGATCTTCTTTGATGTTCACGATCTGTGTATGATGGATTCTCATTATTATACACCAAATCTGACAGTTGGCACCATCATTTATTGTATTTCTGTTCTATTCTTAGCATGTTCTCTGTGTTCTACTTCTCATTCTCTAATTATGAGTGCTGAAGTCTGTGTTCTTATGTCTCTATGTGATTATCTTTGAGTTTCTATGAGTTTTTGATATAAGATTAAGTATTTTCCTCATGAGGCACATGCATTTTCCCCATGAGGCATTGCCTGTCCTATTATGTGTTATGCATAGCCTCTCTAGTAGGATACTTATAGCCCTCTAAATGGTTGCATGATCCCCTCAAGAGACATTCACAAAACTTAAAGGCATAACATAGAGGCATACATAACAAGGATGAAATAAGTATGATGGACAAATAAGGAAACTAAATCTGATAGTGGTACATCAAAGTGACTCATGAGTTATGAGGCTCATGAGCATCATGGCAGTCCATAATAGACTACTCCTGGGCATGCTGCTCATGTAATCCAATAGGTGAAATATCCATATCATGAATCTTGTCAATTGTGAGATCCCTAATCTTAATTGATTGGTTAAGATCATACAAGACATCATTAATATTAGCCCTAACCACATCAACAACCTTTGAAGGCCGATTTTCAGCACTATGAATCTTCCTAGTATTTTACAAACTAGCAACCATATCCACAAGTCTATGGTACTCAACCTGTATACTATCCAACTTCTCTTTCAACATGTCTTTCTCATGTATCAATGCTTCCATATTCTCAGATACAAATGTCTACTGTAATACTGCATAGGGCCTAGAAATAACTAATGACATCATGGTGGCAATACCAGCCCGCTGATCATGCACCAAACTAGTCAATGTAGCCCTCATTGAAGCCAAATCCTATTGCATAAAAATAGACCCATCTAGATCAACCTCCATGTCACTCAAGAGTTTCTTTTCAACTTAAGGAGAGGTTGCAAATGAGCATCCAAAAGAATTCTATTATCCTTAAGCTTAGCATTTTCCTTAGCCACCAAATCAAGTTCACCCTAGAATTTCTCCTGTATGTGTGCTGTCCATTCTTTAAAAGCGATTGAAGACAATTTACATTTAGCCAGCATATCAGCATACTCATCAATCTGCCTTTGTAAAGCAACTACTTCATTATTATGCAGTTCCTTCATCTTTTCCATCTCAATCAGCATTGTACAAACCCCTTTTAGTCTTCATGCATGACAATTGCTCTTGGAAAGATTGCACTACATCCAGCTTAACTGCACCAGTGGCATGCATATCAGTCATGAACCGATGTAAACCTGTCATAAATGAGCAAGCTTCTTCAAGACTTTGAGGGACATATCCAGTTGGAATAGCTTTCCTGTCATAAGGCAAACCATGTTGCAAAGAATCACTATATTTAGGCATAGGCATATTCTCCATGTTGACCTTGGAGAATCTAACCTTTTTATTCACCCCTATTATAACCACATCTTCATGAACATTGTCATTTCTGACATCGTCATTCAGCCTTTTTAAAATCTCCAAAGACATAGAACCTCCCAAACCATTAGCATTTGAAATTTCATGGGAAGGAAAACCCATAAACAATGAATCTGCAAGCTCTTTTCCCTGACCATTTTTAGCATCGACTAAAGCATTATCACGAGAGACAAATCCATTGGGCTATGCCAGGTGTTAGCCATGGTGGTTTCACACCATATTTTCCCTTAACATGGTTTAGAGTCTTAGTCTTTACTATTTTCTATATGAAGTAGTCTTAAAATGCCTCATGAAGTGCAGTTTGTAGGAAGTTGTAAAAATGTGACTTGATGAGGCACACTATGTCATTCTCGTTTTTGGGCTCTTCTCTGATGTTCACGACCTGTGTATGATGGATTCTCATTATTATACACCAAATCTAACAGTTGGCACCATCATTTATTGTGTTTCTGTTTCATTCTCAACGTGTTCTTTGTGTTCTACTTTTCATTCTCTGATTATGAGTGATGAAGTCTATGTTCTCATGTCTCTATGTGATTATCTTTGAGTTTCTATGAGTTTTTGATATAAGATTAGGTATTTTCCTCATGAGGCACATGTATTTTCCCCATGAGTCATTGTCTGTCATATTATGTGTTCTGCATAGATAGGATAGCAACAGTTTGCAAGGAGTTCAAGAAAATCCTATGAATAGGTTATGTCATAGAACCTATTAGCGTCAATCAAGTGGATAGTGAATGGTGGGAATATGTAGAGAAACACTACCCTAGGGTGTAGACGTATGTTGATGGCATCTTGATAGAAAATGCTATGGTAGACTTGGGCTCATTCGTAAACATTATGAGTATGGACTTACTATAGAGGGTTGGCTTACCCATTCAAAAGGATATTTCAACTATCCTAAAAATGGCCAATGATAATTTAAGACAACTAGAAGGAATAGTCTCTCAAGTACATATAACAATAGCACATATTGAGTGTGTTCTTAATTTCTCTGTTATCTGATTTTCTAGGAGACCAAGCTATCCGCTGTTAGGACAGCCATGGATATTACATTGTGATTGCTTAGTAGATATTTTAGCTGCTTGTAGGTTGAGGATATTTTTGGGCATGGGTCAAGGAGAAATATTTTGGATGTTTACCCTGAATGCCCACTCTGAAAGAAAAGGCACCACCTCCCACTATAGAATGGGAGGCACTTGAGGCCACCTCTACCACCATTGGAACTTCGAGCGATGAGTCAAATGAGGGTTCCACAATGGAGGAGGTTTATCAAGTGTGCTTAAATGAGTTGTATAGGGCAAAAGATTGAATACACGATGCCGATGTAATAGAGTGGTATCTTGGGAGTCCTTATGATCCCTGTTCAATCAAAGTTAGTACTATATTATATGTTGGTGAGCATGCAAACTATGTGTTACTCCTACAAGAGTTTAGGGATATATTTGCATTGAGCTATGATGAATTGAAGGGGATTCCCCTTCTATTGCCATGCACAGGATCCCATTGAAAGAAAGTAGTAAGCTAGTAAGATAGACGGTTAGACCAATGTCTTTTGAGCTAAGAGATCCTTTTTTTGAGGAATTGATGCGATTAAGGAAGGTAGGTCTGATATTTCGTGTTGAACATACTGAATGGTGCTCACCGACTCGTGGATAAAGAAGAAGAAGAACAATCAAATCTGTATATGCGTCGATTTTAAGGAATTGAACAAGTAGATAGTAAAGGACTGCTATCCTTTGCCCTTTATTGACTAGATTCTAGATTAGTTTGGCAAGGTGGGAAATTTAGTCCTTTATGGATTGCTTTGCGGGCTATATTCAGATGGCCATAGTTGAGGAGGATAATTTGAAAACGATGTCATTACAGTCTTTGGTACCTTTGCATACTATGTCCTGGCTTTTAGTTTATACTATGCTCCTAGGTCTTGGCAAAGAATGACTGACAAGACGTTTGCCAATATCTCCCCTAAAGAACTTAAGGTTTTTATAGATGATTTGGAGGCAGCTACCACAACTCGTGATAGACAACTCATTGTTCTATGTAAGTGCTTTGAGCATTGTTGTGACTACTGCGTAGTGTTAAATACAGGCTGTGGATCTTGGATGAATCGTAAAGATCCATTTTTCTTGGTACTGTAAACCATCGATTTGAGTAAGGTGCTGAAGAAGGTTCTAAAATATTCATTCTGATCTTCTCATTTAGAAGTTCCAATAATTTGGGCAAATGTGCCCTTGGAACAGGAATGGGCTTGAGGTTCCAAGGCACATGTGGGACCATAAAAATAACCATAGGAGCCACAATATTTGGATCCACACAGCCTATTTTACTTGGTTGAAATGCAAAAGCTTTTCCACGTTTCATTAGCATTTGCATAAGAGAGTTTTTTTAGCTGGCGCAAGGAAATAATTTTCACCTATTTTGAGCTCTTTTATACTTTCATATGTGAACTTGTGACCAATGTTGGAAGGATCACGAAGACTTGGCTAATTTGCTCCCTATCAGCTAGCCCTTCACTTTTAGGAGGCAGTGGGACTGCCACATGCTTGACTTTCTTATCCACCTTATTGTATTTTGTCTCCACTTGCGCTTCAGTCTTGTTGAGTAAACCAATGTCTTCCTGCTTAACAAATTCTTGAATTGTTTAATAAAAATCCAATGTACGTACTTCTATGGACTGATTTTTAGCCTGATTTTCTATATGAGCAACTGCATATATTTCAGCCAATGTGTCAGTAGTAATCAATCCATAAAAAATGCTTGAAATATCTTCATTTTCAGCCATCATGTCATAATTTTTCAGCTCTCTTTTTACATGACATAAATATTTTCTTTTAGCTTTAGTCATGGTTGGAAGAGACTTATACTGCCCATACTATTGGCTGTACATACATACAGATTTGCTAGAGACACAGTTTCTGTAGCATAAGGAGGTTTAATCTTTTTACATGAGGCACTGCCATAGCCTCCTTTTATAGCAATGCAACCCGAAAACCCTTGAATTCTCAAGCATTACGAGGCACATGATAATCACGCAGTCAATCTCTGTTTCGATGATGGTTAACACACACAGTAAGAAATTGGACAACTCGTTCATTATCCTTGCTTTGGATTCGAGCATAGGAAGAACCATCATCAATAGCTTTTGTTTCCAAGTGGGCTTAAAAAATGTAAGGTTTCCCAAGAATGATAGGGTAACTACAAGAGTCTTGAATAAAAAAGTGAAAATTGTCTTTTATGTCTCCAATAATTACTTGCACATTAGGACATGTAGCATATAACTCTCCAAAAGAGTTGTTTTGTAGCTCTCATTCGCCAACCTAGATCAATATCTATGTGCCATCTACCACTTTCATAGAGACTCCTTGCCATGACATTTATCTCCAAGCCATGGTCTAAGAGTGCAATACATGGTATTTCTTTTTCTCCAATTTTGACGACTGTCTCCATTGTTGCTCTTGCCCAATGCGTATGAGAGTAGTGACTGCTTGGAATGAATTGAGCCTCTTCCTCCTCATGCATGTGCTATAGATGGCCTTCTTTTTGAGAGGTGGGCTGCCCAACTGGTTTGGACCAGCCGACCATTACATTTTCAGCTTTCACTTCTTTAATTTTTGCATTCATGCTTTCTTTATCTTTAGCTTCAATTGCTGCAATTAATTCTTTAACTGCTTTAAGATGAATTCCTTGTGAAGTCAGCTTTTCTTCATCCTGCACAAAGACTCGAAGAACTTGCAAAAAAGCATGCATTGTTTCTTCAGCTTCATCACCAACATATTGTCTTTTCCTTTTGATTACATTAATAATTAGATCACGGAATTCGTATTTGGCAATTCCAAGAATTTTACCCAAGGTGAATTCAAATTTTCTTCCTAGAATTCGTTCTTTTAGGACTTGTTTGAGATCAGTTGTAGATTTTATGTCAGACTACAATTTGTAATCTGGTTGCTTGCCTTTCTTCTTTCCTTCGGTCTTCTTTGTTTGTGGTGCATCTTCCATCTCTTGATCTAGGGTTATATTTTCAGCAAGCTTTGGTTGTTCAGGTATTCTTCTAGTTACTCGTTTTGAAGGGCCAGAAGAGGAAGGCCTTGGTTCATCTTATCTTCTTCTCTTTTCCTCAGTCAAGAATTCTTTATGATTGACGTCAGTCAAATGTGCAAAGGCAGAAAAAGAATCTACCGATTCTTTCCAACCAGTTATTCCTCAAATGCACTGACTGGCATTAGCCAAATCTTCTTTAGCTGCTTTATCACGTTCCATTTGATCTAGTGCATGCATCCATACTTTATATTGCACATTAGCTTTACATGCTTTCAAATTTGATTTATTTGGTTCAATTTACAGCCCATAGGTAGCTACATATATTTCTGCATAGGCATTCTTTACAGCTAAATCTTCTAATATTTTCTTCATTCCACCATTGATTGCCAGACTCTAGTGGAAGACCAATTTCAGCTACATGAAATTTTTCGTCTTTCCAAAAGATGAGCTTTTGTGCTTTAGCATCACGGAAGGCAGAACATTCCCTCTTGTCATGTTGTTGGCTGTCACACCAAATACAATGCCTCTTATAGCCTTCTCTCATGGGTCTTTGAGTTGATGATCGTCCTTGTTCCTCAACTTTGAATCCAGCTTCTCTACCTTGGAACTAATTTCTATAAGATTCAGATGAAGATCTCACATGCTTTTAATGAGTTCATCCACTATATCATTTTTAGAAGGAACAAAAGAAGAAAGAGTTGGTTGATTAGTCAAAGGAATAGGGGATTTTGAAGGTGGAACAAGCTCCATCAATGGAGTTTTTGAAGTTGAAGTAGAGCCCAATCTTAGTTGCATCCGCTCTCTTTCAGCAATCATGTTAACTACATCAGTAACATCTGTCCATGTAGTCTTGACTCCTGATTTAGAGGTAGCATCTTCTAGGCGATCAACAAGCTTCTCTTGCAGAATGGGATCTGCAGCCTTACGGACTAATTCAATCTTTTGACCTTCCATACTTTGTTGGTCTTCAGCATCAAGTTGTCCAAATTTACTTTCAAACTTATGGTATAAAGCGGTTGCAACTAAACCTTTTTTGGGTTTGTCAACTCAATCAGTGAAACTTTTCTTCGTCATTAGGCCAGAGTCTTCTAAGAAGAATTCTTCGCGTAGGGCTTTTTTGAATGCAGCCCAATCCGCATCTTGTTGAAAAAGACCATGGGTTCTTTCTTGAAGACCATGCTTGGCTAGTATGGCGAAATAACAACTCCATGCATATTGCGGTACAACAAAGAAGAGCATTTTCTCAATATACAAGGGAATAAAAACAGAGACTTTTGACCATTAAATTGTTTTAATTCCTGCCCAACTTCCTATAGGGCCTTGATAGCTGTGGAATCAATCTTCTCTTCATCTTTCCTTTGTTGTTGTTGTTGTTGTTGTTGTAATATTTGGATTTGTTGTTGCTGAGTCTGTTGTCTGCAGTATATGCGCACCAATTTTTATAGAGTATCTCCTAAAGAATCCCCCATCTTGGAGTTCTCTTAGACCGACCTTCATGTTGGGTTCACCAATATCGTCGCGCGTAGGGTTGAAGGTCACCACAGGGGTTTAGCAAGAAAAATGGACAAGATAGATAGAGATGTGTCTTCAAGAGATAAGTAGATTACAGTGAATGTTAAAAGGTTCAAGAGGTACTTTACCGTCAATCACAGGGGTTTGAGAGAAAAGAATGTATGGGGGTTCAAGAGCTTAGACTCCGGAGATGATAGGGATAAGAGAAGGGTTGAAGGTTTCAAGCCAAGTTCTTGAAGATGTTAATGGAGCTTCCAACTTCATGTTCTTAGCAAAGATCACCAGAGTATTATCTCAAATCAAGCTTGTTTTCTTGACTGTAAGAGCAATCACAAATTATAAAATCAAGTACAATATGCTGTCATGTATGATAAACAACTCTGCATCCCATCATTCATACATGATGCCATAGCATGAATCAACTTGGCATGATTACATTCAATGTAGACTGCTAGGGACAAAAGCTTATGAGTCAATTACAAGACTTGTAGGGCAAAGAGACTTGCTTCAAGAGAGCTTCAAATTGAGTTCTTGATAAGGATAAGTTACCACAGCAAAGAAATAAGAGAAAAAGCTCCTCTTAATTCAACTCAAAGCATCTATGAATGATCTACAAGCATTGCCGTGCCATAGGGGCACATAATACTTACATATTTTGATAAGTTGTCTTCTGTAGAGTAAGAAATGAATTAAAAGAACACTGTTATAGGTAATTCTCTGAATATGCCTGAAGATATCCGTCCCAAATCAACCCAAATATATTTCGAAATTCACTTTTGATGATAGCATAAACTTCCCCTAATAGTGCGTTTGATGTCGAGAGTCCACCACATGGTAAGAGATAACAAGGTGAAGGTAGATTCTAGGAGAGGAGTAGACGGAAGAGAAAGGTTTCGAAGAAATTGAAGACGTAGAAGAATACTCCCAAGGTAGATTCTAGGAGAGGAGTAGACGAAAGAGAAAGGTTTCGAAGAAATTGAAGACGTAGAAGAATACTCCCAAAAAGAAATAGAAAATGAATAAGAATACTGACATAGATGAAGGCTGTCAATCTCTTTCAGCATTATGAGAAGATATAACTCTAATAGACAAAAATGTGTATAAAATAATACCTTCCTCTATGTTGCTTAGATTGCCAATCTAATGCTTCCATTGGCGCTGAAAGGGAAGTAAAATACCAGGGCAGCTGGCCAGAATTTTGCCAGATCACTCCTTCTTCATCTCCCCCCTTCGTAGTGTTGTTCACTGCTTGAAATTAGCGATTGCGCAACGCGTGATTTCATCAATTTCTCTCTTTACATAAAATCCTCTCAAATTGGCTGGAAGCTACATGCTTTCTTTTACATGTCATTCTACTCTGGAAGTTGTCTACAGTTTTATGGATTTGTACAAGAGATAATATCTAAAATATCAAAAATGGGCTAAAACTTGTCCAAAAATCTAATATTTTTGAACCATGGACACTAACACTAATGTCTAAAATGGCACTGGCTCTCTAAATCAATAAGAAAGTCACACTCTAGAATTTTTTACATGGTGTGCGCATAGTGGCACGACAATGGGAGCTTGGGAGAGTCGGCTATGGCTGTCTCAGGAGGGAGGCCCAATGAGTGTAGGTAATTGATAGGAAGCTGAAGGAGTCACAAATCAAGTCAAAATGCTCAAGCAACCATGCTTTGATACTAGTTGAAAGGTGAGAAGGATCGAAGCTTTCTTGGAAGAGCTATGGCAGGAGAGCAAGAGAAAGAAAGAGAGAGAGAGACCAAATGGGAACTCGAACAGTCACGATGTGTGACTGGGCCTTCCTTTATTCAAACTATCACTAAAAGAATAAAGAATAAAGTGATGGTGACGGGTGCCTGCCATACCTGTAGTGTACAATGGCCTTTAAAATACACGGGTGCTCGCCATACCTGTTATTAAGCCTTTAAAATATCCCCTTCCAAGCACTAGTTCACATGGGGATAGAAATATTACATTCTGTTCCCCTTAGAGGAATCGACATGTACTCATCTTGAAAGAAATTGGGGGTGTTGTTTGCACAGGGCTTTCTCATCATTCCAAGTGGCATACTCCTTAGGATAATTCTTCTATTGGATGAGGTATTCCTCCCTAAGGGTTGTACTCTAGAGGATTCACTCTCTTACATCAAGTATTCTATTAGGCTTAATTGTGAACTTTTAAGTGTTTATGAAGTTGTAACTGTAAGCATTGAGTCTTGGATACTCGAGGTCCTGTAGTAGGCTTAGTTTCTTGAATTTTCCTAAGAATAATAAACTCTTCTTAGGGCATATACAGATAAAAACTTTGTCTACTTCTTTGAAGATCTGCTCTTGCCTTCCTAGATTAGCTTATACTTTTTGCCAATCCTTAGTAGCTTGAATATCTTGCTTGATAGCATGAACTTGCTTATACATTTCTTCCAACATCCTCTTGGAAGCCTTAAACTTTAGGGTAGTATCAGAAAAGTTCACTGGGGCAAGACATTCTGTTTATAAAATGCTTAAAATGGAGTTATGTAAATGCTTTGATGATAGGATACATTGTAAGAAAATTCAACTAAGGGTAACTATTGTATCCATTGCTTAGGTTCCCTATAGTAGTAAGATCTAAGTATGTATTTAATGATGATTAACTTATTTTCTTTGACCATTGGTTTAGGGATGATAATTTGTGCTATAACAAAGTTGGATATCAATGTCCTCAAACAAGCTCCTCTAGAAATGAGACATGAAAAGAGAATCACGAGCATTGATGATCTGTTCAGGCAATACATGCAACCTAAAGATCTCTTTCACAAAGAGCCGTATGATATCTGAAGCCTTGTAGTTGGTCTTGACTGGCATAAGGTGTGTAACACTTTTAAGCATATCTACAATCACTAAGATTGAGTTATATCCTCCTTAGACTATAGGTAAACCAACTATGAAATCCATGTTGATAAACTCCCATTTCATTTCCAGGATATCAAGTGGTTGGAGTTTTCCTGGCATCTTGACATGTTAAAATTTTACCCATTGGTAGCTTAGGCATTTAGTGACATATTTGAGTACATTTCCTTTGATATTTCCAAGTATTAGATTTTCCTTATTATATTGAGGGTCTTTGCATAGCCTTGGTGTTCTAAGAATGGGGAGTCTTGTGCTTTCCAAAGTGTATTCTTCTTGAGTTCTTGACTTGACGATATGCATAGTCTTGTGTTAAGATAGACAAATCCTTTATTTATAAAGAGATGTTTAGATACTTGAGCTTGAGTTTTGGATTTATCTCCTTGGATATGGTCTGCTTTAGCATATGTTATACATATGGTCTGCTTTAGCATATGTTATACTATAGATCCTTACTTGTTTTCTCTTTGGCCACTTCTATGATCAGATTATTGGGCATTGACACCATGGTAGTTGGAGATCTTGCTTTAGAGGGTTCCCCTCTAAGATGAGGGCATTAAGAAATGCTTTGTAGTTTAGGGCATCCAAAATTGCATTTTCCTTGCTTGGCCTATAATTGATTTCAAAATCATGCTCTTGCAATACTTCTATCTATTGTCATTGCCTCATATTCAAATCTAGCTAAGTGAAGATCTATTTGAGACTCCTGTGGTGATGAGTGAGACTAAAGTGAATTTGCTACCAAGAAAATAGTATCTCCATAGCTTGAGAGCATGAATCATAGCAAGTAGCTCTAAATCATGGGTAGCATAATTCTTCTCATAAGTCTTCAGTTTCCTAGAAGAATAGGCTATCTGATGACCTTCTTGCATGAGTATACAGCCTAATGCAAGAGAGCTTGCATAAGTTACAATCTCAAATTATTGGCTCAAGTCATAAAATATCAATCTTCTTCTTGAGTAAGTTAGTAAGGGGTGCAATAATGAAGGCATAATCCATTATAAAGATTTTGTACCATCTCATTAGATCCACAAATCTCTGCATCTCCTTAACTGACATTGGAGGTGGCCATCCTTTAGCGTCCTTGAATTTTGCAAGGTCTAATGTAATCCCTTCATTGGATACTATGAATCCAAGATACTCAATCAAGTTCTTGAAGAAGGCACATTTCTTCATCTTGGCATAGAGTTTGTGTGTCGTCATTGTTTCAAGGGAGACATGGAGCTATGGCTCATGGTCTTCATCCCCCTTTGAGTAGGTCTAGATGCCATCAAAGAAGACAAGGAAAATTTTATCAAGATAAGGTTGGAAAATATGTTGCATCAACATGTTGAAGGTTTCTCGGGACCTAAAATGGGCCTGACACTGGCTCTCTAGCACTAGCCAAACCTCTAAGACACACAAGACACCCCCGCATGGCCTTGCGGTCAGGAGCATCTAAGGTTCACACTACACTATTAAACTCTAATAATGATTTTGCATTTGTAATGGGACACAATCCAATGTTTACCTTCCCTTCCTCCCCATGAGGGAGATCCCATAACATATAGGTATAACACCTCGTATCACATACACAGTAGGCAACCCCTCAGCTGAAACACCACGGCCTCACTGCAGCTCTCCTACATCAAGGGGATTGGCCCCAAGATACGCTGCTCAACATAAAGAACAAGCGTACAAGCTTCACTCTTTGATTTATTGAATGATCCATGAGTTGATGTTTCCTCACTGAACTTATCAAAAGGAACAGCTTGTCTAACCTACAACAACAAGGACTTCCTCACACTCTCAATGTTGGTCAATGTTTGGCATACATGTGCTATGCATCCAAGAGATTATACCATGTGGCATGCAAGAAAAGTGAATGCTTATTGTGCACAAACATTCATCATTAAAAATCAACAAAGAGGAGTGTAAAAATTAGCCCTTCAATGATTTTCAATCTATTCGTTGTTGTTATGTTACTAGAGACTAGCATCGAGTTACCTCGTGCTCCTAGCCTCTTAAAACTTAAATTTTTATCATCCTATATGACGTGCACAAATAAAATATTAAACTTTACCTCATTTTCAGCACTTAAACGCTTCCACAACCCTTCTTTCCCCTTACCCCTTATGTGTTGCATCATTGCATAGGTGTAGGGTTTTTTTTGTCATTTTTTCATATGGAAAGTAATAAAAACACACCAAAATATACAAAAAAGGGTGAACTAAGGCTATACCTCATGCCTCAACCTTGCTAAGCATGGACACACATTATCCATATTTTTTCACATTTTTATATCTCAAAGATCCGAATTTTCTCATTTTTTACTATTTTTACTATTTATTTTTCAAGAAAATAGAGAATTTACGAGTTTTTCTAGCTTTTTTGATCGTGAAACTAAGAATCACTCATTTTCCACATTTCATCCCTCATGCATCATTTTTATCTAACCCAAAATGACAAAAAACTCCCATTTTCTTTGTAAAATGTGTGTTTTTCGGGTTTTAAGTAATAAGTTATGACTAAAGATTATTAGGGGTTTTGCATTTTTCCATGTGAAATCCTCAAAAATGACGCAAGCAAGGTTCAAACAAATTTCCAACCCATGTGCACATTTTTCCCCACCCGAAACACCCAAAATTCCATTTTTCCTTTATAAAATGTGGTTTTCGGGTTTATAGAAATTTTTTCCAATATTATGGCATTATGTATTCTGATTTTTCTAACGTAGAATCATCAAACATACAACAAAAAACATTCCTACCAATTTTTATCCAATATGAACATCATTTGGCCAACCAAACCTAAAAAAGAAGCATTTTTCCTTCATAAAATAGCATTATCGGGTTCTTTAATGGTTGCGGGTTTTCTAAAACTAGATTTGGGATAGAAAAATAGTCCACCATTAATGCTCACCCCATCTCCAATCATCCATCTGCAGCCCCAAGTCGACTCGGAAGCGATCTGGCACCACGTCGGACAAGCATTCACCACCCAGGCTTTATCTCCCTTAACATGCAGGAACTGCCCCTTGTAGGAGAGAGAGGGAGGAGAGAGAAAGAAGTAAAAAATATATTTCTCATTTCTCAATCATATGACGTGTGTTTATAGCCAAAACGGAGAGCACTCTGTGTGGATCAGTAATCCATCCTCATCTCTCTCACCCGCCCAGCAACGCATAGGCACCAATCATCGGAGTGTCATGAAAAAATGTACCCACTTCTGTCTCGATAGTTTCATGAGTTTTTTCCCTTTTTAATCCTTCATTAAGGTTCAAAGATTAAAATAACCGATTCAACCTTTCCTATTCACACTGCCCGGCAAATGGATTTTTCGATTTTGAAGGCCTAAACGAACTCCGATTTGCAATCCGGCTGGGCACGTGGCTTCGTGGAATCAAACTCCATCAACCTAGACTCTCCCACGCACTTTACGGCTTCTTGATCCAGTAGCTACTTTATAATGCTGAACCTTGCAGGGGATTAAATGGAGGGCCAAACAACCTTTGTTTGACGAACCGAGATATGAGTTGGGTTCCTGAAGTTGAAATGCATCTAAGGAAAACTCTAGCTCAGCCATTTTCCACGACCATTTGATTTTTCATGAAAATTGGCTCTTTAACACATCTCGGGCACTTTTTGGCTCCAAAACGGGCTCCAACGCTCCAAGAACGGGTCCTAAAATCTAGCTCTCATTGGCGACCACAAGATAGGGTGACTCAGCCCGTCGAATCCCACGAAAAAAAAACCTACACATAAACACAACCACAAAGAGCATCAAGCTGATATAAGAAAGATACACAACAAAACACATCACAGCTCTCACCTACCCCCTGTCAAAACCAAGACATGAAATCCACAAGGAGTAGGCCTAGCATAATTTGATAGAAAGTCTAAAGCTAGTCACTAACTGACTGCTCCAACACGGCCAAGCTAAAAAGAACTATCAAAGAGGAGATCCTAAGTGGTGGTCTAAACTACCTTCCTAACTAAGGACAACTCAACCATGAGCTCCTCCTAGGCGAAGATTCCTATAGCTTGATCAAGAAATATCGTCTTTTAGCACATTCTCCTTTTAGGATTTTATTGTTCCACACTCGGGTACGTAAAAAGGAGGGAGTTGAGCATAGTGACCCAATGAGAACAGGGTATTGGCCTCAGGTCATGTCTCAGTACTCAAGAGCTTACCAAGCCCTCACAAATGACACTTAATCCTCTTCTAACAATCACTCTTATATTGACCTTAAAGATATTAGAGGTGAACTTTGTTAGCATTATATTGATTTAGAACCAGGTACAAAACCCGTATATCAATGCCAAAGACAAACAAATCCTATGCATGCAGAACTGGTCAAAGCTGAGATTACTAAGCTTTTGGATGTTGGATTCATTTATCCTATTACATATAGTGAATGGGTTTCCCTTATTGTGGTAGTACCCAAGAAGAACAACAAGAAGATTTGCATTTGTGTTGATTATAGAAAGCTAAATAGCAAAACACATAAAGATCATTTTCCTTTGCCATTTATAGATCAATACTGGATAAATTTGCAGGCCATGAGCTATATTCTTTCATGGATGGGTTTAGCGGCTACAATCAAGTGCTAATTCATCTAGAAGATCAATCCAAAACTACCTTTACTACTGAATGGAGTACATTCGCTTATAAAGTGATGCCTTTTGGTTTGTGCAATGCCTCGGCAACATTTCAAAGAGTTATGATTGCTGCTTATCAAGATTTTATATGACAATGGATGGAAGTTTTTCTAGATGATTTTTGTGTCTATGGGATGGAAAAAGAAATGCCTAATCAATTGGCGTAGGTGTTTGAATGTAGTGACGAAGTAGGTATCTCCTTGAACCCTGATAAATATGTTTTTGGAGTGCCAAAAGGAACGTTGTTGGGGCATATCGTTTCTAAAGAATGTATTGCTATGGATCCGACTAAAATTTCTAAGATTTTTGCACTTCCACCTCCAACAAACCTTAAGCAATTGTATGGATTTTTGGGGCATCTAAATTATTATCGATGATTCATTTCCGATTTCGCAAAAGTGGCCTCACCTTTGAAAAATTTGCTACAAAAGGATACTCCTTTCAATTGGGATGATGTCTACCCAGAAAGCATTTGAATTTCTTAAGAAAAAGTTAATTGAAGGACTAGTATTGGCACCCCCAGATTGGACAAAAGAATTCCATATTCATGCCGATGCATCTACGCATGCTGTAGGAGAAATTTTATGCCAAGCAGATGATAATAAGGTGGATCATTCAATTTATTATGCAAGCCGTAATTTAAGTGATGCAAAATGGAACTATACCACCACTGAGAAAGAATGCCTATCAATGGTATTTGCGGTGGGAAAAAATGTTATTATTTATTAAGGAACAAATTTGCTATTTATGTTGACCATGAGGCACTCAAGTATTTGCTTAATAAAGAAAAACTTTCAGGACATGTGATTCATTGGATGTTGTTATTTTAAGAGTTTGATTTTCAAATAGTTACTCGTCTTGATAGAGCTCATGTTCTAGCATATCATCTTTTACGATTGTTAAAATCTGATAAAGAGGAAGGTGTGGAGGATGATTTACTAGATGCATAGCTTTTTATTGTGGAGAAGCAAGTTCCATGGTATGCTGATATTGCAAATTTTCTTAGTACAGCTCGTTATCCACCTAGTGCTAATAAATGACAAAAGCGAAAAATTTTAATGCAAGCACACTCCTATAGATTATTAGGGGGTTACCTTTATAAATTCTTTCCACCCTAGGGTATCTACTATCGATGATGTGTAAGGGAAGATGAAGTCCATGTGGTTCTTAAGGCATTGCATGATGAGCCGTGTGGTGGCCATTTTGCCAGTGAATTAACTGCAATGAAAGTTCTATTAGTTAGTTATTGATTGCCTACCCTATTTAAATATCCTTATTATTATTGTAAAAAATGTGATGTTTGTCAAAGAACATGTCGTCCTTCTAAGAGTTTTGCTACTCCTTTGACACTTATATTGGCATTAGCACTTTTTGAGAAGTGGGGAATTGATTTTGTGGGCCCAATCAATTTGCCTACTAGATATCGATCTTATCGTTATATCTTGGTCTATAGTACTGACTATATTACAAAGTGGGTAGAAGCAAAAGCGCTTAAGACGCATAAAGCCATTGAGGTGGCTAAGTTTATGTATGAGAATATCATTACCCGTTTTGGGTGCTCACTGGAATTAGTAAGTGACTGAGGTTCCCATTTCTTGAATGGCCTTATTGGCAAGCTAACAAAACTATATCAAATTAAGCATCGTAAATCAACGCCTAATTATCCCCAAGCTAACGGTCAGGTTGAAGTAACCAATCACATTATTTGCGGGATTTTAACTAAAATGGTTGCTTCTCACAGGCGAGATTGGGATGAATGTCTCTATGAGGCATTATGGGTCTATAGAACCACTTATAAAGTGACAGTGCAAAATACATCCTTCAATTTAGTTTATGGAACCAATGCTATTTTTCCTATTGAGCAAGAGTTTCCCACTTTACGAATCACCCTCTCATTACGATTAGGTGAGGCTGAATTGTTGAAGCAAAGGATTTTACAATTGGTGAGGTTAGATGATGAAAGACTGTTAGATTTACAAAGTTTAGAAGCAATGTAGAAACATCGTAGGGCATGGCATGATTAGAATATCAAAGTACATGAGTTTAAAGAAGATGATTTAGTTTTACTATATGATAGTCACTATTACAAATTTCGTGGGAAGCTCAAAATTTGTTGGTTAGGACATTTTAAGGTTTCTCATGTTTATGATAATGGTTCTCTTGATGTACAATATATTAATGCTAAAAATGAGATATTTAGAGTTAATGGCCTCCGCCTTAAACAATTAGTGACTTAGTTTACTTACGTATAGTTAGGCAAGTGGTTAAAATGACCCTTAACTAATCTACATTTGGGTTCTTTTCTTTTGGGGGTTCTAATGGGATGTAGGTATGGCTTTTCTATGGATGAATGCGCTTTACCCTCATCTTGATGCTAATAGTTCTGATCCTATTCATGTCGAGCCTTATAGTATTTTGCGTTTTCAGATGCATGACATGTTTTTATATGCACCAAGGGGAGAGGCCTATTGCGGTTCTTCTTTTGTGATAATTTTTTGTTTGCAATACCATCCACCATTTGGTTGTAGACAGTGTCAGTGGTATCTTTTCATGCATGCGCCTGCCTCTTGTGTTGGCAGTGTCATACATACTTTCGATGCTATGGAACCATTGTAATGTAGGCTACTATAGATTACACTTATCAGCACCACGATTATGATAGTGTATTCTCACCTGAATGTGGTGTTGCTCAGTCTAGGGTGGGTAGAGAGCAGCAAGAATTTTTCCGATATCAAGCAGTTGTTTACCATTTTACTCCATCATATCCCGATGATCAAGTAATTGATAGTTGTCCCTGCTGGGATTATATCTATTGGTATATGGATATGACCGAGGGCTACTCTTTAGGATATTTACCAGTGGCACCTATACACCATTATGACGATGCAATTACGGCTTCACTCCATGATGTGATGGAGGTTTTTAGTGATGCACCTGATATCCGGTCTATGACATCTGATGTGCTTACACTAGAGGCTATTCATGAGCATCCTATATCTGATGGTTTAGTTGATAGGCTTGACTTAGATATTGTGGATGATTTTGGATTAGGATTATTATTTGCAATAGAAGATCTGAGAGTTTGAAGATTTTAGCTTAGATATTTTATTTTCTTAGTCTTTTGGGTTTTTACTTTCTTCCATATAAAAAAAAAACCTTGAAAAAACATCCCGAGTAGATGACTTTTTATTTTAGGTTTAGCGCACTTTAGTTTAGTTAGTCTTGATATGGTTTGATAGTTAGTTGCATGCACGGTTGGGATACTCCTTCAATGCTAGGAGCTCATTACAAGGAAGTTTGACTAGATGACTGGTTTCTAAAGGAGTTTCACTCTTTATTGATCTAACATATTAATGGTTTAGTGGTTAGTAGTTGAATTCTATGCAGGTTTGATGTTTGTTGCATTTGCGAACTACTACGCGATTATCTTTGCATTATCTTGGAGTTGCAATATCCATGTACATAACACATTGTTTCATATCTAATCTATTTATATTCATTTAAATCGAGGGAAAGTTAAAAATATAACTTGATTGAAATCATTTAGGGTTTTCCAAATCTAAATACCTACAGAAGAAACACAAAACTCAGTTTTTAAAACACACATACACTGAAAGATACATAAACAATGTAGTCTATATGAGAGTCCACCCACATGGGATGGGACTTATTAGCACCAGGGAGTGATTAAAAGGGGGCCATGTGTGTGCATGACATAGTGAATTTCATTATATGGAAGTTTGATTAGGAATCCAATAGAGTTTTTCCCTATCTTGTTGTTACTTTTTTAGCGAGATGTGGGAGTAGTTGAATAACAAGGTTCTCTCCACGAAATTTTGACTAGGAGTAGCATGGACGAGAGATGTTTAGTTGATGAGTATCTTTTCTTATCATTTGCCCAGCCAAGGTGACTAGTATTATGTGCTAGATTAGATTCCTCGAGTGAAGTTGTTGAGTTGAAATGTTTGACCATTCAATTAAGTGATGCATTCTTCACCTTCTAGTTGATCCTAAAGAAAAAAAGCTTAAAATCCAATCCAAATAATAAAATTTCAAAAGAGTATATATATTTATTCTTTGGAAAGAAGGAAGAAATTAAAAAAAAAACACCTTGAGACTGCAGGGTTAAAGGAAGAAAAAAAAACACCGAAAGAAGATAACCATCACCTCTGAGGTCCTAATAGGCTATAGGGATTTCCTTGACAGGTGCCCTACATTCAATGCCTCGCATCTCTTTGGGGTGGGACCTTTTGGGAAGAAGAATAAATGTATATACTTATTTGGTATTGAAAGAAAGCCACTACTATTTTATTTATAAAAAAAACAAACGAACACTCTAGAGAGTTGGGACATAGGGACCATTGACTCATTGTTCTAGTAGAACATGGAGGGTTAGCAACTAAACCATAGGAGTCCTATTTGGTGTCATAATATTATCTTGCTTTGTATGGGTTCTCTGTTAGGCATGGACCTTGTCAATGAGGCTATTTTAGAAGCAATATTCCTAGTGGGATAGTAGTGTGGCATTTTCTTGCCTTGAGGGATTATTGTTGTTTAGCGGCTCTAGAAAGCTTCCTAGTTGGTATATTCTATGCACTGGATGAAGCTTTGTTATGCACTTAAATGGGGAGAGTGGAAAAGGGAAATGTTAGTATGCAAAAGTTTTTAGACAACTTAATTGAAACATTTTTCTTGCTTGCTTAATAATATGACACCAGTAAATATTTTTCTATCTTTTCAGTGTCTACTAGTTTTCTATGTGTGGTTTTGCAGTTCTTGTAGATGTGTTTGCGAGGACACTTCACAATCAAGTGAAGGAGAGCATATTTTTATTTTGAGGTTGCATAACAGTGCTCATGGTAGTTGTGTTCGTGTTGCTGGATGTTCATGATGTAGCTGTGCTTGCGAGGACACTTTGCAATTAAGTGGGGGAGAATGACAACACCTAGAAACAATGCCTAATATTGCAATTTTTTAAAGCAAAATTGTACATAATTGGCACATTGTTACCAAATTTTTACATTGATTTAATGTAGATGCGGTGTTCGTTGTTGTTGTTTTTGGAGGACATGTCTATGTAGTCTCTGGCCAGATGTGTATAAGGAAGTTCTTGTGTGAGAGGAAGGTGGTGTTATAGATAAAATCTGATAGACTTTCTTAGTGAATCTTAGCATGGCCATTTTAAATTTTATTGTAGGGATTTTTAGATTTTCCAAAGTCTTGACACGTTGAGATAATGGTGTTAGAAGTGAAATTTTAAAGTTTGAGGCTAGGATATCTTAGTGTTAATTAGGGGTGGGAATTTCATGAGTTATGTTACCTCTCAAGGAAATTATTAAATCATCATGATCCTACCTATGGAGACATTACTTGACAAAACTATCATGCATGATTAAGAATTAAACCCTCTTGTTGCTGCTTCTTCATCATCAACACTACTACTATTGTGATGATCATTAAATGTTATGATGATTATTTGAGATTGCATCAATGCGTGCAGATAGCGGGATGGCTCAGTCAGTGCGGAGTGTTTTGCAATGCTATGGAGGATCCGCATTGGAGTCGAGTCAAGATAAAATATAGTGTGTGAGTGAGGACCTGATGCAAATTTGCTTTGGATAACCCCTTCTTACTTTCAATCACCAAAAATATATCTTTCCCATGTTTTCTTATATTAAAACTTGTTCACATGCTTGTTTTTTTAAAACCTCCCATATACATATTCCTTGGGTTCTCCTCTTGTGCCTCTACGAGTTTGTAAGGTTAACAAGTGCTCTAAGAGGAAGAAGGTTATGAAGACATTTGTGGAGAGATTGAAATGTTGAAAGAGTGCAATCATCCAAATGTTGTACGCTACTTGGGCAGCTATCAAGCCAAAGATTATCTTTGGATAGTGATGGAGTATTGTGAGGGAGGAAGCATAGCAGATTGGTAGTCAAAACTAATGAAACATTGGAAGGATGCCGGATTTTATACATTTGTGGGGAAGCACTCAAGGCAAAGGATTGTATGGGGTAGTTTAATATGACTAAGGTTAGAGAAAGAAGGTTATTTTCTTTAAACCAAAAGAAAGAATGAAAAATAGGAAGAAAGGGTGGCCGTTGCATGACATCATGGGGAAGGAGGAGTCATGAGAAAAGAAGGGGGCACCATGAATCTGCATTCGAGAGAGAGGGAGGGAGGGAGGGAAAAAAATATATTCTAAAAAACCCACATTATTCTATTTGCAAGGGGATGACTGATTTCAGATGATCAGACTCATTCATTCAATCCCAAACCAATCGCCAGTTGCTTCAATTTCAACCCTTGCAATCATCAATTGTTGACCCTTAACACCCATTCAATCATTTACCTCTTGATTCAATCCATTCCGATTCTCTGAGACATCTGCATTTCATCCTTACCATTTTTTTTGTGAGAGAGAAGCGAGGAGAGAGAGAGAGAGAGAGAGAGAGAGAGAGAGAGAGAGAGAGAGAGAGAGAGAGAGAGAGAGAGAGAGAGAGAGAGAGAGAGAGAGAGAGAGAGAGAGAGAGAGAGAGAGAGAGAGAGAGAGAGAGAGAGAGAGAGAGAGAGAGAGAGAGAGAGGTGAGGCAAGAAGTTGGCGCCATGGGAGGGAGCAATCTGAGAGAAATCACCCAGGTTGATCTAAATCTCCATCATCAACCTCTTTTGCTCATCATCCGCTGGGCTCGTCTCATCATTCCATAGTGCATAGTGAGCAATGCATCATCTTCATTATTCTTGATTAATTTTTCTATTTCCATCCCTCGCTTCATTGAACATAAGGGAGGCTACTTATTAGTCTTACTTTTAACCCTTACTTTAAAGGGTCAAATTAAACTAACCTTTAAATTGTGATCCTATGGAGATCGATAGCTCATGGGCAAGATGCTAAGTACTATGGACAAGGAATGACTAAGTAATTAGGGAGCTTTAGTGTGAATATACCGACAATCCTTTTATAGCTTACGGAGACATTGACTCCAAAGACACAACTATGACTCGTGTTTTGATAAGTAAGCGTCTTATCTTATTTAACAAAAATAAATGGTGTAACATGACTAATTTCTCAATTTAGAATTTTTATAGAATGTCTTTGAACCTCATTTTTAACTCTAAATGGTTGTTATTATTTATGTATGTCTAATTTTATATTTCAAAAATAAAAAATAGTTAAAAATGCTTTCAAATGGCATAGATGAATTTTTATAAATTTTTTGGTTGCATAATTATGAGTTATAATATTTTTCCCATGAAGTTTATAATTTTGAAAGTTTAAAAAATTGTTTTGATAATATTTGGAGATCATTTAACATGTTGAAAAATTCCAAAATGGTTATTTTTGAGTAAAAAATTCAGTTTTCATTTTAAAAAATTTTATGTTTTGCATCAATAAAAATTATGATCTTTCCATGGAAAAGCTGAAAGTCAAAAATTTGATGCTTTAGTAATTTTCCTAGGAATTAATTTAAAAAAAAATTGAATGTTATTCTTGTTAAAGTATATATCCATATAAGTATGGTGTTTTTGATTCGACATAATTAAGAGTATATGCGGTTTGTTAATCTACGATATGGAAAAAATAAAATATAAGGGTATTTTATGATAGTTGCTAAGTTAGAAAATAACTACAATCCTTAACCGACTTATAAACAACATAAAATTAACAATTTATTTATATGATGGCCTGAGGGGACGTCTTAGTATCTATATTAAACTTTTACAAGCTATTCATTTTTTAAAAATGCTTAGATGATTGTTAAGATAAAGAGTGGAGGGCCACTAGGATAATTGGTAATTAAGGGGAGATATGGGGTTTTAAATAAATAATGTATGTGTACACATAAGAGTGCATAAAGAACTTGTTTTTATCTTGATTGATGTTTAGTAATGAAGAGGAAAGAATAATATTTATTGATTGAATAACAATAAAATAAAAATACTATATAAAGGCAGAGACGGGATAATTTAAAAGGAATTTATATGGAGATGTGTAGATAGATCTATTAGATCTATGCTCTGAAACCAATTTCCCGAGGGATAAATATCCTAGGCTTAGTATCCTAGTGTCCAGCATAGAGACAGTTGTGAATGTTAAAAAAAAAAGCGAAGTGTAGGAATAAGTAAGCTTAATGAGTTTTAGACATTAGATTAGTTGGACTACTACGAATGAGTGTTGTAACTATTGAGGAAGGCTAGATAAATAATAAGAATTAGTTACCAATATCACCTATTTAGTGCAACAACTCATAGGAGTTGGCTTGACAACTCGGTTAAATGTGGTGTGGTCTTTGGCCAATCATTTAAAAACTTGCAAGAAACCTTTCTTCTTCACCAAGGACCATTGATCCAAAACGCACAAGAAAATAGAAGGCACACAATAAATATGTCACTAATGCCATCCTCACTCTCTTCCTCTTCCTCACTCTCCATGAGATCTTGCAAAGGAGCACAAGAGAGAAAGAAATAAGAATGAGAAAAATGAGAGTTTTGCCAAAATGGGAGAGGAAAATGAAGCATGAGAGGAGAAGATAAAGGAAGAGAGAGGGTGTAGCCACCTCAACCTCCCATCTCCTCAAATCACCCGACAAGCCTTTTCCTTTTCTTTTCTTGATATATAAAATTGGGTTGCATACATTTTAGCTAAGGTCTAAAGACCCTTCAATTTTTAAATTGGGACAAAATGTGTTTTACCTTGCTTTTCCTTTCCATATTTTAAGATGTGAGCCTAAGGACCCACATTGTTACATTGCTTCATAAATGATTTTTGACAAAAATTACATTTGCAATGGATCGTTATACAAAAGATGTTTCTATGATGAGCACATTTTGGTGCCTTTATTTGCACAAAGTTGGGGGTTATCAAGCGCCTAGACGCTATACATTGATCTAGTTAAATCATGCATTTATATCAACTTGTAGTCTGAAAATTTTGCCTCTTTTCAACTTCAACAGAGGGAGTATCCCGCACATACAAGTGATCAATACCTCATATCACATTCACAAAGAGCTCCTCCCTAGCAGAATGCTGTGGCTCCCATAGCTCTCCTCTACACCTAGGGATCGGTCCCAAGATGCAGCGTCTAAACATAGAACACAATTGTAAAATTATCCACTTTTTTGATAAAGTAATCCAAGAAATAAATTTATTTTCTCACATAAGAATTCCCAACAAAAATCATTCTATTTTATAGCTTAGAAATCCTCACAGGCTCTTGTCCTTGGTCAATCGTTTAAGCAATCAAGTGCCATGTATCTAGGAGATTATCTCTTAATACCATGTATAAATGTAGATGCAATGTGCAATGCCATATATAGTGATCAAACAAATTAGCTACAAATCAACCACCATGTCATGTGTAAAGCATTCTTTCAATGATTTTCTTTTTCAAAGTGTTGTGTTTCTTAGAAACAATACCGGACTAATCCGTGCTATTGTCCCTTTTAAACTTAAATGAAGTGAGTCATATATATCATAATATGCATGGAAACTAGACTTTAATTAATACTTAACTTTTGATAATACATTTTTCCCTATCATTTAGGTTTTGCAATCTTGAACCAGTTTAAGAGAGTGTTTTATGTCATTTTTCATGTAGAAAAATGGTAAAAATACACATTGAGATAAAGATGGAGATAGGTTGAGATAAATCCTCATGCCCTACCCTCACTATACATTCACACACATATATCTAATTTTTTGTATTTTTTAATGCTTAAAACTAGAAAATCTCATTTAAAAATCTAATTTTATGATTTTATCATTTATTATTGATTTTTCTAATATTTAGATCCATGTAGCATATGTAGATTGTGATTCAATATTATATTCAATATCACTCTACAAGAAGAATACCATTTGCACTATAAAAGCTCACAAAATCATCATTTTTCTATTAAATCCTATATTGTGAGTTTGCAATTTTGATTCTTATTATGTGAATTGCTATAAATTATTGATTATTCTATGATTTCAAATATATTCAACCATTTTTAATCATAACAACAAAATATTCATCATAAAAAAATTAAATAAAAGATACTTACTTTAATATTCACATATGCATTTGTCATATTTCAAAAATGAAAAGCTGATGACACTTGTTTATAGTCGTTGATGCTTTCTTACCACATTCATCACTTGCATTTCTTCATAAATTAGTTCCCATTCCCCCTCATCCTTTCAACCCATATGAACCACATTTATGGCAAAAGAGAAAGATTGAAATCTAAACTTTTCATTTCCTTCATCAAATCATGCATGGTCTAGAGAAAAATGGAGCAAAGAATTGCAAGATCTCATCCCCCAGAGGAGGAGAGCTGATACTAAGAGTCATGAATTGCCTATTTTGGGGGGAGAGAAAAATGGGGTGCAAAAACAATACGCCCCTCTCCCCCATCTCAACATGTTTCTTGATTAGTTGCATAAATTTTAACCATGATTAGTCATAAACTTAAAAAACTAGTTCCACTCTCTCATGTTCACACTATACAAAAGTAATTTCGGATGGAACGAAGGGAAAAATGAACTTGGAATCGCGATCTAGTTGGATGAGCGGCTTCTTGTCGAAATCTATCATCTTTGCATTCGTCATGTGCTTTCTGGCTTTTGGATTTGGTAGGTTCTTTGTAACGCCAAAGTTGTGGCAATTAATAGGGGATCAAATGAACTCTGATTGACAAATGGATACTTGCTTGCCAGTGAGTATAACTTGCTATCCTAGACCAAGTTGCTGTGCTGCAGATGGGTGATGCGTAGCTTTGGATTCATGGCAACAAAATGCATCTAGTAAAACTCTAACTCTTTGATCTATGATCGTTTCATTTTTTGCAAAAAGTTCTTGTTTTACAGCTCTCATGTCACTTTTGGGCTCTAAAATCAACTTTAAAATGAGCTCTCATTGGCGACCATGAGATAGGGCAACTCAACCCATCAAATCCACAAACTGATCTGTACAAATACAAACTATAAAAAGCATCAAGCTGCCACAAATAAAATGCAAAACAGTGCACAAATATAGCTCTCACTCTATCCACTACCAAAATCAAGGCATAAAATCCATGAGGAATAGGCCAAGCATAATTTGACAAAGATTTGGAGCTAGTCACTAACCAATTGCTCCAACACAGACTGGCTTTAAAAAACTATCAAAGGAGTCATCCTAATGGTGGTCTGATCTACCTATATGACCTAGGACAATTGGACTATGAACTTCTACTAGGCAAAGACTCCTATACCTTGGTCTACTAAAAATCATTTATTTTTTATCTTATCATATTTTTTTCTTTAATATTTTATACTTGAGTGTGCAAAAAGGAGAGAGTTGGGCGTATTGTGACCTAAGGAGAATAGGGAATCTGCCTCAGGTTCTATCTCGATACCTAAGAATTTACCAAGCTCTTGCAAGGTGACACTGAATTCTTTTTCTTTTGCTCACTTTTGTTTTTTCTCCAACCTTCCTTATTTATTTTTTGGCTAAGTGTCACCCCCAAGTAGACAAGGCATTGACCTTGGGTTAAATTCACCCCCAAAAATCTACTAGGACTTCGCAAGGTGATATTTATCTATTCTTGGATTTTTTTAATTTTTAATTTTGGAAATTAGAACTCCTCTTTACACATCTCTGTATCTTATATACTTCAAATATATTCATTGCTCATTCTCTTTATTTGGCAAGATTCCCTAACTGCCCCACAACTAATAAGGATTCATAGAAACACGTGCTAGCAAGCCAGCAGAATGGGGTGACTAGGACTACCCTCTAAAATGGCTCTTAGAGTGCCCAACAATGTCTTTATGGGAGGTGGATAACTACTCAAAACTCCTTAGACACACCTAACCCAATCCCAGGACTTCATGCCTTGAATGTTAGTCCCCAACAAAAGAAAAATACCCACATATATGTATATACATATAGCATAAATGGAAAGAACTCATAAACGAAGAATATCACTTAGACACAGTCACAAGAAGCTTTTGTGCAGTAAGAGGCTCCCTCTATCGAATTTGTTTAGTGAAGCACTAAAACAAAAAACCATTAATGACACCCACACCAAACTTACAAATGGTCCTTTTGGCCTAACAAAACAAATCATTTCACTACAAAATAAACAGCCCTTTTGACCTAACGGAATATAATCATAAAGTATGCCATTCAACAACCTACTATCGAAAGCGAATCCTTGGTCCCCGCATATACCATACTAAAGTATAAAACTAGACCAAGGGGATGGGCTGCTCATGCTCTATACTAAATGCATCAAATTATTAGCTAATACCCCTAGCAGATAAATAACAAGGGCTGTCTAAAAAATATGATGCTGAATGATCTGATGCATCCATGACAAAATAGAAAGATAGTCAATCACTACCTAGCTCATAACTTACACTAACCATTGGTGGCCAAAATAGGACAAGTAGTCCCCACAGTAGCCCTAGACTAACATAAGGAGGAAATTGTAAAAACCCCTCAAGACTATAATTAATAAAGACATCTTCAACAAATAGATAATTAGTTAGGGAGTTTGCAAAGTGATTCCACTATTGGGGAATCCATTGGTAAGTCACTACCTCAAAGATCTCAAGCGTGTCCAAGTTTGCATGATGATACATCCTTAGAATGGGATTCCTCACACTATAGGTTCGATTTAATTGGTTGATTACTAACTGCGAGCTGTCTTTCACCAATAATCGGTGAATACCACCATGTCTAGCTAGATTTAACCCCATAAGAAAGGTCTTATATTCCACCATATTATTCATAACAGAGGTGCCTAAACCCCGCCTAAACACTCTCCCATTTTTAAAAGAACTCAAAAATGGGGATTTTTTATGAAAACCCCCACACTCATGTGTTTAGCAAGTCCTCAAGAAGCTTCATCAAGATATAATGTATAAACCAAGGCTTCATTGATGTAACTTGACATGGCAACAATCAACCTACTCATACTTATGATAATCAAAGTCTAGTCGAGAGACAGGGTGTAAGATAGGTACAATCCCTCCTTCCTCACTAAACTCAATAGGAATGCTAGTAAGAATCCTATGATAGTGGTAATAATAGACTCAAATATCCCACATGAAAGATCTAACTTGCCCCTCAATAATGTGATAACGCTCACTCCAAATCCACCCTTTGCCTTGGTAGTAACGCTGCTCTAATATAAATGCTCAAGGTAAGGAATAATTTTCCCTATCCAATAGTCTTGGTACCCTCTACAAATTTCAGCTGGAGTCTAAAAGTCTTGTAAAGGTATCAAATCTGACGTGGGCTCTCTTATACATAATAGGGATTTAGTTTATTGAATTTTACTTTAGTTTTGAACTCTACCCCTTTCAAATCCATGAAAATGGGTGTAGAGCCATTCTTTTCTATACAAACAATATTATAAGGACTATCCCATTTGGATTTCAACTTGCCTGGGAAGAGCTCATGATAGGCATCATAATATATGACCAATTGACCCTTAGCAAATTTATAATTTTTATCCCAAAAATTTTGAAGCATTTTCATTTGCTTCTTTCCTATTTTGTGATATAACAAGTCTTAGAACTACATCTCGTCAAGATGTACAAGGGAAGTGAACCTTTCTTGCAATGCTTTCTCTTCACCCAAAAAGAATGGTTTAGAGAAAACCTTACTATAGGTAGCTCAATCTTCAATGGTAAAACACACTCTTCCCCATATACTAATTTAAAAGAGGTGTGGTATGTAGCTCTTTTAAATGCCATATTACAAGGCCAAATAGCCACATACAATTTCTTATCCCAATCACGCTTACCTTCAGATAGAGTCTTGGATAAAATCCCCACAAATTGCTTATTAGTACTCTCTACTTGCCGAGTAAGCATAGCCTTATTATGTTTAATCTTTAGAGCTTTCATCAAAGCCTCAATCACCTTATTCAAAAAATTTGTCCCATGATTAGACAAAATCTCTTTAGGTGGACCAAAATGGCAAATAATCTGTTTCAAAATAAAATTGATTGTTTTCAAGTTTGGGCTAAATAACAGTTTATATTATACATCGTAGCTTCTAAAACTATATAAAATAGTCCACCCCTTTTAGGTGCTTTCAGGACAGGTTCTTTTGCTAATTCTCACTTCACATCCTTGAAGGATACTTGAGACGGATCACTACAAACAAAAAACAGTTAAAGGATAGTAAGTTCATCAATGGCAATGTCCTCTCAGCTAGTGCATTAATAAATAATCAATAACATCTGATTAATGATAGAAAGCTATGCAATTCTTTAGGATTACATGATGGACTCATGGGAATGATAACCTTTATTGTCATGAAGGAAAATACCTTGATATCTTTTGCACCTTGGAATCATGATAGTTCTATAGCATGTAAATTCCAGCCCTTGTAAATTCAACCTTTGCCTATGTGAATAGCCCTTAACTTTGGAAATGGGGGTTAGAATAAAGAAGGCAAGAGGCCAAGGGAAGAGATCTTTTGGCGCATTCACTAAATTTGGTTGTTTACTTTCTTGAAGTTAGCTTCCTTCTTGCTAGTTGAAGCATCAGCCATGGTTGTCATGTATCTTGGAACCATCAACATTAATACATGGCAAGATGTCTTGGTACTATAGTTCTTTGTTATTTTCTTGTTTTTTTCGCATCAATTACAATTTTAGTTAGATTTCCTTTCATGGTTGAATGCTTCATTACATTGGTATCAGAGCCTTGCTTTGATCTAAGGTAGGCTTTAATTCCATCATTTGATTATGATCTGGTTGGGGAGGTCATTTTCATGGAAGATTTGGTTATAGACATCATTTTTGTGTCACTGGAGTTGAAGACACAGTTACATGGTTTGGTTTCTACTTGATAGTGACTAGTCAGGTTGCTGTACTACTTCAAACTGTGTTAAAGATGGTGGATCTTGGTAATATCCAGTGGGCAATGGCGGGCTCCATCCAATTTTAATAGGTTGTGGCTCAATTTTAGCTAAAAAATGAAGAGAGATGGACAAAATGCAGGTAACTTGGGTTAAGGTTGAGTTTGCTGGGGGTTAATTTTGAGAGGGAAGGGTTTACTTTTTAGACACAATCTTTCTCTCTCCCATTTCAAACTCCTTTAATCCTCCATAGCCAAAACTTCCAAGTTCCATCCTCTCTCTCTCTTCCATGAGTTCTACTACCAAAATGGACCTGTGAGCTTAATTCTTCATCCTCCAAGCTCCCTGTAGAGTAGTCTTATGGCTCATAGGCCACCATTTGATCATGTAGAACTCTGGTATGAACTGTTACGATCTGCGCCTGTAGTACATGCTGAAGCATAATGGAGATTTTAAGGGATTATTGAGCTCTTAGGCAGCCAAGGGTGCGTCCATCCTCAAGCTGCTTATCACTAAAGACCAGCCTCTGTTGGTCAGGAGGAATGCCTTCCTTGTCCTAGATCTTAGCTTGGTCAGGAGGAATGCCTTCCTTGTCCTGGATCTTAGCCTTAACATTGTCAATCGGTCAGAGTTCTCAACCTCGAGGGTAATAGTCTTTCCGGTTAAGGTCTTAACAAAGATCTGCATCCCACCACGCAAGCACGTCACAAGATGGAGAGTGCTTTCCTTCTGGATGTTATAGTCGGCAAGGGTGCGATCTGATTCATGGACATTTTTGTTTCTACGATGGAAATTTTGGCGCTGAAGGCAACGACGGGATACGGGTCATAATCGGGTAGCTGTTTGAACGGCAGCACGATGATGAGAATGGAAGGCACCATTACAATTGTTTTTCCTGGAACCAGCAGCAGCACGAGGGCATATGGTGGATATAAGGTTCCTTGCAGGGGCCTTTGTCCAACAAGAACTGTGAAGGCCTGAGAGTGAGGAGAGACAGAGGCAAAGAGAGAGAGAGAGAGAGAGAGAGAGAGAGAGAGAGAGAGAGAGAGAGCTTTGTCATGCTCATACACTGTTATTTCTAAACACACAGCCACACCCGCACTCGTTTGATCCTATTGCTTTTCGGAATGGGTAAGCCATTGTTCCGCCTGATTCCTGTCTTGGGAAGGCTCCTCAAGACTGCAAAAGCTTCCTAGAGGCTTCTCTCGTTCCCTTCTTCCAACTATTATGAAATTTTGGTAAAAACAGAGCGCATCAGAGGTGTTGATGTCATTAGGGAATAGCTTGTGCTCCTACTAGGCTCTAATTTTGAATATACATATGCTTGTCCTCTGTATACTGCTATAGAAAATGTTGAAATCTGACAAAATATCTCAGATCTCTCTTTGAAGTTGAAAGAAGAGCATCCAAACACATGGAAAACCTTTATAAGATCTCACATTTTTAGGCCATATGTCTTTAGAGCCTTAATCAGCATTCTAACACACACTCCTGCCTCACATGAAGAAATTTTGAGATTAGAAGCTCTATAGAGCTTATACTAAGCCTCTACTATACGTGGCATTTGGTTATTTTGGACAGCATCAAAGATTCTCAAAAATTTTGAAGCAAATCAAAGGGATTTTGGTGGCAAATCATCCCTGAAGTACCCTCAAGTACTTGCCCTCAAGCCTTCATCAACATTGGCCGAGATTGAAAGGATTGGAGTCAACATTAGTCAAGGCAAGGTAATGGACAGCATGTACCTTCAATGCCATTCAAATTTTGCCTTCTTCTTTCAAATCTTGGAGTCTATATTCTATATTGGAGCTCTCTTCATTGGTCATTCATGCTCTACAACAAGTAGAGAAAGATTTGGTCTACATCTACCCTTCTTGAAGCCATTTGGAGCAATCATGGGAGTCTATGAAGCTGAGGCTTATTCATTGATGGAGCACTCTTGAATTTGGGAATTCTTGGACGAAATTGAAGAGGAGATCAAGTTCTATTTGCTGATGTCAAGCACTATTGATGAGAGGCTATTTCATCAACAACACTCTTCTCCTACAAGCCAAAGAGGTACACTAATCATTTCTAATCTCTCTTTAAGTCCTCTTGATGAGCTTAGTCCGATTGTTGAAGAGGGAATTAGATGATTAAGAAGGCCATTCAATCAATCAAATGCATTTCATGGAAGCCTATAGGGTTAATGTAGTGATTGCTCAATGCATAATCTCTTCCATCAACTGAAATAATCATTTCTAAATGCCTCAAACTCTATCATAGTGATTGATCAATACCTATCCACTTCTATTCACTGAAGTAATCACTTCTTAGTGTTCCAATTCTCAATTTCTTTTTCCTAACCCTGACATTGATTGGTTGCCCTATTTTTTTTCTTTGTCATAAGTAAATTCTACCCAATGGTAAGTGGAAAAAGATTTGTTAAGCAGTGAGTCACTGCTGAGGTGATCCCTTACCCATTTTCATTTCAATTCCAGCCTATTCTATTCAAATTCTTGCATATCATAAAAGGGCAATCAAAATTTTCCCTATTCCATGCATTTCATGCTGATTTTTTAAAGCCTAGCATTGAACTGGCATGTATATGCTCACGAGGAAAAGTGGATGCTGGGTGAGTTGGTAGGACAAAAGAGAGGTGACCCTCCCCTACTGACGAGGACCCTGAAGGGGAGTGCAACCCGGCTCGAGAGGGAACTTTGCACACCCTTGGAGTCTCGGATCCCACACATTTAAAGTTTAGGTACAGATACAAAACTCAAAGACACAAGAAATCAGTCTACAGCATGATGTATTTGGCAGTGGTTACTTGATGTATTGACAAATGCTTCGCAACCATTCAATGGGCAAATTTATGGAAAGCAAATGCATCAAAGAAAGATGTATGTTTTCTATGACAATGACACATTGTATCAACATTGAAGTGTTGGGACAGAGTATGCAAGCAGGTCATCATTGATTTTGGTAGTCTATAGTGGATTATTCAGTCATTTTGGTTATTTCAGAGAGTATTTTCAGCTTGGGCAAATGAATTTTCAGACAGCAATAGTAAACTACCTACAGATTTTTTTGTACTTATCCACTTTCGACACTTGATAGCTTGTTTGAAAGGAGACTTCTCAAGCTTCAAGTAGAGCCAAAGAGTTTGTTATTCGGAGCTCTAGAACTCAAGATAATCGAGTTTTTCTTTTGCTGTATATACATGACAGAAATTGACTCATGGCAAGGAATAAGAAAAGAGACACTATTTTGGACACCATTAATGAAGAGATGAGAGAATACCAACATGAACGAAGTGAACATGATACTTCTCAAGAAGCTATATACCGTATGCACTATGAGAATGAAGAGGTTGATGCAAGCTCCACTCATTCCCCTATCAATCAACTAATGAATGGTGTTGAGATGTCTCATGCTTCTATGAACTCTAATAGTCTACAACAACTCTCAAATGATATTAAAGACATGAAATCAGGCCTTGATGGTATGAGGATGGGTATTGACAAGCTAGTGGCTATCTTTAGTGAAAAGATGTTACCTACAGCTGGCCCTAATGTCCCACATCCTCATTTGGCTGAAGAGCAACCCAAACCTTCTACTCCAAAGGTGGTAGGACAATTTGAGATTGGGGAATCATCAAAGGCTAAAGATTTTGCTCAGCCCACCTCGTTTCAACCCCAGCCCCATCAATTAAAGGCCTATTCTCAGCCACATGCCCAAGACCCACATGAGAGGGTTCAAGCAAACTCTAGGCATGAGGAAGACATCCACGGTTGCAATTCATTTTACAAGCAATTTGATACCCAACCAAATGTTGGTGGGTATGAACAAGGGCATGTAAATTCAGCCCCAAACTCCTATGGACAGCCACAACACAATTCTCATACTCAAATGCAGCCTAATAGGCCAAGCCCCTTATCCAATCATGGTTGGCCACAACAAAATAGTGGGTAGCAACCACCATTCAACACTACTATGCATGGACAACCTCCCAATGTGAGCAACACCTATTTTCAGCCTCAATGACATTATTCCCAGCCACAAGGTTATGGTATGCAGTATGGACAGCAAAATCCATATGCACAAGGAACTTGGAATAATGAATTTCCTAGGCAAGGATCATTTGGTAACTCTTTTGGGCAACAACACCATAGTGAACAGCAGCACCATAATGGGCAGCCACCTCAATATGAGAGAGAGTACAAAGAGAAAATAGTCATCTCAAATTTCAAAGGAGAGAATCCTTCACCCACGGAGTTGGAGGAGTGGTTTGACAAATTGGAGATGTACTTTTCCCTTTATCCAAGGCCCAAAAATGCTAAAGTGAAATTTGTAGCCCTTCATTTAGAAGGCTATGCACATACTTGGTGGAGATATATGACGAGGATGGGACATAATTTCTTATCCTAGGACGTATTGAAGAATGCCATGATTGAAGTCTTTGTTTCTCCCATCGAAAAGGAGCGCTTGGAGAAGAAATGGTATGCCCTTGAGCAACGTGGTCTCTCAGTTAGAGAGTACTCAAATCAGTTTTTAAACCTCTCAATGTATGTTCACGATAGTGCCAAATTGAACAAATACATATTTGGTTTTGGAATCTACACTATCCTCCGAAGTTGGAGCCATGAATCCTACATCCTTGCAAGCTACCATTCAATTGGCTGAACGTTATGGGCAAAAATACAAGGGTTTTCAGCCAAAAACAGGGCATTGATTTCAGCCTACACAGTTCCCAAAGACATCAGGCCATTATGGGCATGTTAGAACTGATTTTCAGCATGTTGGGAAGCCATAAAATGTTTTCAGCAACACCTACAACAAGATACCAAATTTTCCCATGGTTTATGGGCCAAAACAAAGCTGTAATTTCCGATCTAATGCTGAAAATAAATTTGATGGAAAGAGAACTGATATTAGTGCCAAAATTTCAGCCCCTACCCAAGGCAAACATGTGTCCAATGACAAGCTCAAAGAAATGTATGCCAAAGGACTATGCTTCAACTATGGAGAGAAATGGTCACCCAACCATAAGTCCAAGTGCAAGGCTAAAAATTTGAAGGTTAGCATGATCTTCGAGGATGATTTCGATGCTGAACCTATCAAAGGAAGTCTAGCACAGCTTGAAGGCTCAACAATTCAAGAAGAGATGCATGAAAACGAAGAGAGTATCCATGATGAGTTTTATGACCCGATGGATGGTTTCCCTTTCGATCCGGGCGGTCAGCTTGAAGGCTCAACAACTCAAGAAGAGATGCATGAAAATGAAGAGAGTATCCATGATGAGTTTTATGACCCGATGGATGGTTTCCCTTTCGATCCAGGCAGTCATTACTTGGATGATTCTGGGACTGATTTGCATCCCTCTCTATGTGCCATATCGAATGATGCATGGAGTGGTTTAAGAGGGGATAATACCCTACGCCTCAAAGGCCAAATCAAGGGAAGGACCGCTCATATACTCATTGATATGGGCAGCACACATAGCTTTATTAATTCCAAATCACTCAATGGACTAAAATTGAATACTCATGATATGCCTACATCCCTCAAAATCCAAGTGGCAAATGGAGACTTTGAAAATAGCAATCAATGCTGTCCAAATATACCTATTACTCTTTCTCCATTGTGCACTACATCAGTGAGTTTAATCGCATTAGAAATGGGTTCCATTGACATTATACTTGGCTGCAATTGGCTGAAATCTTTGGGCAGATTTACTATGGATATCAACAAGATGGAAATGAAATTTCAATGGCGTGGACATCAAGTAACTCTACATGGTGTTGAAAAGAAGAAAATGGAGGTGATCAACCCTAAGAAGATCAAAAAGGAGATTAATGCAAAGGCATGTATATTCACTATTCTTCTTTCCAAGGTTGATTGATGCCAGGAGGCATATTCCACGATGGATTCCGTGCCACGGTGGATTCCGTGAGGTTTTGCGGTGGATTTCGTAAAATTTTATTACCGGGGCTCATACACAAAGTGGATTCTTTGTGCGAAAAGTCGATGGGGACGCCTATCCTTTTCGGGCGTTTTGTTAATTTTATGTGTACATGGGTGATTCCATAGCGGGTGATTCCACAAAATACATATTTAAATTAATAAATATTTATGAGTTTAGAGTGTGTACTCGTAATAAATTAAGGTTAGGATTGATTTCTAACCAATTTATTTTTGTAGCTGAAGACTGCTAAGGTATTCACTTTTGTCGGTTTAATTGTATTATTTTTCTAACAATTGTGAATGCTTCAGTTGATATGTAGAGCAAGCAACGATGGCATTGGGAAGCATTGGAGGATAGCATGTATTCAAATTATCGTCAATTTTTGATGGGCGTGTATCTTAGGCATGGCGCCTATATTTTGTCGCGCTTATTTATCAAAGCGCTTGATATTTATTTATTATTTTTGTATGCGCATGGGCACATGATTTAAATACTTGTATTGGACATTGTATTTGGGTACCGCTTGACTTCTTGGGCACCCATTAGCTTTAATTCTTTATTGGCACAAAAGCAAACTCAAAAGCTAAAGCATGCTATTTTGTAAATTGGACTATTATTTGAGCTTGAAGATGAATAATATATAAAATACATGCTTTGTGGAGCGCTCACACAAGGCATGGGGGGAGATTGCACCCAATTGGTCTCTTGTTCATATCGTGCAAGCTTTCTTCATTGGTTTTTGTGTAAAAAGTAGAGTTATTTTGTTCTTGGGGACCTTCTGATGCTCACTACGTGCGCATACGGCGACCGATCTGTGCACCAGTGGTATCAGAGCAAAGCTGAGATCGAGAGCTTCCAATCGCTTACCATCTTGCGGTAAGGCGGAGCTCCTGGAACGATCAAGCTCTACAGTCAGTCTCGTCGTGAACGGTCGATACCAGCATGTTCTTGGCAGTCAAGAACCCCCTTCTACACCCTGTGATCGCGAGAGACCAGCCTCTATAGGCGGAGGACCACACGGATACTTCCTTCAACAAGTCGTCGTGATATAGAGGACTTCCATAGCTCAAAGCTTTTAAAGCTTTAAGGTTAAGCTTACTAAGATTAACAATAAGCTTATTAAAAAAAAGCTTAATTAAACGACTTTTTGCGCTTGCGGCAACAGTATGTACTACCCGTCATCGACGCTGGCGTCAACATACTCTTGTCCACGAAAATCAGGCTTGGTTACTTAAGCTTTAAACTCTAAGCTTTCCAAGTTCTCCAAGTCAACAAAGTCACAAAAGTCATCTTCAACCATTACCATAGCAGCAGTTCATACGCAGAAGCACACGAACTAGTCTATTGCTCTCTGGAAGTTCCTGTTCACACTTGCAGACTTTCTGAACTAGTTTCAGCAAGAACATAAGTTCACACACAGACTATATGCAATTTCTACGCAATACTATTCTCTTGGAAGAAGGTTGTGACAACTAATAAGAGTGTAAGATTTCGAGAGTGTGAGGTCCACGTTGGATCTTCTACAACAAAGGGATTACGAACCTATTTCCCAATACACTGAACATTTCTGGAATGCACTACTACAACTACGAATGCTCGAAGATGTACCTGAAGCAACTCATAAACGCAAGTTTATGTCTGGCCTACTTGGACATTTCTATGCTGAAGTCAATATGTTCAAGGCAACAACTCTTGAAGATGCAATTTCCTTGGCCCATGACACTGAAGACAGGATTCACGGACGAGACAAGCGACCACAACAATTTTCAACTAATGGTAACTTTGGTTCCAAATAATTCAATTCAAATTTTCGAAGATTCAATCAAAGTTGTTTTCTTCCATCTTCATTCCGTAAATCTTGGACACGACCACCTGCCTTGCCATCAAACACCAATCCAAACCCTAAGCCATCTCCACAGTCAAATCCCAACATTCCTAAACTTCCTGCCATTACCAATAATGTGTCTAAAGCAAAACCCATAGTTTGTTACAAATGCCATCAACCTGGACATCCAGTAGCCAATCGCCAATCCAAAAAGCCATCCGTCCATATCAATTATCTGGGAGCAATAGAAGAAGAAGAACGTGAAGAGATGCCCGACTTTACGGAAGATGATGATGATATTGGTACTACTTCGGATACTTTGCCAGGTATGCCAACCCCCCATTCTTTATTAACAATGAAATGTTTTGTGCATGGTAAAGAAAAGACTATTTTACATGATGATGGGAGGACACATGACTTATTTCTGCAAAGTTAGTCAAAGAATAGAATTTACAAACTGTTTCTACACATTATCGCATCAAGGCTGCATTCCTAGGCACGAGATATAATGGAACACAAGAGGTGCATAATTTAGAAATTAAAATTGGTGATTATACTGAACGAAGAAATTTCCTAGTTGTACCTTTGCAGTCTAGTGACATTATCTTAGGAATGCATGGGCACACGATTTAAATACTAGTATTGGACATTGTATTTGGGTACCACTTGACTTCTTGGGTGCCCATTAGCTTTAATTCTTTATTGTCACAAAAGCAAACTCAAAAGCTAAAGCGTGCTATTTTGTAAATTAGGCTATTATTTGAGCTTGAAGATGAATAATATATAAAATACATGCTTTGTGGAGCGCTCACACAAGGCATGGGGGGAGATTGCACCCAATTGGTCTCTTGTTCATGTCGTGCAAGCTTTCTTCATTGGTTTTTGTGTAAAAAGTAGAGTTTTTTTGTTCTTGGGGACCTTCTGATGCTCACTACGAGTGCATACGGCGATTGATCTGTGCACCATTGATGGGGATCAGCCATCTTCTTCTACTAATGACATAGATTCATGTCTTTGCAAGTTGCTTAAGGATTATGATGATATTTTTCAGCCACCTACTTTTCTTCCTCCTAAAAGAGAAGTGGATCATCCTATAGACTTGCTGCCCAACACCAAGCCCATTAACAAACCAGCATATTGCCTCTCCAAAGGGGAAAGGGAAGAGGTAGAGCGCCAAGTGAAAGAGCTATTAGAAATGGGTATTGCGATAGTCCTTCTTGGTAGTGTATAGACTGTCACAATCTTAACAAGGTCACTACCAAGAATAGGTATCCAATACCTAGAATAGATGACCTCTTGGATGAATTGAAGGATGTTAAGATATTATCCAAGATTGACTTGCGATCGGGGTATCATCAAATATGCATGAAGGAAGGGTATGAGTTTAAAACGGCCTTTAGGATGGAAAGAGGCCCCTATCAATTTATGGTTATGCCTTTTGGTTTATCCAATGCCCCGGCCACATTCCAATCTCTCATGAACAAGATACTTCAACCCTTGCTATTTCGAACAGTTGGTGCTCTTTGATGATATTTTGATCTATAGCAAGAACAAAGAGGACCATTTGCAGTATGTAAAAGAGGTCTTTGACATATTGAGGAAGCACAAACTATTTGCTAAGGCAACTAAGTGCTCATTCATGACAAAGGAAGTTGAATACCTAGGCCACATAGTGGGAGAAGATGGAATCAAAATGGATCCTAAGAAGGTGCAATGCGTCAAAGAATGGCCTACTCCAACTAATGCCACTTCTCTAAGAGGCTTTCTTGGGTTATCTTCCTTCTACCGTCGGTTTATGAAGAATTATGCTCATGTTGCAGCCCCTCTTACCGATCGGCTGAAAAAAGAGGCCTTCTTTTGGGACAAAATTGCCGACAAGAGCTTTAATGAGCTGAAGCAATTGCTTATTTCAGCACCTATACTAGTTTGCCCTGATTTTTCTAAAACTTTTACCATCTATGCGGATGCTAGTGGTAGAGGTTTAGGGGCTGTTTTAGTCCAAGAGCATGGTGTCATTGCATTTGAGAGCAAAAATTTTGATGAGAAAGAGAGGGAGATGCATGTATACAAGCAAGAGATGCTTGCTATTTTACATGCGATCAAGAAATGGCATCATTACCTCTATGGGACACATTTCAAAGTCAAAAGCGATCATAGAGTGCTGAAGTATTTTCTCTCGTAGCCCAACCTTTCTCCCAAGCAAAAGAGATGGATGGCCACTTTGCAATCATATGATTTTGAGATAGCATATATGGCTGGAAATGATAATATTGTGGCTGCTCTAGAATGTGGGCATGCAGTTTATCTACCGTGTCTACAATTTAAAAGGATTGGATAGACGACATCCAAGAAGAATATGTGGTTGATGAGCATGCTGCCCAGATTTTACAGAAATTATAGCAAGGGTGTGATGAAGAATTTCCGAATTTCAAAGTGCATAATGGGCTCTTATGGTTTAAGGGTAAGGTGTACTTGGTTCCTAACAGTGAATTCAAGCTGAAAGTGCTCCATGAGATGCATTCATCCCCAATGGCTGGTCATTTGGGTCTTTTCAAGACTTTTGATAAAGTTCATCAAAGCTTCTATTGGAAGGGTTTATGGAAAGACGCCAAGGAGCATGTATCCAAGTGCTTAGAGTGCCAACAAAATAAGGACTCTACCTTATTACCACCCGGCTTACTTTAGCCTTTACCCATCCCTACGGGTAAATGGACCGACATTTCCATGGATTTTATAACGGGACTACCTACCACTAGTCATGGATGGAATAGTATCTATGTGGTTGTTGATCGATTGACTAAATCAACCTACTTTATTCCAACCAAGGTACAATATTCAGCCAAGCAAGTGGCTAAGCAGTTCATGGAAAGCGTGTTCAAATTGCATGGTATGCCAATGAGAATAGTATCGGATAGAGATACCAAGTTCATGGGCAACTTTTGGAGAAGTCTTTTCTCTTCTATGGGTACTTCCCTCACTCCTAGTATAGCCTATCACCCCCGAACCGATGGGCAAATGGAAAGAGTCAATCATTGGGTGGAAGTTTACCTTAGACATTATTGCCATGACACACAAGCTTCATGGGATCGTTGGATTCACCTTGTTGAATTTTGCTATAACAACACACTTCATTTGAGCATAGGTATGTCCCCATTTGAAGCACTTTATGGATACAAAGTTCAAATCCCATCAGCTTTGTTTCATGAAGATATCAATCCCCAAGCAAAGGAAGAATTGGAAAGAATGGAGATGCTCATGAGGCAATGCAAGGACAGCATAAAGAACGCACAAGAAGTAATGAAAGTTTATGCCAATGGGAAGAGAAGGCATTTGGATTTCAAAGCTGGAGATTGGGTGTTTCTCAAAGTTCCCAAGACCCATTATGCTTCATTAAAGGGGGGAAACAATAAGCTTGCTCATAGATTCTATGGACCGTATTTGGTTTTGGACAAAGTTGGAGAGCTTGCTTATAAGCTACAACTACCTTCTTCCACTAGAATACATGATTTATTCCATGTTTCAAAGCTTAAGAAGTATGTTGGACCTGATGTGATGGTATTGGAAGAGTTGCCACCTTTAGATGAGACACGACTTGTCATATATGAACCTGAAAGCATTATTGGGAAGAGAGAAAAAGTGTTAAAAAATCGTACTCTTACTGAGTACCTCATTAAGTGGAAGAGTCTACCTATAGAGGAATCTTCTTGGCAATCATCCACTTATGTGAATGATTTTCCTTGGTTATTACATGATGATACATGACAGACTGTGCAGGGACAACTTGCTGTGAGAAATTTTTGTCATAAATAAAATTGTCCTGACTTTATCAAAAATTAATTTTGATGTTATGGGATGATACTTGGGACTGTATACTTCATTTCTATACCTCATATGTATCATTTGGACCACTCTATCAAAAGTTATAACAGTTTTGCAAATCAATCCTGTTTGGATAGCAGCCAGTTCACTCACAGTTTGACGTACATAAAGGTTTCTCTCACATGGAAAGTGCTTTCATATCATATCGGAGATATATAGGCATGATTACTATCATCTTCCACTTGGATTTGGTCCATTTCTCCTTGGTTTTGAGGACAAAACCATCTTAGGACGGGATGGTTTGTGATGAAGGAAAATACCTTGATATCTTTTGCACCTTGGAATCATGATAGTTCTATAGCATGTAAATTCCAGCCCTTGTAAATTCAGCCTTTGCCTATGTGAATAGCCCTTAACTTTGGAAATGGGGGTTAGAATAAAGAAGGCAAGAGGCTAAGGGAAGAGATCTTTTGGCTCATTCACTAAGTTTGGTTGTTTACTTTCTTGAAGTTAGCTTCCTTCTTGCTAGTTGAAGCATCAGCCATGGCTGTCATGTATCTTGGGACCATCAACATTAATACATGGCAAGATGTCTTGGTGCTATAGTTCTTTGTTATTTTCTTGTTGTTTTCACATCAATTACAGTTTTAGTTAGATTTCCTTTCATGGTTGAATACTTCATTACATTTATCTTTTCAGGATTAGTCACGGTACCAGCCGAGCTAACCATGTGGCTGAATAGCAATCCATAATGCACTCTAAAGACACACTTTCTTGGATTGAGACACACTCCTAGATCTTCAACGAAAACTTTCGATTCCTTTGGGGAAATATCACCAAAATTTTTATCAGCCGTACATTGCCAAGAACCTAATGCATTGCATAATCCAAAAGCCATAACACATGATATACAAAGGTACCAAATATAGTGATAAATGTCATTTTAAACTTACCTTTCTCTGTATGATAGCCATTTGATTATAAGCAACAAAATAGTCCATAAATGAATAGATATCTCTACTCACTAACTGACCTAGAATCTAATCAATAAATGGTAGAGCAGATAGTAATATTTGACTTTATTGAGCTCCCTAAAATCTACGTAAAGTTGAATTTGATTCTTTTTCTTTTGCTTGATAACTATTGTTGAACACCACTTCGTGTGTTGTACTAAAAATATCAGGCTAGCCTTACACAATTTTTGTAGCTTCTCAAATAGTCTGTCCCTTAGCTCAAGGGACATATAGCTCACTTTTTGTCAAACATGACAACTACCTTTCTTTAGGGATATAGTATGTACAACTAGGAGGAATATCCCTTAGCTAATTATAGCTCTAGGAAAAAATATCACAAAGTTTCTAGATCAAGGACACACAGTCCTTTCTCTCTTCTTTTGAGCTAAGTATTGATCCTAATTTAATCAGTTGTGGCTCATCCAATGTACCAAGATCTAGCTCAATCACATCCGCATCTCTGGTTCCTGTCTTGAGCTTCTATTGGCTCATTCAAAGCCATCTGATATACATCTTTTGTAGTGGACCCTGCTTTTGATTCATTGCTTGATAAAGTCTCACTACTAGAAGGATCCTCTAATGTATCTAATTCTATCGAACATAATGGCAATCTCTTTCTTTGAGAAGATTCAAGATATGCATCCACTATTATGCATCTAGCACCTTTGCCAAAAATTAGATGACCAATAGATATATCAATTTAATAGTCAAATTGTAAGATCCATGGCCTTCCTAATAATACTTGATAGCTTGGTCACCCTGCAAACCTAATAACCCTAAATTACAAAATGCATTCCGGATTAGCAATAGTCACATGGAATTTGGTAATGAAATATTTTGACTGTCTTAAACTCTCATCAGTCATTTGAAGAATTATGGAGGCATCTTTTTGGATTTCTAGTCCTAGCCTTTCCATTAATTTTGAACTCATAACGTTGACCAAGGATCCTGTATCTATAATGGTATGCTCCACTAATATGTCATCAACATATGCTACTACCCTTGGGGCAATACTTTTTAGTATATTCAAACTAGTCATTCCCCACATAAGCTATTTCTAAGGATTTGATGCTATACCTAGCATGAATGATCTTCTTAAACTTTTTATGCACTCCTAAAGATAACTTGATCAACTACAAGAGATTCACATTAGGCTTTACCTTGCAAAGAGAATTGGCTTTAAAGTCAAATTCATGATAATTAGCAATGGTTTTCTTCTCCCACTTGATCATTCTTTCTCTTAGTTAGCTGAACAGGCTTAGGTGCCTCTTTCTTGGCTTTCACCTTCTTCTTTGGCAGCTCCTTATTGGAGTCACCTTTGCAAATCCAAAGCTTTTAGAGGGCCGTTGACTTCCACATTAGGGTTAAGGACTAGAGTCCCCTTATCATTCTATTTAGGGATTGCGTCAACAAGTTTTTCATTATTGCTATGACCTTGTTTAACCTTTTCTCCTCTTGTAATGGCTCGTGAATCCTCAATTGTGTTGACATGCACAGCTTTCATAAGGCTTACACCACTACCACTAGGCAACTCTTCTACAATAGAAAGAGAACTAATCTTACTCAGGAAGTACTAGCTAGATGGTTGGACTTTCCAAAAATATTAAATTTGACATTAGGATAATTTCTTAGAAAGTGCTAACCACCACACCACTTATAACTAAATCTTGATGGGCCACACTCTTAAGGATGATGCTTTCTATTAAATTTTGCTACTTCTTTAGGAAATTAACATCTATGACTATTTGTTTATATTGTTCTATTATCATATTGATATAATGCCTTATCATGTCATTCACTTTACCAAGGACATTTGATGCACTAGACTCATAGCCGTGATCATCCACTCGTCGTTCAACTAGTGTAACCACTCTAACTGCCATTGATTAGTTGGTATGACATTAGAGTTCATCATTTGACTCCCATTATTTAGTGGAACCATTTGGCTAGCCAATGGCATAGTAACATTAAGAGGAGCCAACAACATGGGCGCATTCTGCATTATGCTTTCTCTTTCATTTGAATTCGTCATAGATGCACTAGTCACCCCTTCACTTCCATTGATCAATGCCAAATTATTTTTGGGACCTAGATTCAAATTTAGGTTTTTTCCAGATGCGTAGGTTGGTTGTAAGCGTGACTCTACCTTCTCTGTAATGTCTATATCAGCAAGGGCAACATTACTCAATTGCACTTGGATATTGAAGTCTAATCCATATTAAAAGTATTGTAGTCAGGCAGTAGGTGGAATAGGAATAGAGGTTTGCAATTTCCAAAACATCTCTTTCAATGTCTTGGCATATGCTTGATCATTCTCATGAGACTCTTGATGTGTTACATTTAGAATACGTAGCCAATATTGACCACCTCTCTTAAGGGAAAACTCTCTTTTGAAGGCCGCATAATAAGTCGATCATGGTTATACTCGTAGCTTCCAAGCCATGATATCACATTGTAGCTCTTCCTTTTAGATTCATGTTGAAAAACATTAGAAGATGTCCTTCATCATGAATTCAGAAATTAAACATTAATTTCTAGAACTCACCAATGTGGAGCTCTACATCTTCCTCTATTAACCCATTAAAAATGGGTAGAGAAAAACCTAAGACTGGAAGATCCGATATTCTTGTAGATATTGCAATAGATTGCACATCATGATGATCGAGTTTGCTTTAGGGGTCTATATTGGTGGGGTTGCAGTTGCACTTAAAGCAGATTGACTTTTCAGGAAAAAGGGAATGCTAGAGCTTCCTCCTCCCCTAACGGACTAACTGGGATATTAGTTGGGTTAATAAGACCTCTCTTCCTCAAAGATATCAAACTACTACACTTAGAGTACCATATTAGAGAATTAGGAAATCTCCCAAGTTCCACTTTCAAATAAGGAGTAAAGATTTGACCAAGTGTCTAAATCTTAACCTCATATTTGAGAGCGGGACTTGGGGGGATTGGCTATATAGTATCTAGGAAAATTTTCACCTTTAAGTAAGGGGATAAGATTTGACCATGTGTCCAAATATTAATTACATTAGAAATTTCCAAACTTTATGAAAATTTCCAAATTCCTAAATATGTGGTTTAGAAGAATACCTCTTAATGATCTCAACTTGCCATCTAGCCCTTTCGTCTCTTTTTTGATACTGAATCTCAGCTTGACAATGCTTATCAAGAAATAACAAATCTATTTCAATGCTCTTTGGTGGCATACACTAAACAACTAGTTTCTATTAACCAAGATTCAAAAACCGCCACACTTATTGGTGACTCTCGATAAATGCACTATCTTTTGGGACTTAAAGTGAGCCCAACATTGACTTTAGCTTTAGCCAGGCCTCCTATACTCACCAACCAACCTCATAGCCTCACAAGTAAGAGTGTTTAGATAATATATACTGATCTAGCTAAATTATGTATTTGTATTAACTTGTAGTCCAACAATTTTGCCTCTTCCCAACTCTAACAAAGGGAGTATCCCACACATACAAGTGATCAACACATCGTATCACATACACAAAGAGCTCCTCTTCCTAGCAGAATGCTGTGGCTCCTATGGCTCTCCTACACTCTGGGGATTGGTCCCAAGATGCACCATCTAAATATAGAACAAAATCATAAAATTATCCACTTTTTTGATCAAGTATTCCAAGAAATTTTTTTTTTCTCACATAAGAATTCCCAAAGAAAAGCATTCTATTCTATAGCTTAGAAATTGTTTTAGCAATCAAGTGCCATGTATCTAGTAGATTATCTCCTAATAACATGTTTAAATGTAGATCCAATGTGGAATGCCATATAGTGCTTAAACAAATTAGCTACAAATCAGCCACCATGCCATGTGTAAAATATCCTTTCAATGATTTTCTTTTTAGTAAAGTGCTGCATTGCTCAGAAACAATACTGGACTAATATGTGCTATTGTCCCTTTTAAACTTGAATGGAGTGAGTCTTATATGCCATAATATGCATGAAAATCAAAATGTAATTGATACTTAACTTTTGACAATCCCTTTTTCCATATGATTTAGGTTTTGTAATTGTGCACCAATTTAAGAAGATGTTTAATGTCATTTTTTCCATTTAGAAAAGTGATAAAAATACATTTTCAGATAAAGATAAAGGTCGCTAAGGTAAATTCTCATGCCCTATCTTCATCATACATCTACACACATATCCCTAATTTATTATAAATTTTTATGTATAAAAACTAAAAGTTTTCATAAAAAATTCTATTTTTTATAATGTTTAATCATTTATTATTAATTATTTTATTTTTAAAATTTTTAGATCCATGAAGCTTATGTAGATTATTATTCAATATTATGCTCAATATCACTCCATAAGAACACCATTTGAACCATAAAACCTCATAATTTTTTTATTATTTTTCTATTAATTCTCACATTGTGGGTTTTTGCGGCTTTGATTCTTAGTATGTGAATTGCTATAAATTACTAATTATTTTATGATTTCAAATATATTCAGGCATATTCAATAATTTAAACCATTTTTCATCCCAGAGAATGAAATATTCATCATAAAAATTAAATGAAAGATGCTTACTCTAAAATCCGCAAATACATGCATCATATTTCAAAAATGGAAAGCCAATGATGCTTACTTATATCATTGATGCTTCCTTTTCCTTCCTTGATCCATCTCCCAGCCCATATGAACAACGTTTATGGCAAGAGAGAAAGAGGAGAGAGACTGTTGAATGTTGAAATGACTAGGTTTTTGGGTTGATTTTTGTTATTTTTGAGGACTGAATGGTTGATTTTTGATGGATTTTGAGTAATGATTGATTGTTTTGAAAGTGTTTGAGAGTGTTTTAGATGAGGTTGGTTATGTCTTGGAAGCTCATGATAATTTTCAATAGAGATATGAGGCTCTGTGATGTTCTGATAGGTTTTGTTGAGGTTCTAATTGGTTATGCTAGCTTTTGTTTAGCTTCTGTTTTGTTCTATTTTTGTTCTGTATGAAGCATGGAGTAATGATTGATGAATTTTGAGGTTGTTTGAAATCTCATTGAATGGTTTGGATTGGTTTTAGTTGAGTTGGATGCTTTCTATTGACCTTCTATAACCCTCTGTTGAGCTTCTCTAGAGCCTCTTTTCTGTTTTGTTATGTTCTGTATGCCTCTGTAAGTGTTATGTTAGATGAGAGTGTAGTATGGGAAAGTTTTCTAACCTTGGAAAGAGGTGAATGCAAGTTAAAAAGAGCTCAAGGAAGTGGAAGAAGTAGCTATTGAAGACTCAAGAGAAGAATGGAGTGAAGTGACAGTGATGAGTTGTGAAGAGTCACTATAGTGGCTCTCGTGACCTTTTATATTAGACACACGTTTTGGGAGAGGTATCCAAGACCAAACAAGGATTATTATGAGTGATTATTGAGTATTTTAGTGAGGAGATGATGTACTATTGAGAGAGAGAGAGAGAGAGAGAGAGAGAGAGAGAGAGAGAGAGAGAGAGAGAGAGAGAGAGAGAGAGAGAGAGAGAGAGAGAGAGAGAGAGAGAGAGAGAGAGAGAGAGAATGTGTGTGTGTGTGTGTATGTGTATGTGTGTGTGTCAGAGATAGCCAATTCTATGCCAAACAATGTATTTATCTATGAGAGATCGTGAGAGAAAATGATAAAAACTTTGAAAATGAATCATATGTGATATATTTCCATTCAAAATGGAGTATTCTTTTGTGTTTTCTATGTCTATTAATGAAATCTTTGAAGAATATGAAGAGAATGATAAATTTTGCTAAAGATAAAGCCATGGGAGAATTGTTTCTATGAAGCTACGTAAAGGTTTCTTGTTCTTGGTATTGTTTCCTTTGTTGAGATCATATAAAAGATAAAAAAGATGGTTGTTGATGTTATTAGATAGATTTTATCGTAGTATAAATCCTATTTCCTTGGTGTTCCTTTTGGAGCTCCATGTTTTTGGTGCGCAGCCAGGGAAAACTGCCACCAACAAGCATCAGTAGAGGCTAAAAATGAAAGAAATGACATTGCAAAGAAGAGAAGAATTCAATGGATGTTTGTGGAGTTCCTTCTACCACTGAAGAATTGGAGATTCTCATTGCCAAAGCCACTTTCCACAAGAAGTTCATCCCCCAATGGCAGAAACATATTAGCATCATGATGCAGACTCTATGTGGTGGACTATTTCCTCTTCTTGTTGAAGCAACATAGACATGCATCTTGGTGGAAAATTGTTTGGGAACAAATTGAAGTGCAAAAACAGAGATAATGACCATCCATGGAAGATCCGGCATTCATTGAGAAGTTTCTAGACATCATCAAGTGGGAGATCATGAAGAAGCTTCAGGAGTCGTGGTCAGAGGAGGTTCACAACAACAAGAAAGAAAAGAGTCGGCATTTGTTCGTGGATGCTCAATAGAAGGACACGTGGGATGCATGGTGCATTGACAATCTCTTGTTTGTCCAATTAGCAACCCACTCGAAGTTGGAGGATAAAGTGTTCTTCACAACATACACTATTGAAACCATCAAAAGAAGATGACATTACTATGATGATGGCACAACAATGTGTTGAGAATCAAGATCATGATTAGTATCACCAACATGACTGAACTTATCTAGAAAATTTTCATTTTAGCTATCACTTTACATGTTTGTTTACCAATTATGTGTGATTAGACTTTAGTAAGCATTATGAAAGAATGAGAAGAAGAGAACAATGAGAGTTCACTACTCTCTGTTTTTACAACTCCTTATCTTTGTCTCTCTCTCTCTCTCTCTCTCTCTAAATCTTGAACATGGTATCAAAGCTTGAACGCCTTAAGCTTGACGGCTTGGCAGTGGCCATTTGACATCGAGACATCATATCTGAAGAAAACGTCATCAAAGGAGACCATGCCTGCAGTCCTTTTTTTTTTTTGCAAAAGCTATCTCTTGCTACAAAAATGAATTTTGGAGAAACGGCCAGCAATTATTCACCATTTCAACGTGATCTACAACTTTGCAGAAGAAAGTGTTTTCAAATTCTTCACAAATTTTGAGATATTTAGCATAGACCAGTGCAGATTGGCTATTTACTACAGTAAATAGTAGGTGGTTCCATGGCACTGGTGGCTTTCATCCTAACAATGTATATGCCCTTATTACCATGCATTTGAGAATGGTTCTAGAGTGTTAAATACTTAGTTTTGGAACTTATTTGTAAAACAGGGAACTAGTTGTTGTCCTGAATTTGGAAATAGTATACCTATAGGGTTGAAGTATCTGTGATGCTTATTTGCTACTGACTGACAAATGCTTGGATCATACCACTTGAGTGGTAGATGCTTTTTGGGATATTGTGAGTGTTGAAAGCCCAAAGTTTGACTAGTTTGTTGTTGATTATACCGGGGTATTGACCTGGTTATTGTTTGCAGAAAGGATACCTATCATCTTCACTTGACATACATGCAATATAATTTGACCGATTGGACATGTATCAACTCTTGCATAGAGTGGCAATTGTATGAGATGTTTTGGGACTATTTTGAGGTTTGAATACTCTTGTTTTAGTAGAGAAAATATTTGCTGGTTATAGTAGTGGACTGGCTGTATTTGGTACTACTACTTGCAAATACAGTACAAACATTGATGCTTGTTTGGTCACATATTGAATCCCCAATGTACCAGGACATGTGTATGGTGGTTTAAGGATATTCTTGAGTTGCGAATACCCTAATTATTACAACGTTTATGTTGTTGGTCATAACATGCTACTTGCATGTCATAAACTATGGAAAAGTCTAGTAAATATCAGCATTAGTTCTATGCATCTATTGATGCTTGTAATGGTAGAAAGAAAAGCCTACATGATGTACTACATGTATCTTCTATTACCAAGAATCTAGTGTCTGTTGGACATATGGCTATAAATTGATTGCTAAAGGCAAGAGAGATAGCAGAATGTTTACTTTGGATGCATTTATCCTAGAATTGAAGGCAACCATGTTTGCCCATGGTAATGGAGTAGTTCAGGATGTAGAAATCTAGCAACACATCAATCATATTAATGTATATAAATTGAAAAATATGCAGCAAAAAGAGGTTGTACTTGGCTTGTCGAAGTTCAAGTACACTGATCTTAGACATGTATGCTTTTCTTATAAGTTTGGGAAACAAATGAGATTCCCGTTCATGAGACATGTCAGAAACAATTCTCGGCCTTTGCAGTTGATACATTCGGATGTATGGGGTCATGTCCATAATGTTTCTTTTGGTAGTGCTTGGTATTATGTATCCTTCATTGATGATTTCAGTTGATACACGTGGATGTACATTTTGAAGCAGAAGGATGAGGTGCTGGAATGTCTTTAAGGACTTTAAGAAGCATGTTGAAAATGAACTTGGTTATTACATCTCATGTTTGAGATCTGATGGAGGTGGAGAATATGTATCCAAAGAGTTTGATAGGTACCTTCTAAATATGGCATAAAAGGTAGCTCACATGTAGTTACACACCTCAATAGAACGATGTGGTAGAGAGAAAAAATTAGGTGCTTTTGGAAGTTGCCAGGGCAATGCTTAATGAAAAGAAATTGCCAAATGCTTATTGGGCTGAAGTAGTGGTTAGTGTAGTTTATGTGTTGAACCAAACACCTACAGCTCAGATTCATGATTTGACTCTGCATTAAAAATTTTATGGGCACAGGCCCAACATTAGTCACCTAAAAGTATGCCACATTGCCTACGTACATGTGCTTGATGAAAAGAGGAAGAAGTTAGATCCGAAAGCTATCAAAAGTGTTTTTATTGGTTATGCATAGGAGAGAAAGGCTTACAAATGCTATGATCCATCCATTCGGGAAACCTTGATCAGCAACACAGATGTAGTTTTTTATGAGCTGGCCTCATGGTATGGTAATTTGAATGTAGTGGTCCTTGATGGACTAGCCAGCCCTACTTATGTTGAAAATTATCCTTTAGCTAGTACGTCTATGAGTGGACCGACAAGTCATGGTTCATCTATTGTTATTCCTTGGATAGGATGACTCCGCAGTCGTACTACTGCATCCATTGACATGAATATGTCAGTAAGGGGGAGATTGGATAAAGGCAAAGAAAAGATGTTTAATGATGTGACTGGCCTTCTTATAGCTGGATATGAGTCACCTTGCAGTGATAGTCTTGATAGTGAATTGGGCATACCATCAATTATGACTCTTGGTGCAAGGCAAAGAAGGTATGTGTTGCCTCATGAGAGGCAAGCCTAGAGTGCACCACAGTTGAGGAGGTCTAAAAGGGTTAGAATACTAGTTGATAGGCTGGCATACAGTGGGTACTTAGCCATGTATTATGCATATATGACTAAAGTGTTAGGCTACCAAGAACCTGTGAGGTTTAGTGACGCAGTTAAAAATGAGAATTGGTGTGTTGCCATGGATGAGGAATACGCAGCATTGGCTGAAAATGAGACATGGGAATTTGTCCATTTACTTGAAGGCAAAGTATCCATTGGCTGGAAATGGGTTTATCAAGTGAAATGCAAGTTAGATGGTTTGTTGGAAAGGTATAAATCCCGACTAGTTGCAAAGGGATATGCAAAGTAATATGGCCTAGATTATGAGGAGACTTTTAGCCCGATTGCCAAGATGGAAACAATGAGAACTGTTATTGCATTAGCGGCTTCTAAGGGCTGGAAATTATGATAGATAGATGTCAAAAATGTATTCTTGAATGGTGACTTGCTTGAAGAGGTGTATATGGAGCAACCTGAGGGTTATGTACACCCTAACTATCTGACATATGTGTGTAAGCTAAAGAAGGCATTGTATGGCACCTGAAACAAGCACCTAGAGCATGGAATGCTCGCATAAGCACTTATTTGTTGCAAAAGCTTGGTTTTCAAATAGGTCTTGTAGATCACAACCTGTTTACAAAGAAAACAAAGCATGGCTATGTTTTTGTGGTGGTTTATGTTGATGATTTGATCATCACTAGAGATGATGATCATGGGATTGCTAAAATTAAACTAATGTTACATGCTGAATTCAAAGTCAAGGATCTTGGTGAGTTGAAGTACTTTCTTGGGATTGAGATTGTGTTTACACCTCAAGGTATATGGCTATTGCAAAAATAGTATGCTCATGATATGTTGCTAAAATATGGCATGATGGAGTGTAAATCCATGGAAACACCATTGGATCAAAATGTCAAACTTACAATTGATGTTGGGACTGAGATTGAGAATGTCACTATGTACAGACAGATGGTGGGTAGCTTGATTTACCTTACTATTACCTGTTTTGACTTGAGTTATGCAGTGTGGCTGATTAGCTATTTTATGCAGAAACCTTATAAGCCACACTTAGATGTAGTTAAGGGGATTATGCGGTACATGAAGGGTACTGCTGATTATGGGTTGTTTTATGAGCATGGGAAATCATTCCACTTGATAGGTTATACGAATACTGACTGGGCTGGTTGTCTCTATGATAGGAGGTCGACCAGTGGTTATGCTTTTAGTTTGGGCAATAGTATGATCAGCTGGAGTAGTAAGAAGTAGCCAACCATTACTTTATCTAGTATAGAGGCAAAATACAGGGGTGAAGCCTTAGCGGCATGCGAAGTAGTTTGGCTTGTGAAACTGCTACATGACTTGGGTATACAGTTGGACAACAAAGTCACATTGCATTGTGACAATCTCAGTAGTGTGATGTTGGCTAGCAACCCCCTCTATCATGCTAGATCCAAACACATAGAATTTCATTATCATTTTATTAGGGAGATGGTACTTGCTGGAAACATTGATCTACTCCATGTGAAGACAGAAGACTAGGTAGTAGATATATTTACCAAATCACTTGGTAAAGAGAAGTTTGTGCATTTCAGGGAGCTACTTGGAGTATAGCAGTTAGCTTGAGCTTCAGGGGGAGTGTTGTGAATCAAGCTCGTGATTAGTATCACTGACATGACCGACCTTATCTAGATAGCTGTCATCTTAGCTGTCACTCTACATGTGTATTAATCAGTTATGTGTGATTAGACTTTAGTAAGCATTATGGAAGAATGAGAAGAAGACAACAATGAGAGTTTACTACTCTCTCTTACAGTTCCATGTTTTTGTCTCTCTCTCCCTCTCTGAATATTGAACACAATGATCCTCAAAAGAATGAGTTTTGATACATTTAGAAAGGAATACCTTCCTCTCTGTAGTGGTTTGAAGGTTGAATTCATAGATGTAGAAAAGAAAGAAGTAGAAGAGATGTTGGCTAGGGAGTCCTCTAGAGAGACTCAAGCCCCCTCTGATTCTGTTTTGTTGAGTACAGACCACATGGTTGGGGCCAACCCCCTAATGAATGACACAATCAAGAGGCAAGCACTAGAACGAGTCCAGAGACATGTGAGAAGATAGAATGAAAAAATCAAGGCCGAGAATGAGCTTACATCAGCAAATGCCTCCTTTGACGCTTTAAAAGCACTCTTTACAAAAGTCCCCATGGCAACTCAAGGTCCCCTTCCTAGTCAAATCTGTCCTCAAAATATTGATGACAAGCCACCAAATGTAGTCCTATTGCCCATTTTTTTAGGGAGAGTACAATGAATATTGTTATAGAATCTGAGATACACACTCGACTTTTTTATATACTTAAAAGATATACGGTAAATATTATACTAGCACAAAGAGAGAACATATGAGAGAAAAGAAATATGTAGAGAGAGAGAGATATATAGAGAGATTGACAACACACTAGGGGCTGGAAGATGGGCTAGTCCCCCCCTTTGTGGAGTTATATTATTGACAAGGAGCAAGCTCCTCCGTTACACATAAGCCAGTTCTTACTTGTAGATCTTGGAAATAAGATCACAGTTCCTTGCACGGTATACAACCGGCTAACACTCGCACAACTTGGAAGTTGGCACCTTTTGATCCTTCTTGAGTCTCCTTCTCTCCTACACAATATGTGTAGGGCTCTCCTCTTGGCGCTTGATTTCAGTAGAGCTTCTACAGCACTTGCACCTTCTCTTCTCCTCTTGGAACTTGATTTCAGCAGAGCTTTTGCAGCACTTGATTTTAGCAGGGCTTCTGCAGCACTTGCACCTTCTCTTCTCCTCTTGGATACATGCAAAATGATGCTTCCTTCACCTCTCTCCTACACCCAAGGAGAGCCTCCTCTTTTATAGGCTTTCAAGAGCTTCTCTTCTTGGAGAGAGAGTAGAGTTGATCTTCATGCAAGGTGTGGTTGTTTTACTCTGCAGCACTAATTTCGAGATATCTCTTTGTCCGTTGTTTGGATGAAAAAACGTCCAACATGAAAGTTGTAGATCTCGTTGTTTTCAATAAGCCATGCGACCCGGTTTTTAGAGATAGCTTTTCTATTGCGAGATATTTGAAAAATGAAATTTCCAAAAAAAATAGCTTTTTAAACTGTACTCTTAACTTGTGGTCCATGCAAGCACCTTGAGTCATAGATAAGGAGAGTTCATTAGATTGCCTTGGGCCTTAACCTTAAGATTGAATTCTACACAAAAGCTTGTGTCATTTTAGACCTTAGAAAGAGAAAATCACTTCTCTCCTCACTTCCAGAGGATCACGTCTCTCGTCTTTCTTAGTGAGAGAATTCCCTCTCTCATCTTTCTTAAAGAAATAAAAGACCTTAAAACTTGACTTGTAGGGGAGAGGATGACTCCAAATGATTGCAATGCTCATTACACATAAGTAAACATTCCGAGGCATCCCTAGATGCACACATAAATACATATACACAATGCTAATGCACTTCCTCTTCTTAGAACTCAATCCATCTTCATTTATGTGTAACTCCTTGGTTCTTGTGTACACTCTTACACTTGGCAGACACTTCTTTCCCCCTTCATAACTTATATTGCCTATTCCAGATATCCTCGTCATAGTGCTTTGATCACCCCATTAAGTGATGCACTAGGAATACTGGTCTCTAAATGGTCTCATGGCCATGCTAGATCATCATCAACACTTAAAGAAAAGTGAGTTACTAATTTATTGACATGAACTTATTAAATAGAGAATGCATAATAAGAAATCGATTTAGTGACAAAGATCATGATCTTCATGTAGTAGATTTCATGGTAGCATGTGTGGCTAACAATGCAAGAACCCCCAAGCATTGTTTAGCAATATTCCCTGCCACTTTCAAAGGTGCGGTGTTCCAGTGGTATGAGAGACAAGTAGTAGGAACTTTTGGCACATGGGATGACCTAAAGTTGGCTTTCCTCACTAAATTCAGGCGTGAAGGTTTTGAAGAGCGGATGTGAGAGGAGTTTATGAACCTAAGTCAGTCCCCTGGAGAAAGAGTAGAAGCTTATGTCTCGCAAATGGATTCCATATTGAAGAGATGGACCAACCATCATTTGGATGAAGGAATCCAAAAAGGAGTTTTCCTCAGATTTCTACAACCAAAAGTTTGCAAGTTTATGGAATTGAGAAGACCAGTCAATTTGCAAGCTGCAGTGCAAGGTGCAAGACTGTATGACCAAGTTGAAGCAAGGTTGTCAATGACCTCAGGAAGAGGAGTCTTACCTCCTCCCATGCCAAGAATGGTAAACCCACCAAATGCAGTCCCAGGGACAATTCCCTACACCTACCCCTACCGCCAAATGCAAACACTACAGCAGTACATTGCACCTAATCCACAGTGGCCACAAACAAAAATGCCTCAAATGATGGTTCAACCACAACAATAATGGCCTCAAACTATTCCTCCAATGGCAACTCAGCAACAATGGAACCCTACCAACTGGAATCAACAACCCCAAGTATCAATAGAAGCTTTGAATCAGAACTAGTAGAGGACCCTCTCGATCAAACCAACTAGTGTATGCAGTAACAATAGAAGCTTTCCAAAACCCTACTACAAGTACTCCAGGAGAGGTGAAAATATGAAAATACTACTTATCCAACTCAATTGTCGTCACAAGTATCAAGAAAGAGCTTTATGGATATGATTACTAAACAGCTACAAATGCTGAATGTGAACACCACCAATATATCCACTCCTACAGGGGGTGGGAGAGATGTGATGCGTTCTAATACATGGTGTAAAAAATTCCCTCAAGCAGGGCATTTAGCCACTGAATGTACCCAAAAACCAATCATTCTTGGAGCCTTTTGTTCATATTGTTTGAGAAAGAACCATACAGAGGATATTTGCTCTCTAAATTACATACACAAAAGAAGAAATAAATATTAAGACTTAAGATTCAACTTGTTGGAATCCAAACTGACAATGCAAGATATTTGACCAAAGCCTACTAGTGAATTCGATCCTAATTTTGGTCCAATGAGGTTTTCCTCTCAGAGTTATAGAGGAGGACAGTTTTGCGGTGGCTAGAGATCAGAGGTGGAGTGTTACAGATGTGGAGAAAAGGGTCATATCTCATTGAATTGTCCAAACCCTAGAAGGTATATGGATTACAAGCCCTTATACAGTCGATGCAAAGGAGAAGGCCACACTGCAAAAGATTGTCCAATTCTAGCTCCTATGAAAGCTATTACTAATACCCAAGAACCTACTTCCAATTTGGTGGAATTGGAAGTGGCCGTGTCTTAGACCTGCAGTAGCAGTTATGGCAGACATGGAGCCTTGGAAAAGCGATGTGCATCAAATGCTTCTGTGATAATCTTCAATTCCTAATTCTCCTCTTCCACAATAAAGAAAGTCTATTGGGACTAGCTTTCTCTTTGATGATGGCTTTGATCTGTCAAACTTCCTCTTCTTTGAACAACCAGGCTTTCACTTAGGGCGTGTTTGTCGTCTGCCATGTCTGCCTTAGTTTGGCACCATAGTCAAAATGGTACTCCAAATGATTCTTAGAATGCAAGGATTAGTGCTATAGAAGTTTAGAGAAGAGATATTCCTATGGAAGAAAGATTCAAGTTAAAAATCTTCCATGAAAGACAAGAATGGACCTAGAGAAGAAGAATAGATCCTCCTTTAAGAAAAAGTAATGAAGCTTTTGCCTTCTCTAAAGTCTTGAGGACTCCATTTTGTCCAATTTTCCTTTTAAAAAATTGTTAAAATTTAGTCACAACCTGCCAAAATAGCTAGAGTCTGCCATTTTCCATTGGTTCATGCAAGAACCTCCATCTTGGTCACAGTTTGTGACAGATCTCCATGTCTAGTCACGATTATGGAAGAACTAACTTCTGTGACTAAATTTGAAGTGTGGTTTTCTCTCCCTAGTCGTTGCAACTAAATCTAAGGCATGAAAATGACTTCTAACAGGATCTAAACTAATACTCTGATACCAATGTAAATAAGGTCTATTCTACCATGAAAATCAATAAAAAAACTAATGAATTGAACTAAGAAAATAACAAGAAATAACATGAAATGTTTCAATCATGGCCATGCCATAGACATCTTCCATTATACCATAGCACAACATAGCCATGGAAGCTGAAATTAAGACCACATCATTTGAATTCTCCAAGCAAAAATGGATGAATGCATAGCTAACATAAACATTACTCAGAAGATAAAGAATCATTTCCAAGATTCATTATTCTACCATAATTCAAAAACATACATTAACAAAGAGAAGAAAACATATCCTAGGCTGTATATATATATATATATATATATCTTAAGCTTATGTCATATTCTATACTAACATTGTTGCAACGTGTAGGGTTGAAGGTCACCACAGGGGTTTGGCAAGAGAAGAATGTATGGGGGTTCAAGAGCTTTGACTTGGAAGATGGTAGAGATAAGAGAAGGGTTGAAGGTTTCAAGCCGAGTTCTTGAAGATAAGAGACAACACGGTGTAGGTAGATTCAAGGAGAGGAGTAGACAGAAGAGAAGGGGTTCGAAGATATTGAAGATGTAGAAGAATACTCTAAAAAAGAATTAGAAAATATAGAAGAATACTAACAGAGATGAAGCCTGTCAGTTTCTTTCAGCATTAAGAGAAAATATAACTCTAATAGATAAAAATGTGTACAAAATAATACCTTCCTCTATGCTGCTCAGATTGCCAATCTGATGCTTCCAATGACTCCGAAAAAGGGGTTAAATACCAGGACACCTGGCCAGAATCCTGCCAAATCACTCCTTCTTCATCTCTCACTTTCAGAGTGCTATTCACTGCCTAAAAACAGCGATCGCGCGTCGCGCGATTTCGCTAATCTCTTTTTTTAAACATAAAATCCTCTCAAATTGGTTGAAAGCTACATGCTTTCTTTTATATGTCCTCCTAATCTAGAAGTTATCTATAGTTTTATGGATTTTTACAAGAGATAATATCTAGAATATCAAAAATTGACTTAAGAACTTGTCCAAAAAAATCTAATATTTTTAACCATGGACACTAATACTAATGTCTAAAGTGGCATTGGCTCTCTAAATCTAAAAGAAAGCCACACTCCAGATTTTTTTTTACACGGTGTGCGTGTAGCGGCATGACATTCCCCCCTCCTAACCTGCATATCCTCTAGCATGTGCCAAAGTCTTACGGATTTGCAGTGTCAGAAGAAGTATCTTCTGCCATGTCAATGTCTTCATCTTCTGCCTCTTCTTCTTCCTCTATGTCTTCATGCTACAATATTTTGTTACCTAAAACTCGGATATGTGCTCCTTTCTTCTTCTTTGCGTGCTTCCATAGATGTCCTTCTTTAAGAAAAAGGCCATAAGCTTTCCTCTTGATATGTTTGAACTCCTCATCAGTCCAAGTCTCCTTCTTCTTCATTGTGCTCAAATATTGGCCAGTATTTAGCCAATCTTCTTCAAGGAAATGAACTAGAACTTGAGCAATGCATGAGCATGCAGGCTTTTAGTTGACCATCCTATTGTTTTCAGCTTTGGACCAGTAAATGCATTAACTGAAAATGTATTTTCAGTATAGCCATGGAATGAAATTCAGCAAGTATAGATTCTTTAACTTCATCTTCTTCCATAATCTCTTCTTCATTGTCATATCTTGCACGTGATAGTATGTTAGCAATTGGATTCGCCTTTCCTGCAATATGCTTTAATTCGGGGTTGAGTGACTTAATATATGCAATCCATCTTAGCATAACAATGTCGTGTGTAGAGCAGTTGGCAATCATGCCCAAGAGTGGAAGACAATCAGTTTCTACCACTAGGAAAGCACCTATAAAGTATTCACGATCACACTTTAATGCTGTTACAACTCCCCACAATTCCCTTTTTACTTGTGCATACCTTCTTTGATGTTCATTGAGAACTTTTGCTCCAAAACGAATTGTATACCTGTTACCTTCAAGATCCTCTTGGCCAACAGCCCATCCTATCCCAATGGGACTTGTATCCACAGTAAGGATGATGGGTTGACCATTTGAATAGTCAGCCCTTTTGAGAGTGGGGGTTGAAATTAATAGCTTATTTAATTTATGCATAGTGAAAGCATGCTCTTTATTCCAAGAAAATCTTTGGCCTTTTCTTAATAATTAATAAATATTTTCAGCTACATGAGCAAAATGTGGTATCCATATGAGATAGAATACATATGCACTGAGAAATCTTCTCACCTCTGAAACATTTGTGCATTTTTCTTGTATTCTGTTGATGGCATCTATCTTGATTGGAGAAGGTTTGCATCCATAGGGGCCACATAAATGACCGACCACTAGGACTTCTTCTACTCCAAAAATTGACTTAGCTGCAGAAAGGGTAAGATGTACCTCTTCTAGCTTTGTCAAAATCCTGTCACAATCTTGAATATGGTTAACTACAAATGTCTTGCAACCATCTTTGTCAAGCTCCTCATTCTTTTCATTGACTTCACATCCCTTGATAGGTACATCATCAAGAAATGGAAGAGTAAGTTGTGGAATAAAGTCCCTTAAGACTTTGTGCATGGCATTCATCATATAGGCTACGAAGTTTGTTGCACCTTGTGGTAGAGTGCACATGCGGACCAATCCAAGAGGTGTCTTCATTGTGGTAATGTCTTGGCTTTATAATGAAAGCTAAAATTGGTCATATCGTAGATCTTGAATGAATCGTAAAGATCCATTTTTCTTAAGCACAGTAAACCATCGGTTTGAGTAAGGTGCTGAAGAAGGTTCTAAAATCTTCATTCTGATCTTCTCATTTAGAAGTTCCAATAATTTGGGAAGATGCGCCCTTGGAACGGGAATGGGCTTGAGGTTCCAAGGCACATGTGGGACCGTAAAAATGACCATAGAAGCCACAATATTTGGATCCACATAGCCTATTTCACTTTGTTGGAAAGCAAAAGATTTTCCATGTTTCATTAGAATTTGCATAAAAGAGTGTTTTTCAACCGGCGAAAGGAAAGAATTTTCACCTATTTTGAGCTCTTTTATACTTTCAAATGTGAACAGTACTTTGGTGGTGGATCTATTTTCCATGTAATGGCTAGTCGAGGACCGTATATGGGAATGTATGGTGCAAATCCTTATGGTATGCAACAACCCATGCATGGAATTTAAGGCCCTATGGCAAGTGGTATGCAAAACACCATGTATCGTAATGTTGGCATGATGCCTTGGGCACAAAGTGGTGTACACGGTAATGAAATTTTCACCCCTAGTGTGTATGAGGCTCGAGGAATGAATGCTTGTCATGTAAATGCTTCATATGGTGCTATTCATAATGCCAATATAACAAATGCACTCTTTTTGCAGCTGTTGGTTTATGCTAACTTGACTCCAAAGGGCCCAACAAAGGACTTTAATGAGGAAGGTAATGGGGTGAAGTTTGTGACTTTTGCTCTTAGCTAAGAATTTACAGCAAGATGTCTTCATACAGTGAGATGCAATCAAGCAGTGATGATGCCTCTCAATATGAACATTCACATGGGAATGAAGAAAATGCAATGCATGATCTTGGATGAGGCAGTGGGACTGCCACAGGTTTGACTTTCTTATCCACTGTCTTGTATTTTGTCTCCACTTGTGCTTCAGCCTTGTTGAGTAAACCATTGTCTTCTTGTTCAACAAATTCTTGAATTGTTTGATAAAAATCCAATGTACATACTTCTATGGACTGATTTTTTGCCTGATTTTCTGCATGAGCAGCTACATATATTTCAGCCAATGTGTCAGTAGATCAATCCATAAAAAAACCCGAAATATATTCATTTTCAGCCATCATGTCATAAGTTTTTAGCTCCCTTTTTACATGACATAAATATTTTCTTTTAGCCTTAGTCATGGCCGGAAGAGACTTATAATAACCCATACTATTGGCTGTATATACATATAAATTTGCTAGAGACACAGTTTCTGTTGCATGAGGAGGTTCAATCTTTTAACATACGCACTACCATAGCCTCCCTTTATAGTAGTGCAGCCCGAAAACCCTTGAATTCTCGGGCATTAGGAGGCATAGGATAATCACGTAGTCGATCTCTGTTTCGATGATGGTTAACACACAGAGTGAGAAATTGGATAGCTCGTTCATTATCCTTGCTTTAGATTCGAGAATAGGAAGAACCATCATCAAGAGCTTTTGTTTCCAAGCGGGCTTCAGAAATGTAAGGTTGTCCAAGAATAATAGGGTAACTACAAGAGTCTTGAACAAAAAAGAGAAAATTGTCTTTTATGTCTCCAATAATTACTTGCACATTAGGACATGCAGCATATAACTCTCTAGAAGAGTTGTTTGTAGCTCTCATTCGCCAACCTGGATCAACATCTATGGGCCATCCACCACTTTCATAGAGACTCCTTGCCATGACGTTTATCTCCAAGCCATGGTCTAAGAGTGCAATACATGGTGTTTCTCTTTCTCCAATTTTGACGACTGTCTCCGTTGTTGCTCTTGCCCAATGCGTATGGGAGTAGTGATTTCTTGGAATGAACAGAGCCTCTTCTTCCTCATGCATGTGCTATAGACGGCCTTCTTTTTGAGAGGTGGGCTGCCCAACTGGTTTGGACCAGCCGACCATTACATTTTCAGCTTTTACTTCTTTAATTTTTGCATTCATGTTTTCTTTATCTTTAGCTTCAATTGCTGCAATTAATTCTTTAACTGCTTCAAGTTGAATTCCTTGTGAAGTCAGCTTCTCTTCATCCTGCACAAAAACTCAAAGAACTTGCAAAAAAGCATGCACAGTTTCTTCATCACCAACATATTATCTTTTCCTTTCGATTACATTAATAATTACATCATGGAATTCACGTTTGGCAATTCCAAGAATTTTGCCTAAGGTGAATTCAATTTTGCTTCCTAGAATTCCTTGTTCTAGGACTCGTTTGAGATCTGTTGTAGATTCTATGTCAGACTGCAATTTGTAGCCTGACTGCTTGCCTTTCTTCTTTTCTTCGGTCTTCTTTGTTTGTGGCACATCTTCCATCTCTTGATCTGGGGTTATATTTTCAGCAAGCTTTGGTTGTTCATGTGTTCTTCTAGTTACCCATTTTGGAGGGCCAGAAGAGGAAGGCCTTAGTTCATCTTCTCTCCTTCTCTTTTCTTCAATCAAGACTTCTTTATGATTGACGTCAGCCAAATGTGCAAAGGCGAAAAAAAAATCTACGGGTTCTTTCCAACCAATTATTCCTCGAATATACTGATTGGTGTTAGCCAAATCTTCTTTGTTGCTTTACCATGTTCCATTTGATCTAGTGCCTACATCCATACTTTAGATTGCACATTGTTGGTAGCTTTGGTCCATCGATGCTCATTGAGCACTTGTTGCTCCTTCTTGATTTCCCTCCATGCCACTTACATGCATTCAAACTTGATTTAATTGGCTCAATTTGCAGGCAATAGGTAGCTGCATCAATCGCTGTATAGGCATTCTTTACAGCTAAATCTTCTAATCTTTTCTTCATTCCACCATTGCCAAAATTTGGCTCTAGTGGAAGACCAGTTTCAGCCGCATGAATTTTTCCATCTTTCCAAAAGACGAGCTTCTGTGCTTCAGCCTCACGGAAGGCAGAACACTCCCTCTTGTCATGTTGTTGGCTGTCACACCAAATACAACGCCTCTTAAAGCCTTCTCTCATGGGTCTTTGAGTTGATGCTCATCCTCGCTCTTCGACTTTGAAATCCAGCTGCTCTACTTTGGAACTAATTTCTGTAAGATTCAGATGAAGGTCACACATGCTTCTAATAAGTTCATCCATTACATCATTTTTAGAAGGAACATAAGAAGAAAGAGTTGGTTGATTAGTCAAAGGAATAGGGGATTTTGAAGGTGGAACAAGCTCCATCAATGGAGTTGTTGAAGTTGAAGTAGAGCCCAATCTTAGTCGCATCTGCTCTCTTCGAGCAATCATGTTAACTGCATCAGTAACATCTGTCCATGAAGTCTTGACTCTTGATTTGGAGGTAGCATCTTCTAGGCGATCAACAAGCTTCTCTTGCAGAATGGGATCTCCAGCCTTAAGAAATAATTCAATCTTTTGACCTTCCATACTTTGTTGGTCTTTAGCGTCGAGTTGTCCAAATTTACTTTCAAACTCATGGTATAGAGCTGTTGCAGCTAAACCTTTGTTGGGTTTTTCAACCCATTCAGTGAAACTTTTCTTCGTCACTAGGCCAGAGTCTTCTAAGAAGAATTCTTCGCGTAGGGCTTTTTTTAATGCAGCCCAATTCGCATCTTGTTGAAAAAGACCATGGATTCTTTCTTGAAGACCATGCTTGGCTAGTCTGGCAAAATAACAGCTCCATGCATGTTGTGGTACACCAAAGAAAAGCATTTTTTTCAACATATAAGCGAATAAAAACAGAGACATTTTGACCATTAAATTGTTCTAATTCTCGCCAAACGTCCTCAAGGGCCTTGATAGCTGTGGAATCAAGCTTCTCTTTGTCTTGCCTTTGTTGTTGTTGTTGTTGTAACATTTGGATTTGTTGTTGCTGAGTCTACTGCAGTATGCACACCAATTGTTGTAGAGTATCTCCTGAAGAATCCCCCATCTTAGAGTTCTCTTACACCGACCTTCACGTCGGGTTCACCAATGTTGCAGCGTGTAGGGTTGAAGGTCACCACAGGGGTTTGGCAAGAGAAGAATGTATGGGGGTTCAAGAGCTTTGACTTGGAAGATGGTAGAGATAAGAGAAGGGTTGAAGGTTTCAAGCCGAGTTCTTAAAGATAAGAGACAACAGGGTGTAGGTAGATTCAAGGAGAGGAGTAGACGGAAGAAAAGGGGTTAGAAGAGATTGAAGATGTAGAAGAATACTCCCAAAAAGAATTAGAAAATATGGAAGAATACTAATAGAGATGAAGCTGTCAGTTTCTTTCGGCATTAAGAGAAAATTTAACTCTAATAGACAAAAATATATACAAAATAATACCTTCCTCTATGCTGCTCAGATCGCCAATCTGATGCTTCCAATAGCTTTGAAAGGGGGGTTAAATACGAGGACACCTCACCAGAACCCTACCAGATCACTCCTTCTTCATCTCCCACTTTCAGAGTGCTGTTCACTGCCTGAAAACAGCAATCATGCATGACACGATTTCGCTAATCTCTTTTTTTACATAAAATTCTCTCAAATTGGCTGAAAGCTACATGCTTTCTTTTACACGTCCTCCTAATCTAGAAGTTATCTATAGTTTTATGGATTTTTACAAGAGATAATATCTAGAATATAAAAAATTATCTAAAAAACTTGTGCAAAAAAATCTAATATTTTGAACCATGGACACTAATACTAATGTCTAAAGTGGCATTGGCTCTCTAAATCTAAAAGAAAGCCACACTTAGATTTTTTTTACACGGTGTGCGCGTAGTGGCACGACAATGTGCGCTTTGATACCAATTGTGAGGTGTCTGCCAATCTCAATCCAAGGTGCACCTTTTAGTAGTCCATCAGTAGGTTTTCCAAAATGATACCACCCCATGCTCTCTTGGAGTATCACGGGGTTTGTCACTTAGGCCCTACTGAGTCTACCTCGCAACAGAAGAGTTCTAGTTGAACCCACTAGGTTCAACTTAAATTTTTGGGCTCGTAAAATCAGACGGGTCTCCTGACAGCTAGCTAACATCAATAATTTTGAGTTCCCACTTCTACAAGATTACTCAATATGAAGTGGACTTGCCATTGCACTTGGTTCAAAGAGAATGGGAGATGGAGGGAAGTGAAGTATTTCATCCCTCCGGCCCGTAAGGAAAAATCCCAATTTGGCTCCCTAAAATAATGCAAGTTGGTTCTACCCTAGTTCTACCTAACAACTAGTTGGTCAATTTATCATCTTCCTATTTCTATCATCGATTTAGAAAAGCTCCTAGCTAATTGGGACCACCCTACTGTTGGACGGACCCATCAGGGGTTACGCCCACCTGCTTTCCTTTGATGATGGAATTATCTTTCGTTTTTTAATTACCTATAGCACATTTATTGGAACATATACAACAAGCTTCCTTAATTAGTCCATTAAATCACATGTTCTTTCACGCAATATATCTCATGGACACTCATACAATTCAAACAACCCTTGAGTGAAATAAATTTCTTTATTATATTGGAAGTTTATTACAATTTCCATCTTTTCGACCTTGTGGAAGATATACAGAATTCCATGAGGGTATTCTACCCACCAAAATTCCACCCTTGTAACTAGTATTTAGGGTTCTAGGATCCCATCCTCCGTCATGAAGGGGCTGGTCAAATTCTAGGAGTAATGCAAAATTTATGGCCAGAGCCCCCTTGGCATCCACATCACCTACTGCTTGCTTGAGGCTATCCCTACGAATAGACCTTTCGCTATAAAGAGCCAGTCTAAGCCTCTCGAAGTGATAACCATGACCCCCTTGGAGTAGGATATCGCATCTAGCTTGGGGATAGCCTAGCATGATCTTTCATTTTATCTTGTTTGTCATTGTATTTAGTTAGAGATCTAGATTCTAGCAAACACAAACAATCCTTTCAAACAATGACAATCACACCATTGTAACCTTACATTCTAAGGTGACCTTACATTCTAATGAGGATTCTCCTCCCCATAAAGAAGTGTTGAGTACATCTCTTACATGTTAAGCAAGGCATGAATTTCCCGTTTGGGCTATCTTACCCAACATAAGAGAAATTACTTAAAGAAATATATTGTGCCAATAACTTAACGAGATGACTTACAGATTCTTTAAATAGAGTTTCACTTTTTAAGCATTAGTGAAAACTTAACCTTGTTGTGTTTGACAATAATTATATCAAATTATTTTACTAATCTCGAGTGCTCATAAAGTCATATATGCACAATAACCTATTGCAACTATTTATATCATGATTCTAGGATTTAGAGTCTCAATTAATCTAACTACAAATCATAGCAATTAATCATTTATACATGTATTAGTATGCTTTCTAGATGAAACTGTCAATTCATGTAAGTGTAAAATATATAAGCTAATATTTTATGTAATTAATTCTTATACGGATGTTGTCCGTGCAATGTAACAAGTAGCTCTTGTACCATTTGATGCAAATGATAACATTTATTTTTAATAGAAATTATGAAGTGATATAATAGCCTAGTAGTGAATAACTTGGTTTGGCACGACGACATTGGGAATTTTGTCTTTGCTCATGCTTGCGTTTGCCACACCCGATGTTCCATTGGTAGTGGCAACTCCGACAACCTCAGGCACTCCCATATCTCTAGAAATACTCATTCTTTGACCGGTCATAGTGGTTCTCATGGTCTTTCCACCTCATGGCTTTGAAACCATTGTTCGCAAGTGGATTTGAGAGATAAAGAAGGAGGAATGAATTTGGGATGGGAGAGTATAAGAGAAGATGGCTTCCGAGCGCCAGGGGGGTTGAGCTAACTCTCTCCCTTGCAGCCTCTCGAGGTAACTCCTCTCTCTCTCTCTCTCTCTCTCTCTCTAGCTCCATCTTGTAGCTTCTTGGAGGGATATACTTCTACCTTCCTCTCGTAGCCTCTCTCGAACTCTCATTGTGCCTCTCTAAACTACTCCCCATGCCTCTTATTTATAACTAAATTAGAGAAGAAGGGTTGTGGCTAAGAAGAAGAGCTATTTATGGAGGGGACCTTGGAAAAATTAGCAATCTAATGCTCAAATCACAAATATGATGGTTCCATTGGCAACAAAAGGGGGGTAAAACCCCGAGACACTTGATTAGAAATCTTCCAGATTACTCCTTCTTCTTCTCCCTATTTAAAGTGCTGTTTGCTGCCTATAAACTGCGATCATGACGCATGCAATTTCACCAATCCTTCTTTTTGTATTAAATCTCCAAAACTGGTTGAATAACCCACTTGCTTTTTTACCATGACACCCTGTTCTAGAAGTTTCCATAGCTTTTTAGGATATTTACAATAAATAATATCTAAAATATAAAAATATGTTAGTTTTATCCAAAGATCTAGTATTTTTGGACCATCCATATTATAGACACTGACAGTAATGACTAATATGACTCATAACTCTCATTCACATTGTTGTAATTTCTGTGACGGGTGGCTATAGTCCTTGTCAATCCAAAAAAAAAATCGGGTTATGATCCTCATTTTTTAAAATGAATAAATTTAATTGTTAGTTAGTTAGTTATTAACATTAGTTAGTCTTTAGTTAGTAACCTTACTAACTTACTAATTGACTAACTAACTTTCAAACTAAGCAACATACTTTTAATTGCGTGTAAGTATTACACTTCTTCCTGGCACTATGTTCTAACTTGATAGCCCTTTGCAGCTCATCAAATTGGACCTTTTTTTGATTTCCTACCCCTCGTTTCAATACATAGATTTCTTGTTTTTAAATTTTAATGGTATTTTCTTATGTGTTTTTATTATTTTTCCATGTGAGAACACCTTGACCATTGAAACCACATTTTGACTTGACAACCCTATCAAGCACTTCCACCCCCACATTTCTCCTTTTCATTACACTCTCTTTTGACTCATGGATTTCCTTGAATGAAATTTTTATTCATTTGACGTGTGTGTTTTTTGGCATTCTTCATTGTGAACCTATCCTTTTTATGATCGTTGACTTGACAATAGTGTGTAGCTCATTACCTAGCTATTTTTTCCTTTTATTTCATTTTGTTTCGATAGATGAATCTCCTAATATTAAATATTATGTGCTCATGTGTACACCTTTTTCACATACTTTCTATGTGGCCACCCATTTTTTATGCTAGATACCCCATTTGGGTTATCAATCTTTTTTTCGCTATCTCCTTGTCCATTTTTCCTTTTTTTTGCATCTTCATCTAATATACAAATTTTGTGCAATAATTTTTCTATGCTTTCGCATGATTTTGCCTCCTTGTGTGCCTGCATATATTGGAAAATCAAAGAGAGAGCATATGTTGGAAAATCAAAGATCCTCTCTCCCCACCTCCATCTCCACCTCCACCTCCACCTCCACCTCCATCTCCTCCCCTCCCTCCCCTCTCCTCCTCCTTCTCATCTTCTCCTCCTCTTCTCCTCCGTCTCCTTCTTTTGCCCCCTCTTCTCATCTTTATGCTCCTTCTCTTCCTTTTCCCATGCCATTCACTGCCATTATCAACGTCCTATGCTGCATGCCTTTGTGGAAGCCTGCCAATGCTGCCGTAATGCTATCTGCACCACCTCTGCCACCTAATGCCACCACAATGTTGTCTTACCACAAACTTTCTCCTCCTTCCCTGTTTTTCTTCCTCCTCCTCTTCTACTCCCTCCTCCTCCCCTCCTCCTTCCTCTCGTCCATCTACTCCAACTACTCCTACTCTCCTCCTCCCCCTCCCTACCACCTCCTCCATCGCCTTCTTCTCCCACTAGCTCCTCCTCTTCTACCCTTCCCTTCCACCACCACCCCCTTTCGACCCCTCCCCTTGCCTCATGCATGAGCACATTGCACTCTAAGTCCACTTAATTTTTAAATATTAAAATGAACCCTTGTTGTCACATGTGCACGTGCACACACACTATAGACATATTAACTTATAATAAAATAAACCTCTACCATTACAAATCCATGACCTTTGCACCAAGCATCATCTAATTGTAAAAAGGAATTGCATTTTTAGAGACCCTTATTATTGAGTCAAAGTGAGAGTGATATTGGGTTGTAAAACTTGATTCACCTTGCATTAACAGGATCAATTCAAATTACCTCTGCTATATAAATTTATAACTCATAAAAGGAATATGAATAGCAGTAACCCATTCACCTCATCATAGCATAGGTTGACGAAATGCATTTATGGAGATGGGGTTATTGGTCTAGGTTGGTCTTATTAGTACCTATCTTTTTTGTTTGCCAGTCTGTGGTCCTGTTGTGAGTCAGCTGTCATTCGTATTTTCTCTTTAGTTAGTATCAAGGTTTACAATATGCTTGATCTTTGATTTTATTTTGTGTGTCTAGTTGATGCTTGTATGTTGCATATCATGAAGCTATTAGTCACACGTGTGCATAGGTCATGAATTTTTTATTCCTTTTGACAAAGATGGATCAACATTTTCAAAGAGTTTAAAAATGTTTCTTATAGAGCCTTCCTCTAGAAGGTGATTACTTTTAAGCCTTCTCCTAGTGGCATTCTTGTTTCTGATTTTGATGCTACTATTGTGCAACTTCTACCTACATTTACTTCCCCTCCTCCAATGCAAGAAAATTCTGATGAGGAAGATGAACCTCTTACCATGGTGATTTGTATAGGAAATGCTCTTACCTACAAACTCCTTCCTATTTAATTCTTGTTCCTAATTCTTCTCCTGTATAGGCTCCTATGCCTATTGTCTCTACTAGTTTCCTTCCTACATTCCTTTCTTTTTCCGATCTATTTGCAGCACAAAGGGATGGGAAACTTGATCTTTAAATTGTGTCATTTTTCAACACAATATTGTTTGGGCCTATGCTTTCACAAATGGTTTCATGTCTAGATAACACTAGAAACAACAATGATTGCTTCTCTACAAGCTATGTATATAGGAGTTTATACCTCTTTGCAAGAAAAGGTGGATTCCTTGACTAGCTAATTGAGTAAAGCTTTGGAAGATTTAGCATTAGAAAGAGCCACTCTAAGTGATATTCACAAAGATATGAGAAAAGCCATGAATTTGTTGGATATCAATCTTTATGAGGAGGATATCAATCTTTATGAGAAAAATATTTTTTTGCAACAAGGAGCTATGTATGCTCATCAAATTGAGCTTAGCCTTTCAAATAAGTTGTAGACCTATGTTCAAAAGACTTCATGGTGTAAAGGTTATATTTGGCATCCACCTTTAGAGGAGGATGTGTGGTTCACCGTGGATGATAGAGTATATTTTTTAAATATGTTATCTAGCCCTTATGCTCACAAGTCCTTTCTTACATTCATTGCAAAACACTCTTTATTCACAAATGTTTTCTTTCAAGCCTTTCAATATAGATCTCCTATTTATTTGACTAATCATGTTGATCTCCTTTCTTATCAGAAGATTACTTAACTTTGTTCTATTTATATCTCCCTTCTCAACACTAATCATGATTCTATTCCTATACTTACTTTTCACTCTACATTATCTCCTCATATCCATGTATTTACCCCTTGATCATTTGTTACTGAACCTACTATTACTCCTCATATCCATATATTTACCCCTTGCTCATTTGTGTTATTGAACCTACTATTACTTCTATTCCTCCTCATTGTCCTATTGCTTAGCTTGCTCCATCTACTTTTTCTATTGAATCTCTTAAATTTTTTTTGCTTTCTTTTCCTCCTTTTTTAGCATCTCTATAGCATAATATTTTCACTTTCTATGATTTATCATATCTCCCCTCCATTGTTTGACTATGATTCCCTTACCTCAGCCTTCTAATTATATAAACCTTTCTCCACGATCAACCATGGATACTAGTGGATTTGATCGTGATACATTCTATCATCGATAGTGGAAATTTGAGGATTCTTTGATTGGATTAGTTTATTAATTGGCCTATTATTTTAGGATTTTGGGAGTCTTCATCTATATGTTCGCATTCCTATCTTTTGTTTGCTCGATTGGACATATTCTCACTTAGAATATGTTTTTGTGAGAGGCTAGTTGCTCACTTTTATTAGTATTTATCTTTTATACATCAACAATCACACCTAAATACAAGGAAGTCTATTCCTCCTCTTTTTATCAATCCTAACCATGAGGATGCATCAAGAGCTTAGATGGATGTGCTATTCTATTTTGCTCAATCTTTTCCTACTAGGTTTGTTGTCCTAATGGAAAGGATGTGCTATCTCCTTTTCCTTCAAAATGTTCCTATCGATTTTGTGGATATAAGAGTAGATCCTTGGAGAGACTAAAGCTTAGTATATAGTTGAAAAAGAAATATATTCATCCTCATGAGTAAGTAGATTAGCTTTCTAATGTATCTTGATTTTTTATGAAGAAACTTCTTTTTGCTCCTTCAAAAATTTTAGAGGGTTATGTCATTCTCAGGCTACATTGTCTAGTGAATGTGAGTTCAATGTTTCGTGGATATTTTGTTTGTGTGAAATTGTGTATGTGTATGTGATTTATCCTTATCACATGAGGAGAGGAAGTTGGAGTTGAAGATACTCAAAGTTGGATGATGATCGAAGATAAAACTATGAATTTTGATGCAGATATTGAAAAAAGCTATCATATTCTTTAATAATTTATTGGATTCTCTTTTGCTAAGTTAAAGGATTAGTTAATATTGGTTTATGGTTTTCCTTTCATATATTTATTTAGACTTAGGTTAATTTTGTGATGTGAATGAAATTAGAGTTGATGGATTGAAGGTAGTGATTGGAGTAATTGGTTTTTTAGAGATTTTATTATTCTTTTCCAAAGGTCACAAGAATGCTTCCTTAGCTAAGTGTGGGGATATGTTAAGTGTTGAAATGATTGAATTTTTAGCTATTTTTTGTTGGATTTTGGGTGATTTTTTATTGATTTTGTGGTTGATTGATTGGATAGTTTGGAAGTGTTTTGGAGTGTGTTCAAATGGATTGAGTAGATTTGAGAAGCTCATGATGGTTTTTGATTGATTTATGATGTGATATTTGATTCTTGGTATGTGTATTTGGTTCTAATGGGTTCTATTTTTCTTTTGTTTTGATTTGTTTTCTTTCTATTTGAGAGTTTGTGATTGTGAAAAAGTGATTTGAGGAATGATTGGGAGTGATTGGATGGTTTTTGATAGTTTGTATTGGTTTTAGTCTGCTAAACTTAATGGTTTTGTGTACTTCTTGCACTTTTATGGATCTTTTGTTGTCTTCTTGTTAGTGTCATGTTTGATGGATGTTTAGCTTGGTGGGGAAAATTTCTAATCTTGAAAATGGAATTATATTAGCTCAAAAGAGTTTGAAGAAGCAAAGAAAGTAGCTATTGAAGACTTAAGTGAAGTCATAGTGATAGTAGTGAGCCTTGAGAGGTCATTGTAGTGGCTCTAATGACCCTTTATATCATCTCTTAGGAGTTATATTCACAACCAAGAGAGGATTATTGAGTGTAATTCTTTGTTATTCTCATGTACTATTGAGAGAGAGCCAATTTCTATGAAGAAACATTGTGTCTACATGGGAGAGATTGAGAGAAAGACTATGAAGACTATGAAGATGATGAAATATAAATACTATGTGATGAATTCCATTCATAGTTGAGTATTTCTTTGTGTTCCTTTGGTTGTTTGATGGTTTCTATGAAGAATATGTTAAGTTTTTTTTGTGATAAATTTGTGGGAGATTCATTACATGATGCTATGTACAAAGTTCCTTTGTTCCTAGTGTTCTTTCTTCTTCATGTGGTTTCTAGAGTATAAAGAATAAGCTTGTTGGTGTGATAAGATAGATTTTCTTGCAATAGTTTTTCTATTTTCTTGGTGTTCCTCTTAAGGCCCCAAATCTTTCACAAGGTAGGAAAAGAGAGTGGAGCTATCAACAGAGTCTCCACAAAATGAGAGAGACGTGGATCTTCGTAGATGTGACCTTCTTGCTCTTATGATGATGATTCCTTGGATTTGATAGCAACTCTTTTTCTCTATTATCCTATTTCTTACTTCTCTCACCCCACTTTCCTTCTCTCTTTCTCTCCTTTCTCATATTTTTTCCTTCTTCTTCTACTTCTTGTCTCTCTTCCCCTCCTCTCTCCTTTTCTTCTTCTTTTCCTACCTCTTTTTCTCTCTATATTTTATCTCCTCTTCTTCAATTCCCCTCTCTTTCCTTCTTCTCCTCCCTCTTCTTCCCTTCTTCTCCTACTCTTTTTCCCATATTCTTTACTATTTCCTCCTCCTATCACTCTCTTCCCCCTCTCTTATCTCTCCCTCTCATCTTCTCACTCTCTCTATCTCACACATATGTGCGTGGACACACACATACTCTCTCTCTCTCTCTCTCATTGATGAAAATGTTTTTTCACAAACTAAGGCTTTCTCCTTAAGCCTCAATTAAGGCTTATATAGCCTTAATAAGGCTATTTATTGCTTCTATCACTCAAGCTATGGCTACTGTTGGTTTTAGCTCACCCTTCCTTCTCTTAGTGATACTTTTGATACTTTTTTGTGTGGTGAGAGACTTTGGAGCCATTGATCAGAGGGTGCCATGATTTTGAGCTCAAGGTGATGGTGGTGATCCTACCACATTTAGATTTCTTTTGTCTTTCTTTTTCAAAAAGAAACTTTTAAAGTTTATTAAGCCTTTAAAATCCCCCTCCCAAGCACTAGTTTACATGGGGCAAAAATGTCTCATTCTCTTCCCCTTAGATGAATCAACATGTACTCATCTCGAAAGAAATTGGGGGTGTTGTTTGCATAAGGCTTTCTCATCAATCCAAGTGGCATCTTCCTTAGGGTGATTCTTCTATTGGATGAGGTATTCCCTAAGGGTTGTACTCCCAAGGATTCACTCTCTTACATCAATTATTCTCTTGGGCTTAAGCTCAAGGACTCCTTGGATTGACATTATAACGTGTTGATGATCAAGAACATGATCAAGGTTGGCTACATAACCTTTGAATAGACTAACATGAAATATATTATGAGCTTTTAAGTGTTTAGGAAGTTGTAAACTGTAAGCATTGAGTCTTGGATACTTGAGGATCTTGTGTGGACCACAACATCTTAGGCTTAGTTTCTTAATTTGTCCCAAGAATAATAAACTCTTCTTAGGGCATACAGACCTAAAAAATATGTCTCCTTTGAAGATTTTCTCTTGCCTTCCTAGATTAGCTTATACTTTTTATCGATCCTTGGTAGCTTGGATATCTTGCTTGATAGCTTGAACTTGCTTATCCATTTCTTCCAACATATTCTTGGAAGCCTCTAACTTTAGGGTAGGATTAGAAAAGTTCACTGGGCCAAGACATTATGTTTATAGAATGCTTGAAATGGAGTTATCTATATGCTTTGATGATAGGATACATTGTAAGCAAATTCAACCAAGGGTAAGTATTTTGTATTCATTGCTTAGGTTCCATATAGTAGTAAGATCTAAGCATGCCTTTAATGATGATTAACATATTTTCTTTGACCATTGGTTTAGGGATGATAAGTTGTGCTATAACAAAGTTGGATACCAATGTCTAAAAAAAGCTCCTCTAGAAATGAGAAGTGAAAAGAGAATCAGGACCATTGATGACTCTTTCACAAAATCCATGCAACCTAAGGATCTCTTTCATGAAGAGCCTTACAATATTAGAAGTCTTGTAGTTGGTCTTGACTGGCATAAGGCGTATAACACTTGTCAGCATATCTACAATCACTAAGATTTTATATCCTCCTTAGACTGTAGGTAATCCAACTACAAAATCCATGTTGATAAACTCCCATTTCATTTCTAGGATGTCAAGTGGTTAGATTTTTCATGGCATCTTGATACGTTCAAATTTTACCCATTGGTAGCTTAGGAATTTCGTAATATATTTGAGTAGATTGCCTTTGATATTTCCAAGTAGTAGATTTTCCTTTTATTACATTGAGGTTCTATGCATAGCCTAGGTGTCCTAAGAATGGGGAGTCCTGCGCTTTCAAAAGTATCTTCTTCTTGAGTTCTTGACTTGACGATATGCATAGTCTTGTCTTGAGATAGACAAATCCTTTATTTGTAGAGAAGTTTAGATACTTGAGCTTGAGTTTTGGATTTATCTCTTTGGATATGATCTCCTTTAGCATATGTTATACTATAGATCCCTAGTTTTTTTCTCTTTGGCAATTTCCATGATCAAATTATTGGGCATTGACACCATGGTAGCTAGAGATCTTGCTTTAGAGGGTTCCTCTAAGATGAGGGAATTAAGAAATGCTTGCAATTTAGGGCATCCACAATTGCATTTTCCTTGCTTGACCTATAATTGATTTCAAAATCATACTCTTGCAAGACATCCATCTATTGTCATTGCCTCATACTCAAATGTGGCTAAGTGAAGATCTGGGGAAGATCTATTTGAGACAATTGTGGTGGTAAGTGAGACTAAAGTGAATTTGCTACCAACAAAATAGTATCTCCATAGATTGAGAGCATGAATCACAGCAAGTAGCTTTAGATCATGGGTAGCATAGTTTTTCTCATGAATCTTTAGTTTCCTAGAAGAATAGGCTATCCAATGACCTTCTTCTCGGGTAAGTTACTCATGAATATATGTCTGTATCACGTGGATTCAAAATAAGGTATTTTTAAAATACTATTTTTATATATATTTTTTACATACATAAGGGTGTAAAATAAAGGGGCTATTTATAGATTGAATAGAAAAGGGTTATGTTTTATTTAGAAAAAATTCACAAATAAGGATATTTATAAATAGGCCTTGAATGCTGTAAGAAGTTGGGAATAAGGATTTAGTGTAAATAATATTGATATTATGCCATGTCACACTGAGATTGGTATAAAAGGAGAGGACATGTAATTTTTCATATCTTTTTGACACATTAATACAATTACAATCATTCTCTCCCATCTTGCTCACTGCTTCTATGGCTTCTCCCTCTTTCCTGTCTTTCTCTCTCCAAATCTAGTATTTCTCTCTCCTTATCACTCTTCTTCTCTCTCTTCCTGCAGTCTTTCTCTCTCCTTTTTCTCTCTCTCTAGTTCAGAGCATTGGTCTTTGATCCATTCTTTTTTTTATATTTTCAGTCCTAATTTCCTCCATCAAAATCAATTTCAGACAAAAATTATACAAGACAGTGACTAGTGGAGTACTGCAGATCACCTACAGTTAGTAAGAGACTACATCTAGAGATATCCAAGGTCAGATATGGTGGAGGATGGTTAAAGTGACAGGTCGTCATTAAATTTCATGCAAAATTGGAGGTAATTAGGGTAAAAGAGAGTTAACTGGGCTTAGTTTGGGAACAAACTATGGTTACTTTGAAAAGAGGGAGTTCTCTTTTCCCTTTCTTGGAGTTTCCTGCAGGTTTCATGGAAGTTCATCAGCAAGATGTGCTCATATCTCTCAGACCTCTGATTTTCTTGGCCAAGCACCACCTGGAATAGCTTCCTTGCTTCAATACCTATAGGATGACTACTTACTTGCTTCAGATTGGCTCAACAATGGAGCTAGGAACAACCCCAAAAATTGCGGCGCAATTTTTGGGTTGATTCCAACCTATTTCTTGCATTTGATACTTCATCTCTAGCCCTTGGCACTCTCCTTGTTCTTTGGCAAGTGAAAACCATCAATGAAATCGAAGGATTGAACTCTATTCAAGATTCTTCAGCCCTCCCCTAAACCCTATATGAACAGTCCATGGCAGCCATGAAAGCTTCAGCCCAAGCTCTCATTCTTCAACAATTTCTTGAAGATTCTTCATCTTTTCAGCCCGTGGGATCATTTCAGTAAGGATTCTTCAACAAATTGCAAGGATTAAGCATGAATGGTCAAAGATTGAAGCTCAAGAGCTTCCATGGAGCCAAAATTTGGGGAAAATGGGTTTAATGCTTCAAGTTCAAGCATTTGAAGCTTCAAGATTGTTCTTAAGTACTGAATACACAAGCCTTGGGGATTATTTTGGCAACATTGGACCACTGGAGGCATTATCAAGCATATGAAGATTGATCAAGTCATCATTAACCATGCCAAAGGTACTCATCTTCAATTCTTAATCTCTCTCATTAATCCAATTGCTGAGCTTAATCCATTTGATTGAGAGATTAAAGAATTGAATAATATCCATCAAATTTCATCCAACCTTTGCTTGAATCAATCCATTCATGTAATGCAATGGTTGCTCTATGCATACTAGTTCTAATAAGTGAATTAGAGGCTTCAATCTGAAATTTTCAGCATAACACTTGAATCCAATTGATTGATGAATTTGTTCACTTCAATCCATTGATTGGCTGAATTCTTTTACCCAAGTTGAAATATTGTAAAAGGGTAAGTACTAGCAATCAATGAGTCACTGAATTGCATTGGGACCCTTCCCCTATCCAAACTTTCAAGATTCCATTCAATTGCATCTCATGAAAGACTGAATGAATATTTTAGAAATGCATCTCATGTTGATTGATTAGATTAGCAAGCTACTGCCATGTTGATATACCCACCGAGGAAAAAGGTGGATGCCAGGGGAGATACTGGGACAAAAGAGAGGTGACCCTCCCTCACTATTAAAGATCCCGAAGGGGTGCAACCAATCGACCCGGGGGGAACTTTGCCCACCTCTCGGTGATTCGGAGCCCATGTAGGGAGCCTGTCATGCCGTTTTATCCCTCACACAGGTACAATGAGTGGAGAATTGAAGATTGAAGACGTTCCAAAGGCTCAAGTACCTGCAGGTTCAAAACAGGGTAAAACAAGGAATTTACAAGGCACTTACAGGGCATTTACAGGTGGTTACAGGTACACCTTTCATTACTAAAGTACATGTGCAGATACTACAGGGTACCCACAGGTCCTTTCCAGCCTTCTATAGGGTTTGGTAACCATTTGGGGTTACTATCTTGCCTTACAGGGTCAAAATAGGGCACTTACAAGTTTAGACAGGGTGTAGGCCTAGACAATTCAGACTGAGAAATTGAGCTATAGAATTTTCTATCCTAAATCTGTTATAGCGTGCTATAGCTCATCTCGAAGAGGGCATTTTTGGCTTCTATTTAAACTAAAAAGTTTTGAAATCGGAGTTCCCTAGCAAAAGTTATAGCCGTTTTTGTGACAGGGGGTACTACAAGATTGCACTATTATGGCAGGACATAAGGGTAAAAATAAGGTCCAAGAAGATTATGCTCAGCAAATCAGGGATTCCATGTTGGATGATACACCTCAAGAGAGCCTTAAAGAGCCTCAATAACAAGGGGAAGTCAGTATACTCAATAATACCTTGTGCATCCATAAACAAAGACATAGGGAACGACATGAGGCCATATTATCAAGAATGGAGCAAATGGTTTTGTCTACTAATCAAACGAAGTCTTCCATTGAGAAGTTGGTGGATTCAACAACTCAAACAAAGGCTTCTATTGATAAGTTGGTGGAATCTAACGCTCAACTTATGGCACAATTCTCCCAATGGATGCAAATGCAAATGGGATCAAAAGAAGCTAAGGAGAAAGCTTATTTAAATAGTGAGCCTTCAGTTCCACTTCAGCCATCTAACCAAAATGGTCATGGACATGGGATTATTGGAAGAAGAGGCATCCCAAATATCCAGTATGAAGTAGGAGAGGCTTCACAATGGCATGATGACTATTTGGGCAGTTTGAATGGAGCTAATTCTCAATCTTTTGGGCTGAATATTCAAATTCCTAGGGGTTCTCTACCAATAGGAAGATTACATAGTGGTTCTCAGCCAATTGTTGGGAGATTTTTGTCTCAATTTGGGGGTTCCATACATGGTATTCATGATCAAACTATTTTGGGACAACAACCATTTCATGAAAGAGAGCTAAAGGACAAGATTGTTCTAGCTAAATTTAATGGTCAGTCATCTTCACCATCTGATTTAGAGGAGTGGACCTCTAAGATGGAATCCTACTTTGACATATTCCCTAAAACTGATAACATGAAGATTCATTTTTCTTCCTTGCATTTGGAGGGATTTTCCCATACTTGGTGGAGGTATATAAAAAAAGAAAACATACTTGTAAAGAATTGGAAAGCTTTCAAGGCACTTATGGCTGAAGTATTTGTCTCCCTTTTTGAAAAAGAGAAATTGGCATGGAGATGGTATGGTTTGGAACAAAGAGGCCTAAGTGTAAGAGAGTACACTAACCAATTCCTCAACCTAACCATGTATGTGGAAAGCATCAGTGATGAGGCTAAGCTCCACAAGTATATGTATGGTTTAGAGCCATCTTTATCAGCTGACGTCATGGCACAAAATCCTACTTCCCTCTTTAAGGCTATTGAGCTTGCGGAGCGCTATGGAAGAAAGTATAGAAGAGAATCTTCATTTCAGCCTGGTTTTGGACAGCCAAGGACTGTTTTTAAGCAGGGGTAAGTTGGTAACACTTATGGCAGCAGTCATGTGCCAAATGGGAGCTTACAGATACCAACTTACCTCCATTCAATGCTTCTAAACCTCAAAGTAATTTCAGGACAACAAATAGTCCAAGTGTTGACTTCAAACAAGGGGACAACAAGTCTAAATCCATTTCAGCCAATACGAATCCTAAATCTATTCCTATGGATCTTTATAAAGAAAGAAAGGAGAAATGGTTATGTTTCAAGTGCGGGGAAAAATATACTCCTGATCATGCCTCAAAGTGTATATACAAAAATGTCAAACCCAAGCTTCAGAGTATGTTAGTTTTTGAGGATTTTGAAGATGACATGGATGAAGCTAATGCAATTGCACTTAGTGTTGAAAATGAAGATCTTGAGGAAGAAGTTGGGCAAGAGTATTTCTATGATCCAGCCAACTCTTTTCTTTTTGATCCAGATCCAGGTGGGACTTGTTATGGGCCGCTTGCTGCCACTAATTGTTCTATTTCTATGGATGCTTGGACAGGTTCTAAGAGTCCTAATACACTCCGTATGAAGGGAAGCATATGTGGAAAGCCAGTGTTCATTCTGATAGACAATGGCAGTACTCATAGTTTTGTGAATAAGTCCATCATGGACAAGCTGAATTGTATTCCCACAGATTTATAACAGCCCATTAGAGTTCAAGTGGCCAATGGTGAAGAGAAAATTAGCACACAAATATGCCCACAGGTTTCTTTACAGTTGGTTGAAAATTTTGAAGCAAAAGTAAACCTAATCACTTTGGAAATGGGGCCTATAGACATTGTACTTGGTTGTGATTGGTTGATGGCATTAGGCAGGATCACTATGGATTTCTCACAGTTGTATATGGAGTTTATCTTCAATGGACAACTTATCCATTTACAGGGAATTCCTAGTAGATCAGATTTTCAACTTATTACCATTCAACAACTCAAAAGGGAGTACAAGAGACACTCACAAATATTTGTTTTTCATTTGAATAAAGAAATGCAAGATCAACCCAATAATTCAGCAAACCATCCATCCTTGACAACTCTTCTTGAGGAATATAGAGATTTGTTTGAGGTACCTACTTCATTGCCTCCCAAGAGAGAAGTAGGTCACCCCATTGATTTGGAGCCCAACTCAAAGATAATCAATAAGCCACCTTACAGATTATCAAAGTGTGAACGAGAGGAAGTAGCCAAGCAAATCAAAGAACTTCTTGTGGGATTCATTGAACAAGTTCTTCACCTTATGCATCTCCAGTCCTGCTAGTCAAAAAGAAAGATCGATCTTTCAGAATGTGCATTGACTATAGGGATCTTAATAAGATCACAGTGAAGAATAGGTATTCGATACCTAGGATCGATGATTTGCTTGATGAGCTTAAGGGGGCTCAATTTTTTATAAAGATTGATTTGAGGTCAGGGTATCGTCTGTCAAGAATCGCGTGGTGGGGGAAGTTGCTCAAGATGTTGCACCGAACACACACAGAATGCACAAGGAGAAGCTCACTCAAGAGACAAGAAGAGAGATGGAGGCCAAAACGTTTTCTTGCTGGTTTCTTCCTCTTCTTTCACACACTTTACAATATACACAAAGTATAGATAAGATACAACATAAAGAAAAGTGGCCTACTAAGTCAAACAATGCATAACCTACTACACTAGTTGACTGGCGCTATAACTATGCCAGCTGTAAATAGGTGTAACAACCTGAATATAATAAGTAATGAGTCAGTGGCCATGTGAGAGTCGTAATGACCACCGATGTACTAAGTGTAGACGTGTGGACCCATCTAACCAGGCGGTCCATCATCAATGTCCGCATGTGTTGAGCTTGTCATTTCAACACTCCCCCTCAAGCTCAACTGCATCTCTGCATCTCCAAGTAAGCTTCGAAACTTTTGAAGCTTCTCTGTACCCAATGCCTTCGTGAAGATGTCAGCTATTTGATCCTGTGTGCTGACATACACCAAGTCAATCTCACCTGCTAGTACCTTCTCTCTCACAAAGTGGTAGTGTACCTCAATATGTTTTATCCTGGCATGGAACACAGGGTTCCTAGCCAACTGTATACTGCTTATATTATCACAATAAATGACAACTGGACCTTCCACCTGCACATCCAAATCAGCCATTAACTTTTGTAGCCATACTACCTCACATGCTGCAACAGTAGCACCTCTATACTGAGCCTCTATACTCGACAAAGCAACTGTAGATTGCTTTTTGCTGCTCCAAGCAACTGCTGCACTACCAAGAGAGCACATGTATCCGCTGGTAGATCTTCTATCAGACATACTACTAGCCCAATCTGCATCTGTGTATCCAAACACCTGTACATCTGTACCTGCCTCATAGAAAATTCCACAATGTAATGTGGACTTCACATATCTCAATATGCGTCTGACTGCATCCAAATGTGGCTTTCTAGGTACTTGCATAAACTGACTCACAAGACCAACAATGTAGCTCAAGTCTGGCCTTGTAATGGTCATGTGATCAAACTCTCCACTATCCTCCTAAACATAGTAGGGTCTTCTATCTCATCCCCAACATCAGCACTCAACTTTACATTCTGCTCCAATGGGACTGAAAGTGGTTTGCATGGAGTCATACCATACTTGGACAACATATCCAAGCCATACTGTCTTTGGGACAGCCATATACCATCATCACATCTGATCACCTCAATGCCAAGGAAGTACCTTAGCTCACCTAAATCCTTCATCTCAAACTTCTTCTTCAAAAAATTCTTGACTTCAGCAATCCCACTATCACTATCACCTGTAATAATCAAGTCATCCACATAGATGACTATGATGACCAAACCTGCATGTCCCTTTCTCACATAAAGTGAGTGATCAGCATCAGAAACATAAAATCCAATATTGATAAGATACTCTCTGATCTTGTCAGACCATGCTCTAGGTGCTTGCTGGAGCCCATAGAGCACCTTCTTCAACCTGCACACATACGTGGGATGCTCTAAATCTTCATAACCTGCTGGCTGATCCATATATACTTCTTCCTGCAAATCACCATGCAAGAAGGCATTCTTCACATCCATTTGCTGCAACCTCCAACCTTTGGCTGCTGCCAAAGCAATCACACATCTGACAGTTGCCATCCTAAAAACTGGGCTGAAGGTTTTATCATAATCTATGCCATATGTCTGGGCATAGCCTTTTGCAACCAGCCTAGCTTTGTACCTACTAATAGAACCATCTGCATTGTGCTTAAGCTTATAAACCCACTTACATCCAATAGCTTTCTTGCCTTTTGGCAATGATACTAGATCCCAAGTCTTATTGGTCTCTAATGCAGCCATCTCCTCATCCATTGCTGCATCCCAATGAGTATGACCAACATCATCCTCAAAACAAGTGGGCTTAACATCCTCAACTAGTTTCACCATATAAGCATAATGGTGAGCTGCATAACCTTCAAAACCAAATCTTTTAACAGGATATCTCACCCTGCTAGACCTGCGTACCACTGGATCACTCAATGGAGTCTTTGCATTGACACGTGCTCTCTGCACACCTGGAGTCCTCACTGAAGGAATGCCAAGCTCATCATCCAAGCTCTCTGAGCCATTGGAATCTCCATCAAGAACTGCATCAATGCCATCTGACACTTTATTCTTTTCTTTGTCTTTACCTGTAGTGCTACTAGATGCACGTGAAGATGTAGAGCTACTCCTTAGTCTCCCAGACCAAGGACTACCAGATGATGTCTCTGGTCCACTAAGAGTCCGTGATTCTTACTTTTCAGCCTGCACATAAGGGTCATGATCATGATCATCATTCAACGCATCACCACTAGATGCATACCAACTACTCATTTCATCAAAGATGACATCCTTGCTCACTCTGAACTTACATGTGACAGGGTTATAACAGCGATACCCTTTCTGCTCTAAAAAGTATCCAATAAAGACACACTTTTCTATTTTCTTCCGCAACTCATCTGGCACATGAACATATGCAATGCAGCCAAACACTTTCAAGTGTGAGACATCAGGCTTCTTACCTGTAAACATTTTTCGGGGGTCATACCATGAACTATAGCTGTGGGAGTTCTGTTCATAATATAAACAGCAGTATGAACAATCTCAGACAAAAAATGCTTAGGCATATTCTTTTAAGCCATCAAGGCGCGTGCAACTTCTGCAATATCCTTGTTTTTCCTTTCTGCAACCCCATTTTGTTGTGGGGTATACTTGCATGTGAACTATCTCTTTATCCCATGAGACCTCAGAAAATCACTGAACTCATTCGAGAGGTACTCTCCCCCTCCATCTGACCTCAAGCACTTTACCTTCAAGCCTGTTTCTCTTTCAACTGCAGCCTTGAAGGTTCTAAAGTGCTCAAACGCTTCACTCTTTTCCTTTATAAAATATACCCACAGCTTTCTAGAATAATCATCAATGAATGTGACAAAGTATGAACTGCCTCCAAGAGATACATTTTGTGTAGGCCCCCAAATGTTTGTATGCACAACATCAAGGATATTTCTGCTTACATCTCTGTCATGTGAAAAGGGTTGTCTTGCTTGCTTACCAAACTGACATGCTTCGCATACCTTATGAAATTCTGCAACTCTAAATGTAGGCAAACCTGTAACCAACCCTTTGGACTGCATTAATTTCAGCCTTTATACATTTGCATGTCCAATGCGTTTGTGCCAAATTTCAATGTTTGCAACAACATCTTTTCCTTTAGCATACATAGTAGCATTCATAGTAGGAATTCCAGCATCTAGAGTAAACATACGTCCAACTCTACTTCCCTTTGCAACTAACCTGCACTTGTCATTGAAGTCTTCTACAAAGCAACCCTTTGCATTAAATCTGACTTGCAGCCCTTGCTCTACCATTTGACCGCGACTGACACCAAGTTCTTTGTAATAGATGGCACATGTAATACATCTAAAAGACTCTTTGTCTTACCATCATGCAAGGACAAGGGAACTTTTCCAACATGTGGAATTGGGTGGCATGAATCATCACCCGTCTGCACATAACCTGCATTTTGCAAATCCTGCATCTCTCCAAACCATTCTGCATGGCTAGTCATATGATTGGATGCACTTGAATCAACATACCAAACATCATCATGTGTTTCCTTTGCTGTAACAACATTTAGCATATGCTGCATAACAAACAGACGTTCATTTTTATCTTCATTCTGTCGTGAAGACAATGCATAGTTTCCTTGCTGCAACTTACCACTGCGGATATCATCTTTCTTAGCATAACATTGGGCTGTAATATGACTTGTTTTGCCACAATAGTGACACACAATACCAGAGTTGTTAGAACCTTTGTTCTGCCATCCACCTCTTCCTCTAAAGCTCCCCCTGCCTCTAAAGTTACCACGACCTCCTGAAACTTGCATATCTCCAAATTACTAATTCAATCTGTTTTGTTGGTTGTCACTACCACGTCCTGTACCATGACCTCTTGAGGAGAACCTGCCACGTCCCCTTCCTGAACTGGAGTAGAAAGTGTGGACCTGTTCACCACTTCTTTCAGATGTCTCACTCTGCATGTTGATCTCTTCAGTGATTATAAGGGAGACCAACTCATGGAAATTTGGAAATGACTTTCTAACATATACGGAAGTTACAAAAGACTTCCAAGCCTTTTCATTGTTAAGTCCACCCAAGGTAGACGACACCAAATCATCATCATCGGGCATTGCATCAATCGCTGTCAATGCATCTGCAATGCTCCTTACCTTCAGTGCATACTCATTGATAGACATCTTCCCTTTCTTCAATGTATTCAACTCTTGCTTGAGTTGAATCTTTCGTGCCCTTGTATTTACAGAAAACATACTTTCAAGTATGGTCCAAGCTACATATGAATTCTTTGCATTTCTAATATGTCCCAGCATATTATTGTCAATTATTGCAGACAACTAATACATGACCTTTTTATCTTTTGCATTCCATTCCTTCCATGCCTTTGTCTCTTCTGCAGTTGGAGGATCACTCACCTCCGGCTCCTTTTCTTCACCTAAAACAAACACATAGAGGCCTTTTCCAATAAGGAAGTTCGTGACATAGAACTTTCATGAAGGGTAGTTGTTCTTGTCGAGCTTCTCAATGATGGGGCTTCCACTGTTCTCTACCATTATCACAAAATTAATACCAACATCAAGCAAATTTTCTGCAACCCTTGACCTGTAGTGCACAACAATACACCAGACAGCTTTTTCACTGTCTGCTCAACAATACATGCAATCTACAACCAGTTTGTAGATAAACCTTGTGTTTACTCGTTGGTAAACACCTTTGAACTTACAAATATGAAATCTGTAACCTGTGCACCCACTTTCGGTCAATACAGTCGAAATCACAGTGTACCCTGAAATTGCTGTCCGCAACCTTACGGATCTAAAACGGGGCTTGAAACGGCCTCAGATGCCCAAAATAACTGCAGGATAGGCCCAAAGGGTTTTTCTGCAGAATATACATCGCTCTTCTTGCACACCAAATCTCACTACAATCTGAGATTTTTGCTCGACCCTGCTTCTGGTGCCTCCACAGGCACTATCCAAGAGAGAGAGTGGAAGAATGGGAGAGCTTCTTACCCGTGGCTTTCTTGCTCAAACCTTGCTTCTTCTCCTTCACTTCAACCTTCAAAATCAGCCTTCTCAGTGGCTCGGCTCTGATACCATGTCAAGAATCGTGTGGTGGGGGGACTTGCTCAAGATGCTGTGCCGAACACACACAGAATGCACAAGGAGAAGCTCACTCAAGAGACAAGAAGAGAGATGGAGGCCAAAACGTTTTCTTACTGGTTTCTTCTTCTTCTTTCACACACTTTACAATATACACAAAGTATAGATAAGATACAACATAAAGGAAAGTGGCCTACTAAGTCAAACAATGCATAACCGACTACACTACTCGACTGGTGCTATAACTATGCCAGCTGTAAATAGGTGTAACAACCTGAATATAATAAGTAATGAGTCAGTGGCCATGTGAGAGTCATAATGACCATTGACGTGCTAAGTATAGACGTGCGGACCCATCTAACCAGGCGGTCCATCATCAATGTCCGCATGTGTTGAGCACAAGAAGAGAGATGGAGGCCAAAACGTTTTCTTGCTGGTTTCTTCTTCTTCTTTCACACACTTTACAATATACACAAAGTATAGATAAGATACAACATAAAGGAAAGTGGCCTACTAAGTCAAACAATGCATAACCGACTACACTACTCGACTGGTGCTATAACTATGCCAGCTGTAAATAGGTGTAACAACCTGAATATAATAAGTAATGAGTCAGTGGCCATGTGAGAGTCATAATGACCACTGACGTGCTAAGTATAGACGTGCGGACCCATCTAACCAGGCGGTCCATCATCAATGTCCGCATGTGTTGAGCTTATCATCTCAACACATGCGGACATTGATGATGGACCGCCTGGTTAGATGGGTCCACACGTCTACACTTAGCACGTCGGTGGTCATTATGACTCTCACATGGCCACTGACTCATTACTTATTATATTCAGGTTGTTACACCTATTTACAGCTGGCATAGTTATAGCGCCAGTCGACTAGTGTAGTCGGTTATGCATTGTTTGACTTAGTAGGCCACTTTCCTTTTATGTTGTATCTTATCTATACTTTGTGTACATTGTGAAGTGTGTCAAAGAAGAAGAAGAAATCAGCAAGAAAACGTTTTGGCCTCCATCTCTCTTCTTGTCTCTTGAGTGAGCTTCTCCTTGTGCATTCTGTGTGTGTTCGGCGCAGCATCTTGAGCAACCCCCTCCACCACGCGATTCTTGACATGGTATTAGAGCCGCACCACTGAGAGAGGCTGATTTCGAAGGTTGAAGCAAAGGGGAAGAAGCAAGGTTCGAGCAAGCAAGCCACGGGTAAGAAGCTCTCCCATCCTTCCACTCTTTCTCTTGGATAGTGCCTGTGGAGGCACCGGAAGCAGGGCAGAGCAAAAATCTCAGATTGCAGTGAGATTTGGTGTGCGCGAATAGCACTGTATATTCTGCAGATATGCCCTTTAGGGCTTTCCCGCTGTTATTTTGGGCATTTGAGGCCGTTTCAGGGCCCGTTTTAGAGCCGCAAGTTGCGGACAACAGTTTCAGGGTACGCTGTGACTTCAGCTGTATCGACCGACAGTGGGTGCGCAGGTTACAGATTTCAGATCTGTAAGATTAAAGGTGTTTACCAGTGAGTGAACACGAGGTTTATCTGCAAACAGGTTGCAGATTGCATGTATTGTTGAGCAGACAGTGAAAAAGGCTGTCTAGTGTATTGCTGTGCACTACAAGTCGAGGATTGCAGAAGATTTGCTTGCTGTTTGGTATTATTCTTGTGATAATGGCAGAGAACAGTGGAAGCCCCATTATTGAGAAGCTTGACAAGAACAACTACCCTTCATGGAAGTTCCATGTCACGAACTTTCTTATTGGAAAAGGCCTCTACGAGTTCGTTTCAGGTGAAGAAAAGGAGCCGAAGGTGAGTGATCCTCCAACTGCAGAAGAGATAAAGGCACGAAAGGAATGGAATGCAGAAGACAAGAAGGTCATGTATTGGTTGTCTGCAGTAATTGACAATAATATGTTGGGACACATTAGAAATGCAGAGAATGCATATGCAGCTTGGACCATACTTGAAAGTATGTTTTCTGTAAATACAAAGGCACGAAAGATTCAACTCAAGCAAGAGTTGAATACATTGAAGAAAGGGAAGATGTCTATCAATGAGTATGCATTGAAGGTAAGGAGCATTGCAGATGCATTGGCAGCGATTGATGCAATGCCCGATGATGATGACTTGGTGTCGTCTACCTTGGGTGGACTTAACAATGAAAAGGCTTGGAAGTCTTTTGTAACTTCCGTATATGTCAGAAAGCCATTTCCAGATTTTGATGAGTTGGTCTCTCTAATGATCACTGAAGAAATCAACATGCAGAGTGAGACATCTGAAAGAAGTGGTGAACAGGTCCAGGATTTCTACTCCAGTTCAGGAAGGGGACGTGGTAGGTTCTCTTCAAGAGGCCGTGGTACAGGACGTGGTAGTGATAACCAGCAAAATAGATTGAATCAGCAATTTGGCGATATGCAGGTTTCAGGAGGTCTGGTAACTTTAGAGGCAGGGGGAGCTTTAGAGGAAGAAGTGGATGGCAGAACAGAGGTTCTAATAACTCTGGTATTGTGTGCCACTACTGTGGAAAAACAGGTCATATTACAGCCCAATGTTATGCTAAGAGAGATGATATCCGCAATGGTAAGTTGCAGCAAGGAAACTATGCATCGTCTTCACGACAGAATGAATATAAAAATGAACGTTTGTTCGTTATGCAGCATATGCTGAATGTTGTTACAGGAAAGGGAACACATGAAGCTGTTTGGTATGTTGATTCAGGTGCATCCAATCATATGAACAGCCATGCAGAATGGTTTGGGGAGATGCAGGATTTGCAGAATGCAGGTTATGTGCAGACGGGTGATGACTCATGCCATCCAATTTCACACATTGGAAAAGTTCCCTTGTCCTTGCATGATGGTAAGACAAAGAGTCTTTCAGATGTATTGCATGTGCCATCTATTACAAAGAACTTGGTGTCAGTCGGTCAAATGGTAGAGCAAGGGCTGCAAGTCAGATTTAATGCAAAGGGCTGCTTTGTAGAAGACTTCAATGACAAGTGCAGGTTGGTAGCAAAGGGAAGTAGAGTTGGACGTATGTTCACTCTAGATGCTGGAATTCCTACTATGAATGCTGCTATGTATGCCAAAGGAAAAGGTGTTGTTGCAGACATTGAAATTTGGCACAAACGCATTGGACATGTAAATGTACAAAGGCTGAAATTAATGCAGTCCAAAGGGTTGGTTACAGGTTTGCCTACTTTTAAAGTTGCAGAATTTCAGAAGATATGTGAAGCATGTCAGTTTGGTAAGCAGGCAAGACAACCCTTTTCACTTGACAGAGATGTAAGCAGAAATATCCTTGATGTTGTGCAAACAGACATTTGGGGGCCTACACAAAATGTATCTCTAGGAGGCAGTTCATACTTTGTCACATTCATTGATGATTGTTCTAGAAAGCTGTGGGTATATTTTATGAAGGAAAAGAGTGAAGCTTTTGAGCACTTTAGAACTTTCAAGGCTACAGTTGAAAGAGAAACAGGCTTGAAAGTAAAGTGCCTGAGGTCAGATGGAGGGGGAGAGTACCTCTCAAATGAGTTCAGTGATTTTCTGAGGTCTCATGGGATAAAGAGACAGTTCACATGCAGGTATACCCCACAGCAAAATGGGGTTGCAGAAAGGAAAAACAGGCATATTGCAGAAGTTGCACGCGCCTTGATGGCTGAAAAGAATATGCCTAAGCATTTTTGGTCTGAGGCTGTTCATACTGCTGTTTATATTATGAACAGAACTCCCACAGCTGCAGTTCATGGTATGACCCCCGAAGAATGTTTTACAGGTAAGAAGCCTGATGTTTCACACTTGAAAGTATTTGGCTGCATTGCGTATGTTCATGTGCCAGATGAGTTGCGGAAGAAACTGGATCCAAAGGCTGAAAAGTGTATCTTTATTGGATACTCTTTAGAGCAAAAAGGGTATCGTTGTTACAACCCTGTCACATGTAAGTTCAGAGTGAGCAGGGATGTCATCTTTAATGAAGTGAGCAGTTGGTATGCATCTAGTGGTGATGCATTGGATGTTGATGATGATCATGACACTCATGTGCAGGCTGAAAGGCAAGAATCACGGACTCTTAGTGGACCAGAGACATCATCTGGTAGTCCTTGGTTTGGGAGACTAAGGAGTACCTCTACAACTTCACGTGCATCTAGTAGCACTACAGGTAAAGACAAAGGAAAGAATAAAGTGTTAGAAGGCATTGATGCAGTTCTTGATGGAGACTCCAGTGGCTCAGAGAGCTTGGATGATGAGCTTGGCATTCCTTCAGTGAGTACTCCAGGTGTGCAGAGAGCACGTGTTAATGCAAAGACTCCATTGAGTGATCCAGTGGTACGCAAGTCTAGCAGGGTGAGATACCCTGTTAAAAGATTTGGTTTTGAGGGTTATGCAGCTCACCATTATGCTTATATGGTGAAACTAGTTGAGGATGTTGAGCCCACATGTTTTGAGGAGGCTGTTGGTCATGCTTATTGGGATGCAGCAATGGATGAGGAGATGGCTGCATTAGAGGCCAATAAGACTTGGGATCTAGTATCATTGCCAAAGGGAAAGAAAGCTATTGGATGTAAGTGGGTTTATAAGATTAAGCACAATGCAGATTGTTCTATTAGCAGGTACAAAGCTAGGCTGGTTGCAAAAGGCTATGCCCAAACATATGGCATAGATTATGATGAAACCTTCAGTCCAGTTGCTAGGATGGCAACTGTCAAATGTGTGATTGCTTTGGCAGCAGCCAAAGGTTGGAGATTGCAGCAAATGGATGTAAAGAATGCCTTCTTGCATGGTGATTTGCAGGAAGAAGTGTATATGGATCAGCCAGCAGGTTATGAAGATTTAGAGCATCCCACGTATGTGTGCAGACTGAAGAAGGCACTCTATGGGCTCAAGCAAGCACCTAGAGCATGGTCTGACAAGATTAGAGAGTATCTTGTCAATATTGGTTTTTATGTTTCTGATGCTGATCACTCACTTTATGTGAGAAAAGGAGATGCAGGTTTGGTCATCATAGTCATCTATGTGGATGACTTGATTATTACAGGTGATAGTGATAGTGGGATTGCTGAAGTCAAGGGTTGTTTGAAGATGAAGTTTGAGATGAAGGATCTAGGTGAGCTAAGGTACTTCCTTGGCATTGAGGTGATCAGATGTGATGATGGTATATGGCTGTTCCAAAGACAGTATGGCTTGGATATGTTGTCCAAGTATGGTATGACTCCATGCAAACCACTTTCAGTCCCGTTGGAGCAGAATGTAAAGCTGAGTGCTGATGTTGGGGATGAGATAGAAGACCCTACTATGTTCAGGAGGATAGTGGGGAGTTTGATCTACATGACCATTACAAGGCCAGACTTGAGCTATGCTGTTGGTCTTGTGAGTCAGTTTATGCAAGTACCTAGAAAGCCACATTTGGATGCAGTTAGACGCATATTGAGATATGTGAAGTCTACATTACATTATGGACTTTTCTATGAGGCAGGTACAGATGTACAGGTGTTTGGATACACAGATGCAGATTGGGCTGGTAGTATGTCTGATAGAAGATGTACCAGCGGATACATGTTCTCTCTTGGTAATGCAGCAGTTGCATGGAGCAGCAAAAAGCAATCTACAGTTGCTTTGTCGAGTACAGAGGCTGAGTATAGAGGTGCTGCTATTGCAGCATGTGAGGTAGTATGGCTGCAAAAGCTATTGGCTGATTTGGATGTCCAGGTGGAAGGTCTAGTTGTCATTTATTGTGACAACATGAGCAGTATACAGTTGGCTAGGAACCCTGTGTTCCATGCCAGGACAAAACATATTGAGGTACACTACCACTTTATGAGAGAGAAGGTACTAGCAGGTGAGATTGACTTGGTGTATGTCAGCACATAGGATCAGATAGCTGACATCTTCACGAAGGCCTTGGGTACAGAGAAGCTTCAAAAGTTTTGAAGCTTACTTGGAGTTGTAGAGATGCAGTTGAGCTTGAGGGGGAGTGTTGAGATGACAAGCTCAACACATGCGGACATTGATGATGGACCACCTGGTTAGATGGGTCTACACGTCTACACTTAGCACGTCGGTGGTCATTATGACTCTCACATGGCCACTGACTCATTACTTATTATATTCAGGTTGTTACACCTATTTACAGCTGGCATAGTTATAGCGCCAGTCGACTAGTGTAGTCGGTTATGCATTGTTTGACTTAGTAGGCCACTTTCCTTTTATGTTGTATCTTATCTATACTTTGTGTACATTGTGAAGTGTGTGAAAGAAGAAGAAGAAATCAGCAAGAAAACGTTTTGGCCTCCATCTCTCTTCTTGTCTCTTGAGTGAGCTTCTCCTTGTGCATTCTGTGTGTGTTCGGCGCAGCATCTTGAGCAACCCCCTCCACCACGCGATTCTTGACAATAGGTTGAAGAAGGAGGCTTTCTTTTGGGATGCTATGCAAATAGCAGCTTCAACCAGTTAAAGGAACTCCTTACCTCTGCTCCTATCTTAGTATGCCTGGACTTTTCCAAAGAATTTACTATACAGTGTGATGCTAGTGGTCATGGCATTGGGGCTGTTTTGCTACAGGAGCATGGAGTGATTGCCTTTGAGAGCCCTAAGCTTACAGATAAAGAAATGGCCATGAATGTTTATGACCAGGAGATGTTGGCTATCTTGCATGCAATTAAGAAGTGGCAACATTACTTGTATGGCAGCCGATTCAGAGTACACAATGATCACAGGGTACTTAAGTATTTCCTTACTCAGTCCAATCTTACTCCAAAGCAACATCGTTGGGTAGCTACATTTATGAATTATGATTTTGACATCACTCATACAAGGGGCAAAGATAATATAGTGTTTGATTCTCTTTCTCGTACGTGGGCTTGCAAAGTTTCAGCTATGACAGAATTGCATAATGATTAGATTGAAGAATTACATGAGGCTTATCTTCTGGATGAAGAATTCTGCCATATTTTTCAAAAATTACAGCAAGGTCTTATGGAAGAAAACTCGCATTACCAGTTCAAAAATGGCCTTATTTGGTTGAAAGGCAAGATTGTTATTCCTTCTACCTCTTCTTTTATGTGGAAAATTATGGAGGAACTACATTCTTCACCTCTAGCTGGACATTTAGGAGTTTTCAAGACCTATGACAAGATCAGCAAAAGTTTCTATTGGAAAGGACTGTGGAAAGATGTCAAGGACTTTGTTATGAAGTGTATGACTTGTCAGCAGAATAAGGACAACACCCATAAGCCAGGAGGTTTGTTACATCCATTACCTATTCTTACAGGTAAATGGACTCATATTACTATGGATTTCATTACTGGCTTACCTACTACCAAGAAGGGATGGAATAGTATATATGTGGTGGTAGATAGACTCACCAAGGCAGCCCATTTTATTCCAACCAAGATTCAGTTTACTGCTTCTCAAGTGGCCAGTCAGTTTATGGAGCAGATTTTTAGACTACATGGATTACCGCAGGTGATTGTTCATGATAGAGACTCAAAGTTTATGAGTAACTTTTGGCAGGCGGTATTTACATCTATGGGCACTAAATTGGCTCTATCTACGGCCTATCATCCCCAAACTGATGAACAGACAGAAAGAGTCAATAAATGGTTGGAGACTTATCTTCGCCATTTTTGCTATGATGTCCAAACTTCATGGGATTCTTGGTTACAGTTGGCTGAAATTGGTTATAACAATTCTACCCATGCTAGTATTAGAGTTTCACCCTTTGAGGCTTTGTATGGTTATAAGGTGCCCTTACCCACAATCATCTTTAATGAAAGGATCAATCCTCATGGGAAGGAAGAGTTAGAAAGAATGCAGACCCTTCTTCAGCAATGTAAGATGAATCTTAGGAAGGCTCAAGACCAAATGAAAATGTATGCTGATGAGAAGTGGTGTCCTTTAGAGTTCCAAGAAAGAGAGTTGGTCTTATTGAAGGTGCCCAAGTCCAAGTACTCTACATTAAAAGATGAATCTAATAATAAGCTTGCCCACAGGTTTTATGGCCCTTACCGGATCCTTAAGCGAATAGGAGATTTGGCATACAGATTAGAGCTTCCCTCTTCCACAAAGATTCATAATGTCTTCCATGTTAGTTAGCTCAAGCCCTTTTATGGTGATCCAGTGGATATAGTTGATGAGTTGCCACCTATTGATGAAGAAGGTCTTATTCAGTACATCCTAGAGGCTGTTATAGGTTAGTGTGAGAAGAAGCTTTGATCTCGTTCTATTGTGGAATATTTGATCAAATGGAGAGGTTTACCACCCGAGAAAGCTACTTGGAGGCCTGATTCTATATTGGATGAGTTTCCTTTCTTAAGGGATACATTGGTGATTGAAGCCTATTCATTATGGAGCTAGTGATGATGCAAACATGACCAGGACAACACGCTATTTTAGAATAGTCTTTATCGTGCCTAATTTTTAGAATTAAGCTATCTACATGGGCTTAAAGTACTCTTCAAGAGCTTTGTTTTGATATATGGTACGCCTCATATGGACAGTTCTACTAAAAGTTATGGAAGATTTGGTCCAGTAGGGTCTATTTACACAGCAAGCTGTCTACTTTGTTTTGAGATTATTTTTTGAAGAATTTATGGCTCCATATTCTTTTGAAGTACTCTATATCATGTATATAGCTGAGGCCTACTCTCATTCTTCAATCTCAGTCCATATAGTTGGTCATACTTCATTCATTTCTCATTTTTAAAGATGTAAAAACAGAGTAGTACTCTGTTCTATCCATCTTTTTCTAGTCTTCCAAATTTGTATTTGAGGACAAATTTTTTTGGGAAGGGATGGATTGTAAGAAGTTGGGAATAAGGATTTAGTGTAAATAATATTGATATTATGCCATGTCACACTGAGATTGGTATAAAAGGAGAGGACATGTAATTTTTCATATCTTTTTGGCACATTAATACAATTACAGTCCTTCTCTTCCATCTTGCTCACAGCTTTTATGGCTTCTCCCTCTTTCGTGTCTTTCTCTCTCCAAATCTAGTCTTTCTCTCTCCTCTTCACTCTTCTTCTCTCTTTTCCTGCAGTCTTTCTCTCTCTTTTGTAGTCTTCTCTCTCCTATTTCTCTCTCTCTATTTCACTCTTTGACAAATGCACGTGATGTAGAGAATATATATATAGTAACTTCCCCAAGTCCTACTTGCATGAGTACACAGCCTAATGTAAGAGAGCTTGCATCTTTCACAACCTCAAATTACTGGCTCAAGTTAAGTAGTTTTAGGATATGGGTTGTTACTAAGACTTGCTTAAGCTTCTCAAAGCTAGAACGTCAGTGGGAGTCTATACAATATCAATCTTCTTTTTGAGTAAGTTGGTAAGGGGTGCAATAATCAAGGCATAATCCTTGGTAAAGATTTTGTACCATCTCATTAGACCCAAAAATATGTGCACCTCCTTAATTGACATTGGATGTGACCATCCTTTAGCATCCTTGAATTTTGCAAGGTCTACTATAATCCATTCATTGGATACTATGAATCCAAGATACACAATCAGCTTCTTGAACAAGGCACATTTCTTCTTCTTAGCATAGAGCATGTGTGTCCTCATTGTTTCAAGGGAGACATGGAGCTATGGTCATGGTCTTCATCCCCCTTTGAGTAGGTCAAGATGTCATCAAAGAAGACAAGGGAAATTTTATCAATATAGGGTTGGAAAATATATTGCATCAACATGTTGAAGGTTGCAAGTGCATTAGATAATCCAAAAGGCATCATAACAAATTTATAATGACCATATCTTGTGTTGAAGTTAGTTTTTGGAATATTTTCTTATTTGATTCTTATGTGGTAGAAGCTTGAACTTAGATCAATTTTGAAAATATATTTACTCCTTGAATACAGTCATCTATCCATGGAATTGGATATGTATTCTTGATTATTACTTGATTTAGCCTGTGGTAGTAGCAGATGCAAAGGCAGAGGGTTTTGTCCCTCTTCTTTTGAAATAACACTAAGACTCCCCGTGGTGAGTTACTTGGCCTAATGTCTCCTTGATCCAAGAGTTTCTTAAGTTTCTCTTTTAGCTTTATTCCTTCTAGATTAGACATTTGATAGGGTCTCTTTGCTATATTGGAACAACTGTTGGTGCTAACTTGATTTCATGATTAACTTTCCTTTGTGGTGAAATTTCAGTGTCGACTCTTCATGGAATACATCTATGTATTCTTTTCACCATGATGGATCTTCCTTAGCTTCTTTTCTCCAATCTATCTTATTAAGTTTAATTAAGTAAATACAAAATCCTTTTCTTAGCCCCTTTAGAATTCGAGAAGTTTTCATCAGTTGGATCTTAGGTCTTTTGGCTTCTCCTTGAGTGATTTCTAACTCTCCTTTATTATTTTGGAATATAACTTGGCCTCTCTTGCAATGAATATGAGCGTCATTGGGGATCAATGAGTCCATTCCTAGAAAACACTTGTAAGCTCCCAAATTCATAACTTTAAACCCCATATTGAAAAGATTGCCACTTAAGTTAAATTCCACTTTACTCGCTTGCCAAGTAGAAATAACTTCTTTCCCATTTGCTAATTTTACAAACAACTTTGATACATGTGCAATGTCTATTCCTGAACTTTTTATAAATTTTGGTGAGATAAAATAGTGGGTGCTTCCACTGTCAAAATCAAAATGTTGAAGGCTTTACCTTGGTAAGTTACTAGCATTTAGATTACTGAGAATTGGTGATTTGGACCATTCTTATTGAGGGAAATATGTAATGTTACTCTTTTCATATTTGCCTCCAATGTAGGGCCTTTGCCTTCTTCCATTCTCTTGAGGGTTACTCTAGCAACCTTTTCCTTGGCCATAGCTACTCTATTTTGGCCACGAAACTATCTTTGGTGAATTGTTTGGCTTGGCTTTGGACACTTTCTCTTGAAGTGGCTTGGCTCATTGCAATGAAACACCTTGGCACTTCATTGTTGCTCACTGTAGGCACAAGCGTCCCATTATAATTTTTTTGGCCTTCTCTCTTTGATCCATCCTAGTGTTGTCCTTAGATCCTTTTGATATAACCATGCTATCCTGTGTATGAAGAATTTTGTCCCAAAAATTTATCACTCTTGGGTTTTGTTTGAAGTTCCTAGATAATTGGTTTAGTCAAATTAATGAATCTTGAAAATTAGATAGGCACATTGCTTCAAGATGAGTATCCAATGGAGGGTTCTCAGTCTATGGAAAAACTTTGACACTTGTCGGGAGATGTCCATGGGTGGGGTTCATTTCAAAAGAGATATAAATCTAGAATAAAACCTTGGAAAGAGTTATTCAGAGACTCTTCGTATGTGATGCTACTCAGTACTCTTTGGAATAACATAAGGTTATTGTTTAGGCTCTCTAAAGTTCACTTTGCAACAGAAGATTCTGGTGGTTGTAACCCATTAGGATCAACTTGAATCTGGGTTCCTAAAGTAGAGTAAGACCACATATTATTTTTATAGTATTAATGGTGCGCAGATCAGACGCTGTATGCTTGCGTAGTGAATGCCGGAAGGTCCCCAAGAACAATGAACTCTACTTTTTGCACAAGTTACAAGGTAAAAAGCATAAACGACAAGAGCAAGAGACCAATTGGGTACAATCTCCCCCCATGCCTTGTGTGAGCGCTTCACAAAGCATGTATTTTATGTATATTTCATCTTCATGCTTAATAATAGCCCAATTTACAAAAATATAACAAGCTTTTAGCTTTTGAGTTTGCTTTTACACAAAAATAGGAATAAAGCTAATGGACGGTGCCCAAAGAGTCTGGCACGCCCAATACAATGTCCAAATAGAAATAACATAGCCGTGCGCCCATGCGCATACAAAATAATAATAAATAATCGATGCCTCAATAAATAGGCATGACAAAATATAGGCGTGGCGCCTATCAGAATATAATCCATAAATCGAATACTCGCTATCCTCCAATGCTTTCCTCCGCCACTGCTGCTATCTCTACACATCAACTGAAGCATTCACAATCGTTAGTAAAATAATACAATTAAACCGACAAAAGTGAATACCTAGCAGTCTTCAGCTACATAAATAAATCAACTGGTTAGAAATAAATCCTAACCTTAATTTATTACGAGTGCGCACTCTAAGCTCATAAACGTTTATTAATTTAATATGCATTTTGCAGAATCACCCGCTATGGAATCACCCATGTACACACTAAATTAATGAAACGCCCGAAAAGGACAGGCGTCCCCATCAACTTCTCGCACAAATAATCCACTTTTTGTATGAGCCCCAGTCATCAAAGTTTACGGAATCCACCGTAAAACCTCACGGAATCCACCGTGGCACGGAATCCACCGTTGAATATGCCTCCTGGCATCATACCCTCGGGGTGGGATAGCAATTGACCTCAATTGCTATTAGCTCAATGTGGAGCTAACAGAGTGGGGAAAACATTTAAGTCTCGAGCGTGCATCCATTGTGCTTCCTCTACAGGATGGTTCTTAAATTTAACTAGATATCTAGAATACCTTCGGCCAGTTCTAGTAGTCATAAAGTCAGTGTCTATAATAGCTTCTGGTTCAAGTATTTCAGTCTCTTCCTCTAATAAAGGTGGGTTTTCATAAACAGGGTGTACAGGTAATTGGCCTCTAAATGGTCTCAATAAACTAATGTGAAATGTGTTGTGAATTTTCCAATGAGGTGGTAATTCTAACTTGAATGCATTGTCATTAATTTTATGAATGATCCTAAATGGTCCATAGAATCTAGGGGCTAATTTGACAACTGGATGTCTATCTACACTTTGCAGTCTACGTTTTTCTATTCTCAACCAAACATAATCATCAACTTTGAAATTCATTGCTTGCCTTTTCTTGTTGGCTTGTTTGGTATATGATTGCTGGGCTTTAGCAATCATATCTTTAACCTCATAAAAAATAGTGTTATGCATACTAGCAATATCATTAGCACTCTGAATTCTATTTGACAAAGATGCAACAGGTGTAGATAATCTATATCCATAAATGACTTCAAACGGTGCTTTCTTTGTAGATGTGTGTGGGGTATTGTTATATGCAAACTGTAATAAATGCAAATGTGTGTTCCATGTCTATGGTTTAGAGATAGTATATGCACATAAAAGATCTAGAATTGTGCTGTTAGTGGCTTGTGTTTGTCCATTAGTTTTTGGATGAAATGCAGATGAGAAATCAATCTTTGTGCCTAGGTTAGCAAATAGAGTAATCCAAAAGTTGTTACAAAATCTAGAATCACGATCTGAAATAATAACTTTTGGCAGTCCATGGTTAGTAAAAACAGTTTTCAAAAACAATTGTGCTTCTTGTGATGCTGTTAAAGTTTTCTTACATGGAATGAAATATGCTTGTTTACTAAATCTATCTACAACTGTCCAAATCATATCATGGTTAGATTTAGTAATAGGTAAACTAGTAATGAAATCCATAGAAATTTGTTCCCAAGGTTTAGATGGAATAGACAAAGGCATAAGTAATCCATACTGTTTACCATGATGTCTCTTAACTCTTTGACAAATCAAACATTCAGAAACAAAGTTAGATACATCAGCATCCATATGCGGCCAATAAAAATCTTCAGCTAATGTACGTAAGGTAGATATGATACCTCTATGACCTTGATATGGAGGACAATGAATTTCATTCAAAACAAAAGATCGGAATGGAATTGTAACACACAATCTCTTTTCATAAAACATAAATCCATCAATATATGGCAATGAATCAATAGGAATGAAATTATTTTGAACTAATTTATTCCAATCAGCATGAAAAGTAATATCCTGATGATATGTATCTTTCATAGCAATCAAAGAATCAAAAGATATAACAGAAATATTATGAATGGCAGGTCTTCTACTCAATGCATCAGCCACTACATTTTCTTTTCCAGGTTGGTATTGAATGATAGGATGAAAACTTTGAATAAAGGAGGCCCATTTGATATGACGGTCAGAGATTTGAGGTTGGCTAAGTAAATGTCTAATACTTTGCTGATCAGTCTTAATCATAAATTCTGAACCCATTAAGTAGTGTTTCCACTATCTTAATGCTTGTACAACTGCTAATAGTTCTTTGTCATATGTGGAATATTTCAGTTCAGAAGGTTTCAGCTTAGAACTAGAATAGGCTATAGGATGGTTGTCTTGCATAAGTACAACTCCTATTCCTGATCCACTAGCATCGGTCACTACTAGAAAGAATGGTCTATTAAAATCAGGCAACTCTAGAACAGGGGCATGGATTAAGGCATGTTTCAGTAAGTCAAATGATTTCTGTTGATTTTCGGTCCAATGATAAACAATTCCTTTCTTCAGAAGTTTGGTTAATGGTAAAGCAAGTAATGAAAAATTACGTACAAACTTCCTATAGAAACTAGCAAGACCAAGGAATGAGCGTAACTCATGCACATTTTTAGGTACATGCCAATTCAATATTGCATCAATTTTCTTAGGATCAACTTTAATTCCATCAGATGATACAATATGACCTAAATACTCAATTTCTGTTTTAAAGAATTCACTCTTTTCAGGATTTGCATACAGTTGATTTTCTTTCAATAACTGAAAAACCAATGACAAATGCTCATAATGTTCTTTCTCATTTTGACTAAACATCAAAATATCATCAAAGAAGACAATTACACAATACTGATATTTCAGAAATATACGGTTCATCATTCTACTAAACGTAGCAGGTGCATTAGTCAATCCAAATGGCATCACTAAAAATTCGTAATGACCAAACTGTGTTCTAAATGCAGTCTTGAATATGTCAGACTTATCTAGTCTCACCTGATGATAACCAGACTTAAGGTCTATTTTACTAAATATAGCAGATCCTTGCAGTTTGTCCATAAGGTCATCAACTCTAGGAATATGATACCTATTCTTTACAGTGATCTTATTTAAAGCTCGATAGTCAATGCACATACGATAGGTATTATTCTTTTTCTTGACTAACAGAACAGGTGCACCGAATGGAGAACTGCTAGGTCGAATCAATCCTCTATTTAGTAATTCCTCAACTTGACTCTGAATTTCGTTTTGCTCTATCTGGTTATGCCTATATGGTGCTTTGGAAGGTGGTTGTGTGCCAGGGATCAAATCTATCATATGGTCTTCTGGACGTGAAGGAGGTAAACCAGGTGGTAGGTCTTCTGCAAAACAGTCCTTAAAATATGCAAGAAATTCTTTATGCCTAGGGTGCATATGACTTTCTTTTAATTGCAATTCATTCACCAAATGAGATAGGATTTACTACTCTTGCGTAATGCACGTTTAGCTTGAGCATGCGAAAGCAGTGGAAAAACATTAGATGCATGCATACCATATAATGTAATAGATTTTCCTTGAAAATTAATATTCATTGAGTGTGTGGAATAGTCTATATCTGGTTATGCTGGTGACGCCAAGGCATACCTAAAATAATGTCACTCGATTGTAATGGAACAACTAGGAAATTTTTTCTTTCAGCGTATTGACCAATTTGAATCTCTAAGGCTTGCACTTCCTGTGTACCATTATACCTAGTGCCTAAGAATGCAGCTTTGATGCGATAATGCGTAGGTACAGTCTGTAACTTCAATTCCTTTACTAATTTTGCTGAAATAAAATCATGAGTACTACCGCCATCATGCAAAATAGTCTTTTCCTTTCCATGCATCAAACATTTCATAGTCAATAAAGAATGTGGAGTAGGCATACCTGATAAAGTATCGGAAGTAGTAGTAGTGTCGTCCTCATCTTCAGTGAAATCAGGCATATCTTCATGTTCATCTTCGTCCATTGCTCCAAGGTAGTTGATATGAGCTGGTGGCTTCTTTGAATGACAATTTGTTGCTAGATGTCCAGACTGGTGGCATTTATAGCATACTATTGGCTTGACTTTGGTTACATTGTTTGCAATGGCAGGAAGTCTAGGTACATTAGGATTTGGCTGTGGAATAGGCTTAGGGTTTTGATTGACATTGGATGGTAATGCAAGTGGTTTTGCCCAATTTTTGCGAAAAGATGATGAAGAGAAACGACCTAGATTAAATCTTCTAAAATTGGAATTGAATTGTTTAGATCCATAGTTACCATTGGCTTGGAATTGCTGTGGACGTCTGTCTCTACCTCGTAGCTTGTCTTCAGTGTCGTGAGCTAGTGAAATGGCGTCTTCAAGAGTAGTAGGCTTGAACATGTTAACTTCAGTGTAGTAATGACCAAGGAGTCCAGACATATACTTGCGCTTGTGTGTTGCTTCAGGTACGTCTTCAAGCATGCATAGCTGGAGTAATGCATTCCAAAAACCCTCTGTATACTGAGGAATAGGCTCACGATCCCGTTGCTGGAGAAGATCCCATTGCTTAATAGCTTTCTCATGAAATTGTGGTGGAAGGAAATTCTGCATGAACTTCTTCTTGAAATTCTCCCAAGTATCAGGACATTCTATGCTCTTGCGTACTACAGTCCACCAAAGAGATGCTAGGTCTACTAAATGATTAGTGACACACTTGATTTTATCTTTTTCTGCATAGGTTTCCTCATGGAAATAGTCATCAAACTGACTAATGAATGCTAGAATAGTTTTTCCTTCTCGTATGCCATTGAAAGTACGGAATTTGAAACTTCTTTTACTTATCTTTGATTCCTTGCGGATGGTTTGAGCTTCGAGAGTTGCGTCGATGGTACGTCGAATCAGATCTTCAGCTTGAGGTTCTTCTTTGTCGGTAGACGCTCTTTGTAAATTTGCCAATTGAGCTTGCAATGCTTGCCTAGCCCTTCGTTCTTCTTCCAATTGCATCATGATTAAGTCCAGCTTTTGCTCCATCGTAGGCTCAGGTAGGTCGCCTTCAGCCATAAGATCATCCATATGTGGTTCTGTCATCCTGCAAAACTCAAAAGACATTTCTCACTCAAAATCAAGTTAGCGGGATGAGCGTAGCTCAAGTTTGGGAATACAAGGATTATGTGTTTTTGGGTATAGCTTTCTCAATCTTCGGAAAATCTGCGTTTTATCCTTCTTTGTATGCTGAAAATGCTTCAGCAACCTGGATATGGGTAGAGTACCTTCCAATGAACAACTTTGCAGTTCGGAGTTTCTACGCAGGAACAATCCTTCTAGGAGTTTTGAGCACAAGTTAGTTCTGACTCCAGTTGACTAGTCTGACTTGTAGAGTTGCAGACTTATGTGACTTGCAGAGTTGCAGACTTGTAGAACTTAGTCGATTTAAGGAACTTGCAGTACTTGACCTAAAAATACTTGCTGCACTTGATTGTTTTGGTGTGACCTGGATTAATTGTGACTTGCAGGATTGATTTGCCTTAGATGACTTAGGGAAGTAAGAAGCTTAAGGCTTCTGAGCCGACGTCGATTTTTGAGGACAAGAGGATGTTCACGGCGCGTTTTTCGGCACTCAGTACAGCCCGCCGTCCTTCACGATTCGATTTTTTAAAAAAAGCTTAAGTCAATTAACTAAGCTTTTAAACTTTGAAGGCTTAAGCTTTTTAGCTATGGAAAATATGAAGCTTATCTCTGGTTATCCATGACTTGATGAAGGAGATGTAGGAGTGGTCCTCCGCCTCTGTAGCCCGGTCCTTCGCGATCCAATGACAAAAACAGGGGTTCTTGATCGCCAGAAGTCTGCCTGTATCGGAGAGCCCGATCGTTCCAGGAGCTCTGCCTTCGCACGAGATGGGTAGCGATTGGAAGCTCTTGATCTCAGCTCCGCTCTGATACCTTTGGTGCACAGATCGGATGCTGTATGCTCGCGTAGTGAATGCCGGAAGGTCCCCAAGAACAATGAACTCTACTTTTTGCACAAGTTACAAGGTAAAAAGCATGAAAGACAAGAGCAAGAGACCAATTGGGTGCAATCTCCCCCCATGCCTTGTGTGAGCGCTTCATAAAGCATGTATTTTATGTATATTTCATCTTCATGCTCAATAATAGCCCAATTTACAAAAATATAACAAGCTTTTAGCTTTTGAGTTTGCTTTTACACAAAAATAGGAATAAAGCTAATGGACGGTGCCCAAAGAGTCTGGCACGCCCAATACAATGTCCAAATAGAAATAACATAACCGTGTGCCCATGCGCATACAAAATAATAATAAATAATCGATGCCTCAATAAATAGGCATGACAAAATATAGGCGTGGTGCCTATCAGAATATAATCCATAAATCGAATACTCGCTATCCTCCAATGCTTTCCTCCGCCACTGCTGCTATCTCTACACATCAACTGAAGCATTCACAATAGTTAGTAAAATAATACAATTAAACCGACAAAAGTGAATACCTAGCAGTCTTCAGCTACATAAATAAATCAACTGGTTAGAAATAAATCCTAACCTTAATTTATTACGAGTGCGCACTCTAAACTCATAAACATTTATTAATTTAATATGCATTTTGCAGAATCACCCGCTATGGAATCACCCATGTATACACTAAATTAATGAAACACCCGAAAAGGACAGGCGTCCCCATCAACTTCTCGCACAAAGAATCCACTTTGTGTATGAGCCCCGGTCATCAAAGTTTACGGAATCCACCGTAAAACCTCACGGAATCCACCATGGCACGGAATCCACCGTGGAATATGCCTCCTGGCATCAATTAATCTTTGAGTGTTTTCTTACGCTAGATTATTTAAACCAAATCTAACTCATGTCACACTTGGTTCTCAAGGAGGAGAGTGAGAGCATTGTGGCGGCCTATAAATATTTGCTTATGCTAGGTCACCCAAAAAAAAAGCTAACTCATGTTGCACTTGGTTCAAGGAGACTAAGAAATGAAGGGGACTATGGGTACGTCAATCCCTCTACCCCTAGGGCATAGCCTCACTCAAGTCCTCTAAGACAACACGAGTTAGGGTTCTAACTTATCTCCACTTGGTCAATGTTTACTTCTACTTAATGTATTGAATTTTGAAGAAGCTCTTGGCTCATTGAGACTACTCTATCTTAGGAAAGATCCATTAGGGATATTTCCCTTTGTCATGACCTAAAACACGCCCAACACTAGCTCTAGGGCTCTAGTCTAGGCCTCCTATGCTCACCAAACCACCCTCATGGCCTCATGGCCAATGAGCACCTATAGGATATACATTGATTTAGCTAAATCATGCATTTGTATCAACTTGTAGTCCAACGATTTTGCCTCTTCCCAACTCCAATAGAGGGAGTATCCCACATATACAAGTGATTAATGCCTCATATCACATACACAAAGAGCTCCTCCCAACAAAATTTTGTGGCTCTTACAACTCTTCTACACCCTAGGGGATTGGCCCTAGGATGCACTGCCTAAACATAGAACACAAACATAATATTATCCACTCTTTTGATAGAGCATTCAAGGAGTTAATTTTGTTTTCTCACATAAGAATCCCTAAAGAAAATCATTCTATTCTACACCTCAGGAATCCTCACAGAGTCTCATCATCATTAGCCAATCATTTTAGCAATCAAGTGCCCTTTATCTAAGAGATTATCTCCTAATACCATGTTTAAATGTAGATGCAATGTGCAATGCCATATATAGTGCTCAAACAAATTAGCTACAAATCAAAAACCATGTTGTGTGTAAAATATTCTTTCAATGATTTTCATTTTAGCGAAGTGTTGTGTTTCTTAGAAACAATATTGGACTAATCCATGCTATTGTCCCTTTTAAACTTAAATGAAGCGAGTCTTATATATCATAATATGAATGGAAACTAGAATTTAATTGATACTTAACTTTTGATAATCCCTTTTCCCCTAACGTTTAGGTTTTGCAATCGTGAACCGGTTTAAGAAAAATTTTAATGTCATTTTCCATGTAGAAAAATGGTAAAAATACACATTGAGATAAAGATGGAGATAGGTTGAGATAAATCCTCATGCCCTTCCTTCACTATACATTCACACACATATCTCTACTTTTTTTATTTTTTAATGCATAAAAATTAAAAAAGCATTTATTTTAGTATTTATTAATGATTTTTAAAAATTTTAGATCCATGAAGATTATGTAGATTGTGATTCAATATTATATTCAGTATCACTCCATAAGAACACCATTTGCACTATAAAAGCTCATAAAATCATCATTTTTCTATTAAATTCTATATTGTGAGTTTTGTAATTTTATTCTTTATATGTGAATAGCTATAAATTATTGATTATTCTATGATTTCAAATATATTCACGCATATTCAACCATTTTTCATCATAAGAACAAAATATTTATCATAGAAATTAAATAAAAGATGCTTACTTAAGATTCGCATATGCATTTGTCATATTTCAAAAATGGAAAGCCACTAATACTTGTTTATAGTCGTTGATGCTTCCTTCTCACTTCCTTGATCCATCTCTTGCATTTCATCATCATGAATCTATTTCCATTCCCTCTCATCCTTTCAACCCATATGAACCACATTTATGGTTGGCGAGAGAGAAAGATTGAAACCTAAAATTTTCATTTCCTTCATCAAATCACGCATGGTCTAGAGTGAAATGGAGTGAAGAATTGCAAGATCTCATCCCCCAGAGGAGACGAGCTAAAACTAAGAGTCGGGAATTGCTAATTTTGGGGGGAGAGAAAAATGGGGTGCAAAAACAATACGCCCCCTCTCCCCCATCTTAACATGTTTCTTGATTAGTTGCACATTTTTTAACCATGGTTAGTCATAAAATTTAAAAAACTAGTTCCAGTCGCTCATGTTCACACTATATAGAAGTGATGTCAAACTGAATGGAGGGGTAAATGACCTTTGAATCATGATCCAGTTGGACAAGTGGCTTCTTGACATCAAAATCTATCATCTTTGCGTCCATCATGTGCTTTCTAGCTTCTGGATCTAGTAGGTGCTTCATAAGGCCAAATTTGTGGCCATTAATAAGGGATCAAATAGACTTTGATCGACAAATGGACACTTGCTTACCAGTGAGTGTAACTTGCTATCCTAGACCAAGTTGGTGTGTTACAGGTGGGGGATGCATAGCTTTGGATTCATGGAAAAAAAATGCATCTAGTAAAACTCTAACTCTTTGATCTATGATCGTTTTATTTTTTGCAAAAAGTTTCTCTTTTACAGCTCTCATGTCACTTTCATGCTCTAAAATCGGCTTTAAAATTAGCTCTCATTGGTGACTATGAGATAGGGCGACTTAACCCATCAAATCCACAAACTGATCTATACAAATACAAACCTTAAAGAGCATCAAGCTGCTATAAATAAAATACGTAACAGTGCAGGAATACAACTCTCACCCTATTCCCTAACAAAATAAAGGCATGAATTCCATGAGGATTAGGCCAAGCATAATTTGACAAAGATCTGGAGCTAGTCGCTACCAGCTGCTCCAGCACCACATACCGGCTAAAAAGATGCATCCCCAAAAGGAACATCAAGGAAATAGAGTTTCTACTGTAACAAAATCTATCTTGTATCATCAACAACCATCTCTTTCATCTTTTATATGTCCACAACAAGGAAAAGAATACCAGGAACAATAAATCTTCACATAGCTTTATAAAAATAATTCTCCCATGGCTTTAACTTTAACAAAATCTATCATATTCTTCATAGAATTCTTTGATAGAAATTGAAAACACAAAAGAATACTCCACTTTGAATAGAAAGATATCACATATGATTCATCTTCAAAGATTTCATGGCTATCACTTCACATCTCATCATCACTATCACTTCACTCCAGTCTTCTCTTGAGTCTTCAACAGCTACTTCTTCCACTTCCTTGGGCTCTTTTGAACTTACATTCACCTCTTTCCAAGGCTAGAAAACTTTCCCAAAGTCACACATAGATTCCATAGAACACTTACAGACGCACAGAGCAGAATAAAATAGAAATAGAGGCTCTACAAAAGCTCAACAGCGGGTTATAGAAGGTCAACAGAAAGCATCAGAACCACATAACTCATACTAAAACCATTCCAAACTATCAAAAACCATTCAATGATCTTTCAAAAGACCTCAAAATTTATCAATCATTACTCCATGATTCATACAGAAGAAAAATAGAAAAAAAGAGAAGCTAAACAGAAGCTATCAGAACCAAACAGAACCTCAATAGAACCTATCAGAACATCACAATGCCTCATATCTCCAATGAAAAACATTAAAATAGGAATAGAGGCTCTACAAAATCTCAACAGAGGGTTATAGAAGGTCAACAGAAAGCATCAAAACCACATAACTCATACTAAAACCATTCCAAACTATCAAAAACCATTCAATGATCTTTCAAAAAACCTCAAATTTTATCAATCATTACTCCATGCTTCATATAGAAGAAAAATAGAACAAAAGAGAAGCTAAACAGAAGCTATCAGAACCAAACAGAACCTCAATAGAACCTATTAGAACATCACAATGCCTCATATCTCCGCTGAAAAACATCATGAGCTTTCAAAACATAACCAAAATTATCCAAAACACTCTCAAACACTTCCAAAACAACTAAAGATCATTAAAAATCCATAAAAATAAACCATTCAAGCCTAAAAAACAACAAAAATCAGCCAAAAAATCAAGTCATTTTAGCATTCAACATATCCCCACACTTAATAAGGGAGTGTCCTCATGACCTAGGAAAAAGGGAATACAAGTTCATTAAATGACTCAACTCGATCTTCTTTAGCATCTTTAAATAAACCATCCAACCACGACCTCAACTTATAACCTGTATCTAATAAAGAATACAACGAAAGAAAAACCCTTTATCCATTAACACACCTTATAAACAATAGAAAATCATGACAAAATCGTAAGGATATAAGAGGTTCTATATCTTTACATCTTAAGCTATCCATCCACCATCACTATCACTACAAATCTCCAAAAATATAGCTCTCAAACAAATTGAATATTCAACCACCATGAACCATCATATATGAATTAATACAATACAAACACAAAACACCCATCTAAATGGTACCTCCAAAAGAGAGATATATCATTATGAATCATGAAAGATACATCTAGAGGTATCAGTGAAGATGATCCCTCTTGAAGGCTTGGTGATTGTGAAAATGGTCCATGGATAAGGATTCATCTATTGAAGTTTTTGGAGGATTCTAGAAAAATTGAAGGCAACACATCCTCTCCAGCAAGACAAAGGATCTCCTAGGCAGACAAAGGGCATGAAAATACAATATATCCAGTTGTTGGAAATCAATGTTCACATTTACATTCATGTACAACTTTGGAATGGCCTTTGGATCATTATGTGAATGCCTATGCATATACGCTAGGTACGAAGCAAAGTGAGCCGTCAATTTCACTGAATGATCTATAGACTGTGAATGTTATGAGAAAAATGTAGATAATTTTGATATGTGTGATTGGCAATCATCCACTCCCCTAGAATGAATGGCCAATTAATCTAAGGTCCAATAAGAGAATCAGCTGAGCTCTATCCTCTTCTTCTAGGAATCTTTTGGTCAAACCCTGCATATCCACTAACAAATTGAGGGGGTTGAGGAATAGAAGTGGTAGGAGATGGAAGAGGAACTCGTAAAAGAGGATGAAGAGATGGGTAGGAAAAGTCATAAAATGAGGAATGAGCTAAAGAGGGATTAGATAAAAATTTAGGTGAATCTTTTGAAAAATATATTGTGATAGGCACGAAAAGTGGAAAGAATATATATAGATGGAAAAGGGCGAGAAGGAGAACGGAAAAAGACACGATCTTAAATGAAAGAACAATAAGTAAATATTGGAATTTGAGGGGTCCCCTAAGGTTGAAAAAGGAGAGATAAAATAACTGTTGAGTTGGATTTATAAAGGGAAAAATAAGCATTATATTTATGGGCCGTTTGTTGATAATAAGATAAGATAGGAAACTGATGGACCTAAGGGCGGGCGGATTGTCAATGGTAAGCATTAAAGAAAGATGAATCAAATGGATGCTGTTTGGAAAGATAGGCTAAAAGATCCACCCTTAGTTGGTTAATGGTTTGCACATTAATAGAGGCTTTATTCTGTCTTTAATTCAAGATCATAGAAATAATCATTGTATGTTACAAAGTTTCAGGGCACTAAGCCACTTTGGAGGATAACACTGAAACATCTCATCTATCTACAACTCCAAATGTTTGACATACAAAGCATATCCCCAACATACCAAACTAAATCTTCATCGTCTGAAATCAACAAATCACCACTAAAATACATATAACATATCAACATAGTATTTGAAGTCACAAAGTCTTCAAAAACCATTCGGACTACTTCAGTCAACAAGTTAGAAGACTAGGCCCCACCCAATCCATCCTCTGGAAGAGGTAGATCCATCGTTGAGAGCTTAATATAGAAGGCCAACTTCTGTTGATGATAGTGCACAAAAAAATGAGTGATTTGGAGGAACATATTTCTTGAACTACTCAAATAAAGACCATAATAATTCCATTCTTGACTGAGGCCTTTCCACTTTAGCAGAGAATGAAGGGCATAATGTGGCTTGAATTTGAAGAATTGCTAAGTCCGCAGGGGACAAAGAAAGAACTGGTTGCATGAGTAGGACTTTGTGAAGAAGAACGTGACTGAACCAACTAATCGTTAAGTTCTTGCATTTGAATGATGCTTTGTTCTAGGGTGGTGTTAACTACTTTAAGCTCCTCTGTCTGGGCAGCTATCAAAGCTTTAAGCTCTTGACATTCCTTCAACAATCTATCTCTCTCCGTAGTCACATTAACCACTTGGGATTTAGTGTCAACCAACTAAGTTTGCAAACCAGAAATTTCTACTTTCTTAGCATCAATAATCTTAGTGTGCTGCTCCATCTAGGTACAAAGATCAGAAAATATTTCTTGAGGAGAAGCTGGCTCATCATTTTCTTTAGTCAGCTCTTCTTTGGTCTATTGAACTTTGTCATAGCAAGAAGAATAGAGCTCCTAGATATAGACAGTCATCGAGAGCTCAATATAGAACTCTAGATGTCTTTGCATAAGAAGGGAATTTCATCTCCTACTACTAAAAGCGTTGTACAGAAGGAATGGAAATCTCCAGAGGACCATCACGATGTGCTCTGAAAAGTTTCGGTGTTGTGAGGAAAGCTCACAGTTGATTGCTAGATTGAACATGAATGTAGACTAGAGGAGGAACTGGGGCTGATTTAGCCACTCGTTTAAGGAGTTTCCTCTGAATTACCATAGGAGGGATGGGATCAAGGTCCTCAATGACAACATTAGTGTTTGCAGTAGAAGGAGGAGCTTCTGGTGGATCAACTGGCAAGGTAGGAACTTCCTTCGGAGGGATAGCATATGCCACAAAAACAGAAAGGTAGGAACCAAATGTAACATTAGTTACATTTGGAACTCCAATCAATAGTTATGCCTTTCAACATCATTTTGGAAGATGTGAAAAACTCCTTTGAAAGGTAATTAGAGGTTGTCTTGGCACATATAAACTTGTCATGAAGAAATTGGCATAAGTGCTTCCAAACATGATTAGAGATCATGGAGACATTGATGCCTGAGGTAGTAATAACCTTCTTAGGGTCCAACATATCATGTGTCTGCTTCTGTAACAACTTAAGGATATCCTCGTTTGAGAACGATTGTTGAGCAGTAGGGAAAGAGTCTCCTCGATAGGGTGAAGATAGAGCCTTGCCCAAGCTTTTAGGCGTTAGTTGGATAATTGTTCCTCTTATAGGACTAGACCTCTTACTATTAGGGGCTAGAAATTGATCACACATATCAGTATCCTCCGAGATAAGTGGCAATAAAAGTGCTACAAATTTGCACTAAGCCCACCTTGTTGATAAGATCTGAATGGAGATAAAGAGTAGTCATCATGAGACACCAACGAAACGTACTAAACTGGAGGAGTATGATGCACCATTCACATGGATTACACACACAGACAATCACAATGAATGCCTGCAAAATAATAGGATAGGAATAAGATATCAATCTAAATAAACTTACATGGACTTGACTAACTAACTAACCATCCCCCCAAGCAGTTCACATCCTAGAAAAAATTGAGCATGACCTTTACACATGTGCGACCGAAAGCTTCATGTGATGCAATATAATCAAACACCTTGAATCCCCGTATTAAGTAGAAAAGAAAAAGAAAAATACATACTATATGTTAACTTGTCCATTTTACAAAAAAAAAAGAGAAAATCTCAAAGGAACTAATCACGTTGACATGACATTGGAATTGTTAACCACCATCAACGACGAAAGACACTAGACAAGACTCCACTGTTACCCATCCCCACGAATCGCATTCATTAATAAAAAGGAAATTTGTAGTCTAGGAAAAATAAATATCATGAAGGATTTATTTTAATAAAGTTATTAATAATGGGTTAAATTTTATTAAGTTATAAACCTTTAAAAGAAAACAACGGTTCCTTCTTATCCTTTATTTAAAAATTATTAAGTTTGAAATAGTGCTTGTTATCATAACCTGGACTTTGGACCTTGACTAGGGGTCTCTAAATGCAAATTCATGTATCAAAAATTAATTGTGTGTTGAGAACTTTTTGTTTAGTGCATGCACTTGTGACGACAGGTTCATTTTTAAATAAAATTAAATGTATCTGTAGTGCACGAAGTGCATGCTAAGTGAACGGTGGGTTGATTTTGATTAAAAAATATGTGTGTTTAATGTGGACACTCGTGAAAATGTGTGTGGATTAAAGTTCCTTTTAATAATTAACCGTGGTTTTGGGGTAGCAAAAATAAAAGAAAAGGAAAAAAATACTTGGAATGGGTGTGTATGCAATTAACAACTTGGCACATTCGTCCATTGATGTGATGCAAGCAACACTAAATGAATACAACCACAATGAAATCCAACAAGTAGGCCGACTAGGTGGAAAATTGAGGACATACGCGAAAAAGAACAAAACACCATATACAAATTTTTAACATGCTTTTAATGTGGTGATTAGATTTTCAATGATGAATCCATGAATGTGGTATAGAATGTGTAGGCTTAGATTTGGGTTGTTAAAAAAAAAAGGTTTTTTTTTGGTTTTTTTTGTAAGGTTTGAATTTTTTTTATTTTTTAAATAATTTTTAGTTAATGTGGTTGATGTAGGCATATTGGTGTGGAAGCTAGAAGCTTTTCCTTCGCGAATCAACAAAAGTATGGTTAAAATTAAACAAAAAGATCCACTTGATTTTCCATAATTTTTGAAAATGTTCCAACTATTTTCGAGATTATTAAAAGGTTTTTTAATGGACTCAATTAGGAGTTAATTTCTTATGAAAATAATAGTCTTTCAATGTGTTTTAAAGCTTTCACCTCATGTCATTTGAAATAATGAAGGATGTAATTTTTTGGAAATTATGAAAATTTCTTGGGATTTTTTGCTACTTTCTAGGATTTTTAAAAAGGATTTTATGAAATTTTCATGAAATTTTATAGTTTGATGAGATTTGTTTATGTTTTTCTATTTTTTAGTGGTATTATCAGGTATTGGAAATTATACAAAAATTTTAAAATATTTTGGAGATTTTAAAGCTATTTTTCTAGAAATTTTCTCATTTATTTTTATTTTTACATTTTCTATATGTTTGGAACGAGTCAAAAGCATAAAGGAAATTGTGTTTATATTTCATGAATTTTTTGGATTTATTTTATTTTATTTTTCAATATTTTAATGAGTTTTTTATTGAATTTAAAAGGATTTGCCAAAAAATTCTAATGAATTTCGTGGGTTTTCTAATTTATGGGATTAAAATAATCAAAGTCAAAACAGTGAGGTACCTGATAGTAGCTGCATGACATGGCTAAAACGAGAGGTGTGTCCTCACGCGTGAACAAGAGCTTCCAGCATGCAGAAAGTTCCAAGACACAAAATAGCACGCGAACATATGCAAAAACGACTCCACGGAGGGACAACACGAAGGCGGGAGACGAACGCCTGACGGAGGACCACCAGCAAGCCGGAGGATGCGAGATGGGAAAGGGAGCCTGCCCGAGGGGGGGGGTGTTGCTTTTTTTTTCCATCTTCTCTTTGGGGTGGGTGTACTGGAACTATGGGGGGGTGGGAGGGGGGCTAGAGAAGGGGTATAGGGGTGGTTCTGTGGGGGGGTTGAGAGGAGTTGGAGAAGGTGGGGGGAGGTGGAGAAAGTGGGGGTGGGAGAGGGGAAGTGGGAGGTGGAGGAGATTGGGGGAAGGAGGTGGAGGTGGTGCAGCCACAGAAGATGTTGCAATAGTGCAATATCGACTCATTCGAGCTTGGTGGACTTGAGGGAAAGTTGTGGATTGCAATATACCAACAATGGATTGTTGGCTTAGTTAGTGGCATATCAAATATCCACATTGGAGGTGAAACTTTGTGGCAAGAAAGAAGGGGAAGGAGGAGGTGGAGGAGGGAGGGGTAGAAGGGAGGGGAAGGGAGGGAGAAGGAGAACGGGAGGGAAGAGGAGAAGGAGAGAGGGAAGGGGAAGGAGAAGGAGGAAGCAGGGGAAGGTGGGGAAGGAGGAGGGGAGAGAGAGAGGGTAGAGGGGATCCACAGGGAGAGGGCGTGGGTAGAGGGTGGTAGGGAGAGGGGTTGGGGATTTTAATTGCATTTTTTTAAAAATTGAATTAACACGGATTTTGGTTTTTAATAGTTTTTTTAAATAATAATAAGAAAAGACAAATGTCCCCACCCGCCACGCGCGTGTGCGTAGGCAGGGGGTAAATTTTTTTTGTGTTGCTCGGAACGATAGAGGGTGTGGGCATGCGCAGGGAGGGAGGACCGCATGACGAACATGGCAACACGCATTAAACGATGCAAACGAGGGCATTCACGTGCAAATCTGCACGACATTGAGACACAAAATTAGACAAAAATTAATTCCAAAAAATTTGTATGTCGGAATGAAGTGTGGAAAGAAGAAAAGCTAGGTGAACGACATGTTGGACATGCCTATCATATCAAAATGCCATTTTGATAGAGATAGGACACGTTCACACAAAAAAATCATACAAATATACTCGAAAGAAACATTAATATGAAAAGATCCGACAATCAAAACCTGACAAAGTGAACATGGAAAATGTCTGTAGGAAAATAGCTCGGATAGGATGGGTAAGGTCAAACGTGGTTTTGGGGATTATAAGGCACGCTCACATGGGAAAAACGACAAAAATACAAATAAAAATGGAGTTAGAAATTGGTATAGAGAAATCTATGCATTGGAACAGAGGGAAACAAAAACGAAAATGTGAGGGAAAGTGAGTGGAATAGGTTCATCTGGTCAAAACGTAGTTTCGATGGTGTTAAGGGGCATTCACATGGTTAAAAGAAGAAAAAAAAAACATAAAATCACACGAAAAAGTAATAAAATAAAACCAGTAGACCGGATTAGGATGGGGGAAAAAGGAAAATCATGAAGGGAACCAAGCCTAACATGGATATTTAAGAAAAATTAAATTCTGAGGTGATTAAGGAAAGTTCACATAGAAAAATAGTCAAAAATACACACGAAAATACCCGAAATTATAGAAAAATTAATAACAAACAAACCGTATCTCAAAATGATAAACAATAAAAAGAAAAAATGTGTAGAGAAAAGTGTAGGTCAGGGCTATCACCTTACATCACTATTTTGAAGTGAAAAAGATGCGTTATCATGGAAACATGTGAAATGGATAGAAAAAATTTCAAAAATTAATAACTCATGATCCATGGCTTGGAATGGGGGGCTATAGAAAGGAAAAGTAGCCAAGTCAAAGGGACAAACAAGACTATAAGGTTGGATATGGGTTCGGGTGAACGAAGGATGTGTTCACATGGAAAAATATCAAAACAAGGAATAAAGGGAAATAGAGAAGGAATGTCCTCAAGAAGGGGGTGAAGGAGGACGGGTGGATGGGGAAGGGACCCCATCAGAGTAAAATCAGGACATGGCATACATGCATGATCAGATCATGGTAGATGCATAAGGGTATGCAATATAGATGCACAAGGATGCATCCCCACACTTAAGACCTTAACGGGAATGGCAAACTGAGCAACAAGGACCTAAGACCACAATGTTCCCACACTTAACATGCCCATCCCTGAGATACAAAAGGTGTAGGGTTAGAAAAACTTGGCCCATGTTGTCGAGAATTGAAGTTGATTGTTGATGTCATGTGCTGTGTTGCAGTTAGTTGCTACAGGAGGCACCAAAGTGTCTTCACAGCATACATCCACCAGCATGGCAGGGACCACGTAGTAGCACCCATGGAGGTAGCATTGGTGATGAAGTCACAAGAAACCATCAATGGCAAAGGATGTAGCACTCAACTCACGGTCACTCAAATTAGAATGAAAGAACAGTCACTTGTCCCACAACAGATATCACTTGATTGAAGAATAATGGAAACATAGTCTCACGCTCGGTTTAGAGATCGACAAGGGAGATGGTTCAAAGGGAGTATGCCAGTGTGCACAACTGATGGTGCATTAGTGCATTCCATCACGTCTAGCATAGGTGCAACCAAGAAGGCCAGGGAGCTTCATAGTGCAATGTACAAAATAGGGTGGCGTGTCTTGGGGTGATGGTAGAGACCCATCCTATATGTGCATAGGGAAGCGAGAATGTACCTGACACCAAGTGTCGTATGTCCCTCAATCCATACCTCTCAATGATTGTTTGAGGAAACATCAGTCACGCTCAATCCCCCCTCTGTCTCATGCTCTATTGATAGATACAAGAGGCCAGTCCATTCCTGAAACCCATTGATGTAATCCTCACTATCACTTGTGCAGAGGGTGTATGCCTTGTGCACAATCGATGGTGCAACTGTGCATCCCGCCATGTGCGGGAATATAGTGCAAGAAGGAAGGCCAAGAAGCCTTATAGTGCCATGCGTAGGAACAATTTTGTGCTTTGTACACTGAGAGGCCCATCCTATGCATGCAATGCTCCATTCACACATCTCACCTCTTTGTTGATATAAAGGGTAAGGACTAGTCACTCACCCCACCCATTGTCTCACGCTCTATTGATGATTACAGAGGACAACCCATACTGATACATTGTTTTGCATAGAATTGGCTCTCTCTCTCTCTCTCTCTCTCTCTCTCTCTCTCAATAGTAAATCATCTCCTCACTACAATACTCTATAATCACTCACAATAACTTTTCATTGGTCGTGGATACCTCTCCCAAGAGGTGTGTCTAATATGAAAGAGTACCTTAGCCACTATAGTGACTCTTCACAGCTCATCATTGTCACTTCACTCCAGTCTTCTCTTGAGTCTTTAGCAGCTACTTCTTCCACTTCCTTGAGCTCTTTTGAACTTACACCTCTTTCCAAGGCTAGAAAACTTTCCCAAAGTCACACGTACATTCTACAGAACACTTACAGAGGCATATAGAAAAGAATAGAACAGGAACAGAGGCATTACAGAAGCTCAATAGAGGATTACAAAAGGTCAATAGAAAGCATCCAACTCAACTAAAACCAATCCAAACCATCCAAAACCATTCAATGAGCTTTCAAACAACCTCAAATTTCATCAATCATTACTCCATGCTTTATATAGAAGAAAAAAAGAACAAAATAGAAGCTAAATAGAAGCTATCAAAACCAAACAAATCCTATAAGAACATCATAGAGCCTCATATATCTCCACTAAAAAACATCATGAGCTTCCAAAACATAACCAACCTCATCCAAAATACTCTCAAACACTTCCAAAATAACCAAACATTATTAAAAAATCCATCAAAAATCAACCATTCAATCTTCAAAAACAACAAAAATAAACCAAAAAATCAAGTAATTTTAGCATTCAACAAAAGAACTATCAAAGGAGTCATCCTAAGTGGTGGTCTTATCTACCTACTTGACCTAGGACAACTAGACTAGAAACTTCTACTATGCAAAGGCTCCAATAGCTTGGTCCACTAAAAATCATATATTTTTTATTTTATCACTTTTTTTCTTTAATATTTTATACTCATGTGTATAAAAAGGAGAGAGTTGAGGGTATTGTGACCCAAGGAGGATAGGGCATCGGCCTCAAGTTCTATTTCGGTACCCAAGAACTTACTAAGCTCTTGGAAGGTGACACTAAATTATTTTTCTTTTGCTCACTTTTGTTTTTGCTCCAACCATCCTTATTAACGTTTTGGCTAAGTGTCACCCCCAAGTAGACAAGGCATCGACCTCGGGTTAGATTCGTCCCCAAAAATCTATTAGGCCTTCGCAAGGTGATATTCATTTATTTTGGGAAATTTTGTTTTTTTATTTTCTTATTTTAGGGGTAATAACTACTTTTACACACCTCCGTATCTTATATACTTCAAATATATTCATTGTTCATTCTCTTTTATTTAAAAAGCTTCCCTAACTACCCCAGAACTAATAAGGATTCATAGAAATAGGTTCCTGCAAGCTAGCAGAATAGGGTGACTAGAAGTCCCCTCTAAAATAGCTCTTAGATTGCCCAACAATGTATTTATAGGAGGTTGATAACTACTCAAACCTCCCTAGATACACCTAACCCAACCCTAGGACTTCATGCCTTGAATGTCAGTCCCCAACAAAAGAAAAATACCCACATATATGTATATACATATAGCATAATGTGTGAAAGAACTTGTAAATGAAGGGTATCACTTGGACATGGTCAAAGAAGCTTCTGTGCAACAAAAGGCTTCCTCTAGGTGCTCTTTCGAATTTATTTAGTGCAGCGCTAAAACAAAAAAAACATAAATCGCACCCAGACCAAACTTACAAATGGTCCTCTTGGCCTAAAAAAAGAAATCATTTCACTATAAAATAAACAGCCCTCTTGGCCTAACGAAATATAATCATAAAGCATGACATTTAACAACCTACTGTTGAAAGCAAATCCTTGGTCCCCACATAAACCATACTGAAGCATGAAACTAGACTAAGGGAATGGGCTGCTCATGCTCTATACTAAATGCATCAAATTATTAGCTAATCCTCTTGCATAAATAGCAAGGGGTGTCTAACAAATATGTCGTTGAATGATTTGATGCATCCATGACAAAATAGAAAGATAGTAAATTACTACCTAGCTCATAGCTCATACTAACCATTGGCGATGAAAATAAGAAGTAGTCCCCACAGTAGCTCTAGACTAACATCAAGAGGAAATTGTAAAAACCCCTCAAGACTATAGTTAAGAAAGACATCTTCAACAAAGACATAATTAGTGAGGGAGTCTGCAAAGTGATTCCACTATTGGGGACCCCTCAAGTCTATAGTTAAGAAAGACATCTTCAACAAAGACATAATTAGCCAAGGAGTCTACAAAGTGATTCCACTATTGGGGAATCAATTGGTAAGTCACTATCTCAAAGATCTCAAGGGTGTCCAAGGTTTCATGATGATACACCCTTAGAATGGGATCCCTCACACTATGGGTCCCATTTAATCGGTTGATCACTAGCTAGAGCTGCCTTTCACAAATAACTAGTGAATACCACCACGTTTATCTAGATTTAACCCCATAACCAAGGTCTTATATTTCAACATATCATTCGTAAAAGAGGTGCCTAAACCCCGGGGAGGTTCGCCATTAATATATGTATGTATCATGTGGGTTTAACATAAGGGTTTTACACATTTTTTATATACAAAAGGGTCCCATATAAAGGGGTTACTTACAAATTGAATAGAAAAGGGTTATGTTTTATCAAGAAAAAATTCATAGATAAGGATATTTATAAATAGGACTTGAACACACATGATTTAGAGGGTGCATATATAGTGAATTAACGGGGGGGCTAAACGCACTCCCATTTTTAAAACCACTCAACAATGGAGATTTTTTATGAAAACCCCTACACTCGCATGCTTAGCAAGTCCTTGAGAAGCTTCATCAAAATATAATGTATAAACCAAGGCTTCATTGATGTAACCTGCCATGGCAACAATCAACCTACTCATACTTATGATAATCAAAGTCTTATCGAGAGAGGGGTTGTAAGATAGGTGCAATCCCTCCTTCCTCACTAAACTCAATAGGAATGCTAGCAAGAATCCTATGATAGTGGTAATAATAGGCTCAAATATCCCACATGAAATATCCATCTTGCCCCTCAATAATGTGATAATCCTTACTCCAAATCCACCCTTTTCCTTGGTAGTAATGCTGCTCTAAATATGAATGCTCAAGATAAGGAATGATTTTCCCTATCCAATAGTCTTGGTACCCTCTACAAGTTTAAGTTGGAGTCTAAAAGACTTGCAAAGGTACCAAATCCAACATCACCTCTTCTATACATAATAGGGCTTTAGTTTATTGAAGTTTACTTTAGTTTTGAACTCTATCCCTTGAAAATCCACTAAAAGGGTTGTAGAGCCATTCTTTTCTATAAGAATAATCTTATAAGTACCATCCCATTTGGATTCCAACTTACTTGGGAAGAGCTCACGATGGGCATCATAATATAGGACCAATTGATCCTTGACAAATTTATAATTCTTAGCCCGAAGATTGTGAAGCATTTTCATTTTATTCTTTCCTACTTTGTGATATAACAAGTCTTATAATTGCATTGCGTCAAGATGTGCAAGGAAAGTGAACCTTTCTTACAACGCTTTCTCTTCACCCAAAGAATAGTTTAGAGAAAACTTTGCTATAGGTAGCTCAATCTCCAATGGTAAAACATACTCTTCCCCATATACTAATTTAAAAGAGGTATGGTATGTAGCTCTTTTAAATGCCATATTATAAGCCCAAATAGCCATATACAATTTCTTATCCCAATCACTCTTACCTTTAGATAGAGTCTTCAATAAAATCCCCACAAGTTGCTTATTAGTACTCTCCAGTTGCCGAATAAGGCGCGTTCTTTTTGTGTTTAATCTTTAGAGATTTACTCAAAGCCTCAATCACCTTATTCAAAAAATGTGTCCCATGATTAGACACAAGCTCCTTCGGTGGCCCAAAATGGCAAATAATATATTTCAAAATAAGATTGGTTGTTTTCAATTCTGGGCTAAATAGCAGTTGATACTGTACATCGTAGCTGTTGAAAATATACAAAATGGTCCACCCCTTTTAGGTGCTTTCAAGACTGGTGCTTTTGCCAATTCTCACTTCACATCCTTGAAGGATATTTGACACAGGATCACTACAAATAAACAAATAATTACAGGATAGTAAGTTCATCAATGGCAATGTCCTCTCAGCTAGTGCATTAATAAATCATCAATAACATCCGATTGATGATAGAAAGCTATGTAATTCTTTAGAAGTACATGGTGGAATCATGGCAATGATAACCTTTGCCTTTTTAGGATTAGTCACAGTACCAGCCGAGCTAATCATATGGCTGAATAGCAATCCATAAGGCACTCCAAAGACACTCTCTTGGATTGAGAGTAATGTAGAAAATCTTGTAATGCTTGAAACATTTTCTTAAAATGATCACTTGTCTTTTCCTTGGGGTGGCTGCTCCTAGATCTTCGATGAAAACTTTCAGCTCCTCTAGGAAAATATCACTAAAAGTTTTATCAGCCATACACTTCCAAGAGCTTGGTGCATTGCATAATCCAAAAGCCATAACATGATATGTAGAGGTACCAAATATAGTGATAAATGTCATTTTTAACTTATCTTCCTTCTGTGATATCTATTAGGTTATAAGCAACGAAGCAGCCCATAAATGAATAGATATCTCTATTGGTCGCTAACTAACCTAGAATCTAATCAATAAATGGTAACAAATAGTAATCTTGACTATCTATTTATTGAGCTCCCTAAAATCTACGCAAAGCTCAATTTGATTCTTTTCTTTTTCTTGATAACTATTGGTGAAAAACACTTCGTTTGTTGTACTAAAAATATCTCTCTAGCCTTATACAATTTGTGTGGCTTCTCAAATATAGCTCAAAGGACATACGCCTCGAACATGATGGCTACCTTCCTTTAGGGGTATATGTATGCACAACTAGGTGGAATATCCCTTAGCTAATTATAGCTCTAGGTAAAAATATCACAAAGTTCCTAGATTAAGGACACATAGTCCTTCCTCTCTTATTCTAAACTGAGTATCGATCCTAATTTAATCCGTTGTGGCTTATCCAATGTACCAAGATCTAGCTCAATCACATCTGTGTCTCTAATTCTATCTTGAGCTTCTATCAACTCATTCAAAGTCACCTTGTAGACATATTTTATAGTGGATCCATCTCTTAAATCATTGCTTGATGAAGTCTCACTACTAGAAGGATCCTCTAATGCATCTAATTCTATCAAAGATAAGGGTAATCTCTTGCTTTGAGAAGATTCAAGATATGCATCCACTATTACACATTGAGCACCTTTGAAAAAAATTATATGACTAGCAAGTATATCAATTTAATAGTCGAATTGTAAGATCCATGGCCTTTCTAATAATACTTGATAGCTTGGTTGCCTTGCAAACCTAATAACCCTAAAGTCCAAAATGCATTCCACATTAGCAATAGTCACATGGACTTTGGTAATGAAACATTTTGATTGTCTTAAACACTCATCAACCATTCGAAGAATTATAGAGGCATCCTTTTGGATTTCTAGTCCTAGACTTTCCATCAATTTTGAACTCATAATGTTGATTGAGGATCCTATATCTACAATGGCATGCTCCACTAATATGCCGTCAACATATGCTACTATCCTTGGGCAATGCTTTTCAGTATATTCAAACCAGTCATTTTCTACACAAGCTATTTCTAAGGATTTGACGATATATCTAGTGTGAATAATTTTCTTGAACTTTTTATGCACCCCTAAAGATAACTTGATCAACTACAAGAGGTTCACATTAGGATTTACCCCACAAAGAGAATTGGCTAAGTCAAATTCATGATAATTAGCAATGGTTTTCTTCTCCCACTAGATCATTCTTTCTCTTAGTCAGCTTAACAGGCTTATATACCTCTTTCTTGGATTTCACCTTCTTCTTTGGTAGCTTCCTCATTGGAGTCACCTTTGCAAATTAGTAGCTCTTACAGGACCACCGACTTCCACATCAGGGTTAAGGACTTGCATCCCCTTATCATCCTGTTTAGGGTTTGCCTCAACAAGTTTTCCATTATTCCTATCACCTTCTTTAACCTTTTTTCCTCTTGTAATGGCTCGTAAATTGGAAGTCCTAATTGTGTTGACACGTACAGCTTTGATAAGGCTTACACCACTACCACTAAGGAGCTCTTCTACAATAGCTTTTCCTCTCTGCAATATTTTCTTTGGTCCCTCATCCTTTTGAAGGTCATTCCCTTGTACTTGATGATTAATCGCACCTGGCTACTTACTCCTTATTGAAGAGAATTGATCTTACTCAGCAAGTACTAGCTAGATGGTTAGACTTTCCACATATATTACTTGACATTAGGGTAGTTTCTTAGAAAGTGCTAACCACCACACCACTTATAGCTAAATCTTACTAGGCCACCCTCTTAAGGATGATGCTTCCTATTAAATTTTTCTACTTCTTTAGGAACTTAACATCTAGGACTATTTGTTTATATTATTCCATTATCATATCAATATAATGCTTCATCATGTCATTCACTTTACCAAGGACATTTGATGCACTAGACTCATAGCCATGATCATCCACTCATCGTTCAACTAGCGTAACCACTTAATTAGGGATCAACTACCATTGATTAGTTGGTATGACATTATCATTTGACTCCCATTATTTAGTGGAACCATTTGGCTAGCCATTGGCATAGCAACATTAAGAGGAGCCAACAACATGGGCACATTCTGCATTATGCTTTCTCTTTCATTTGAATTGGTCATAGGTGCACTAGTCACCCCTTCACTTCCATTGATCAATGATAAATTATTTTTGGGACCTAGATTCAAATTTAGGTTTTTTCCAGATGCGTAGGCTGCTTGTAAGCGTGACTCTACCTTCTCTTCTCGTGTAATACTAATGTCTATATTAGCAAGAGTAACATTACTCAACTGCACTTGGATATTGAAGTCTAATGCATGTTAAAAGTACTCTAGTTGGGCAATAGATGGAATAGGAATAGAGGTTTGGAAATTTCAAAACATCTCTTTTAGTTTCTTGGCGTATGCTTGAGTATTCTCAGGAGACTCTTGACGTGTTACATTTAGAACATGTAGCCAATATTGACCACCTCTCTTAGGGGAAAACTCTCTTTAGAATGCCATAGAATAAGTCGATCATGGTTATAGTCACAGCTTCCAAGCCATGATATCACATTGCAGCTCTTCCTTTCATATTCATGTTGAAAAACATCAAAAGATTTTCTTCATCTTGAATTCAAAAACTGAACATTAATTTCTATAACTCACTAATTATGAGCTACCTTCACCATACATCTACACATATATCCCTAATTTATTGTAAAATTTTACTCAAAAAACTAAAAATTTCCATCAAACCCCTATTTTATAAATTTTTATAATTTATTTTAATATTTAATATTTATTTTTTTAATTTTTAGATCCATGAAGCTTATGTAGATTATTATTCAATATTATGTTCAATATCACTCCATAAGAACACCATTTGAACCATAAAACCTCATAAAATAATTATTTTTCTATTAATTCTTGCATTGTGTGGGTTTTGCAACTTTAATTCTTATTATGTGAATCACTATAAATTATTGATTATTTTATGATTTTAAACAAATTTGAGCATACTCAATCATTTTAAAAAATTTCTCATCCCAAGAATGAAAGATTTATCATAAAAATTAAATAAAAGATGCTTACTCTAAAATCCGCATATACATGCATCATATTTCAAAAATGAAAAGCCGCTGACGCTTGTCATTGATGCTTCCTTTTCCTCCCTTGATCCATTTCTCACATTTCATCATAAATCAACATCCATTCCCCCTCATGCTCTCAGCTCATATGAACAACGATTATGGCGAGAGAGAGAAAGAGGAGAGAGATAGATTGAAGTTTGAAATTTTCATTCCCTTTATCAAATTAGGCATGGTCTAGAGCAAAATGGAACGAAGAATTATAGGGTCTCATCCTTGGAGGAGGATGGCTGATGCCAATAGTCGTGAATTGCCAATTTTGAGGAGAAATGGGGCACAAAAAAAATGTGTCCCTCCCATCTTGACATATTTCTTGGTTAGTTGCATGCTTTTTTAACCATGATTACTCATAAACTTTAAAAAACTTGTTCTAGCTTCTCATGTTCACTACATAAAAGTGGTTTTGGTCGAAGGGAGGGGAAAATGACATCGGAATTCCAATTCGATTGAAGAGTAGCTTCTTGGTATCAAAATCTATCTCCTTGGCCTCTATCATGTGCTTTTTGGCTTTCAAATTTGATATATGCTTCATAACACAAAAGATTGCGGCTATTAAATGGACTCCGATCGACAAACGGCACTTGTGTTGGATTCCTGGCATCAAAATACATGTAGAAAACCTCTAGCTCTTTGATCCATGATCTTTTTTTGGCCAAAAATGCCTCTTTCATAGCTCTTGAGCTACTTTTGCACTCTAAAATCAGCTTTAGAATTAGCTCTCAACCTCTTGCTTCCCTCAATTGGTTAGCTTTATTAACTAATTACCTATCACACTTATGTTTGAGCATATAAATCCAGCTTCTTTAATTAATCTTTTAGGATATAGTGCTCATTCATATAATTTAAGGTCATGATACACAAACAAGAGAAAACAATTCTTTGAAAAGTAGCTTTTATTTATTTGGAAGAGTCTTATATGATTCCACCATCCGCCCATATGGAAGAATGACTCGAAGGTTTTATTTCCACCAAGATTTCCACCCTTAACTAGGCGTTGGGCTCTCATGCAGTCTATCCTAAGTCATGTTGGGGGGCGGAGCCCCCGATGGCTCTGTCCTACGGCAAGGTGGTCCTAGAGAATTGGGCGACTTCTCAACATTCAAATTGCTATTGACCTTAGACAATGTAGGGTAGAACCCTAGCTCATATCGTTTTAGGGGACCGGTATGGGACTTTACCCTACGGATAGAGAGGTCGAGAGATGCATTCCTCTCATTTCTTATTCTCTTTGAAACAAGTGCGATGTGAGTTTGTGCCTCGGTTTAGATGCTCTGTGCAAAGTAGATAATCAATGACTTGACCATTAGAAACCCAGAAATATTTAGGTCGATCCTAACAGGGTTGGCCAATACGTTTTGTTGTGGAGTAGACTCGGGATTCGCTAACCAACAAACCTTGTGACATTTTGTGGGAGTGCCAAACAACGTCTTTTATATGAGAATCCCGATGGACTACTAAAATGTGTCACGACCCAGGCACATTACAGTTGGTATCAGAGCAAACCAACAAACAACATAAGCAAGATAAGAATAAATCAAGTAGATAGAAGTAATGTTTTCACTAGAAAACATTTTTCATATTACTCACATCAAGATTGTTGTTGCATCTAGACCTACGAGGTGTGGAGTAGATTCCTCATATTTCATATCATGTTTGGGACTGCTATGAGCTCCTCAAGCTATCACCAAAGAACCGACATGATGGGGACCTTGGATTGCCTCTACAACCCTTCACCACTATTTTTGGAAAGGCGTTAAACTTGGAGAACATGTTATTGCTACATAGATGCCAATCGATTTGCTTATCTTCAAAAAAATCTGAAGAGGCTAAAATGGTTGGAGGACTTGAAGATTATCAAGTTATTCATCTTCCATGAGGCATGTGTGAACTCAATCCTGCACATTCAATACTGGTAGGTAGAACAAACTCGCTACATCTATGAAGAGGTGGTCAAAGTCTTGCCGGTAGATAGAATTAAAATAATGGAGTGATGCAAACATCATGGCTATCAGAAGCTAGGATTTCTTGAACTTCCCATGGCTTATTTCTTCTTGAGAATCCATTCCCCAAAACCATATTACTACTCTGTCATTGTAAAAGAATCCAATAAGTAATTGTTCTCCTAGCCTTGATGTATCTTTAGAACAGTTACCTAGCCTATCTCTATCTCCCGTGAATGATTGTGCTTGAGGCTTATACCTCTTTTGAACAAATGAGAATTTTATGATTACCTAACTTGTTGCAAAAAGACCTTACAAAATGTCTATAATTCCCGAAGTTATCGAATTAAAGGAACAGCTCAAACAACTTTTAAGTCAGGGGTTCATTTGGTCTAGTAGTTCGTCATGGGGAGCATTGATTACAAAGGGCTGAATCAAGTAACCGTGAAGAATAAATTTCCTATCCCAAGGATAGATGAGTTACTTGATCGCCTACAAGGGGCAAAAATCTTCTTAAAAATTGACTTAAGATCAAGGTATTACTAAATCTGCATCACGAATGAGGATATTCGAAAGATAGCTTCAACACCAGATATGGCCATTTTGAGTTCACAGTAATGTCCTTTAGATTAACCAATGCTCCTACTACATTCAATAGGCTAATGCAAGATATCTTTAGACCATACCTTGACAAGTTTGTACTTGTTTTCTTAAATGGCACCCTGGTCTACTCCAAGGAAGAAGAAGATCATGAACCTCAACTTCGTATTGTCCTTGAAATCATGAGGATGCACAAGCTTTATGCCAAAAAGAAGAAGTGTGCCTTCCTCAAACGACAGATTGAGTATCTAAACTTCATTATATCAAAAGAGGAAATCTCTACGGATCATGCAAACGTTAAAGATGTACAAGAATTGCCCCCACCAACCACTATTAAGGAAGTGCGTAGTTTTCTTGGTCTAACAAGATGGTAATCTTCATGAAAAATTATGCCTTAGTTGCGGCATCCCTCACAGATCTACTAAAGAAGTAGGTTGCCATAGTGTGGTGAACAAGAAAATTTCGACCAACTCAAATATAGCTTAGTGACAGTGCCAATTCTGAAGCTCCCAAACTCGAGCAAGGAGTTTGAAGTTGTTATAGATACCAGCTCACTTGCACTAGGCTGTGTACTAATGCAAGAAGGTCATCTCGTGGCACATTTCTCAAGGAAATTAAAAACCCATGAGAAAAATTATGCTACTCATGACTTGGAACTCTTGGCTATCATTTGTGCCCTCAAACTCTAGAGGCACTACTTGCTCGGCAACAAATTCTCCTTAGTCACAGACCACAAGAGCCTCAAATGGGTCTTCTCCCAAGCTGCTGACCTCAACATGAGGCAACATCGATGGATCAAGGTGCTACAAGAGTATGAATTTGAAATCAGATATAGACCTAGCAAGGAAAATGTGGTCACTAATTTCTTAAGTCATAAATCATTCCTCAATTCTCTCATTATGGAGGAACCTTCAATGGCCAGATCACTAGCCACCATGGTGTCAATGCCAGGCAACCCTATCCTTGAATTGGTTAGGGAGGACTCTAAACATGACCCACAATATGGAGGAACCTTCAATGGCCAAATCACTAGCCACCATGGTGTCAATGCCAGGCAACCCTATCCTTGAATTGGTTAGGGAGGACTCTAAACATGACCCACAATATCAGAAAATAATAAAGGAGATCTTAGAAAAGGACCAAAGTCCCAAATTCAAAGTTAAATACCAAGAGTACTCTGTCTATGAAGGCCTAGTCTACTTTAAGACAAGACTATGTATTCCTTTGAGCCAATGACATAAACAATGGATACTCTCAGAAGCACATGATTCCCCTTTCTTTGGTCATCTAGGATATGCCAAGACTCTTCACATTGTTAGGAAGATCTATCATTGGGAAAGACTTAAGGGAGATATACTCAAATATGTCATGGAATGTTTATCTTGCTAACATCAAGGTGGAGCATGTCAAGATGCCTGGAAAGCTACAACCCCTCAACATCCCTCAGATGAAATGGTATTTATAAGCATGGACTTTGTTGTTGGGTTACCTCCAGTTCCAGGTGGGTATAACTCAATTATGGTTGTAGTAGATATGCTCACCAAGGTTGCACATCTCATCCTAGTATAGACAAATTATAAGGCTTCAGGTATTACTAGACTATTCATTAAGGAGATATTCAGACTCCGTGGTCTACCCAAAAGGATCTTTAGTGATCGAGACTCCCTTTTCACATCTCATTTCTAGAGAGGGATATTTGAAGCTATTGGGACTTATCTTTGGCCTATCATTCTCAAACTGATGGCCAAATAGAAAGGGTCAATCAAGTGATTGAAGATATGCTTAGAGCATATTGTTGTCACGAACCCAAGAAGTGGATCCAATATCTACCCTTGGTGGAGTTCACCTACAATGCTTCCTTCTAGCAAAGCATTCAAATGACACCTTTCCAAGCATTGTATGGGCATGATTCCTGTTCTCCATTAAATTTCTCGAACCCTACTTTAAGGGTGAGACTTCCAAGAAGATGCTAGAAGAAATGGATGAACATGTTAAGGCCATTAGGCAAGATATCAAAGCTGCTAAGGATAGGTGGAAGGCTTATGTAGATTTGAAAAGGCAAGAGTGGCTCTTCAAGGAGGGGGATATGGTTTTCATTCATGTACCACCCAAGAAATTTTCCTTATCCTTGGGAGAATTTAAAAAGCTTAGCCAAGGTATTGCATGACTTACATGATCCTCAAAAACCTAGGACCTAAAGCTTACAAACTTCAACTCCCTAAAAATTTAAAAGTTCACAATGTATTTCATGTTAGTAAATTAAAGAAATATGTGCCTAATCATAGCCATGTACTAAGTAATCAACAAATTGTAATGCCTAGCTAAGGAGTCCTTGAGCTGCAGCCAAATAAAATCCTAGATACTAGGGAGAGAAAATTGAGGATTAGAACCCTTAGAGAATACCTTGTCGAGTGGAAGGATTAAATTGAAAAGGATGCTACATGGATAGATGAGAATGCTCTTCATCAACAATACCCACAATTTTTCTCGAGGTGAGGACATCTCGATTTCTCTAAGGGGAGGAGGATGTAATACTTCCACACAATTAAAAATTAGTTGGTTAGTTTGAAAGTTAGTTAGTCAATTAATAAGTTAGTAAGGTTACTAACTAAAGACTAACTAAAGACTAACTAAAGTAAAAACTAACTAACATTAATAACTAAAAAAATTTTAAATTAAAAATATTAAAAAATCTAGAGTCATAATCTGATATTTTTCTCGAATTGACAAGGATTGTAGCCATCCTTCACGGAAGTTACAGCATGAACGAGAGTTATGGGCCATATTAATCACTAGTGTTAATGTGTATAGTATGGATGGTCCAAAAATATTAGATTTTTAAGGCAAAACTAGCATTTTTTAGATATTACTTATTGTAAGTATCCTAAAAATCTGTGGAGATTTCTAGAATAGGATTTCATGTAAAAAAAGCAAGTGGTTTTTTCAGCTTATTTTGGAGATTTAATATAAAAAAAGAAGGATTGGTGAAATCGTGCACATCGCAATTGCAGTTTACATGCAGTAAAAAACACTTCTAATGGGAAGGAGAAGGATTGATCTCAAAGATTTCTAAACAAGTATCTTGGGATTTTACCCCCCTTTCAAAGCCAAGGAAACTTTCAAAGCCAAGGAAACTATCAAAATTGTGATTTGAGCATCAGATTGCTGATTTTTCCAAGATCCCCTCCATAAAGAGCTCTTCTTCTCAGCCACAACCCTTCTTCTCTTGTTTAGCTATAAATATATGGCATGGGGAGTAGCTAGGAAAGCAGGAGACCCCAAGAGGCTATGAGAGAGAAGTAGAGAGAGGGAGGTGGAAGGATACCCTTACAATAGATTGCAGGAAGGAGCTTGAGAGAGAGAGAGAGAGAGAGAGAGAGAGAGAGAGAGAGAGAGAGAGAGAGAGAGAGAGAGAGAGAGAGAGAGAGAGAGAGAGGAGTTACCTTGAGAGCCTACGAGGGAGAGAGTTAGCTCAATTCCCCCTATCTTGGTCTTTGCCTAAGCCATCTTCTCTTATGCTCTCCCATCTCAAATCCATTCCTCCTTCTTTATCTCTTGAATCCACTTGTGAATGATGGCCTCCAAGTGAAATATCTCTCCAAATGCTGAAACTCCCACCATAACCAATGAGAGCGCAAACCAAGGGACCACAACTACAGAAAATGCATCTCTTATGAATTAGGTGCACCCCGTTGTACTAGGGAAAAGAAATTAGGAGAAAAGAATATTTACATTAATCATTTCAACTTAATTGAGCATGTTTTGAGATAATGAGCGTACTAGGAAACTTTTTTTCGTCCCATTCATATCAGGTGATCAATTAAAATTGCACTTAGAAGTCGTTAAATTGCACATAAATTGCATGGAAATTTCATGCTAATATATATATGAAAAGTTTCAAGAATACACATTAAACTGTGATTAAGCTAGATAGATTTTATGCATCCGCATCTGTTTTCTTAGTTAAAATAATAGGAAATCCTATTACATCTCACAAAACATAGATTGAACTTGTGATAGAATACGTAGGGTTCTTAGGAAGTTGAAAGAATTTCAAACCCTAAAGATTTGAAGGCTTCTTCGCAAGGCCCATCTTGCTTGAAGCTGAAAGGAATTCAAAGTCCTTAAGTAACTATATGAATTATGTGACAAACCCTAGTTCAAATGAATACCCAGGGTTTCGTTGTAGGAAAACCATTGTCCCAAATTGCAATCATTATTGCAAGGATACTCCTTCATTCAAAAGAACAAGGAAATTAAATTAGGTTATCTCTAGAAATCTCGAATGATAACAGGGATAAAGCCAAGACTAGATAATATAGCATCAAATCAGAATTTCCTTCGACAGAGAGAACAAAGAATTGTCTAGTACATATTGTGCACTTCTACTTGTGTTTGTACTTAGGAACACTTTTTTGGAAAAGGAGTCATCTAACAAAGGAATTGATAAGAAGAAAATCTTCCAAATTAGATTCAAGTTGAAACACTTGGGAAAGGTGTGTTGAGCACCTCCAGCTAGCCACCAAAAGGGGGTTTTTGATAGCCACAAATGGATATGCATGATAACCCGAGGTAACCAGACATGTCCCAACACCTCTATCAAGTGAATACAAAATTGAATGAGCTATGATAGATATTACCAATGAGAATGGAAGCCTACTTACCTAAGCACTCCCTAAATCCCAGAAAGTCATGCATGGTCCACATGAGAATGGCTCGAATATTGGCGGACCGTCAACCATCGTGCTTGCTCGTATCTTCCATGGAGACCCCTTCCTCCCAAAAAATCTTAAGCTCATCGACTAATGGAAAAAGATACACGTCCATATTCTTGACTTTGTAGCGGCCGGGAATGAGCAAGCTAAGGATGAGGTGTCCTTTCTTTGTAGAAATCCATGGAGGGATATTGTAGTTAAAAAGGACTACAGGCCACACACTATAAGAAGTTGAGTGCAGACCGAATGGGTTTAGGCCATCCATAGCAAGACCAAGCCAAAGATTCCTTAGCTCTTGGACAAAGCTTGGAAAGGTAGAGTTAATGTGGCTCCATGCACGTGAATCTGTTGATATTCGTTGGACTCCATCTATGGATCTATTCTGCACATGCCACGTTGTCAAGCTCACCATGCCGGACGTACGAAACATGTGATGTATAAGGGGGATAAGAGAAAAGTGTCCAAGCACTTTTTGAGGGATGGTTTGCCCTTGCAAGTCTTGTCGATACATGTGAGCACCACACTTTGGACATATCTCCATAGTCTCATATTCTCCTTGAAAAAGTACACAACCGTTGACACATGTGTGGATGCTGTTGTAGTCCATGCCAAGCTTTCGTAAAACATGTCGCACATCATCATGAGACTCAAGCATTGTATTTGCAAGTGATAATACATGATACTTTAGTAACCTTTAAAAAAATCATAAAATACATTGAAAAAGCTTTTTTTTTCGATGGTGATAAAAAGAAATCAATGAAGTGTACGTAGAAGGTAACTGAACAACTTGATCACACTCGCATCACTCCACCCATATTCTGCTTGCACACTTAGGAGTGCAAATAGTGTCTTCAAGAAATATACTCAGTACCCATCATATAATGGTATGAATGCTTCCTCTCTAAGTGGATTAGATGTCTCGACATCCATGGGAATTAATGCATCGATCATTGCCTCCATCTCAAGCTCCAAGATTGTAGAAAATTTTAGAAGGCTGCATGTCTCCTCTAGTATTGATGGTATAGATTGGGTAGTACCTTCAAAGTGGTGGATTGGCTCATGCACTCCATCCATCACACGCCCATGAACTCTTCTAACTAGCCACAAAGGGTGCATTCCTCCTTGGCATGAGACATCACCTTCCTGCAATAAATTTTACGGCCATATCCAATGTTTTTGTATATGCTATTCAATTAGTTGCGAATACAATGCATGATTGATATACACTTTTCTTACTGTTTGCTCAAAATCTGAGATTGCCTGATCAGTGATCTCTGATAAACATCATGAGATTCTCAAACCTATTCAAAATTATCCTAAAATCTCTCAAACACTTCCAAACCATTCAATCATCATTCAAGTCATACAAAAATCACCCAAAAATCCAAGTAAAAATAGCCAAAAACACAGTCATATCAACCCTCAACAATCATTGTGTGCTTGACTTGATCGAGGATGGGATAGTAGAGTTTGTCTACTATCCAATGGAGGAGAATAAAGCAAATATCTTCACCAAAGCTCTTACAAAGGATCTACTTTGAATTCATCTTTAGAGACTTGGCTAGTACTGATGATCCATGGTGCTCAATACCCCACCCTTGTAAGGTGCTATCGATGATCTATAATGCTCTAAGTGTTAAGGCCCCCGCTCTTCACCTATCATCCATCTAGATCACCATCTAAGCATCACAGTGGAAGTGCATGGATGGACAGAGCCATCTTTTGTATCAGTTCATTTGAAAATTAAAGCAATTTCTATTCTTCTCATATCTGATGTGTGTTCTCTACCCCTTGATTAGATTCTATTAATTGTGCCATGTACAAGTGAGTATATGTATGAGGTCCATGCATCTATATCTCCATGTGCTACATTTAGAGGATGTGAATTGTATGAGATATAACATGATTTATACCTCAAGTGCATCAACATGCACCATTATGGTACATGGAGATTGAGTATAGTATGGCATGAGGAAGAGACCTCTAAAAAAAAAGTGGCAAGTTTCATCTTCAATTTTTGGCATCATCAACTGGCATATAGGATACTTGTACATGTGTTGCAATATCTATGATTTTTAGCTTATGAAAAACATACAAGAGAGGGCAGAAATTATACTCATCATGCCTTTTGTGACCATATAGGTCATGTTTAAGGATCTTATATAGTAACCATGCTAAAAGGTAGTCATGTATATTACCATTTGTGGATGGATTCTACATATTGTATAGCCATGATCAAGTAGATGATTTAAGCTTGTACAGAATGAAAAATACATGATTGTGGAACAAAATATATGCCTGAAGTACATATGACATGGTAGTTAAATAGGGAATCTTGGGTGCATTTTTAAGCAGTGTGCAACAAAGTACAACAAAGATACAGAATTGTATCAAGATGCTATCTTTTTGGAGACACTGATGAACATCTTGGCAGCTTGTAGGTGCAAGGCTTCAACTAGGAACTTCACAATGTCATGCTTAGATTTGTGGGCACCAAGAAGGTTGCTCAATTGGTATTCCTTGTTCACAATGGGACCAAATATTTCTTCCAAGCTGGAGCGCCTTGGGGGGCTAGGATCACCATGGTTAGGCAAGCATAGGTTCTCTTTTATTTATGGCCCTAAATGTGAATTGTGGAGCTTAAGAGGAGCTACTCTAGGATGGATTGGGTGTCAAGGTGAGCTAGAATAGTGCTCTATGGTAGGTTAACAAATTTGGTGAGCTATAGGGAATCAATCCATGGCTATGCATCAATGAGGGGCTTAGGATTAGGAGGGAAAAATTTCTTGGTTTTTGTAAGTTAGAAACTAGCCACAAGAGCAAGAATGATGAAGGGCAATACAAAAAAGAATCAACAATGCACAAACACTTGTTGTAGCAAGACATGCATGGCTATGTATACATAATTGTAGAAGTTGACAAGGGTAATATTTATTTATTATGCTTCTTTGTGCTAGATGAGAGGACTTCTATTAGGAACATGTAGACTACTTTGGCAATGTTGAGGCCATCTTTACAAATTGCAAACTCTCTAAAATGAAGAAAAATAAGTCAGCAAAAGTCATGGCTAAGGATTAACCTACCAACTACAAGTTAAGTTACATCACTTGCCTATAAACTTGTGTTGGTGAAGGCTTGAATTCTAAACTTGCACATAAACTTGTGGTAAAGACGATAAAATTCACAATCAGAATTAACAAACACATATGTATGAAACCAATTGCTATAATATTTTATAGAGAGAGAGAGAGAGAGAGAGAGAGAGAGAGAGAGAGAGAGAGAGAGAGAGAGAGAGAGAGAGAGAGAGAGAGAGAGAGAGAGCTGAGAGAGTGTGGGTGGGTGTGTGTGACAACACAACATGCATATACACAAAAACTCAAACATTTAGCAAGCCTCCTTGCCACACATGTGCACGTGAAAAGTTTACACATACACATAGAGAGTGATAGAAGAGAATTCCCTCATCAATCCTCATGACATGCATATGTCAAGTTCACAATGCATATCAGTCGTATGACCCCTTTTATCCTACATGTGTATGTAAGTGTCTGTACACACATACACATGTACACATACTAAGTGACAAGAAAGAATTGCCTCATGACATGCATATGTTGAATTCACGGTGCATGCCAATCAACAAGCCTCTCCTAATACACACACACTATATAACATGAGAGAGAGAGAGAGAGAGAGAGAGAGAGAGAGAGAGAGAGAGAGAGAGAGAGAGAGAGAGAGAGAGAGAGAGAGAGAGAGAGAGAGAGAGAGAGAGAGAGAGAGAGAGAGAGAGAGAGAGAGAGAGAGAGAGAGAGAGAGAGAGAGAGAGAGAGAGAGAGAGAGAGAGAGAGAGAAAGTTATATTAACGTCTTCTAAAGACCAAAACTGGCCAATAAGACAAACTGTGATACAACTGATGAGGTCCAGCTATCCAAAATAAAAGTGCTGAATGAAAAGCTAAAAACTGGAAACTGAAAATACGGTGCTGTGAGTGTGATAAGTGTCGTGTATGTGTATGTGCGTATGTAGCTCTGGTACTCCAGATAATGGTTACAAAAGAGCCCCTATGTCGGCTGTGATAGGGGAACAACTGTCGGCTGTGATAAAGTGGTGCGATGTGTATATGTAACAGATGCAGGGAGATATACTATCCTGGGATGTAGTAGCAGCCGTCGAAGTCCCTAATAGCAGGTGATCCCTCCTGGATGCAGGATGTGGTACATCGGCAGTGGAGAAAGAGCAAACTGGAGATTTGAGATCCAATGTGTCGAGTGTCGTCGGATCTCAGTCTGCTGTTGATGTAGATCAAGAATCCTCCGGATCTCCTGTCGGTGTGGCTGTGGGGTCCGAAACCCACGGATCCTCGTGCGGCGTCGGGTACGCTGGTCCTCAGCCTGCTGTAGTGTGAGCCCGGAGGTCTGGCTGGAGGCTGGTACAGTAGCTCTCACTCTGTCTGTCTGAAAGAACTGTGTAATAGTCGTCTGGGTGGGCCCCTCTCTGACTGGGACCCGCTGTGTGCTCTGCTCTCTGATGTGCCATGCCTCTCCCAGAAAACGGCCAAATGATCTCTGATCCATATCAGTCATACATCCCTGAAGTGAGCTGCTCAATGTGTATCTAGAGAGAGAGAGAGAGAGAGAGAGAGAGAGAGAGAGAGAGAGAGAGAGAGAGAGAGAGAGAGAGAGAGAGAGAGAGAGAGAGAGAGAGAGAGAGAGAGAGAGAGAGAGAGAGAGAGAGAGAGAGAGAGAGAGAGAGAGAGATTATCTAGAAGGCAAGGAAGAGAATGAGTGCTTGATAGGTCCCCTTGAGCCTCTTTTTATAAATTTTGTGACATTTGACTTTTTTTGTGTATGGTGGGCCCATTATGCTTTTTTTTCCTTGATGGATCTTCCCATGTTCTAAGGAGGCCTAATAGGTTTTTCGTAGATAACAAGTTACCTTTTACCTGCTCAAGAGTAATCGGTCATCAATTAAACATCTTGGTATACTAATCATGCATCCTATTTACATATTTTTTAACTAATTTTGTAAATATTTAATCTGTGGATTATGTATCTAGGTATACATTATACATATACTTGTATACACAAATATATGTGCATGTGTGCATATCTAGAAAAATATGTGCACATGTACATATGCCTTAAATCTTCACTTTACTACGTATACACATTTGTGCATCTTTTTCTACAAATGCATACATGTACATATATATGTACATGCATGATTATGTAGTAAAGTAAATGAGGCCATATTGGCAAAATCACCCTTTGCCTAGCTAAAGGTACTTCCATATTCATGCAACAATTTTGTTATCTATATGAAATATCATATTAAAAAATATTTTAGTCAAAGGACATTGATTTCCTAGTTGTAAGTAGGAAAATCATTTCCTTTTTAACTAGAAGGACTATATAATTTGCTAGTTAGAGAATAGAAATTTACTAATTATAACTAGTGAAGATCAAAATCTTCTAGTTAACTTAGTATTGTTATTGGCTATACAATAAGTTACTATATAATATTTCTAGACATGGCTTTATTTTTCTCAATAGGAACTAGAAAAAGGGCCTTACTAGGTAGAAGAACCTCATGATGCCAAAATTCTCTAGTTATAACTAGAAAATGTTGCATTTGTTATCTTCACATATATATAACTATGCATTGTGTACATATATAAGGGGTCCCCACTTAGCTATAGGCCATTAGCCTTTACCCCAACAAGCTCCCACTTAAAGTCCAATATGACTCTATCATAATATTAAAAAAAAGTGAAGATACTATCCACTCACTATCAACGCTCTACAATATGCAAACTACTAAAAAGGTAAACCTTTCATGAGAATATCTGTAGGGCTATCGATATTGACTAGCTCAAAATGCTTGCCCTCTAGTAGCTCCCTAATGAAGTGATACTTCATCTCAATGTGTTTTATTTTGGCATGAAAGATACGTTTCCATGCCAATTGAACGACACTCTAACAATCACAATGTAATGTAGGCACCTATTTTGCAATGCTCGAATCTCCCACTAGATGAGTAGGGCATATAGCTTCCTTACAGTCCTCAATGGTTGTAACATGCTCTGTGAATGGTAGATAAAGCCACACATGAGTGCAATTGAGTGATCCAAGAGATTGCACCACCTGTGAAAGTGAATGCAAGTCTTATATAGCTGCTAACAACTCTCATTACATAGGCAATGTTTAGATATATAGCAATCATGATGTACATCAAAACCACCAATTGTGGATGCATATGTAACCTTAGCCATTTTAGCCTTCTCCTTATCTATCTTGGGGTTGTCTTCTTGGATAATTTTTAAATATGGAGACAATGGAGCATTGATAGCCTTCTCTCTCTCTCCATATTGAAACACTTTACCTTCCCAATGTATCCCTTTTGAGACAAATATAGCATCTACTAATTTGTCTTGATCTCACATAATCCACATACCAAGAATGTGACCAGCATTTCCCACAAGTCAATTATATCAAAGGTTGCATAAATATTTTCTTTAAATGTATTCACATCCATGGCTAAGTTCCCAACAACGATCAACATAACATCCACATAAAGAATCAAGATAATAAGGCTACCTCCCTAACATTCCTTGTATATAGGCATTTATTAATCTCACTCTTACCGTATCCCTAAGACTACATAAAGGCATTGAACTTATGATACCATTCCTTGGGATCCAATTTCAAACCATATAAGCTCTTTCATAGCTTAAATACCAATGGATCCTTACCTTCCATAAAAAACCCCTCACATTATTGCATGTAAATACTGTCCCCATACAAGAAAGTGGTCTTTACATCCATTTGAACCAACCTTATATCATCTCTAGCAACCAAAGAAAGAACCATATAAAGGATGGGTCTTCTCGACTACTATTGAGAAGACCTCATCATAGTTGAATCCCTTTTCCTACTTGAATCCTTTGGCCACCACTAATCTTGCCTTTATACTTAGGCAATGCAATTAGATGGAAATACCTTCAATCTATAGACCCACTTACATAGTAATGTATGTTTTCCCTTTAAAATAGATCTATGTTGACTTCGAAAGCTTAATTCCAAGATAAAGAAATATCACTTCCCTATTTCTTTCACTGACCAATTTTTAGATACAATCACAGGAAATGAGTTGTACTCTCTATTGGAAAAATTCAATGGATATAATTAGGTGAAAACTGTAGAAGAAGACCAGTCCAAGATGACCTTCACAATAGAATGAGGGACCTAAAGCGTGCTTTTAAGCTAGACCAACCAATTTACTATGCAAGCCAAAAATTCACTGATAGAGAGTGCAACTATATAATGATAGAGGTTGAGTGCTTGGCAATGGTGTTTGCATTGGAGAAGTTTTGGCATTACCTTATGTCAATACCTTTCAAGTTTTATGTGAATCGTGAGGCCTTATCCTTCCTGATGAATAAGGTCAATGTGAAAGATAAAATGATGAGATGGCTACTTGTATTCCAAGAGTTTGATTTGCAAGTGGTCACTAAACTTGGTCATTTCTATGTCCTAGTATCTTTAACAAAGATAAAAAGAATCTTCTATTGGAATCCGCCCCCCTACACCCTGCTTGGTGGTGCTCTATACAAGAAAGGAAAAGATGAAGTATTGCATAGATGCATAGCAAAAGATGAGATTGTAATTATTATAAAGGCATGTTATCATGAGCCATGTGGAGGATACTTTGCAAGAGAAGTGACAACAACAAGAAAGGCTTTGCTTTGCAGAATACTGATGACCAATCCTCCATAAATATCCCTATGATTATTGTAAGCATTGTGATGCCTATCAATGAATGGGAAAGCCTACAAAAACTAGTGCAATATTGTTAAAACCTATCTTCCCTTTGAAGCCATTTGAGAAATGGGGCATCGACTTCGTGGGCCCAATCAACCCTTCAACCAAATAAAAGTATAATAAATACATTATGGTATATATTGATTATGTGACAAAGTGGTGTGAAGATAAAGCTCTCAAGAAAGATGATGGCAACATCATGTCTCTATTCTTGTATGAGAATATTATCACCCACTTTGGTCGTCCTTTGGAGTTTGTAGGTGAGACATTTCTCTACAAGATGCGTCATTGCAAGTCCACACCCTATAGCCCAAATCCAATGGCCAAGTTGAAGTCACCATTTACATCTTCTATTTGATCTTACAATTGTTGCACATCACTATGATTGAGATGATTGACTTACATAGAACCTATGGGTGTATAGAACCTCCATAAGGCCAAAATAAAACATACACATTTCCAACTAGTCTATGGTACAAAAGTCATCTTTCTTGTTGAAATGGAATGCCCTCTTTGCATATGGCCATTACAAAGTGCCTATAGATACAAAGCCCCTACAAGGTCATCTCTTGCACTTAAAATATTTGGATGAGACTCAAAGGATGGGTTTAGAGTGCATGGAAGGCACACAAACTTGATGCAAAGCTTACCGTGACAACTTCATCAAACAAAAAGAATTCAAAGAAGGTGATCACATCTTGGTCTATGATTCACGCTGATCCAAGAAAACCACAAAAAAATATTTGTCTAACACTTTGTTGATTTTTTGTACATTTGGAGCTTTGAAATAAAGAAGAGGGTGGGAACAACCTCTTGGGAAATCCAAGAAATCACTAGATGGAAATATTACATGGACCGATTTACCAAGGGGGGGTGAAGAGCAAAGATCAATGGAGGAAGGTGAAGGGAAAATGTATAATGTGAAAAGAAAAGATATGAAATAGATTTGGAGCCATCCAAAGGGCATGTGAGGCTCATAATGTCATGACTTTGGAGCCTTATGATAATTCAACCACATGGAACCCTTCTTGGAAGCATTAGTGGAAGAAAAATCAGATACATGATTTTGTAAGATTTTTAAAAAATACTTTCACTTCGATCCAAAAAAACTTTTCAACATGAAAGTTGTAGCACGTGAGCTGAAGTTTTGGTTCGTATTTTTTTATAATTCTTTAGAGCTACAAGTCGGGAGATATGGCCAAAATGGTGGACACCAACTTTTTCCAACTGCGATGGAGACCACCTCCCAATTTTATACACACCCACACTTTCTTCCCCACACTTAACACTTCCATAAAATATCATTCATTAGACTCCCAACCCTTTCCCTCTCTTCTCCTCTCTCTCAAGCTAATAAACCATTAGAATTCCTCTCCTAAATCACCCTTAATTGTAGTAGTAATCTATGAGTTCTCATTACTCTCTCTCTATTATTGCTAGATATGATCTTATTTTATGAAGATTCTCTATATTTTTTTATAGGAGAGCTCTTGGAATCAAGCTATGGGGGGGAGAATGGAGACAACTCATCTATGATGGAACTTGTTTATGTACAAAATTGATCAACAAAACATCTAGATGGAGCTTTCACATTGGTGGAATCGCCTTAATGTAGCTTTGGTAGTGTTAATTCCTATTCTATCTTAACCTCCTCTCTAAACACCCTCAAGGCTTATATAAAGAGACCTTCCCCTTTGTAATTTGCAAGAAGAGAGAGAGCCAAGAGGCATTCTTCAGCCCTATTGAGCCTTCCCCATTCTCTCTCATGAGGTAATGTAGTTCATTCCCTTACTATAGCTTATGCATACTCTATAGTGTAATAAGCCCATGCTATTGGTATCCATATTGTGTATATTGGTTATGTCTCGAGGGTTCTCCATATCTTAAGTTTATTGATTTATCTATTTTTTGTAGTTCTCTCTCTCTCTCTCTCTCTCTCTCTCTCTCTCTTAGTCTCCCTCTCTTCTCCCTCACAAGCTCCTCGCCCTCTTGCATAGCGTCCTAGTCCGCTCTTCCATGACTAGGTGGTGCCCTTACCTCATTCACTTTGTGGCAGAAGGGAGTTTTGCATAGTATAGAGGCTGCCATATCGAATTTCCTTCGTCAACACTTTGGCAAGTTTCCTAGAAAGCTTCAATAGCGTTGAATGGGCCCTTAGAAGATACTTGTGCTCAACCCTAATGGTTATGTATAGATAGAAGCCATAGATGCCTCAAATGATCTCTTCTTGATCAATGGCTATTGCCTGAAGAAATATTTCCTTCCTTGGGGACTCTGAGAATCACAACAAATAGCTCCTATTCTAGGAGTCACTCCTTAATTCTTCTCATGCTACTTTTGATAGCCATCATCATATAGATTTTTTTGATAAAGAAATGATTGCTACTATATCCTTTGTTGCAGCTCCTTCCTTTGTTCTATTCTCCTTCCTTCCAATCCAATAGATGTCATGCAATTGGTCCTAAACATTTGTATTCTTGCCTTTGAAAAAGAAAAATAAAAAAAGATAGGTTATGGGAGAAAATAAATTTGGTCCCTGCCATGCTAACCTAATCTTCGAGAAATGGCGGAAACACCCTTAGGAGTAGGGATAAAAATAGGAAAAAGAAATGTTATGGAAGGAAATGAAAAAATTCATTGTCATAATAGGCATCGCTCCAAGAAAATGTGCTAAATACCTTGGGTGGGAAGATAGCTGTGGATGTAACGTGTCCGCTTGACCACTTGTGGGACAGTCTTAGCAGCCCATCGGAGGGGAGTCTAGAAAGCACCACCTGGCACTCGCAAGGAATGTCACAAGGTTTGTGATCTAGGTCTTCCTGAGTCTGTCCCAAAGCGGAAGTATCCGGTTGTTCCCACTTAGGACCGATCTGTAGTCAGGGTTTCTTTCCTATCAGCTAAGTCTCTAGGAAGTAGCTAGTGTCGAGCTCTAGATGACCCATTTTGAGTAGGAACAACAGAGTCGAAGCAGATTTATGCTACACTTGGTTCATAGAGAATGAGAAACGAGAGAGATGCACCGCTCAACCTCTCTGCCCGTAGGGCATAGTCCCATTCCGGTCCTCTAAAACGGCATGAATCGGGCTCTAACTTAACAATACCTAAAGTCATCCGACGGTAAATCCTTGTTAGAAGCCTCCTAGTTCTCTTGGACCACCCAACCACAGGACGGACCCATCAGGGGATTCTGTCCACCCGCTTCTCTTGATAGATTTAGTTGTCTAATTAGGTCCTACCACATTTATGTGCAACATTTAAAATCAGCTTCATTAATTAAGCCTTTTAGGACACAGAGTTCGTTCACATAATTTACAACACATACATAAAAACAAAACAAGCAGTCCTTTTATCAAACAAGTTCCTTAACTTATCTTTAAGTTAATCTTTGTCTCTTGCCCATACAGGAGAATTATGTATCCCTTCTGTCCAACAGAAGTACTCGGTCCAAGTCTCATGGCACCGAAATTTCCATCCTTTATCTAGAATAGGATCTTCCAACGTCCTAGACATTGGGCTCACGGGGATCTCCAACTCCATTCTGGACAGGCAAGGGGTGCCCAAAGCTCCACCTGACCCACAAGTGGTCTAGGAGTGAGATGCCATTTCTATGGTTGGCCTTTTCACCACTCGACCATTGGCATGTGAATCGAGCAGTGCCCTCTCGGGATAATCCGCGATGTGATCTTGGAGATGATCCACGTGTGCAAAATATAATTCTTTAATTAATCCAATTAAAATTCAAGCACAATCAAAGCAATCAACCCTAATATCATCTTCTAGAAAAACATTCCTTTATTCCCATGGCAACTTGTCATTACAGACCCTTACCATTCATTTGCCATCAACACAAGCCTTGGAATATTTATCCAAATCACAATGTAACAATCCCTTGATTGAAAGAAAAACATTTAGGGTGTTGTTCAATCAACCAACAAAACTAATTGTATTTTTCCCAAACAATACAATAATAGACGCGACAATAATTCCATCGCATATTCACTCTCCCCCTTGGGGCCAAAGAGTAGAATTTACTTAATATTCCCTCCTTTAGCCTAAGGCATATGCTAAAGATTCCAATACTATACATGACTTAAGTCTTGTCATTCCAATGCAAATTAATCAATCTAGCAAGAGCATTTATGCCTCTTCTCTAAGTGACAATTATCTTTTAGCATTTTCTTACTATGCAATATTTTTTCTTGGCTTTATCTTCCTTTCTCCTAAGGCAAGGAGTCGCATGTCATCGATGTAAAATTTACATAATCTCTCCCATGTATGTACCGTGTATATGCATTTGCAAACTTTAGACAATATTATCCTTGGTAAAGATTAATCAAAGACTCATCGATGCTCAATACTTTAGTGTCCCATATGTTGCTTATGCTATGCATGGATTCATCACATAGCAACTAGGTGCAATTTAACTCCCTTTGATACAAGCACTCCACAAACTTCATCTTTGAATATTTGAGATGCGATTTATCATTTTCAATGATCTATTCTAGCACCACAAGGGTACGGGGCCTAATGCATCTCTTGCGAGCATTAAAACAAGCATCTATCAATTTGAAAATACATTACTTATGACCGGTACCGCAATTGGACTGATAGTGATGCCTTTGCCCGAAGCTTTGTTGTTGCTGGTTGTAGGTTTGTCATCCGCATGCAACATTCCTCGCTTGGAGGCCATTGTCCACAAGTAGACTCAAGAGATTAAGAAGGTGGAATAGATTTGAGATGGGAGAGCGAAAGAGAAGATCGAGATAGAGGGAAATTGTGCAGCCTCTCGGGGTAACTCTTCTTTCTCTCTCTCTCTCTCTCTCTCTCAAGCTCTCTCTCACAATCTCTTGGAGAGGTATACTCTCTCTCTCCCTCTCTCTTGTAGCCTTTCGGGGTCTCCTTATGCTCCCTTGTTCCTCCCCATGCCTCATATTTATAATGAATTATAGAGGAGGGGACAAGTCTGAGAACAAGAGTGGAGGGGCTCTTAGAAGACTCAGTGATCTGATGCTCAGATCATAAATCTGATGGTTGCATTGGCTCCAAATGGGGATGTGAGTATGGGTTGCCCTTTATATTCCTCCACATAGTGTGAGACAAAGGGTGGGGCAAGTGACTGGTCTCTTTCCATTCAATTCAAATGAGAGGTGAGTTGTGTGAATGGAGTGTTTCACATATGGGTTGGCCTCTTAATACACAAAGCTCGATTTATTCTCTACATGTGACAGATGATTTTTGATGGACTTCGTCAAAGGCGGTGGTGACAATTAGTACGATTTTAAGTAACAATGCCTGAAAAGTGCTTAAAAGAGCCACTGGATGGCGGTCAAAGAATATTCATAATTTTTTGGCATGGTAGACGAGACCCTGGGAGATGCCGGCAGTGCGGGACCTCAAGACGGGTGTGCAAGAATTTTTGGCTCACAGTTTGGACCCCAGAAGCGGGAGATAGACCAGAAAAAGGGCCAAAGAATGAGAAGCCAAAGGGTCTGACCCTTAGGGGCCCCCTTTGGCCCCAAAAAAATTACGAAATGAAGGGGGGGAGCTGTTTTTTTCACATGGATGAAGAAATGGAGGGGATGGAGGCGCATAACAATGAAATGGAGGGGGGAGGACTCCATAGCCATAGGAGAGCCTCCATATACCCATACCATCTGAAGACAGTAGCAAACTAAAGACTTTCCACACTTCCTATTGCTAGCCTTCGCCTGTCAAATGATGCACTGAGCAAAGAGATACAAAATCAGTCTTTCTCTCTCCTCCATCTCTCTCCTCTAAGCGGTGGTTTACATGTAAGAAATCAAGAAGAAGAGGGGCTAAAGGATGCTTGTCCGACTATGATCGAATTGCTTCAAGATGAAGAGGAGGCTGGGAAAAGAGGTTCAAGATTGAAGAATGGTTGCTAGTCGGTCCGTGGGCTACCCGGAATAATTATTAAAAAACCCGCAACACGCAAGACACGTGGTATGCTCCAATTTTATGAAGAAATTTGCTTGTTTTTGTTGTCTCATGGTCCAAATGTTATTCATATGCAATGAATGTTTGCTTGAATCTTGTTTGCCTCATGTTTGAGGGATGTAACTACAAAAATGTAGAATCCATAACGATTTAGAGCTGGTATTAATTTGTTAAAACTCGCAAAATGTCATTTTTCAATGAAAATTAGTGGTTTGTCCGACTTTGAGTTGGGAAAAAGGAGTAGAAAGGGGATAAAATCAGAGAAAATGTTAAGTTTCAGTAAAAATAATAAGGCAACACAAATAAATCAGAAAATACCTATTTTCTATGAATAATAAATAGAAAAAATAAAGAAAATTGGGGTTTTCACGCTACAAAAATATGAAAAAAAAAGATTTATGTGTGTAAATATTTGGCGAGGTTAAAGCATGAGGTCAAGCCTCAGTTTGGCCTCGTCCTTTGTGTTATAGTATGTGTTTATTATTTTTTACATACAAAAATGATATAAAACAACCATTTACACCTATGCAACACAGCAACACCTAAACGGTGGGGGGGGGAGGAAGTTTGTGTGACGATCTAATTTTCCTCTTTGTGCATAGCATTTAGGGATCGTTCCATAATTAAATATAGGCGACCAATAGCACGGAAGTTCCGGTGCTAGTCCCTAAAGTAGCGCAACACGTAACACTTAGTTAAACTTCATGAAAGGGCTATTTTTCGCACCTCACATGGCTGGTTTTTTTAAATTATAAAATGGTTGTGCACAATCGTCATACACCTTGCATCAAGCATGTCACGTGGTATCTCCTGGAATGCATTGCAATTGATTGATAAACTTTGACCAACGTTGAGAGGACAGGAAACCTAAGTCATTGGTTAGACGGTTGCTTCCATTGGGGAAAGTTTTATGAGGAAAATCAAAATCTCTTGGAACACTGAATTATGAAAGAGTGGAGTTTGTGTGTTATGTTTTATATGTTGGAGCGACACATCTTGGGGCCAATCCCCAAGGTGTAGGAGAGTCGCAGTGGAGCAATGGCAATCAGTGAAGAGCTGCTTCCCTATGTGTGTATTACGAGGCATTATGCCTATATATTATGGGATCTCCCTGTGAGGAGAAGGGAAGGTGAACGGTGGACTACATATTAAATACAAATGCAAAATCTTCATAAGCATTTAGTGCAAAGTGAGTTTTAGATGCTTCTGACCCGCAAGGCCGTGTGGTGGGGTTGTCTACCGTATGCATGAGGTCTGAATAGTGCCATAGCCAGTGCCAGCCTATTTTAGGTCCCATCAATGGTGCGTCTGTCGAGAGCTGCCAACAAGTCGTGGTTCTCAAATCTAGGGTCTTTAGGGACCAAATAGTTGGTTTATGTCCTTTGACAAGGACCATTAAGCCGAAATACAAAAAGCAGAACGTGCTGAGAGGGCTAGACGGTGGTTGGAGATTGTAAGACACTACTCTCCTCAAAGGAGAAGCCTGTTACGCATAAGTGGTAGTGGTTCTAGCAATCTAGGTGTTACGAGTAGCTCTTTGAGTGCAAGTGGAAGTCTTGGTACTTCCTTGTTTCCATTTAATCAACCCACAACAAGTGGGGGTGTAGTGTTGCCTACACAAACTCTTGTTGTCAATTCGATTGTAGCCATGGCACAACCTACCGCAATTCCAGCAAGTACACTAGATTTACCGGCATTAGGAGCACCGTTGCCCATTTTCCATGGGTTAGCAGAAGAAGATGGAGAACTCCACATTAAGGAGTTTCAAATGCTCATGTTCAACTATCGAATCCAAGACGAAGGACACCTAATGATGTTCTTCAACATGACGTTAAAAGGAAGAGTGGCAGTGTGGTATCATGGTCTAGAAGCTGGAACCATAACTAGCAGTGCCCAATTCTTTATGGCTTTTTGTAGAGAGTTTGCCCCTGAGAAGGGTGGGCAATATTGGTTGCGTGTTCTGAATGTAACACGCCAAGAGCCAAATGAGAATGTCCAGGCATATGCCAAGAAACTAAAGCAAGTTCTTTGCAAACCTAACGCTTATATTCCTATTTCAGCGGCTGCACAGTTGCAATATTTTCTACATGGATTGGATTTTAATATCCAGGTGCAGCTGAGTAGTGTTGCTTTGGCCGATATTGACACTGTCATTACCCAAGAAGAAGGAGTAGAGTCGCGCTTACAAGCGGCTTATGCAGCAAGGATAAATTGGATTGGTAATAATTTGGCCTTGACCAATGGGAGTCAAGGGGACTCCATGTTAAAGTGGTGTGGTGGCCAACATTTTCCTAGGAATTGCCCGAATGTCAAATGTGATATTTGCGAAAAATTTGGCCACTTACCTGCTACCTGTTGGAGTAAGATCAGTTCTCTCCAACAAGGGAGTAAATAACCAGGTCTAGTTAACCATCACACACAAGGGAATAATCTCCAACAAGACGATGGACCAAGGCAAATACTGCAAAGAGGAAAGGTTGTTGTAGAGGAGTTACCTCATGGTAGTGGAGTCAGCCTTATTGAGGCGGTACGTGTCAATGATGGTGAAACTTCTAATCTACGAGCCGTAACAAGAGGTCAAAAGATTAAAGAGTGTGACAAAGGAATTGTAAAACCTGTCGAGGGAAGCCCTAAGCAAGATGCTAGGGAAAAGCGAGTCCTAAATCCTAATAAGAAAGGTGGACCGTTAAGACCTGTTGGTAGTAAACTCGATCTCGAGGAGGATAAAGGATTGCCAAGAAAGAAGGTAAAGGCTAAAAAAGAGGCACCAAAGCCGATGGAAAGACTAAAGGAGAGAATGGTTTCGTGCGAGAAGAGAACTTTGGCTAATTACCACGACTTTGATCTAGCAAGTTCCCTTTACGAAGTCAAACCAGACGTGAATCTCTTGCAATTGATTAAAATTTCTCTAGGAGTATGCAAGGAATTCAAGAAAATCCTACGTATAGGGTATATAGTAGAACCTTTGGGCATAGCTAGAGTGGGGGAAGATTGATTCGATCATGTTGAAAAGCATTGCCCTAGGGTTCTAGCATATGTGGATGGAATATTAGTGGAGCACACTATCGTGGACACTGGATCCTCCGTCAATATCATAATTTCACACTTGATGGAGAGGTTAGGTCTGGAGATCCAAAAAGGCGGCTCCACACTTCTTAGGATGGTTGATGATAGTCTAAGACAACTAGAAGGTTGCATTACTAAGGTCCACGTTACAGTTGCGAGCGTGGAATGCTATCTAGACTTTAGGGTGATAAGGTTTGCAGGACGTCCTAGCTATCCGGTTTTGCTAGGCAGGCCATGGATTCTACAGATAGACTGTCAAGTTGATATATCCGTTGGTCAAGTGATTCTAGGTCGAGGTGCCCATCATGTAATAGTGGATGCTTACCCTGAGTCTCCTCAGAGTGAGAGAGCTCCACTATCCTCCACTGAACTAGAAATAGTAGATGATCCGTCTGGTAGTGAGACGTCATTGAGTGATGGATCTAAGGAAGGGTCCACTATAGAGGATATTTATCAGATAACCTTGAATGAGCCGATAGAGCCTCATGATCGAATGAGAGACGTGGACGTTATTGAGCTGGATCTTGGTATGCTAAATGATTCGCGGTCAATTAAATTAGGGTCCATGCTCAGTTCAAAAGAAAGAGAGGATTATGTGTCCTTAATTCGAGAGTACCGTAATATCTTTTCTTGGAGCTATGATAAACTTCGGGGTATTCCTCCCAATCTAGCTATGCATACTATTCCTGTAAAGGAAGGTACATGCCCTGTACGCCAAAAAGTAAGGCGTATGCCTTTTGAATTAAGGGATGGGTTGTACGAGGAACTACAGAAGTTGCATAAAGAATGGTGTTCACCAGTAGTGATCATGAAGAAGAAGAATAATCAAATCCGGCTTTGTGTAGACTTTAGAGAGCTGAATAAGTAGGTTGTTAAAGATTACTACCAGTTGCCATTTATTGACCAAATTTTGGATCAACTAGCGGGTAGGGAAATCTATTCATTTATGGACTGCTTTGCAAGGTATAACCAAATGGCGATCGCTGAGAAAGACAAGCTAAAAATGATGTTTATTACAGTCTTCGATACCTTTGTGTACCATGTGATGGCATTTGGGTTGTATAATGCATCTGGTTCGTGGCAAAGAACAGCCAACAAGACCTTTGGAGACATTTCCCTAGAGGAGCTAAAAGTATTCATTGATGATCTGGTGGTAGCCACTGTAAGGGATAGACAGTTGATCTTTTGCGCAAGTGTTTTGAGTGTTGCAGAAAATTTTGCACAGCTCTTAACCCACAAAAGTGCATCTTCAAAGTCCCTTACAGGCTCTTGTTAGGCCATGTGGTTAGTTCTGTAGGGATTGCGATTGATCCTGAAAAGATCAAGGTCATAGTCGCCACGAGTCTGCCACATACTCCAAAGGAAGTGCATAGCTTTCTGTCATCAGTAGGGTATTATAGGAGGCTTATCAATGCCTTGGTAGAAAGAACGTTGCCACTGATGAACCTATTTTCCTTTAATTGTCAGTTTTCATGGAGTGATGCTTGCAAAGTATCTTTTGACAATGTGAAGCAGGAGCTTGCCAAAGCACCTGTTTTAAAAGCACCAAAAAGGGGTGAAATGCTCTATATATTTTCAGCAGCAACCAGGTATAGTATCAGCTCAGCTCTGTTTGGCCCGAATTTGGGAGGAAAAGTGGTACCATCCGATAGCTTTTTCTAGTCTGAAGTTGGGCATATTGAAAATTAACTACACCTATATGGAGAAGTTGTGCCTTGCGATGGTATTTGCAACCAAAAAGTTCAGGCATTACATTTTTTATGAGAGGGTTGTTTTTTATATAAAAGGGGAAGGGCTTCGATTGTTGTTGAATAAGTTATAGCCGCCTGATCGGTTAGCAAAGTGGTTAATCACTTTGCAGGAATTTGATTATGAGATTAAGAGCAAGCCACCAAAGCTTCAGGGCATTGTAGAGTGTCTTGTGGATTTTGGAGAGCCAAAAGAGGTCGTGCTTGAAGGAAGTGACATGGAAACTTTGTTCAAGATTGATACGGCATCTATTCCCTCATGGTATGTTGTTATAACACACTATCTTTCTACAAGAGAGACTGGAGCTACTTTATCAAAATTGGAGAAGAGGAAGGTTAAACAGCAGGCATTAAAATTTTCCTTGATCACATGAACATTATATTGGCAGGGTATTGATGATATTTATCACCGATGTGTGATGCCTGATGAGGTTTCCTTTATTTTGGAAGAGTGCCATGACTCCGCTTGTGGAGGGCACTTCGGTGGGCAGTTGATGGCACATAAGGCTTTACGAGATGGATATTGGTGGCCGTCCATCTTCCAAGATTCCTTTGAGTACGCTAAGAGATGTGATACATATCAAAGGCATGACAGTAGAGAGAATAGGAAATGCCCACTTACGCCTATCATGGCTATCCATCCATTTGAGAAGTGGGGCATTGACTTTGTGGGTCCTATCATCCCGTCATCTACTACTTAGAAGAGGTACATTATAGTAGCAATTGATTACTTTACAAAGTGATCTGAAGCACGGGCGACGAGGCACGACAATGTAAAAGAGACTGCTAGTTTCCTACTTGAGCAGTTAGAAGCACGGGTGATGAGGCATGACAATGCAAAAGAGACTGCCAGTTTCCTACTTGAGCAAATCATCTGCCGATTTGGTCTGCCAAAGGAAATAGTATTAGACCATGAAACTCACTTTTTAAATAAAGTGATTAAAATTCTGAATGAAGCATGGAAAATCAAGAATAACAAGACGAACCCCTATAATCTGCAAGCTAATGGACAAGTTGAAAGTACTAATAAGCAGCTTATGGGTATCCTATCCAAGATAGTCTCCGAAAAGAAGCAGGACTGGGATACAAAATTATATGTGGTAGTTTGGGCATATAATACGATGTTTAAACGAGCCACTGGCCACACCCCATTCAAATTAATGTATGGGGTCTTACCCTTAGAAATTGAGTTGCCGACCATTAGATTCGCAATCAATCATTCTCTAGGTGATGAAGATGCCCTATTTGAGCGGTTTAGGACTATAGCCCACTTAGACGAGCTCAAATTGCAGAGTTTGTTGCACTAGGAGGTAGCTAAACGTCGGATGAAATGGTTGCATGATGTGAAAGCGAATAAATATACTTTTAAAAAGGGCATTTTGTTTTATATTACGATGCGCATAGGGAGCTATTCCCTTACAAGATAGTTCGGATAGCTAAAAATAAGTCCATAGTTCTATTAGCTGATCTACAAGGGGTGGAATTTAAGAATAAGGTTAATCTTAATAAGATTAAACCTTATTATTTCTAAGTATGCTAATGCGCTAAATGCATTGCAGGTGTACGCTGGGGTTGATTTGAGACCTGCAAGAGAGCTTAAATTGGTTGATGGGGCAGTTAATCCCTTATTTGGAGCACCCATATCTCGACAAAGATATCATCAGGGGAGGCTTATCTGGTGGAACAAGGGATATAAAGTGATTGAGCAAGAATTAGACGGTACCTTTGTGTGGGAAATTAAAGTTTTCTGCCATCATTGTTTGCAAATCTTGACAAGCATACCTATTGAGTTTAATGAAGAAGGTGCGATGGAGCCATCAGTTCATCCTCTAAATATGTTGAACTTTGACTATCATAATTACGAATAGGGGAGTTCTTGATGGCTGGCTATGTAAACCCATTATGGACATATACATCATACTTTGATGGAGCATCCAGGGACCCTAATAGAAAAGGAAGTGTTGGGGTAGTTATCCGAGATTCACGACGTAGAGTTACAATGAAATTAGCTGCTTACCTCGAGGTAGGATTTACTAACAACATGGCAGAGTATAAAGCCTTGATTATGGGATTGAAAATTGCTAAGAAATGTGGTATTAGATGGTTGTTAATAAAAGGGGATTCCCAGCTGATCTTAAATCAACTCAATGGGACATATACATTCTGGAATCCTCTCCTTCGTATGTATCATCAAACTACTATAACCCTACTTGATGAATTTGAGAGCATATCTCTTCAGCTGATTCCACGTTATTGGAATCAATTTGCGGATTCCTTAGCTAATTTTGCTTATGAAGAGGACCTCTTTTTCAACTGTGGTCCTATTCCGGATGTTGCTATTGATAATGAGATAGGACCTGGTTGCTTGTGGGGCATGTTATCAAACCACACGTTATATGGCAGGTGATGGTTGTTATGGGTAATGCAAAGAGTAGTCGAGACCCATCTACCGTTGTTATCTTGGACCCATAGGTTGATCCACCGACATGTTATGCGTACCCCTCTTGCTACATATGCAGGAGGTATGGGCCATAATTTGATGCATTTAGTTTAGGGCTGAGAGCCCTATTTTTCCCCTTGGAATGGAGCATATTTGCGTATATCTACCTTCTTCCAAGGAGGGATCTCTATGAGTTGGTTTGTTTGTTTCATTAGGCCAAGAGGGCCAGTAGCTTTAAGTAGTTAATGTCTGATTTCTTTAGGCCAAGAGGGCCAGTTGTTTTCAGGTTTTAATAACCTATCTCTTTAGGCCAAGAGGGCCAGTTAGTTTGCAGTGAAATGTGCTATTTCTTTAGGCCAAGAGGGCCCTATTTCTATTTGGTGTAGGTACATTTAATGCTTTATTGTTTTAGTGATTGCACCATACAGGTTGACGAAGTCGCTGGAGGGAGGCATTGCTGCAAAGGATCTTCTTGTGGCCATTCCAGGTGGTTTCGTCCCCTTTTGGAGTTTTTCCCTTAAGCAATTAATGATATATGTGCGGGTGAGGGTTACTTTCTTTTGTTTGTTGGGGACTGGCACTTGAGGCATGAAGTCCTAGGTTTAGGTTCTGTATATTTGGGGGAGGTCTGAGTAGTCCTTGCCTCCTGCAAGGCATTGTCAGGCATTGAAAGACCTGTTTAGATGGGAGTTCTAGTGACCCTGTTTTGTTGACCTGCTAGGTGGCTGTTCTAGGAGTTCCTACTGTCAAGATTGTGGGAGAGAAGGAAGGAGTCTCACTTGTAGCTTTCTTGCTTGCACAATGGGGGAATACACATAGAGGTGGAGGCTGAAAACAATTTTCCTCTTCTTAGTTGTGTAAGCCAAAAAAACTCACATACAAAGAAATAGAAGAACCCTATATATGGGTCTCAAACCAAACTCAAATAACTAAGGTGGCATACTAACTGAGCCACGAACTAGAGTAGATAAGGATAGCTGTCATTTAGCTATTATTCATGGCAGTGTACCAACCCATCTGCAACTGACACGTCAGTGACATAAATGCACAACGGTGACCTTGGCATATCACGAGTGGAGCTCTATATCTCAACACTCCCCCTCGAGCTCAATCCCAATTCCTACACACCAAGCAGGTCTCTGAACTTGCGCAGCTTCTCTGCGCCCAATGCCTTCGTGAATATGCCAGCTACCTGATCCTCTGTGCTGACATAAACTAGATCAATAAGACCTAGTAAAACCCTCTCCCGCACATAGTGATAATGCACCTCAATGTGCTTTGTTCTAGCATGATAGACTGGGTTATTTGCCAAGTGTATACTACTCATGTTGTCACAATAAATGACAACCGGCCCATCTGTAGACTGATGCATATCATAAAGTAGCTTATGCAACCAAGCTACCTCACATGCAGCCATTGCTGCACCCCTGTACTCAGCCTCTGTGCTCGACAAGGCAACTGTAGGCTGTTTCTTGCTGCTCCAAGTGACTGCAGCACTCCCAAAAGAGAACACATACCCACTGGTAGATCGTCTATCAGAAATACTACCAGCACAATCAACATCAGTGTATCCATGCAACTGTATCTGAACCCCAGTCTCATAAAATAGTCCATACTGCAATGTGGACTTCACATACCTGAGTATGCGTCTAGCTGCATCCAAATGTGATTTCCTTGGAGCCTGCATAAACTGACTTACCAATCCAACAGCATAGCTCAAATCTAGCCTGGTAATAGTCATATAAATCAAACTTCCTACTATGCGTCTGTACATAGTAGGGTCTTCCAGAAACTCACCTGCATCTATGCTCAGCTTCACATTCTACTCCAAAGGAATTGAAATAGGCTTAAAGCCTGTCATCCCATATTTGGACAGCATGTCCAATCCATACTGCCTCTGCAAGAGCTGTATCCCAGTTGGTGATCTAATCACCTTAATGCCCAAGAAATAACGAAGCTCTCCCAAATCGTTCATCTCAAACTTCTGCTTCAATAGCATTTTCACATGAAGGATATCTTCATCACTGTCACCTGTCATAATCAAATCATCAACATAAATTACAAGTAGCATAATACCTTTCTCTGTTTTTCTCACATAAAGTGAGAAATCTGCCTTGGAAATCTGAAAGCCAATAGTGACAAGATACTGTCCTATCTTGTCAGACCATGCTCTAGGTGCTTGCTTCAAGCCATACAAGGCTTTCTTCAACCTGCAAACAAACTCAGGATGAACAGTATGCACATAACCTGGTGGCTGCTCCATATAGACCTCTTCTTGCAAATCACCATGCAGGAAGGCATTCTTTACATCCATCTGATGTAAAGACCATCCCTTTGATGCAGCCATAGCAATGACTGCTCTTACAGTTGCCATCCTTGCAACCGGACTGAATGTTTCTTCATAATCAATGCCATATGTTTGTGCATACCCCTTGACTACTAATCTTGCCTTGTATCTGTTCACAGAACCATCTGCATTGTGCTTCACCTTATAAACCCACTTATAGCCTATTGCATTCTTACCTTTAGGCAAGGGTACTAACTCCCATGTAGCATTTGCTTCCAAGGCATCCATTTCTTCATCCATGGCTTTCTCCCATTTTTCTTTTCCTATGGCTTGCTCAAAAGAAGTGGGTTCTGGTTCCTGTATCACTTTGACCATATATGCATAGTGAATGGCTGTAAATCCATCATATTTCAACCTATCCACAGGATACCTAGCTCTCGTAGACCTGTGCAAAATAGGTTCACTCCCAGGTGCTCTCAAAACATCCCTGGTCTTCCTTACTCCAGGTGTAACAATAGAAGGAATACCCAAGTCATCATCAATGCTCTGTTCTGAGCCACTGGATTCACCATCCACAAAAGAGTGACCTGCATTCACATCAAACATGGGCTGATCTACCTTCTCTTTTCCTTTTCGTGATACCTGCATACCACTATCTGCATTGCTTTGAGAAGATTCTCATGATCTCAATGTGCCTGTCCATGGCGAAGAATGTGAACCACTGCTAGAGGACGCTCCAGGTCCACTAATATTTTGTGACTGCTGCTGTGAATTCTGTGCAGCATTACCATTTTGTGCATCCACATCATCAATCACATTTACTGGTTTATACCAACTACTCATCTCATCAAAAATAACATCTTTGCTCACTGTAAACTTACGAGTAGAAGGGTTATAGCATCTATACCCTTTTTGCTGCAGAGAGTAACCAATAAAGATGCACTTCTCAACTTTTGGATCCAACTTGGATCTCAACTCATCTGGCACATGTACATAGGCAATGCAACAAAAAATTTTCAAATGAGAAATATCTGGTTTCCTACCAATATACCTCTCCTCTAGAGTCATCCCATGTATTGCTGCAGTGGGAGTCCTGTTCATTATGTAGACTGCTGTAGCAACTGCTTCAGCCCAATAAAAATCTCACAGGTCCTTTTCATTGAGCATGTCACGAGATACCTCTCCAATATGCCTGTTTTTTCTTTCTGCAATTCCATTTTGCTGTGGGGTATGACTGCATGAATATTGCTACTTTATGCCATGCTCCTTCAAGAACTTTGCAAACTCATTTGAGAGGTACTCTCCCCCTCCATCTGACCTTAGGCATTTTATTTGCAGGCCTGTTTCTTTTTCAACCATAGCTTTAAGAGTTTTGAAATGCCCAAAAACTTCACTTTTCTTTTTCATAAAATACACCCAAACTTTTCTGCTATAGTCATCAATAAAAGTGACAAAATAATGACAGCCTCCAAGAGATGCAGCTTTAGTAGTCCACACATCAGAGTGGATTAATTCCAATGGCTTCTTACTTTCTTGAACATGTCTAGGAAATGGTTTCCTTGCCTGTTTTCCAAACTGACAGGTTTCACATACCTTATGCATTTCTGCAACCTTGAATTTGGGCAATCCTACAACAATATTTTGGGCCTGCATTGATTTAAGTCGCTGTACATTAACATGACCAATGCGTTTATGCCAGATATCAATATCTGCAACTACACCGGTCCCATGTGCAAACATTGCTGCACTCAATTCAGACATGTCTGCATCCAACGTAAACATTCTACCCTTCTTCTTTCCTTTTGCTATCAAGCGACCTTTATTTTTCATATCCTCAACAAAGCATCTATGAGGATTAAATCTGACCTGCAAGCCCTGCTCAACCATTTGACCAACAGAAACCAGATTCTTGGTGATATTCGGGACATGAAATACATCGGACAGGTATTTCTTTTTCCCATCCTGCATAGACAACGGAATTTTTCCAATCTGCACAATAGGATGTGCAGTATCATCACCAGTCTCCACAAATCCTGGTTTTTCCATTTTCCTTGCATCCTCCATCCATTCTGCATGACCTGTCATGTGGTTTGATGCACCTGAGTCAACATACCATACATCATTGCTTTCTTCTGCACTTGTCACAGAATTGTTCATATGCTGCACCATAAACAAATGCTCATTTCTGTCATCAACCTGTCTACTAGAAGATGCATAATTCCCTTGTTGCAGTTTTCCATTCATGATGTCATTTTGCTTTTTATAGCAGTCTTTAGCCATATGACCCATTTTACCACAGTAGTAGCATTCAACATTACTGTTTGCATTTTGGCCTCTTTGCCATCCACCACGACCTCTTTGGCTCCCCCTGCCTCTAGAGTTACCACGTCCTCCTCCATAGGACTGGTTTTCCTGAGTTTGCTGCATATTCTGGTTTCTACCATGGCCTCCAAATCGGCCTCCTCTACCTCTGCCTCTACCTCTTCCAGCATTTGAGTAGAAGACAGCTTCTTTTGAAGTTCCTCCTAAAGAAGATGCACCACCATTTCTCTGCTCCTTAGAAATTAGAAGAGCAATCAACTCCTCTAAATCAGGAAATCTTTCACGAACTGAAATGGATGTCCGAAACTGTGCATAATCCTTTCCTAGACCATTCAAGGTCACAGAAACTAAATCATCATCTTCCACTGGCGACCCAATGGAAGCAAGTGCATCTGCAATCTTCTTCACCTTCATGTGGTAGTCATTGATGCTCATATTTTCTCTTTGTACATTATGCAACTCTTGCTTGAGCTGCATTTTCCTGGCTTGCGTATTTGTGCTATACATTTTTGACAAAGTATCCCATGCCTCCTTTGGCATACTTGCATCCTGAATATGCACAATCATAGAGTCTGAAATACTGATAGATAGCCAATACATAACTTTCCTAGCTCTCTCATGCCATGCTTTAAATGCCTGCATTTGCTGTTGATTGGGAACATCAGGAAGAACTGGTTCTTCCTCATTTCCTGCAACAAATTCCCAATATCCTTTTCCCATAAGGAAATTCGTCATTCTAAACTTCCATGCTTGGAAGTTGTTCTTGTCAAGCTTTTCAGTGACAATCTGTGAGAGAGAATCAGACGCCATTACAGAACACTACAAAAAGTTCTGTCACTGCAAAGAACACAGCTTCAGCCTCACAAGGGCTAATCTGCAAAACTGACGAAAGTGATATTTGACCACACAGTCACTTCCTAGTGACGATTTTGCATCAACAGGCAACAAGGATGATTCTGTAACTCCCAATGTCTCTGTGCACAGGCATACGATGCAATTTCTACAGTAACTTTTCACCGACCTGTAGAACAGTGGCTGCACAGCATAAAATTGGGCCTTTTCCTGAGTGCGTGCAGAAAATTTTTGCCTCCAAAACAGGCCTCGAAATGGCCTCAAATAAAAAAAACAGGGTTGCCAAGGGCTAAAGCCCTTGCCCACAGCATATACTACCCTCTTGCTTCACCGCGAAGGGCGTCTCAACCTGAGACAATGCACTCTTGCAATTTCCGGCTGTGGTACCTGCAGAGAACTGCTCCCAAAACAGAAAATGAAAGCAACACTGCTCCTCTTACCAGAACAACGCGAGCTTGGCTTGCTTTCTTGAGCTCCTTACCACGAACAAGGCTCTGATACCATGTCAAGATTGTGGGAGAGAAGGAAGGAGTCTCACTTGTAGCTTTCTTGCTTGCACAATGGGGGAATACACACAGAGGTGGAGGCTGAAAACAGTTTTCCTCTTCTTAGTTGTGTAAGCCAGAAAAACTCACATACAAAGAAATAGAAGAACCCTATATATGGGTCTCAAACCAAACTCAAATAACTAAGGTGGCATACTAACTGAGCCACGAACTAGAGTAGATAAGGATAGCTGTCATTTAGCTATTATTCATGGCGGTGTACCAACCGCATCTGCAACTGACACCTCGGTGACATAAATGCACAACGGTCACCCTGGCATATCACAAGTGGAGCTCGATATCTCAACACCTACTAGTTGTGAGGCAGTTAGAGAAGCCTACTAAAATAATGATGGAATGAGACAAACCCTAAAGACCTGAAAGCCCATTTTTGAATATATGAAGGTGTGTAAAAAGGGGTTCTAACCCCTATAAAAATAGGAAAAGAAAAGAAAAATTTCTAGTGTAGTGTCTATCGCCTTGCGAAGGCCTGATAGGTTCCTGGGGACGAGTCAGACCCGGGGTCGATACCTTGCCCTTCCTTAGGGTGACATCTTGCTATAAAAAAAGAAAATAAAGGAAGGTTGGAGCGAAAATAAAAGTGAGCTTAAGAAAATGATTAAGTGTCTCCTCGCGAGGGCTTGGTAGGTTTTTGGGTACTGATACAGGACCTGAGGCCGATGCCCTGTTCTCCTTGGGTCACTACGCTCAACTCCCTCCTTTTTACATGCTCGAATATGGAAAAATAAAAGCCTAAAAGAAAAAATGTGCTAAAAGAAAACATTTCTTGATCAGGCTATAGGAGTCCTCGCCTAGTAGGAGCTCCTGGTTGAGTTGTCCTTAGTCAGGAAGGTAGGTGTTAGACCACCACTTAGGGTGACCTCTTTGATAGTTCTTTTTAGTCTGGTCATGTTGGAGCAGTTGGTTTTAGTGACTAGCTTCGGGCCTTCTATCTGATTACTCCTGGTGGATTTCATGCCTTGGTTTTGTTAGGGGGTAGGGTATGAGCTGTGATGCGTTGTGTTGTGTATTTTTTTGGTATCAGCTTGATGCTCCTTTTTGTTGTTTATGTGCAGATCTCTTCATGGGATTCGACAGGCTAAGTCGTCCTATCCTCTGGTCGCCAATGACAGATGATTTTTGATGCCAAGAAGTGCTTAAAAATAGCCAAAAATTATGAATATCAGGGAAAAAATAGAGTTTGTCGAAGGTGGAGGTGGCAATCAGTACGATTTTAAGCGGTAATGCCCGGAAAGTGCTTAAAAGAGCCACTGGATGGCAGTCAAGGAATTTTCATAAATTTTTGGCATGGCAGAAAAGACCTTGGGAGATGTTGGGTAGTGCGGGACCTCAAGACGGGCGTGGTAGAATTTTCGGCTCGCAGTTTGGACCCCAGACGCGGGAGATAGACCAGAAAAAGGGCCAAAGAATGAGAAGCCAAAGGATGTGACCCTTAGGGGGCCCCTTTGGCCCCCAAAAAAATTACGAAATGAAGGAGGGGATGGAGGCGCATAACAACGAAATGGAGGGGGGAGGGCTCCATAGCCATAGGAGAGCCTTCATATACCCATACCATCTGAAGACAGGAGCAAACTGAAGACTTTCCACACTTCCTATCGCCGGCCTTTGCCTGTCAAATGATGCATTGAGTAAAGAGATAAAAAAATAGTATTTCTCTCTCCTCCATCTCTCTCCTCTAAGAGGTGGTTTGCATGCAAGAAATCAAGAAGAAGAGGGGCTGAAGGATGCTTGTCCCCCGAAAGTGATCGGATTGATTCAAGATGAAGAGAAGGCTGGGAAAAGAGGTTCAACACTGAAGAATGGTTGTTGGTCGGTCCGTGGGCTACTCGGAATAATTATTTAAAAACCCGCAAAACATGCAAGACACGCGGTATGCTCCAATTTTATGAAGAAATTTGCTTGTTTTTGTTATCTCATGGTCCAAATGTTGTTCATATGCAATGAATGTTTGCTTGAATCTTGTTGCCTCATGTTTGAGGGCTGTAACTACAAAAATCTAGAACCTGTAATGATTTAGAACCAGTATTAATTTGTTAAAACCCGCAAAATATCATTTTTCAATGGAAATTAGTGGTTTTTCCGATTTTGAGTTAGGAAAAAGGAGTGGAAACGAGATAAAATTAGAGAAAATGTTAAGTTTCAGTAAAAATAATAATTCAACACAAACAAATCAGAAAATACCTATTTTTCATGAATAATAAATAGTAAAAATAGTGAAAAATAAAGAAAATTGGGATTTTCATGCTTAAAAAATATGGGAAAATAAAATTTATGTGCATGAATGTTTGGCAAGGTTAAAGCATGAGGTCAAGCCTCAGTTTGGCCTCGTCCTTTGTGTTATAGTATGTATTTATTATTTTTTACATACAAAAATGATACAAAACAACCATTTACACCTATGCAATGCAGCAACATCTAAACGGTGAGGGGGGGAGGAAGTTTGTGTGATGATCTAATTGTTGAAAAGATTCAAATTCTGATTTTCCTCTTTGTGCATAGCATTTAGGGATCGTTCCATAATTAAATATAGGCGACTAGTATCACGGAAGTTCCAGTGCTAGTCCCTAAAGCAGTGCAACACGTAACGCTTAGTTAAAATTCGTGAAAGGGCTATTTTTTGCACCTCGCGCGGCTGGTTTTTTTAAATCATAAAATGGTTGTGCACAATCATCATACACCTTGCATCAAGCATGTCACGTGGTATCTCTTGGAATGCATTGGAATTGATTGATAAACTTTGACCAACGCTGAGAGGACAGGAAACCTAAGTCGTTGGTTAGACAGGCACTTCCGTTGGGGAAAGTTTTGTGAGGCAAATCAAAATCTCGTGGAACGCTAAATTATGAAAGAGTGGAGTTTGTGCATTATGTTTTATATGTTGGAGCGATACATCTTGGGGCCAATCCCCGAGGTGTAGGAGAGTCGTAGTGGAGCCGCGGCAATTAGTCGAGAGATGCTTCCCTATGTGTGTATTACGAGGCATTATGCCTATATGTTATGGGATCTCCCTTTGAGGAGAAGGGAAGGTGAATGGTGGACTACATATTGGATACAAATGCAAAATCGTCATAAGCATTTAGTGCAAAGTGAGTTTTAGACGCTCTTGGCCCGTGAGGCCATGTGGTGGGGTCGTATGTCGTATGCATGAGGTCCGGCTAGTGCCATAGCCAGTGCCGGCCTATTTTTAGGTCCCATCAACACGACACTTTAAGGCTCCCTAGCCTTCCTTTTTACATCAATTACTGACACAAGAGGAGGGATGTATTAGTGCACAATCAATTATGCACAAGTCTTATAACCTTTGTATAGGTGACAATGAAGATTATATTGGGTGTTAGTAGCAATGGGGTTGCCCTTTTGTATATATCAATAGAGTGAGAGAGAGAGGGGGAGAAAAGGTGACAGACCTTTCGTTTTCACCAATAGAAACATGAGGATTGAGGGACATTATGATAAATGGTGATCACATATGTTCTCGCTTCTCTCTAAACACATGTGATGGGCCCTTGCAACCATAATAAGATATGCCACTTTGCTTTGTGCACTACACTATAAGGCTCCTTGGCAACAGTGAACCCACAAGTAGCCTAGGAGTGAGACACAATTTCCGTGGTTGGCCTTTTCACCACTCGACCTTCGGCCCGTGAATCGAGTAGTGTGACCTTGGAGATGATCCAACCACGAAAAATATCATTTCCTTCATTAATCCAATTAAGAATCAGGCGCAATCAAGGCAATTAGCCTAATATCATCTTTCAAGAAAACATTCCTTTATCCCCATGGCAACTTGTCATCACAAACCCTTGCCATGAATTTACCATCAATCCCAAGCACTTGGAATAATCATCCAAACCACAACCCAATAATCAGTTGATTGTAAAAGGTTTAATCAACCAATAAAAACAATGATATTCTTTTCAACATTGCAAAAGTAGATGCGACAACATTTCCATCCGCATATTCGCTCTCCCCCTTGGGATAAAAAACAATACAATGCATAATTTTTTTGACTTGACTTTATTTTCCTTTCTCCCAAGGCAAGGAATGCAAGACAAATTTGTAACGATGCAAGAATATCCCTCAATGTAAAATAATTCGCAAGTTATTATGCAAGTTGTAATTAATTAATGGTTTGGCAGCATAAGGTAAACTTTTTAACCATTATCTAATTGCAAAACCTTCATGGGAATGGATTCAAGACTTTAATGCGAGATCATTTCATGTACCATTGATGTATGTTTCATATAATCTTTCCCCATGCATGTATCATCTGTGTGCATCTGTGAACCTTAAACAATATTGTCCTAGGTAAAGACTAAATTGAAGACTTATCAATGATTGATACTTTAGAATCTTATATGCTATTTATGCTATGCATGGATTTTAACACATAGCAATGTGAGGCAATCTACTTCTCTTGATGCATGCACTTCCAAAACTCCATCTTTAAATACTTGAGATGAAATTTATCATTTTTAGTGTCCTATTCTCGTGTGGCATAGTACATCCCTGGAGTATCTCATGCAAAAATCAAGCAAGCATCCATCAATTTAGAAATACATACTAATGACCGGTACCGCAGTTGGATTGGTAGTGATGTCCCCACCCGAAGCTTCGTTGCTTGTTAGGGATTGCCATCTGCACGTGACATTTTTTGCTTGGGGGCCATGATCTTCTTCTCTTTTAAATGCGATTTGCACAAGAATTTAGCAGCCACTTGCTCAAGGAGAGGGGCAATCAGCTTGGTGATTAGGGGATGAGCTTGGGGAAAAGAAAAAGAGAAACGTGTGTGGACACTCTCTAAAGAAGGGAAGAGAAGGAGATCCTTCAAAGAGTATCTCTCCCTCTCCCTCTCTCTCTCTCTCTCACCCCTCTCTCTCTCTCTCTCTCTCTCTCTCTCTCTCTCTCTCTCTCTCTCTCTCTCTCTCTCTCTCTCTCTCTCTCTCTCTCACTGGCATGTCAAGCCTCCTTTGATTCCATGGCAAGAGATGGTTATAATGGTGAAAGGTGGTTATTATTGGGGGAAAGGAGGGTTGTTATGGGGGAGTCGTGATGGTGGACCTTCCTTCAATTGATCGGCAGTCAAGTTTGGTCTCATGCCATGTAGTTCACTAGTGGGGGAAAATGAATTGTGGGGGGGGGGGGGGGGGGGGGGGGGGCGCAACATCATCGTTGCCATTATCGGCATCATTATGGTCAACTTCATCTTCTTCCCCGTTGTGATCATTGTCCATGTCATCTCCCTCTTCCTCTTGGTGACAATAGGAGGGAGGGTTATAAATTTTTTTGAATTAATTTATTTATTGGGAGGAGGGGTTCCTACGTAGAGCAGGCAAGAAAATTGCATCTTTCTAGGAAGAAAATGGGTTGATTTGGCAAGTCTGGTCCACAATAACAAAGATACTATTCCAACCATGTCTTGTGGTAGGGAGGCCCGTAATGAAATCCATAGAGATATTGGTCCAGTTTCCTTGTGGAACTGGAAAGGGCTAAAGGAGACTAGCTAGTAGTAAAGAAGAATCTTTATTTTGTTGGCATTCTAAACAATGGGAAATATACTCCTTCACATCCCGCCATAATCCCTTCTAATAGAAAATTTTATGTACTTTATCAAAGGTCTTGAAGAGGTCAAGATGACTGGCCAAGGGTGAAGAATGCATTTCTTAAAGGACTTTCAGCTTAAAATTACTTTGAGGGATCAAGTAGACCTTCCCTTTATACCATAAGAGACCATTATATCATTTGAAATTTGGGTGGTCTTCATTTTTCCCTTGCTGTAAATTTTGCATAATTGTGGCACCATGCTCCTCCATCAAATATTCTTCTTGTATGTCATTTATCTAATCCTTGTATATAGTAGAGATGGAAGATACATTAGAAGCCCACATTCTAGAGAGCACATCCGACACTCTATTATCTTTTCCAGCCATATATGCAATCTCAAAATCATAAGATTGAAGGGTTTCTAACCTTCTTCTTTGTTTAGAAGACAAATTGGATTAAGAAAGAAAGTACTTCAACACCCTGTGATCACTTTTCACCTTAAAGTGACTCACATAAAGATAACAATGCCACTTTTTTACCGCATGTAATATAGCCAACATCTCTTGCTCATATACATGCATTTACATTTCTTTTTCATCAAATTTTGTGCTCTCATAGGCTATGACACCATGTTCTTGGGCTAAAACAACCCCCGATCCTCTTCCACTAGCATCTGCATAGATGGTAAAGACCTTAGAGAAGTAGAGGCAGACCAATATAGGTGTTGAAATGAGGAGTTGATTAAGCTCATTGAAACTTGTGTCAGCTATTTCATCTCAAAAGAAAGCTTCCTTCTTTAACCTTTCGGTCAACAAGGTAGCCACATGTGCATAATTCTTTATGAACCTTTGGCAGAAAGAAGACAATCCAAGAAAACCCCTCAATGTTGTGGTATTTGTCAGTGTAGGCCAATCCTTAACACATTGGACCTTCTGGACCTTCTTCCGATCAACCTTGATACCATTTTCCCCAACAATATGCCCCAAATACTCTACTTCTTTGGTCATAAATGTGCATTTATATGCTTCCTCAAGATGTCAAACACCTCTTTAACATGTTGTAAATGCTCTTCCTTGCTCTTAGTATATATCATTATATCATCAAAGAAGACCAAAATTGTCTTAAACAAGAGTGGCTAAAGTATTTTATTCATCAATGCTTGAAATGTAGATGGAGCATTTGAAAGACCAAAGGGGATAACCGTAAAATGATATAGACCTCTTTCAATCCTAAAAGTTTTTTTATATTCATCTCCCTCCTTCATATGTATTTGATGGTATCCTAATCGCAAATTGATTTTTGAAAAGACCTTGTCATCAAGAGATCATCGATTCTTGGTATTGGATACCTATTCTTGATTGTGGCATTATTCAATTCATGATAATCTATGCACATATAGAATGATACATACTTCTTCTTTACCAAAAGAATGGGAGAAGCAAATGGAGATTGACTTGGTTTTATGAGACCCATCCCAAGTAATTCTTTTACTTGTTGGCACTTGACTTCTTCTCTCTCCACCTTTGAGAGATGATACAGAGGCTTATTGATAGGCTTGGTATTTGGAATCAAGTCAATGGGATGATCCACTTCTCATTTGGGAGGAAGAGAAAAGGGAGACTGAAATAGATAATCATAATATTCCAACGATTTGCAAAGGCAAGGATCCATGTCCTTGGGAAGTATAGAGGGTTTATTTGAAGAGGAATGATCCTCATCAATCTTAGACAAGAGAAGAGTGAACATACATGCCTCAGCATTGATTTCCCTCTTAATATTCTTGGGACTGGTCACCTCTAACTTCTTCTTCTCAATCCCTTGAAGAATAACTTGTTATCCATGCCATTGGAGTTCCATTTGTAGTCTTTCCAAATCCATGGTAAAGCTGCCAATACTCTTCATCCAATTACAACTAAGTATCACATCAATGGGGCCCATTTCCAAATCAATAAGACTCACTGAAGTGGTACATGATGAATATTAAGTGATAGGAACATTAGAGAAAGCCTGGTTATTGCTTTCATAAGCTCCATTTGCCACTTGAATCCGTAGAGAGGAAGGCATTTCTTGAATGCTCAATTTCAACCCATCAAGAGACTTTGTGTTTATGAAGCTATGAGTACTCCCGGTGTCAATAAGAATATGAGCCATTCTTCCATTGATGTAGCCTCTAAGGCGTAGGGTATTATCACCCTTTAACCATTCCATGCATCATGGGAAATAGAGCATAACCTCAAAGAATCTAGATCAGTCCAAGGATCAACCCTATAATATCCACCCAAGTCAAATGGAAAACCATCCATGGGATCATAAAACTCCTCATGGTTGTGCTCTTCATGGTCATGCATCTCTTCAAGAATGGACGGGCTCTCAAGCTAAAATACATTGCCATCATTTGCTTCAACATCTCAGTCTTCTCCAAAGATCATACTTTGACATTCTTGGCTTTGCATTTTGCTTTATGATCAAGAGACCCTTTCTCTCCACATTTGTAGCATAGTCATTTTGCGTACATGTCCTTCAGCTTGTCATTGGAAACATGTTTTTGTTGCACCAAAGGAGCTAAATTTTTTCCACTAATTTCAGTCATTTTTCCATCTGATCTATTTTCAGCATTAAATGTGAAATTAGTGCCCTGTTTTGACCCATGAACTATAGGAAATGAAGGAATCTTACTATAGGTATTTGATTGCTTTCCTCCATACTATAAATCAGTCTTTGTTTGCCCAAAATTAGCAGCTGTCCTAGTGATCAAGTTTGGCTGAAAACGATGCCATGTTCTTGGCAAAAAATTCTTATACTTTTGACCATACCTTTTAGCCAATTGTATAGCTACTTATAAGGAAGAAGGTTTCATGGCTCCTAATTCCAAAGATAGAGAAGACTCAAGCCCAAATATGTATTTATTCATCTTGGCATTGTTGGATATTCCATCCACATACATTGAGAGTTTAAGAAACTAGTTAGAATAGTCTCTAATGGATAATCCCCTTTGCTCAAGAGCATACCACTTATTTCCTAGCCCCTCTCTTTTGATTGGAGAAACAAATACTTCGATCATTGCTCTCTTTAATGCTTCCCATGTCAAAAACTCATGACCAATCCTTCACATATACCTTCACCAAGTGTGTGTATATCCCTCCAAATGTAGGGCTACAAACTTGACCTTAGCATTTTCCAGTCTAGGATACAAAGAGAAATACATATCAAGTTTGTCAAACCATTCTTCTAATTCAGTTAGGGATGGATTATCACCTGTGAAATTAGAAATGGTAATCTTCTCCTTGTATTCTCTCTCAAATTGATGAGGTTGGCTACTATAATGTTGTTGCCCGTAAGTATTTGCACTAAATGAATTTTGCCTTTGAGTATCGTTGATCCATGTTCCATGAGCATATGGTAGTTGATATTCTTGGGGGTTTCCAAATCCATGTGGTTGATTATATTGTCCTTGTTGTGTGGCTGAGAGAAAGAATTACCCATGACATGTGGTTGTCCATATACTCCTTGATGTTGTCCATACATATGTGATTGAATATTTGTTGTGGCATTTAGTTGTGGTTGTTGTCCACTAAATTGATGAGGCCAAAACTGATTAGAATGAGGACTTTTCTTAGAAGACTGATTGTAAGCATGATTATTGTTGACATGCTACTGCTACCCATAAAAATTTGGGGTTGAATCAAGATGACCATGTCCATTATAATGGTGATGTCCCCATGAGAAATATTGCCCCCACTTGCTTAACCATGATATGATTTTTGTTCTTCAAACTTATCTTCATTGATAGGTTTTGGGATGGTTGATGGTTGAACATAGAAAGATTTGTAGAAAGGATCACACCATGTGTGTCTTTATCATGCTTAGAGTTAGCAAGGATCCTCTCTTGTGGGTCTTGACCATGAGAGCTTGTGTAAACCTTTGGCTGATAGCAAGGTTGAAATTGTGGCTGAAATTGAGATGGTTGAGCTCTAGATGGTTCTCCAACCTCATAATCCCCCCCAACCTTAAGAGTTGCAATCCTTGGCTACTCCTCAAGAATGGGAGGGCTTTGAACATTTGGAACTGATGAAGGTAATATTTTCTTGCTTAAGAGAGCCAAAATTTTGTCAATGCCCAACTTCATTTCTCTTATATCATTGGATGGTTCCAGTGAAAGAACTAGAGGTCCGAGAGGTAGAGGATGCTAAAGCACATTATTAAGGCAAAGAAGCAAAAATGTGGCCATTCATAGAAGAAAAAGAGAAGATAAAAGTGGGTGTTGCTCCATTCCCTAGCCAATTGGAAAAGCTTGAGAATCCTATCAAAGAATATGATTTGGTCAAAGACATAGACACCAAACTTAACATTCTGATAGTTGCTGATGTTGTCACCTAGCTGTTAAAAGAAATTCAAAAGCATACTAATAAGAAGAAGAGGCCTAAGAATTGTTCCCTCCGTGGCAACCAAGTCCAACAAAACCTAAGAATAGGAAGTAGATGTGGCTAACGTCTTGATCTGGGAACCCCAAAAATTGGCATGTGTATTAATAGGAGCTGAAGAGGACGAAAGTGATAATGCTAAAGCAGAGAATGAAAGAGAGCTAGAAGAGTCTATCCTACTCGTAGAAGGTAGAGATGAGGAAGAATTTCCTGAAGCCTCAAAAGCAAAAGATCCCTTTCTATTTGACAAAATGATTATGGTACCCTTTGGAATGATTAATGAGTCACGTCATAAGAAATGTCTCTATAAGAAATGGATTAAGAATACTAAGCCTTCCTTTAGCAATGGCTCTTGTCACCCAAAGTTACCCTTCCTCAAAGAAGATGATGGTGATGCATCTTGCAAACAACCCCTAAACCTGTAGTTCAAATCGAACATAGAAGGTTCCTGTTATGTGACATTCTTGGATGCATCTTTAGAAGACAAGTCCTCGAGCCAAGAAGTAATTCATCCCCAACCCAAACCAGAAACCATAATGATACCCTTTCAGCTTCCCAAAGAGGGAGCTAAGCCTCCATTAAAAGAGGAAAACAGTTCGAGTGAATTATCAGAAGAAGAGACCACTCCCTTGAAAGAGTCCACAAGCAGTCCATGGGACATTTATTTGTGAAGTGGAAGGTGAAAGCAATTGACATTTGTGGATGTTGATGGTATTGAACATCACCTGAAGGTGGGTCTAAATCTTGCAGAAGAAGAACTATTGGTCATGCAAGACCTACTAAAGGAGAACTTAGATGTGTGTGCATGGTCATACAAAGATCTAAAGGGGATTGATCCCACAATATGCCAACACCACATTGACCTAGAGCCTGATGCCAAACCTATGAGGCAAAGATAGAGGTGCATGAATCCAAATTATTCTACCTTGGCAAAGGCCGAATTATTGAAGCTCCTTAGAAGTTGAGTTTATTTATCCAGTAGCTAATAGTGAATGGGTTTTACCCATTGTGGTAGTACCCAAGAAGAATGGGAAGCTACAAATATGTGTGGACTTCCGAAAGCTAAATTCCAAGACAAAGAAGGATCATTTCCCTATTCCTTTCAGAGATCAAATGTTAGACACAGTGGTAGACCATGAGCTTTATTCCCTCTTGGATAGATTCAGTGGATATAATCAAGTTCACATTATATAAGAAGATCAATCCAAAACAAATTTCACAACATAATGGGGAACCTATGCTTACAGAGTGATTCCATTTGGGCTCTATAATGCCCATGCTACCTTCCAACGAGTGATAATGGCTACATTCCAAAACCATCAGTATGCCTTCATTGAGATGTACCTAGATGACTTTTGTGTCTATAGCCTAATCCGTGAGCATTGGGGACACCTAGAGCAATGCTTTGGTAGATGTCGAGAGTATGGAATTTCTCTCAACCCTGAAAAATGCATCTTTGGAGTCTCTCCAAGAGTTCTTTTGGGCCACATTGTCTCTATACAAGGGATAGCAATAGATCCAACCAAGATTGAGAATATTGCCACCTTAACATCACCAACCAACCTCAAATAATTGAGAGGACTCCTTGTCCATGTAGGCTATTACAAAAGGCTCATTGCACATTTTGCTACAAAGGCAGCCCCTTTGCATAAGCTCCTCAGAAAATATGCAGAGTTTATATGGACCATTGACTGTGATGAGGTGTTTAACACCTTAAAACAATGCCTAATTGAGGCACCTATCTTGCAGCCTCCTGATTGGATGATGGAGTTCCATGTGCACACTGATGCATCAGTCGAAGGCCTAGGTGTAGTTTTATGCCAAAAGGGCCCCTCAAAGTTAGATTAAGCTATCTATTATGCAAGTCGAAAAGTAATTGACAGAGAGCAAAACTACATAGTGACAAAACTTGAGTGTCTAGAAATGGTGTTTGCCTTGGAGAAGTTTCAACACTATCTACTATCGACACACTTCAAATTCTACATGGACCATGAAGCCTTTTCCTTCCTAATGAACAAGGCCAATGTGAAGGGAAGAATGATAAGATGGCTCCTTTTGTTTCAAGAGTTCAACTTTGAAGTGGTTACCAAACCCAGTCGCTCTCATGACTTGGTTGATCATCTACCATGAATCCCTTACACCGATGATGAAAAAGAGCAAGATGATCCAGACCTTCTTGATTCTTCCTTGTTTCTAGTCGAAATAGTTACTCCATGGTACATAGACATATCCAACCTCCTAGAAATCCAACAATATACCCCTGGCATCTTGAGCTGTGAGAAGAAGAAGCTTCTGTTGGAATCAGCCCCCTACACCCTGTTAGGTGGGGGTCTATACAAGAAAGGTAAGGAAGAAGTCTTGCAAAGATGTATTTCATGAGAAGAGATTGGAATTGTTATGAAAGCATGCCATGACAAGCCCTGTGGTGGACACTTCGCAAGAGAAGTGACAGCCAAAAAGGCCTTACTTGTAGGATATTGGTGGCCAACCCTCGCCTATGATTACTGCAAATAGTCTGATGCTTGTCAGCGAATGGGAAAGCCTACCAAATCCACTGTCATGTCCCTATGACCTATTCCTTTCCTAAAGCCATTCGAGAAGTAGGGAATTTATTTCGTAGGCCCCATTGATTCGCCAATGAGAAGGAAGTAGAATAGATACATCTTGGTCTGCACAAACTACGTAACCAAGTGGTGTGAAGCCAAAGCTCTAAATTAGGACGATAGTAACAATGTGGCCCTGTTTCTATATAAGAAAATCATCACCCATTTTGGAAATCCTCTAGATCTCATCAACGAGACCGAGGTACGCACTTCCTTAACAAGATTATGGAAGAGTTGATAGAACTGTATAAGATCCGTCATCATAATCAACACCCTATTACCACAGAGCCAATGACCAAGTCGAAGTTACCAATTGCATCCTCTACTCGATTTTGACAAGAATGATAGCTGCACATCATCGTGGTTGAGAGGATCGACTTATAGAGGCGCTTTGGGGGTACATAACCTCCCATAAGGCGGCTACAGGGGACAAACCCCTTTCCAGTTGGTGTATGCAACAAAAGTCGTCTTTTTTGTTGAGCTCGAGCTACCCTCTCTACATGTGGCCATCAAAGAATGCTTTGAAGATTATGAGTCCCTGCAATACTATCTCTTGCACTTGAAGTGTCTTGATGAGACTCAAGGGATGGCCCTACAATGCATGGACGCCACGCAAGCTCGCATAAGGGCCTATCACGACAGCTTTATTAAGCAAAAGGAGTTCAAGGAAGGCGACCCCGAGGGGTCCACTAGGGTTTACCATATGGTACCACGTGAGTGTAAGGGAGAGGGATTATTGGGAAGGAAGGTACATTTTATAAGATAAGGTTTGATAAATAGGGGGTAGATAAGGGGTATTTTCGTATATTTTTTGCATGCAGGTGATGTCTCCTTATTACTACTAGTGAATCCCCCGTGAAGGCGACTTAGTCTTAGCTTTTCAAGCAAGCTTCAACAACGATAGATGGGTCCTTATAAGGTATTTGTTGTCAATCCTAATGGCTCTGTCTAGACAGTCGATGCTTTGGATGATCCCTTCCTAATTAATGGCTATCGCCTCAAGACGTATTACCCTCCCTGAGGATCCTAACAATCATCGTTGATAGCTTCCTCATTCCTTGTACAATAGTCGATACATCTTTACCTAATGCTCTTGATAACCCTCTTGTTGATCTTGATGACGTGGTTTCCTTCTAATAGTACCTCGAAGACACCTTTCCCTCCCCCTTTACTTTCTTTCCATTTAATGCAATAGAGGTGGCAAGGATGATTCTGATACATAGCATTCCTTCCATTCTACTCTTTAAAATCAAATTTTATATATATATATATATATATATATATATATATATATATAGCGGTCATGGGAGAGGACTTCAATCATTGTCATGTCGATCTATTCTTCAAGAAAAGGTGGAAACACCCTTGGGAGTAGGCCAAAAGAAAAGAACAAAAAAAAAAAAAGTTATAGGAGAAAAGGAAGCAATTCCTTGTCATAACAAGCCTCGTTCCAAGAAAAGGTGCCACATAGCCTTAGACGGGAAGCTGGCTGTGGAAAAGGTGGTAACACCCCATAGTCTAGAATTGCCGAATCTCTAGCCAAACTCTTGGAGAAGAAGTTTTCGAGCTACCTCCCTTGGTGCTTGAATCCTATAACCTCACCAGTGCTTTTGATCCCTACAACAGACTAGTTTCCAACATGCAATTCATGTACTGACCTTGTTGGCTACCTCCCTAGGTATGTCTCTTCATCAACCAATCCACGTTGACAACATCAACCAAATGAAGCTGATCCTCATCGAGAAACCTCCATGGGTATGTCTCTTCATCAACAAATCCACGTTGACAACATCAACCAAATGAAGCTGATCCTCATCTAGAACCTTAGAGTGTTGTGAACTTTCAGCCTAATCAGACGGGGATGTGAGTATGGGCTACCCTCTGTATTCATCAACAAAGTGTGAGACATCAAATAGGGTGAGTGACCAGTCCTTTGCCCTTTATATCCAATTGAGAGATGACATGTGTGAATGGAGCATTGCATGCATGGGATGAGCCTCTCAATGCACAAAGCACAAAATTGTTCCTGTGCACGGCACTATAAGGCTCCATGGCCTTCCTTCTTGCACCTATGTCGGCACATGGCGAGCTACATAGTTGCACCATCAATTGCATGCAAGGCATACACCCTTTGTACATGTGGCATTGAGGATACCATCCATGGGTTTTAGGAATGGGTTGCTCTCCTATATCTATCAACAAAGCATGAGACAGAGGGGGGGCTAAGTGTGACTAATGTTTCCTCAAACAATTATTGAGAGGTACGGATTGAGGGATCTTATGACACTTGGCATCAGGTATGTTCGTTCTTGTTTCCCTGTGCACATATGGGATGGGTCCTTCCCATCACCACAAGACATGTCACCCTATTTGGTACACTGTACTGCAAGGCTCCCTGGCCTTTTTGCTTGCACCTATGCTAGATGGGGTGGGATGCACTAATGCACCATCAACTGTGCACACAGGTATACTCCCTCTGAACCATCTCCCTTGTCAATTTCTAAACCAAGTGTGAGACTAGGTTTTCATCATTATTTCATCGAGTGATGTCCGTTGTGGGGAGAGTGTATGTTCTTTCATTCCATTTGAGTGAAGGTGAGTTGAGTGCAATATCCTTCGCCATCGCTGATTTCCCACGATTTCCTCAACAAAGCTGCCTCCCTGGGTGCTCTTGCGTGGTCCTTGCCATGTTGAATGTGTGCTGTGAAGACACTTTGGTACCTCCTAGAGCAACAATTGACAATGACAATGCACGTGCCATCGACAATCAACTTCAATCCTCAGCAATATGGGCCAAGTTTTTCTAACTCTACACCTTTAGTTTCTCATGATGGTCATGTTTTAAGTGTGGGAACATCCATGGATGGGGTCTGATATGTGGTTTTAGGTCCTTATTGCTCAATTCACCCTTCTTGCTAAGGTCTTAAGTGTGGGGACGCGTCCTTGTGCATCTAAGTTGCATACCCTTTTGCATCTATCATAATCTACTCATGCATATCTACCATGTCCTGATTTTACTTTGATGGGGTCCCTTCCCCACCCACCCATTCTCCTTTACTCCCTTGTTATAGTCGTTCCTTTTCCGTTTCCCTTTATTCCTTATTTTGTGGTTTTTCCATGAGAATGTATCCTATGTTCATCGCAACCCACATCCAATCTTATAGCCCTATTTGTCCCTTTGAACTGCCACTTTTTCTTTTTATAGCCCCCTCTTTCGAGCCACGGATCATGAGTTATTAATTTTTGAATAATTTTGTGCCCATTTTACGTGTTTCCATGCGAACATGCTTTTTTCACTTAGGCACAACAATCTGATGTGACAGTAATCACCTATATCTTCCCTTGGAAATTTTTCCTTTTAACTTCCCATCATTCTGATGTAGGGGTTGTCGGTTATTAAATTTTTTATAAATTCAGGTATTTTTGTGTGTATGTTTGACTATTTTTCCATGTGAACCTGCCTTAGTTACCTCCAAATTGAATTTCGATTACATAGTCATGTCCGTATTAGCCCCTATGCCTACTTTTCCTTTTTCTTCCTCTTGATCCAGCCTAGCAATTTTATTTTATTAAATTTTCCTTGCATTTTTCTAAGATTTTTCTTTTTTTTTCATGTGAACACCTCCTAATGCCCTCGAAACGGCATTTTGATCAAACGATCTTATTCCACTCCCTTTCCTTGAAAATTTTCTTTTCATAGCCCTTCGTTCCAATGCACGGATTTCTACGTATTAATTTTTGACTCCGTTTTATTTGTGTTTTGCCATTTTTTCCATGCGAATGCAGCTTCCCATCCTCGAAATTGCATTTGACCTTTCCCATCCTTTTGCCTTATTTTTATGGAAATTGTATTAATTTTCTTACCCATTTTGGATATGTTTTTTTGGTTTTTTTCATGTGAATGGATTCTATCTCTGTCAAAATGGCATTCTGATGTGATAGCCATATGCGACACGTCGTTTCATATATTTTTCATTTTTTTCACACCTTGTTCTGGCATACGGATTTTCCAAAATTATTTTTTGTCTATTTTTGCATCCCGAACTTGTTAAGGTTTGTGCGGGAACACCTTGATTCCATATTTCGGCACGTGTGTTGCATTTGTTCCATCGTCTACCATGAATTCGCTTCTCATTCTCGGCATTGCAATTTTTTTAAACCCCCATCAAGCACGTGCGCACGTGGGATGGGGGGACGTTTATCTTATTATTATTATTATTATTATTAATTTTTATTTAATTTTATTTTTGTTTAAAAACCCATTTCCCCTCCTCTAACCACCCTCCCGCATCCCCTCACCCCCCCTCCTTCTTCCCTCTTCTCCTCTCTCTCTTTCTTCCTCTCTCCTTGACTCCTTTTCTTTCTCTCTCCCCTCCCTCCTTTCTCCCCCCCACCTACCTCTGTTCCTTCTTCTTCTCTCTCCCCTCCCTCTTTCCCCTCTGCCCCTGCTCCTCATCCCTCCCCTTCTCCTTCTCCTTCTCCCTCCACTTCCTCCTCTTCCCTCCCCTTTTCTCGTCCTCCTCCCCCTCTCCTGCAGCAGTGCCAGCCCCTACTGCCCTAGGCCAGATCACCTCCTCCCTTCGCCCGCCATCCTAGGCCACCTCCATCTCCTCCCTTCGTCTACCCGCTCTGTAATGAGCGGGGATTACGGGAACATGCATGGGAACATACGAGTCACACTGATGGTATATAAGGTGTAAGAGGGTATCACAGAAATTATCAAGAAACTCTCTTTTCACATTCTCAAGCTTCCATGGCTTCTTCTTCCTCTTCTTCTTCTTCTTCCCTTTCCTCTCTTTCTCTCTCTTCTTCCTCTCTTTCTCTCTCCTCTCCCTCTTCTCCTGCAGTCCTTCTCTCTCTTCTCTCCCTTAGTTAGGACAGTTAGGTCTTTCATTACAAGTGGTATTAGAGCTTTGTCCTTGATCCTTCTCTTTTCCCATAGATTTAGGGCTCTCACAGTTTTCCCACAGTTAGAAAACCCCAGTTACATCTCTCTCACAGGTACATCAGAGTACTCACGCAGGCTGTCAGCCCTCTTGAAGACTATGACAGCCTTTCTTGGAGCTTTCCCAAGAACCATGGACACATCTGGAGGCGGGCAGACAAATTTGACAGGTCGTCACTAATTTTCATGTAATTTTCTTGAGGGTTTTGGGCAAAAAGGAGTGTAGCACAGTTAGAGAAGACCAAAAGCTCAGTCACTTTTCAAGAGGACCTTCTCTCTCCTCCTTCCTTCAAGCTGCCATGGAACCTTTAGCCCAAGAACCTCAGAGATCTTGCTCCCTCCTCTTTCTCAGCAGGAATGGTTGGTCCCAGTGCTTCCCGGTCCCAGTGCTTCCCCTTCATCTTGCTCAGCATCTAGAGCAGCATTGAGCCTTGCCTACCTTGTGTGGAGCCTCCAGGGAGTAGCCCGAAAAACGCGATGCATTTTGCGCTGGTCTTCCTAGCCTACTCCCTCTGCTCCAGCTCAGTCTCAATCCTCCCTTGCTTCACTTCTCAGCTTTGGCACACCCCTGGGAAAGCTTGAGCATGGGTATTGACCCCCCGCCCCATCAGTTCTTGGCAGCACCTCAAGCCCTATTGTGGGCAGCAGCCATGGCAGCCATGGAACCTTCAGCCGAGCTCATAACACACTAAATGCCCTTCAATTTACTCTTCCCGGGAGCCTTGGGAGCAGCCACAAGCTTCAACAAGTGAAGATATACGACATTAAAGACCCCCCCATACAACCACGGGCAGTAAGAAGATGGGCAACCACAAAGCTCTTGAAGGAGGCAGCCAATAACTCTTCCCCAGGCTTGAAAAAGGTATGTCAATCAGTTCTTCCTCTCTCTTTTACATCCAATTGTTGAGCTCAGCCACTTGATGAGAGAGATGGAAGAAATGCTTGGGTTGAGATTGCCAATGGGATTTCCACTCTCAGCCCACACCCTGGGAATGCATGCATAGCTGGATAATCTTCAATTTCTTTCCCATTGATCAAGATTTTACTCTAATCCTTAATCGTTCTCTTGTTTGATTCCTATTGATAAAAAAATTTGTAAGAAGGGTAAGTCATACAATCAGTGAGTCACTGAATTGCAGAGGTAACCCCTTCCCCATCCCATTTCCTTATTGATCATGCATATCATGAAAGGCCCAATCCTCAATTTGTAAATGCATATCATGCTCGTTGCTTAATAATAAATGCATGCCATGTATATTATGGGTGAGGAAAAGCCCGATGCCAGGCGAGGTGGCAAGACAAAAGAGGGGTGACCCCCCTTGCCATCAAAGATTCTGAAGGGGTGCACAACCCGGCCCGAGGGGAACTTTGCCCACCTCTTGATGATCCAAAGCCCAAAGATTATTGCAGGTGCAGGTACATTTGATGGAACAGCCTGATCCTTGATAATTTGAGTCTACAGCCCTCTACATGCATTGGTAATGTCATGTATCACTTAGAAATGTATGGTGGATGCATGCAAGAAGGGCAGGGTATGCAGTCATGGAAATGGTCTCAGCAATAGAACTACGGATGCAAAGGATGTATGGCTCTATGTGGCATTGAGAACCACTATTGAGGCCCTAGATGTCTGGAATAAGCTCCTCACCATTGGGATAAGGTATGCTCCTTGAGGGAGTCTTTGTAGGGTATTGCAGACAGTCAATCCCACATAGTCAGCCCGCAAAAGTTGATTATAGCAAAGCCTTCTTGCGTGACTGAGTGTTAGATCTACAGCTTGATTTGAAGAGGGCATTCCTCCCTTTGATCTGAACCAAAAATCTCCCCATTTCGCCCTACGGTTTGGGAGATAAGCTCAATTTTGTGCTCAGAGGTACTATGGGACAAGCAGCAGTCCTACACAGTCAGCCCACAAAAAGTGATTATAGCAAAGCCCTGATCATTTACTGTCAGAGATATTTTTACATAGCCTCGTAGAGGGGATCAAGACTTTCATTTGAATCAAAAATTTTGGCGATCAGAGCTTCCTAGCTCAAGATATTGTCATTTCTGTAACAAGGAGTCTAGTGGACTGCACTTGGGATGGCAGGCCACAAGGGTAAAGCAAAGGCCCAGGAGGACTTCCAGTGTGAAATAAGGGACTCTCGTGCCTCAGTGAATGATCCTAGCTCAGCCTAGGAGGATCGTGAAGACATGTTTGAAGAGGGTGCCCCCGATGTGGACCGCTTATCTATGCTCAACCAAACCCTATGCCAACATGAGACCCATCATGCTGAACGACATCGAGAGATGGAACAACGCCATAGGGAGATGGAAACCCGCCAAGATCACCATCATTCTGAGATGATGGCCAAGATGGACTTACTCATAGAGCACATGGGTGCCCTCATCCCCGCCATTGCCCCCCCTCGGATCGACCCAAGGAGTATGCCCCTCCCCGTGAGGCTAATCGCCCTCCCCCCTTGAAGACCAAGTGTAGCCCACAAGGTCTTGGTGGTACCCATGGTGTTCCCCATAGCACTTATGAGATGGGTGAGCCTTCCACTCGACATGATAAACCCCTCCTTCCCTCCCCCATTACGAATCGTTCAAGCCCATCCTTGGCACCACAACTCCCCCGTAATGGAAGCTATATGCACACTCATGGGAATGGCTCCAATGCAAATCTTGGGCAGCATGGAATGCAAGGAGTACATGGGCAACTTGCACATGGCAATGGGCAGCATGCATATGGCAATGGGTAGCATGCATATGGCAATGGGCAGCATGCACATGGCAATTTTGGGCAGCATGACCATTTTGGATAGCAAGGTCCTAATGTGCAATTTGGTTCTCATGTAATGCATGGACAGCATGGTCCCCATGGAAATTTTGGATAGCTAGGGATTGGACAACAAGGCATGTATGGGCAGCATGTAGCACATGGCATTCATGGACAACAAGGCCCAAATGAGGTGCATGACAAGATTGTGTTTACTAAATTTAATGGGCAATCCTCATCCCCAGCTGAATTAGAGGAATGGACCTCTAAATTGGAAGCTTATTTTCTCATCTACCCCCATACCGATGAGGCGAAGATTATTTTTTCCCCCCTTCATTTAGAAGGTTTTGCCCACACATGGTGGAGATTCATTCAAAGAGAAAATCAACAGTTTCGTGATTGGGAAGAGTTCAAGATGCATATGATCCAAGTTTTTGTCTCCTCAGTAGAAAAAGAACACTTGGCTAGGCAATGGTATCAGTTTGATCAGCGAAATCTCACCGTGAGGAAGTACACCAACCAGTTTATGAACCTATCATATGTATGTTGAGGCAGTCAGTGATGAGGCCAAATTGCATAGATACATTTATGGGCTAGATGCACATCTCTCAACTGATGTAATGGCTCAAAAGCTAGCCACCCTGTTTGCAGCCATAGAATTGGTTGAACGCTATGGTCGGAAATACCCTCGCAATGAGGGCATGCAACCCATTGCAGGACATCAAAGATACCCTATCAAGCAACCCCCATATGCCAGTAATTATCGTAGCAACAATGCACGGAATGGCAGCCCCAAAATCCCCACTTACCCCACTTTTAATGCTGAAAGGAAATATGGCAGTTTTGAGACAACACCCCCCTCCAAAAGTGACCCAAAGTATGCTGAAAATAAGGCACGGAATGACTTCAGTCCTCCTAACAGTCAAAAATTCATTCCTCCTGAAGTTGTTAAGGATCGCAAGGCTAAAGGCTTGTGCTTTAAATGCGGGGATAAGTACACGACTAATCATGCATCCAAATACCCCTTTAAGAATGCCATTGTCAAGTTTAATAACATGTATGTGCTAGAAGATAGTGACAAGTTGGAAGAGGACTTGCATGATAATTCTCCCATGATGAACTTGCTGAAAATGCTGAATATGAAGAGGATCTTGACACCGATCAGTTTTATGACTCATCGAACGGGTTCCCTTTTGACCCTGGTCGTTGCCCCATCGATGACATGCTGGGGAATGACCCTTTGCACCCCTCATTCACCACTATATTAGCTTGCTCGATCTCCATGGATGCATGGACCGGCTCTAGGAGCCCGAACACCCTACGAGTACATGGTAACATTGATGGCAAGAGTGTATACATTCTCATAGATAGTGGCAGCACACACAGTTTTGTGAATAAATCGACTCTTGGCCGTTTGACATGTGTTCCTACTGAATTACAACAACCTCTTAGGGTTCAAGTGGCCAATGGAAATGAGGAAGTGAGCTCCCATGTATGCACAAAAGTGTCTCTTATGCTGGATGAAAACTATATAGCAAAGGTAGACTTAATCACCCTTGATATGGGTCCCGTGGATGTTGTTTTGGGATGTGATTGGCTTCAGTAGTTGGGAAAAATCTCTATGGACTTCTCTCAGCTGTATATGGAGTTTGTAATGCATGGGCAGCTTGTACATTTGGAGGGAATCAAAGAAATTGCAGATTTTCAACTTATAACAGCAAGACAACTCAAAAAGGAATTCAAGAAACGCTCCTAGATCTTTGTCTTGCATTTGTATAAGGATAATGATGACCAACACACCTTGGGGAAGAAAAATGCAGCACTAAAAGTGCATTTGGCTGAATATGAGGACCTATTTCAGCCCCCCACCACCCTTCCTCCTCAGAGATTGGTGGATCACCCAATTGACTTGGAGCCCCATGCCAAGCCCATCAATAAACCCCCATATTGGCTCTCTAAATGTGAGAGAGAGGAAGTAGCTAAGCAAGGTAAGGAGCTCATTGAAATGGGATTCATAGAGTCTAGCTCTGCCCCTTATGCCTCCCCGGTTCTATTGGTTAAGAAAAAGGACGGATCCTTCCGATTGGGCATTGACTATTGTGATCTCAATAAGATCACCGTCAAAAATAGATACCCCATCCCTCAAATTGATGACTTGCTTGATGAACTCAAGGGAGCACGCTACTTCACCAAGATTGATTTGCGATCCAGTTACCACCAAATCAAAATGAGGGTAGGTGATGAAGTCAAAACATCTTTTCAGATGACCATGGCTTGTACCATTTCCTTGTCATGCCATTTGGGCTCACTAATGCACCCGCCACGTTTCAGATCTTAATGAACAAAATATTGCAGCCATGGCTTTTCCAGTTTGTGTTGGTATTCTTACTGCATGAGCATTTGAAGCATGTTAGACAAATTTTTGATGTACTAAGAGAGCACCGATTATTTGCCAAAGAAAGCAAGTGTGTCTTCATGCAAACAGAGGTTGAGTACTTGGGACACATTGTTAGTGAAAAAGGCATCCAAGCTGATCCTAAGAAAGTGCAATGTGTCTGGGATTGGCCCACCCCCACTACCACTACCTCCTTGCATGGTTTTCTTGGTCTCTCCTCTTTTTATCGGAGATTTATTTGCTATTATGCCACAATTGCAACACCATTAATAGACACGCTGAAAAAAGAGGCTTTCCTATGGGATGATTTGGTTGATTGCAATTTTCAGCAGAGCTGAAAGACTTGCTTACTTCCGCTCCCATCCTCGTATGCCCCGAATTTTCAAAGGATTTTACCATCCAGTGTGATGCTAGTGGACGGGGTATTGGTGCAGTCTTGGTGCAAGAACACGGGGTAATAGCATTTGAGAGCCGAAAATTGGACGATAAAGAGAGAGAGTTGCATGTCTATGATCAGGAGATGTTGGCAGTCATTCATGCTATTAAAAAGTGGCATAACTACTTGTATGACAGTAGATTTAAGGTGAAAAGTGACCACCGTGTGCTCAAATACTTCTTGACTTAGCCCAATCTCACTCCCAAACAACGTAGATGTGTGGCTACCCTACAAAACTATGACTTTGAGATTACCCACACCCGTGGCAAGGACAACGTAGTGGCTGATGCACTCTCTCGCATGTGGGCATGCAAGGTTTCATCCATCACTGAACTCCACCATGATTGGATTGAAGAGCTCCAAGAGGCATACTTGCTTGATGCTGAATTCAGCCCTCTTTTCCAGAAATTACAGCAAGGTGTCATGGATCACAACTCTCAATATCAACTCCACAACGACCTCATTTGGATCCATGGTCGTATTGTGATTCCCCATGCCTCTCCTTTCACCCAAAGGATCCCTGAAGAGATGCATTCTTCACCAATTGCTAGCCACTTAGGGGTCTTCAAAACATATGACCGAGTTTCAAAAAGCTTCCATTGGAAAGGCCTATAGCGGGATGTTAAAGACTTTGTGTCTAGATGTGCGCCTTGTCAGCAAAATAAAGATAGCACTCTTAAACTAGGTGGATTGTTGCAGTCCTTATCTATCCTCGAAGAAAAATGGACCCACATTACTATGGATTTCATCACTGGTTTACCTACAACCAAGAAGGGTTGGGATAGCATCTATGTGGTAGTTGACCGACTCACTAAAGCAGCCCATTTCATCCATATAAAATCTCAGTTTACAGCATCTCAAGTTGCCATTCGGTTTATGGAGCATGTTTTCAAGTTGCATGGCTTACCCCACGTCATAGTACATGATTGGGACACCAAATTTATGAGTCAATTTTGGCAGACAATTTTCAGCTCCATGGGGACCTAATTGGCTCCGTCTACATCCTATCATCCCCAAATGGATGGGCAGGCTAAGCGAGTCAATAAGTTTCTTGAAAATTATTTGCGACATTTTTGTCATGATGTGCAGAATTCTTAGGATGTATGGCTGAACTTGGCTGAATTTTCTTACAACAACTCCACTCATTCGAGCATTGGAGTCTCTCCCTTCGAAGCATTGTATGGTTATTGGGTACCTCTTCCTACCGTGATCTTCAATGAAAAGCTCAATCCTCTTGGAAAAGAAGAGTCGGACTGCATGCAAGCTTTACTTCAACAATGCAAGGTAAACCTCAAAAGGGCTCAAGAGCACATGAAGCTCCATGCTGATGCAAAAAGAAGACCCCTTGACTTTCAAGAGGGTGAATTGGTACTCCTCAAGGTCCCGAAGTCCCATTATGCTACATTAAAGGACGGTTCTTGCAACAAGTTGGCACACTGTTACTATGGGCCCTATACAATCATTAAGAAGGTCGGGGACTTGGCTTACCGTCTCCAACTCCCTCCCACTACTAAGATTCATAATGTCTTCCATGTGAGCCAATTGAAACCTTTAATTGGCACTCCCAAAGATCATGTAGAGGAGCTACCCCCCATAGATGAGGAGGGCCTTATCTAGTATATTCCTGAAGTGGTCATTGCGCAGCGTGAAAAGCAACTCCGCACCCGTTCCATCCATGAATACCTGATCAAATGGCAAGGCCTACCAACAGAGGAAGCTTCTTGGCGCCCAGCATCTATCTTGGATGAATTTCCACACCTCAAGGAGGCCGTATTGGCTAGAACTTAACCTAGACAGCCACCTGTTTTGCACCAATTTTGGTCTTGATCCATTTTCAGCCCCATCCCCCAAAGCTGAAAGTACACCTCGAGGGCTCCGCGCCAACACCTCACTTGCCCCGATCGGAGTTTCCTAGAGGAAGTTATGACTGTTTTTCTCCAGCCATACCATCTGGGACAGCACACTAGTAACTCCTCGACAGCCCTCTATTTTGCAATAGTTTTGGTCTTGACCTAATTGCAGCCCCACCCCACCCACATGGACTGAAAGTACATCTCATGGGCTCCATAAGGAAACCTCAATTGTCCCATTCGGAGTTTCTCACACAAAGTTATGGCTGATTTTCTACAGTACACCCTTACACGATAGGACAACATCCCTTGTTTTTTAGGACAAAAACTTTATGAGACGGGATGGTTTGTAATAAGTAGGGATTACGAGAACATGGCATGGGAACATACCAGTCACACTGACGGTATATAAGGTGTAGGAGGGTATTTTGAGGCATCACAGAAATTATCAAGAAAGTTTCTTTTCACCTTCTCAAGCTTCCATGGCTTCTTCTTCCTCTTCTTCTTCTTCTTCCCTTTCCTCTCTTTCTCTCTCTTCTTCATGCATTTCTCTCTCCTCTCCCTCTTCTCCTGCAGTCCTTCTCTCTCTTCTCTTCCTTAGTTAGGACAGTTAGGTCTCTTTCATTACACGCTCCTTGCACCTCCACCCCCTCTCTTGCAGCGCCTTCCCACACCCTAGGCCGCCTCCATCTCCTCCATGCGCCTCCACCTCCTCCCTTCCCCAAGCTGCGTCCACCTCCTCCGTGCGCCTCCTCCCCCTTCCAACCACTCATCCCTCCCTTCCCCCCACTACCCCCCCCCCCCCCCCCCCCCCCCCCCCAATTATCCCCTCCCTTTTCCCCCACTACACCCCTTACCCCCCCCCACTAACCCCCTTTCCCTCTACCCCCTTGCACGCCCCACTTCCCACTTCCCACTCGAACCCCCAAAAGATGACAAAACAAACCAAACCCCCTTTTCCCCCCACAGGTCCCCATTTCCCCCCCATAGGCCCCCATTTCCCCCTATGTTTCCACACCCACCCTGGGCCTCCTTGTTGGCCCCGAATCATGTGCTCCGTGTATCTGCTTTTTGTGCTAGTTCATGTATTGATGTGCTAGAATTTTTCGCGTGTTGGTTGCTGCTATTCACGTGTTGTGTGTGTTTGGTCGTGTATGTGTGTCGTTCAAGCCCCCGTTCACATGCGAGGATGCATGTCTTGTTTCATCCATGCCATAGAGTTGCCATTCGCACACATTTGCTATCGGGTACCTTGCTGTCTTGACTTTGATTATTTTATTCCCATAAATTTGAAAATTAGTAAAATTCATTTAAAAAATAACAAAATGTGTAAAAATCAATAAAATGTTGAAAAATGAAACTAAAAATCACAAAAAATTCCAAATATTTTTTTCAAAAAAATCTTCATGTTTTCAACTTCTCCAATATATAAAAATTTAAAAAAAAATTAAAAATAAAAAATAAATGAAAAATATTTAAAATAGTTAATAATTCTCGAAATTATTTTGAAAAATTGGTCTAATTCCTAATAGTTGATAATGCTATTAAAAAATGGAAAAAAATGAAAAATATTATTATATAATAAAATTCCATAAATCCCTAAAAGTTTACTAATAATTGGCAAAAAATCCCAAGAAATTTCCATTAATTCTAGAAAACATTCCTCTTTCATTATGGTTAGTTGACATGAGCTAAAACCTTCAAAACACATTGCCAAATGATTAGTTTTATAAGAAATTAATTCATGAATAAGTACATTTTTCACAATTTTTTTAAATTTTCCAAAAATAGTTGGAAAATTTCCACAAATGATGAAAAATCAAGTGGCTCTTTCTATTTCATCTTAACCATACTTTCATTGATTCAAACAAACGAAAAAATTCCAACTTCCATACAAATAGACTAACATTAACCACATTTTAGAAAAACAAAATTTTACTTCCAAAATCTTCTAGAAAATAATAAATCATCCAAACAAACAAACAAACCTAATTTAAGCCTATAATTCCTCTGTTGTTGAAAATCTAATTACCACATTAAACACATGTTGAAAATTTCTATATGATGTTCATTTTTAGCTCACGTGCTCAACTTTCCAGCCAGTCAACTTGCTATTGGCTTTCGTTGTGATTGCATTAAGTCACCATTGATGTTTGCATCACATCAGTGGGGCGAGTGCGCCAAAGTTTTAGTTGCATATACAGACCCTTGCCAAGTATTTCTTTTTCTATTTCTTTTATTTTTGATTCTCCCAAAACCATAATTAATTACTAAAAGAAACTTTAATCCACACATGTTTTCATGGGCATCTGCACTAAACACACATTAGGAAAAAAATGAATCACAAATGGGCCTTTTAGCTCCCCCCTCTCTCCTCCTTAAAATAAGGAAAAGAGGAGAGAAGAATAGTAAAATAATCCTCTTCTCTCTCCACTTTTGCAATCTCATTTTGCCTTTTTTATATTATCTACAAGATATACTCAGATTCCTTCTCTCTCCTCATTTAAGAAGTCTTTCTCAACCAAATTTTATATTAAAAAAGAAGTTAGTTACGGGAGTGTGGTGCTTCATTTTCAATGCAAAATGATTAGCTGATATGAGGTAATTGATTTTTTAATCGAGAATAAGGAAAATGAAAAATTGAAAGTTCCTTTTAAGATATTTTGGGGATTTTTTATATTCTAGCTTTTAGTAAAAAAAACAAACCAACTGGTCAAATTTCGTATTTTTTGGAGATGTTTTTGGAGGTAAAATAGAATTGTCTAAAATACGAAAAGTCTTGGACATCCCTACCCTCTGAGCTATTTTTTCCCATATCTATACTCTCTCATGGCTTTATTGTAACCTCTTCTCTGTGTTTATGCAACCTTCTTTAACAGAGTGAATTACTTACACCCTCCTTTCCCTTGGCTTCTTTGTGTGCCTCTCTGTGCATCTCCACTCTACCTCATGCGACAACCAAGTAGGCTCCACGTTTCTATTAATATTAAAATGAATACATGAAAAAAGGAGCTGCATATTGAGGTAGAGATTGAATATGCCCTATTATTCAAAAGAACCCAACGTACCAGTGTCAACCCTAAGGTTTTGCAGAGTTACAGGCAAATGGGATTAAAACATGCGGATTTGAGGGTTGATGAGGGAATCTACTCAATTGACCCCTTAAACAATAGACCTCCAACTTTCTCAAGAATCAAAAATTTGCTGAAGTATGTGTGCGAGGGTGAAAATTGGTTGCTCAGTTATACTAGGCAACTTAATGATTAGGCATTCAAAGTATTTACAACTTGCCAAGCAACCATAAAAAATTGCCATGATGTGATCGTTGCACATCAACTTCATATACAATAGCTCATAGGACAAGTGGTACAACTGAATGACACTATAATTCAACAAAACAATCAAGTTATTTCAATGCAGGACACTATCCATGACATTGGTATCTCATATGAGGCGGCAAAAGCACAATTGGACGACTTGAGAAAGATCAATAGCAAACTAACACATGAGTGCAAACGAAAGAAGAAGTCAATCAATGAGTTAATTGTGAATAGTGGCCGGTGGAAGAGACAGAAAGAGAACCTAGGTGAGGGTGAGGTTGGATCGTGTATTAGTAGATTGCTAAAGGAAAATATATTGGAAAAGCTTTGAGCAATCCTAAGTTTAAGGCTGTGAAGGAAAAGGTGATTGAGTGCACATTAAAAGATGTGTCAAATGAGTTCTCAGCTGTGGATGCACAATCTATTTGTGACAGGACTGGTATTAGCACAATGACTTACTCAAAGATATTTAAAGGTGTGAAGGCTAGCTTTAGTCGTGTGCTGAAGAGAAATAGAATCGTGCCTCTTCCTCAACCTTCAAAGTTAATAGAGACTCGACAACAACTTAATACAAAGGTTTTGGAGTTGATAGGAGATCCCATGCATGTTCAATGCATGGAAACACTAAAGGTTGGGACCAAATATGCATATGAGGTGAAGTTCACCGAAATCAACAACTACTATTTAGATTTGTATAAGGTGCAGTCGATAATGGTAATGTACTACAATATGTCTATTAAGGAATGTAATGGTAAATTGCAGTTTGTTATAAAATTAGATGAAAGTGAGGTCATCAAAGGAGTAAAGTTTGAAAGAGTTAATGTAACTCTGATGAATAAAGCTTTACAATTCAACAAGAACAACCCAGGAAACTTTAGTGTTCAATCCAAGCGCCATGTGTGGTGGCTCACTGCATTTGAAGTTCCTAAGGAAAGATTTGAGGTGTTGCACATGTTCTTTATGCACACAAGCATTCCAAGCATCATCGATCATCATGAACATGATGAGATGCTCTTGGTTGAAGGGTATGGTCAATACTTGGTTGAATGGCAGCTTGCAGGAGACTTGAAAACTTTAAAATGCATGTGTGGAATCTCCAATTGTGCAAATACAAAGAATCCATGCCTATATTGCTTAACATAGACGGTGGAAGGAAAGGATGGAAAGAAGAACTAGCAAAGGGTGACAAGTGCTGCACCGACACGCAATAGAGAAGATCCCACTTGGAAGCCCATCTTCAACATTCCATTGGATCATATTCACATTTGTTCATTGCATGCTTTTGCAAAATCATGAAGAAACTTGTATATGAAAACATTTGCTTTGCTTATAGGATGCAAAACGAAAAAAGAAGCCATTGCAATGTGTAGGAATGTGGAGCGAGTGCTATCAGAAATTAGGCTACACAAGCGTCAAGTGATGATTGAAAAAGATGAGAAGAGATCTGGAAAATCTGGTAACTTGCTAAAAAATTCTTGCTTTGGAGGAGCAAAGGCTAGGAAGTTTCTCTCAACACCCATCAATGAAGAAGGAAATGTCATGATTTGTAGGCCACAGGACTACGATGGGTGGAAAAAGTTACATTTTTTAGTTTCTGATCAAAGTAATGGAGGAAAAACAAGGTTGGCCAAAGCCAAGGTTTGGATAAGTCTTAACAAATTGGCTCCCTTACTTTGCAAGATGGTATTTAACAATGAAGATAAGCAAGAATTTATCAGTGCTATGCATAGCTCTACGAAAACATGGTGGAAGCATGGGGAAAAATCTATCACACATTACATGGTGTGTACTAAGTTAGTATTTTAAAATTATATGAATTGTACAAACTATTGAGCATAGTTTTACTCATGTGTGATATGTGTCTTTGTAGCATATCCTTGAGGCACATGGGCCATACTTTGCAAAAAAGGGAAGCATTGGAATTTGGTCCACACAAGAGATGGAAAATTCACATTGGATAGTGAATGGTGCATACCAAAGAAAATTTGATCATGGTGGAGGGGTGAATTATAGTAATCCAATGATCCAATTGCTATCTTGGTGGTATAGGATTATAGTAGCGGATGAAGCTAAACTCTCGCAAAAGAGAGCAAATGAAAGTGTTGATGAATCGGCTGCAAATATGATGGAATCATGTTGTGTCACTGAAAGAGTGTGTTATGAAGCCTCAAGTGCCAAAGAAAACCATGCCAAGTGGTTAGAAACAAGGCTTTGACAAGGCAACAAACGGGTTCAAAGAGAGCTAAGATAGTAAGATGAACAATATGTTCAGTGTGAATGCAATTCATAGTTTAAGAGAGAAAGAGAGAGTGTGCATCTATGTGAATGAGTCTTACAGTTTAGGGTTATATAAAAGAGGGTTTCACTTTCTATCTCATTCATTGAGTTCTCACATCTCTTGTATAGGAAAGATGGCTAGGTCTAAGGTAGTTGCAAATAAGCTTTCGCTTAGAGCCCCATATCGTGTTCAGCCCCTTGGAGCATCTACTAGCTTAGATACACCCCCTTCTCAACCTAACCCACCTTCCTCAAACCACCCTCACAAGGGTCCTCCTCAGCATCCCCACAAGAAAGGCAAGTGGAAGCCAGGTACAGTAGCCTTGAGAGAAATTAGGAGGTATCAACGCTATTTTGATCTCATCATTCTGAAGGCGAGCTTCTCGAGACTTAATCATGAGATTGTGCAAGACCTCTAACGCATAGAAAGCAGGAGGTGGTTTTTGGCACAAGGTCAGGGTAGACCTGATGGCTTCATAAAAGAATGCCTTCACAAAACAGCCTATTCAGAGGCATCAAAAGAGATTTACAACATGTAAAATAAGGATAAGAGACATCATTGCAAAAGATAAAATCTCCAAGAAATTCCTTCAACTGAACTTGGGATGTAAGCAGTATATTTGTCACATCAAAACTTAAAGAAAAACGTTATAGTGACATTAGAACAACACAAGGTCTATAGAGACGGTTCGCGACACCGCTCTATAGACAACATAACACATGTGGGGCCCCATGAACAAAATATAAATAAAACAATTTGCCATCAGCTGGAATATAGACGCTCATCAGCTGGAAAGAATATAAACGTAATAATGTGTCATCCGCTGGAATTTAGACGCTCATTAGGAAAGAATATAAACGAAACAATTTGTCATCATCAGGAATATAGACCCTCATCAGTTGGAAAGAATATAAATGAAATAATGTGTCATCAGCTGGAATTTAGATGCTCATTAGGAAAGAATATAAACGAAACAATTTGTCATCAGCTGGAATATAGACGCTCATCAATGGAACAACGAACAAGGACAAGCATCATGAAGCATTGCAATACCAACATACCAAAGCATTGAATGAAATAGTAATTGAATAACATTGATTGAATAAATTGAAATATCGACATTCAAAAGCATTGAATTTTACATTGATTGAATAATGGACGAGGACGAGCAGTGCATTGCAATATCAACATCCTAAAGCATTGAATAAAACCTTGATTGAATAAATGGAAATATCAACATCCGAAAGCACATGGATGGATTAATTTCTAGGATCATCATAGTAGAAAAATTATTCATTTATGTTAAAAGAAGCCACATGAAAAATTTATTACGGAAAAAGAAGCCACATGAAAAATATAAAATATGAGCTATGAAACTTATGAAATAATGACATGACAAAGAATGCATAACATAAGACATGACATTGCTATTGTTGGTTCTTTTGGTAATGGCGATGCTATTTCTAGAGAATCAGAAGGCGATGCCAGTAGGCTTCGCATTGTATCCAGGAATATCGTGCATGCTTTATCATGAAACGCTAATTGGAGAGGAAAGACGGGCAACCGGTACTCTAAGAGAAAAGAACGGGCGCTCCACATCACTTGATCCCCTTTCCCCTCCTGCCTCTTCGGCTATCTTTGTAGCTCCTCCGGTCCCACTTCCTGTTCCCCTCGCATTCAGCCACCTCTTCTCTGCCGCGGCTGCTCTACTGCTACCCCTGCTCCTGTGGCTGGATCCTCTTGTGACATTGCTGATGAATTCATTGGAGCTGGTAGCATTGGCTCCATCGCGTAGGTCATCGGTGCCGTCGTGGATGTCAAGTTTGAGGTTGCGCAGGTCATCGGTGCTTGTAATCACTATCAAGATCGGAACAGGCGACTGAACATATGATGATGCAGGCCTTGCATGACATCTATGACAGGCATAAAACATCTCTCTATTTCACAAAGCAAACCATGAGGCATAAAACATCTGAACAATCAGATGGTGTGGGTAGAGAAAGCTTTTTAATAGCTTGACAAGCGATATGCAACACGAGCTGCATGAAGCATAACTCAAGCCTAATACCATGACAGGCTTCAAAAAATCATAACTCAAGCTTCATAACTTATAACAAAAGATGAAAAACTATTACCTCAACTTGAAAAAAATTACCATGGTCGAAAGTGGCACGACCCATCAACGAAATTGATAAAATGTCATGAAACAGAGGTCTGCTAATGAGCAAAGAAATAAAACAATAAAGAAAACTTATCTTTGTGATGTTGTAGAATCTCGCTCTGATACCATGTTGAATAGTGCGCGAGGGAGACGAGGAACGGAGGAAGAGAGAGGAGAAGAGAGACACGAGACACCGGAGGTGGAACCCCAGAAGTGTGTCAGTTGAGCACACATGATAGGAATATATAGAGGGGACCTGGGGCGCTATATATAGACAGACTATATATAGCTAACACTAAATGACAAAGTCAAATCAAATAATATATTTAGCGACTAACCTAGAGTTATCAACAAGCAATGAAACTTGATGGTAGGGTGGGTCGTGTCCTCGGAGTGCACCGGTGAAACCTTGGCAAAAAATGATGCCTGCAACTACCTTGTCCGAAGTCTGTTGTCAGGTTCACCGATGGACTCTAGGGGACCCGATACACCCTATCGTCAAGTCTCATCGCATAAAAATATATGGTAGTTAGAAATCTCACATTCTCGAGATCATCTTGTATATTCATTTCCTCGTGTGTCAGCGAGGCACCTCTTTGGATAGAGGGATCTACAAACTCCTTGGTAGGAAGCTAGGGCCTTGGTCTGAACAAATCATGCTATAGTGCTTCAAATTCACCATCCGGCACAAGGTAATCTTCTTCAACGGATGTAATATGCTCCTATGCTGCTATGATTGCACTCACTATATCTAAGCTGCTTGTGAAATTATTTCTTCCAATCTCTTCCGTCGTTGGATGCACATCCATATAATCATAATTGATCAGGTTTTCCATCGAATCCTTGACTAGGATGGAAAACAACTCTTCTTCCTTCATTTCCAAGTATTGCAGCACATCTGATAGAAGCAAGTATTGTACACCATCTACTTCAATGGGCGTTAAGGAGACAAGGTTGGATTTGTCGACTTGTGGCTGTTCTAAAGAAGATGGCACCATGAAAGCCAACCCTTGCTCTACCGCCACTCGATATTCCTCTTCAACATTTATGAGCTCTTCAATTGGTTCTTCTCCCGTGTGTGTGATAGCAACAACCTGTGGAGTTATATCTTCATCACTCTCCTCCTCTAGCGGTGTATCCAATGCAAGGAGGTAAATTTCCAATGCCCAATCATACTCCACCAGATCCAAAGATGTTGTACCTGGTGCACTGCCCATGGGAACAATGCATACTCTATGTGAAGGATCCACATGAGCCAGATACCTATTAATCACTTTTTGGTGATTCTTCCCTACCTGAAATACCATGAGCTATTCCAAAGGCACCCAAATCATGTTGAATCCCTCAATGGAGTATGTGCAGGTAGCAATGGTGCTCATAAAGTCTTCCAAAACCTGAAGGGGGGGATCCAACAATGAGAGCATGCTTTCAAGGTTGAAGTTCTTAGAGAAAACCTAGAATATCTCCTCATCCTGGTTGGCAAAAATAGTCTCGTGGATCCATTCATCACAGTGTGCATGAGCATCCATCGTAGCAGGTAGGAGGGATGTGGTGTATATAAAGAGATGAAGAGAGAAGTGTGAAATGAAACAATGAAACAATGAAACAAGAACTAAATTAGTTCTACCTTAAAAACCTTAAGTTTTAAACCATTAAGAGCTATTTGCATACGCTATTTAGTTATGGATTTACTTACGTCTTTGTAAAGTTTACATGCATATGTAAATGTGTTTATGTGAAAACTGTATAACAAGTGTATGATTTTGCATAAATACCATAATTTTTAAATATTCAAAGTTTGCAAACGACAATATTCTATTGGCCAAAAAAATCCAAAAATTTATAGGTGTTGGATATTACGACTTGTGGTGTTAAGATTTTTAGGGAGACTCTACAATTTCTAAAATATGTGGAGCCACACACTTTCCACTGGTAACAATATCCTCAGCTCGGTTTTGAATTTTCTTGCCATTTAGTTTAAAATAGAAGCTTACAGGTGGATTTTGCATTAACATTGTAATTTCATGGCGCATTATACTCAAGGGCCAATCATCCTCCATTTACAATACTTGGGGCTCGCGGCCCTCACAAATGACAGTAACATCCACAGCTACACTTTCACACATGTCTTGATCAAGGCACAACCATTTACCCTTGAGCATTCTCCATCTACGATACTTGAACACTAGGCATGAAGTCTATCGTGTGACAAAGTACGTGTAATTGGAAAGGAAAGTTAGCCGATTCATCCCAAAGTAAGATAATAGTCAGCTAAGAGAGAAAAATTTTACCTGAAAGCCATGTCCCTTGTTGCGACACTCAACTGTGTCAAGACTATGAGTTATTTTTTATGTCCAAGTTTTGCCTAGAATCCTTGTTACATAATCCTTTGATGCACTTTTTATGACGTACGTGCTTTTCATATGTCTCAAACCCTTACATTCCTTGAACATGTGTGCAAAAATTGCAATTGATATGAACCAGCTTAGATGTACATTCTTTGAGCTGGTGCTTGGCTTCATAGAATTCAATATGTCTGCTGAAATTTTTGTGCTACACATGTGCAAAATGTCACTACTACACAATGGCCATTCGATGCTATTGAGATTTGATATGTGCATAGACTCAAGGGTTCCATATTCTTGATCCCCCTTGGGCAATATGTACTTGGAGTCATAGAAAAAAACAAGGTCCTCTGCGAGCTACTTAGTTGTATGCCCCTCAAAGAGTAATCTACCAATTTCGAGGTGGTAACACTTAAAAGAACCAGTGAAACTCTCAACATTTTTCCACTCACAGCAATGCAAAGGGTATACTTCTGTAAATATGAGACAAATTGTTACATAGACATCATGAAATTTCTCATTCTCAATGAGTTGCAAATACTTACTGTTTGCAATGTTTCGTCGAAAGGACACAACCGCAATATGTATTTGTTTTTGCATGAATACATGTTGTACAAATGGCTGTGTTACAAGGTGAGAATCAACATTCCTTTGTCTGAGAGCTAAAAATTTACCCTTCTAGCGCTTTGATACATCTGCAATTGCAGATGCTTTCACCCTTAAATCTCTCTTCATAGTTGGATGCATATGTACCCAAGATGAGAAATGATACATATCAGTGATCCAATTCCTTTCTTCATATTTTTTGTTACGTACTTCTATCAAGAGAATGCTTGTTCTTCTCTTAGGCATTATAACCTATGCATTAGATGTAAAGAAGTATGTATTAACCCCCTAAATAATAAGCATTTTAAGTCTATATAGTAATCACTAATATTCCATACAAATCAACATGGCATTAAGAGATGGTTACACTTTTCTAAATAAAGATAAACATCGATATCGAAACACATGTGGATATGTATATCAACACAAAGTATAGATTCAATTTAAAGGCATCACTTTAATCATACCATTTACATGAAATATAATGAAAAGAATAGCACAAGAATACTCAGAGAATTTTTCCAAAATAAATTTTATTATAATGAAGAAGAGTTTGATTTGACTCAATACATTGTATGAAATGTGGGTATTATAGATTAGTTATTACAAGGATAGCAGCCACATGGCATGCAAATCTTAATAGGCACATTGGATTAACACTTGAGATATTCTAAGACTCAACACATTGTGTGTTATATGGATGATATGATACAAGAGTATCATGGATCATTACCAATTGGCATGGAGATCCAAATGGACACATAGGACCAATAAAGCAGAGAATTTTTGAACCATTGACTTCCAGTAGATCCATATCATCCAGCACAAAGGAATTACTCACCACATCAAAATAGACAATCAAGAATTATGTGCTTCACCTAAACCTTGTAAAATATCTACATGTACAAAAAAAATACATGCATGAATCTCTTTTAGCAAAAAATATCTAGATAACTGCATGAATAGAAGCAATACAAAACATGGCCAATTTACCTATAAGTTGATCTACTGAAGATAAGATTAAATCGTTGCTAATCAAAACCCATTGCAAATGATGGAATTAAGAAAACATCAATCCCATCAAACATAAAAGTCACTAATTAAATGAATAAATTTTGGCACCATAAAATATGGAAGATTTACTTGTAAATTGAGCTACAGAATCTCTACTCTACCTTGTGTTAAGTGATGCAACAAAAATTGATTCTTAAGTTAGAACTAGCATCAAACCCTATTGTAAAGATAGTAGAAAAGGGATAATGTAGAGAGGAAGAAAGAGAGAGTGTGTGAGTACGCGGGAGAGAGAAAGAAATGAGCACCTATCCAATCTTGTCCAAATTGATCTTTGCAAAAGACAATAGCAAGAGTTAGTATTTACATGAAGGTATACTGAAAAAATGGTAGAAAAGAGGAAACAGAGAGAGAGAGAGAGAGAGAGAGAGAGAGAGAGAGAGAGAGATGAGCACTTATGAAATGTCACCCAAAATTATATCTGCAATAAAACAACAACAAGGGTTAGAACTAACATTATGTTGTACTGAAAAGATATCAACAAAAAAAAACCAAACAGAGAGAGAAATTAACACCTTTGCCTCTTGCTCTAAATAAAATCTGCAAGAAAACAACAATTAGAACCAACATCAAATTCTATTGGAAACACAACATAAAAGAGAAATGTAATATTTCTGCAACGAAATATTGAAGACCCTAGATCTCGCGCAAAAGCGGTTCAAAGTAATCTCCCGCAAATGGAAAAACCTTGGGCTAAGTGCTCCCTCTACGTGCATCAATAAACACCAGCCCCGGGTCATGTATAGGAAGCCGTGGCTAAAAACCGTAGCCCACATGCCCCTTCAAGGAGGAAATGAGATAATGTATAATTTTTGCAGATTTTTTTATGTAATAACTCCCTTCCCTTCAGGCGTTGCATGGCAGGGAGAGGGAGTATGAGTAAGTGGTGGAGGGGCATGGGGAGGAGGCATGCAACTTACCACTTGTGTGGCTGCCCCCCCCCACCTTCATGCCTATATGAAACCCCCCTCCCAAGCTTGAGGGGAGAAGGAGGATCGTGTGTTGCTGCCGCCCCCTGTGGAGCTGCCCGTTGCTGTCGACGACCTGCTGCTTCCCCCTGCTGTTTTGGCCACGCCACCAGACTATACCCACCCTCATCATCATCATCATCATCATCATCATCGTCGTCGTCGTCGTCGTCATCTTTGCCATCGTCATCCTCATCATCTCCTCCATCCACGTCATTTCCTTGCTCTCCAGAAGCTTGGAAGCTTCTATTGGAAGCTTCTATAAAGGCTTCCCTAGGCCTAGTTCACCCCGTGTCTTCGGTTTTTTCCAAAACCGTGACTACAAGGCCCAATTCCTGTGCGGAAGAGGAGAATCTCGGACAGAGTGACTTCGAAACGAGTAAGAAAGCCAAGGGGAAGTTCGCTGAGTCTAAAGCTACTGCGTTAATGGCTCTAAAGCAAAAGTCGAGAGGAGCACATGCGGGAGCTTCCACCCCGAGTACCCGAGTGGAAAACGCCCCGATTCTTAATGCCCGGGTTTCGATAATATTCCCGCATGAAAATGATGCATTAAGCATGTTTTTTAATTCTCAGTAGGAAAATTTAAATACATTGGGAAGTTTATTTTCTCGCCCGATTTACAAAATTTAGTTGCATGTCAAGTATTTGCAATTGCTTGCACTTCCATGGTCAAGGGTAGTTGCATTTTCTGAACTTATGTTGCAAAGTTGAAAGATGAAATTGAGCGAAGGTGTCCATGTTGCATCTCACAAAGGATAGGGCTTATGACACATAATGCACCTATGAAATAAATTCCTGGTTGTGACTCATGTAGAAGATAATTGTAGACGGTCATTAAATGATGTCCAAATAGTCGTAATGCATGGAAAGGATTCATGAACTTTGCAAATTGCATGCGATGATAACTACATTTTTAGGTCGGGTTAAGTGCTAAAGGAAGGATTAAATCAATTATGGACTCATGGCATTCGCTCATGCATGGAGTTCTTTAAACAAAGTTTGGATGCATCTTCATTAAGAATATTAAAGCTTTGATTTCGTTGCATCAACGTAGGGTTTATAAGAGTTAGCTCTGAATGTCAATCATTATAGTATAGGGCAAGGAAAAGAATGATCTCTGTAGATCTTTTAAGTTGCATAAAGGCAAAATGGTCTATGGTCTCAAAAATCGCATGGAATGATGCATCTCACCTATCTTGCAGTTACTTACATCTTTTGGGGGAAAGTACTTAAAGTTTGGATGCATCTTCAGTAAGAATATTAAAGCTTTGATTTCGTTGCATCAACGTAGGGTTTATAAGAGTTAGCTCTGAATGTCAATCATTATAGTATAGGGCAAGGAAAAGAATGATCTCTGTAGATCCTTTAAGTTGCATAAAGGCAAAATGGTCTATGGTCTCAAAAATCGCATGGAATGATGCATCTCACCTATCTTGCAGTTACTTACATCTTTTGGGGGAAAGTACTTGCAAATTTAGAAGAAAGTATTTGCATCTTTAAAAGGGAAGATCATCTTTAGTCGTGGGTTGGTTAGATAAATTAAGTAATTCACTTAAATGAGTAGCCTACATGAAATACATGATTAGTTAGCATATGATGATCACCTCAATGTGCTAGGTAGGGTTAAGCTGTGTTAAAATTCTACCTAGTATCGGACTTAGGATGCCCATCTAATATTTCCGACCTCAAAGATCCTACCCACATTCTCGAAATGTTAGGACTATCTAATCACCCATGCAAGAACGATCTAGGGTTCTCCCCCTAAGGATGAGTTGACCAAATGCTAGACTTTTGCATGGAATCTAGGAACCCTAGGTCCAAAACATTTATCGGCCTAGTAGGGTTAGGTTTTGGATTGGGTCAATAGGACTCCCAAACCCTATAGCTCCATGAAAGGTATTCTTGACCAAGAAATACTGTATGATGGGAGATATAACCCCACAAGTTGGTATTAACACCTATCTCGTGCAACAAACTGCAACGTTGTATGGTCTTGTGTTTAAATCACGAAATAGTATTGCCACTCCTTAGACCAAGTTTGGCAAGTTCTAAGTACAAGTCTAATTTTCTAGAGGATGAGTAGTCATCTTGCTACATCACCCTTCCTTGGGACTGATTTGCCAAGCAAGGGGAGTTACGAATTTGCCAAGAAGGCAGTTGACCAACCAAGTTAGGGTGACAAGGTTGTCCAGGATTTATTGACCTTAATATAAGGAAATCTAAGGTATTGACATTTTGGGTTAACAATGTATAAACCCTAACCCAAGGAAAGAAGGGTAAACAAGTAACTTAGCTTAAGAAGCCCTTGGGATATTGCCAAGTCGCAATTGATCCAGGATCGAATGTTGGAAGCATTCGAGGAGAAGAATCACACCTTAGCAGTTGGCCGTACAAACGAGCACTGGAATGTTCGTGATTGTACACTTAGGAGCATTGTTTGTACTTCTTTGCTCAAGGAACTAATTTAGAAAAAATAACTAATGCTTCAAGTTGAAAGCCTAGAGGGAGAGGCAGTACCAGTTACCTCTGACTTTCTGCCTGACCCTATCCAAGGGGGTTGTTAGCCGCGCTCGGTACATGGACCGAACCTGTTGCAAGAGGTCTCTCCGTGGGTGCTACTTGGAGCAGAAGGACGCTTGGGTGCCAGGGGAGGCTCTGGCCATAAATCCCTTGCCTCCAAAACTTGCACAAGAGGTCGACGTGACTTGAGATGGGATCTCGAGGCCTGCATACTAGTCAACGGGGCGGAACTTGGAATAGCGATCCCTGAGGATTCCTGGAATAGCCTTCGGGCTGGATATTTGATGTATTCCAAAGAGTGATAAATAAAGATCAAATGTTGAAAAATGAACTTTCTTGATATTGTTTTCTGTGTCAGTGCCTAAGTTACGTGAAGGAACCAGTGTTTAATTGGTTAATTAAGGAAGCTCTTTTTGCTTATCAAACTAAATGTGGTAGGTAATTAGAAAACTAAAGCAACCCGAGGAAAGTGTGATGGATGTGACTCTGGGTCCGTCCTACGGAAGGGTGGTCCTGGTTGGCCGAGAACTTTTCTCAAAGAAATTGATAGCAAGGTAGCGATGACCTGGAATCTATAGAGTTAGAGTCCCGATTTGAGTTGTTTTAGGGGAACGGAATGGGACTATGCCTTATGGGCAGAGAGGTCGAGCTTTGCATCCCTCCCGTTTTCCATTCTCCTTGAACCAAGTGCAGTATAAATATGCTTTGACCTTGATGTTTCTACATAAAGTAGTTCATCTGGGGCTCGATGCTAGTTACCTCTTAGGAACTTGACCATTAGGAAAACCCTGATTCAAGTCCATCCTAAGTGGGAACGGCCGGAATGCTTCCGCTTTGTGGCAGACTCGAGAAGACCTAGATCGCAAATCCCGGGACATTCCTTGTGAGTGTCGGGCGGAGCTTTCTAGACTCTCTTCTCGATGGGCTGCTAAGATGTGTCCTTCAAGTGGACAGGGGGACACGTTACAGTTGGTATCAGAGCGAACCAACGAAATCTAATAGTTACAAGGGAACTTAATGAGGGGAAGTAGAGCAATGTTGCCATTAAGAACATTTCTTTATTTACTTATGGATGCTGGCCTGCAGAGTCTCGAAGCATGGAACAAATTCTTGGTGTTCCAAGTTATGTTCATGACTGCAATGCGTGCTTCAGATTATCGACGGAGGCTAGATATGATGAATATCCTAGACTGCATCTACAATCCTTCACCCCTGTACGTGGAATGGAGATGGACGGGTGAATCAAGAATTTATTACATAGCTGCCCACCGACTTGCGTACCTTCAGACCAACTTGAAGAGAATCAAATGGATGGAGGATTTAAAGATCGTAAAGCTGTTCAACTTTGTCGAGGCTAGCGCAAACGCAACCCTACATGTCCGCGATCAAAAGGTCAAGTAGAACAAGTATGTGTACGAGGAAGTGACTCGAATAATCCCTGCCGATAGAATCAAGGTGTTGGGACGTTATGAGAAGAATGGGTATCAAAGGAAGGGATATCCCAAGCTTCCTATGACCTATCGATTCCTGAAAATCCATGAGCCCACTCCATATTATTACTTAGTTCCCATAGCCGATTGTAACACAATCCTGTTTTCCCCAAACTGATGTGCCAATCAGCTTGTTCTACCTTCCTAAAAATAATTGTACTCAGAAGGGCTATGCCCAGATGAATGAAATAGGCTTTTTATCACTATTTGTCATGGCTGTAAGTGTTGGTAAAGGAGTTAAGTGATTAGGTCACTTGACTAGGCATGTAATGTAATGTGAGAAACGTTTAGCAAGTTTTTAACGTAAAGAATCTTATTGCCCACACGCAACCTCAAGTGCAGATTCCTAGTCCGACCCCTGCACTAAGTATGACTGTAACTCAAGAGAAGAAGTTCCTTCTCAAACAAATCAAGCCACCTGAATTCGATGGTAAGGGAAGGACCGTCCAAACTGATGCCGAGATCTGGATCGAATCCATGGAGGATTATTTCAAAGCAACAGGTACTGCACCCACTAACCAAGCTATGCTCGCCAAATTGAAGCTTACCAGCGAAGCAAGACTTTGGTGGAAATAATGGTGTAGAGACCAAGGGATCTTGGAAAGGTCAGTTACTTGGAAGAATCTTAAAAAAGCTATGCGAGGGAGATATCTACCACCTGCCTATCGTACACAGAAGATGAACGAATTCTATGAATTAAAGCAGCTTGGACTATCTCTGGATGCATACTATTCAAAGTTCGTCTCTCTCTTAAAGTACGCGCCACAAATGGACATGACACAACATGTGTCAAAGTTTTGTGCTGGGTTAAATCCACCCATAAACACCGCCTAGAATCAATGCATTCAACGGACCTACAAGACGTGCTCATTCGAGCGGTGCCAATAATACAAGAGGTGCAGACCAAGACAAGGAATAACAGACTTGGTCTTACAGGGATCAGAACAAGGGAATGCTTAGATCTTAGACGAAGAGTGCGCATGGCCAAAAACCAAGAACAAAGGAAGAAAGCTAGGGCAAACGATGTTAACAACTTCATTCCTACACAAGATAATGGCCGCAATCTCCGTTGCTTCCATTGCAAGGAGCCTGGTCACTTCAAGAGGCAATGTCCCAAGCTTAGCAGAGGACAACGTAAATGGCCATTTCAAGGAGCCACCCATGGCCAAGGAGCCACCGTTATGGCCAGAGGGAGAACCTCCAGCATTGCCAACAAGGAGCTTGGTGATGAAGAAGATCCATCTATAGAAGCTGACATTGAGAGGGCAACGGTTCATGCCGCTCTTCACAAGAAAGGCCCGAATCGCCAATTCTTGGTGATTCAAACACCATCGGATTATTAAGGTAAAAGCTTCAAAACCTTTATTGATTGTGGCAGTATTCATTCCTTCATTTCACTAGTCTTCTGTGCAAGAAGATTAGGAATAGTGACAAAAGATGCACCTACCTTACTTGTGGAATTAGCAAATGGTCGTGAGGTCTCTTGTACCAGGCAAACTACTAAGGTGAAATTCCTATTGGGTGGAAAGTTGACTTCGGTCAGATTCAGGGTAATGAACCTAGGTTTCCACGAATGTTTGCTTGGAATGGATTGGCTAATACCTAATGATGCCCACATTCACTGTGGAAAGGGCCAAGTCTCCTTTCAAAATTTTGAAGGGGAACTAGTCACAACTCAAGGAGAGTCTGGGAAGCCAAAAATTCAACTGGCCAAAGCAACACGGATAATAAAATGAGCTAGAAAGGGGCTACCTGTCTATTTGATTAAACTAAATAAGCTAGATTAGAATCAGGAATCTAGGAAAGAACCTTCATGGCTAAAGGAATACGCAAACGTATTTCCTGAAGAGCTGACAGAACTTCCTCCTCAAAGGGAAGTCGATCACGAAATCAAGCTGGCACCAGGAGTTGCACCAATCGCAAAGAGACCATATAGGATGTCCATCCCGGAAGCGATTGAGCTGAAGGAGCAACTCAAGAAACTGTTAGAACAAGGCTACATCCATTCTAGCAGTTCACCATGGGGAGCTCCAATGCTATTCCGGAAGAAAAAAGATGGAACGCTTTGGCTATGCATTGACTATAGAGGGTTGAATCAATCGACCCTTAAAAACAAATATCCCATTCCAAGAATAGATGAACTTCTTGACCGTCTTCAAGGTGCGAAGATCTTCTCTAAGATAGATATCAGGTCTGGATATTATTAGATAAGGGTCAAGGAAGAAGATATCCCAAAGACTGCATTCAACACAAGGTATGGACACTTTGAATTCCTAGTCATGTCGTTCGGGCTGACAAATGCTCCTGCTACCTTCAACAGGCTAATGCACGATATCTTTAGGCCCTATCTTGATGACTTCGTACTCGTCTTCTTTGACAATACCCTAGTCTACTCCAAACAAGAAAAAGATCATGAACCCCAGCTTCTCATTGTCCTCGAAACAATGAGAGCACACAAGCTTTATGCCAAGAAGAAGAAGTGTGCATTTTTCAAGCAACAGATTGATTATCTGGGATTCATTGTATCAGCGGAAGGAATTTCAGTAGATCCGACAGAGACGTTCTGGAATGGCCAACACCAACTTCTGTCAAAGAAATACATAGTTTTCTTGGATTGACAGGATGGTACAGGGTCTTTATCAAAAACTATGCTTTGATTGCAACACCTCTAACAGATCTACTAAAGAAGCAAGTATCAATTGTATGGTCACCTACTGAACAGTCCAACTTTGACAAACTAAAGCAAAGCTTGGTATCAGCACCCATCCTAAAACTTCTTGATCTTAGTAAGAGGTTTGAAGTAATAAATGATGCTAGTGCACTTGCCTTAGGATGTGTGCTCATGTAAGAAGGTCACCCCGTAGCATACTCTTCAAGGAAACTGAAGAGTCATGAAAGGAATTATGCTACCTACGATCTGGAGCTGTTGGCTGTCATCCATGCTCTCAAACATTGGAGACAGTACTTACTGGGTAACAAATTTACCTTAGTGATGGAGCACACGAGTCTTAAATGGATTTTCACCCAGAATGAGCTCAATATGAGGCAACGTTGATGGATTGAAGTAGTGGAAGAATATGACTTTGCATAGCAAACAAGAGAAAATGCAAAAAGAGATCGGCACTTGTGTTTTGCCCAAAATCTGGAGTTGCATGGAGAAGAAAGTGCAGAGGTAAGCGGAATGCTCAAAACCCTAATTACTCTCAGTAGGGAGCTTCAATGGAGATGAAAATTCACGAGTATAGAGAAGAGAGGGAAGTGGTATGTTGCTCAACTTTTAGGTCAAACTAATTTTGTGAGAGGGAAAAAAACCAAAATTGAAAATTCTCCAAAAAAGGGGGAAAATATGAGGTGAGAGAAACTCAAATTTTATGTACTATTCATTCTCCCTTTTTTTAAATCCCCCACTATCCATTTTTTAAATAGAAAACCCAAGATTTGGAGAGAGAAGATTCACCCTCCATGGATGTCAACATCTAGCCTTCCTATTAGACAATCTAAAAGGCCCACATCTTAAACTATATTATTTTTAAGGGCCTATTTGTGAGTTCATTTTTTTCCTAATGCATATTTCTAAATTAAAAATAAATCTATCGTTCACTTAGCACACGCTTCGTGCGCTACACATCTAAGTTTATTTAAAAATGAACCCGCCATCACAAGTGCACGCACTAAAAAGTGCTAAACATACAATTAATTTTTAATCAATGAATTTGCATTTAGAGACCCCAATTGAGGTTCAAAGTCGGGATTAGGATTAAAAAAAGCACAATTTCACATGTAATAGTTTTTAATAAAAGGATAAGAAAGAATTGTCGTTTTTTAAAAGGTTTATAACCTAATAAAATTTCACCCATTATTACTAACTTTATTGAAATGAATCCTTCATTATATTTAATTCCCCTATACTGCGCATTCTCTTTTTAATATATCGATTCATGGGGATGGGTCATGATAGAGTCTTGTCTAGAGTATGTTGTCCTTAATGGTGGTTAATATTTCTAGTGTCATATCAATATGATTAGTTCCTTTGAGAATTTCCTTTTTGTTTTGATTATCTGGAGGTACCAAAGATACTATATGTCTTGTTATTTTTCTTTTTTGCATGATACGGGGATCCATGGTGTCTGATTGTATTGCATCACATGAAGCTTTCGCTTGCACATGTGTAGAGGTCATGCCGAATTTTTTCTAGGATGTGGATTGCTTGGGGTGGTTAGTTAGTTGGTTGAGTCTGTGTCAGTTTCTTCAGATTGATATCTTATTCCTATCCTATTATTTTGCAGGCATTCGTTGTGATTGTCTCTGTGTGTGGTATATGCATAATCCATTTGAATGGCGCCTTGTACTCTTCCTCCAATTTAGTATGTTCCATTGGTATCTCATGACTATTATTTATTACTAGAGTCAGATCTTATCAACAAAGCGGACTTGGCCAAGTTTTTCACACTCTCATTGTTAGTTATCTTGAAGGATACTAATATCTATGGTAACTTTCTAGCCTCTTATAGTAAGAGGTTTGGTCTTGTAAGAGGAACAATTATCCAGTTGACGCCAAAAAGCTTGGAAAAGGCTTTGTCTTTACCCTATCCGGGAGACTCTTTTCCTATTGCTAGAAAATTATTCTCAAACAAGGATATCCTTAAGTTGTTGTAGAAGCAGACACAAGATGTATTGGACCCCAGGAAGGTTCTTACTACTTCAGGCATCAGTGCCTCCATGATCTCTAATCATGTGTGGAAATGTCAATTTCTTCAGGATAGGTTTATGCCTCCCAAGACGCCCTCTAATTACCTTTCAAAGGAGTTGTCTATAGCATCTAGAATGGTGTTGAAAGGTATAACTATTAATTGGAGTTCCTACCTTTTGTCAAAGATGAATCAACACTTTGTTAGAGCCATAAGGGGTAATGTAACTAATGTTACATTTGGTTCCTACCTTTCTGTCTTCTTGGTATATGGCACCCATTTGAAGGAAGTTCCTACCTTAATAGTTGATCCACCAGAAGCTCCTTCTCCTACTGAACACATTGATGTTGTCATTGAGGATCTTCATCCTATCCTCCTTGTGGTAGTTCAGAGGAAACGCCTTAAATGAGTGGCTGAATCAGCCCTAGTTCATCCAATCTCCATTCCTGTTAAATCTAGCAGTCAACTACTAGCTTTTCTCACAATGCCAAATCTTTTCAGAGCACATCCTGAGGGTACTCTAGAGATTTCCACTCCCTCTACACAACGCTTGGTACCACGAGATGCAATTCTCTTCCTATGTCAAGACATCAAGAGTTCTATTGAGCTCTTGGTGACTGCCTGTATCCAACAGCTCTATTCCTCTTGCTATGAGACGAAGTTCAATAGACCAAAGAAGAGTTGACAAAAGTAAATGAGGAGCTAGCTTTTGCTCATGAATTCTTTTTAAATCTTTGTACCCAAATGGAGCAACAGAATAAGAACATTGAAGCTCAAAAAATTAGAATTTCTATTTTGCACACTTTGTTGGCTGACACTAAAACCCAAGTGGTTAATGTGACTCAGGAGAGGGATAGATTGTTGAAGGAATCTCAAGAGCTTCAAGCTTTGATAGATGCCCAAATAGAGGAGCTTAAATTAGTACATACCACCCTAGAACAAAGCAGCATCCAACTTCAGCAGCTTAGCGGTCAAGTGGTTCTGTCACGTTCTTCTTTACAGAGTCCTAATGTACATCCAGTTCCTTCTTTGTCCCCTACGGACTTGGTAATCCTCCAATGACAAGACACATTATACCCTTTGTTCTAGGATAAAGTGGAAAGGCTTGAGTCCAAGATGGAGTTACTATGGTCTTCATTTGAGAAGTTCTAGGAGTATGTTCCTCCAACTGACTCATTTTTTGTACACTATCAGCTAAAGAAGTTGGCCTCCTATATTAAACTCTCAAATGATGGATCTACCTCTTCTAGAGGATGGATGGAGTGGAGCTTGGTCTTCTGACTAATTGACTCAAGTAGTCCGAATGGTCTTTGAAGACTCTGTGACTTCAGATACAATGCTGATGTCTTATATGTATTTGAGAGGTGATCTATTGATTCTAGATGATGAAAATCTAGCTTGGTATGTTGGGGATGTGGTCTTACAAGCTGTCTTGTACGACAAACATTTGGAGCTGTTGATAGATGAAATGTTCCAGTGTTATTCCTCCAAAGTGGTTGATTTTCTTGACACTAAGTGGCATACAATGATTGATTCTACGATCCTGAAACCAAAGACAGAACAAAGCCTCTAATCATGTGCAAAACATTAAACAACTCAGGGTGGATCTTTTAGCTTATCTTTCCAAACAACATCCATTTGATTCATCTTTCTTTGATGCTTACCATCGACAATCCATCCGTTCCTAACTTATCTTATTATCAACAAATGGCCCATCGATATGATTCTTATTTTTCCCTTTATAAATCCAACTCAATAGTTATTTTACCTCTCCTTTTCTAACCTTATGGGTGCCCCTCAAATTCCAAATTTTACTTATTGTTCTTTCATTGAAGATTGAGTATTTTCCCCTTCTCCTTCTTGTTCTTCCCCATTCATACATATTCCTTCCACTTTTCCTGCTTATCAATTAACATCTTTCTTAACCAATTTTCCTAAATTATTAGCTAATCCTTCTTTGTATTATTTCTCATTTTATGATTTTGGCTACCATTCTCTTCATCTTCTTTTACTAGTTCCTCTTCCATCTTCTACCACTTCTATTCCTCAGCCCCCTTAGTTGGTTAGTGGATATGCAAGGTTTGATCAGAAGATTCTGAGAAGAAGAGAAAGGAGCTTAGCTAATTCTCTTACTGGACCACATATTAATTGGCCATTAATTCCAGGAGAGTGGATGACTACTGGTCACGCATATCAAAATTATCTTCATTTTTCTCAACAATATTCACAATTCACAAATCCTTCAATGAGATTGATGGCTCACTTTGTTTGGCACCTAGTGTATATGCATAGGCATTCACATAATGATCCAAAGGCCATTCCAAAGTTATGCATGAATGTCAATGTGAACATTGATTCCCAACAATTGGATGTATTGTATTTTCATGCCCTTTGTTTGCGTACCAAATACATTGTTTTGCTAGAAAGGATGTGTTGCCTTCAATTTTTCTAGAATCCTCCAAAAACTTTTGTAGATGAATCCTTATCCATGGATCATTTTCATAATCATCAAGCCTTCAAGGGAGATCATCTTCACTGATACCTCTGGATGTACCTTTTATGATTCATAATGATATATCTCTCTTTTGGAGGTGCCATTGAGATGGTTGTTTTGTGTTTGTGTTGTGTTAATTTATATGTGATAAGTTCATGGTGGTTGAATATTGGATTTGTTCGAGATCTATATTTTTGGCTATTTGCAGTGATGGTGATGGTGGATGGAAAGCTTAAGAAACAAAGATGCAGAACCTCTTATATCCTTTATGAATATGTCATGAATTGTTTATAAGATATATTAATGGATAAAGGGTTTTCCTTTCGTTGTATTCTTTATTAGATACATGTTATAAGTTGGGGTCATGGTTTGGTGATTTAGTCAAGATGTTAAAGAAGATCGAGTTAAGCTCTTTAATAAAATTGTATTCCCTTTTTTCTTAGGTCGTGAGGGCGCTCTGTTATGAAGTGTGGGGATATGTTGAATGTTGAAACGACTAGGTTTTTTGGTTGATTTCTATTGTTTTTTAGGGCCGAGTGGTTGATTTTTGATGGATTTTGAGTAATGAGTGATTGTTTTGTAAGTGTTTGAGAGTGTTTTGGATGAGGTTGGTTATGTTCTAGAAGCTCACTATGATTTTCAGTAGAGATATGAGGCTCTCTGATGCTCTGATAGGTTTTGTTGAGGTTTTGATAGCTTTTGTTTAGCTTTTGTTTTGTTCTGTTTTTCTTCTATATAAAGTATGGAGTAATGATTGATAAATTTTGAGGTTGTTTGAAAGCTCAATGAATGGTTTTTGATGGTTTGGATTGATTTTAGTTGAGCTAGATGCTTTCTATTGACCTTATGTAAACCTTTATTGAGCTTCTATAGAGCCTCTTTTTCTGTTCTGTTCTGTTCTGTATGCCTATGTAAGTGTTTTGTTGGATGAGGGTATGGTATGGGAAATTTTTATAGCCTTGGAAAGAGGTGAATACAAGTTCAAAATAACTCAAGGAAGTGGAATAATTTGCTATTAAAGACTCAAGAGAAGACTAGAGTGAAGTGACAATGATGAACTGTGAAGAATCACTATAATTTCTCTAGTGACCTTTCATATTAGACACACCTTTTGGGAGAGGTATCCACGACCAAAGAAGGATTATTATGAGTGATTATTGAGTATTTTAGTGAGGAGATGATGTACTATTTATTGATTGAGAGAGAGAGAGTCAGAGATATCCAATTCTATGCCAAAAAATGTATCTATCTATGAGAGATTGTGAGAGAAAACTATAGAAACTTTGAATATGAATAATATGTGATATCTTTCCATTCAAAGTGGAGTATTCTTTTGTATTTGCAATGTCTATCAATGAATTCTATGAAGAATATGAAGAGAATGATGAATTTTGTTAAAGATAAAGCCATGGGAGAATTTTTTCTATGAAGTTGCGTGAAGATTTCTTGTTCCTGATGTTGTTTCCTTTGTTGAGATCATATAAAAGATAAAAAATATGGTTGTTGATGTTACAACATAGATTTTCTTGCAGTAGAAATCCTATTTCCTTGTTAATGTTCCTTTTGGAGCTCCAGATACATATTGAAATATGAACTTCTCATTCTCTTTATCATATCAAGCATGGTCTGGAGCAAAATGGAGTGAAGAATTACAAGGTCTAATGCCAACAGTCCACCAATTGCCAATTTTTAGGGGTGGAGGAGAAATGGGGTGCAAAAAAAAGTGTCTCTCCCATCTCGGCATGTTTCTTGGCTAGTTGCAAACTTTTTAAACCATGATCAATCATACACTTAAAAAAAACCACCCTCTCATGTTCACTATACAAAAGTGGTTCCGAGTATTGGAGGGAGAGAAAAATGACCTGGGAATTGCAATTCAATTGAACGAGAACCTTCCTGGCATCAAAATCTATCTCCTTGGCCTTTATCACATGCTTTTTGGCTTTCAATTTTGATAGTTTCTTTATAACACCAAAGATTGCAGCTATTAAATGGGGGGTCAAATGGACTCTGATTGACAAACGGCACTTGCGTTGGATTCCTAGCATCAAAATACATGTAGAAAACTTGAAGCTCTTTGATTTGTGGCCGTTCTTTGCTACTTTTGCACTCTAAAATCGACTTTAAAATTAGCTCTCAGCCTCTTGCTTCCCTCAATTGGTTAGCTTTAGTTAACTAATTAACTATCACACTTATGTTTGAGCATATAAATCCAACTTCTTTAATTAAGATTTTAGGACATAACATTTGTTCATATAATTTAAAGTTATGACACACAAACAAGAGAAAACAATCCTTTGAAAATTAGCTTTTATTTATTTGGAAGAGTCTTATACAATTCCACCATCCACCCATATGGAAGAATAACCCAAAGGTTTTATTTCCACCAAGATTTCCACCCTTAGCTAGGAGTTAGGATAGCACGAAGTCTATCCTAAGTCGAGCGTAAGGGACTTACTAGCTAGAGCTCCCCTATTAGCCTTACCATCTCCTTCCCAATAGTTTCCCTATGTAGTGACCTATTGCTATCGGAGCCCATTTGAGCTCTCTAAGGCGGAAAATATCAATCCCCTTGGTGTAGGGTTCCACAGTTAGCCATGGGGGAGGTTTATTTATTTTGTCTTGTTGTGAATTAAATTCAATTAACATCCTAAACTATGCAATACAAAGATATCTTCCCAAGTGCATTAGGTAAACTTTTGCAAGCACTATCAAACCAAAAATAGAATGGCAATCAAAAGGATGATTTAATCTACTAGGCAGCCTTCCAACTTGGTTTCTCTTCCCCTTGGAAGTTTCTAGGAGTTTAAAAGCTTAGAGCTAATAAATCCTATCAAATTTTCTTAGCTATAATCAGCTTACCTAATTTATTTAGGGTCTTTGTTTGGCAACCACTTTCTGCTTAGTCCCTTACTGAAGGTTGGATGATCACTCTATTGAAAACTTTGATTGATGGGTTGATTTAGATGTATTTCTTATGTATTAATGTAATGGGACTAAGTCTTGTCTTATTTTATGAAAGCTAAATCAAGACTTTGGAGTTTTTCTAGCAAGAACTCTCTTGGAGATTGTGGTTGCTTAGGTAAGTCATTGAGGATGGATCTTGTTTTAATTTTTTATGGTTTCAAGAAAGGATCAATGAACCCTTGTATTTTTCCCCTTGGATAAGGAGCATATATCCATAATGTAGGTAGGTTTATCCTAATTATCTTTAAGGTCTTCTAATGGATTAAAGTAAAAGTATCAAAATTTTCATAAAGAATTTAACTTGTTTAATTTTTCCTCAATGACATGCGTATTTTGTCTCATCAAAAGAAAAAGGAAATTTCTAAGTACTTAACCTAAAATAACAAATTAAATCTTGATTGAGTTTAACCTTCTCTTTTCTATCTCTAAATGATCCAAGATGCCCTAAAATTTTTATTCCTTAGTTTTGTCAAGATGAGATTTTATGCAAAATTTCTAATTTATTTTTTTCCAAGGCTAGTGTTTGATCTAACTCTTAATGTGATTGTCCTAAATTAAACTATCCCCTTCAAGTATCCTAATTTCATATTATTTTCTACTACCCAATTCTCAATTATCTAGAAGGAAAGTAATTTAATATTTAACATTTCCATGTTTTCCTCTTTCAACAATTAATTTCCCTAAATCAATAACTCTTATTCTATTCCTTTTTAAATTCATGTAAAAATTTATCCCCAAATTTATGAAATACTTGTGTTATCATTGAAGGGAACTTTGCTAAATATTTTAATCTTTTGTATTAAATGAATTTTAGATTCTATGAAGAAGGAACCTATGATTGATTTACTACCAATGACGCATTGTCCATGGTTGTGGCTACATTCATAGATACAACGCTTCCTGCTCCAGAGTTTTTCCTCTTCGGGGCTATCACCATAGATGAAGAATCTCTTGCGTATGAAGCTTCCAACTTTGTTGGTCTTGAATAGTATGGTTACTAGTCTCGAGCGGCTAGGTAGGGTCTTTATGATATGGGATCTTTGCAAGGGAAAGATCGGGCCACTACAATGGGTATTAGAATCTTGAAGGATGTAAGATAGAGCTTATGCAAGGTAGGGAATGAGACTAGAGATATAGATAGAGTCTCCACAAGATGAGAAATACATGGATATTTGCATGATGTGTGTGACCTCCTTGCACTTATGACGATGATTTGTTGGAGTTGATAATGTACCTCTTTCTCTCTTATCCTCTTTCTCTTGTCCTTCTCTCACCCAACTTTCCTTCTCTTCCTCTCCTTTCTCCTCTTCTTGCCTTCCAAGATCGATGTAAGCTTTTTTATGATTCTTAGTGGCCTGGATATCCTATGTTATTGCCTTAACTTGCTCATCCATTTCTTCTACCTTCTTAGAAGCTTCTATCTTTAAAGTGGGGTTATAGAAGTTGAGGAGAGTGAGGTAGTCTTGCCCATACAAATCCTAAAATGGGCTCATCTTAATGATTTGATGGAAGCATTGTAGGTGAGTTACACTAAGCATAGATATTGCATCCACTACTTAGGCTCTTTGCATGATGCTTTTAGTATGTCTTCTATGACGACTTGATTGACTCATTCTAGTTGACTATCAATTTGTGGGTGATGAGTCATACTAAAGCACAACCAAGTGCTACTAGCCTCAAATAAGCTCTTTCAAAATTGAGACGTGGAGAGAGAATCTTGATCAATGCCAATCATTTTTGGTAAACCATGAGGCCTAAATATCTCCTTGGCAAAAGATCTCGAAATGTCTAAAGCTCTGTAGTTTGTCTTAATAGGAAAAATATGGGGAATCACTTCGAGAGGCACACAATTTTCCATTTTCAAGACAACTTGGCTATGCCAATATACTTAGCATAGTGAGGAAGAGATACCATTGGGAGAAGCTAAGAGATGGTATACTTAATTTCATCATTGAAGACCTAAGCTACCAAAGAGTAAAAGGTAGAACGTATCAAGCTATCAGGCAAGCTTGAACCACTTGGTGTTCTTCATATAAAGTGGGATTTTGTTAGCATGCATTTCATGGTAGGGTTGCCCTTCGTTCAAAAGGATACAAGATCTTGAAAGTGTCTTCTCTAACAATCTCCTTTCCTTCAAGAATGTATTTTAGAGGCCATCATTTAGAGTAAATTTGACAAACCTATTGCATAATTGTGGAAAAAGAGATAAAAAGCTAGGTGGATTTTAACAGATTTTCCACATGATTATAGAGAAGAGAGAAAAAAACTTAGTAGATTTTGGCAAAGCTTGTGAGCGATTATGGAAAAGAGAGGAAAATCTTAGTGGATTCAAGTAGAGTTTCTAGTATGTGTGGAGAAGACGGAAATATTTGTGGGCATTTCAATAAAGCTTTTGCACATGTGCAAAGAAGAGGAAAAAAGCTCAACTCTCTCTCTCTATATATATATATATATTTATATACCCTTTCTCTACATACTCTCTTGCTTCTCTCTACCTACTCTTTTCTTTTACCTAACTTCTTGTCTCTCTTCCCCTCCTCTCTCCTTCTCTTCTTCTTCTTTCCCTACCTATTTTTCTCTCTATATTTTATTCCCTCTTCTTCTTCTACTTTCTCTCTTTTCTCTTCTTCTCCTCTCTCTTTTTCCCTTCTCCTCCTCTTCTTCACATTTAATTTCTCTACTATTTCCTTCTCCTATTACTCTCTCCCTCCCTCCCTATATATATATATATATATATAAGAGGATAGGAGAGAGAGAAAGAAGAGAGAGAGGGATTGCACAAGAGAGAGAAGAGGTGTAGGAAGAGAGAGAAATACTGTAGAGAGGAGAGAAGGAGAGAGAAAGCCACCATGGAAGGACAAGAGAGAAGGTGAAGAAGGTGAAAGGATAGATGTATATTAAAAATTGGTACCATGCCAACGTCCTTCACACCTTTTATACCTAGGTTAGTGTGACACTAGGTATTTCCCTCCATTACAATCCAACCTTGATTGGACGTTTTTGTCCCCAAAAACAAAGAAATGAGGAACTTATAACATGGGTTAGAAAATTGTAATGGAGAGGATATGAGACTCTATGTAGGTGTAAAAAGATATTACAATCTGCAAATCTTCATATAGGAGGTTATGTATATGGCTGTAAGCATACTATCGGATGCATACATCAATGTGGAACCATAGGATGATGACTTGATGCATTCTTCTTCAATCATGAACTGCAACCTGATAGAATAACCATGTTGTCCCTGCAGACCCTACTTACAAAAACTTTCGTAAGTTTGGGTAGGCTGAACCAAACCAAGCATTTAATAGCTCTGTAGAAAGCTCTTTCAGTGTACTATCAAGTCAAGCAATTGATACATCTCTATAAGCAATTCAGAATTTTAAAGAGCTCAAAACAGAGAGCTGGTAGGAAGCAGACTGTAGTGAAATAGGGCACTTAACTTGCATCCTTTGCATTTGAAAGATCATCATGAAGATACGAGGATTAGCCATAGATGCTTACTGACCTACATAGAGTTTTTAACACCCTTTTGTCCACTTGGATCAAAGGGAAAAGCAACATCACTACCATGCATCAAATCATTGTCCTCCAAGACATAGATATCATCATCCATAAAATCATATTATATGCTCCTTGCATTGAATCATTGTCCTCCAAGACATAGATGTCATCATCCATCAAATCATATGTATGTGCTCCTTGGGCCACCAAATCATAAGCAACTTAACCAAATACTACATGATATGCATGACCTTCCTCATGTTGACGATCTTCCTCATGCTGGTCATGATCTTCATGATCCACTATGTCATCCGCTTGTTCATCTTCCTCTTCATTGTTCTCGTCATCCAAAAACTCTTAAAAGATTGGTAGTTTAGCATTCCTTTTCCTGCATGTATTCTTGTGATTGGAAGACATAGGCTCAGCACATCGGTAGCATAGCCCTTGAGCATGCAGTCATCTTATATCATCATGGGTGAGAATCTTTCCTCGAGTAACATCATGCTGCCCCCCAACATATAGATCACAAGAAAACTGTTCATAGACATCGACATCATGCATAGAGTGCTCATCATATGCATGCTGCTTGTGATCATATGCACCACACTGCTCGTAATAGGGTGGCTGTCCACACTCACTCCTGCACAATCCGATCAATGATTGCATAAAGTCCCCTTGAACTTTTGCATTAGTCCTAGCAATTAGATCAATCAACATGTTCTTTTGTTGTACGTGATCTAGGCCTTCTCGCAAAACAATATTGCCATAGAGGTTTACAAGAGCCTCCACAATACATTTTTGTACCAACTGAGGAGTGAAGCCCATATGCGGGCCTTGTGCTCTCTGCATGCATTCCATACAATCAAAAATTACTAGCAATAGGTGATGGATGGTTGTCATTCACACCTAACATAACCATATTGCTGTAACAAGGTGCTCCTAGAGCATTGTAATAGCCATAACAGTCTAGATACCCTGCATGCATTCCCTCATTTACCTCAGTCTGCTTCTGGTCCAAATGCCCATCAATTGCTTCAACAGCTACAAGCATTAGGATCTGCTGGGATAGCATCACAAGTTGTTATTTATCAACCATCTCAGCATGGACAACTGACCTGTACCACCTTTGAGACACAGTTGTCCCCCCCCCCCCCCACTAGTAGGCTAAACCTCAAAGTTGGAGCAAAATGGTAATGTCTCAAAACCCTGTATAATTCTTGTGATCTATGTATGCTTAGGTCTCTTTTGAGATGAGAGGAAGTCCTCTGCATCCACACTCGCAACCTTTCTTTCTTCGAGTGCAAGAGGAGGCTGAACTTCTACTCCAAGCAGAGATGGAGCTCGCCGAACTTGAGTAAGAGAAGAAGGGTAGAAGATCCACAACATCTCCAATCAGTCACTAGGTCAAAGAAATAGACTCCGAAGAGAACTGTAGTGATGAAGAGGCCCTATTCCTTCAAGAGGCTGATGCTAAACTTGCAATGTTTGAGTCAAGTTCAAAACAGTTAAATGATCACAATATTGCACAAACCATCGGAACAGCCACTAGCCCAAGATCATCATTTTCCAAAGTTATAGTAGTTGAGCAGCAAATAGCAACAGGCACTACAGAGTCATAAGAGCTAGATGACATTGAAGATGAAGATGCATTTATAGCCAGAGTAACTAAGGAAATTGAAGTAGAGGAGCGAAGAAAGGGCAAAGTTCTAGATGATGGAGAGAGGTCACAAAGAAGAGCTATTCTTATAGTAATGCGTCCTACCCATACATAAACTTCAGCTCCGCAATCAAGTATGTAGCATTTGTTTGATTCCAGCAATGCCTTGCTCAAAGGTGAAGCATCTACAGGGTTCAACTGCCCCTCTTCAACACTATAAAGCTTTGCAGAAGAGGATTCATCTGCAAAAACATCTTCATTTCCTTCTCTGTCACATCCCCAAGCCTTATCAGCTCCTATTCCAAAGTAGTACGGACCTTGTGGACCTGGAAAGCCTTCGATTGATCAGCCTAAAGGCCACTTGACTTCCTTCTGGGGAAGTGGAGAAGGAGAAGCATCCAAATTGTTGACCACAAGAGAGTAGTTTATAGCTGGTATGAATCAGAAGAACAGCATGGTCCAGAAAGAGCAATGATTCATCAAGGTCCAGAAAGAGCAATGATCCAGGTACATTATGCCAGACACTTGATGCAGCCAAGAACCTTGAGCTCATGCGTGAGATGATCAGAAACATAGATCGTGAAATGAGCAACATTGAAGCACACGTGATGGATTCAATATGCTAAGGCACATGTGTGAGACAGTGGAGGGGCCTTCACTGATGCCACGACAACAGCAGCTCAAATCGTTGCTCCAAATACAGTGCCACTTCCTAATCCTTGGAATCCGACTCAGACTGCTACCAATACGGGGAATGGTATAGCAACTGGGCAGGCCGATACATGAAAAAATACATTGGCAGAAAGCCAGGTCAAAATCTTCCTCTTAACCGGTCTATCCTGCAAGATGATGAGCTTTCCACAGAATGGCAAGGTGCGATGGATGGGGAGGCAGAAAGTCAAGTCGGTAATCCACAGAAAATCCACCTCTGCTCACGATTTTGTGGTCAATCCTACCAAGGTCATCAACCTTTCATGGAAACCCAGAGCCTTTCTTTACAAGGGTTTCTTGACGGACAAAGAGTGTGACCATTTAATTAGCTTGGTTAAGAAAACTTTGCAGAGGTCTGCAGTTTTAGACAATGAGGCAGGGTGTTCTGAGTCAGGTTTGGACAAGCTCTTTAGACTTCTCCGCCTGGCCTCTTCTGCAGCAACTTGATCTCTGCAGGACTATTTGCTTTAGTTGCTCAATGCTCTCTTCAACATTTGAACCTGCTAGCTGCTACTGTGGTTTATGGCTGCAAGGATGGTTTCCAAACTCCATGACCTTCTCTTTCGTGACTTCGCACCATAGGCAAGACTCCATAGTTTCCAAGAAATGTCAAGAGGAGGAAGAAGAAGGGGAACTTACCCTTGAAAAGTAACCTCAGTTAATCTTTAATTGAGCCTCTTTCCATAGCTTGTATGGAGTCCAAGAAAGCTGCCAGCACCTTGTGGTACTCCATATATTTTCCTTATAGCTCCTGTACCGGTTTGACTAGGGTTTCTCTTTCTTTCTTTTTTGAAAACTATAACTAGATGTGAGGAAGGAGAGAGAAGACTCGATTAAAGACTGAAGCTTTGATACCACTATAAGAGAGAGGATAGGAGAGAGAGAAAGAAGAGAGAGAGGGACTGCAGAAGAGAGAGAGAGGTGCAGGAAGAGAGAGAAAGATTGTAGAGAGGAGAGAAGGAGAGAGAAATGGCTGTCAGCCACCATGGAAGGATAGGAGAGAAGGTGAAGAAGGTGAAAGGACAGATGTATATTAAAAATTGGTACCATGCCAATGTCCTTCACACCTTTTATACCTAGGTCGATGTGACACTAAGTATTTCCCTCCATTACAATATCTCTCTCACACACACACACACACACACACTCTGTGTGTGTGTGTGTGTATTTCTTGCTAGGATTAAAAATCACAGAGAATAAGGATTTCTCCCTTAAGCCTTAACAAAGGCTTAAATAGCCTTAGTAAGGCTATTTATTGCTCCCCCCACTTTGGCTACGGCCACTATTACTTTGAACTCACCCTTTCATCTCTTAGTGATACTTTTAAAGATGATTTTCATTTGTGTAGTGATGAGAGGCTTTGGAGGTATCAATCAGAGTGTGTAATGATTTTAAGATCATGGTGGTAGTAGTGATTAGACAACATTTAGACTTATTTTATCTTTTAAAAAAAAGAAAATTTAAAAGGTTACTTAAGCCTCTAAACTCCCCTCTCCCAAGCGTTAGTTCACATGGGGGAGGAATGTTACGAGACATGCCTCATCAATCATTACTAGATTGAATTTGTGTCTATAGCTATATATATTATGAATAGGACTTTTATTATTCTAGTGCATGATGTGACACTAGAGGAGATGCTTACTGGCAAAAAACCAACTTTATCTCATGGTAAAGTATTTGGACACATTGCATATGCATATATACTTGATGAGTCAAGAAATAAGTTGGATCCAAAAGATGAAAAGTATGTATTTATTAGCTATTCCCTTGAAGAAAAGGGTTACAAGTATTATAACTTATTTATGTGCAAGATAAGGGTAAGCAAGGATATGGTATTTGATGAGATAAGTGAAAATGGGCAAGAGGGGAGAGAGTGAAGAGATCAAGAGCACATACACAAAATAAATGGAGGCTTGAGCACACAAAGAGATAGAGCTGAAATCTTCTTCTTCTTCCACACAAAATAACTAAGTCTACAACATGATAAACAACTAATATGAAAGTACACAACATATGTACATGTGTTCACTAAGTGTGAATACACTAAGAAGAGGTGGCACAACTAATGTGCCATAACCACATGGGTGTAGTCCAGTTGTAGAATCACTAGCATATCCTCACATGGATTACATAACATGCTAGTGAATAATATCATCCCACATCACCAAGGCACGTGGTGGATGCCAACTCATGTAGAGCTCGATATCTCAACACTCTCCCTTGAGCTTAGTATGAGCTCATGAACTCTAAGCATAGTCCTAAAGTGTCGAAGCTTCTTAGCTCCCAAGGCCTTGGTAAAATTATCAACAAATCAATATCTCAACACTCTCCCTTGATCTTAGTATGAGCTCGTGAACTCCAAGCATAATCCTAAAGTGTCAAAGCTTCTTAACTCCCAAGGCCTTTGTAAAAGTATCAACAACTTGATTCTCTCTGTTGACATAAACCAAGTCAATATCACTTGCTAGAACTTTCTCTTAAATGAAATGGTAATGGACCTCTACGTATTTGGTTTATGCATGATAAATTGGGTTCCTAGCCGATTGAATGCTCGGGGGGAGAGTCACCTTATAGAATCCATCTATATAACCTGCTTTTAAAGGATGCTTTAAAATCCCATTTTTAAAATTTTTACATAATTTTACATATCCCTTTTGTGAATTTTGAAGGAAATAGTTATATCCCTTCTATAAATCTAAAACTCAAAGAGAAGGTGCATATTCATGGCCCTTTTTGTACAATTTAAATTAAGACATGGTCAATCAAATTTTAGAGTGGAAAATTGTACTTAGATTTTGCATTGATCTTTCATCTATTGGAAACATGGAATGCTTATTACTGACCCCTTGTAGTTTCATCCTACTTAGAGTTTTACTCTTTTACCAACATGGCGGTTTCCCTCTCGCGAGGTGGATCTTCAAGCATCTCTCAATGCTGCTACAAAAGTTGATTCTATGGTAAGGTAAGGCAAGGCAAGGAGTTGCTTAGATAGAGGGAAGGAAAGTTAATGCCGTGTTGATTGCTTCAAGTGTGGCTAGAAGTTGCGAATTGAGAGGAGATGGTTGAGATGGCCTCCTCTTCTCTCAAAGCTTTTGTGTCCTATTGTGTATGATTAGGTTTTTCCTTTATTTCTTTTTCATATGCAGTAATCTTGTAGCATAGCTAGCTTGTTTCTTATTTTGACCCAATTCATGTTTATACTTCCAAATCAATTTTATATCCTTCATCTGCTTGATATGATATTTATCATGTAATTCCCTCTCTACTAATGCCATTTTAGAAAGAAACTTATGAGTATTTAATGGAAACTAGTTTGTCTAAAGTTGCAGGTCAATCTACATATAAATTACAAAAAAAGGAATTCATAGTAGTGGCCTAACATAGTCCAATAGGTCCAACAACATTGAAGCACAATATCTTATAGACCAAATAACAAGCAAGATTGATAGAAATTTTGAAAGTACAAGCATGAATGAAATAACAATAGCATACCTAGAGTAGCAAATCTAAAAAGCAACAAGAATAATAAGATTTTATTTCTTGGCAATAACTATAGACCTAGAACTATAGACAATAGTATTCACAATAGCAAGTTTGTTTGCTACAATAGTAGTAAGATGCATAAAAGTAATATTTTATATCAATTTGACATCTTAGAACTGCAAGCATTTAGAGCATGTAGATTTGAAGGCGGTAGCACAAAGTATAACTAAGACTATCTCTAGCAAATCTGTCATGATATACAAGGATGTTAAACCAATTTATGATTGAACACTTGCTTTGAAGCATTGTTATAGAAAATATATAGAAAGTATGCTCATTTTTTTTCTTTAAAGATGACTTGTCTTTATTGAAGTAAGAGGATTGCATATACCATCACCTTATACATAATTATACAAAAAGATGGAGTTTTTTTATTGATCTAAAGTCACCACTCTAAATACATGCTCTCCATGACAAGAGATTGAATGCATATCTCAAGGAGTTGGACTGCAAGATTTTAGGTTTAATCCAACATGGATAGAGGTAGTCATAGTCAACTTATATGTTTTGCCAACCTATCTATAGCCTGAGTCATAATCATTATTGTTTTGTATTTGATGAGATTGTAATTATTTCAATATACCTATTTTCTTCACATATAACACCTCAAGAATTGTTGGTTACATTACATATAGCAGAAGATAATAGATTCAACAGAGGAAGAAGTTCTTGAAGAGAACTTTATTCCCACAACCAAGACTAAAATTATAGTAATTCTAAACCAAGGTTAGGAGCTATATAGCAAAACACAAATGTTGATTTCCTAGAGAATGGTTATCAATACACAATTGGAAGTCACAAAAATTCAAAATAAGGTCATGAGTGAATCTGAGATGGAGTAGTAGGTGGGCAACTAGATCTGCCCCAAAAACACAGCTCGAAGATGATGGAACAGGGCACCAAAATTAAATAGCACAAGAGAGTATCCTCTATTTGTTGGGGTGCAAGCAATAATGGAGAGGCTAAATAATGAAGAAGAGAATGATGGAATAAGAGATTATGATCTGATGGATGGATGATGAATGAAGTGTGTGCCCTAATTATAAGCATTGAATAGTCTTGGGTAGTAACCTGAAATATGGGTACCCAAGATTTTTGAGGCTTTAAGTATGAAACCAAATGGAAATTAAGGAAGTATAAATTCATTTAATGATTGGATTTCTCAACAAGATAAGGGTATTTCCCAATAATGCAACAAAAATAGAAAGAAATTTGAAAACACCATATTAGAGAATTTGGGAATCTCCCAAGTTCCATTTTCAAATAAGGGGTAAAAATTTGGCCATGTGGCTAAATCTTAACCCATCCTTCAAAGTGGGACTTGGAAAGCCAATCTACATAGTAATTAGGGTAGACTGCACTTTCAAGTAAGGGGACAAGATTTGATCATGTGGCCAAATATTAACTATATTGGGAATTCCCAAACTATATGAGAATTTCCAAATTCCCTAGTATAGTGTTTGAAGGTGTTGCCAAATCCACAAACTTTGTTTACCTTCTCTAATAATGAAGAGGATCTTTAGCTCTCTAAGCATCTCTACTCTGATACCATGTCAAGGAAAATCATGGTACACCATACACTTATACCATATAAGAGAGAGAGAAAGGTTTGTGGGAGAAACACAATAGTGTATGGTAAATGCTAAGAAAAAAAATAGAAAAGAAGATTATGAATAAAAAATGATGAACACTAAATCATGTTGAATGAATCATCCTAATACAATGGAGAAAAGAGATGACTATAATACTCTAATTGATCAAGCAATAGCACCTAAAGGGAATTTGTACTATGAAGGGAGAAAAAAACATTCCTCAAGTGTTGTCTGAGTAAAGAAGATGATAAGTAGCAATCATCGTGTGCTCTAGAGGGTGTAAATCAATAGGGAAGCCTACTATGACAGCAGATGCAGTTGTAGTATGGTCTACACAATCTGATGTCGCCAACATGTAAAAGAAGATTGCCAGTCAATTGGAGGTGGAGTGGTAGTAGCTAGAATCCCAGATCTGCTATAAAAATGCAGGCATATCTTCCCTTAAAGGTTGATATTATTTATTGCTAATATAGTACTAGGACACCTTAGTAATAAGTGAATGAAATCAGTAGACATATAGCATCGACTATTACTCTTTTTTTAAAAACCTAAATCATTGAGCCCATAAACGCTACTAATCTAACTGCACAACAATAACAAATAAAAAGGTCCACACCAATGGTTGGATCTAGAAACTAGGCAAACAACTAGCTAGGATAGTTAATGTACTCTAGAGAGAAGAATCCAAGTAGAATACATATTCTAGATCCAAACCTTTCAATGTTTTTGATTTCATGTGCTTCAACTCTAACCCTGAGAAGAACCCTTTAGATCAAATCTTGTGTGCTAGGTAGAACAACTACATTTTGATCTAACAATAAGTTTGCACCACTACTGGGGCTAACTTGAACTTATATAGAGAAAGTACCATTTAAAGAGCAAAGAAAAAAGCAAAAAGAGTAAAGAGCAAAACAAAGACCAGAAAGAGCAAAAAGGGAAAAACCAGGATGCTTTGATAAAGGGTATTACAAATATTGATGTTGTACATGATATACATGTTTTACTTGATAAGGATGTATAGACTAAAGATGTTGTGATTGAAAGTGTAGATGTGCTATAGAGCTTGTGGATGAAAATGACACAGTGCTAGTATATGCAGATAATGTATTGTGAGAGGGTATACAGGATACATATGCCTTGTCCAATGCTTTACCTATACAAACAAAGGATACATTGACTTGGGATGTAAATGAGATGGATGCTTTGTTGATTTTTTATGGGAAGGAATCAAAATGCTTGTGGGAAGTTGAAGATGCAAATTATGTAGGATATATAGTATCTAGACAAGTTGAAGATGCATGTGACAAAGAAAGGGTAGGTGAATACTTGTCACCAATATTTATTCTATGCATGGTAAGCAAAGCAGGATGATAAAATGAAAAATACCATATATTTGTGTATGTGATCATGGACATATTGAATGCTTGATTATGGAGGAGGATACAAATATTTAGATTTATAATCCAGGAAAACACTTTCATGAGGTCAACTTATGCAAGAAGATAAAGTTGAATTTTGAACTTGATGGTCTTCATGTGCTGCTATGTGTGACATGCAAGAAGTATGGACTATGATAAAGTGTTTGGTTTGTATGTATGACTTAATGGGAAATTATGACGTGGCCATTTGACCTAGGAGGAGGTAAGCATGTTGATGCAGTTGACAATATAGGGCATATTTAGTATTTTAAAGCTAGTGTTAATAAAAGAGGTTCTAATGGTAACTAACACATCTAGATTGAGCTTTTACACCTAACAAAAAGGCCTACCAAGTTGGTCAATAACTCAGTTATTATGTTGAAGACTTAGTTCACACTGTTAATGTCTATAGTGGATTGTGCATGGGAAAAGTGAGTTATAGGCTATGCATATTTTTTTGGGGGTCGAAACTTTTAGAATTTGATCCTAGTATCTTCACAAAAACTATAGATAACCTAGGATACATTTTTTCTTCAAAAAGATTAGTGATATGAATTATGATTCAAATCTTATGAGTAGTTTTGTACACGGTAGTCTTGATGGACATTTTTTAGAGAAAAGAGAGACAAATTCTAATGGATGCAAGGTATTGATTGAGGATAGCTATACTATGATTTTGATCACCATGATTGATTTGAGGGAATGGATGAGTCCTTCAAGATGGTATAGAGAAAAAAAACCTCATTCTTTTACTCATTTATTCTTTGTATCAAGCATAAAGCTTGAAGCTTTTGCTTTAGAGGCGGGTTACATGCTTTTGAGAAGGTAAATCTGAGAATTGCAAGGAACATCTATCAATAAGGACAGAGATCATCTATGCAAGGTCTAGGTAAATACTTAAATGAGTTATTATAGAGATATTACATGTATGCAGTGATTTATCGTGATCTTAGGTACCTTATGCTTGTCAAGAGTCACTCGAAATACACTCCTTGAGTTGATAGATCATCTTGAGTTTACCTACAGTAGCAAGTTTAAAGAGCAAGAATATTGGGTAGCTTTGGGGTCTTCTTTGATAGGTTTTGCATGTGTATTGGTCTTTATTTAGAAGAGAGTGCGATAATGAGAAATTATGATGTGGCCATTTAACCTAGGAGGAGGTTATGGAATCATGTTGATGTAGTTGACAAGATAGGGCAGATTTGGTATTTTAAAGCTAGTGTTAATCAAAGAGGTTGTAATGGTAATTGGCACATCTAGATTGAGCTTTTACACCTAAGAAAAAGGCCTACCTAGTTGGTTGATAACTAAGTTAGTATGTGGAAGACATAGGGTTTAGAAGACTGATGTCTATAGTGGATTGTGCATGGGAAAAGCGAGTTATAGGCTATGCATAATTTTTTGGGGGGTGAACTTTTAGAATTTGATCCTAGTATCTTCACAACAACTATAGATTGAACCTAGGATACGTTTTTTCTTCAAAAAGCTTAGTGATCTGAATTATGAATCAAATATTATGAGTAGTTTTGTACACAATGGTCTTGATGGACAGCTTTCATAGAGAAGAGAGACAAATTTTGATCGATGCAAGGTATTGATTGAGGATACCTATAGTATGATTTTGATCACCAAAACTAATTTGAGGGAGTGGATGAGTCCTTCAAGATGGTATAGAGAACAAAAACCTCATTCTTTTACTTGTTTATGCTCTGTATAAAGCATAAAGTTTGAAGCTTTTGATTTAGAGGTTGATTACATGCTTTTGAGAAGGCAAATTTGAGAATTGCAAGGATTATTTATAAATAGGGAAATATATCAAATATCATCTATGCAAGGTCTAGGAAAATAATCTCATTAGTTATTATAGAGATACTACATGTATGCAATGATTTATCATGATCTTAGGTACCCTATGCATGCTAAGGCTTACTTGAAATACACTCCTTGAGCTGCTAGATCATCTTGAGTTTACCTAGAGTAGCAAGTTTAAAGAGCACAAATCTTGGGTAGCTTTGGGGTCTTCTTTGATAGGTTTTGCATGTGCCTTGGTCTTTACTTAGATGAGAGTGCGACAATGGGAAATTATGATGTGGCCATTTGACCTAGGAGGAGGTTATGGAAGCATGTTGATGTAGTTGACAATATAGGGCAGATTTGATATTTTAGAGCTAGTGTTAATCAAAGAGGTTCTAATGGTAACTAACACATATAGATTGAGCTTTTACACCTAAGAAAATGGCCTACCAAGTTGGTCGATAATTGAGTTAGTATGTGGAAGACATTGGGTTTAGAAGGTTGATGTCTATAGTGGACTGTGCATGGGAAAAGTGAGTTATACGTTGTGTTGAGAGTGGAAAAATATTGAAAATTTGACTGATTTTTGTTATTTTTGAGGACTGAATGATTGATTTTTGATGGATTTAGAGTGATGTATGGTTGGTAAAGGAAGTGTTTGAGAGTGTTTTGGATGATATTTATTATGTTTTGGAAGATCATGATGATTCTCATTAGAAATATGAAGCTCTGTGATGTTTTGATAGGTTCTATTGAGGTTTTGATTAGTTCTTTATACCTTTTGTATAGCTTCTGTTTTGTTCTGATTTTCCTCTGTATGAAGCATGGATTGATGATTGATGAAGATTGAGGTCTTTTGGAAGCCTATTGAATAGTTTTTGATAGTTTGGAATGGTTTTAGTATGAGTTATGAGGTTCTGATGACCTTCTATAACCCTCTGTAAACCTTTTGTAGAGCCTCTGTCTTTGCTTTGTAACTCTTTTGTATTTGCTCTAGTACTGTACTGTACTAGAGCCTCTATCTTTGCTCTGTACTGTTTTGTATTTGCTCTAGTACTGTACTGTACTGTTCTGTAGATCTTTTGTAAGTATTCTGTAGAATGTATGTGTGACTTTGGAAAAGTTTTCTAACTTTTGGAAATGATGAATCTATGTTCAAAAGAGCTAAAACAAATGGAAGAAGTAGCTGCTGAAGATTGAAGAGAAGACCGAGTGACAGTGACAGTAGTGAGCTATGAAGAGACACTATAGTGGCTCTAGTATCTCATCACATCAGACATACCTCTTGGGAGGTACATCCACGAACTAAGAAGGATTATTGAGAGTTATTATGAGAGTACTGTAGTGAGGATATGATGTACTATTGAGAGAGTGAGAGAGAAAGAGCCAGAGATAGTCAAATATATCAAAACAGTGTAATTGTATATGAGAGATTGAGAGAGAAAACTATGAAGACATTGAAGATGAATAATGTGTGATTGATTTCCATTCAAAAATGGTGTATTGTTTGGTGTTCATTGTTCTATTGATGGATTCTATGAAGATGTTGAAGATTATGGTTGATTCTATCAAATCCGTGGGAGATATCTACTATGCTGCCACGTGAAGATTTGCTGTTTTCTTTGTTTTGATGATCAAAAGAATGAAATAAAAGCTTGTTAATGTTACAAGATAGATTTTCTTGCAGTAGAATCCCCTTTTCCTTGGTGTTCCTCTTGGGGCTCCATGTTTTTGGTGCGCAACCGGGGAAACTTGCCATCAACAAGCAACAAAAGAGGTTGAAAATGAAGGAAATGGCATTGCCAAGAAGAGGAGAATTCAATGGATGTTTGCAAAGTTCCTTCTTCCATTGAAGAGTTGGAGATTCTCATGATCAAAGCCACTTTCCACAAGAAGTTCATCCCACAATGGCAGAAACATATCACCATCATGATGCATGCTCTATGTGGTGGACTGTTGCCTCTTCCTGTTGAAGCAGCAGAAACTTGCATCTTGGTGGCAAATTGTTTGGAAACAAACTGAAGAGCAAAAACAGAGAAAATGACCATCCATGGAAGATTTGACATTCATTGAGAAGTTTCCAGATATCATCAAGTGGGAGATTGTGAAGAAGCTTCAGGAGTGGTGGTCTGTGGAGGTTCACGGAAACAAGAAGGAAAAGAGTTGGAATTTGTTCGTGGATGCTCAATAGCAAGATACGTGGGATGCTTGGTGCACTAATAATCTTCAGTTGTCCAATTAGCAACCCACTGGAAGTTGGTAGACAGAGTGTTTTTTACAACATACACTGTTGAAACCCTCAGAAGTTGGCATTATTATAATGGCACAACAACGATCCTAAGAAGAATGAGTTTTGATACTTTCAGAACGGAATATCTCCCCCTCTGTAGTGGTTTGAAAGCTGAATTCAGAGATGTTGAGAAGAAGGAAGTAGAAGAGATGTTGGCCAGAGAATCCCTCAGAGACTAAAGCCCTCTCTGATACTATCCTGTTGAGTATAGACCAACTGGTTGGAGCCAACCCCCTGATGAATGACGCAATCAAGAGGCAAGCATTAGAGCGAGCCCAGAGGTACATGAGAAGAGAGAAGCCAAAAATCAAAGCTGAGAATGAGATCGGAGTAGAAGCCTCCTTTGACGCCCTAAAAGCACTCTTTATAGAAGTCCCCATGGTGACTCAAGGTTCCCTTCCTAGTCAGATTCATCCTAGAAATATTGATCACAGGCCAGCAAATGTAGTCCCATTGCCAGTTTTTAAAGGAGAGTGCAATGAAGACCCTGATCTTCATGTAGCACAATTTATGGTAGCATATGTGGCTAACAATGCCAGAATCCCTGAGCATTGGTTAGCAATATTCCCCGCCACTTTCAAGGGCGCGGTGTTTCAGTGGTATGAGATACAAGCAGTAGGAACTTTTGGCACATGGGATGAAGTTGGCCTTCCTCACTAAATTCAGGCGTGAAGGTTTTGATGAGCGGATGCAAGAGGAGTTCATGAACCTAAGTCAGTCCTCTGGAGAAAGAGTAGAAGCTTATGTCTCGCGAATGGAATCCATCCTAAAGAGATGGACTAACCATCATTTGGATGAAGGTATCTAGAAAGGAGTGTTTCTCAAAGGCCTACAACCAGAAGTTCTCAAGTTCATGGAATTGAGAAGACCAGTCAATCTACAAGCTGCAGTGGAAGGTGCAAGATTGTATGATGAAGTTGAAGCAAGGCTATCAATGACTCCAGGAAGAGGAGTCTTACCTCTTCCCATGCCAGGAATGATATACCCACCAAATGCAATTCCAGGAACAATTCCCTACCCCTATCCCTAGATGCAAACAATGCCGCAGTATAATGCACCTAATCCACTGTGGTCACCACAGATGACAGTGCCTCAAATGATGGTTCAACCACAACAACAGTGGCCAACGGTTCCTCCAATGGCAACTCAACAACAGTGGCATCCTACCAACTGGAATCAACAACCCCAAGTCTCAGTAGGAGCTCTGAATCAGAACCAGAACAAAGGACCTTATGGATCGACCCAACCAGTGTATGTTGTAATTACAGAAGCTTCCCAAATCCCTACTACAAGTACTTCAGGAGGTGAAAATCTGAAGGACTACTTATCCAACTCAGTTGCAAGTATCAAGAAAGAGCTTTTGGATGTGATCACAGAGTAGCTACAGACGTTGAAGGTGAATACCACCAATATATCCACTCTTGTGGGGGCTGGAAGAGATGTGATGCACTCTAATACATGGTGCGGAAAGTGTCATCAAGCGAGACATTTAGCCACTAAATGTACCCGAAAACCAACCATTCCTGGAGCCTTCTGTTCCTACTGTTTGCAGAAGAACCATACAAATGATATTTGCTCTCTGAAAGAGATGCATGAACAAAGATAGAAGGATGAAAATGCAAGATTCAACTTGCTAGAATACAAAATGACAACACAGGATTTTGGACCAAAGCCTAGGAAGTTTGGTCTTAATTTCGGTCCAAGGAGGTTTCCCTTTCAAAGTTATAGAGGACAATAGTCTCGTGGTGGTCAGAGATCAGAGGTGGAATGTTATAGGTGTGGAGAAAAGGGTCATATCTCCCCGAATTGTCCAAACCCTAGATGATCTGTGGATTACAAGCCCTTATGTAGCCAATGCAAAGGAGAAGGCCACACTACAAAGGATTGTCCAAGCCTAGCCCTTATAAAGGCCAATGGCACTGATAGCCAACACAAAAGGTACAAGAGCCTGGCTCCAATTTGGTAGAGTTGGAAATTGCCACTGTCACACGCACCAAGAAGAAGGAACTAGTTGTTCAGAATGAAAATAGCTCTCCTACAAAGTTCAACCTACCAACAAAGGAGCAGAGTAGTACAGTACAGAACAGTGCAGTACAGAGCACTGTAGTGCCAGAGAGAGTTACAAAGATAGTCCTAGAAACAGGACCAAAGGCCCAGGAGATAGATTATACAGAAGAAATTCCAGAAACAAAGGAAGTACCGATGCTACAATTATTAGAAGAAAAAGGAAAGATGAAAATGGGTGTAGCCCCATTTCCCAACAGATTGGAGAAGGTTGTGGATTCTATCAAAGATTATGACTTGGTCAAAGGCCTAGACACTTTTAAACCAAACCTAACATTTTGACAGTTGCTGATGCTATCTCCTAGATGTCAAAAGAAATTCAAAATCACCTTGATAAGAAGACGTGGACTAAGGATCGCTCCTTCAACAGTGACCGAGACCAATAAGGCCCCGGAGCCTGCAAAGGAAGTAGATGTGGCTAATGCCTTCCTAGATCCTGGAACCCCAGAGATTAGTGTATGGATAGAAGGATGCTTTATTTTAGATGCATTGATTGATGGAGGCTCATCAGTAAACATAATGATGGATGTGACAATGAAGGACTTAGGGTTGCAAGGAATTCAACCTACACAGTGGCTTATCAGATTGGCAGACCAAAGCAGAAATAAACCGTTGGGCATCCTCCCGTACGTAAAAACAACCCTTGCAAGAAGAGACTATTGGCTGACATATTTGGTGGTCAAACCAAATTCTTATGGGACCTCATACCCTCTGCTGTTGGGAAGACTTTGGCTTTTTGAAGCAAGAGCTAAGACGGACTGGTTCAAAGGAACTCTGACCCTAGGTAGAGGACCCAATAAAGTGGTATTGAAGTTGTATGGATCACAAAAAGGCAATGGATCCACATCCATCGAAGTCATAACTGACTCCTCCAACGAGGTAACAAATGCATTAGAGCTATTTGGAGGTCAAAAGGAGGGCCTTTTAGAGGAGAGAGAAAAAAGGGCACGTCCAATAGAGTGAAGGCCAACGTAACGTTGGGTATTTTCCAGAAAACATAGAAAAATAGGGGAAATTGTCAAAAAATACCATTTCTGCTGCCAAAAAGTGATTCATTTGGGGCCAAAATGGATATATGCGTAAATGTAGGAGGGAGGAATTTTGAAAGGAGATTGTGCGAGAGCATTCGAGCATAAACTGTGCCTAGAATCCTATGTACCCTATATATTTATTGCCCTGTGAATCTGACATTAGCACAACATAAACCATGCAGTTTATCACTTGATGATTCACTATTTCGAGATTCTCTCTTCTGTGCACTTTCTCACCTTCCTCACCTTTGTGCACTTTCTGCATTCCTCCTTAGCTTCTCCTTCCACGCCCCTGCTCACGTGATAGATTCCTCACCTCTGTGTTCTAGCTCCATGGCCTCTGCTTCACGTTGTATCACTTCTAGATGCTGTGCAAGTTCCATGGCCTCTACTTGCAGGCCTCGCAAACCTGTAACCTCAGTGCTCTCCATTATCATGCCTATTTCACTTGAAGAGGATAGATGGAAAGAAGTTCTGATCTCCAAAGGGTCGTGGGTGCTTATGCAACCACACCGACAGAAACGTAAGCATGTTAAAAGTGTCTTCAGGTGGTCATGGAAGGGTAGAGTTATTGCCTTCAAAATCCAACAAGGCAAGACAACGGTTAAAGAAGTCCTGGTGCAGCACGTCTACATGCACAATGAACTTTTCATGGCTCTCGGCCATGAAATAGGGCTAGCACCTCACATGCCAAACTATAAGTTTCTTTATTTTAGATGATTGTTTAGTTTAGTTAACATTTCAGGTGTTTTTGATATTGGGGTGTTTGATGTTTCATGTTTCATGTGTCTGAGACGTGTTTTTGGGATGTGTTTATGTCCTGCAAATGTGTATCCCTCATCATATGAGGAGTGGCAGCCTGTAGAGTGTGTTATTGGGATCATGAGTGTATATCATGGCCATCTGGGCAGTGTAGAATATGAAGGGAGAGCTGGGGGTAGCCTTGCGGAGGAAGGTGTGTTCTTTTATGATCATTTTTATCAGCTTGTGGACCAAGCTCACACAAAGAGATACCTTCGCAAGCTCCATCTAGAAGAAGAGTGGAATACATTGGTGTGGCCAGTGCCAGACATCACTGTATTGGAGGCGACTCAAAGCAGGTTATACAGAGATGTGCAAAGATCACTGCGAGCCACCATCCCCACGGAGCTTGTAAAGATTATTAATTTTATGCCCGTCTCTATTTTTGTGGAGCTATTCAAGGCATTTGATGTGAAGGTGACAAGGACAATGCTAGTTTGCCGGAACATGAACAACACTCTCTCAGCCAAGATACTTTATAAGCATTGGTATATAAAGCAGGTTGAATAGGTGCATTGCCAAATTGCTTTGGATACTCTCCAGGTGAAATACATGATTGCAACACAGACGTTTATTACGTCATTTTGGTATGGTCGGCAACGTTACATTGGCGGAGTCCTTGTGCCTATGGACCAAGTGTCTACTAGCTTGGAGGACAACCAAGTAGTGGACATTGAGGTATTGGGTGAGAAAGGCACTCTCGTTACAATCATCAATCTACGACAAGAAAACGCGCTACATCAATTACCTATGGATATACATGAGGAGTCACCACATATGTTATCGACGGACTTCTTCTTTGTGCACAATGGAAGGTGTGTGATGAAGAGACGAGAGATGCAAATGAAGTGCAAGGACCTGGAAGACAGTAAAGTGTATATTGCCTGATAGGTTTATACCCATATGTTTATTGCCTTAGGGCTGTGCCCACACTTTTGGTCTTGCCATTGGCAAGTTGCCTTTGTAAACAATCTATGTATTGTAATCAACACGACCCTCATAATTACAAAAAAATTCATTTATCGATGAGAATAACTGAACTGATTTATTTTGGAAGTACATTTTTTCGTTTTAAGTTCGGTAATCACTAACATTGGCATAGAGAGCACATGTAAGGTACTAGTTATTGATTCTGAAAACAAGGCTGTTATTGCTTATGCCACTGGCAAGCTGCAAGCGATCGACCTTTGTATTCGATCTATATCTTGTAATGGTGACAACTTTGGTAATTACAAGCAATTATGTTTGTTGATGAGAATCTCCGTATTATTTTTGGAAGCAATCAATAGCATAGGCACACACAATGCATATAAGATACTAGTTATTAAGTGTGAAACGTAGTCTAGAAATAGTCACAAAAACAATACCGGTAATTCATTATACCATACAAAGTCTACCACATTCCCTTCAAAGTTATACAACCTCCAGAGATATGGAATGAGAATTTCCTGGAGGTAGTCATCCTGTGGATTAGCATTGAAACTCTGTATTACAAGTGTACTTCCTGTGGGATTGTATTTGCCCTTCTCACGATGTTCATCTAGCAATATAGTATTGCATGGATCTAGTGTATGTGGAATATGCAGAAAAGGTTTTGTACATATCTCAGCAAAAGATAGATGGGGATGTTGGTACTCTGGGTCCTCATAGCAGTATGAGCGATCCAACAGAAATTCGAAGTAGGAGAAATCTACTCCAGAAAACTGCATGACATTAATTACACTTTGGAGGTCTCTAACTTTCATTGAGGACCATAGGCCTACCTTAAAGAATCTAAACAGGAAGTGCAAGAATTGTCTAAGACCAGGCCACAACATGACGTAATGTCCCACAGTAAAATAATGGTTCACTGGTGTAGGTTGGAAAGGGCGTGGTTGCCTTCGCAAGAGGAGCCCATTTACATCTAATATAAGCAGTCTCTGTACATAAACATAATAGGAGACTTCATAAATAACACAATTGCATACATGAAACTTGAGAGTAACAATATATTATAGAGCTAGAAAGTGATAAGAAACTATGCAACTCCATGAGACACAACCCCACCACAAGAAATTGTACAACTACAAAAGAAGTAGAAATTTACAATAAATTGTACAACTCCATAGAAACCTGAAATTTACAAGAAATTGCAAAACTCCGTAGTCAAAATGGATTTTGCTCAAGGAACTGGGTTACATTAAGGTTAGATTCGTGAAGGCTCTTCAAGTATGGCATAAGCCTTGTCTGAAAAAACATGTCAGAGGGATTACCATCGAATTCTAAGGGGCATATAAATGTGTTTTGACCAAGGCATATGCACTTACCTGATGTGTCATCAATTAGAAGTGTATTTACAGGGTCATAATCTACATTCAGATTCACAAAGGGCTTTGTGAACAAGGGCATAGATGGCTTATTCTTATTGCCTCCTACGATAGCAGTGCATCTATCTTGAGCATATATAAACCTAAACGATGAGGGTGCAATACAAAGATTGTCATGTAACATCCCTACTAAGGGCATAATATTTTTGGAGATCATGGAGGACCATATCCCCACTTGAAGCATGAAGCGCAAGAACTCCGGCAGGTGTGGCTGGAGAAGCATTGTTTTGCCCCCCACCGTTCTCTTGGTGGCCTTGGCTGAGTGTGTGAAAAGGGAGACGTATCGCCTCAATAGCAGCGTGTAGACGTCCAAAATGAGAAGCCTCTATGATAAATACACGTGGAACGAAATGGGTAAAATATGCACAAAATAACTCAAACATCTTGAAAACTCAAACGTATAAGTGATTCTCACCTAAATAGGGCGACATGGCAGTGGCGCAGGGATTCCAACCCTGGGACTTTGTCCACAGGATCGTCCTCCATAGTACTGCCCCCACCACCCTCTGGATCTGCCTTGTCTTCATCATCAACATGCTTTTCTTGGTCCCCACCTCCCTGTGCTTTTGTGCTTTGGTGATCTCCATGTACGTCTCCATCCCGCCCTTTGCTTCCATTGTCCCCGCTACCGTTCCCTGTTGTTTATCACCCACCCTCTCCCTCCTCCATGGATCCACCACCCTCTCCCAAATCCAGGTTACGATCACCTTTGTCACCTTCATCAGGATCCTTTTCTTCCTTGTCACCATCTCCTTTTGTTTCAGCATCCTCCTCTTGCTCCTCACTCTTTGTATCTTCACCATCATCTTCATCTTCAGATATGACCATCTTTGACTCCTGCTCTGCTTTTCTCGGAGAGCCTTGGTGTCACAACTCTATAGAAACAGAATTTGTATCCTTTTTCATTAATTTGTCTATATAACGATTTATTAAATTTATTTCCTTTGCACTAATTAGATATAAAGAAAAGTGCATTGGAGCTGGCCACTGATGAGTGGTCACAGGTTATGGTGGACCCACGCGGTGGGTTAGAGAAAAGATAGTTCACACTTCCACCTATATGACCCGATTGGGCGCCTGTGACTAGAACTCACGCATATCAAGGTTAGACTCACACACAGAAAGGATTGATGCCTTGAAGTGTGGGCTAGATCCACCAGAACAAACATTTACAATCAACAAGATGGCATGATCATGAAATGCTTGTATAATGTGCATGTGTGGGCTGAAAGCTTGAAATGCACATTTCTTTGCATAGGAAAGTCACATGAAGATTCGGATACCATTTTTGCGATGTACACGGAAAAAGCTTTCATATGACACCCATATTGGGGGGGTCCCTAAATTTTAGGAGATCCCTAAATTTTAGAAGGTCCCTAAAATTTAGGAGCCTCGAATTAGCCTAAAAATGCTAGTCCTAAAAAATAGGGATGTCATTCTAAAAATAGTAAGTTCTGTACTCTGACTGTGCTTACTAAATTTGGTTGTTTCTATTCTTGACAGTATTCAACCCAAAAAGGAAGGCCATAGAGAAGAGACAAGTGTCAAGACACTTGTCACACAAGTTTCCAAGTGTCCCACCACTTGTCACATCTCATGACATGTGGCTGGACACTTGTCTTGTGCTACTCCACTTTCCCCTTTTGTGCTAGCTCTCCCCTCTCCTATAAATAAGAGCTCGTTTTTCTTCATTCATCATCATTTTTTTTGGCTGTAAACTCATGTACAGCACCCACAGATAGCCAGAAACTGGCCCCATTCATCCCCATCATCATCCCCCACTTCTCCATTATCAAATTCCTCCATATTCCCTCTTCTATCACTGTTTTTTTTTTACAAGACAGCAAGCCTGTAAATTCATTACAGCACCTCCTTCTCGAGCTCTTTCTTCCATTTTAGCAACAAGAAGCAATCCCTATCCTTGTACTGCTGATCAACGATGGAGAAAGGCTGAATTTCCCTTTTTCTTCTCTCATATTGTAAAGAAATCAGTTCTTATCATTGCATAATAGATAATGCATGTGTGTTTGTACATCTTTGCATGATCTTGTGAGAGTGAGAATTACTTCTTCTCACTCTTAGGTTGATTGTAACTGAGCTCTTCCCTAAGGGACTTGGGTTGAGCAGAAATGCATTCCTTCGGGGGGGGGGGGGGGGGGGTGGCCATCTTCAACCCTCAATCTTGTCTCCATTACTTTTACATTTTCATGGCTGTAATTTTGTGAGTAATTTTCATTTTCAGCTTTAAGTGTTTGTTCTCTTTTATATTAAATCTCGAAAACAAGCGAATAGCATAATTGTTAAGCATACTACGTTGTTCGGGGCGTTTACACTTGGCTCTATGCGGTCCCCCTCTTGGGCGGTACCTCCTCGACATATTCATCAGACAAGGGTGAACCTTGCTCCTCCGGTATCTCTTGGGAGGGAGCAATGAGGGTGTGTATCATGCTTGCTCTATATCTCTCAACGTATGTAGTGTCATACTCCTCCATAGTTTTCTGCACAGTAGATAGCATGATAAATTTTTCTATGTTCCTTGACACGATAATGAGTGTCCGACGATCTTGATTGACAATATGTGCTTCAAAGTGCACTAAATAAATGTAAGGATGAACGGGTAGTTCATTACCTTATTTATTAGAGGCGTATCTGTGAAGAGCGACTGCAACAGGTATTCGGTGTGGATCATCACTCTCCACCCGAACGAATAGCTGTCCTTCTGTGGAGAGACTTTTACCTCTTTGATATCCGCCCTATGAAGTTCGGCACTATGGAACATGCTCCCGAGGGCCATAAGTAGTCTCTTAATACATCTGGAAAACCGATTTTTGTACACTGTCAACATATTAAACGGGCTAAGAATTAAAAAAAGGGACCGTTCACGACAGCAATCAAGTCACCAATAGATTGTATCCAGTATACTTATGTTTGAAACTCTGCGTGTGTTCCCAGAATAGAATTGAGCATCCATACGACTGGCTTGTCGAGCTCGATCAACGCCAGACTCCAGTGACCTCTGTTCTCATATGGCAGGATGAGGACTGTCACCTCTGCAGGGTTGCAAAATTGAAACCAAGTGTGATAAACAGAGAACGGTGTGAAGCTGTGATAGTTGTGGATTCCCGATGAATACTTCTTGGTGGCAATCACCCGGAAGCGTCTGTTGTATCAACCTGCGCAAGCAAGTACAAAGAGTACGTGAAAAGGAATGGAGTTAAGCGTTGGCTCTGAAACTAAGTAAAATACTAAGTTCCTTGTACTTTCCCTCTCTCAAAATCCACAAGTATGTACAACCCTCCTTTGACTCCAGCCAGATACTCCGAGTTTTCCTTGTCCATTTGGAGGGTCCTGTCTTCCTGCTATTTTTGGGAAGTTTCTCTTCTAGCTTCCAGCCCTTTTCTCTCTTCTTGTGCCCTCTGCCTTCTTGCGAAGGTCTCTGCTCTGGCTCTTGTGTTGACATCATGTGTAACATCAACCGGTCCCCATTCCTTAGGCTACCTCACAGGAGCGATAAGCAGTATGTCCCTCATTTTAGCATTCACGAAGTCGCCTGGGTGCAAGAGGTGGTCGTATCTCCACCACAGCCTCTTCAACGTATCGAGGTCCTTCAGTATGATTGTCCACCTCCCAGAGTGTGCAACGAGAAGAGCTAGGTCATTGAAAATCTCAATAATGAAGTCCTCTGCAGCTTCCTGGAGACAAAGCAAGGCAGCCCTCTTCCAACGAACTTGCATTCCCTAGTTCTCACAAACCTCTCCTACAACCCTTTGGAAAGGGAGCTTCAGTATTCACAACTTAGTAGATTTTTGGGCCGGTCTACACTCCTTGAGGATGTTAGATTTCTGGCTGACCCTTTTGTACCTATTTTATTTCAATATATGCACGGGTTTTCCTTTCCTACTGGATGCCTTCTCTACTCCAGCTTTCGCTCCGATGCCTGGGCCAAATCTCTCTTTCCTTGCTACTGACTTCGTTCTTCCCATTTAGACCTGCAAAATGGCATGGATGTATACGTCAAAAAAGGGAGCTTATTTACTGATAACAAATTAAAGTGCGCTTTGACGCACATAGCATCATCCAAGAGCCCAATGAGACCATCTACGCATCAAAGGGCAAAACATTTTTTATGCTAAGTAACTAGGTGCTTTTGCACCTGCCTAATGCCTTATGAGCCTCAGCTTATGAAAGGGCAATCCTTACTCTAACCTAACCAAATGAGGGTCCTTTGACATGCATAGTACCTTATGAAGGCCTTTTACAAGCACCTTGCGTCAAAGGGCTACACGTATTCTAAGCTCGGTAAACAAGTGCCCTTTGACGCGCATAGTGCCTTTTGCAGGCCCTGGAGATGCGATTGCATGTCAAAGGGCAAAACTTTTTAGATGCTTGGAAAATGATTCTTTTTAGCGCACATAGTGGTTTTTGAAGGTCCATGACATGCTGCTACGCATTAAAGCAAATTGAAACAGAAGAAAATGGTTTGTTTCAAGAATATCTGCTTGGTTACGTACCCGTCCAAGCTAAGGTCGTCTTTGTCGCTCCTTCTCGCTCCCTTGCAGTGAGTTTATCTGCTGGGCTCTCACTTTCTCTTTGTCTCTCTGTGTTTGTGTGTGGTTCTCTCTCTCTCTCTCTATCTCTGTTTGTGTTTTTGTCGCACACTCTCTCTCTCACCCTAGGCACTGTCGATTTCGAAGTGATTCCTGGGAATGCAAACTGTGCGCTATATTTCTCTATGTGTCACACTATCAGACTATCTCTCTGTGTCTATTCCACAACGTTGTCAAAACTTAAAAACGGTTCTTTAATGCATGTATGCGGGCTCTTTAACCCATGTGGAAGAATGGTACAGATCCGTTAGAAGATGATTTCTTGAAGTTAATGTGGGAAAGTGGGCGCATAGCCCAAGGGAATCGGACAGATCCGTAGTAAGGTACAGTAAAGGTAGTGAGAGAATGCGCTGCTTTGCATGAGAGAGAGAGAGAGAGAGAGAGAGAGAGAGAAAGAGAGAGCTCCTATGTGTTGCTTTGTGTGTGGTGTGTGTGTATGCATGCACGAGAGAGAGAGAGAGAAAGCAAGCGTTTGAGAGAGACAAAGAGAGAGAAAGAGAGCCGTGCTTTTGACAAAGAGATAGAGAGACAAAGGGAGAGAGGGAGACCTCCTGTGTGTGTGCGTGCAAGCATTTGTGTGTGTGTGTGCGCAAGCGTTTGTGTGCGACACAAAGAGAGAGAGAGAGAGAGAGAGAGAGAGAGAGAGAGAGAGAGAGAGAGAGAGAGAGAGAGAGAGAGAGAGAGAGAGAGAGAGGGCATGCGTTTCAAAGAGAGAGAGAGAGAGAGAGAGAGAGAGAGAGAGAGAGAGAGAGAGAGAGAGAGAGAGAGAGAGAGAGAGAGAGAGAGAGAGAGAGAGAGAGAGAGAGAGAGAGAGAGAGAGAGAGAGAGAGAGAGAGAGAGAGAGAGAGTCTCCATCAGAGCTGCATTGGAGGGAGTTTGCTGCGATCATCAGCTTGGTGGACCAAATCATCAGCGAGAAAGATGTCTCAAGAAGGTAGGTGGTCGTTCTCTGGTTCTGATACCAGTTTATTTGTTTAATAGTATTTGTGCGCTTTGACGCGTAACGGTTGTTGCGACAATGTCAAACAAATGTATACGTGTCAAAGCACACAACTTTTTGACCCCTTGTTCAAATCTGGCTTGCTCCGCATAGATAAACAGGAGTCATAATCTCCTCCTCTTTGATGCGCATATGGCCCCATCAAGACTACAAATGCGCTTATGCGCATCAAGGCGCTGAGAATTTTGATCATAGTTTATGTTTGGTTAAACGAGCCGTGCACTTTCGAGTCCATAAGGGACTTGGAATCTTTTCTGTTTCTGTATATGCTTCAAATGGGAAATTCCGTTCTCATAGGTTTAGGAGAATGTGGGAAGAGGCCATATTTTCTTGACCCTGAGGTTAGCTAAGAGGGGAGGATTTAGGTGTCTACAAAGGGAAGCCAAGTGGTCTCGCTGCTGTTCATCAAAAAAGCGTGTAGTGGATTTCTCAGCACCATCACTAGCAGGTTCGTTTGAGGAGGAGGGAGACTGCCCGTGTCATAGAGTGCGCTCAACCTTTACAAGCACTGATGCCTACTGTGAAGGTATCACCTCTCACTGGAAGCTCACACTACTGGCAAACTCAAGCTGTGACAAGTTTTCATGAATATTCGATCTCCACTCTGTGTGAAGCTTGTGCTGCTTCAAGTTTTGTCTACCTTTCAGAAAAGAAGACCAAGGGACCATCCCTCAAACGAAAGGTGGACTTCTCAATGTCCCAACCAGAGCAAGAGCCCACTCCCAAAAAAACAGCAAGCAAGAAAAAGTCTGTAGCTCCCACTCCCATCAGATTGTGAAGCGGGTTTAATAGACTTCGTCAATGAAGCGGGAGCATTGAAGTATTATCCCGATTTAGTAAATATATTCAACACAGCTGTGCCGTATCAGGAAATCATCAAAGAGAACATGGAATATTACAATACTGAATTCAATGATTTTGAAGCCCAGGTAGAGAAAGGACGCGTGACATCAGATCAGAGGGACTCTATTCAGCTCCTTGATTGCACAAAGGACAAGAAGTAGAACAGCATCCTGTATAAACATTATCTCCTTTTGACGGGCCCTTATAGGCCGTTTTGGTGTTCAATGCACAAGAAGGACTGCAAGCTTGTGTCAGTGGAGATGGGGTTCATCCTATACCTGCATTGTCTATACAAGAATCTGCCCAATACAAATGTTGAGTTATTGTATGAGCCAAAAGAGGAGACAGAGGATGAGGGCCCGGATGTGGAAGGAGACATTGAAGGAGTCGAAGTGGAGGAAGAGTTATCGCCTACTAAGGAAGAGAATGAGACCAAGGCAATAAGTCTCAAAGATATCAAGAATAAAATTTCAAAGGTTCCACAGTACACAGGGGAAGTTGGTGTTGTTGGCACTTCGCTCCAACTGCCTACTCTTCCTGAGTTTCAAATTGAGGGAAAGTAGTATCTGTTGCTCAGCGACATCCAAAAGGTGTTCTCTATCAGAGAAGACTTCGTGCTTGTAGCAATTTCAAGGAGTGCAGAGGAGGAGGACGGGTTCATTTCCGATGATGATATGGAAGACCTGTCACTAGACGAGAATTTTGATGCAGGTCAGTGCCTCCTTTTGTGGTTCAATAGGGTGAAAGAAGACATGGAAAGAGGGAGAGTGCCAACTGAGCGGGAGTTTAGGCAGTTTCAAGAAGTTATGGGCTATGACAAGTTGCAGGAAAGCACTGCTCATTTCTTGGAGGAACGTCAAGGGGAGAGCATGGGTAGTGTGAACCTTTAGAACGAGAAAACCTTCCTCTATGACAAGAAACTAGAGGTGACGCTTGTGTTAGTGGAGATGGGGTTCATCCTATACCTGCATTGTCTATACAAGAATCTGCCCAATACAAATGTTGAGTTATTGTATGAGCCAAAAGAGGAGACAGAGGATGAGGGCCCGGATGTGGAAGGAGACATTGAAGGAGTCGGAGTGGAGGAAGAGTTATCGCCTACTGAGGAAGAGAATGAGACCAAGGCAATAAGTCTCAAAGATATCAAGAATAAAGTTTCAAAGGTTCCACAGTACACAAGGGAAGTTGGTGTTGTTGACACTTTGCTCCAACTGCCTACTCTTCCTAAGTTTCAAATTGAGGGAAAGCAGTATCTGTTGCTCAGCGACATCCAAAAGGTGTTCTCTATCAGAGAAGACTTTGTGCTTGTAGCAATTTCAAGGAGTGCAGAGGAGGACGGGTTTGTTTCCGACGATGATATGGAAGACCTGTCACTAGACGAGAATTTTGATGCAGGTCAGTGCCTCCTTTTGTGGTTCAATAGGGTGAAAGAAGACAGGGAAAGAGGCAGAGTGCCAACTGAGCGGGAGTTTAGGCAATTTTAGGAAGTTATGGGCTATGACAAGTTGCAGGAAAGCACTGCTCATTTCCTGGAGGAACGTCAAGGGGAGAGCATGGGTAGTGTGAACCTTTAGAACGAGAAAACCTTCCTCTATGACAAGAAACTGGAGGTGAGGCTTGTGTTAGTGGAGATGGGGTTCATCCTATACCTACATTGTCTATACAAGAATCTGCCCAATACAAATGTTGAGTTATTGTATGAGCCAAAAGAGGAGACAGAGGATGAGGGCCCGGATGTGGAAGGAGACATTGAAGGAGTCGGAGTGGAGGAAGAGTTATCACCTACTGAGGAAGAGAATGAGACCAATGCAATAAGTCTCAAAGATATCAAGAATAAAGTTTCAAAGGTTCCACAGTACACAGGAGACTTCGCTCCAACTGCCTACTCTTCCTGAGTTTCAAATTGAGGGAAAGCAGTATCTGTTGCTTAGTGACATCCAAAAGGTGTTCTCTATCAGAGAAGACTTTGTGCTTGTAGCAATTGCAAGGAGTGCAGAGGAGGAGGACGGGTTCGTTTCCAACGATGATATGGAAGACCTGTCACTAGAGGAGAATTTTGATGCAAGTCAGTGCCTCCTTTTGTGGTTCAATAGGGTGAAAGAAGACAGGGAAAGAGGCAGAGTGCCAAGTGAGCAAGAGTTTAGGTAGTTTCAGGAAGTTATGGGCTATGACAAGTTGCAAGAAAGCACTGCTCATTTCCTTGAGGAACGTCAAGGGGAGAGCATGGGTAGTGTGAGCCTTTAGAACGAGAAAACCTTCCTCTATGACAAGAAACTAGAGGTGATGCTTACTTTGCTTTCATCGTTTGCTTTGATTAGATTATGGTGGAGGTTCTTATTCTTCTCATTATAATTCATATTTGGTCTATTTGGTTTATTGCAGAGGTTGCTTGGAGAAGTAGATGAGTTTCTAATCAGGCACAGAAGAGAGTTCCATGGACGCGATGCAGCTCTAAGGCACTACCTGAGGGCACTTGCAAAATCGAAGGTTTTAGTGTAGCACAACAACCTCAGTGATGAAGGTGTTGTGGCCACATTTTTCTTCAAAACACTCTCCCAATTTCTCGATGGACAGCCTATCCCTAGCACCTACGAGAAGGTAATTTTGGTAGAGAAGTTCACAGCCCTGGATGTCTTTGGCTACCAGCCTGTGTCCCAATGCTCGAGAAGGGGCTATTTTAGTGCCTATGTAGGGCTTGTGTTAGCATTAGGAATAGAAGACAGTGAGCAGCTGGAACCCTATGGAAAGAACTAGTTAATATGACTCAAGAGAAAACAAGACCAACTTTTACTAGAATATAGACCAACTGAGGGGCAAAAAGATGTATGATGTATTCCGCAACATTTCATTACACATTGTTAACACAGTCCATTGCTTTGTAAGTGGCTTTTTGGTTACAATGTGTTCATTGCATCTAACTACAGTTCCTTCACCCATCAATGGTTAATAAAGTGGCGTTCTTGTCTCCATCTTTGTTGTGATTGAAGAGCATTTGAGTTTCTAAATGCTTGAATCTTCTTCTCCCTTTTTGATTGAACTTCCCTCAAAGCCTGCACAATCTTTGATGAACATAGAGTCTCTTCTTTGTGAAGCTCTTGCATTATTCATATGTAGAACCACTAGAAGAGTTCACAAAGGCTATTTCCTTTATGACTGCCACCACCATGTTGAGTATGTCTGAAGTATGCATTGCGTGCCATATAATGCGACTTCTCCATTCCCTGAGTGCTCCATATGCTTGGATCACTGTACTTTTGAATGAAGAATGGTAGATGATTATAGATGATGTGCTGACATACAACAATATCATACGTTTTAGAATTATATCTTGAGACGCAAAATGATGTAGGCCAGATTTTGAAGCTTACCACGTAATGTGTTATGTTGTTTTCTGTCCACGCTGTGGTAAATTGTTTTTTGAATTGTTGAAGGTGTGTTTGAAAAACCTTGATGTCCAGAGTCGACCATGACTCCTTGCCGCACATCTTGAAAATGTTGTCCACTACACGCCATACCTCCGCCTTTGCATTTCTGGATGCAGCCTCATGCTCCTTAACTGCAATGTGCAGTTTTCTCCATTGCTTGTACTCTATCCTGTTGATGTGGTTGGATGCATGCTTTTTAATTGTGTTGTTGATTGGTCTCGATAGGAACCGCCTTGCCTTCACTCCACCTATAGAAACCTTTCTAGGAAGATCTTTTTCATTGGTGGAGAGCTTCTGGTCTTGCTCAATTTGAACATTTCCTCCATGAAGCTGCATACTCGATAATACATTTTCAATAGTAGCAATGCCATCACGGCATTCAGACTGATTTCTGATTTTCCATACAAACCCAATGTGTAGGTTGATTAGTTTCTCTATGACATGACACAGAGCATGCATAGTACAAATGTGCACATTTGTCAATGGTATATCAAAAACAGGTCGGAAGCTCTTATCCAACAATTGCCGGTCAGGTGGCTTTGTCCACCACCTGTGATCAAGGGTTTTTGCAGGCTCCATGTAGTACAGGCATGGTAAGGTCAAGGCTCCTCGATTGCAATTGTATAAGCATTTTAATGTCTTTAAATCAGAGGCCAGGTGCCAAACAACTTGAAAGGTGCCTCTGTCTCCAACAGTAAGAGTCCTTTGCCCTCGCATCTGCCCACTAATAAGATCAGGAATGGGAGTTTGTCGGAAGACCCATTCCAAGACATCATGGTCCTTGGTTAAAACCTACACCAAATCAAAATAATACATCTATTAGATTGAATGTATAAACCACACTGTATTCACAAGAAAATGACCTGGCAGTACATACAAGAAAGCGACCGAGCCACCATAGATTCATTTCTGATTGTACTGAGAAGTACAGTGGATCATTCTTGGGAAATTTTTCCATTGCTCTATCCATCGATGTTATGGCTACTCTTTCCATCTTCTTATCATTCAGGATCTCACACTTGTCCGTCTTCTGAACAAAGTTGAGAACACCGTTTGTTTCAGCATGTGTGATATTGTAAAACTCAACCATCCTTCTCTGCACAATAGCTCCAACTCCATGAAGATGTTGTTGTGTTCATCATATTTGACAGTGCCTTGTTTCCCTTTGTATTCATTTGTAATGTGGTACGGGGATCCAACATAGTCGTTTTGCTTCTCGTTAAGTCTCTTCTGAAGCTTCCAAACATTTGTAGTGGTTGGTAGAAGTTTTGGAGTGATTCCTTTAGCTTTGAATGCAGACTTGACAGTCTTATGTAAGAAGGCATATCCTTTCTAACTAATACCACTTTCATCCATAGCGCTCTGTACATTCTCAGTGGATATGGTGTTGTTGGTAATAAACTGATCCACCACCTCCCTCTGCACAACCTTAAATTTCTTCTCTTGCAGTAGTTCCTTTGCAACCTTCGAGCTAATCAGAGGTTTCATCTGCATTGCTGGGTTGCTATTTGGGTTGATATTCTCCTTGTCGGGCTGCAATACAACCCTGCATGTAGAACCCCAGTGTTAATGTATGGAGGATCTAGAGGGAAGAAGGCACATAGAAATCAGAGGGCACATAAGAGCAAGAGAGTACATAGAATCAGAATGCTTACCTGATTGCTTTGATCCTTTTCTTGAGTCCTCCTGAATTAACCTTAAGATCCTCTACGTTTTGCAACTTTATTTTCCTTTGTCGAGGTCCAGTAGATGTTTTCTTCATTTTGTATTGTTCAAATTGCTTTTGTAGTTTGTTGATCTCCTGTTCCTGGTGCTTGAGCTTTTCTTCTTGCAACTTGCAAAGGTCTCTAAGGTGACAAAGATGGGTATTTTGAACCTGGAACATCTCTTTCTCAACTGTAGGGGTTACTGAAATTGATTTGCAGTAGCCCAACAAACCTTTCTATCCATCTCCAACAAACCTGAGAAGTGATGTTGGCTTGAGAAAGCTGGTTGACTGCAAGTTTGAGGATCATGTGGGTAAATAGATCCATCACACCATATATCCACATTCTTGGCTCCAGAACATCTTAGAGCATTCCTTTCATTTGCTGATACAAAGTTGCCACCACGACATTTTTGCATTGGAGCATAACTAGGTTCAAGGTCAATATGAAGATGGTACTTGGCATTGTCAACATGGACATGGGAGTCCGCCATCGCTAATGGAGGTAACAACATCCCAGTAGACTGCTATTACCAACAAAAGGAAAAGCTCAGTAGATCACCATTGCCAGGAGGGCGGGAGGGATTAGAGGGGTTTGGTGGAGGGCAGGGTGAAGAGGACAAGTGGGACTTTCCCAACTACAGATGGCATTGAATGTAGAGGGGTAGCATAGTATATGGTATTGAAGGTTTATAGTGCTCTTACTCCCTAAAGATTCTTGACTTTAAATTTTCCAGTCATCAGTGTGGATTGTCGTTATCCACAAAAGGTGTAACTAACTTTCTCAGGTGGCTAGTTAAACACACCTATTTTATACCAGAAAATGAAGATTTTGGTATTTTTCTAGAGAGATAATGATGCAAATACCCATTTTCTTACAAGGCCCTCCTTTAGAGGTCATATGGCTAAATTACAACCTCTAAAATCATGCAATCAGCCACAAAAGGTATCAAAGTATCATGTTTAAGACCCTATTTTCACTCTTATCTCATTAAAAAGTAAAATAATTTACTTGCCCATCCAAATGAGTAATTTGTTTTCCTAACTACATAAAGAATTAAGTCACAAGTTCATTTCGAAGTGAACCTCGCTGCCATCCTTGAATAGTGTTGTTGTTGTGTCAGGGCAAGATGCAAAGTTGTGGGTCACAAAAAAACTTTCATTTAGAAAGATGTTGTGCATCAACAAGAAACACTCAAATGTGAGCATTTATTTCAAGGGCACCAAGTATTGATCATAGCATCAATTCCATAATACAAGATGGTGTTAATGTAATCTCATGTTTGTGGGCCATTATATAAGATAATCTCCACATATAAACTATGTTAGAAAACAAGATACATTAGGTTACAGTTGTTAGTAGAGAAATTATATAACTTTTGACACTCTTCAAACATTGATAGTGTTATGTTAACCCCAACACGAAGAAAGCAAACTGAAATAAAATAGACATAGGGCAAAGACAGAAAAAAGGTAGCCCCTGACTGAAGAAAGAAGGGGAGAAAAGGGCAAAAGCGCAAGGGCAACCTTAAAAAGTCCAAGGTAAATGCAAAAGGGGAAAGGTGCATTTTAAAATACAAAGGCACACCTTGAAATCTTGTAAAAGTGTGCCAGGCAGTGGAAAATCCGGAAAGCTAAAACAAAAGACAAAGACAAAGGTGCACAAGGAAAAGCGCAAGTCAAAACTTTTGTAAAAGAGCGCGAGCACATCATGGTTTAATTCAAGGAGCACCGGGCTCTCACCCGTGCAATTTGTAAATACAGACGGGCAGTGGAAAGGAGGCTAGGAAGATAGAAGGACAATGGGAAAAAGGGCCCGGCCATGTAAAAAAGGGGAAAAGGGGATGACCGCCCAAAATGGATTTAGGGTTTTGTATATAAAGTTGAAAAGTGAATGAGAAGCTCATTCTTGTGTGTGGCAAAAAGTGGCTCTCCTCTTCTTCTTCTTCTTCTTCTTCTTTCTTGCTTGAGCTTGTGCTTGAGAGAGGGAGTGTGAGAGTGTGAGGGAGTGAGTGTGTGAGGACAAGGGACCGTGGGGTGGAGAAGCTCTCCGTCTTCTTCTTTCTTCTTCTCTTCTCTTCTCTTGCTCGCGGTGATGGAGCTTGGAGGATGGGGCTTGAGGATGGATCTTGCTTAAGCTTGCACTTGGATTATGGAGCTACCGGAGTGCGTGGGAGAGGAGGTAACTCGAACGGCATGGAGGTAAGCTCACTACACCCGTAGATATGGATGGCACATCGGCTATGTGAGAGGTAGCCATTAGTGCTCGGCTTGAAATGCTTGAAGCAATAAGCGGTCCATGGGTCTTGGCGGTTGAGAAAAAGCTCCCACATTTTGGTTCCGTTGGCTGGGACAAACAGATTCAAGCCTTGAGCACTTGCACGCTTCGAATCGAGCATTGAAGTAGGGTTTTCTCCGAACTGGTGCTTGAGATAGATAGGTAGGAAGTGAGGGAGTTTGAAGAGGTATTTGATCTCCTTAGCAAGTAGGTTTTTGCTATTTTGGACTCAGGAAAGCATGATGAAGTAGTGTAGGTATTTTTCTTATAATTTTTTCTGCATTTAGGAAGGATAGGAGCAAAACTTAGAGCAAACCGTAGGGTTTTCTGTTACTATATAACAGGCTGAAACAGGGAAAAGAAGGGAAAGAAATGAAATTCTGGGTTAAATGTTAGTGAGGGAGGCAATGTTGAGGTGAGTGCAGGCCTGGACAGGGTGATAAGGGGCCAAGAGTGGCAAGAAAGGCCACGTTGTGCATTGCAGGGTTTCAGGAGAGCAGGAGAGAATAAGAAAGCTTCGTTGAGTGGATCCACTTCGATCTTGTCATCCAAGAGATATTTACCCAGCCCAGGTAATTCTACACCTTCCCCTACATGAGTAGGTTGGATCTAGAGCTGCTTGACTAGGGGGAAGGCCTCCAACGCTCGGCACGACGAATTTCGTAAAGTCCAACGAAAAAACTCGCCGCGCTTGGTGTGTCTGAGTGATGGTGATTCTGGGCCGAGTCCTAGAATTGGCCCTTAGACCACTCGACTCGGCCCTTGGCCACTTGGTCCTCAAACCATTCGGCCCACTATCACTCGGACACCCACCACTCGGCCCGTCCAAATTGAGCATTTGGACTGACTTTGAAATTTGGCCCTCAGCCCTCTTGACTTGGCCCTCGGCCCACTCGGCCCTTGGACATCCAGATTCAGACTGGCCAAATTTGACATTCGGACCAGTTACATTCGGCCCCTTCTACTCGGCCCTTGGTTCGAATCGGGCATTCGGCCCCTGCAATTCGAACCTGTTGGGCCAAATTTATATTTTCTCAAAGTTTAACCCGAAGACAGTGAAATTGATCAAGAGACCACATAGAGCCGAAACCAGATCATAGATCGATCATCACTGGGTTGAATCTTAGAGCAAGTAGTTCAAAATTTGGCTATAAAAGGTCTCTCAAATCACGTATGGCATTTACCGTAACGGCCCTGCGGGCTGGGTGGGGGGGCGCTGCTCCTCTGGACCCCCGTAGAGGGGGTTCTGCCCCCTCCGCACCTCCTCCAATTAGGTTGGAGAGGAAACGCGCGCTGTGACAGGCCCCCCAAATTAGACCTTGGTGTAGTAATGGCTCTACACAAACATGGATCCTCACTGACAAAAGAGCAACCAAAAGCCCATACCCGAACTGAGAGAAACAGAGACCCTAGAACCTCAATGGGCCAATCTAGCCAACAAGGGCAAGAAGGCCACACTGCAAAAACACATACATGTTGCATTCGGACTACATCTTGTCAAATCGGAGGCAACAACCTTAGGCTGCAATAGCAAGAATGACTAGATATGATAGTCCTGACAATAGATGCTCCTTGAATAGCCCTGCACTAATGAGCCAAGACATGAGTGGAGAATCCACATCTCATCGTGCAGTTGGGGACTCAAAGGCATTTGTCAGAAGGCTTAAATTTACAAGCCAAGACCCCGAAGATGAAGACATAGTACCACCTGCTTATCTTAGGGTCAAACTCACCGCGAAAAGAGAGCATACTATCGATGCTCTAATTGATGAAGGAGCAGATTTTAATGTCTTGACCTATGAGGCATGGACCCTACTAGGCCAACTAGAGCTGACACCGACTAATGCAACTCTTAGTCCTTATGGGGGACCTTCACAAGCACTCATAGGGAAGTGAAATATCCTTGTAACAATTGAAACAGAAAGCTTGCCTATCATATTTCATGTTCCTCCAAATAGTGCTAAATATGGTAAGGAAACCCTCCTGGGAAGACCCTTCAAAAGGGCAACCAAATGTGAGGCTGACTATGTAGCATAGAGGATACACCTGACACTACCGGGTGTGAGGATAGTCACAACCTTTAGTAAGGGTGACCTCATCGAACCTTGAGGGAAAGGCAAGGAAGATACTGACGTAACAGTCAAGCCTATTATCGAGAGCAAGGACTTGTGGGAAGAGCTGATACAAGCACAGGTTGAACAACGAGAACCAATGAGTGAGGCCACGCTTGAAACAAGAAGGTCAAGAGACAATGCCAAGGAAAGGCTTGGGACTTACAAATATTGTAGAAGACCCCAAAAGAAGCCCAAGGCTTATAGACAAAGGCATCGATGGAAGGTCAGCACAATGCCGCGATGGATATCCAAAGTGTTGCTACATGCTCAAGGGTATTACGTAGGAAACCGATGGATGTGGGTACCAAAACCCCCTACTAAACCATCTCTATCAGCTGAAGGCAAGATTGCATCAAAAGAAACGAAGCACAGGAGGAAATCTAAGAGAAACTCTAGGTCTCAAGGCGAGAGACCGGACACTATTTGAAAGAAAGAGCCTCAACCTAGCATGCTTACTAAGCAGATGTCATATGTAGCCATTGAGCGTGCACAAAAGCCATTAGTGCCCAAAGAGCCTTTGATTTTCCAAGAGGATAATAGGCAGCATGGGCACAACATTGCTCATGGCAAGGCTGATCACTCAACAAAGCAAATGGCACAGTTGTCTAATAGCCTTGAGCAAATCATTCAGCCAGTGTCGAGTCCACCTAAGGGCCCTAGATCTCCTACATCCTTTTTTTTCCAAGCAAACATAGGAAGCATTATAACAGTCGTCAATGGCGACTATTCACTCCCAATCTCTACCTCCATCAAAGCTTCTAGATGTCCAAGAGGTAGGACACGACACCACCCTTAGCTCTCAACCTGAAGATAGGCCTGTGTAATCCACTGTGGCTAGCTCAATCGATACTCAATCTACGCAAGTGAATGCTCTAAGGGCAACAAAAGACATGACCACTTCCAATTGCCCTAAGGACTTGACACCGCCATCCACCAATAGTAGAAAGTCCTCTGAACTAGCTGGTAGTACTTCAAATCAGGGATCACAGCAGAACGGCCCTTGGCCATGACAGTGCCCCTTGTGGAACGTGGTCCTAGTAGTTTACATGTGGAGGAGGTGTCACAACCAACTTCATTAACAACTCCAGCACTTTCAAAGCGCCTAAAGCCTAGGCTGGAGAAGTTAACCACATGGGAATCGGCTGAAGAGCTAGACTCTCCCACAAGGGAGACAGTTGTACCCTCGCAACCTAGCAAGGCTAATTAGGAAGCCATGGCTATGTCCCATGAGGACACACTAGAGAAAGGAAATGCTAAGGCCCAACCAAGCACAACAACGGCTGACCTAGTCCAAGGTCCTGAGTCATTGAGAGATGCACCTTTATTGACCAAGAGAAAGAGGAGAAAACAACAACAATTGCAAGTGGTTGTGGACCCCAAGAACATTGAGGCGAAGAGCGCTGGAGAGCTGATGACTAAAGCATCGAGTCCATCCACCAATGAACCCATGGATGCCTCTCCTAATAGCGGTGAAACCTCAGACACATCCGTGTGCTCTGAAAAATCAAAGCAGTCATTACCATCAATGGATGCTTGCAACTCTCAACCCATGAACAATAGAACTTGCATTGACCAATCAACAAGAGTGGATATAACACTGTCACAACAGGGTGACAAACCTATACCGGTCACATCCAAGGAGAAACATGACGCAATAACGAAGCCTCAGGAAAAGCATGGAAACCCCAAGAGTATAGGAAATTCGAGCATTGGCCAAACTTGCGCGTCTAGGCATGAGCCCCCAGCTACACTAAAGCCCAAGCAAAACCCTAGAACCTTGCATGAGATAGCAACCGAGCAAGCCCTCATTGAACATAGAAATGTCACAGAGTGCTTGATTGAGTTGGATGCTAAACTCAAAGTGTTTGCATGTATCTATGTCCTAGCAGACATGCACACATTCCCTAAAGAGCAGCTCAAAAAATACTTGCCGTTTCCCTTATCTTGGGAAGAGCAAGAACATCTTGACGAGCACTATAATAGGCTCCTGTATGAACGCATGCGCCTCATCTCCGGTGAGAAAGCCGACGAACTGCGCTTAACTGTCAGATTCAATGATACACTCTGCCAACCAAATCTCTTAGAGATAGAGCAACTAAAGTGACTATCAGAGGGCCAAAGTCAATTTGAACAGTATTGGTGTGAAAACTGCATTGCAATGGCCAAAGTAGGAGCCCAGATCATGACAGTCTCAGAGGAGCAATTGGCCAAATGGCGGTCTCAAAGAGACTCAACCTATGTGGCACCAACTTCCCTTAGAATTGCCATTCGGGGTATGGACATGGCTTAACCTAGCCAAGAGACCTCGCTGTTTGACAAGGTTCTCATTGAGGAGGAGTTACATGTTGCCAGTAGACTCGGACAAGGTTCCATGCTACTCGATGTTGCAAAATATCTATCAGTATTGAGTAAGCTGCCACGAGTACTGGATGCGTGTGCCACGCTCCAGTACAATTCGGAGTTCTATAATTGGTTTTTATCCTCATGAAGCAACATGGATTCATGGATATGTATATAAATAAACAATGACTTTTGTGACTCTATATAGACACTATCAACACACACAAGCAATAATACTCAAGCGTAGACAGAAGAGTTGGGATCAACAGGCTAAGCTCTTCAGGTCCTCCTCTCACCACACGTTTAGAAGTTGTGTGACCATGTCCACCTCTAGGTGGACAGCATGCAACCCTCATCACCACCATAGGAAGCTCTGGCCAATATCTCTAAAGGTGGAAACAGGGTACCATCCCTTCCTATACACCCTTCCCCTTATGGTCTATCCCTCCGGGGACTGCTCCCTGACAACCGACCTACGCAACTTAGCATAAGCCAGGATCTGCTAATGGAGGGAAACCAAATGAACACCATCATGGGGGCCATCCCTCTACAACAAGCACTACACGTCTCACCCCTCCCCTTCTTGTCATATGCGCTTGATAACCCACACTATAATCCCTCCCATGCAAACGATTTTATTCTATATCAAGGCCTAACCCTTGGTTCGCATCTTGCAGGTCCCCCTATGAGAAAGAAGGCATAGGCCAGCTAGCTTGCAAAGACGCCCTCCGCAGACAACGGGAACATGCAGCACACGCCCCTCCGCTTGTGTGCTACGTGCCCACCCTCAGAAGGTATGCAAAGAAATGAGGTCCCAAGCAACACCGCCCTGGATGAAGGCTGAAGAATCCCTGGGTCAGGGGAGTCGAAGCTCAAAGAAGCACACCAAATGTGGCAACACCAGTGGCACAAACCCCCAACAGATGCTCGGGCACCAGGTGCTCAAGGGCAAAAAGGGAAGCTCGGGACAGGGAAGAATTCAATGAATTGTTCAAAGGCATTTTGGAAACAGTGGCGGCTAGAGATTACACCATTCATGTCCCAGCTGACATGTTCCCTGCCCACCAACCTCACAGGAGCCCCGCACCAACAGAGCCTCAGTCGCCTGACCACTCGGACTCACCCTGCCTTGTGCAAATCGAGTAGCCCCTACGATACGCAAGCAGCTTAACAAGCCACCCCACCCTAATTTTTTGTCTGTTGATGATTTAAGGGGCAGGTTCCCCACTTGTACACACTTCCTTTGCCAATCATTAATATATGCCACGCCTTCAACAAGCACTGAAATAGGCATAACAATCAGCATCATAGCATTTTGAAAAGTTATATCTTGACATGATTGCATTTTTTTGTTGTACCTGACGCATGCGACTTGCATATACTCTCATGAAGTGACAAGTGGATGCAAGATGGCACAGGTCTTCGTGCGAACGTGTTCAACGCCTAAGTCACCGCACCACCACCAACCGCACAAATAACTGCAACAAAGCCACGCTGTCGAAAGTGAATAATCACCCTTGTGAGTGCCCACATCACACGACCCAAAGCATAGTCATGGGCTAGGCTCTCTTCTTGGGTTAAGATGGTTGTTACCTCAATCATACCAACAATGCAACCACGGCTTCTCTAACAATGGGGCTGAGCACAATCATCACTGTCATGTCCATTTCTTGAGCCCTCGAAGCTTGACATTTCTCATAGCCTCAATAGATTGCAATCGTTGTACTCAGGCAAGCCAAAAAAAAAAGGAACGAAAAGATAAGAAGCACCCATGATCACAGCACCGCACCTAGGGGTCCTCAAATTAGGTGTGTCCAGTGACCTTGGTCGGCTAGCTCCGTCCCTAGCCCCCTAGCATCCCCCACAATAGATCAGGGCACATCAAGGGTAGGACAGACCTAAGGAGCTTGTCTCACCTAAAATTAGACCTGTCGCCCTGACCCATTCACACAATTCCCTCTTGCACTCTACCTTAATACCATTGCAATCAATTGGGGTAAGCACTGTACGAATGGCCATGAACAGTACACTGTCCTCATCACACAGGCCCAGTGTCTACCAGCTATATCGATAGTGCACTATCCCTGTGTTCTATTCTATTACATCGTGCACTCATAATGCACAGAATGTCGCATACACCTCCACGTGTACTTCTTCCCACCATGGATGACTTTACTTCACCCACACGTGTTTAGAAGAAACCAGCCCGCGGCCTTCTATCTATGTAATATCTAAGTATGCACGAGCACACATAATATCTGCACCGAAGTATCTACACAGTTTAGGTCCTCAAGTGTTGGACAATACTCTCAGCTTGCTTAGAGTTCGACCTGTCTCCCAGACTAATTGAACTATGTCTTGTGCACAATAAAGAAGACTAGCACTTCCCCTAAGGAGAAATCACCTATGAGAGGTTTTCAATTGCATGTATAGAAGACTCAAACGAGGGGGTCGTTTGCTCTTCATCAACACTCCACTCTGAATTCCTATCCGTATTGTCAAGATTGTGGGAGAGAAGGAAGGAGTCTCACTTGTAGCTTTCTTACTTACACAAAAGGGGAATACACACAAAGGTGGAGGCTGAAAAATAGTTTTCCTCTTCTTAGTTGTGTAAGTCAAAAAGAACTCTCATACAAAGAAATAGAAGAACCCTATATGTGGGTCTCAAACCAAACTCAACTAACTAAGGTGGCATACTAACTGAACCACGAACTAGAGTAGATAAGGATAGTTGTCATCTAGCTATTATTTATGAGCGGTATACCAACCGTATCTGCAACTAACAAGTTGGTGACATAAATGCACAACGGTCACCCTGGCATATCACGAGTGGAGCTCGATATCTTAACACTCCCCCTCCAACTCAATCCCAATTCCTGCACACCAAGCAGGTCTCTGAACTTGTGTAGATTCTCTACACCCAATGCCTTCGTGAATATGTGAGCTACCTGATCCTCTATGCTGACATAAACTAGATCAATAAGACCTAGTAAAACCCTCTCCAACACATAGTGATAATGCACCTCAATGTGCTTTGTTCTAGCATGATAGACTGGGTTATTTTCCAAGTGTATACTACTCATGTTGTCACAATAAATGACAAGTGGCCCATCTGTAGGCTGATGCATATCATAAAGTAGCTTATACAACCAAGCTACCTCACATGCAGCCATTGCTGCACCCCTGTACTAAGCCTCTGTGCTTGACAAGGCAACTGTAGGCTGTTTCTTGCTGCTCCAAGTGACTATAGCACTCCCAAAAGAGAACACATATCCACTGGTAGATTGTCTATCAGAAATACTACCAGCCCAATCAGCATCAGTGTATCCATGCAACTGTATTTGAACCCTAGTCTCATAAAATAGTCCATACTGCAATGTGGACTTCACATACCTGAGTATGCGTCTAGCCGCATCCAAATGCAGTTTTCTTGGAGCCTGCATAAACTGACTTACCAATCCAACAACATAGCTCAAATCTGGCCTGGTAATAGTCATATAAATCAAACTTCCTACTATGCGTCTGTACATAGTAGGGTCTTCGAGAAGCTCACCTGCATCTGCGCTCAACTTCACATTCTACTCCAAAGGAGCTGAAATAGGATTATAGCCTGTCATCCCATATTTGGACAGCATGTCCAATCCATACTGCCTCTGCAAGAGCCATATCCCACGGTGATCTAATCACCTCAATGCCCAAGAAATAATGCAGCTCTCCCAAATCCTTCATCTCAAACTTCTGCTTCAATAGCATTTTCACATGAAAGATATCTTCATCACTATCACCTGTGATAATCAAATCATCAACATAAATGACAAGCAACATAATACCTTTCTCTGTTTGTCTCACATAAAGTGAGAAATCTGCCTTGGAAATCTGAAAGCCAATAATGACAAGATACTGTCCTATCTTGCCAGACCATGCTCTAGGTGCTTGCTTCAAGCCATACAAGGCTTTCTTCAACCTGCAAACAAATTTAGGATGAATAGCATGCACATAACCTGGTGGCTGCTCCATATAGACCTCTTCTTGCAAATCACCATGCAAGAAGGCATTCTTTACATCCATCTGATGTAAAGACCATCCCTTTGATGCAGCCATAGCAATGGCTGCTCTTACGGTTGCCATCCTTGCAATCGGACTGAATGTTTCTTCATAATCAATGCCATATTTTTGTGCATACCCCTTGACTACTAATCTTGCCTCGTATCTGTTCACAGAACCATCTGCATTGTGCTTCACCTTATAAACCCACATATAACCAATTGCATTCTTATCTTTAGGCAAAGGTACCAATTCCCATGTAGCATTTGCTTCCAAGGCATCCATTTTTTCATCCATGGCTTTCTCCCATTTTTCTTTTCCCATGGCTTGCTCAAAAGAAGTGGGTTCTGGCTCCTGTATCACTTTAACTATATAGGCATAGTGAATGGCTGTAAATCTATCATATTTTAGCCTATCCACAGGATACCTAGCTCTGGTAGACCTACGCAAAGTAGGTTCACTTCCAGATGCTCTCAAAACATCCATGGTCTTCCTTACTCCAGGTGTAACAATAGAAGGAATACCCAACTCATCACTAATGCTCTGTTCTGAGCCTTTGGATTCACCATCCACATAAGAGTGACCTGCATTCACATCAAACATGGGCTGATCTACCTTCTCTTTTCCTTTTCGTGAAACCTGCATACCACTATCTGCATTGCTTTGAGGAGATTCTCCTGATCTCAATCTGCCTGTCCATGGCGAAGAATGTGAACCACTGCTAGAGGACACTCCAGGTCCACTAATATTTTGTGACTGCTACTGTGAATTCTGTGCAGCATTACCATTTTGTGCATCTACATCATCAATCACATTTACTGGTTTATACCAGCTACTCATCTCATCAAAAATAACATTTCTGCTCACTGTAAACTTACGAGTAGAAGGGTTATAGCATCTATACCCTTTCTGCTGCAAAGAGTAACCAATAAAGATGCACTTCTCAGCTTTTGGATCCAACTTGGATCTCAACTCACGTGGCACATGAACATAGGCAATGCAACCAAAAAATTTCAAATGAGAAATATCTAGTTTCCTACCAGTATACCTCTCCTTTGGAGTCATGCAATGTATTGCTGCGGTGGGAGTCCTGTTCATTATGTAGACTGTTGTAGCAACTGCTTCAGCCCAGTAAAAATTTGGTAGATCTTTTTCGTTGAGCATGGCATGAGTTACCTCTCCAATATGCCTATTTTTCCTTTCTGCAATTCCATTTTGCTGTGGGGTATGACTGCATGAATATTGCTGCTTTATGCCATGCTCTTACAGGAACCTTGCAAACTCATTTGAGAGGTACTCTCCCCCTCCATCTGACCTTAGGCATTTTATTTGCAGGCCTGTTTCTTTTTCAACCATAGCTTTAAGAGTTTTGAAATGCCCAAACACTTCACTTTTCTTTTTCATAAAATACACCCAAACTTTTCTACTATAGTCATCAATAAAAGTGACAAAATAATGACAGCCTCCAATAGATGCAGCTTTAGTAGTCCACACAACAGAGTGGATTAATTCCAATGGCTTCTTACTCTCTTGAACATGTCTAGGAAATGGTTTCCTTACTTGTTTTCCAAATTGACAGGCTTCACATACCTTATGCATTTCTGCAACCTTGAATTTAGGCAATCCTGCAATAATATTTTGGGCCTGCATTGATTTAAGTCGCTGTACATTAACATGACCAATGCGTTTATGCCAGATATCAATATCCGCAACTACATCGGTCCCATGTGCAAACATTGCTACACTCAATTCAGGCATGTCTGCATCCAACGTAAACATTCTGTCCTTCTTCTTTCCTTTTGCTATTAAGCGACCTTTATTTTTCATATCCTCAACAAAGCATCCATGAGGATTAAATCTGACTTGCAAGCCCTGCTCAACCATTTGACCAACAAAAACCAGATTCTTGGTGATATTCGGGACATGAAATACATTTGACAGGTATTTTTTTTCCCCATCCTGCATAGACAAAGGAATTTTTCCAATCTGCACAATAGGATGTGCAGTATCATCACCAGTCTCCACAAATCCTGGTTTTTCCATTTTCCTTGCATCCTGCATCCATTTTGCATGACTTGTCATGTGGTTTGATGCACTTGAGTCAACATACCACACATCGTTGCTTTCTTCTGCACTTGTCACAGAATTGGTCATGTACTGCACCATAAACAAATGCTCATTTCTGTCATCACCCTGTCTACTAGAAGATGCATAATTCCCTTGTTGCAATTTTCCATTCATGATGTCATTCTGCTTTTTATAGCAGTCTTTAGCCATATGACCCATTTTACCATAGTAGTAGCATTCAACATTGTTGTTTGCATTTTGGCCTCTTTGCCATCCACCACGACCTCTTTGGCTCCCCCTGCCTCTAGAGTTACCACGTCCTCCTCCATAGGACTGGTTTTCTTGAGTTTGCTGCATATTCTGATTTCTTCCACGGCCTCCAGATCGGCCTCCTCTACCTCTACCTCTACCTCTTCCAGCATTTGAGTAGAAGATAGCTTCTTTTGAAGTTCCTCCTGAAGAAGATGCACCACCATTTCTCTGCTCCTCAAAAATTAGAAGAGCAATCAACTCCTCAAAATCAGAAAATCTTTCACAGACGGAAATGGATGTCCGAAACTGTGCATAATCCTTTCCTAGACCATTCAAGGTCACAGAAACTAAATCATCATCTTCCATTGGCGACCCAATGGAAACAAGTGCATCTGCAATCTTCTTCACCTTCATGTGGTAGTCATTGATGCTCATACTTTCTCTTTGCACATTGTGCAACTCTTGCTTGAGCTGCATTTTCCTGGCTTGCATATTTGTGCTATACATTTTTAACAAAGTATCCCATGCCTCCTTTGGCGTACTTGCATCCTAAATATGCACAATCATAGAGTCTGAAATACTGATAGACAGCCAGTACATAACTTTTCTAGCTCTCTCATGCCATCCTTTAAATGCCTGCATTTGCTGTTGATTAGGAACATCAGGAAGAACTGGTTCTTCTTCATTTCCTGCAACGAATTTCCAATATCCTTTTCCCATAAGGAAATTTATCATCCTAAACTTCCATGCTTGGAAGTTGTTATTGTTAAGCTTTTCAGTGACAATCTGTGATAGAGAATCAGATGCCATTATAGAACACTGCAAAAAATTCTGTCACTGCAAAAAACACAGCTTTAGCCTCACAAGAGAAAATCGGCAAAACTGACGAAAGTGGTATTTGACTACACAGTCACTTCCTAGTGACGATTTTGCATCAACAGGCAACAAGGATGATTCTGTAACTCCCAATGTCTCTGCGCACAGGCATACAATGCAATTTCTACGGTAACTTTTCACCGACTTGTAGAACAGTGGTCGCACAGCAAAACAAGCCCTTTTCCTGAGTGCGTGCGGAAAACTTCTGCCTCCAAAACAGGCCCCGAAATGGCCTCAAATCAAAAAAACAGGTCAACCCAAGGCTAAAGGCCTATCCCGCAGCATATACTGCCCTCTTGCTACACAACAAAGGGCGTCTCAATCTGAGACAATGCACTCTTGCACTTTCCGACTGTGCTACCTGCAGAGACTTGCTCCCAAAACAGAAAAATGAAAGCAACACTGGTCCTCTTACTAGAACACCGCGAACTTGGTTTGCTTTCTTGAGCTCCTTACCACGAATAAGGCTCTGATACCATGTCAAGATTGTGGGAGAGAAGGAAGGAGTCTCACTTGTAGCTTTCTTACTTACACAATGGGGGAATACACACAAAGGTGGAGGCTGAAAAATAGTTTTCCTCTTCTTAGTTGTGTAAGCCAAAAAGAACTCTCATACAAAGAAATAGAAGAACCCTATATACGGGTCTCAAACCAAACTCAACTAACTAAGGTGGCATACTAACTGAACCATGAACTAGAGTAGATAAGGATAGCTGTCATCTAGCTATTATTCATGAGCCATGTACCAACCGCATCTGCAACTAACAAGTCGGTGACATAAATGCACAACGGCCACCCTAGCATATCACGAGTGGAGCTCGATATCTCAACATATATCACCCTATAAGCCGACTGTTGTACTCCCTCAATGCAACTCCCCCAAAGCATAGCCCTACCACCTACCACCTTCCACTTAACCCACCAACGTGCCCCCCAACGACCTTCCTCCCCACCACTACCAACACTCCACCATGGCAACCACAGACGTCATTACCACCCACGTCTTCGATGCATGCTAAACACCTACTATCTACGACGGTGATGCCATGGGACTGGTACTCATCTAGGAGGGGGGTAATGTTAACCCCAACATGAAGAAAGAGAAATGGAATAAAAATAGACGCAGGGCAAAGGCGGAGAAAAGGTAGCCCGACTGAAGAAAGAAGGGGAGAAAAGGCCAAAAGCGCAAGGGAAACCTTAAAAATTCCAAGGTAAATGCAAAAGGAAAAGGTGCATTTTAAAATACAAAGGCGCACCCTAAAATCTTGTAAAAGTGTGCCAAGCAGTGGAAAATTCAGAAAGCTAAAATAGAAGACAAAGACAAAGGCGCACAAGGAAAAGCACAAGTCAAAACTTTTGTAAAAGAGCGCAAGCGCATCATGGTTTAATTCAAGGAGCGCCATGCTCTCACCCGTGCAATTTATAAATATAGATGGGCGGTGGAAAGGAGGCTAGGAAGATAGAAGGACAATGGGAAAAAGGACCTAGGCCACGGCCGGCCATGTAAAAAAGGGAAAAAGGGGATGACCGCCCAAAAGGGATTTAGGGTTTTGTATATAAAGTTGAAAAGTGAATTAGAAGCTCATTCTTGTGTGTGGCAAAAAGTGGCTCTCCTCTTCTTCTTCTTCTTCTTCTTCTTGCTTGCTTGAGCTTGTGCTTGAGAGAGGGACTGTGAGAGTGTGAGGGAGTGAGTGTGTGAGGGTGAGGGACCGTGGGATGGAGAAGCTCTCCGTCTTCTCCTCTCTTCTTTTCTTCTCTTCTCTTCTCTTCTCTTGCTCGTGGTGATGGAGCTTGGATCGTGAGGCTTGAGGATGGAGCTTGCTTAAGCTTGCACTTGGATCTGGAGCTGCCGGAGTGCACGGGAGAGGAGGTAACTCGAACGGCATGGAGGTAAGCTCACTACACCCGTAGATATGGATGGCGCGTCGGCTATGTGAGAGGTAGCTATTAGTGCTCGGCTTGAAAAAAAATGAAGCAATAAGCGGTCCGTGGGTCTTGGCGGTTGAGCGAAAGCTCCCACATGTTAGGACACCCATTTTAGATAAAAGACAAGCTCTTTGTCTATGAGGGCTTCTAAAACTATGTTTAAAGACAATCTTGATTCATGTGCATAGCCATAAGAAACCATCCATATAATAAGCATATTTCAAAGGGTATTTGAAAAATTCATTCACTTACATAGTAGAAGGCAATAAAATGACCCCTTTTTCTTCAAAAATGTATGTTATTTTTTAAAGAAACTTTAATTGGAAAGCCCCATTATATAAGTATAATCCTATAAATTGATCCAAAATTTATGAACTAAAGTAACCATTTTGATGATTGCATGCGCTATACCTCTTTTTTGAGGTGTGTCCCGTGACATTAATTACCTAGTTTTGATTATCTTCATGACACATGTACAAATGTTGTTAAGAAAAACCCTTACATTTCACATTTGATGGCATTTAGATAAGCATCATAGTTTGAAGATAATGATCACTAGATTAACGGAGAAAGAAACATTGATAATATTCAAAATTTCTTGTTGTTAAGATTTAGTAACAAAAAAAAAATCCAAATTTGACATTCCAACTACAAATAATACATTAAGGCATTTTATAACTAGTATCATAACAAATCCCATTTGCAAGAAAAGGCCATAATCATAGGTTGTGCAACTAACTAAAAAGTTGGTTCCATGATTATAGACTAAATGACACAATCATAGATTATGCAAGTGTCTAAAAATGGCATATACTCATTGGAAGATTTGATTTGCATTTGTATTAAATATAATTTTTGATAATATTTAGACATGGTTGATGTTACCATTAGAATGATTTAGATATTATTTGTGATAATATCTATACATAGTTGATGTTACCATGAAGTTATTGACAATGGGTGATTATATAGTTTATTATGTATTTGATCCTTTGTTTTATTAATATCACTAAACAAGATGTTGCTACGAAGTGCACATTATCAACATAGCTTGGATTGTTCTTTTCTTTTTTGTTTAGCTGGTGGTAGGGGGGGTGTGCATTGTTGTGTGGAGAGGGTTTAATTGGAAAAATGTAAATGTACTACATTGTTTCTTCTTATAAATATTTGATTCGTCTTCTCAGCAATCTTTTATTTCAATCATTTGACATATGAGTTGAATACATTGAACTCATGGATATTGTAAATCAATTATTAGTTTACAAGTTGGCATGCATGCCTTTAGGACTTAGTACTAGAGTCATGGAATTTTCCCTAGAAGTAGCCTTGAACAGATAGCATATAGTGCTATATCAAGCATGTAGTGTAAAGACCCATAACTAAACCTTGAAGCTTACAAGCTTTAATTATCACCAACCTCAATCTCCTCCAAAATCTAGACTCTAGAACCAATGGTCAAACATAGAATCTAAAACTGACTCCTACACTCTATCTTGCAAGAAATTAGCTTTTATATAATTATCTGAAATAATCTTCTACTATATTATTTTGGTTGTAGGTCTGGAAAGCCTCGAGCCTCGAGAGTGGTGTGCAAATCGGATGCCGTATGCGTATGTAGCGAGCGCCGAAAGGTCCCTAAGAATAAACAACTCTACTTTTTACTCAAAATCCAAGAGAATAGACTTGCAGGACATGAAGCAAGAAGACCAATTGGGTACAATCTCCCCCCAATATACCTTGTGTGAATGCTCCACAAAGCATGCATTTAATATTTTATTCATCTCTAAGCTAAATAATAGCCCAAATTTACAATTAGCATGCTTTCGCTTTTGTGTTTGCTTTTGTCCAAATAAAGAATAAAGCGGTTGGGCGCCCTAAGAGTCAAGCTGTTCCCAAATACAATGACTAATAATAAATATTTAAATCATGCACCCATGCGCATACAATATAATAAATATATATCAAGCACACGTTAAAATAAATATTGGCGCCACACCTAAGACACGCCTATAAAAAATGATAATTTCTTCTAAATAACTTGAATACACGCTATCGCCCAGTGCTTCCTAGTGCCACCACCGCCTGCTCTACACATCAACTAAAGCATTCACAATTGTTAGAAAATAATAAAATTAAACCGACAAAAGTGAATACCTAGCAATCTTCAGCTACAAAATAAATAAATAGGTTGGAACTTTGTCTTAATCTTAATTTAATATGAGTGCTCACTCTAAACTCATAAACGTCCATTAATTTAAATATGTATTTTGCGAAATCACCCGCTGTGGAATCACCCACTTGCACATTGAATTAACATGATGGCGGAAAAGGACAGGCGTCCCCATCAACTTTTCTCACAAGGAATCCACCTTGTGTACGAGCCCTAGCAAATCAATATAATTTTACGGAATCCACTGCAAAACCTCACGGAATCCACTGTGGAATATGCCTCCTGGCATCATATCCTCGGGGTGAGATAGCAATTGTCCTCAATTGCTATTAGCTCAATGTGGAGCAAACAGTGAGGGGTAAGCACTTATAAGGTCGCAAGTGTGCATCAATTGGGCTTCTTCAACATGATGATTTTTAAATTTCACCAAATATGTAGAATATCTACGGCGAGTTCTAGTGGTCATAAAGTCGGTATCTAGAATAGTCTCAAGTTTAAGGATTTTAGTTTCTTCTTCTAACAAAGGAGGATTTTCATAAACAGGGTGAACAGGTAATTGACCTTTGAAAGGTTGTCACAAACTGATATAAAAAGTGTTGTGGATTTTCTAGTATTGGGGTAGTTCTAATTTGAAGGCATTGTCATTGATTTTGTGAATGATTTTGAAAGGTCCATAAAATCTAGGAGCTAACTTTACAACAAGGTGTTTCTCAACACTTTGTAGTCTTTGCTTTTCAATTCGTAACCAAATATAATCACCAACTGTGAAATTCATATTTTTTCCTTTTCTTGTTTGCTTGTTTAGTATATGATTGCTGGGCTTTTGCAATCATATCTTTAACTTCATCAAAAATAGTAACATGCATATTTGCAATATCATCAACAGCTTTAACTTTGTTTGATAATGAAGTAATAGGTGTAGGCAGTCTATATCCATAAATGATCTCAAAAGGTGCTTTTCTTGTAGCTGTATGTGGAGTGTTATTATATGCAAACTGAAGTAAATGCAAGTGTGTATCCCATGTTTGTGATTTTGAACTGTTTGTAGCTTCTATTTGTCCATTTTTTTAAGGATGAAATGCATATGAAAAATCAATATTTGTTCCTAAGTTTGCAAACAAAGTAGTCCAAAAATTATTGTAGAATCTAGAATCACGATCAGAAATAATTACTTTTGGTAAACCATGGTTAGTGAAAACAGTTTTCATCAGAAACAATTGAGCAACTTGAGATGCAGTTAATGTTTTCTTGCATGGAATGAAATATGCATGTTTGCTAAACCGATCTACAATAGTCTAAATCATATCATGATTAGTGTGAGTGTTAGGCAAACTAGTAATAAAATCCATTGAAATATATTCCCATTGTCTTTCAAGAATTGCTAAAGGCATTAATAAACCATACTGCTTACCATGGTGTCACTTAACTCTTTGACTAATTAAACATTCAGATACAAAGTTAGAAACATCAGATTGCATCAGTGGTCAATAAAAATCTTCAATTAATGTACGTAAAGTGGAAATAATACCTCTATGGCCTTGATATGGGGGACAATGAATTTCGTGCAACACAAATTATCTAAATGGAACAGTTATACATAACCTTTTCTCATAAAACATAAATCCATCAGCATAAGACAATGAATCAATTGGAATCCAGTTGTTGGCAATATTAAACATTTTTTGATATAGTTCTTGACTTAGAGAGAGAGACATAGAGGAAATATATAATTTTACTACTATATTATTTTGGTTGTAGGTTCGAAAGGCCTCGAAAGGCCTCGAACCTCTAGAGGCCTTCCCAAACCTACAACCTTTTCCAAACCTCCCTTTTTTAATTAAAACCCCCTCCCCTTTCTCTCACGTGTAATCTCTCATTTTCCCTTCCCCCTCCCCTTTTTAATTAAAAGCCCCTCCTTCCCCCCCCTTCTCTCTCTCATTGTAGGGCCTAGGCACTCTCTCTATCTCTATTTTTCTCTCTCTTCTCTCTCTCTCAAATAAAAACCCCCTCCCCTCTCTCACTTATAATCTCTCTCTTTATTTTTCCCCTCTCCTTTCTAATTAAATTCCTCCCCCCTCTCTCTCTCATGTGTAGGCTGGCCTAGGTTCTCTCTCTCTCTCTCTCTCTCTCTCATTTAATTAAATCAAACTTCTTTTAAAACCAAAAGTTTATCTCTCTTAGATAGATTAAAATTTTTACTTTAAACTTTTCTTTTAATTAAACATTTTTTGGACAGTCTTTCACACACTTTGAGAGAGGGAGATAGAAGAAGAAGAAGAAGAAGAAGAAGAAAGAGAAAAAGATGGAGAGAGGGAGGGAAAGAGAAAAGAGAATAGTATTTTTTTAATTAAACATTTTTTGATATAGTTTTTGACTTAGAGATAGAGAGGAAGAGATGAAATATATAATTTGAAAGAAAGAGAAAATAGGGGGAGAGAAAAGGAAAGAGAGAAAATAGAAAAATAGAGAGAGAGAGAGAGAATATAGAGAGAAGAGAGAGTGAGAGACAAAACCTTAAAAGAGAAGGAGAGAGGAAAAGAAAAATGAGAGAGAGAGAGAGAGAGAGAGAGAGAGAGAGAGAGAGAGAGAGAGAGAGAGAGAGAGAGAGAGAGAGAGAGAGAGAGAGAGAGAGAGAAGGAAAGAAAGAGAGGGAGAGAGAGGGGGAACACAGAGAAAGAGAGGGAGAGAGAGGGGGAACACAGAGAAAGAGAATTTATAGAGAGAAAATATAAAATTTAAGAGAGAGAAAAAAAGAAAAGTGGGGGGAGAAGAAAAGAAGAGAGAGAAATTAAATAGAGAGAAAATATAAAATTTAAAAGAAAGAGAAAAGATAAAAATTTAAAGAGATAATGAAGAGAGAGAAGAAGAGAAAAAAGGAAAAAAGAGGAAAGGGAGAGAGAAGGAAAAGAGAAGAGAGAGAAGAAAAGTGGGGAGAGAGAGAGAGAGAAAGAGAGAGAAGAAGAAGAAAGAGGAAAAGAGAAAGAGAGATGGAGGAAAAGAGGAAAGATAAAAGTAATTTGTAAAAAAAAAATTTGAGAGGAGGGAAGGGAGAGAAGAAGGAGAGGGAGGAAGAGAGACCGAGAGAGAGAAAATATATAATTTAAAAGAGAAAGAGGGAGAGAAGAAAAAAAGAAAATTAGAAGAAAGGGGAGGAGAAGAAAAGGGAGAGAGAGAGAGAGGAGAAGAAGAGAGAGAATATGAGTAAATGCTAATTGAATGGAAAAGTGCATTTGTTTCATAGTAAATGGCAATTGCGAAGCACTAGGAACAAAGTAATCCTAGGAATGAAAACTCGATTCTCTACATTTTCCCTTGTTATTATCTCAACATTGATCACTTTTCTATTGAAAGCCTTACATATCAAGCATATACCATTACATAGATCTTTTCCTCAATTTAGGTTTTGAAGGAGAATAATAGGTGCATTTATCTTTAGCAACAATAAATGGAAAAGAAATGCACCTCTAAGTTCTAATGTATTTAAATACTGCACAGAGTACAAAATGAGTTATCATCTGTCTCTGCAAATTGAATTAGCACTATAATACTACATAGCCTCTCCTAGCATCAACTGTAATGCATGATCATTCAAAGATTAGCCACCTCTGTATTTTGTTACGAGGCAAGTGTAGCCCATTCACTCATTGAAATGTGTCATATAGTCACCCACATTGGACATGTCACGGTAGACACTATTAATTAAGGTTTCGATAGAGTGCCCTTTTAACACCATGTCAAGTGGAACATATAACTTATCATAGTTTCTGATAATGCCTACTCCATCCTCTATTCCTTGAATCCAACCAATGAACCCATTGTCCATCACATTACTAGCTTTTGGCACTCGCATATTCCTAGATAGCCTTAACACCCTCACATATTGCCACAAATAAGAGTAACACTATGAATCATTAACAATATCCTCACATGTACCCTTTACCACAATTGGAAACACCTATCTGAAATCCCCTCAAAATAAAATAACCTTTCCACCAAATGGCCTATCACAACTCACAATGTCTCATAAAGTTCTATCAGTTGCTTTAAAGGCATATCGATGGTTCATAGAAGCCTCATCCCACAAAATAAGGCTCGACTACCTCAACAACTAAGCAAGGTCACTTTGATTAGGAATATCACAAGTGGATTGATTATTTGATTCTATTAGGACTTTAAACCATGAGTGAGTTGTACGATCGCCTAGTAGAAGCAAGGTGGCAATGCCATATGATGCTATTGCCAATGCTACACAAGTACCACTACATAACTTCACAAGCAAGCACTTATATAGAAAAGTCTTCCCTAACCTGCTAGGAACATCCAAAAATAATACATCCCTAGAATTTATATCCACAGCATCCATAATAGCACTAAAGGCAATTCTTTGTCCCTTGTTCAACATTGCCTACATAGATTCAGAAACCCTACGTTATTTTGATGTGATGTATGCATATTCATCGTGCAAAAGGGGATTAGCATGTAGTTGGGATTTTGGTTGGTGAGGAACTAGCAAGACGCCACAAAACCAGAGGAAGCACTCGCTATGTGATGTAAAGGACACACACTATGTATCGGAAGATTGTGGGTAGCCTTATTTATTTAACAATCATTAGGCTGCTAGACCTAAAATATATAGTTGGTTTGAAGAGTAAATTTATGCAGTTTCCATCCACATTTGGATACACTGTAGCATATATTGCACTATGTCAAGTCCGCATTGGACTATGCCTTATTCTATGGTGCACGTGTACCGTTGGACTTGCATAGTCACATAGATGTAGATTGGGCTGGTAGTATTTAAGATATGAGATCTATGAGTGATACTATGTTTTTATTTGGAAGGACTAGTACTATTATTTGGAGCAAGAAGAAATGATCGATAGTTACCTTGTTTAGTATATAGACAAAGTTCAGAGGTGTTGTAATTGCATCATATGAGGTAACTTGATTACACAAGCTACTTGGTGATTTGGGGATACATGTGGACAATAAGGTTATCATCAATTGTGATAACCTTAGTAGCATTCAATTGGCTAGGAACTAGTATATCATGCATGAACCAAACATATAGAGGTCCAATACCATTTCATTTGAGAGCGGGTTCTAGCAGCTGATATTGACTTGGTTTATGTTAGCACAAAGGATCAAGCTGCTCACATTTTCAATAAGGCATTGAGAGTTGAGTAGGGGGAGTGTTGAGATATCGAGGTCTACATGAGATGGCATCCACTATTTGCCTCCTTGGTGATGTGGCAAAATATTATTCACTGCTATGTTAGGTGACTAACATGAGGATACGCCAATGATTCTCTAATTGGACTACACCCACATAGTCCATCCTTGGTTATGACACATTCATTGTGCCACCTCTTCCTTTCTTAGTGGGTTCACACTAAGTGATTGCATGTACATACATTGTGGTACTTTCATTTTCCATCATTTTCTGTATGTGTACTCGTCTCTTCACCTCTCTTCCCTCTTGTCTTTTTTCAAGAGGCACTTGAATACATATACTATGCATCATCACTCATTGTTGATACATTTGTATTTACTATAGTTATCATGTGCTCCATAAAAAATAACTTTTCACTATCAACTTGATTAGTAGTAGATGCATAATTATTTTTTTGATCTCTCTCATTTCTCTTATTTCCACATCTTCTCTTTGTTGGACACTCATATGCAATTCAACCTTTCTAACCACAATTACAACATTCACTATTATCCTAACTTGCATGTTGTCTTTTATGTCCTCTATGGCTCCCCTTTTCTTGAGACCTAGCCTCTACCACTTGTATGTCACTACTCTTGTGAGTCATGAGATAGCCCTTGCTTTTGCTTGTAATGGACACCATTAGAGCCTCTATCACCACGATATCTACCTCTACTTATGTTAGAGCAAAGCACTTTTTCTAAACTATTCTTGCTTTGTGACAATGACGCAAAAGACCCAAGTTTTTCACTTCTAATATCAACATAGATATTAGATCTACAAAATCAGGAATGGTATCTATTATATTGATGAAAATTTGAAAATGCTAGTACTCCTCAATCAAACCTTCAAACATACAACCACTATATCATTGTCATCAGCACACACTTTAACACATGTGTAAGATTCGAAAATGCTCTTAATCTTCAATATATAGTCATTGATAGATAGGTTTCCATGCTTGACATTTTTTAACACAAACTTCAATTGTAACTTTCTACCTTTAGAATTTGTACCAAATAGCTTAACTTGATTATTCCATGCTTTTGCAAGGCTATTTGCATCCTATATGTACCCAATCATATTGTCTCAAATACAAATGGAAATCCAATACATAACTATCCAAGAACCTTGTTCCATTCCTTGCATGCCTTGCCTGTTATAGCATGCCATTTTCTTTTGGTGACATTAGAATCTCATCATTCTCTTGAGGCATGGGTTGGGTAATTTCATGAAGATATCACTTATCCTTACATTTATTTTTAATTTTCCTAGCTCAAGTAGCCTCAACCTTTTCCAAAAAGTCAACAACATATTATGGTTCCTTATCTCTCTCTTTAGAAAGCACATTGAATTCTTCAATGATTTTCTCTACAAGTTCTTTCAATGAGTCCATTTCTTTATGGAAAGCCTCATACTATTCTTAGGTCATTACAACCAACATTGTGTGTTTTTTATTTTCGAGTCTCTCTTCTAGCAAGAGTGCTACCACTTGCTCTTCTTAGGCCAGTATGAACTACTTTGCCTAGCTCACTTTTCTTTTTAGTATATCATGGACATATACTTGTTTTGCTATTTATCACTTCTTTGCCTAGCTCACTTTTTGGTATATCATGAGCATATATTTGTTGTGCTACATATAGAGGCATTTGCTTATTGTGTACCATCGACTTCTCAATTTCAATGAAGTGTTTGAGAAGAACTTTTTCAAACCAACATGTTGGCAATCCAAGAACTTCAACCATGTTGTATCTTTACAATTGCTTGATTTGTGAAAAATCTCTTCTCTTAAGAATTGCTTCAACCATGCATAGAGCTAAATCCTCATATGTGCTATCATTGGGGTCTTCCAAGAGGTGGAATGAGCATGCCTTTTCTAGTGACTTAAAGCTGCCTCCATAAATTTTCGTGCTTCCACTAGATCAATGTGATTGTCCAAGTCAATAAATGAGTTTGCCAAAGTGTAATAGTTAATGTTAGATATGCTAATATATGGATACTTATGGTTTTGAATATTAAATTTATTAGAATTTGAATTAACATAATCTAGACAAGTCATTATTAAATAGTTAACTTTGAATGTAATATAATAATAAGGAAGTAGAACTAATTCAACTTAATAGACAAATATATTTGAGAACAAGAACTCAAGGAGCTTAATGAGCAAAAATATTGACTAAGAAGAACTTAAGAAACACAAGATGTTAAGTGTTTGTACTATTTCTAGTAATGAAAATTTTTATGCATGTCTAGAGGCCACTCTATTCATGGAGCTAAAATGTATGAGGATATTGACGTATGTGGTGGATACATTTCTTGATGCTTGAATGTCTGTAAGACTCATCCCTATCAATAGCTAAGCCACAAGTTCCATCCAATAGCTTTGAAAAAACTTGCTTGCTACTACTTTCATATGATAACCCTAGTGAGAGGAACCTATGTAGAATAATAATTTTCTTGTTTTACATCAGAAGGCAAGGGTTTGGATAAGAGCCACATGATTGTAAATATTATGTAAATGTAATGAAGGAGACCTAGGAGAGAGAAGGAGAGAAGGGAGAGAGTGTAGAGAAGAGAGAGAAAGAGGAAGGAGATGAGAGAAGAAGAGAGAGAAAGACTAGCAAAAGAGAGAGAAAGACAAGAAAAGAGAGAAAGAGAAGGCAAGCCATGAAAGCTAGAAGGAAGGGAAAAAGAGAGACTTGATTATTAATAAACTAATGCCCTGATTGGATCTCCCAACACCTTAAATACACCGTTAGTATAACTAGGTCTTCTTGTGCTAACCCATGTCCTACTCATCTATCCCCACTCTTTTACATTCCATCCCGACCCTAAAGGTTATTGTCCTCAAAAACAAAAAGAGGACTTATTGGTGTGGCTCACAAGGAAAGGGGATTGTAGAGTGCTACTCTGTTCAGCATTATAAAGGATAATATAGTTATGGGGAAGTACAATCTTATGTGGAATTGGGGCATGCATATGTGTATATGATGCATACAACATGTACAGGTTGATAGCGTATGAGTTTGGCCACCAAGTCTTGATAATTAGGGGCTGACAAACAATGGACAGCATGCTGTCTAGAACATGCATGCTAGAGAAAACTTGTCATAACTTTGTATGGGGAGCTTTGATTGATGCATGTGACATGTCAAAACAAAGCTCATAAAGCGTACTTTCAGCCCATATAGGTGACACTTTATTGTCATCAATGTAGGGTAAAAAATATTCTAAAAGAGTGTGATGTCTGCAATGTAGATGAGGGCAATTAAGCTAATCTTCAGTTGAAATTCCACCCTTGAAGTAGGGGGAGAACTTCATTAGTGAAATGCTGATTGGGATAGGGATTTTTTAAGACCATTCCATTCCCCAGGGTCAAATGGATAACCTAGATAATAAGCATCAAGAGCATAAGGGTCATCCATACAAGCATGGGTCGCCATACTACCTTCGGGGTCAAAAGGATAATTATAATCCAATGCATCTGATGTATCATAGAAGTAATTCATGGTGTCATCTTCAAGCACTGATGGTGGCACAAGATCCTCACCAACCTATATCGTGGCATGCATTGACTTGTCCATAAACTCATTGGGAACCACTGTGCCAAGTAGAATTGGAGCAGATGAGGTGGCAATCACTATTGCATTCGCTGCATCAACCCCTAGGCATTGCATGTTCATGAGCCCCACATTCGTGGCTACTACTAGGCATTCAAAGTTAAGGGCCTTAGGCTGAGGGGGACCTTCTCATGAAGCTGCAATAGTGGAATGCTCTCATCATGGCATTGTTTGTGAGAAGTATCATGTTGCTCATAAGGATATGCACACTGCTCATAGTAATGATCAAGTGGCTGATGATATCCAGCATTGTGTTTGTTGATAATGATGTTGTACATACTCTATACATTTGCATGATACTATCCATGTACATAAGGCTGTCTAGATGGTTGTCCATGTATGTGACCAGAATGTAGCTCATAAGAACATACATTGTCATCAGATGCATGCTACTACTCACAATATACACAATCATCATATACATGAGTAGGCACATGATGCTACCTTTGCACATCCAAACCATGCCAGTGGTCGTGGTACTCATAATTTCCATTAGAACACCTATGATGTTGCGAGGCTGTTACTCATAATCATGCTGATCCATCCTTTTACTTGTAGCCATTTGAGCAACTTGAGCCATAAGGGCTGCAAGTTTGCCATTAATTACCTTGGCTTTCATGTTGATGACTGAGAGGGTTGAGACCACTCGGTCCATCTTAGACATGAACTGACTATGTTGCGCAATTAGTTGATTGTGTCTTGCAGCTCAGAGAGCTTCTTGTCACCATAGAGTAGTAGTCAATGCACTCATTCGGGAATGCCAAGAGTGAGACAAGCAACTGGAACTAGGAGCCATGACTAATTTTGATCAGCCTCGAAACTATTGTTGTATGGTCAAACAATGCTTGAAGAGAAATCAATCATGCCACTATATTCACAATGGTTTGGCCCACCAAAAGTTGATGTTGGGCTATGGGTTTTATAGCTTTAGATTTGAATTGATAATTGTTGGTCACTACTAAAACACATAGGATGTCCTTGTACTCCAACAATAGAGCAACTTTTAGAGTATAATTCACAAGCTTCTCTTTTGCTCCACAAATAGCAACTCCCCTGATGTCATTACCACCCTTCCATCCAAGCTATTCTTCATGTAGTAAGTCAATCTCATCTTATGCATATGCACAACGTGCAGGTCTCACAATTTCAACATATGCAGATTGAATGTAACTAGAGGGGAGCCAGCTGTGCCAAAGGGTCTAGTAATGAGCTGATCAATGCAATTTCAAAGTCATAACTAGTAAGCAATTTGTTGCCATCCCATCCTTTGTTCCTCTCTAAGCTAGCATCTGGATTACCAATGGAGTCTCAGATCTCAGCAGGATCAATTTTGTTGTTGTCATCCTATCACATTTGTAGTAGAATAAGACTAATATGGACCATGCACCCAGTTCAGTGCAAGAGCTACATAAGGAGCACATGACTCACAAACAAAATATTATGCTAAAAACATATTCTCTATTGTGAAAATCAAGGATGGCCACTTCAGGCATGCATGCCTAGAACAACTGGCCTCTTTCTCAAATGTGCATCTACCAATGTCTTTTCTAAAATGGAGTCTTCCATACCACATAGGCCAGCCAACAAGACATCACATTAGATTAGTTCTAATGATAGTGAGATAATCTCTAAAAGTAACACAAGTTATGGATCATGGGCTTGGAGCTATTATAAATATTGAAAATGGCATGCCTCAGTCAACTCCAAATTTGGCTGCAAAAATTTCCCTTTGACCATCTCAACTACCAAATCTCAGGATTCAAATGTTGTGATCAACTTTTAACAAGGATGTGCTTCTTAATTCCACTGCTTGTGATCCTTGATGACCAACTCAATTTTGCAATAACAAAGATCACCACCAATATGGCCCGTTGGTGATCATATCTTGTGTAGATCTCTATGTGAATGGAGAGAGCAAACCATTCCACTCCTTAAGGATGCAAAACAAGGGCATGAAAACCTATCTCTTTGCCAAGCAAGAAAAAGCTAATAACAATACCACAAAGAGGCATTGACACATTTGCCTCTTAGAATATGTAGCCTCAGTGTCTCTATGTAGCTCAGGAAAATGAACAGGACCTGACCAAGACCTTTCAATCTCATCAATGAGGTCTCTGATCCTTCATGATCTAAAAAGTTCTGAGCATGTGTAGCTGCAAACCAAGACTTTAATTGATCTTAATTTTGTTAAGTTACAAGAGAATAAATCCCTTCTCAAATAATTTAAGAAAGAAAAGTAGAATTAGAACAAAAACCAATTGTTTGTCGTAACGTAGACAAAATGAAAAACAATGATGGTCGTGATGTTCAGGATCGCGAGGCATATCTTAATCAGTGTGTATCATGTCCTTGATCTCAATGCAAGCTAGCAATTAGATAAAAGTGTCACTGGTCTATAGAATACGTTGTCATATTGCTGCACATTCGAGGTGTGGAATTCACCAAAATATTGTGTGTGTGACATTTGTTACTTTATACATACTTAGTCGTTGTGTTTACATTTATTTTCTGCATGCGAGTATAGTGGAGAGAAGTTTGGAAGCATAGTAATGGAATTGTTTGGGAAGTTTGGATCAGTTTCAGAAGCACTAAAAGATCAATTACCATCTACCTTGGATTTTGCAATGGAGGTTTCTGCAGTTGAAATGTTAAGGGTCTGGCAAGTAGTGCGGTTTTTGATACATATGGACTTGGTTGGGACTAGTTTTTGCTTCAAGAAAGGTTCTTTGTGATTTATTAAAAGATGGTTGTAGCTGTGTTCTGATTCCTAGAGGTGCTAGAGAGATGCTCTTTATGGAACATGACTGTATATTTGGGCAGACCCATGTTTACAAGTGGTGCTATACCTTTTTGTCATTTGATGCACGTTATTGTGGGGAAGGCTATTTTGAAATGTATGGCTATTTTTAAATGTGAGCTTTTTGGAGGGAGAAAAAAAGGAAGGATGACGCCCTGTGAGAGTAGGGGAAAGGAGAAATGGGCAATACTGGGGGAAAAAAAAAGCAACGAATACAGGGATCTGGAGGACACAGAATGAAATTTTTTTTTGGAGAGTAGTGATTCAGAAGATGAAGCTGATGATAGCAATGTTGCTGCGAAGATCAATGATCAATTTCCAGTTAAAATCCATTTGAATACGAAAACTGTTATCATGGTGCAAGATGCTCAGCTCTAAAGCGCACACACTTTACTGGCAACACGGAAATCGTGGGCTGTCTTCTATCAGCTTTGCTTGGATGGGCAGAAAGGAAGATACAGGTGCAACAGAAAAGGGATCGAAGTAGTCTTGTTGTGGGAGGTCTTTCTAGTAAGGCTCAAGAGGTTGCACTACGGTCACATCCAGACATTGTCATAGCTACACCAGGGCGCATGATTGATCACTTACATAACAGTCAGTCAGTTGGCTTGGAGGACTTGGCTATTTTAGTGCTAGACGAAGTAGATCGGCCTCTCGAGCTTGGGTTCTGTAATGAAGTTCATGAGCTGACTTCACAGTATGATTGAGAAACTGGCACAATTCACTGATATACGAAGTTGTCTCTGATCTGACGGGCCAAGCCAGGGGTATCAAATTGATGTGCCAGCATTCAACAGTGGCTGAAAGTGCATAATGCGGAACTACCAACGGCCATGGAGTGGACGACAGCCTCGCTTACGTCTGCTGTATGCTCTAAGCTGACAGGAAAGCATGATCATATGTATTGGTTGTCATGACAAAATTTATAATTGCAGACAAAGATTGCGCTGAATCAGAGTCGATGTGAAAGGGGGAGAAAAAGCGGATGGTGGGTCTACTGGCAGGAGGTGTATCTTGATTGTTGAGATGACAAGCTCAACACATGCGGACATTGATGATGGACCGCCTGGTTAGATGGGTCCACACGTCTACACTTAGCACGTCGGTGGTCATTATGACTCTCACATGGCCACTGACTCATTACTTATTATATTCAGGTTGTTACACCTATTTACAGCTGGCATAGTTATAGCGCCAGTCGACTAGTGTAGTCGGTTATGCATTGTTTGACTTAGTAGGCCACTTTCCTTTTATGTTGTATCTTATCTATACTTTGTGTACATTGTAAAAGAGTGTGGAAGAAGAAGAAGAAATCAGCAAGAAAACGTTTTGGCCTCCATCTCTCTTCTTGTCTCTTGAGTGAGCTTCTCCTTGTGCATTCTGTGTGTGTTCGGCGCAGCATCTTGAGCAACCCCCTCCACCACGCGATTCTTGACATGGTATCAGAGCCGCGCCATTGAGAGAGGCTGATTGCGAAGGTTGAAGCAAAGGAGAAGAAGCAAGGTTCGAGCAAGCAAGCTACGGGTAAGAATCTCTCCCATTCTTCCACTCCTTCTCTTGGATAGTGCCTATGGAGGCACCGGAAGCAGGGCAGAGCAAAAATTTCAGATTGCAGTGAGATTTGGTGTGCAGGAAGAGAACTGAATATTCTGCAGATAAGCACTTTAGGGCTTTCCCGCAGAGATTTTGGGCATTTGAGGCCGTTTCAGGGCCCGTTTTAGAGCCGCAAGGTTGCGGACAGCAGTTTCGGGGTACACTGTGACTTCGACTGTATTGACCGAACGTGGGTGCGCAGGTTACAGATTTCAGATCTGTAAGTTCAAAGGTGTTTACAGTGAGTAAACACAAGGTTTATCTGCAAAAAAGGTTACAGATTGCATGTATTGTTGAGCAGACAGTTAAAAAGGCTGTCTGGTGTATTGCTGTGCACTACAGGTCTAGGGTTGTAGAAGATTTACTTGCTGTTGGTATTAATTTTGTGATAATGGCAGAGAACAGTGGAAGCCCTATCATTGAGAAGCTCGACAAGAACAACTACCCTTCATGGAAGTTCCGTGTCACGAACTTCCTTATTGGAAAAGGCCTCTACGAGTTTGTTTCAGGTGAAGAAAAGGAACCGGAGATGAGTGATCCTCCAACTGCAGAAGAGACAAAGGCACGGAAGGAATGGAATGCAAAGGATAAAAAGGTCATGTATTGGTTGTCTGCAGTAATTGACAATAATATGCTGGGACACATTAGAAATGCAGAGAATTCATATGCAGCTTGGACCATACTTGAAAGTATGTTTTCTGTAAATACAAAGGCACGAAAGATTCAACTCAAGCAAGAGTTGAATACATTGAAGAAAGGGAAGATGTCTATCAATGAGTATGCACTGAAGGTAAGAAGCATTGCAGATGCATTGGCAGCGATTGATGCAATGCCCGATGATGATGATTTGGTGTCGTCTACCTTGGGTGGACTTAACAATGAAAAGGCTTGGAAGTCTTTTGTAACTTCTGTATATGTCAGAAAGCCATTTTCAGATTTCGATGAGTTGGTCTCCCTTATGATCACTGAAGAGATCAACATGCAGAGTGAGACACCTGAAAGAAGTGGTGAACAGGTCCAAGCTTTCTACTCCAGTTCAGGAAGGGGACGTGGCAGGTTCTCTTCAAGAGGCCGTGGTACAGGACGTGGTAGTGACAACCAGCAAAACAGATTGAATCAGCAATTTGGCGATATGCAGGTTTCAGGAGGTCGTGGTAACTTTAGAAGCAGGGGGAGCTTTAGAGGAAGAGATGGATGGCAGAACAGAGGTTCTAACAACTCTGGTATTGTGTGCCACTACTGTGGCAAAATAGGTCATATTGCAGCCCAATGTTATGCTAAGAGAGATGATATCCGCAGTGGTAAGTTGCAGCAAGGAAACTATGCATCGTCTTCACGACAGAATGAAGATAAAAATGAACGTTTGTTCGTTATGCAGCATATGCTGAATGCTGTTACAGGAAAGAGAACACATGAAGATGTTTGGTATGTTGATTCAGGTGCATCCAATCATATGACCAGCCATGCAGAATGGTTTGGAGAGATGCAGGATTTGCAGAATGCAGGTTATGTGCAGACGGGTGATGACTCATGCCACCCAATTTCACACATTGGAAAAGTTCCCTTGTCCTTGCATGATGGTAAGACAAAGAGTCTTTCAGATGTATTGCATGTGCCATCTATTACAAAGAACTTGGTGTCAGTCGGTCAAATGGTAGAGCAAGGGCTGCAAGTCAGATTTAATGCAAAGGGCTGCTTTGTAGAAGACTTCAATGACAAGTGCAGGTTGGTAGCAAAGGGAAGTAGAGTTGGACGTATGTTCACTCTAGATGCTGGAATTCCTACTATGAATGCTGCTATGTATGCCAAAGGAAAAGGTGTTGTTGCAGACATTGAAATTTGGCACAAACGCATTGGACATGCAAATGTACAAAGGTTGAAATTAATGGAGTCCAAAGGGTTGGTTACAGGTTTGCCTACTTTTAAAGTTGCAGAATTTCAGAAGGTATGTGAAGCATGTCAGTTTGGTAAGCAGGCAAGACAACCCTTTTCACATGACAGAGATGTAAGCAAAAATATTCTTGATGTTGTGCATACAGACATTTGGGGGCCTACACAAAATGTATCTCTTGGAGGCAGTTCATACTTTGTCACATTCATTGATGATTGTTCTAGAAAGCTGTGGGTATATTTTATGAAGGAAAAGAGTGAAGCATTTGAGCACTTTAGAACTTTCAAGGCTGCAGTTGAAAGAGAAACAGGCTTGAAAGTAAAGTGCTTGAGGTCAGATGGAGGGGGAGAGTACCTCTCAAATGAGTTCAGTGATTTTCTGAGGTCTCATGGGATAAAGAGACAGTTCACATGTAGGTATACCCCACAGCAAAATGGGGTTGCAGAAAGGAAAAACAGGCATATTGCAGAAGTTGCACGCGCCTTGATGGCTGAAAAGAATATGCCTAAGCATTTTTGGTCTGAGGCTATTCATACTGCTGTTTATATTATGAACAAAACTCCCACAGCTGCAGTTCATGGTATGACCCCCGAAGAATGTTTTACAGGTAAGAAGCCTGATGTTTCACACTTGAAAGTATTTGGCTGCATTGCGTATGTTCATGTGCCAGATGAGTTGCGGAAGAAACTGGATCCAAAGGCTGAAAAGTGTGTCTTTATTGGATACTCTTTAGAGCAGAAAGGGTATCGCTGTTACAACCCTGTCACATGTAAGTTCAGAGTGAGCAAGGATGTCATCTTTGATGAAATGAGCAGTTGGTATGCATCTAGTGGTGATGCATTGGATGATGATGATGATCATGACACTCATGTGCAGGCTGAAAAGCAAGAATCACGAACTCTTAGTGGACCAGAGACATCATCTAGTAGTCCTTGGTCTGGGAGACTAAGGAGTACCTCTACATCTTCGGGTGCATCTAGTAGCACTACAGGTAAAGACAAAGGAAAGAATAAAGTGTCAAAAGGCATTGATGCAGTTCTTGATGGAGACTCCAGTGGCTCAGAGAGCTTGGATGATGAGCTTGGCATTCCTTCAGTGAGGACTCCAGGTGTGCAGAGAGCACGTGTTAATGCAAAGACTCCATTGAGTGATCCAGTGGTACGCAGGTCTAGCAGGGTGAGATACCCTATTAAAAGATTTGGTTTTGAGGGTTATGCAGCTCACCATTATGCTTATATGGTGAAACTAGTTGAGGATGTTGAGCCCACATGTTTTGAGGAGGCTGTTGGTCATGCTCATTGGGATGCAGCAATGGATAAGGAGATGGCTGCATTAGAGGCCAATAAGACTTGGGATCTAGTATCATTGCCAAAGGGAAAGAAAGCTATTGGATGTAAGTGGGTTTATAAGATTAAGCACAATGCAGATGGTTCTATTAGCAGGTACAAAGCTAGGCTGGTTGCAAAAGGCTATGCCCAAACATATGGCATAGATTATGATGAAACCTTCAGTCCAGTTGCTAGGATGGCAACTGTCAGATGTGTGATTGCTTTGGCAGCAGCCAAAGGTTGGAGGTTGCAGCAAATGGATGTAAAGAATGCCTTCTTGCATGGTGATTTGCAGGAAGAAGTGTATATGGATCAGCGAGCAGGTTATGAAGATTTAGAGCATCCCACGTATGTGTGCAGGTTGAAGAAGGCACTCTATGGGCTCAAGCAAGCACCAAGAGCATGGTCTGACAAGATCAGAGAGTATCTTGTCAATATTGGCTTTTATGTTTCTGATGCTGGTCACTCACTTTATGTGAGAAAGGGAGATGCAGGTTTGGTCATCATAGTCATCTATGTGGATTACTTGATTATTACAGGTGATAGTGATAGTGGGATTGCTGAAGTCAAGGGCTATTTGAAGATGAAGTTTGAGATGAAGGATTTAGGTGAGCTAAGGTACTTCCTTGGCATTGAGGTGATTAGATGTGATGATGGCATATGGCTGTTCCAAAGACAGTATGGCTTGGATATGTTGTCCAAGTATGGTATGACTGCATGCAAACCACTTTCAGTCCCGTTGGAGCAGAATGTAAAGCTGAGTGCTGATGTTGGGGATGAGATAGAAGACCCTACTATGTTCAGGAGGATAGTGGGGAGTTTGATCTACATGACCATTACAAGGCCAGACTTGAGCTATGCTGTTGGTCTTGTGAGTCAGTTTATGCAAGTACCTAGAAAGCCACATTTGGATGCAGTCAGACGCATATTGAGATATGTGAAGTCCACATTACATTATGGACTTTTCTATGAGGCAGGTACAGATGTACAAGTGTTTGGATACACAGATGCAGATTGGGCTGGTAGTATGTCTGATAGAAGATCTACCAACGGATACATGTTCTCTCTTGGTAGTGCAATAGTTGCATGGAGCAGCAAAAAGCAATCTACAATTGCTTTGTCGAGTACAAAGGCTGAGTATAGAGGTGCTGCTGTTGCAGCATGTGAGGTAGTATGGCTGCAAAAGCTATTGGCTGATTTGGATGTCCAGGTGGAAGGTCCAATTGTCATTTATTGTGACAACATGAGCAGTATACAGTTGGCTAGGAACCCTGTGTTCCATGCCAGGACAAAACATATTGAGGTACACTACCACTTTGTGAGAGAGAAGGTACTAGCAGGTGAGATTGACTTGGTGTATGTCAGCACATAGGATCAGATAGCTGACATCTTCACGAAGGCCTTGGGTACAGAGAAGCTTCAAAAGTTTCGAAGCTTACTTGGAGTTGCAGAGATGCAGTTGAGCTTGAGGGGGAGTGTTGAGATGACAAGTTCAACACATGCGGACATTGATGATGGACCGCCTGGTTAGATGGGTCCACACGTCTACACTTAGCACGTCGGTGGTCATTATGACTCTCACATGGCCACTGACTCATTACTTATTATATTCAGGTTGTTACACCTATTTACAGCTGGCATAGTTATAGCGCCAGTCGACTAGTGTAGTCGGTTATGCATTGTTTGACTTAGTAGGCCACTTTCCTTTTATGTTGTATCTTATCTATACTTTGTGTACATTGTAAAAGAGTGTGGAAGAAGAAGAAGAAATCAGCAAGAAAACGTTTTGGCCTCCATCTCTCTTCTTGTCTCTTGAGTGAGCTTCTCCTTGTGCATTCTGTGTGTGTTCGGTGCAGCATCTTGAGCAACCCCCTCCACCACGCGATTCTTGACATTGATACCTTACTTCACTCCTTTGTTCCAAGGAAGAGTTTTTCAAGGATTTGAATCAAGAAGTCAAGGATAAGTTCCCTGAACTTGGGGATGAAAGATCACCTGCACAATGTACTATGCAATTTGCTTGTACTACTCCTGGTATTTTGGCAATTGTGACAGGGATGTCTAAAATTTTGCATGTCGTAGAGAATTGCTGAATCATCAAGTGTCCAGCGACAAGCTGTGGTTGAGTATATATTACATTCACAGGTTACGGATGTATAGAGGATTTTTTACTACAGTCTGCCAGGGAATAGCTATATTCTCACACATGGATTTGCCTTCAATTTATAGGTCATTCAATCATAAACCTGCTTCAGCAAACCAATTACTTCTGAAAATTGCTAGTCCTTGAGATGAGAACTTGTGCTTTTACAAGTCCTACTTTTCAGTTTATAGAGGTGTAAGTAATGGATCCATCTTGGAGTTTCTCAGAAGTAACAATTCTCTAATTTTCTAGTAAAAGGGATCAATCGTGATGTTGGCCATTCAGATGCAGTTATGATGTGTATGAGCTGTCTTTATATGTTTAACAGCTGAACTTAACATGGAATGTCAACTTAGGAAGAAAAGACAGTAAAGCAGCATATAAGTTCCTTGTTGCATCCAGGCTACCATCTGCAAGAGAGTCTTTGGATGCTATTGTGACCAAATTTGCTGCAGTAGAGATTGATGACATAAAGGATGAGGTGGCCCTGTCTGGTGCACATACATTTGGTAAATCAAGCAGTATGCTTTCTTACAGACTTTGGAAAAGCAACAGCAATGAATAATTCTGAACCACAAGGTTTGAGCAGTTCAATCAAATTGTCATGATTTGAAGAGCTATTCTCAGTTTTCATATTGCTCTTGAGAGGGTGGAATAGTTTTGTCAACTGTTGCAATCACAAATACTTGAGCTTGTATACATGGTATGGGTCGATTGCATAGATCACATGTGGTTTGTTATGATGTTTCTCTATGCTCAGAGATAACTTGGCAATAATACAATTGTTACTTGGCATCATATTTATCTTGATTCTTTGCTTCGATTGATCTTCTATCCTGAAATTAGTCAAGGTCCTCTGTGGTCACGACTTTGCTTTCGAAAACCCTTCGACAACGTATGACGCTTTGGTGAGTTTCAATTGGAGATCATTAATCAAGTGATCTCAAACTTTGAGAAAACAGTAAGAAAAATGTGTATCAATCATGCCTTATATTATTTTTGCAAACTAATTGAATGTTATATACAAAACATTAGACGTGGTGGTAATATTTATACAGGGAGGTGATGTCTCATCTCAAGGAGGAATGCACCTATTGCGGCCAGTTAGAAGAGTTTGTGGGTGTGTGATGGATGGAGTGCCTGAGCCAATCCACCACTTGGAAGGCACGACCCAATCTATACTTTGAGTACCAGAGGAGATAAGTAGCCTTTCAAACTTTTCTACAATCTTGGAGCTTGAGATGGAGGCAATGATCAATGCATTGATACCCATGGATGCTGAGACATCTAATCCGCTAAGAGAGGAAGCATCCATACCATTATATGATGGGTGCCAAGTATCTTGCCTGAAGACGCTGCTTGCACTCCTAAGTGTGCAAGTAAATTACAGGTGGAGCGATGGGAGTGTGATCGAGTTGTTCAGGTACCTTCTACGTACACTTCGTTGATTTCTTTTCAATACCATTATAAAAAACAATTATGCTTTTTCAATGTGTTTAATGATTTCTTTTCAGGTTGCTAAAGTATTAAATATTACCACTTAGAAATACCATGCCTAAGTCTCGTGATGATATGCAACACATTTTACGAAAGCTTGGCATGGACTACAATAGCATCCATGCATGTGTCAATGATTGCGTGCTGTTTCGAGGAGATTACGAGACTATGGAAGCATGTCCAAAGTGTGGTGCTCATAGGTATTGATAGGATTTGCAAGGGCAAACCATCTCTCAGTAGACACTTTTCACTTATCCCCCTTATGCATCACATGTTTCTCGTACGTTGAGCATGGTGAGTTTGACAATGTGGCATGCATAGAATAGATCCATAGATGGAGTCCAACGAATATCAGTGAATTCACGCGCATGGAGCCACATTGACTCTGCCTTTCCAAGCTTTGCATGAGAGCAAAAGAATCTCTGGCTCGATCTTGCTATGGATGGCGTGAACCCATGCCGCCCAACTTCGTACACAATGTGGTCTGTAGTCCTTGTTAACTACAACATCCCGCCATGGCTTTCTACGAAGAAGGGAAACCTGATCCTTAGCTTCCTTGTTCCTGACCGCTACAAAGTCAAGAATATGGACGTCTATCTCTATCCATTAGTCAATGAGCTTAAGATTTTGTGGGAGGATGGGATTGCCGTGGAAGATATGAGCAAGCACAATAGCATATAGACCCAATAGCGACGTTTAAAGTGACAAAATTATTCATAGAAAAAATCACCCTCGTCATCGCTATTTACGTCGCTATTAGCGATGTGATGATTTTGTTGCTATTAGCATCGCTATTAGTGTCACTATTTTTGTCACTGTTAGTATCGCTATTTATGTCACTATTCGAATTAGCGACGCTAATAGTGACAGTCGATGAGTAAATTTCCAACGAAAATAACAAAGGTTATAGAGGGGGAAAAATTTAGGTGGCAAGGCATGCAGCCCTACCATCCTTCTAGCTATATACACTAAATATTATTATATAAATCATCTTCTATCTCTTCATTCTTGGCCTCACCCTCAATGCCAATGGATGGAGGTGTTTCAATATCAAAAGAATCAAGCTGATCCTCCCCCTTCTCAAACTCCATTTCTTGAGCTCAAACTAGTTGTTGTACTCCAAGTAGCTTCCTAAAATGAACAAATTTCTCTTTACCAAGTGATTTGGTAAAGATATCTACTACCTGGTCTTCTATCTTCACATGAAGTAGATCAATTTTTCCTGTAAGTACCATTTTCCTGATGAAATGGTAATGAATATCTATGTGTTTGGATCTAGCATGATAGACAATGTTGCTAGCCATCATCACATTACTGAGATTGTCACAATGCAATGTGAATTTGTTGTCCAACTAAATACCCAAATCATGTAGCACTTTCACAAGCCAAATTGCTTTGCATGCCACTAAGGCTGCACCCCTGTATTCTGCCTCTATATACTAGATAAAGCAAGTAGGCTGCTTTTTACTACTCTATCTGATTATACTATTGCCCAAACTAAAATCATAACGAGTGGTTGACCTCTTGTCAACACATAGACACATCTAGCTCAATTAGCATCCATATCAGCTATGAAGTCAAATGATTTTCCATGCTCATAAAACAACCCATAATCAGTAATACCCTTCACGTACCGCATAATCCTCTTGACTGCATCTAAGTGTGCCTTACAAGTTTCTACATAAATTGGCTAATCAGCCCCACTGCATAACTCAAGTCAAGACAGGCAATAGCAAGGTAAATTAGGCTACCCACCATCTGTCTATACATAGTGACATTCTCAATCTTAGTCCCAATATCAATTGCAAGTTTGACATTTTGATCCAATGGTTTTTTCATGGCTTTACACTCCATCATGCTATATTTCAACATCATATCATGAGCATATTGTTTTTGCAACAACCATATATCTTAAGGTGTAGACACAACCTTAATCGAAAGTACTTTAGCTCACCAAGATCCTTGACTTTGAATTTGGCATGTAACATTGCTTTAATTTTAGCAATCCCATGATCATCATCTCCAGTGATGATCAAATCATCGACATAAACCACCAGAAAAACATAACCATGCTTTCTCTTCTTTGTAAAGAGGTTGTGAATTGCATGATCCTCAAGGTGCTCCATATACACCTCAGGCTGTGTACATAACACACACACACACACACACACACACACACACATACACACACACACACACACACACACACACACTCTCTCTCTCTCTCTCTCTCTCTCTCTCTCTCTCTCTCTCTCTCTCTCTCTCTCTCTCTCTCTCTCTCGCGTTGATCTCTCTCCCTTCTTCTCTCTATATATCTCTTCATCAACAAAAACAAAGAGAGAAGTAAAGAAAAGAGAAAAACAAAGAGAAAAGAGAGAATGCACTTACCTCAAAGCTTGAAGAATAATCCTTTTGCGCTTCTCTCCTTCTTCTTCTTCTCCTTCACGGGTTTTCTCCTTCTCCTTTGTAGTTGTCCCCTCCCTTTTAGTGGATGCAGTGGCAATGGCAATGGTAGCAATAGTTTCTCTCTCTCTCTCTCTCTCTCTCTCTCTCGTTGATCTCTCTCCCTTCTTCTCTTTATACATATCTTTATCAACAAAAAGAAAAAGAGAAGTAAAGAAAAGAGAAAAATATAGATGTTGGAAAATAGTTCAAATGATATATGTTGCATGATGAGGAGACTTGTATCCCATAAGCACAGTGAGGAGAGTGGAGAAGTTGGAAAGCTATGAAGATATGTACTTGGTTCACTTTTCATGTAATACTATTGTACTTTATACTTAGATTTTGTTTTCCTATCCACTCAATATTGTGTTTATGAGTCCAAGATAATCTATCTTGGAACCTAATTCACTTGAGTGAAAGTCTGTGTTTAGTCATGAGTCTTCATGTCTCTTGCTTATGAGTTCAAGCCTCCATAGCTAAACTATGTTCAAGATCCATGTTTCTGAACAAAAGAGAGAAGAGAGAATGCACTTGCCTCAAAGCTTGAAGAAGAATCCTTTCGCGCTTCTCTCCTTCTTCTTCTCCTTTGTAGTTGTCCCCTCTCTTTTGGTGGATGTGGTGGCAATGGCAATGGTAACAATACTCTCTCTCTCTCTCTCTCTCTCTCTCTCTCTCTCTCTCTCTCTCTCTCTATGAGCTCTCTGTCTCTCTCCCTTGCATTGATCTCTCTCCCTTATTTTCTCTATACATCTCTTCATCAACAAAAAGAAAGAGAGAAGAGAGAATGCACTTACCTCAAAGCTTGAAGAATAATCCTTTCTCACTTCTCTCCTTCTTCTTCTTCTTCTCCTTCATGGGTTTCCTCCTTATTCTTTGTAGTTGTCCCCTCTCTTTTTGTGGTGGATTGGTGGTGGCAGTGGCCTCTCTCTTTCTCTCTCTCAATCTTCCTTGTGTTGATCTCTCTCACTTCTTCTCTCTATACATCTCTTCATCAACAAAAAGAAAGAGAGAAGTAAAAAAAAGAGAAAAACAAAGAGAGAAGAGATAATGCACTTACCTCAAAGCTTGAAGAAGAATCCCTCCATACTTCCCTCCTTTTTCTTCTCCTTCATCGAGTTCCTTCCTTCTCCTTTACACTTGTCTCCTCCCTCTTCATGGATGGCAATGGTGGTGGCGGCCTCTCTCTCTCTCTCTCTTTCTCTCTCTCTCTCTCTCTCTCTCTCTCTCTCTCTCTCTCTCTCTCTCTCTCTCTTGCTTGTTTACAAACCTATAAAATGCCATGCTTGGGTTTTGACACTTTTTTATGAAGCCTCTATTTCCATTATTGTGGCAAGAAAGGTCATATTGCAACCCATTGTTATGCTAAGAAGGATGATATTCCTAGTGGTAAATTGCAGCAAGGAAACTATGCATCGTCTTCACGACAGAATGAAGATAAAAATGAGTGTCTGTTTGTTATGTAGCATATGATGAATGCAATTACAAGAAAGGGGACACATGATGATGTATGGTATGTCTATTTAGGTGCATCTAATCATATGACCAGCCATGTTGAATGGTTTGGAGAGATGCATGACTTACAAAATCCAGGTTATGTGCAGACATGTGATGATTCATGCCACCCAATTTCACACATTGAAAAGGTTCCCTTGTCCTTGTATGATGGCCAGACAAAGAGTTTAACATTGTAAAGGCAATCAAATATAGAAAATAAAAAGCTTAAAAATCAAAGATATTGAAAGAAATGTCACCCCACCTCTCTTTATCTCTCTCTCCCCCCTCTCCCTTTACTTTTCTTTCTTAACCTTCTTTCTCATTCTCTCATTGTTTTCCTATATCTATCTCTCTCTCTCTCTCTCTATTTTTCTCTCTATCTCTCTTTCTTCCTCTCACTATTTTCTTTTCAATCTTTTTCCTCTTTTTACCTCACCCTTCTTTTTTACCTCCTCCTCCTCTCTTCCTTCCATCTCCCTTTCTCTTTCTCTCTCTATTTCCCTTTCTTTGTTTCCTCTCTCTTTGTTTCTCCCCCTCTCTCTCTCATTGTTTCTCTCACTCATTCTCCTCTCTTCCTTCCTTCATCTCTCATTTCTCTCTTTCTCTTTCTCTTTATTTTCTTTCTTCACTTTCTCTCCCTCTTTCTCTCTTCCTCTCCCTTCCTTCTTCTCCCTCCCTCCCTCCCTCCCTCCATCCCTCTCTTTCCATGTATCTCTTTGCAAAGAAGAACAAAAAAAGAAAACAAGAGAACACAAAAATAAAGCAAGAAGAGGCAATGTACTTACCTCAAAGGCTTGAAGATAAAACCCTTTATACTTTCTCTTTGCACCTTTCCTCCCTTCTCCCTTGCACATGTCTCTTTCTTCTTCGTGTATAGTAGCGAAGGCGGTGACGGTGGTGATGAGCTCCCCCTCTCTCTCTCCCTCTCCCTCTCCCTCCCTCTCCCCCTCCCCCTCTCAAAGCTTTAAGCTCTCTCGCTCTATCTTTCATTCTTTCATGCAAATGTTTTCTCAACTCTGGTTTTTGAAACTTTTTTCTCAGACCAGCGTCGCTATTAGAGTCGTTATTTGCATCGGTATGTGCATTGCTATTTGCATCGCTATTAGTGTCGCTACTTACGTCGCTAATAGAATTAGCGACGCTTTTAGTGACGCCGTTTTTTTGCATTGCAAATGGCCATTGCTATTGCCCCATTCCCTTGTAATGAAGCACGATGGTCAACGGTTCACCAATGTATGAGTCATTCTCATGTGGACCATGCATGACTTTTTGAGATTCACAGAGTGCTCAAGTAAGTAGGCTTCCATTCTCGTTGGTCATATCTATCATAGCTTGTTCAAGTTTATGTTCACTAAATAGAAGTGTCGGGTCATGTTTGGTTACCTTCGGTTATCATGCATGTCCATTGTGTGGGCCACAGTTAATGGGCCATAGTTAGACTCCTAAAGGATACGAACCATGAAGAAGATGGTATATCAAGGATATGCCTCTTTCTTGCTAGAGTGTCATGAACTGAGGGTAGGTTTTCTTGGACGACCTCCAGCACGAATGAATGCCCAAAGTTTGTACAAGTTGAAAATGGTCCACACGGAGTCACATCCAAATGGAATGTGACAGCTCTCGATTTTCTACGAGTTGCATATTAGACCCGCTTACAGATTAACCACTTGTTGGATCCCATGCATATTTTCAAGAATGTGGACAGATTACTATGGGACCACATCACAAGAAAGAGAGACACTGTAGGGGAACGAATGGATTTGAAAGAAGTAGGCAAGATGGAGGCACTTTGGCCGCAGTCGAGTACTGATGGTTGCTTGCAACTACCTCACACTCCTTGGATTTTGTCCACTAAAGAAGAGCACATTATGAAGCGAATTATCAGATCTATCTACACTTTGATGGATATGATGCATTCTCTCACATCTTCTTTTTCTAAAGACGACCAACTGTCAAGGCTAAAATCCTATGATTGGCATAAGATATGTGAGGTTTGTACTACAAATGGACTGTAAGTGGCCTCCATATTTTACTATTTGGAGTCTAGTTGGAGTTCGCAATGCTTCTTCATTTGTGACAGTTTATACTACCGATCGTGATCCTAGAATGTCTTACTCTAAAAATACGCGGGGTGATTTATAGGTTGTCAAATTTAGTGCAATGGAACTCACAGAAGGAGATCAAGACATCCTCTATTGAATCTACAAGGCAGAGAGCAGTGGAGACGATTTGTCTCTTTGAGAAGTACCTACCCACTAGCATGCTCACAATACAAACCCACCTCCTGGTGTATCTTGTAGATGAAGTGGAGATTGCAGGACCTGTCCACACGTAATGGATGTTATTCTTGGAGCACTTCATGAAAACCCTAAAAGGATTTGTGTGACAGCAAGCTCGACTAGAAGGTAGCATGGTTGAAGACTAGTTGGTGTTTGAGGCATTAGTGCATATTTCACAGTGGGACTACTAATGGTGGATTCAGACAACAGTATACTATGGTCATTGAAGGACGATTATAGACTGACCGGAGATATGGTGGTTAGAAATGGGGCTGAAAGAATGATGGATGCTACAATGGAGGAGAAAGTGAATCATTTTTGTATATTGCACCATACATCTATGGAGATGTGGCTTGCTAGGTATGAGCAAGCTAGAAAAGATCAGGAAGAAGCATGATTGGAATGTCAATGCAGTACACATCATCGACCAGTTTGATATCCCAACGGCATAGAGGAGATGCCGTAGTTTATGTTTATGTGATGGTTATATAGAGCTTTGATCGCAGCCTCTTGCAAAGGGGTGGAGGTCTCTATTGAGGAGTGGGAATTCTCGAGGGGATGTAGTCTAAAGGTGACCACATGTTTTATAAGCTGTTATATCTAGATTTTATATGTGATAACTAATCTAACCGTTTGAATGTATAGTATAAAATATACAATGTGGTGCAGTCGCATTCACACCATTTCCATGTTGAGTGCATCAATAAATTGCACTCCATAATAGATTGTGGTGTCATGGAAACGTTCGAGCAAGAGATCCAACGGCGAGCCATGGATCCAAACACCGTTATAGATGAGATGGAGTATTTTGGAAATTTACAAAGTGTTAACACAATGGATTACTGTAGCTTCTCCATTATCATATTTGATATATAGTGGTTCAAAGTGATAATGAAAGGAGCCAGGGCAACCATTCGAAGAGGTCCATCTAGATTTCTCAAAATAGATTTTGAAAAAAGATGGAAAGATCTGCATGACATGTTTGCCTTGCCAACCTATTGTGAACATGTGCATGAACTATTTTTTTAAATTTTATTACAACATGGTATATGTCTCAAATGTTGAATCTCTCTTGTATGTAATTTTGAACATGTAATTTTCTATCCAAACCCCCAGAAACCTCGATGGTGATATGTTATAACTTCATCAGCTTCCTAAAGTGCGAGAGTATATGATGAAAGCAATGTTCCCAGTGTAGATGAGGATAATATGCAGATGGAGGGGTCTATATTGCAAGGGATGGAGGTCAAAGATGGCTTGGAGCATGTAGAGGAGACAGAATCATGTAACGATAACAAAAAGACAGGAGGCCAAGAATTCTTTGAGAACGAGGTGGACTCATCCTTTTATGGTGACATGTCTATCAACCTTCTAGTCCATGCGGAGTTGTGCTAGGAGATTTACATGGGACCATAGGCTACATCATACTTGCAGCATCAGCCTACAAAATGCCTTGATGAATGGCTTATAAGGGTACTCTAGAATGTGCATTTTAAGTAACCTAATTTTTTTTAGAGTCATATTAGTGTGCTTTGCTTGAATATTTATATTGACTATGCTAACATCACTTTTTGTCTGTGCAGGTGACTTTTGATGATATTTTGAAGAGCATGATGAGTCAAGGGATGAGTGACGAGGAGTTGCAGGATATATTTACATGTGTGTCTCCAGATCAGATGGCTTGATTAAGAGATATGGCAAACCAGGAGCTGTCTTGAACACCATTAGGACATTCTATTAGATCTACATTGACACGCTCTGATGTTTCAATTTCCATAGACGAGATTGACACTCCAAAATTGGGCTGGACAAAGGGAATGGTTTTGGGGGACGCTATGGAGACATGGTTGTGGTGAGTCTGTGGCCAACTCAAGATATAGGTGCTACTCCTCGCTCTCATGCAAGTTCGAGAGATGGTATCTCAGGTGGTTGTTGTGGAGGCATCGATGCAATATCTTCATCTTTTTATTCTGCTGGAGTTGCATCACCTGTATGATTTGTCACACGTGTGGGGATTTCTAGTCTAGTGACTTGAGCTTTTGCTTAGCCATCCGCAGGTGGCAACCCTATGGGTGCTCCTCCGAGAGATACCACACCTGTGGGTACACCAGACGATTTGCGAAGTAAATAACAATGCAAATAGTGATGGTTTATGACACACATTGCGACAATAATAGTGACGCATGCAATAAACTTATGATGCTGATAGGGATAATTATAGAAAAAAAATTTGTAGCACTATGTGCTACATTTACATTCTACAAATGGATTACATGTAAAGTGTACAATGGTCGTCAAAATAAAGGCAAAATGTACTTGAATCCACAAGACTGATACATAAAATAAATGCAAGATCATTGAATAAAAGCTCATGGAATCATGACAAGATACAATAGATTATAATAACATATGCATAGAAAATGCCTACATAAATCATAGGACCAAAAAGAAAGAGCATCTATGCTCCACGAATCCAATTACGAGCTATAGATTCTCAACATCTAAAAGCTCATCCCGATGCAAAGGAGCATTGAACAGACTTTGCAAAAAAAAAAAAAAAACTACACATCAGTCCATTGTACATAATGCATTTTAATAAAAATAGTAACTACGGACAAGAAAGATGAGTGACTTACTGGGCCGCCACATGCATAGAGTCTATCGATCAATGCAGTGAGAGACCATGTCTCTCTACATATTCAATCTCTAGGTTGGTGGGATCCTAGTTTTTAATGGAGTGATGCAAAGAAAAAAATACAGCTGTTAGAAACATGATTGTCAATAGAAGTGATATTGCAAAAAAATAAGCAAGAAGAATAAAAGAAAAACATATAAAGTCCTCCAGATAAGTCCTGTGGCCACCACTTCCAAGATGATGGACCACCCCTGCCTCCAATCGTGCCCTCACTGCCTCGTCCTGCTCTCTTCAATGTCTTGGAGAATCTGTAGCCTCCTTCCTGAGTCTGAACTAGTCATCTATGTCTAGCCACTTCGACTTTGATGCGCCACTCTTAAGTGCCTTGCATGGGTCCAATCGTCTGTGTGACATATAAGCACGCATATACTCCATCACCCAGTCTGTGGAAAACCTATCTGCCATGGTGGTACCGGAAACTCCTCATGCAAGGATGCTACTATATAGTCCTTGCTCCCCTTAGGTATGTTCTTCCAATGGTCCAAGACATTGTGCCAAAAAACTTGTTCGTACAACTCTCTCATATGAACCATCACTCTCCTCCTCTCATCATTCATGATCATGGCTCATGTTCTATCATCTACAAGGTATCCATATTCCTCTGGAATATGTCTAAGATGTATCCTCTCCCATCTGCGACTGTGCTCCTCGGCATAACTAAGAGACCCCTGTACATATGGTGTACCCATGGGGATGGTATCTCTCAGAGTAACATCCATAGGGGTGCCACTTGCAGACGGCTAAGCAAAAGCTTGAGTCACTAGACTAGATGTACCCATAGGTGTGACAAATCCTATGAGTGACGCAACTCCACCAGAACCACAAGATGGAGATACTACATAGGTGCCTCCACAATAACCACTTGAGCCACTCTCTCTCAAACTTGCATAAGAGCAAGAAGTAGCACTTGTATCTCAAGCCAACCGTGGGCTCATCACATCCATATCTCTGCAGCATCCCCCATAACCACTCCCTTTGTTTGGCCCAAGTCTTAGTAGCATCTCCCAGAACCACTCCCTCCTTCCGGCCCAAGTCTGGACCATCAACCTCGTCTATGGAAATTGAAGCATCAGAGCGTGCCAATGTAGATCTAATAGAAGGGCCTGATGGTGTCTGAGAGACAACCACTGGTCTGCCATATCTTTGAATTGAGCCATCTAATCTGGAGACATATGTGAATATATCCTACAACTCCTTGTCGCTCATTCCAAGACTCATCATGCTCTCCAAAATATCGTCAAAGATCACCTGCACATACAAAAAGTGATGTTAGCATAGTCAATATAAATATTCAAGCAAAGCATGGTAATATAACTTTGAAAACAATGATGTTACTTAAAATGCATATTCTAGAGTATCCTTATAAGTGATTCATCAACGAATTGTGTAGGTGGATGCTACAAGTATGACGTAGCCTATGGTCCCATGTCAATATCCTAGCACAACTCCACATAGACTGCAAGGTCGATAGATAGGTCACCACAAAATGATGAGTCCACCTCATTCTCAAAGATTTCTTGACCTCCTATCTTTCTGCCATCGTTACCCAATTCTACCTCCTCTACACGCTCCAAGCCATCTTTGGCCTCCACCCCTTGCAATATCGACCCCTCCATCTGCATACTATCCTCATCTACGTTGGGAACATTTCTTTCATCATACACTCTCACACTTCGAGGAGTTGAAGGCACAATATACCACCATCAAGGTTGATAGGGATTTGGATCAAACGTTATCTATTCAAAATTACATACAAGAGAGATTAAACACTTGTGACATATACCATGTCATAATAAAATTTAAAAAAAATGTTCATGCACCTATTCACAGTGGGCCAGCAAGACAAACATATAACTCAAATCCATCCATATTTTTTCGGAATCTATTTTGAGAAATCCAGATGGACCTCGTCAAACGATTGCCCCTTCTCCTTTTGGTACCACTTTGAACCATTGCACATCGAATATGTGTTGAGATTTACAATCACACCCACTATGGCCTATTTGTATGATGCAGTTTGACACTTGATTTTTGACGCTGAGAAGTGCTTTAAAATAGCCAAAAATTTCAAATTTCAAGGGAAAAATAGACTTCATCGAAGGTGACAGCTACAATCGGTATGATTTTAAGCTGTAAGGCCCAAAAGTGCTTTAAAGACCCACTAGATGGAAGTCTGTGAATTTTCATATTTTTTCAATATGTCAAAAGAGACTTTGGGAGATGCCTGGAAGTGGGGGACCTTTGAGATGGACGCCCAGTAATTTTCAGATAGTAATTCAGATGTCGAACGAGGAAACGGAGTGCCCGGGAGGCTAAAGACCAAAAGGCCAAGTGTAAAGAGCCTAAGGAAATCCCAAATGGTGTAACCCTTAGGGGCTCCCTTTGAGGGGGCCCAACAAAAAAACAATTTGGGGGGGGGGCATTTTTTTCGGCGGCAGGCAGGAAGAACACGCCATCTTTACGATTTGTGGATTGGGGGGGCTATGGTGGCTGCAAACAACTCCCCCTTCTGATTACATGGCTGATCTTCCTTCTATCTATGCTTTTTATCGCCTATCTCCATGTGTGAAATGGCTGCTCGGATGGCCTAATCAGAATTCAATCTTTCTCTCTCCTCCCTCTCTCTCCCCTTAAGAGGCAGTTCATGCCCATGAAGAGGATTGAAGACTGCTTGTTCGGCATGGTATTGGATCACTATTGAATTGGTGGAGGGCTAGACTTTGCTGTTCAGAGGTAGGCTAAGCCTCGAATGAGGTCTAATCTGCAGTCCTGCATCAAATTTTAAAACCCACAAAGAAGGAAAAAAACTGGTAATTCTATCTTACAAAGGAATATTGCTTGTTTTGACATTTTATTGAGTCAATGTTGTTCTTATGGAGTGAAAATAGGTAGAAATGTTGTTCACTATTTTTTCTATGCTTGCATGATGAAAAAATCAGAAAACATGAAGTCAAAATGCTGAAAATAGTTTTTAGAAACCCATAAAATACAATTTTTATGAGGAAAATGGGGTTTTTGGTGTTTTGGGGTGGGATAAACCAATATACATGGGATAAAACACTAATAAATTTATATTTTTGCTATTCTAAGAATCAAGAGCCACAGCTCTAAAAATATATCAATTTTTAATTGGAAAAAATAGAAAAAAATAGAGAAAAATGAGAGAAAATAATATGAAAAGTAGAAATATGCCTTTGAAAAATATAAAAAATATAATAAGTGGTTGTGGACGTATGGTGGGGCAAAGCATGAGGTTTGGCCTCAGTTTACCCTATCCTTTTATTACAGTGTGTGATTTATTGCTTTTTATACACTAAATCATGACAAAATAATCTCTATACACCTATGCAACGAAGCAAAACTTAAGCGGCGAAGGGGAGTAGGATTTTATGCAACACTTTGAGGGATAAAATAATATAAATTTTGATTGGTTTTTTTAATGCATAGCATTTAGGAAACAACCTATTTGGAAATTAGGGATCTAGTAGCACAAGGTTTGCCTTAGTGCTAGATTCTTACAACAAAGCATATACGTCTAGTAGTTGGAATTCATGGAAAGATTGTTTGCATACTAGCACATAGGCTAATTTTGAAACATAATTGTTTGTGCACGATGAGACATCCACTATTGCATTGATCATACATGTGGTATGAACTCCTAAAAATGCATAGCAATTGATAGGCTAGCCGTTTGTTTCTTAGGGGAGATTATTAGTGAGGAAATATGATATATCCTGGATCTCACTGACAAAGAGAGGAGTCTTCTGCAAATGTGTTTATATGTAAAAGTAATGCATCGAGGGGCCAATCCCCAAGATGTAGGAGAGTTGTAGTGGGGTCATGGCAATTAGTCGATGCGCTCCTAGACTGCAAGGCCATGTGGTGGTGGAGTTGCCTGTTGTATGCATGAGGTCCGGCTAGTGCCATAGCCAGTGTCGGCCTATTTTTGGTCCCATAAGTGGTGTGTCTGCCAGGAGCCACCTCAAAGTGATGGTTTCCAAATCTAGAGTCTCTTGGGACCTACTTGTTAGTTGATGTCCTTTGAAGAGATCCATCATGGCGAACTCTAAAAATAGGAGAGAGTCGAGAGGGTTAGATGGAGGGCCGAAATCAATAGGCATTATTCTCCTAAAAGGAGTAATTGTGAACCTATTTGAGGGCAGGGTCTTAGTAACCTTAGCCTGAATCAATGTCCGTCAAGAGGTGGAAGTTCTAGTACTTCTCCCCTCTCGATTAATCTGTCCACTTTGAGTGGTGTGATAGCTTTGTCTGTCCCAATTCCATTAGCAAATCCGATCATTGCCATCGTGCAACCTATCTCAATCCTTGTAGGAATGGTGGATTTGCCAGCCTTAGGTTTCCCTCTACCCATTTTTAATGGGTTAGTGGAAGAGGATGCGGAGCTGCATATAAGGGAGTTCCAAAAGCTAATGTTTAATTGCCGCATCCACCAAGAGGAAGGGCATCTAATGATGTTCTTTAATATGACCCTGAAGGGAAGGGCAGCTATATGGTATCATGGCCCTGATATTGGAACCATAACCACCGTGGATTTATTTTATGAAGCTTTTCGAAGGGAATTTTCCCTCGAGAGAGGTGGCCAATATTGGCTGTGCTTGTTGAATTTAACACGTCAAGAACTGCATGAAGATATACGAGCATATGCCAAGAAGATCAATGAGGTTTTTCATAAATTGGATGCCTCTATCCCTATCCCACCTGCAATACTTCTTGCATGGTCTTGATTTAAACATCCAAGTGCAGCTGAGTAGTGTCACATTGGCAGATATAGACACTGCCATTAGACGAGTGCAAGAAATAGAATCCCGACTGCAAGCGGCCTATGCTTCTCGAATCAATCCCACTATGGGTCTAGCATCGAGAAATAATTCGCAATTGATCAATGGAAATAATAAGAGAGGGAGCGTGGTGTTGAATGTGCCTTTATTGCTAGCTCCACCTAGTGTGACTATGCCTATGGTTAGTCAGATGACTCCAAATGTGGGAAGCCAAGCAGCGAACCCTAACGTCATTCCTGTGGGTCAGCAACCAATGCAACCAATGCCTAATCAAATTGTGCGACCAAGGGATCGACAGGTAGATGATCAAGGCTATGAGTCGAGTTTGTCAAATGTCCTTAGCAAAGTCAAGGACGTGATGAAGCACTACACAGATATGATCTCTGAACAATATTGACAGATAGCCATTGACGTTAATTTCTTAAAGAAACAACAAAATCTGATAGGAAGTCGATGCGCCAAAGAGGATGCACCCTCTAGATTCAATTGCAAATGGTGTGGTGGGCAATATTATCCACGTAATTGTCCAAATGTCAAGCGTGACATTTGTGGCAAGTCCAGTCATTTAGCAGCCAATGGTTGGATCAAGATGAGTTCCCTCCAACAAGGTAGACGGCGACTAGGGCCTCTTAATCATCATGCGCAAGGAAACAGTTTTCAGCAAGATGATGGGCCGAAGCAAATACTCCAAAGAGATAAGGCTACTGTCGAGGAACTACTAGGCCGCAGTGGGGTGAGTCTCATCAAGGCTGTGCAGGTTAATGGCACTGAAGCTTCTACCCTCCGTGCCGTAACAAGAGGCCAAAAACATAGAGAAGGCAACAAAGATAATGTAAAACCTGTCGATGAAAACCTTAGGCAAGATGATAAAGGAACGCAAGTTCTAAATCCTGACAAGGAAGGGGGACCTCTAAAGCCCATAGAGAGTAAGGCTGACTCTAAGAGAGATAAAGAGGTCTTGAGAAAGAAGGTGAGAGTTAAAAAAGAGGCAATAAAAGCCGGTGCATCATCCTAAAGAGCGGATGGTTTGGCGCGAGAAGTGAGCTTTAGCGAATTATCATGAATTTGATTTAGCTAGCTCCCTTTGCGATGTTAAACCAGATGTGAATATCTTGCAACTAATCAAGCTATCGCCAGGAGTACGCAAAGAATTTAAAAAGATCTTACATACATGTTATATTGTAGAACCCTTGGGAATAGTGCGGGTAGGGGATGAGTGGTTGAACATACCATCCTAGTATGCACTAATTATGTCACAAAGTGGTGTGAAGCTAAAGCTCTTAAACATAATGATAGCAATAATGTGGCCCTATTTGTGTACAAGAATATCATTATTTACTTTAGTAATCCCTTAGAGTTGGTAAGTAATAGAGATACTTTCTCAGCAAAATCATAGAAGAATTGATAGAGCTTTATAAGATCTGCTATCACCTTACAACCCCAAAGCCAATGACCAAGTTGAAGTCGCCAATCGTATCCTTTGCTTGATCCTAATGGAGGACAATTATTGCACATCGTTACAATCGGGATGATCAACGTATAGAGGACCTCTAGTATAGAGAACCTCCCATAAGGTTTCTACAAGACAGACACCCTTCCAACCGGTATATGGTACAGAAGCTATTTTCTTTGTAGAGCTGGAACTCCCTTCTTCTACGAGTGGCTATCAAAGAATGCCTAGGAGATTATGAGTCCCTATAGCATCATCTTCTACACTTGAAATGTCTAGATGAGGCTGGCATTTACTTGAATTTAAAATTTTAAAAAATAAAGAAACAAACAAAGAAGAACAAAGAACAAAAAAAGAAAAAAATCCCTTCCCTTCCCAACTGTCTGGCGTATCCCCCCTCTCCTCTCTCTCTCTCTCTCCTATCCCCCTCCCTGCGGCTTTTCTTCTCCTCCCCCTCTTCCACCATCTTTCTATCCCACCATCTTCCTCCCAACCATCTCCTCCTCTCCCACCTCCTTTTCCTCCTTTCTCTTTCTCCTCGTCCTGGTCCTCCTCCCCCTCCCTCTCTTCTCCTCCTCCTTTCTCTGTCTCCTCCCTTCTCTCTCTCCATCTCCAGCTCCCTCCTCCCTTTCCTCCTCCTTCCTTCTCTCTCTCTTCCATCTCCTTTCCCTCCTCTCGTCCCCACCTTGACTCCCTCACCCTTGCCTTTCCTCTAGTGGCCACCTCCTTGGCCATCCTCACCCCTTACCTTGTCCCCGCCCACACACCTCTACCTTCGTTCCCACCCTCTTTCTTGCCACCTCTCTTGCCTCCCCTCACTGTCTTACCCCCAGTCTTGCCATGCTCGCCCTCCTATCCCACCTACCCCTTTTCCACCTCCCACTAGCCCGCCAACCTAACCCCCTCCCAAATCCCATTGTCCCCACCATCCCTTTGAGCTCCCCAAACCCTTGTCCCCCCCACCTTAATTCTACCCCCCAACCATATTTCCCCCCCAAACCATCTCCATCCCCCCCCTACTCACTTCCCTTGCACGTCCATGGTCACACAAATCAGTGTTGTCATCATGTGTGTGTCATTTTTAACCTCCAAAGTTGTTGTTCATGATATGGGACTGCAATGCCTTTCGTTTGTGTTTCGCACTCCATGTGGTAGTTTGTGTACGAAACTTTTTGGTTTGCGTGTGTGTTGTTTAACCGGTTGTTCACACGCACGGATGCGTGTGTGATCTTATCGGTGCAGTGGGATTGTTGTTGCTCACATGTAGTCCATCCAACACCAGGTACACATTTCCATATTTCTAAATTACGAAAAACACTAAAAATATTAAAGGATTTTTTAATAAAACCATAAAATTCAAATTAAATAAGAAAATCTATAAAGAAAAACTATACACAAAAGTTGAAAAATCTTTGAAAATCTTGATCATGCATATCAAGTAAAAATACAAATAAAAAATAAAGAAAAAACCTCACAAAAAATCCAAAATTTTCATTAAAATTTTATAAAAGCTCAAAAAAGTGAGTGTATTTTAGATTGTAACATGACCATGATCCTTTCTCATTATATTAGTTGATTTTTTGTGAGCGCATTTAGATACACTTGCATTCATAGCCCCTCCAAGTGCCCCATTTCTTTTTCTTATTTCCTTTTTGTTAGCATAAACATCACAATTAATTGCTAAAAGGAACCAATTGACCTATATTGTGGATTGGTTTAGTCCATTTTTCTTTGGTAATGTTCATTTGAGTCAGGATACAGTGTGTATTATTTTTTGCTTGGTGTACAGGGATATTGGGTGCCTATATGTTCACACTTCACAAAGCTTTTAGTCACATAACTAGAGAGGTCATGCTGAAATTTTTTAGGATTTGAATTGTGTGGGGTGGTCAGTCCCTCGTGTCCATATGAGTCATTTCTTTTGTCGATATCTTATCCATTGCTATTATGCTATTTTGCAAGCATTCCTTGTGATTGTTTGTGTGTGTGTGTGGTGTGTGATCCATCCGAATGGCACCTCGTACTCCTCCCTTGGTCTAGTATGTTCCGTTAGCTTCTCATGATTATTGGTAGTTGCCAGAGGAATCACATCATATTTCTAAGGCCGGGCTATCCAGATTTGTGGCTCTTCCACTGCCACCTATCCATGATGATCTTGACATGTGTGATTAGTTCTTAACTTCTTACACCAAGAGGTTTCACTCTGTTTGTGATAAAATTCTCCTCATGGTGCCCAAGACCCTAGGGAAAGCTCTTTCCTTATCCTACCATGGGTAACCTTTTCATGTTGCATGTCAATTTTTCTCAAATGAGGACATTTTGAAGCTTTTATAGAAGCATGCTATGGATGTCTTGGATCGTAAGTAGGTCATTACTACTTTGGGAGTTAGTGTGTCCAAGATTTCTAACCCTTTCTGGAAACAGTTGTGCCAATTTCTTTAGAACAAGTTCATGTCTGTCAAAAACCCTTCTAATTATCTTTCGAATGAATTTTTTACAGCTTCTCACATAGTGCTAAAGGGTATCACTATTGATTGGAGTTCATATCTCCCTGTTAAAACCTTGATTGAATAAATGGAAATATCAACATCCGAAAGCACATGGATGGATTAATTTCTAGGATCATCATAGTAGAAAAATTATTCATTTACGTTAAAAGAAGCCACATGAAAAATTTATTACGGGAAAAGAAGCCACATGAAAAATATAAAATATGAGCTATGAAACTTATGAAATAATGACATGACAAAGAATGCATAACATAAGACATGACATTGCTATTGTTGGTTCTTTTGGTAATGGCGATGCTATTTCTAGAGAATCAGAAGGCGATGCCAGTAGGCTTCGCATTGTATCCAGGAATATCGTGCATGCTTTATCATGAAACGCTAATTGGAGAGGAAAGACGGGCAACCGGTACTCTAAGAGAAAAGAACGGGCGCTCCACATCACTTGATCCCCTTTCCCCTCCCGCCTCTTCGGCTATCTTTGTAGCTCCTCCGGTCCCACTTCCTGTTCCCCTCACATTCAGGCACCTCTTCTCTGTCGCGGCTGCTCTACTGCTGCCCCTGCTCCTGTGGCTGGATCCTCTTGTGACATCGCTGATGAATTCATTGGAGCTGGTAGCATTGGCTCCATCGCGTAGGTCATCGGTGCCGTCGTGGATGTCAAGTTTGAGGTTGCGCAGGTCATCGGTGCTTGTAATCACTATCAAGATCGAAACATGCGACTGAACATATGATGATGCAGGTCTTGCATGACATCTATGACAGGCATAAAACATCTCTCTATTTCACAAAGCAAACCATGAGGCATAAAACATCTGAACAATCAGATGGTGTGGGTAGAGAAAGCTTTTTAATAGCTTGACAAGCGATATGCAACACGAGCTGCATGAAGCATAACTCAAGCCTAATACCATGACAGGCTTAAAAAAATCATAACTCAAGCTTCATAACTTATAACAAAAGATGAAAAACTATTACCTCAACTTGAAAAAAATTACCATGGTCGAAAGTGGCACGACCCATCAACGAAATTGATAAAATGTCATGAAACAGAGGTCTGCTAATGAGCAAAGAAATAAAACAATAAAGAAAACTTATCTTTGTGATGTTGTAGAATCTCGCTCTGATACCATGTTGAATAGTGCGCGAGGGAGACGAGGAACGGAGGAAGAGAGAGGAGAAGAGAGACACGAGACACCGGAGGTGGAACCCCAGAAGTGTGTCAGTTGAGCACACATGATAGGAATATATAGAGGGGACCTGGGGCGCTATATATAGACAGACTATATATAGCTAACACTAAATGACAAAGTCAAATCAAATAATATATTTAGCGACTAACCTAGAGTTATCAACAAGCAATGAAACTTGATGGTAGGGTGGGTCGTGTCCTCGGAGTGCACCGGTGAAACCTTGGCAAAAAATGATGCCTGCAACTGCCTTGTCCGAAGTCTGTTGTCAGGTTCACCGATGGACTCTAGGGGACCCGATACACCCTATCGTCAAGTCTCATCGCATAAAAATATATGGTAGTTAGAAATCTCACATTCTCGAGATCATCTTGTATATTCATTTCCTCATGTGTCAGCGAGGCACCTCTTTGGATAGAGGGATCTACAAACTCCTTGGTAGGAAGCTAGGGCCTTGGTCTGAACAAATCATGCTATAGTGCTTCAAATTCACCATCCGGCACAAGGTAATCTTCTTCAACGGATGTAATATGCTCCTATGCTGCTATGATTGCACTCACTATATCTAAGCTTCTTGTGAAATTATTTCTTCCAATCTCTTCCGTCGTTGGATGCACATCCATATAATCATAATTGATCAGGTCTTCCATCGAATCCTTGACTAGGATGGAAAACAACTCTTCTTCCTTCATTTCCAAGTATTGCAGCACATCTGATAGAAGCAAGTATTGTACACCATCTACTTCAATGGGCGTTAAGGAGACAAGGTTGGATTTGTCGACTTGTGGCTGTTCTAAAGAAGATGGCACCATGAAAGCCAACCCTTGCTCTACCGCCACTCGATATTCCTCTTCAACATTTATGAGCTCTTCAATTGGTTCTTCTCCCGTGTGTGTGATAGCAACAACCTGTGGAGTTGTATCTTCATCACTCTCCTCCTCTAGCGGTGTATCCAATGCAAGGAGGTAAATTTCCAATGCCCAATTATACTCCACCAGATCCAAAGATGTTGTACCTGGTGCACTGCCCATGGGAACAATGCATACTCTATGTGAAGGATCCACATGAGCCAGATACCTATTAATCACTTTTTGGTGATTCTTCCCTACCTGAAATACCATGAGCTATTCCAAAGGCACCCAAATCATGTTGAATCCCTCAATGGAGTATGTGCAGGTAGCAATGGTGCTCATAAAGTCTTCCAAAACCTGAAGGGGGGGATCCAACAATGAGAGCATGCTTTCAAGGTTGAAGTTCTTAGAGAAAACCTAGAATATCTCCTCATCCTGGTTGGCAAAAATAGTCTCGTGGATCCATTCATCACAGTGTGCATGAGCATCCATCGTAGCAGGTAGGAGGGATGTGGTGTATATAAAGAGATGAAGAGAGAAGTGTGAAATGAAACAATGAAACAATGAAACAAGAACTAAATTAGTTCTACCTTAAAAACCTTAAGTTTTAAACCATTAAGGGCTATTTGCATACGCTATTTAGTTATGGATTTACTTACGTCTTTGTAAAGTTTACATGCATATGTAAATGTGTTTATGTGAAAACTGTATAACAAGTGTATGATTTTGCATAAATACCATAATTTTTAAATATTCAAAGTTTGCAAACGACAATATTCTATTGGCCAAAAAAATCCAAAAATTTATAGGTGTTGGATATTACAACTTGTGGTGTTAAGATTTTTAGGGAGACTCTACAATTTCTAAAATATGTGGAGCCACACACTTTCCACTGGTAACAATATCCTCAGCTCGATTTTGAATTTTCTTGCCATTTAGTTTAAAATAGAAGCTTACAGGTGGATTTTGCATTAACATTGTAATTTCATGGCGCATTATACTCAAGGGCCAATCATCCTCCATTTACAATACTTGGGGCTCGCGGCCCTCACAAATGACAGTAACATCCACAGCTACACTTTCACACATGTCTTGATCAAGGCACAACCATTTACCCTTGAGCATTCTCCATCTACGATACTTGAACACTAGGCATGAAGTCTATCGTGTGACAAAGTACGTGTAATTGGAAAGGAAAGTTAGCCGATTCATCCCAAAGTAAGATAATAGTCAGCTAAGAGAGAAAAATTTTACCTGAAAGCCATGTCCCTTGTTGCGACACTCAACTGTGTCAAGACTATGAGTTATTTTTTATGTCCAAGTTTTGCCTAGAATCCTTGTTACATAATCCTTTGATGCACTTTTTATGACGTACGTGCTTTTCATATGTCTCAAACCCTTACATTCCTTGAACATGTGTGCAAAAATTGCAATTGATATGAACCAGCTTAGATGTACATTCTTTGAGCTGGTGCTTGGCTTCATAGAATTCAATATGTCTGCTGAAATTTTTGTGCTACACATGTGCAAAATGTCACTACTACACAATGGCCATTCGATGCTATTGAGATTTGATATGTGCATAGACTCAAGGGTTCCATATTCTTGATCCCCCTTGGGCAATATGTACTTGGAGTCATAGAAAAAAACAAGGTCCTCTGCGAGCTACTTAGTTGTATGCCCCTCAAAGAGTAATCTACCAATTTCGAGGTGGTAACACTTAAAAGAACCAGTGCAACTCTCAACATTTTTCCACTCACAGCAATGCAAAGGGTATACTTCTGTAAATATGAGACAATTTGTTACATAGACATCATGAAATTTCTCATTCTCAATGAGTTGCAAATACTTACTGTTTGCAATGTTTCGTCGAAAGGACACAACCGCAATATGTATTTGTTTTTGCATGAATACATGTTGTACAAATGGCTGTGTTACAAGGTGAGAATCAACATTCCTTTGTCTGAGAGCTAAAAATTTACCCTTCTAGCGCTTTGATACATCTGCAATTACAGATGCTTTCACCCTTAAATCTCTCTTCATAGTTGGATGCATAAGTACCCAAGATGAGCAATGATACATATCAGTGATCCAATTCCTTTCTTCATATTTTTTGTTATGTACTTCTATCAAGAGAATGCTTGTTCTTCTCTTAGGCATTATAACCTATGCATTAGATGTAAAGAAGTATGTATTAACCCCCTAAATAATAAGCATTTTAAGTCTATCTAGTAATCACTAATATTCCATACAAATCAACATGGCATTAAGAGATGGTTACACTTTTCTAAATAAAGATAAACATCGATATCGAAACACATGTGGATATGTATATCAACACAAAGTATAGATTCAATTTAAAGGCATCACTTTAATCATACCATTTACATGAAATATAATGAAAAGAATAGCACAAGAATACTCAGAGAATTTTTCCAAAATAAATTTTATTATAATGAAGAAGAGTTTGATTTGACTCAATACATTGTATGAAATGTGGGTATTATAGATTAGTTATTACAAGGATAGCAGCCACATGGCATGAAAATCTTAATAGGCACATTGGATTAACACTTGAGATATTCTAAGACTCAACACATTGTGTGTTATATGGATGATATGATACAAGAGTATCATGGATCATTACCAATTGGCATGGAGATCCAAATGGACACATAGGACCAATAAAGCAGAGAATTTTTGAACCATTGACTTCCAGTAGATCCATATCATCCAACACAAAGGAATCACTCACCACATCAAAATAGACAATCAAGAATTATGTGCTTCACCTAAACCTTGTAAAATATCTACATGTACAAAAAAAATACATGCATGAATCTCTTTTAGCAAAAAATATCTAGATAACTGCATGAATAGAAGCAATACAAAACATGGCCAATTTACCTATAAGTTGATCTACTGAAGATAAGATTAAATCGTTGCTAATCAAAACCCATTGCAAATGATGGAATTAAGAAAACATCAATCCCATCAAACATAAAAGTCACTAATTAAATGAATAAATTTTGGCACCATAAAATATGGAAGATTTACTTGTAAATTGAGCTACAGAATCTCTACTCTACCTTGTGTTAAGTGATGCAACAAAAATTGATTCTTAAGTTAGAACTAGCATCAAACCCTATTGTAAAGATAGTAGAAAAGGGATAATGTAGAGAGGAAGAAAGAGAGAGTGTGTGAGTACGCGGGAGAGAGAAAGAAATGAGCACCTATCCAATCTTGTCCAAATTGATCTTTGCAAAAGACAATAGCAAGAGTTAGTATTTACATGAAGGTATACTGAAAAAATGGTAGAAAAGAGGAAACACACAGAGAGAGAGAGAGAGAGAGAGAGAGAGAGAGAGAGAGAGAGAGAGAGAGAGAGAGAGAGAGAGATGAGCACTTATGAAATGTCACCCAAAATTATATCTGTAATAAAACAACAACAAGGGTTAGAACTAACATTATGTTGTACTGAAAAGATATCAACAAAAAAAAACCAAACAGAGAGAGAAATTAACACCTTTGCCTCTTGCTCTAAATAAAATCTGCAAGAAAACAACAATTAGAACCAACATCAAATTCTATTGGAAACACAACATAAAAGAGAAATGTAATATTTCTGCAACGAAATATTGAAGACCCTAGATCTCGCGCAAAAGCGGTTCAAAGTAATCTCCCGCAAATGGAAAAACCTTGGGCTAAGTGCTCCCTCTACGTGCATCAATAAACACCAGCCCCGGGTCAAGTATAGGAAGCCGTGGCTAAAAACCGTAGCCCACACGCCCCTTCAAGGAGGAAATGAGATAATGTATAATTTTTGCAATTTTTTTTATGTAATAACTCCCTTCCCTTCAGGCGTTGCATGGCAGGGAGAGGGAGTATGAGTAAGTGGTGGAGGGGCATGGGGAGGAGGCATGCAACTTGCCACTTGTGTGGCTGCCCCCCCACCTTCATGCCTATATGAAACCCCCCTCCCAAGCTTGAGGGGAGGAGGAGGATCGTGTGTTGCTGCCGCCCCCTGTGGAGCTGCCCGTTGCTGTCGACGACCTGCTGCTTCCCCCTGCTGTTTTGGCCACGCCACCAGACTATACCCACCCTCATCATCATCATCATCATCATCATCATCGTCGTCGTCGTCGTCGTCGTCATCTTTGCCATCGTCATCCTCATCATCTCCTCCATCCACGTCATTTCCTTGCTCTCCAGAAGCTTGGAAGCTTCTATTGGAAGCTTCTATAAAGGCTTCCCTAGGCCTAGTTCACCCAGTGTCTTCGGTTTTTTCCAAAACCGTGACTACAAGGCCCAATTCCTGTGCGGAAGAGGAGAATCTCGGACAGAGTGACTTCGAAACGAGTAAGAAAGCCAAGGGGAAGTTCGCTGAGTCTAAAGCTACTGCGTTAATGGCTCTAAAGCAAAAGTCGAGAGGAGCACATGCGGGAGCTTCCACCCCGAGTACCCAAGTGGAAAACGCCCCGATTCTTAATGCCCAGGTTTCGATAATATTCCCGCATGAAAATGATGCATTAAGCATGTTTTTTAATTCTCAGTAGGAAAATTTAAATACATTGGGAAGTTTATTTTCTCGCCCGATTTACAAAATTTAGTTGCATGTCAAGTATTTGCAATTGCTTGCACTTCCATGGTCAAGGGTAGTTGCATTTTCTGAACTTATGTTGCAAAGTTGAAAGATGAAATTGAGCGAAGGTGTCCATGTTGCATCTCACAAAGGATAGGGCTTATGACACATAATGCACCTATGAAATAAATTCCTGGTTGTGACTCATGTAGAAGATAATTGTAGACGGTCATTAAATGATGTCCAAATAGTCATAATGCATGGAAAGGATTCATGAACTTTGCAAATTGCATGCGATGATAACTACATTTTTAGGTCGGGTTAAGTGCTAAAGGAAGGATTAAATCAATTATGGACTCATGGCATTCGCTCATGCATGGAGTTCTTTAATCAAAGTTTGGATGCATCTTCATTAAGAATATTAAAGCTTTGATTTCGTTGCATCAAGGTAGGGTTTATAAGAGTTAGCTCTGAATGTCAATCATTATAGTATAGGGCAAGGAAAAGAATGATCTCTGTAGATCCTTTAAGTTGCATAAAGGCAAAATGGTCTATGGTCTCAAAAATCGCATGGAATGATGCATCTCACCTATCTTGCAGTTACTTACATCTTTTGGGGGAAAGTACTTAAAGTTTGGATGCATCTTCAGTAAGAATATTAAAGCTTTGATTTCGTTGCATCAACGTAGGGTTTATAAGAGTTAGCTCTGAATGTCAATCATTATAGTATAGGGCAAGGAAAAGAATGATCTCTATAGATCCTTTAAGTTGCATAAAGGCAAAATGGTCTATGGTCTCAAAAATCGCATGGAATGATGCATCTCACCTATCTTGCAGTTACTTACATCTTTTGGGGGAAAGTACTTGCAAATTTAGAAGAAAGTATTTGCATCTTTAAAAGGGAAGATCATCTTTAGTCGTGGGTTGGTTAGATAAATTAATTAATTCACTTAAATGAGTAGCCTACATGAAATACATGATTAGTTAGCATATGATGATCACCTCAATGTGCTAGGTAGGGTTAAGCTGTGTTAAAATTCTACCTAGTATCGCACTTAGGATGCCCATCTAATATTTCCGACCTCAAAGATCCTACCCACATTCTCGAAATGTTAGGACTATCTAATCACCCGTGCAAGAACGATCTAGGGTTCTCCCCCTAAGGATGAGTTGACCAAATGCTAGACTTTTGCATGGAATCTAGGAACCCTAGGTCCAAAACATTTATCGGCCTAGTAGGGTTAGGTTTTGGATTGGGTCAATAGGACTCCCAAACCCTATAGCACTGGAATGTTCGTGATTGTACACTTAGGAGCATTGTTTGCACTTCTTTGCTCAAGGAACTAATTTAGAAAAAATAACTAATGCTTCAAGTTGAAAGCCTAGAGGGAGAGGCAGTACCAGTTACCTCTGACTTTCTGCCTGACCCTATCCAAGGGGGTTGTTAGCCGCACTCGGTACATGGACCGAACCTGTTGCAAGAGGTCTCTCCGTGGGTGCTACTTGGAGCAGAAGGACGCTTGGGTGCCAGGGGAGGCTCTGGCCATAAATCCCTTGCCTCCAAAACTTGCACAAGAGGTCGACGTGACTTGAGATGGGATCTCGAGGCCTGCATACTAGTCAACAGGGCGGAACTTGGAATAGCGATCCCTGAGGATTCCTGGAATAGCCTTCGGGCTGGATATTTGATGTATTCCAAAGAGTGATAAATAAAGATCAAATGTTGAAAAAGGAACTTTCTTGATATTGTTTTCTGTGTTAGTGCCTAAGTTACGTGAAGGAACCAGTGTTTAATTGGTTAATTAAGGAAGCTCTTTTTGCTTATCAAACTAAATGTGGTAGGTAATTAGAAAACTAAAGCAACCCGAGGAAAGTGTGATGGATGTGACTCTGGGTCCGTCCTACGGAAGGGTGGTCCTGGTTGGCCGAGAACTTTTCTCAAAGAAATTGATAGCAAGGTAACGATGACCTGGAATCTATAGAGTTAGAGTCCCGATTTGAGTTGTTTTAGGGGAACGGAATGGGACTATGCCTTATGGGCAGAGAGGTCGAGCTTTGCATCCCTCTCGTTTTCCATTCTCCTTGAACCAAGTGCAGTATAAATATGCTTTGACCTTGATGTTTCTACGTAAAGTAGTTCATCTAGGGCTCGATGCTAGTTACCTCTTAGGAACTTGACCATTAGGAAAACCCTGATTCAAGTCCATCCTAAGTGGGAACGGCTGGAATGCTTCCGCTTTGTGAAAGACTCGAGAAGACCTAGATCGCAAATCCCGGGACATTCCTTGTGAGTGTCGGGCGGAGCTTTCTAGACTCTCTTCTCGATGGGCTGCTAAGATGTGTCCTTCAAGTGGACAGGGGGACACGTTACAGTTGGTATCAGAGCGAACCAACGAAATCTAATAGTTACAAGGGAACTTAATGAGGGGAAGTAGAGCAATGTTGCTGTTAAGAACATTTCTTTATTTACTTATGGATGCTGGCCTGCAGAGTCTCGAAGCATGGAACAAATTCTTGGTGTTCCAAGTTATGTTCATGACTGCAATGCGTGCTTCAGATTATCGACGGAGGCTAGATATGATGAATATCCTAGACTGCATCTACAATCCTTCACCCCTGTACGTGGAATGGAGATGGACGGGTGAATCAAGAATTTATTACATAGCTGCCCACCGACTTGCGTACCTTCAGACCAACTTGAAGAGAATCAAATGGATGGAGGATTTAAATATCGTAAAGCTGTTCAACTTTGTCGAGGCTAGCGCAAACGCAACCCTACATGTCCGCGATCAAAAGGTCAAGTAGAACAAGTATGTGTACGAGGAAGTGACTCGAATAATCCCTGCCGATAGAATCAAGGTGTTGGGACGTTATGAGAAGAATGGGTATCAAAGGAAGGGATATCCCAAGCTTCCTATGACCTATCGATTCCTGAAAATCCATGAGCCCACTCCATATTATTACTTAGTTTCCATAGCCGATTGTAACACAATCCTGTTTTCCCCAAACTGATGTGCCAATCAGCTTGTTCTACCTTCCTAAAAATAATTGTACTCAGAAGGGCTATGCCCAGATGAATGAAATAGGCTTTTTATCACTATTTGTCATGGCTGTAAGTGTTGGTAAAGGAGTTAAGTGATTAGGTCACTTGACTAAAAGCTGAATTAGGCATGTAATTTAATGTGAGAAACGTTTAGCAAGTTTTTAACGTAAAGAATCTTATTGCCCACACGCAACCTCAAGTGCAGATTCCTAGTCCGACCCCTGCACTAAGTATGACTGTAACTCAAGAGAAGAAGTTCCTTCTCAAACAAATCAAGCCACCTGAATTCGATGGTAAGGGAAGGACCGTCCAAACTGATGCCGAGATCTGGATCGAATCCATGGAGGATTATTTCAAAGCAACAGGTACTGCACCCACTAACCAAGCTATGCTCGCCAAATTGAAGCTTACCAGCGAAGCAAGACTTTGGTGGAAATAATGGTGTAGAGACCAAGGGATCTTGGAAAGGTCAGTTACTTGGAAGAATCTTAAAAAAGCTATGCGAGGGAGATATCTACCACCTGCCTATCGTACACAGAAGATGAACGAATTCTATGAATTAAAGCAGCTTGGACTATCTCTGGATGCATACTATTCAAAGTTCGTCTCTCTCTTAAAGTACGCGCCACAAATGGACATGACACAACATGTGTCAAAGTTTTGTGCTGGGTTAAATCCACCCATAAACACCGCCTAGAATCAATGCATTCAACGGACCTACAAGACGTGCTCATTCGAGCGGTGCCAATAATACAAGAGGTGCAGACCAAGACAAGGAATAACAGACTTGGTCTTACAGGGATCAGAACAAGGGAATGCTTAGATCTTAGACGAAGAGTGCGCATGGCCAAAAACCAAGAACAAAGGAAGAAAGCTAGGGCAAACGATGTTAACAACTTCATTCCTACACAAGATAATGGCCGCAATCTCCGTTGCTTCCATTGCAAGGAGCCTGGTCACTTCAAGAGGCAATGTCCCAAGCTTAGCAGAGGACAACGTAAATGGCCATTTCAAGGAGCCACCCATGGCCAAGGAGCCACCGTTATGGCCAGAGGGAGAACCTCCAGCATTGCCAACAAGGAGCTTGGTGATGAAGAAGATCCATCTATAGAAGCTGACATTGAGAGGGCAACGGTTCATGCCGCTCTTCACAAGAAAGGCCCGAATCGCCAATTCTTGGTGATTCAAACACCATCGGATTATTAAGGTAAAAGCTTCAAAACCTTTATTGATTGTGGCAGTATTCATTCCTTCATTTCACTAGTCTTCTGTGCAAGAAGATTAGGAATAGTGACAAAAGATGCACCTACCTTACTTGTGGAATTAGCAAATGGTCGTGAGGTCTCTTGTACCAGGCAAACTACTAAGGTGAAATTCCTATTGGGTGGAAAGTTGACTTCGGTCAGATTCAGGGTAATGAACCTAGGTTTCCACGAATGTTTGCTTGGAATGGATTGGCTAATACCTAATGATGCCCACATTCACTGTGGAAAGGGCCAAGTCTCCTTTCAAAATTTTGAAGGGGAACTAGTCACAACTCAAGGAGAGTCTGGGAAGCCAAAAATTCAACTGGCCAAAGCAACACGGATAATAAAATGAGCTAGAAAGGGGCTACCTGTCTATTTGATTAAACTAAATAAGCTAGATTAGAATCAGGAATCTAGGAAAGAACCTTCATGGCTAAAGGAATACGCAAACGTATTTCCTGAAGAGCTGACAGAACTTCCTCCTCAAAGGGAAGTCGATCACGAAATCAAGCTGGCACCAGGAGTTGCACCAATCGCAAAGAGACCATATAGGATGTCCATCCCGGAAGCGATTGAGCTGAAGGAGCAACTCAAGAAACTGTTAGAACAAGGCTACATCCATTCTAGCAGTTCACCATGGGGAGCTCCAATGCTATTCCGGAAGAAAAAAGATGGAACGCTTTGGCTATGCATTGACTATAGAGGGTTGAATCAATCGACCCTTAAAAACAAATATCCCATTCCAAGAATAGATGAACTTCTTGACCGTCTTCAAGGTGCGAAGATCTTCTCTAAGATAGATATCAGGTCTGGATATTATTAGATAAGGGTCAAGGAAGAAGATATCCCAAAGACTGCATTCAACACAAGGTATGGACACTTTGAATTCCTAGTCATGTCGTTCGGGCTGACAAATGCTCCTGCTACCTTCAACAGGCTAATGCATGATATCTTTAGGCCCTATCTTGATGACTTCGTACTCGTCTTCTTTGACAATACCCTAGTCTACTCCAAACAAGAAAAAGATCATGAACCCCAGCTTCTCATTGTCCTCGAAACAATGAGAGCACACAAGCTTTATGCCAAGAAGAAGAAGTGTGCATTTTTCAAGCAACAGATTGATTATCTGGGATTCATTGTATCAGCAGAAGGAATTTCAGTAGATTCGACAGAGACGTTCTGGAATGGCCAACACCAACTTCTGTCAAAGAAATACATAGTTTTCTTGGATTGACAGGATGGTACAGGGTCTTTATCAAAAACTATGCTTTGATTGCAACACCTCTGACAGATCTACTAAAGAAGCAAGTATCAATTGTATGGTCACCTACTGAACAGTCCAACTTTGACAAACTAAAGCAAAGCTTGGTATCAGCACCCATCCTAAAACTTCTTGATCTTAGTAAGAGGTTTGAAGTAATAAATGATGCTAGTGCACTTGCCTTAGGATGTGTGCTCATGTAAGAAGGTCACCTCGTAGCATACTCTTCAAGGAAACTGAAGAGTCATGAAAGGAATTATGCTACCTACGATCTGGAGCTGTTGGCTGTCATCCATGCTCTCAAACATTGGAGACAGTACTTACTGGGTAACAAATTTACCTTAGTGATGGAGCACACGAGTCTTAAATGGATTTTCACCCAGAATGAGCTCAATATGAGGCAATGTTGATGGATTGAAGTAGTGGAAGAATATGACTTTGCATAGCAAACAAGAGAAAATGCAAAAAGAGATCGGCACTTGTGTTTTGCCCAAAATCTGGAGTTGCATGGAGAAGAAAGTGCAGAGGTAAGCGGAATGCTCAAAACCCTAATTACTCTCAGTAGGGAGCTTCAATGGAGATGAAAATTCACGAGTATAGAGAAGAGAGGGAAGTGGTATGTTGCTCAACTTTTAGGTCAAACTAATTTTGTGAGAGGGAAAAAAACCAAAATTGAAAATTCTCCAAAAAAGGGGGAAAATATGAGGTGAGAGAAACTCAAATTTTATGTACTATTCATTCTCCCTTTTTTTAAATCCCCCACTATCCATTTTTTAAATAGAAAACCCAAGATTTGGAGAGAGAAGATTCACCCTCCATGGATGTCAACATCTAGCCTTCCTATTAGACAATCTAAAAGGCCCACATCTTAAACTATATTATTTTTAAGGGCCTATTTGTGAGTTCATTTTTTTTCTAATGCATATTTCTAAATTAAAAATAAATCTATCGTTCACTTAGCACACGCTTTGTGCGCTACACATCTAAGTTTATTTAAAAATGAACCCGCCATCACAAGTGCACGCACTAAAAAGTGCTAAACATACAATTAATTTTTAATCAATGAATTTGCATTTAGAGACTCCAATTGAGGTTCAAAGTCGGGATTAGGATTAAAAAAAGCACAATTTCACATGTAATAGTTTTTAATAAAAGGATAAGAAAGAATTGTCGTTTTTTAAAAGGTTTATAACCTAATAAAATTTCACCCATTATTACTAACTTTATTGAAATGAATCCTTCATTATATTTAATTCCCCTATACTGCGCATTCTCTTTTTAATATATTGATTCATGGGGATGGGTCATGATAGAGTCTTGTCTAGAGTATGTTGTCCTTAATGGTGGTTAATATTTCTAGTGTCATATCAATATGATTAGTTCCTTTGAGAATTTCCTTTTTGTTTTGATTATCTGGAGGTACCAAAGATACTATATGTCTTGTTATTTTTCTTTTTTGCATGATACGGGGATCCATGGTGTTTGATTGTATTGCATCACATGAAGCTTTCGCTTGCACATGTGTAGAGGTCATGCCGAATTTTTTCTAGGATGTGGATTGCTTGGGGTGGTTAGTTAGTTGGTTGAGTCTGTGTCAGTTTCTTCAGATTGATATCTTATTCCTATCCTATTATTTTGCAGGCATTCGTTGTGATTGTCTCTGTGTGTGGTATATGCATAATCCATTTGAATGGCACCTTGTACTCTTCCTCCAATTTAGTATGTTCCATTGGTATCTCATGACTATTATTTATTACTAGAGTCAGATCTTATCAACAAAGCGGACTTGGCCAAGTTTTTCACACTCTCATTGTTAGTTATCTTGAAGGATACTAATATCTATGGTAACTTTCTAGCCTCTTATAGTAAGAGGTTTGGTCTTGTAAGAGGAACAATTATCCAGTTGACGCCAAAAAGCTTGGAAAAGGCTTTGTCTTTACCCTATCCGGGAGACTCTTTTCCTATTGCTAGAAAATTATTCTCAAACAAGGATATCCTTAAGTTGTTGTAGAAGCAGACACAAGATGTATTGGACCCCAGGAAGGTTCTTACTACTTCAGGCATCAGTGCCTCCATGATCTCTAATCATGTGTGGAAATGTCAATTTCTTCAGGATAGGTTTATGCCTCCCAAGACGCCCTCTAATTACCTTTCAAAGGAGTTGTCTATAGCATCTAGAATGGTGTTGAAAGGTATAACTATTAATTGGAGTTCCTACCTTTTGTCAAAGATGAATCAACACTTTGTTAGAGCCATAAGGGGTAATGTAACTAATGTTACATTTGGTTCCTACCTTTCTGTCTTCTTGGTATATGGCACCCATTTGAAGGAAGTTCCTACCTTAATAGTTGATCCACCAGAAGCTCCTTCTCCTACTGAACACATTGATGTTGTCATTGAGGATCTTCATCCTATCCTCCTTGTGGTAGTTCAGAGGAAACGCCTTAAATGAGTGGCTGAATCAGCCCTAGTTCATCCAATCTCCATTCCTGTTAAATCTAGCAGTCAACTACTAGCTTTTCTCACAATGCCAAATCTTTTCAGAGCACATCCTGAGGGTACTCTAGAGATTTCCACTCCCTCTACACAACGCTTGGTACCACGAGATGCAATTCTCTTCCTATGTCAAGACATCCAGAGTTCTATTGAGCTCTTGGTGACTGCTTGTATCCAGCAGCTCTATTCCTCTTGCTATGAGACGAAGTTCAATAGACCAAAGAAGAGTTGACAAAAGTAAATGAGGAGCTAGCTTTTGCTCATGAATTCTTTTTAAATCTTTGTACCCAAATGGAGCAACAGAATAAGAACATTGAAGCTCAAAAAATTAGAATTTCTATTTTGCACACTTTGTTGGCTGACACTAAAACCCAAGTGGTTAATGTGACTCAGGAGAGGGATAGATTGTTGAAGGAATCTCAAGAGCTTCAAGCTTTGATAGATGCCCAAATAGAGGAGCTTAAATTAGTACATACCACCCTAGAACAGAGCAGCATCCAACTTCAGCAGCTTAGCGGTCAAGTGGTTCTGTCACGTTCTTCTTTACAGAGTCCTAATGTACATCCAGTTCCTTCTTTGTCCCCTACGGACTTGGTAATCCTCCAATGACAAGACACATTATACCCTTTGTTCTAGGATAAAGTGGAAAGGCTTGAGTCCAGGATGGACTTACTATGGTCTTCATTTGAGAAGTTCTAGGAGTATGTTCCTCCAACTGACTCATTTTTTGTACACTATCAGCTAAAGAAGTTGGCCTCCTATATTAAACTCTCAAATGATGGATCTACCTCTTCTAGAGGATGGATGGAGTGGAGCTTGGTCTTCTGACTAATTGACTCAAGTAGTCCGAATGGTCTTTGAAGACTCTGTGACTTCAGATACAATGCTGATGTCTTATATGTATTTGAGAGGTGATCTATTGATTCTAGACGATGAAAATCTAGCTTGGTATGTTGGGGATGTGGCCTTACAAGCTGTCTTGTACGACAAACATTTGGAGCTGTTGATAGATGAAATGTTCCAGTGTTATTCCTCCAAAGTGGTTGATTTTCTTGACACTAAGTGGCATACAATGATTGATTCTACGATCCTGAAACCAAAGACAGAACAAAGCCTCTAATCATGTGCAAAACATTAAACAACTCAGGGTGGATCTTTTAGCTTATCTTTCCAAACAACATCCATTTGATTCATCTTTCTTTGATGCTTACCATCGACAATCCATCCGTTCCTAACTTATCTTATTATCAACAAATGACCCATCGATATGATTCTTATTTTTCCCTTTATAAATCCAACTCAATAGTTATTTTACCTCTCCTTTTCTAACCTTATGGGTGCCCCTCAAATTCCAAATTTTACTTATTGTTCTTTCATTGAAGATTGAGTATTTTCCCCTTCTCCTTCTTGTTCTTCCCCATTCATACATATTCCTTCCACTTTTCCTGCTTATCAATTAACATCTTTCTTAACCAATTTTCCTAAATTATTAGCTAATCCTTCTTTGTATTATTTCTCATTTTATGATTTTGGCTACCATTCTCTTCATCTTCTTTTACTAGTTCCTCTTCCATCTTCTACCACTTCTATTCCTCAGCCCCCTTAGTTGGTTAGTGGATATGCAAGGTTTGATAAGAAGATTCTGAGAAGAAGAGAAAGGAGCTTAGCTAATTCTCTTACTGGGCCACATATTAATTGGCCATTAATTCCAGGAGAGTGGATGACTACTGGTCACGCATATCAAAATTATCTTCATTTTTCTCAACAATATTCACAATTCACAAATCCTTCAATGAGATTGATGGCTCACTTTGTTTGGCACCTAGTGTATATGCATAGGTATTCACATAATGATCCAAAGGCCATTCCAAAGTTATGCATGAATGTCAATGTGAACATTGATTCCCAACAATTGGATGTATGGTATTTTCATGCCCTTTGTTTGCGTACCAAATACATTGTTTTGCTAGAAAGGATGTGTTGCCTTCAATTTTTCTAGAATCCTCCAAAAACTTTTGTAGATGAATCCTTATCCATGGATCATTTTCGTAATCATCAAGCCTTCAAGGGAGATCATTTTCACTGATACCTCTGGATGTACCTTTTATGATTCATAATGATATATCTCTCTTTTGGAGGTGCCATTGAGATGGTTGTTTTGTGTTTGTGTTGTGTTAATTTATATGTGATAAGTTCGTGGTGGTTGAATATTGGATTTGTTCGAGATCTATATTTTTGGCTATTTGCAGTGATGGTGATGGTGGATGGAAAGCTTAAGAAACAAAGATGCAGAACCTCTTATATCCTTTATGAATATGTCATGAATTGTTTATAAGATATATTAATGGATAAATGGTTTTCCTTTCGTTGTATTCTTTATTAGATACATGTTATAAGTTGGGGTCATGGTTTGGTGATTTAGTCAAGATGTTAAAGAAGATCGAGTTAAGCTCTTTAATAAAATTGTATTCCCTTTTTTCTTAGGTCGTGAGGGCGCTCTGTTATGAAGTGTGGGGATATGTTGAATGTTGAAACGACTAGGTTTTTTGGTTGATTTCTATTGTTTTTTAGGGCCGAGTGGTTGATTTTTGATGGATTTTGAGTAATGAGTGATTGTTTTGTAAGTGTTTGAGAGTGTTTTGGATGAGGTTGGTTATGTTCTAGAAGCTCACTATGATTTTCAGTAGAGATATGAGGCTCTCTGATGCTCTGATAGGTTTTGTTGAGGTTTTGATAGCTTTTGTTTAGCTTTTGTTTTGTTCTATTTTTCTTCTATATAAAGTATGGAGTAATGATTGATAAATTTTGAGGTTGTTTGAAAGCTCAATGAATGGTTTTTGATGGTTTGGATTGATTTTAGTTGAGCTAGATGCTTTCTATTGACCTTATGTAAACCTTTATTGAGCTTCTATAGAGCCTCTTTTTCTGTTCTGTTCTGTTCTGTATGCCTATGTAAGTGTTTTGTTGGATGAGGGTATGGTATGGGAAATTTTTATAGCCTTGGAAAGAGGTGAATACAAGTTCAAAATAACTCAAGGAAGTGGAATAATTTGCTATTGAAGACTCAAGAGAAGACTAGAGTGAAGTGACAATGATGAACTGTGAAGAATCACTATAGTTTCTCTGGTGACCTTTCATATTAGACACACCTTTTGGGAGAGGTATCCACGACCAAAGAAGGATTATTATGAGTGATTATTGAGTATTTTAGTGAGGAGATGATGTACTATTTATTGATTGAGAGAGAGAGAGTCAGAGATATCCAATTCTATGCCAAAAAATGTATCTATCTATGAGAGATTGTGAGAGAAAACTATAGAAACTTTGAATATGAATAATATGTAATATCTTTCCATTCAAAGTGGAGTATTCTTTTGTATTTGCAATGTCTATCAATGAATTCTATGAAGAATATGAAGAGAATGATGAATTTTGTTAAAGATAAAGCCATGGGAGAATTTTTTCTATGAAGTTGCGTGAAGATTTCTTGTTCCTGATGTTGTTTCCTTTGTTGAGATCATATAAAAGATAAAAAATATGGTTGTTGATGTTACAACATAGATTTTCTTGCAGTAGAAATCCTATTTCCTTGTTAATGTTCCTTTTGGAGCTCCAGATACATATTGAAATATGAACTTCTCATTCTCTTTATCATATCAAGCATGGTCTGGAGCAAAATGGAGTGAAGAATTACAAGGTCTCATCCCTGGAGGAGGAGGGCTAATGCCAACAGTCCACCAATTGCCAATTTTTAGGGGTGGAGGAGAAATGGGGTGCAAAAAAAAGTGTCTCTCCCATCTCGGCATGTTTCTTGGCTAGTTGCAAACTTTTTAAACCATGATCAATCATACACTTAAAAAAAACCACCCTCTCATGTTCACTATACAAAAGTGGTTCCGAGTATTGGAGGGAGAGAAAAATGACCTGGGAATTGCAATTCAATTGAACGAGAACCTTCCTGGCATCAAAATCTATCTCCTTGGCCTTTATCACATGCTTTTTGGCTTTCAAATTTGATAGTTTCTTTATAACACCAAAGATTGCAGCTATTAAATGGGGGGTCAAATGGACTCTGATTGACAAACGGCACTTGCGTCGGATTCCTAGCATCAAAATACATGTAGAAAACTTGAAGCTCTTTGATTTGTGGCCGTTCTATTTTTTGCTACTTTTGCACTCTAAAATCGACTTTAAAATTAGCTCTCAGCCTCTTGCTTCCCTCAATTGGTTAGCTTTAGTTAACTAATTAACTATCACACTTATGTTTGAGCATATAAATCCAACTTCTTTAATTAAGATTTTAGGACATAACATTTGTTCATATAATTTAAAGTTATGACACACAAACAAGAGAAAACAATCCTTTGAAAATTAGCTTTTATTTATTTGGAAGAGTCTTATACAATTCCACCATCCACCCATATGGAAGAATAACCCAAAGGTTTTATTTCCACCAAGATTTCCACCCTTAGCTAGGAGTTAGGATAGCATGAAGTCTATCCTAAGTCGAGCATAAGGGACTTACTAGCTAGAGCTCCCCTATTAGCCTTACCATCTCCTTCCCAATAGTTTCCCTATGTAGTGACCTATTGCTATCGGAGCCCATTTGAGCTCTCTAAGGCGGAAAATATCAATCCCCTTGGTGTAGGGTTCCACAGTTAGCCATGGGGGAGGTTTATTTATTTTGTCTTGTTGTGAATTAAATTCAATTAACATCCTAAACTATGCAATACAAAGATATCTTCCCAAGTGCATTAGGTAAACTTTTGCAAGCACTATCAAACCAAAAATAGAATGGCAATCAAAAGGATGATTTAATCTACTAGGCAGCCTTCCAACTTGGTTTCTCTTCCCCTTGGAAGTTTCTAGGAGTTTAAAAGCTTAGAGCTAATAAATCCTATCAATTTTTCTTAGCTATAATCAGCTTACCTAATTTATTTAGGGTCTTTGTTTGGCAACCGCTTTCTGCTTAGTCCCTTACTGAAGGTTGGATGATCACTCTATTGAAAACTTTGATTGATGGGTTGATTTAGATGTATTTCTTATGTATTAATGTAATGGGACTAAGTCTTGTCTTATTTTATGAAAGCTAAATCAAGACTTTGGAGTTTTTCTAGCAAGAACTCTCTTGGAGATTGTGGTTGCTTAGGTAAGTCATTGAGGATGGATCTTGTTTTAATTTTTTATGGTTTCAAGAAAGGATCAATGAACCCTTGTATTTTTCCCCTTGGATAAGGAGCATATATCCATAATGTAGGTAGGTTTATCCTAATTATCTTTAAGGTCTTCTAATGGATTAAAGTAAAAGTATCAAAATTTTCATAAAGAATTTAACTTGTTTAATTTTTCCTCAATGACATGCGTATTTTGTCTCATCAAAAGAAAAAGGAAATTTCTAAGTACTTAACCTAAAATAACAAATTAAATCTTGATTGAGTTTAATCTTCTCTTTTCTATCTCTAAATGATCCAAGATGCCCTAAAATTTTTATGCCTTAGTTTTGTCAAGATGAGATTTTATGCAAAATTTCTAATTTATTTTTTTCCAAGGCTAGTGTTTGATCTAACTCTTAATGTGATTGTCCTAAATTAAACTATCCCCTTCAAGTATCCTAATTTCATATTATTTTCTACTACCCAATTCTCAATTATCTAGAAGGAAAGTAATTTAATATTTAACATTTCCATGTTTTCCTCTTTCAACAATTAATTTCCCTAGATCAATAACTCTTATTCTATTCCTTTTTAAATTCATGTAAAAATTTATCCCCAAATTTATGAAATACTTGTGTTATCATTGAAGGGAACTTTGCTAAATATTTTAATCTTTTGTATTAAATGAATTTTAGATTCTATGAAGAAGGAACCTATGATTGATTTACTACCAATGACGCATTGTCCATGGTTGTGGCTACATTCATAGATACAATGCTTCCTGCTCCAGAGTTTTTCCTCTTCGGGGCTATCACCATAGATGAAGAATCTCTTGCGTATGAAGCTTCCAACTTTGTTGGTCTTGAATAGTATGGTTACTAGTCTCGAGCGGCTAGGTAGGGTCTTTATGATATGGGATCTTTGCAAGGGAAAGATCGGGCCACTACAATGGGTATTAGAATCTTGAAGGATGTAAGATAGAGCTTATGCAAGGTAGGGAATGAGACTAGAGATATAGATAGAGTCTCCACAAGATGAGAAATACATGGATATTTGCATGATGTGTGTGACCTCCTTGCACTTATGACGATGATTTGTTGGAGTTGATAATGTACCTCTTTCTCTCTTATCCTCTTTCTCTTGTCCTTCTCTCACCCAGCTTTCCTTCTCTTCCTCTCCTTTCTCCTCTTCTTGCCTTCCAAGATCGATGTAAGCTTTTTTATGATTCTTAGTGGCCTGGATATCCTATGTTATTGCCTTAACTTGCTCATCCATTTCTTCTATCTTCTTAGAAGCTTCTATCTTTAAAGTGGGGTTATAGAAGTTGAGGAGAGTGAGGTAGTCTTGCCCATACAAATCCTAAAATGGGCTCATCTTAATGATTTGATGGAAGCATTGTAGGTGAGTTACACTAAGCATAGATATTGCATCCACTACTTAGGCTCTTTGCATGATGCTTTTAGTATGTCTTCTATGATGACTTGATTGACTCATTCTAGTTGACTATCAATTTGTGGGTGATGAGTCATACTAAAGCACAACCAAGTGCTACTAGCCTCAAATAAGCTCTTTCAAAATTGAGACGTGGAGAGAGAATCTTGATCAATGCCAATCATTTTTGGTAAACCATGAGGCCTAAATATCTCCTTGGCAAAAGATCTCGAAATGTCCAAAGCTCTGTAGTTTGTCTTAATAGGAAAAATATGGGGAATCACTTCGAGAGGCACACAATTTTCCATTTTCAAGACAACTTGGCTATGCCAATATACTTAGCATAGTGAGGAAGAGATACCATTGGGAGAAGCTAAGAGATGGTATACTTAATTTCATCATTGAAGACCTAAGCTACCAAAGAGTAAAAGGTAGAACGTATCAAGCTATCAGGCAAGCTTGAACCACTTGGTGTTCTTCATATAAAGTGGGATTTTGTTAGCATGCATTTCATGGTAGGGTTGCCCTTCGTTCAAAAGGATACAAGATCTTGAAAGTGTCTTCTCTAACAATCTCCTTTCCTTCAAGAATGTATTTTAGAGGCCATCATTTAGAGTAAATTTGACAAACCTATTGCATAATTGTGGAAAAAGAGATAAAAAGCTAGGTGGATTTTAACAGATTTTCCACATGATTATAGAGAAGAGAGAAAAAAACTTAGTAGATTTTGGCAAAGCTTGTGAGCGATTATGGAAAAGAGAGGAAAATCTTAGTGGATTCAAGTAGAGTTTCTAGTATGTGTGGAGAAGACGGAAATATTTGTGGGCATTTCAATAAAGCTTTTGCACATGTGCAAAGAAGAGGAAAAAAGCTCAACTCTCTCTCTCTATATATATATATATATTTATATACCCTTTCTCTACATACTCTCTTGCTTCTCTCTACCTACTCTTTTCTTTTACCTAACTTCTTGTCTCTCTTCCCCTCCTCTCTCCTTCTCTTCTTCTTCTTTCCCTACCTATTTTTCTCTCTATATTTTATTCCCTCTTCTTCTTCTACTTTCTCTCTTTTCTCTTCTTCTCCTCTCTCTTTTTCCCTTCTCCTCCTCTTCTTCACATTTAATTTCTCTACTATAATCTTCTCCTATTACTCTCTCCCTCCCTCCCTATATATATATATATATATATATATATATATAAGAGGATAGGAGAGAGAGAAAGAAGAGAGAGAGGGATTGCACAAGAGAGAGAAGAGGTGCAGGAAGAGAGAGAAATACTGTAGAGAGGAGAGAAGGAGAGAGAAAGCCACCATGGAAGGACAAGAGAGAAGGTGAAGAAGGTGAAAGGATAGATGTATATTAAAAATTGGTACCATGCCAACGTCCTTCACACCTTTTATACCTAGGTTAGTGTGACACTAGGTATTTCCCTCCATTACAATCCAACCTTGATTGGACGTTTTTGTCCCCAAAAACAAAGAAATGAGGAACTTATAACATGGGTTAGAAAATTGTAATGGAGAGGATATGAGACTCTATGTAGGTGTAAAAAGATATTACAATCTGCAAATCTTCATATAGGAGGTTATGTATATGGCTGCAAGCATACTATCGGATGCATACATCAATGTGGAACCATAGGATGATGACTTGATGCATTCTTCTTCAATCATGAACTGCAACCTGATAGAATAACCATGTTGTCCCTGCAGACCCTACTTACAAAAACTTTCGTAAGTTTGGGTAGGCTGAACCAAACCAAGCATTTAATAGCTCTGTAGAAAGCTCTTTCAGTGTACTATCAAGTCAAGCAATTGATACATCTCTGTAAGCAATTCAGAATTTTAAAGAGCTCAAAACAGAGAGCTGGTAGGAAGCAGACTGTAGTGAAATAGGGCACTTAACTTGCATCCTTTGCATTTGAAAGATCATCATGAAGATACGAGGATTAGCCATAGATGCTTACTGACCTACATAGAGTTTTTAACACCCTTTTGTCCACCTGGATCAAAGGGAAAAGCAACATCACTACCATGCATCAAATCATTGTCCTCCAAGACATAGATATCATCATCCATAAAATCATATTATATGCTCCTTGCATTGAATCATTGTCCTCCAAGACATAGATGTCATCATCCATCAAATCATATGTATGTGCTCCTTGGGCCACCAAATCATAAGCAACTTAACCAAATACTACATGATATGCATGACCTTCCTCATGTTGACGATCTTCCTCATGCTGGTCATGATCTTCATGATCCACTATGTCATCCGCTTGTTCATCTTCCTCTTCATTGTTCTCGTCATCCAAAAACTCTTAAAAGATTGGTAGTTTAGCATTCCTTTTCCTGCATGTATTCTTGTGATTGGAAGACATAGGCTCAGCACATCGGTAGCATAGCCCTTGAGCATGCAGTCATCTTATATCATCATGGGTGAGAATCTTTCCTCGAGTAACATCATGCTGCCCCCCAACATATAGATCACAAGAAAACTGTTCATAGACATCGACATCATGCATAGAGTGCTCATCATATGCATGCTGCTTGTGATCATATGCACCACACTGCTCGTAATAGGGTGGCTGTCCACACTCACTCCTGCACAATTCGATCAATGATTGCATAAAGTCCCCTTGAACTTTTGCATTAGTCCTAGCAATTAGATCAATCAACATGTTCTTTTGTTGTACGTGATCTAGGCCTTCTCGCAAAACAATATTGCCATAGAGGTTTACAAGAGCCTCCACAATACATTTTTGTACCAACTGAGGAGTGAAGCCCATATGCGGGCCTTGTGCTCTCTGCATGCATTCCATACAATCAAAAATTACTAGCAATAGGTGATGGATGGTTGTCATTCACACCTAACATAACCATATTGCTGTAACAAGGTGCTCCTAGAGCATTGTAATAGCCATAACAGTCTAGATACCCTGCATGCATTCCCTCATTTACCTCAGTCTGCTTCTGGTCCAAATGCCCATCAATTGCTTCAACAGCTACAAGCATTAGGATCTGCTGGGATAGCATCACAAGTTGTTATTTATCAACCATCTCAGCATGGACAACTGACCTGTACCACCTTTGAGACACAGTTGTCCCCCCCCCCCCCACTAGTAGGCTAAACCTGATGGACCTAAAAACGGGCCGGCACTGGCTCATGTACTAGCCGGACCTCGTCACTATGCGCAAGACAACCCCTCGGCCTCGCGGCCAGGAGCGTCTATCAAAATCTCTGCCTTCCTAAACATTGCGTTTGTAATACGTTGTAGTCCAACTGATCCTAACCCAATATTGCTCCTCAGAGGGAGTCCCTTTCACATAGCCAAAAGGCTTGAATCACATACACATGGGGTTCCTCCTACGGCTGAATGCCGTCAACCCTCTGCGACTCTCCTACACCTTGGGGATTGGCCCCTCGATGCGCCGCTCAACATTTAGACATTTCGCACAAACGTCGCTCGAGGTACCAAATAAACGTATCCAGGAATGTACCATTGTCCTTACTTAACTTCCCCTTTAGGATCCCACGACTAGCCTACAGCATAGGAACCTCACACTCTCAACGGTGGGTCACAGGCCTACTGAAAACAATTGCTATGCATATCCAGGAGCTGACTCTGATACTTTTAATTTCCTCTAAATGATCATGCAAAGAGGTGGATGCCTAGTGCTCAAACATTTAAAAAAAAACCAGCAGCGTGCAAGTGCAAAACATCTCTTTCATGCTTTTCTTTCTAACCGCTTTGTGCTTCGCTGCAACACCTAGCACCGAAGTGATCTTCGTGCTACTAGGTTTTAATTTTTATCATTATTATTCCGTCTTAGATGCAATGCATATAAAATCAGCAAATTATTTCTCGTGCTCAATGACATTTAACCATTTTTTCCACAACTCTACCCTTCCCCGTTGATAGTGCATCATTGCATTCATTTCTTTCAGGGTTTCCTTGTCATTTTATGTGGAGAAAGGAAGGAAACACGCACTAAAACATATAAACAAGGCTGAACTGAAGCATAACTTCATGCCCCAGCCTTGCTATACATCAACAAACATACATCCTATTTTTCTATATTTTTCGTAGCCTCAAATGTATTTTTCCCCTATTTTTCAAGGGTTTTTTATCATTTTTCCCCATTTTCTTCATTTTCTTGTATTTTTTAAATTGCTGAAAATGAAAACCAGTTTGTGGGCTGTGGCCCTTAGTTCATTTGCAACAAAATTGAAAGATTAGTTGATGTGTATCGACGGTTTTCCCCATTTATATGCCCAAAACCCTTGTTTTTCCCCATTTTTCATGCATTTTCGGGTTTCTTGACATTATTTCGGGCCATGAAATGCATGTTTTTCATAATTTCTGGTTATAAACAGTAAGAACTCAGAAGAATTAGCAGCATAATCAAATCTTAGTCCATATGAACGGCATTCCATCAATCAAAAGCATAAAACACTAAATTTTCTTTGTAAATTTTTTGGTTTACCGCTTAAATGCGTGTTTCGAGTTTTGTGTCCATGGCTGTAGATTTGGAAAACAGCAACACTTCATGTCCAGCAACATCACAAATCACCATTCTCAGCCCGTGTAGCAATCCGGTCCATGCCGGGCAAGTCTCCATCATTCTTTCTTCATTGCTCCTTCCCACACATGAACTGCCTCTTAGAAGAGAGAGAGGGAGGAGAGAGAAAGACTAGAATCAGAAATTTCAAACCAGGCCATCATTCCACGGGCGAAGGGCGGCGATAGAGTCTGCATACGGAGGGGATTCACTGCCAATGATCACTCGGGGGGGGTTGTGTGCAGCAGGCATGTTGCCTCCATCAAGATCATGGCGCATTTTTCGGCGCATCCTAGCGTTGATCTTCTCCACGATTTGTTTCATCCATGCTCTCCCAAACTTTCATGTGACATTAAATTTTGGGCCCCAAAGGTCATGCCCACTTTGGCCAAAAATAAGTCCACCTTTTCAAATCTTGACCGGTTTGTGGCCTTTCCCCCGTCCGGACTCGGAATCGAGCTCTGAAAAATCCTGGGCGTCCGGCTTAGCATCCCGCATTGGCCAGTAGCTTGTGTCAACCCGCACGACTGTCTGAAAAATTATGAAAAATCAACAAGTGTCGCTCGGGCGCCTTTAAAGCACTTTGGCGCTTAAAATCGTCCTAGATCGAGCCGCCGCCTTTGACAGTGAATATTTTTCCCTTGATCTTCATAATTTTTAGCTATTTTTAAGCACTTGCCATCTCCTAAATTCCGCTCTCATTGGCGACCACGGGATAGGGCGACTCAGCCCGTCGAATCCACGAACATATCTGCACATAAACAACCAAAGAAGCATCAAACTGATACAAAACAATTATCATCATAAAACTCAGCACAATGCTCCCCCTACCCCTGGACAGAACCAAGGCATGACATCCACAAGGAATAGGCCTAGCATCATCTAATAGAAGATCCGAAGTGAGTCACTAACCAGCTGCTCCAACACAGCCAAACTAAAAAGAACTGCCAAAGAGGTTGCCCTAAGTGGTAGTCTGAACTACTGACCAACTAAAGACAACGCAACTAGGAGCTCCTACAAGGCGAGGACTCCTATAGCCTGAGCAAAGGATATTTTCTTTCAGTACAGTTCTTCTTTTAGGGTTTTTATTTTATTGACATACTTGGGCATGTAAAAAGGAGGGAGCTGAGCGTAGTGACCCAAGGAGAACAGGGCATCGGCCTCAGGACCTGTCTCGGCACCCAAGAACCTACCAAGCCCTCGCAAGGCGACACTTAATCCTTTTCTAACGCTCACTTTTATTTTCGCTCCAACCTTCCTTGTTTTGGTATTATTTTTCCAGCAAGAAGCCACCCCTAGGAAGACAAGGTATCGGCCCCGGGTCTGACTCGTCCCCAGGAACCTACCAGGCCTTCGCAAGGCAATGATCAACTGCTTATATATTTTCATTTCATTTCTTTTCTTTGCTTTTCTTTGAGAGGGGTTAGAACCCCTTTTTACACACCTTCGTATTTATATTCATCTTTTGGGATGTTCAGGGTTTCTTGGCATCATCATTATTATCTTCTGGCAGGCTTTTCTAACTGCCTCACTACTAACAAGAACTCCTAGAACGGCTGCCTAGCAGGTTAGCAGAACAGGGCCACTAGGACTTCCTTCTCAAACAGGTCTTTCAATGTCTAACAATGTCTTTACAGGAGGCAATGACTACTCCGACCTCCCTCAAACATACTTAACCTAAACTTGGGACTTCATGCCTTGGTCGCCGGTCCCCAACAAAAAGTATCCCCTCAACAAGTACAAATACACGTATAACAGGAAAGAAAGGTACTCGTAAAGGAGAAATATCACCTGGAGTGGCCACAAGAAGCTTCCATCGCAGCAAAGGCTCCTCCAGGCTCCACCAAATTCCACGAACCACGAAACCTGTCCAGCACAACACTAAACAAAAACCCAATTAAACGCACCCGCACTAGACAGGGAAATGGCCCTCTTGGCCTAATGAAATCAGACATGACTTTGCCACAAAACTGAATCGGCCCTCTTGGCCTAATGAAATCAAACAATACTATGCAGAACATCCACCTGGAAACAACCATGATAGACATCAAAGCATACTATTCCCAGGGGAACAGAGGCTCGTAGCCCTAAACTAGGTGCATTAAATTATGACCTATCCCTCCTGCGTATATCGCAAGAGGTGTGCGCATCACATGTCGTCGAATCAGTCTGTGGGTCTGAGATAATAAAGGTAGATGAGTCTCGCTTACCCTCTGCATCACCCAAATCAACCATCGTCTGCCAAAGAGGGCATGTTCAGAAAGCATACCCCACAAACGACCAGGTCCTGTCTCACCATCAATAGATATATCGGGACAAGGGCCACAATTAAAGAAGAGGTTCTCTTCATACGCAAGATTAGCCAATGAATCGGCAAACTGATTCCAATTCCGTGGAATCAGCTGAAAAGACACTCTATCGAATTCGTCTAGCAGGGCTATGGCAGTGTGATGGTACATACAAAGGATCGGGTTCCGCACCATGTACGTCCCATTGAGTTGATTTAAAACCAACTGAGAGTCCCCTTTCACCAACAACTGGCGGATACCACCCTTCTTTGCAATATTCAAACCCATTATCAGGGCTTTGTATTCTGCCATATTATTGGTAAAATTCACCCCGAGATAAGCAGCTAACTTCATGACAATGCGTCGTCGGGGGTCTCGGATGACAACTCCTACACTTCCTTTTTTGCATGCACCCCTGGACGCCCCATCAAAATACAAGGTGTACGTCCATAAAGGGTTTACATATCCTGCCATCCTGAACTCTACTCGTAATTATGGTAATCGAAATTCAGCATATTCAATGGGTGGACTGTAGGCTCCATCCCTCCATCATCATTGAATTCAACAGGGATGCTCGTCAAAATTTGTAGGCAGTGATGGCAGAAGACCTTGATTTCCCAAATGAATGTCCCGCCTTCTTGCTCAATCACCGTGTATCCTTTGCTCCACCAAATGAGCTTTCCCTGATGATACCTTTGTTCCAAATATGGGTGTTCTAAATAAGGGATCAGACGACCCATCAACCTCTATCACGATTTCCTTGCAGATGTTTGATCGATCTTTCCTAGACCTGCAAGGCAGTCATAGCATTAGTGCAATCAGAAGTAATAAGGTTTAATCTTATTAAGATTAACCTTATTTTTAAATTCTATCCCCTCAAGGTCAGCTAACAACACTGTAGATTTATTCTTTCCTATCCTAACGATCTTATAAGGCCCATCCCATTTGGGTTCTAGCTTGCCTGGGAATAATTCACGTCGTGCGTCATAATACAGAACAAGCTGTCCTTTCTTGAAGGTGTACTTCTTGGCTTTGAGGTCGTGTAGCTTCTTCATTCGGCGCTTCGCCACTTCTTGGTGCAATAAGCTCTGCAACTTAAGCTCATCTAAATGTGCCAGTGTCGTCAAGCGCTCAAAAAGAGCGTCTTCATCACTCAAAGAATGATTGATGGCAAACCGAATGGTCGGCAGCTCAATCTCTAAAGGCAAGACACACTCCTCCCCATATACTAACTTGAACGGGGTATGGCCAGTGGCTCGTTTGAAAGTCGTATTATAAGCCCACACTGCCACGTATAACTTTTTATCCCAATCGCGTTTCTTTTCCGACACAATTTTGGACAGGATGCCCACAAGCTGCTTGTTGGTGCTTTCAACCTGACCATTGGCTTGCGGATTATATGGGGTTGTCTTGTTATGCTTGATGTTCCACAACTCTGTCAAACCTTTGATCACCTTATTCAGGAAATGGGTTCCGCGGTCCGACACTAATTCTTTCGGCGGACCAAACCGGCATATTATCTGCTCTAAAAGGAAACTAGCAGTTTCTTTAGCATCATCTTTCCTTGTTGCACGTGCTTCTAACCATTTTGTGAAGTAGTCAGTTGCTACAATGATGTAATGCTTTTGCGTAGTCGATGACGGAGTAATAGGACCCACGAAGTCTATTCCCCACTTCTCAAATGGAAGTATCACCATAATAGGGGTGAGTGGTCGTTTCCTATTCTCTCGACTATCATGTCGTTGGCAAATATCGCATCTCTTAACATACGCAAACGCATCCTGGAAGATGGCAGGCCACCAATAACCTGCTCTCAAAGCCTTCTGTGCTGTAAGTCGTCCAGCAAAATGGCCACCGCAAGCAGAATCATGGCACTCTTCCAAAATGAATGGCACCTCGTCAGGCATCACACATCGGCGATAGATGTCATCAACCCCTTGCCGATATAATGTACCTGCGATCAAGGTAAACTTTAACACTTGCTGCTTAATTTTCCTTTTCTCAGCCTTAGATAATTCGGATCCCGCCTCTCCCGTTGATAAATAATGCGTTATTGCAGCATACCAGGAGGGAATAGATGCCGTATCTATTTTAAATATCATCTCTATGTCACTACCTTCAGCCACAGATTCTTTCGGCTCCCCAAAGTCCACTAGACATTCCACGATGCCTTGCAACCTCGGTGGCTTACTCTTGATTTCATAATCAAATTCCTGCAAAGTGATCAACCACTTCGCTAACCGATCAGGCGGCTGTAACTTATTCATCAATAATCGAAGCCCCTCTGCCTTCGTGTAAAGCACGACTTTCTCATAGAGAATGTAATGCCTAAACTTCTTGGTCCCAAAGACCATCGCTAGACACAGCTTCTCCATGTAGGTGTAATTGATTTCGGATACCCCCAGCTTCCGACTAGCAAAAGCAATCGGGTGGTACCACTTCTCTTCCCAAATTTGGGCTAAACAGCAGCTGATACTATACATGGTGGCTGCTGAAAATATATAGAACACCTCACCTCTTTTAGGTGCTTTTAAAACGGGCGCTCTTGCTAGCTCTTGTTTCACGTCCTCGAATGCTACCTTACAAGGGTCACCCCATACAAACGAACAGCTAAAGGACAATAAATTTGTAAGAGGCAACGTTCTTTCTGCTAAGGCGTTAATGAATCTACGGTAGTAACCAACCGAAGACAGAAAGCTATGAACTTCTTTCGGAGTGCGTGGTGGACCCATGGCAACTATAACTTTCACCTTCTCGGGGTCTGTCGCAATTCCTACCGAACTGACCACATGGCCCAGCAATAGCCCATAAGGTACTCCAAAAGCACACTTCCGTGGGTTTAGGGCGATGCAAAATTGTCTGCAGCGCTCAAAGCATTTTCTCAAAATGATCAACTGCCTTTCTCTCACGGTGGCGGCCCCTAAGTCATCAATAAACACCCTCAACTCTTCCGGGGATATGTCACCGAATGTCTTATCTGCTGTTCGTTGCCACGAACCAGGCGCATTGCATAAACCAAAGGCCATCACATGGTACGCAAAAGTACCAAATACAGTGATAAAAGTTGTTTTCAACTTGTCCTCTTCTGCAATTGCCATTTGGTTGTATCCTGCAAAGCAATCCATAAACGAATATATCTCCCTACCCGCTAATTGATCCAAAATCTGGTCAATAAATGGTAATGGGTAGTAGTCCTTAACTGTCTGCTTATTCAGCTCCCTAAAGTCTACACATAAACGGATCTGATTATTCTTCTTCTTTCTAATCACAACTGGCGAACACCATTCCGTGTGTTGCACAGGAAAGATCAAACCCGCTTTTCGAAGCTTCTCTAACTCTTCAAACAGCCCGTCCCTCAATTCGAAAGGCATACGCCTTACTTTCTGCCGTACAGGACGACTGCCCTCTTTCAACGGAATTGTATGAACAGCAAGACTGGGAGGGATGCCTCTCAACTCATCATAACTCCAGGCAAAAATATCACAGAATTCCTGGATCAAGGCCACATAGTCCTCCCTTTCTGCTGTGCTGAGCATGGACCCTAATTTGATTGGCCGCGAATCATCAAGCGTACCAAGGTCTAGCTCGATAACATCTGCATCTCTTATACGATCTTGGGCCTCTATCGGCTCGTTCAAAGTGATCTGATAGATGTCCTCCGTGGTGGATCCCTCTTTGGACTCATCACTCGATGATGTCTCACTAGCAGATAAATCTTCTAATGTCTCCAATTCTGTAGAAGATAGAGGAGCTCTCTCACTCTGCGGGGACTCAAAATAAGCATCAACCACCACACGCTGGGCACCTCTGCCGAATATTAATCGACCGGCGGGTATATCCACTTGGCAATCCGCTTGCAAGATCCAAGGTCGTCCAAGTAATACTTGGTAACTTGGCCGCCTTGCAAAACGAATCACCCTAAAATCCAACATGCATTCTACATTTGCAACAGTGACATGGACCTTAGTAATGCAGCCTTTCGGCTGTCTCAAACTATCATCTGCCATTCTAAGAATTGTGGAAGTATCTTTCTGAATCGCAAGACCCAACCTTTCCATCAGTTCAGAACTCATAATGTTAACAGATGATCCTGTGTCGACAATGGCATAATCTACTAATATCCCATCGACATAGGCTGCAACCCTTGGGCAATGCTTCTCAGCATGCTCAAACCAGTCATCACCAACTCGCGCAATACCCAAAGGTTCTACGATGTACCCGGTACGTAGGATCTTTCTAAATTCCTTACGCACTCCTGGGGAAAGCTTAATAAGCTGTAGAAGATTCACATCCGGCTTGACTTCGCAAAGAGAGCTCGCCAAATCGAATTCATGATAGTTCGATAGAGCTCGCTTTTCACGCCAAACCATCCGCTCTTTAGGTCGCTGAACTGGCTTTATTGCCTCTTTCTTAACTTTCACCTTCTTCTTTGGTGCTTCCTTATCGGCTTTACTCTCTACGGGCTTCAAAGGTCCCCCTTCTAGGGCAGGATCCAAAACTTGTGTTCCTTTGTCACCTTGTTTAGGGTTTCCGTCGACAAGCTTATCCATGTCGGCTTCTCTACCCTTTTTACCTCTTGTAAGGACAGCTCGTAGATTAGAGGTTTCAGCATCATTAACGCGTACAGCCTCAATCAAACTAACCCCACTACCACTTGGTAGCTCTTCCACTGTAGTCTTTGGTCGTTGAAGTATTTGTTTAGGCCCATTTTCTGGCTGGGAATCATTTCCTTGAGCACGATGATTAATAGGCCCTGGTTGCCGACTACCCCGCTGGAGAGAACTGATCTTACTCCAGCAAGTAGCCGCTAGATGGCCGGATTTTCCACAAATATCGCACTTAACATTTGGGCAATTTCTTGGATAGTGCTGCCCGCCACACCATTTGCAACTAAACCTCGACGGCGCACCCTCTTCTGGGTATCTACTTCCTATCAAATTTTGTTGTTTTTTAAGGAAGTTGACATCAACAGCTATTTGTCGATACTGCTCCGTAATCATGTCGGTATAATGCTTCATCATGTCCTTAACCTCGCCGAGAACATTGGAAGAACTCGACTCATAGCCTTGGTCATTACCATGTCGCTCCATCGGCCTAACAATCCGATTAGGCACAGGCTGTTGAGCTAGAGGCATGGTATTAGAATTGACCGCCTGGCCTCCACCACTTGGAGCCATTTGGCTGCCCGTAGGCATCGATATGCTAGGGGGAGCTGGTAATAAAGGAACATTCTGCATCATGTTTCCTCTCCCATTAGGGTTAGCCATCGCTATCCCTTGGCCACTACTGCCATTGGCCATTGCCACATTATTTCCCAATACTAAACCCATATTCGAATTGCCACGAGAAGCATAGGCTGCTTGTAGTCGGGATTCCACCTCTTGTGCTCGTGTAATGGCAGTATCTATATCCCCCAAGGGGACACTACTCAACTGCAATTGGATATTGAAGTCCAACCCATGTAGGAAATATTGCAATTGGGCAGCTGCGGGGATAGGAATAGAGGTGTCCAACTTACGGAAGACCTCTTTTATCTTCTTCGCATAAGCACGAATATCCTCGTGTGGATCTTGGCGGGTCACGTTGAGTACACGCAACCAATATTGCCCACCCCTTTCAGGGGCAAACTCCCTTCGAAAAGCTCCATAAAATGCATCAATGTTCAATATGGTTCCGGCTTCTAAACCATGATACCATATAGCGGCTCTTCCTTTGAGAGTCATATTGAAGAACATCATTAAATGCCCTTCTTCTTGAATGCGACAGTTAAACATCAGCTTTTGAAACTCCCTAATGTGGAGTTCCGCATCTTCCTCAACTAACCCATTAAAAATGGGTAGCGGGTAACCTAGAGCCGGAAAATCCGTCGTTCCTGCTGGAATTGCAATAGGCTGCGCCATGACGTGGATTGGATTTGCACTAGGAATAGGGAACGGTGGGGTTACACCTCCCGCAATTGACGTGGACTGGCTTATGGCAGGAAGGGGAGCACTAGAGCTTCCACCTTCTCCTAACTTACTGCTTGGGGTCCTAAGACCACTAGATCCACTCCCTCGTAAGGGTTCAGCACTGCTACGCTTAGGGGAATATCTCCTAAAGATTTCAGCACGTCGCCTAGCTCTCTCGTCTCTTTCCTGCTTTTGGATTTTTGCTAGACGATGCTTATCAATAAATAACGGATCGATCTCAGTATCCTTTGGCATAAACTGCTAGTTGGTCCCTAGAAAACCAGGATTCGAGAACCGCCACTTTTAAGCGGCTCCCGGCAGACGCACCACTGATGGACCTAAAAACGGGCCGGCACTGGCTCATGCACTAGCCGGACCTCGTCACTATGCGCAAGACAACCCCTCGGCCTCGCGGCCACGAGCGTCTATCAAAATCTCTGCCTTCCTAAACATTGCGTTTGTAATACGTTGTAGTCCAATTGATCCTAACCCAATATTGCTCCTCAGAGGGAGTCCCTTTCACATAGCCAAAAGGCTCGAATCACATACACATGGGGTTCCTCCTACGGCTGAATGCCGTCAACCCTCTGCGACTCTCCTACACCTTGGGGATTGGCCCCTCGATGCGCCGCTCAACATTTAGACATTTCGCACAAACGTCGCTCGAGGTACCAAATAAACGTATCCAGGAATGTACCATTGTCCTTACTTAACTTCCCCTTTAGGATCCCACGACTAGCCTACAGCATAGGAACCTCACACTCTCAACGGTGGGTCACAGGCCTACTGAAAACAATTGCTATGCATATCCAGGAGCTGACTCTGATACTTTTAATTTCCTCTAAATGATCATGCAAAGAGGTGGATGCCTAGTGCTCAAACATTTAAAAAAAAACCAGCAGCGTGCAAGTGCAAAACATCTCTTTCATGCTTTTCTTTCTAACCGCTTTGTGCTTCGCTGCAACACCTAGCACCGAAGTGATCTTCGTGCTACTAGGTTTTAATTTTTATCATTATTATTCCGTCTTAGATGCAATGCATATAAAATCAGCAAATTATTTCTCGTGCTCAATGACATTTAACCATTTTTTCCACAACTCTACCCTTCCCCGTTGATAGTGCATCATTGCATTCATTTCTTTCAGGGTTTCCTTGTCATTTTATGTGGAGAAAGGAAGGAAACACGCACTAAAACATATAAACAAGGCTGAACTGAAGCATAACTTCATGCCCCAGCCTTGCTATACATCAACAAACATACATCCTATTTTTCTATATTTTTCGTAGCCTCAAATGTATTTTTTCCCTATTTTTCAAGGGTTTTTTATCATTTTTCCCCATTTTCTTCATTTTCTTGTATTTTTTAAATTGCTGAAAATGAAAACCAGTTTGTGGGCTGTGGCCCTTAGTTCATTTGCAACAAAATTGAAAGATTAGTTGATGTGTATCGACGGTTTTCCCCATTTATATGCCCAAAACCCTTGTTTTTCCCCATTTTTCATGCATTTTCGGGTTTCTTGACATTATTTCGGGCCATGAAATGCATGTTTTTCATAATTTCTGGTTATAAACAGTAAGAACTCAGAAGAATCAGCAGCATAATCAAATCTTAGTCCATATGAACGGCATTCCATCAATCAAAAGCATAAAACACTAAATTTTCTTTGTAAATTTTTTGGTTTACCGCTTAAACGCGTGTTTCGGGTTTTGTGTCCATGGCTGTAGATTTGGAAAACAGCAACACTTCATGTCCAGCAACATCACAAATCACCATTCTCAGCCCGTGTAGCAATCCGGTCCATGCCGGGCAAGTCTCCATCATTCTTTCTTCATTGCTCCTTCCCACACATGAACTGCCTCTTAGAAGAGAGAGAGGGAGGAGAGAGAAAGACTAGAATCAGAAATTTCAAACCAGGCCATCATTCCACGGGCGAAGGGCGGCGATAGAGTCTGCATACGGAGGGGATTCACTGCCAATGATCACTCGGGGGGGTTGTGTGCAGCAGGCATGTTGCCTCCATCAAGATCATGGCGCATTTTTCGACGCATCCTGGCGTTGATCTTCTCCATGATTTGTTTCATCCATGCTCTCCCAAACTTTCATGTGACATTAAATTTTGGGCCCCAAAGGTCATGCCCACTTTGGCAAAAAATAAGTCCACCTTTTCAAATCTTGACCGGTTTGTGGCCTTTCCCCCGTCCGGACTCGGAATCGAGCTCTGAAAAATCCTGGGCGTCCGGCTTAGCATCCCGCATTGGCCAGTAGCTTGTGTCAACCCGCACGACTGTCTGAAAAATTATGAAAAATCAACAAGTGTCGCTCGGGCGCCTTTAAAGCACTTTGGCGCTTAAAATCGTCCTAGATCGAGCCGCCGCCTTTGACAGTGAATATTTTTCCCTTGATCTTCATAATTTTTAGCTATTTTTAAGCACTTGCCGTCTCCTAAATTCCGCTCTCAAAACCTCAAAGTTGGAGCAAAATGGTAATGTCTCAAAACCCTGTATAATTCTTGTGATCTATGTATGCTTAGGTCTCTTTTGAGATGAGAGGAAGTCCTCTGCATCCACACTCGCAACCTTTCTTTCTTCGAGTGCAAGAGGAGGCTGAACTTCTACTCCAAGCAGAGATGGAGCTCGCCGAACTTGAGTAAGAGAAGAAGGGTAGAAGATCCACAACATCTCCAATCAGTCACTAGGTCAAAGAAATAGACTCCGAAGAGAACTGTAGTGATGAAGAGGCCCTATTCCTTCAAGAGGCTGATGCTAAACTTGCAATGTTTGAGTCAAGTTCAAAACAGTTAAATGATCACAATATTGCACAAACCATCGGAACAGCCACTAGCCCAAGATCATCATTTTCCAAAGTTATAGTAGTTGAGCAGCAAATAGCAACAGGCACTACAGAGTCATAAGAGCTAGATGACATTGAAGATGAAGATGCATTTATAGCCAGAGTAACTAAGGAAATTGAAGTAGAGGAGCGAAGAAAGGGCAAAGTTCTAGATGATGGAGAGAGGTCACAAAGAAGAGCTATTCTTATAGTAATGCATCCTACCCATACATAAACTTCAGCTCCACAATCAAGTATGTAGCATTTGTTTGATTCCAGCAATGCCTTGCTCAAAGGTGAAGCATCTACAGGGTTCAACTGCCCCTCTTCAACACTATAAAGCTTTGCAGAAGAGGATTCATCTACAAAAACATCTTCATTTCCTTCTCTGTCACATCCCCAAGCCTTATCAGCTCCTATTCCAAGTAGTACGGACCTTGTGGACCTAGAAAGCCTTCGATTGATCAGCCTAAAGGCCACTTGACTTCCTTCTGGGGAAGTGGAGAAGGAGAAGCATCCAAATTGTTGACCACAAGAGAGTAGTTTATAGCTGGTATGAATCAGAAGAACAGCATGGTCCAGAAAGAGCAATGATTCATCAAGGTCCAGAAAGAGCAATGATCCAGGTACATTATGCCAGACACTTGATGCAGCCAAGAACCTTGAGCTCATGCGTGAGATGATCAGAAACATAGATCGTGAAATGAGCAACATTGAAGCACACGTGATGGATTCAATATGCTAAGGCACATGTGTGAGACAGTGGAGGGGCCTTCACTGATGCCACGACAACAGCAGCTCAAATCGTTGCTCCAAATACAGTGCCACTTCCTAATCCTTGGAATCCGACTCAGACTGCTACCAATACGGGGAATGGTATAGCAACTGGGCAGGCCGATACATGAAAAAATACATTGGCAGAAAGCCAGGTCAAAATCTTCCTCTTAACCGGTCTATCCTGCAAGATGATGAGCTTCCCACAGAATGGCAAGGTGCGATGGATGGGGAGGCAGAAAGTCAAGTCGGTAATCCACAGAAAATCCACCTCTGCTCACGATTTTGTGGTCAATCCTACCAAGGTCATCAACCTTTCATGGAAACCCAGAGCCTTTCTTTACAAGGGTTTCTTGACGGACAAAGAGTGTGACCATTTAATTAGCTTGGTTAAGAAAACTTTGCAGAGGTCTGCAGTTTTAGACAATGAGGCAGGGTGTTCTGAGTCAGGTTTGGACAAGCTCTTCAGACTTCTCCGCCTGGCCTCTTCTGCAGCAACTTGATCTCTGCAGGACTATTTGCTTTAGTTGCTCAATGCTCTCTTCAACATTTGAACCTGCTAGCTGCTACTGTGGTTTATGGCTACAAGGATGGTTTCCAAACTCCATGACCTTCTCTTTCGTGACTTCGCACCATAGGCAAGACTCCATTGTTTCCAAGAAATGTCAAGAGGAGGAAGAAGAAGGGGAACTTACCCTTGAAAAGTAACCTCAATTAATCTTTAATTGAGCCTCTTTCCATAGCTTGTATGGAGTCCAAGAAAGCTGCCAGCACCTTGTGGTACTCCATATATTTTCCTTATAGCTCCTGTACCGGTTTGACTAGGGTTTCTCTTTCTTTCGTTTTTGAAAACTATAACTAGATGTGAGGAAGGAGAGAGAAGACTGGATTAAAGACTGAAGCTTTGATACCACTATAAGAGAGAGGATAGGAGAGAGAGAAAGAAGAGAGAGAGGGACTGCAGAAGAGAGAGAGAGGTGCAGGAAGAGAGAGAAAGATTGTAGAGAGGAGAGAAGGAGAGAGAAATGGCTGTCAGCCACCATGGAAGGACAGGAGAGAAGGTGAAGAAGGTGAAAGGACAGATGTATATTAAAAATTGGTACCATGCCAATGTCCTTCACACCTTTTATACCTAGGTCGGTGTGACACTAAGTATTTCCCTCCATTACAATATCTCTCTCATACACACACACACACACACTCTGTGTGTGTGTGTGTGTGTGTGTGTGTGTGTGTGTGTGTGTTTCTTGCTAGGATTAAAAATCATAGAGAATAAGGATTTCTCCCTTAAGCCTTAACAAAGGCCTAAATAGCCTTAGTAAGGCTATTTATTGCTCCCCCCACTTTGGCTACAGCCACTATTACTTTGAACTCACCCTTTCATCTCTTAGTGATACTTTTAAAGATGATTTTCATTTGTGTAGTGATGAGAGGCTTTGGAGGTATCAATCAGAGTGTGTAATGATTTTAAGATCATGGTGGTAGTAGTGATTAGACAACATTTAGACTTATTTTATCTTTTAAAAAAAAGAAAATTTAAAAGGTTACTTAAGCCTCTAAACTCCCCTCTCCCAAGCGTTAGTTCACATGGGGGAGGAATGTTACGAGACATGCCTCATCAATCATTACTAGATTGAATTTGTGTCTATAGCTATATATATTATGAATAGGACTTTTATTATTCTAGTGCATGATGTGACACTAGAGGAGATGCTTACTGGCAAAAAACCAACTTTATCTCATGGTAAAGTATTTGGACACATTGCATATGCATATATACTTGATGAGTCAAGAAATAAGTTGGATCCAAAAGATGAAAAGTATGTATTTATTAGCTATTCCCTTGAAGAAAAGGGTTACAAGTATTATAACTTATTTATGTGCAAGATAAGGGTAAGCAAGGATGTGGTATTTGATGAGATAAGTGAAAATGGGCAAGAGGGGAGAGAGTGAAGAGATCAAGAGCACATACACAAAATAAATGGAGGCTTGAGCACACAAAGAGATAGAGCTGAAATCTTCTTCTTCTTCTTCCACACAAAATAACTAAGTCTACAACATGATAAACAACTAATATGAAAGTACACAACATATGTACATGTGTTCACTAAGTGTGAATACACTAAGAAGAGGTGGCACAACTAATGTGCCATAACCACATGGGTGTAGTCCAGTTGTAGAATCACTAGCATATCCTCACATGGATTACATAACATGCTAGTGAATAATATCATCCCACATCACCAAGGCACGTGGTGGATGCCAACTCATGTAGAGCTCGATATCTCAACACTCTCCCTTGAGCTCAGTATGAGCTCATGAACTCTAAGCATAGTCCTAAAGTGTCGAAGCTTCTTAGCTCCCAAGGCCTTGGTAAAATTATCAACAAATCAATATCTCAACACTCTCCCTTGATCTTAGTATGAGCTCGTGAACTCCAAGCATAATCCTAAAGTGTCAAAGCTTCTTAACTCCCAAGGCCTTTGTAAAAGTATCAACAACTTGATTCTCTCTGTTGACATAAACCAAGTCAATATCACTTGCTAGAACTTTCTCTTAAATGAAATGGTAATGGACCTCTACGTATTTGGTTTATGCATGATAAATTGGGTTCCTAGCCGATTGAATGCTCGGGGGGAGAGTCACCTTATAGAATCCATCTATATAACCTGCTTTTAAAGGATGCTTTAAAATCCCATTTTTAAAATTTTTACATAATTTTACATATCCCTTTTGTGAATTTTGAAGGAAATAGTTATATCCCTTCTATAAATCTAAAACTCAAAGAGAAGGTGCATATTCATGGCCCTTTTTGTACAATTTAAATTAAGACATGGTCAATCAAATTTTAGAGTGGAAAATTGTACTTAGATTTTGCATTGATCTTTCATCTATTGGAAACATGGAATGCTTATTACTGACCCCTTGTAGTTTCATCCTACTTAGAGTTTTACTCTTTTACCAACATGGCGGTTTCCCTCTCGCGAGGTGGATCTTCAAGCATCTCTCAATGCTGCTACAAAAGTTGATTCTATGGTAAGGTAAGGCAAGGCAAGGAGTTGCTTAGATAGAGGGAAGGAAAGTTAATGCCGTGTTGATTGCTTCAAGTGTGGCTAGAAGTTGCGAATTGAGAGGAGATGGTTGAGATGGCCTCCTCTTCTCTCAAAGCTTTTGTGTCCTATTGTGTATGATTAGGTTTTTCCTTTATTTCTTTTTCATATGCAGTAATCTTGTAGCATAGCTAGCTTGTTTCTTATTTTGACCCAATTCATGTTTATACTTCCAAATCAATTTTATATCCTTCATCTGCTTGATATGATATTTATCATGTAATTCCCTCTCTACTAATGCCATTTTAGAAAGAAACTTATGAGTATTTAATGGAAACTAGTTTGTCTAAAGTTGCAGGTCAATCTACATATAAATTACAAAAAAAGGAATTCATAGTAGTGGCCTAACATAGTCCAATAGGTCCAACAACATTGAAGCACAATATCTTATAGACCAAATAACTGTAAAATATTACACGGCGCAGCGAACAGAATCTGAGAAAGAGATAGAGAGTACACAACAGATAAGAGGAGAATCAGTAAATTCTTTAACTCCAAACAACTGATACAAAGATGGCTCTGTCCACCCGTGCGCTTCCACTGAGTGAAGCTTAGATGGCGATCTAGACAGAAGATAGGTGAAGAGCTTAAGGCTAGCTGGAACAACAACTCTGACTGGGTGAAAGATGAGTGTAAGATGGCTGCGAAGGGGTTTAGCTTTTATAGCCCGTGAAGGTCGTTAGGTCGGCCTGCTGACCGACCTACCATATGAGCCTCCACTAGTCGGCCAGGGAATATTCCAGGGAATATTCCCTTTACCATCGGGCCGGGGGCGCTGCCCCCGGACCCCACAATAGGGGCCCCTTTTAACTCCCTTACTACGCAACTCAATGCAATGTGCCTCGAGTTGCTACCAGCTTAACCACTCTGTCTAACCCAAAGATTAGACCCACAATGGTCACCTTTTTGCCATCCGGTCACATAGACCTCATCTGATATACAAGTCAGGACTCCACCAATGTCCGGGCTCACACTTGGCTTCTCCTCATAATGGGGGCCTTACAACTTTGAGCACCATGGATCATTGGTAGTACCTAATGAGGGTGGGGCATTGATCATATCTAACACCCCCCCTCAATGTCCACCCATAAGTGAACTATCTCCTCGGCCCAATGCCGAGTCTGTGAAGATGAACTTGAAGCAGATCCTTCGTAAGTGCTTTGGTGAAGATATCTGCTCCATTCTCCTCTGTTGGACAGTAGACCAATTCCACTATCCCATCCTCCATCAAATCACGCACATAGTGATACTGGATCTCTATATGTTTGGTGCGTGCATGAAACACTGGATTTTTGGCAATGGCGATGCAACTCTGATTGTCACATCTCAGCACAGTTGGTTCTTCATCCTGCACTCCCATATGCCATAGAATCCTTCTCAACCATACGGCCTCACATGCAGCAAAACAAGCTGCCTTGTACTCTGCTTCGGTAGAAGACAATGCCACTGTTGGTTGCTTCTTACTAATCCAAGAGAAAATTCCTGAACCCAAAGAGAAACAATAACCAGAAACTGACTTCCTGGAATCAATGTCTCCTGCCCAATCTGAGTCACAGTTCCCCACAAGAGAAGTTCCGAAACTGTATGTGATACCATAGTCAAGAGTTTTCTTCAAGTATCTGAGCACCCGCATCCCAGCCTTCCAATGACTCTCATGAGGTTTGTTTGAGAACCTGCTCAAAACACCAACAGCAAAACTGATATCTGGTCTGGTGTTACACAAGTAGATTAGACTGCCGACCAACCTCCTATACCTCCCAATGTCTGCTAGTGCTGATGTATCCTCAACGGATAACTTTACATTCACCTCCATAGGTGTAGCTATCTCCTTGCACTCGGTCATGCCAAATGCCTTCAAGATCTCCCATGCATACTTCTTCTGAGAGATGAAGATCTTTCCTGGCTCTTGCCAGACTTCAATCCCCAAACAATAGTGCAGCAAGCCCAAGTCTGTCATTTCAAACTCAAAACTCAAAGCCTTTCGAGTTTGGTTGATCATATCTTCATAGTCACCTGTAATAAGAAGGTCGTCCACATATAGGACAATCACTACAGACTTTTTACCATCCCTGTAAACATACAAGTTAGCATCTGAGGCACATCTTTTGAAGTTTAGGTTTAAAAAGAACCTATCTATCCGCTGGTACCATGCTCTGGGGGCTTGTTTCAGCCCATACAATGCCTTCTTCAGTTTACACACTTTGTTCTCAGAATGGGGGGCCTCAAACCCTGGTGGCTGAGCCACGTACACCTCCTCCTTGAGGTCACCATTTAAGAACGCTGACTTAACATCCATTTGGTACACTGGCCACTTCTTGTGGGCAGCCACTGCAAGTACCGTGCGAATAGTGGTCATTCTGGCAGTTGGGGCAAATGACTCTTGAAAATCAAACCCTTCAACTTGTGAAAATCCTTGGGCAACCAGTCTAGCTTTGTACTTTTCTAAGGTACCATCAGCCTTGTACTTTACCTTCCAGATCCACTTGGTGCCAATAATCTTCCGCTTTGCTGGCCGATCCACTAGCACCCAAGTGTCATTCTTCATTATGCTGTCATACTCCGCCTGCATAGCAGCCTTCCATGATGGATCTGCAAGTGCTTCTTCTAAGTCAGTTGGCTCCTTTACTTCTCTCATAATCTCAACCATCAAGGCCATGTTGACTATGTGAGCAGAAGCCCTCCTTTGCTCCTCTATTCTCTGAGACCTCCTTGGTCCGTCTGCCTTCTCCTCAACAGATGCAGGCATAGGATTATTGTGGTCATAGAGCTGCTTCACCCAGCGCGGCAATGGCTTTTCCGGTGGGGTGATGTCAGGTTGGTGAACTTTTTCCTCATCATCTGAAGATGATGCTTCCTCCTCCTTAAGGATAGGGATAGCTCTCGGGACAGGTTCATAGTGGACTACTTCTTCGCTTGATGATAAAGTGGAAGACCTTGCCTTCTCCTCCTCCACTGTATGCGGCTCCTCCTTGAACACCACATCACGGCTCGCGATGATCTTCTTTGCCTCTTGGTCATATAACTTGTAAGCCTTCTGCTCATCACTATAACCCAAGAAGATACATTTTCTGCTTTTTGGTTGTAACTTGTTTCTCTTCTCATCTGGAACATGTGCATAACATTCACATCCAAAAATTCTGAAATGTGAAACAGATGGTTTCTTACCAGTGTAAGCCTCATGAGGTGTTTTTCCCTTGAGAGCCTTTGTGTAGCTCCGATTTAGAATGTAGACTGCAGTATTAACAGCTTCAGCCCAAAAATGGTTAGGCAATCCCTTGCCCTTTAGCATGCATCTTGCCATCTCCACAATGGTACGATTCCTGCGTTCCACAACACCATTCTGCTGAGGTGTGTGAGGCGTCGTCAATTGACGCTTGATCCCTTTGCTCTTGCAAAAGCCTTCAAACTCCTTTGAGTTGAACTCACCACCACCATCTGTTCTAAATTTCTTCACACTTTTCCCTGTTTCATTCTCAACAAGTATTAGCCATTCTTTAAACTTACCAAAAGCTTGAGCCTTATCACGAAGGAAGTACACCCACATCTTCCTACTGTAGTCGTCGACAATCAACATAAAATAAGAAGATCCCCCCAAGGCCTGTGTAGGCATCTTACCACACAAGTCAGCATGCACCAACTCTAGAGGAGCATGTGCTCTATTCTTGCTTTCTTGTGGAAATGCCTTTCTCTGTTGCTTGCCCATCATACAAGCTTCACATGGTTCCTTCAATTCAGTTATTGTAGGTAGGTGAGCAACCATACCTTGCTTTTGCATCTCCTTCAATACTGCAAATCCGATGTGTCCAAACCTTTCATGCCAAAGCTTACTTGTGCCCACTCCAGCGGTGGCTGTAAGAGCACTTAGCTCATACAGGTTGTTCCTCCTTTCTCCTTTGCCAACAATTGTGCCAGCACTATCAATAATTTCTGCACCTGTCTTCTTGAACCTCACTTCATGACCAAGATCAGTTATGGCAGCAACTGATAAGAGATTTCTTCTGATTTCGGGAACATACAACACATTTGAAAGCTTTTTGACTTCACCATTTGCAGCAACAAAAGAAATAGTACCTGTGCCCGCAGCAGGGCATTTAGCATCATTTCCAACCGTCACAGTGATGGATTCTTGTAGAGGCTGCATAGAACTGTATAGACCTTTCTTGTTGGTCATGTGACGGGAGGCCCCACTATCCAACACCCAAGAGTCAGTGGTAGATTCTTCTTGCGCCGAGGAGCACACTTCCTCAATGGTCGCCATGAATAATTCCAACTCTGCTTCAGCCGTATTGGCTGTCTCTTTCCCTTTAGTTTTAAGGGTACCATTCTTTTCATCTGCCTTCTTGACACGACAATCTGCAATCGCATGTCCTTTCTTCTTACAATAGAAGCACTCTCCTTGAAACTTCTTCTTGCCGCCCTTTTTCTTTTTGTCACCATCATTTTTGGTGGAGGAAACACCTTTGCCTTTTGCATTGGCAGAGAATGCAGCATCTCCATTGTTGCTTCCTTCTCGGGCTTTCAGCCTCAACTCCTCCTCCATTAATAATGCACAAAACTCCTCAAAAGTCAAAGCTTGAGGTCTCACCTGAGTATTAAGGGCAGTTACTAGTCCATCAAACTTTTGTGGACAAATCCGAAGACACCTCCGAGCTAGCTCTTCGCTAGTCTTTTGTATCCCAGCGCCAGCCATCTGGTCGCGCAGATTCTTAATCCGAGTGATGAATGCTTCAACCGTCTCTCCTTCAGCAAACTTCTCCGCTGCTAGTTGATTCTCCAAGTTTTGAATCCTTGTTTGGTTTCGTGTTTCATACTGACTCCTTAGTACATTCCAAGCCTCTGACGCTTTGGTTGTATGCTGAATCAGAGTCAAAACACTGTCAGAACAGCTTGTAACTAAGGCACACAATGCATCTGCATTCCTTCGTTTCCAAGCTCGTAGAAGATCTGCATTCGGAGGAATCATCACACTAGGATTTGATGGGTCGGGGATAGGCTGTGGTTCTGCGTCAGTCCCCAGCACAGTCTCCAGAAGCTCATAAGAATCAAGGATAGTTGTAATTTTGAACTTCCACAAGGTGTAGTTTGTACCATCTAACTTGCCTTCGCTGAAGGTTGGTGGACGAATCCTTAGTGTTTGAATAGCCGGTACAGCAGCACCACCTCCTGCACCGCTTCCTGATGCACCAGAACTGCTTCCCGGAGTCGACATCGTTTCTCTTTGCTGTTGAAGCCTTTGCCTCTTGCACTCTCTCCGATCTCTAGAGCCCCCTGGGCTCTGATACCATGTAAAATATTACACGGCGCAGCGAACAGAATCTGAGAAAGAGATAGAGAGTACACAACAGATAAGAGGAGAATCAGTAAATTCTTTAACTCCAAACAACTGATACAAAGATGGCTCTGTCCACCCGTGCGCTTCCACTGAGTGAAGCTTAGATGGCGATCTAGACAGAAGATAGGTGAAGAGCTTAAGGCTAGCTGGAACAACAACTCTGACTGGGTGAAAGATGAGTGTAAGATGGCTGCGAAGGGGTTTAGCTTTTATAGCCCGTGAAGGTCGTTAGGTCGGCCTGCTGACCGACCTACCATATGAGCCTCCACTAGTCGGCCAGGGAATATTCCAGGGAATATTCCCTTTACCATCGGGCCGGGGGCGCTGCCCCCGGACCCCACAATAGGGGCCCCTTTTAACTCCCTTACTACGCAACTCAATGCAATGTGCCTCGAGTTGCTACCAGCTTAACCACTCTGTCTAACCCAAAGATTAGACCCACAATGGTCACCTTTTTGCCATCCGGTCACATAGACCTCATCTGATATACAAGTCAGGACTCCACCAATGTCCGGGCTCACACTTGGCTTCTCCTCATAATGGGGGCCTTACAACTTTGAGCACCATGGATCATTGGTAGTACCTAATGAGGGTGGGGCATTGATCATATCTAACAATAACAAGCAAGATTGATAGAAATTTTGAAAGTACAAGCATGAATGAAATAACAATAGCATACCTAGAGTAGCAAATCTAAAAAGCAACAAGAATAATAAGATTTTATTTCTTGGCAATAACTATAGACCTAGAACTATAGACAATAGTATTCACAATAGCAAGTTTGTTTGCTACAATAGTAGTAAGATGCATAAAAGTAATATTTTATATCAATTTGACATCTTAGAACTGCAAGCATTTAGAGCATGTAGATTTGAAGGCGGTAGCACAAAGTATAACTAAGACTATCTCTAGCAAATCTGTCATGATATACAAGGATGTTAAACCAATTTATGATTGAACACTTGCTTTGAAGCATTGTTATAGAAAATATATAGAAAGTATGCTCATTGTTTTTCTTTAAAGATGACTTGTCTTTATTGAAGTAAGAGGATTGCATATACCATCACCTTATACATAATTATACAAAAAGATGGAGTTTTTTTATTGATCTAAAGTCACCACTCTAAATACATGCTCTCCATGACAAGAGATTGAATGCATATCTCAAGGAGTTGGACTGCAAGATTTTAGGTTTAATCCAACATGGATAGAGGTAGTCATAGTCAACTTATATGTTTTGCCAACCTATCTATAGCCTGAGTCATAATCATTATTGTTTTGTATTTGATGAGATTGTAATTATTTCAATATACCTATTTTCTTCACATATAACACCTCAAGAATTGTTGGTTACATTACATATAGCAGAAGATAATAGATTCAACAGAGGAAGAAGTTCTTGAAGAGAACTTTATTCCCACAACCAAGACTAAAATTATAGTAATTCTAAACCAAGGTTAGGAGCTATATAGCAAAACACAAATGTTGATTTCCTAGAGAATGGTTATCAATACACAATTGGAAGTCACAAAAATTCAAAATAAGGTCATGAGTGAATCTGAGATGGAGTAGTAGGTGGGCAACTAGATCTGCCCCAAAAACACAGCTCGAAGATGATGGAACAGGGCACCAAAATTAAATAGCACAAGAGAGTATCCTCTATTTGTTGGGGTGCAAGCAATAATGGAGAGGCTAAATAATGAAGAAGAGAATGATGGAATAAGAGATTATGATCTGATGGATGGATGATGAATGAAGTGTGTGCCCTAATTATAAGCATTGAATAGTCTTGGGTAGTAACCTGAAATATGGGTACCCAAGATTTTTGAGGCTTTAAGTATGAAACCAAATGGAAATTAAGGAAGTATAAATTCATTTAATGATTGGATTTCTCAACAAGATAAGGGTATTTCCCAATAATGCAACAAAAATAGAAAGAAATTTGAAAACACCATATTAGAGAATTTGGGAATCTCCCAAGTTCCATTTTCAAATAAGGGGTAAAAATTTGGCCATGTGGCTAAATCTTAACCCATCCTTCAAAGTGGGACTTGGAAAGCCAATCTACATAGTAATTAGGGTAGACTGCACTTTCAAGTAAGGGGACAAGATTTGATCATGTGGCCAAATATTAACTATATTGGGAATTCCCAAACTATATGAGAATTTCCAAATTCCCTAGTATAGTGTTTGAAGGTGTTGCCAAATCCACAAACTTTGTTTACCTTCTCTAATAATGAAGAGGATCTTTAGCTCTCTAAGCATCTCTACTCTGATACCATGTCAAGGAAAATCATGGTACACCATACACTTATACCATATAAGAGAGAGAGAAAGGTTTGTGGGAGAAACACAATAGTGTATGGTAAATGCTAAGAAAAAAAATAGAAAAGAAGATTATGAATAAAAAATGATGAACACTAAATCATGTTGAATGAATCATCCTAATACAATGGAGAAAAGAGATGACTATAATACTCTAATTGATCAAGCAATAGCACCTAAAGGGAATTTGTACTATGAAGGGAGAAAAAAACATTCCTCAAGTGTTGTCTGAGTAAAGAAGATGATAAGTAGCAATCATCGTGTGCTCTAGAGGGTGTAAATCAATAGGGAAGCCTACTATGACAGCAGATGCAGTTGTAGTATGGTCTACACAATCTGATGTCGCCAACATGTAAAAGAAGATTGCCAGTCAATTGGAGGTGGAGTGGTAGTAGCTAGAATCCCAGATCTGCTATAAAAATGCAGGCATATCTTCCCTTAAAGGTTGATATTATTTATTGCTAATATAGTACTAGGACACCTTAGTAATAAGTGAATGAAATCAGTAGACATATAGCATCGACTATTACTCTTTTTTTAAAAACCTAAATCATTGAGCCCATAAACGCTACTAATCTAACTGCACAACAATAACAAATAAAAAGGTCCACACCAATGGTTGGATCTAGAAACTAGGCAAACAACTAGCTAGGATAGTTAATGTACTCTAGAGAGAAGAATCCAAGTAGAATACATATTCTAGATCCAAACCTTTCAATGTTTTTGATTTCATGTGCTTCAACTCTAACCCTGAGAAGAACCCTTTAGATCAAATCTTGTGTGCTAGGTAGAACAACTACATTTTGATCTAACAATAAGTTTGCACCACTACTGGGGCTAACTTGAACTTATATAGAGAAAGTACCATTTAAAGAGCAAAGAAAAAAGCAAAAAGAGTAAAGAGCAAAACAAAGACCAGAAAGAGCAAAAAGGGAAAAACCAGGATGCTTTGATAAAGGGTATTACAAATATTGATGTTGTACATGATATACATGTTTTACTTGATAAGGATGTATAGACTAAAGATGTTGTGATTGAAAGTGTAGATGTGCTATAGAGCTTGTGGATGAAAATGACACAGTGCTAGTATATGCAGATAATGTATTGTGAGAGGGTATACAGGATACATATGCCTTGTCCAATGCTTTACCTATACAAACAAAGGATACATTGACTTGGGATGTAAATGAGATGGATGCTTTGTTGATTTTTTATGGGAAGGAATCAAAATGCTTGTGGGAAGTTGAAGATGCAAATTATGTAGGATATATAGTATCTAGACAAGTTGAAGATGCATGTGACAAAGAAAGGGTAGGTGAATACTTGTCACCAATATTTATTCTATGCATGGTAAGCAAAGCAGGATGATAAAATGAAAAATACCATATATTTGTGTATGTGATCATGGACAGATTGAATGCTTGATTATGGAGGAGGATACAAATATTTAGATTTATAATCCAGGAAAACACTTTCATGAGGTCAACTTATGCAAGAAGATAAAGTTGAATTTTGAACTTGATGGTCTTCATGTGCTGCTATGTGTGACATGCAAGAAGTATGGACTATGATAAAGTGTTTGGTTTGTATGTATGACTTAATGGGAAATTATGACGTGGCCATTTGACCTAGGAGGAGGTAAGCATGTTGATGCAGTTGACAATATAGGGCATATTTAGTATTTTAAAGCTAGTGTTAATAAAAGAGGTTCTAATGGTAACTAACACATCTAGATTGAGCTTTTACACCTAACAAAAAGGCCTACCAAGTTGGTCAATAACTCAGTTATTATGTTGAAGACTTAGTTCACACTGTTAATGTCTATAGTGGATTGTGCATGGGAAAAGTGAGTTATAGGCTATGCATATTTTTTTGGGGGTCGAAACTTTTAGAATTTGATCCTAGTATCTTCACAAAAACTATAGATAACCTAGGATACATTTTTTCTTCAAAAAGATTAGTGATATGAATTATGATTCAAATCTTATGAGTAGTTTTGTACACGGTAGTCTTGATGGACATTTTTTAGAGAAAAGAGAGACAAATTCTAATGGATGCAAGGTATTGATTGAGGATACCTATACTATGATTTTGATCACCATGATTGATTTGAGGGAATGGATGAGTCCTTCAAGATGGTATAGAGAAAAAAAACCTCATTCTTTTACTCATTTATTCTTTGTATCAAGCATAAAGCTTGAAGCTTTTGCTGTAGAGGCGGGTTACATGCTTTTGAGAAGGTAAATCTGAGAATTGCAAGGAACATCTATCAATAAGGACAGAGATCATCTATGCAAGGTCTAGGTAAATACTTAAATGAGTTATTATAGAGATATTACATGTATGCAGTGATTTATCGTGATCTTAGGTACCTTATGCTTGTCAAGAGTCACTCGAAATACACTCCTTGAGTTGATAGATCATCTTGAGTTTACCTACAGTAGCAAGTTTAAAGAGCAAGAATATTGGGTAGCTTTGGGGTCTTCTTTGATAGGTTTTGCATGTGTATTGGTCTTTATTTAGAAGAGAGTGCGATAATGAGAAATTATGATGTGGCCATTTAACCTAGGAGGAGGTTATGGAATCATGTTGATGTAGTTGACAAGATAGGGCAGATTTGGTATTTTAAAGCTAGTGTTAATCAAAGAGGTTGTAATGGTAATTGGCACATCTAGATTGAGCTTTTACACCTAAGAAAAAGGCCTACCTAGTTTGTTGATAACTAAGTTAGTATGTGGAAGACATAGGGTTTAGAAGACTGATGTCTATAGTGGATTGTGCATGGGAAAAGTGAGTTATAGGCTATGCATAATTTTTTGGGGGGTGAACTTTTAGAATTTGATCCTAGTATCTTCACAACAACTATAGATTGAACCTAGGATACGTTTTTTCTTCAAAAAGCTTAGTGATCTGAATTATGAATCAAATATTATGAGTAGTTTTGTACACAATGGTCTTGATGGACAGCTTTCATAGAGAAGAGAGACAAATTTTGATCGATGCAAGGTATTGATTGAGGATACCTATAGTATGATTTTGATCACCAAAACTAATTTGAGGGAGTGGATGAGTCCTTCAAGATGGTATAGAGAACAAAAACCTCATTCTTTTACTTGTTTATGCTCTGTATAAAGCATAAAGTTTGAAGCTTTTGATTTAGAGGTTGATTACATGCTTTTGAGAAGGCAAATTTGAGAATTGCAAGGATTATTTATAAATAGGGAAATATATCAAATATCATCTATGCAAGGTCTAGGAAAATAATCTCATTAGTTATTATAGAGATACTACATGTATGCAATGATTTATCATGATCTTAGGTACCCTATGCATGCTAAGGCTCACTTGAAATACACTCCTTGAGCTGCTAGATCATCTTGAGTTTACCTAGAGTAGCAAGTTTAAAGAGCACAAATCTTGGGTAGCTTTGGGGTCTTCTTTGATAGGTTTTGCATGTGCCTTGGTCTTTACTTAGATGAGAGTGCGACAATGGGAAATTATGATGTGGCCATTTGACCTAGGAGGAGGTTATGGAAGCATGTTGATGTAGTTGACAATATAGGGCAGATTTGATATTTTAGAGCTAGTGTTAATCAAAGAGGTTCTAATGGTAACTAACACATATAGATTGAGCTTTTACACCTAAGAAAATGGCCTACCAAGTTGGTCGATAATTGAGTTAGTATGTGGAAGACATTGGGTTTAGAAGGTTGATGTCTATAGTGGACTGTGCATGGGAAAAGTGAGCTATACGTTGTGTTGAGAGTGGAAAAATATTGAAAATTTGACTGATTTTTGTTATTTTTGAGGACTGAATGATTGATTTTTGATGGATTTAGAGTGATGTATGGTTGGTAAAGGAAGTGTTTGAGAGTGTTTTGGATGATATTTATTATGTTTTGGAAGATCATGATGATTCTCATTAGAAATATGAAGCTCTGTGATGTTTTGATAGGTTCTATTGAGGTTTTGATTAGTTCTTTATACCTTTTGTATAGCTTCTGTTTTGTTCTGATTTTCTTCTGTATGAAGCATGGATTGATGATTGATGAAGATTGAGGTCTTTTGGAAGCCTATTAAATAGTTTTTGATAGTTTGGAATGGTTTTAGTATGAGTTATGAGGTTCTGATGACCTTCTATAACCCTCTGTAAACCTTTTGTAGAGCCTCTGTCTTTGCTTTGTAACTCTTTTGTATTTGCTCTAGTACTGTACTGTACTAGAGCCTCTATCTTTGCTCTGTACTGTTTTGTATTTGCTCTAGTACTGTACTGTACTGTTCTGTAGATCTTTTGTAAGTATTCTGTAGAATGTATGTGTGAATTTGGAAAAGTTTTCTAACTTTTGGAAATGATGAATCTATGTTCAAAAGAGCTAAAACAAATGGAAGAAGTAGCTGCTGAAGATTGAAGAGAAGACCGAGTGACAGTGACAGTAGTGAGCTATGAAGAGACACTATAGTGGCTCTAGTATCTCATCACATCAGACATACCTCTTGGGAGGTACATCCACGAACTAAGAAGGATTATTGAGAGTTATTATGAGAGTACTGTAGTGAGGATATGATGTACTATTGAGAGAGTGAGAGAGAAAGAGCCAGAGATAGTCAAATATATCAAAACAGTGTAATTGTATATGAGAGATTGAGAGAGAAAACTATGAAGACATTGAAGATGAATAATGTGTGATTGATTTCCATTAAAAAATGGTGTATTGTTTGGTGTTTATTGTTCTATTGATGGATTCTATGAAGATGTTGAAGATTATGGTTGATTCTATCAAATCCGTGGGAGATATCTACTATGCTGCCACGTGAAGATTTGCTGTTTTCTTTGTTTTGATGATCAAAAGAATGAAATAAAAGCTTGTTAATGTTACAAGATAGATTTTCTTGCAGTAGAATCCCCTTTTCCTTGGTGTTACTCTTGGGGCTCCATGTTTTTGGTGCGCAACCGGGGAAACTTGCCATCAACAAGCAACAAAAGAGGTTGAAAATGAAGGAAATGGCATTGCCAAGAAGAGGAGAATTCAATGGATGTTTGCAAAGTTCCTTCTTCCATTGAAGAGTTGGAGATTCTCATGATCAAAGCCACTTTCCACAAGAAGTTCATCCCACAATGGCGGAAACATATCACCATCATGATGCATGCTCTATGTGGTGGACTGTTACCTCTTCCTGTTGAAGCAGCAGAAACTTGCATCTTGGTGGCAAATTGTTTGGAAACAAACTGAAGAGCAAAAACAGAGAAAATGACCATCCATGGAAGATTTGACATTCATTGAGAAGTTTCCAGATATCATCAAGTGGGAGATTGTGAAGAAGCTTCAGGAGTGGTGGTCTGTGGAGGTTCACGGAAACAAGAAGGAAAAGAGTTGGAATTTGTTCGTGGATGCTCAATAGCAAGATACGTGGGATGCTTGGTGCACTAATAATCTTCAGTTGTCCAATTAGCAACCCACTGGAAGTTGGTAGACAGAGTGTTTTTTACAACATACACACTGTTGAAACCCTCAGAAGTTGGCATTATTATAATGGCACAACAACGATCCTAAGAAGAATGAGTTTTGATACTTTCAGAACGGAATATCTCCCCCTCTGTAGTGGTTTGAAAGCTGAATTCAGAGATGTTGAGAAGAAGGAAGTAGAAGAGATGTTGGCCAGAGAATCCCTCAGAGACTAAAGCCCTCTCTGATACTATCCTGTTGAGTATAGACCAACTGGTTGGAGCCAACCCCCTGATGAATGACGCAATCAAGAGGCAAGCATTAGAGCGAGTCCAGAGGTACATGAGAAGAGAGAAGCCAAAAATCAAAGCTGAGAACGAGATCGGAGTAGAAGCCTCCTTTGACGCCCTAAAAGCACTCTTTATAGAAGTCCCCATGGTGACTCAAGGTTCCCTTCCTAGTCAGATTCATCCTGGAAATATTGATCACAGGCCAGCAAATGTAGTCCCATTGCCAGTTTTTAAGGGAGAGTGCAATGAAGACCCTGATCTTCATGTAGCACAATTTATGGTAGCATATGTGGCTAACAATGCCAGAATCCCTGAGCATTGGTTAGCAATATTCCCCGCCACTTTCAAGGGCGCGGTGTTTCAGTGGTATGAGATACAAGCAGTAGGAACTTTTGGCACATGGGATGAAGTTGGCCTTCCTCACTAAATTCAGGCGTGAAGGTTTTGATGAGCGGATGCAAGAGGAGTTCATGAACCTAAGTCAGTCCTCTAGAGAAAGAGTAGAAGCTTATGTCTCGCGAATGGAATCCATCCTAAAGAGATGGACTAACCATCATTTGGATGAAGGTATCTAGAAAGGAGTGTTTCTCAAAGGCCTACAACCAGAAGTTCGCAAGTTCATGGAATTGACAAGACCAGTCAATCTACAAGCTACAGTGGAAGGTGCAAGATTGTATGATGAAGTTGAAGCAAGGCTATCAATGACTCCAGGAAGAGGAGTCTTACCTCTTCCCATGCCAGGAATGATATACCCACCAAATGCAATTCCAGGAACAATTCCCTACCCCTATCCCTAGATGCAAACAATGCCGCAGTATAATGCACCTAATCCACTGTGGTCACCACAGATGACAGTGCCTCAAATGATGGTTCAACCACAACAACAGTGGCCAACGGTTCCTCCAATGGCAACTCAACAACAGTGGCATCCTACCAACTGGAATCAACAACCCCAAGTCTCAGTAGGAGCTCTGAATCAGAACCAGAACAAAGGACCTTATGGATCGACCCAACCAGTGTATGTTGTAATTACAGAAGCTTCCCAAATCCCTACTACAAGTACTTCAGGAGGTGAAAATCTGAAGGACTACTTATCCAACTCAGTTGCAAGTATCAAGAAAGAGCTTTTGGATGTGATCACAGAGTAGCTACAGACGTTGAAGGTGAATACCACCAATATATCCACTCTTGGGGGGGCTGGAAGAGATGTGATGCACTCTAATACATGGTGCGGAAAGTGTCATCAAGCGAGACATTTAGCCACTAAATGTACCCGAAAACCAACCATTCCTGGAGCCTTCTGTTCCTACTGTTTGCAGAAGAACCATACAAATGATATTTGCTCTCTGAAAGAGATGCATGAACAAAGATAGAAGGATGAAAATGCAAGATTCAACTTGCTAGAATACAAAATGACAACACAGGATTTTGGACCAAAGCCTAGGAAGTTTGGTCTTAATTTCGGTCCAAGGAGGTTTCCCTTTCAAAGTTATAGAGGACAATAGTCTCGTGGTGGTCAGAGATCAGAGGTGGAATGTTATAGGTGTGGAGAAAAGGGTCATATCTCCCCGAATTGTCCAAACCCTAGATGATCTGTGGATTACAAGCCCTTATGTAGCCAATGCAAAGGAGAAGGCCACACTACAAAGGATTGTCCAAGCCTAGCCCTTATAAAGGCCAATGGCACTGATAGCCAACACAAAAGGTACAAGAGCCTGGCTCCAATTTGGTAGAGTTGGAAATTGCCACTGTCACACGCACCAAGAAGAAGGAACTAGTTGTTCAGAATGAAAATAGCTCTCCTACAAAGTTCAACCTACCAACAAAGGAGCAGAGTAGTACAGTACAGAACAGTGCAGTACAGAGCACTGTAGTGCCAGAGAGAGTTACAAAGATAGTCCTAGAAACAGGACCAAAGGCCCAGGAGATAGATTATACAGAAGAAATTCCAGAAACAAAGGAAGTACCGATGCTACAATTATTAGAAGAAAAAGGAAAGATGAAAATGGGTGTAGCCCCATTTCCCAACAGATTGGAGAAGGTTGTGGATTCTATCAAAGATTATGACTTGGTCAAAGGCCTAGACACTTTTAAACCAAACCTAACATTTTGACAGTTGCTGATGCTATCTCCTAGATGTCAAAAGAAATTCAAAATCACCTTGATAAGAAGACGTGGACTAAGGATCGCTCCTTCAACAGTGACCGAGACCAATAAGGCCCCGGAGCCTGCAAAGGAAGTAGATGTGGCTAATGCCTTCCTAGATCCTGGAACCCCAGAGATTAGTGTATGGATAGAAGGATGCTTTATTTTAGATGCATTGATTGATGGAGGCTCATCAGTAAACATAATGATGGATGTGACAATGAAGGACTTAGGGTTGCAAGGAATTCAACCTACACAGTGGCTTATCAGATTGGCAGACCAAAGCAGAAATAAACCGTTGGGCATCCTCCCGTACGTAAAAACAACCCTTGCAAGAAGAGACTATTGGCTGACATATTTGGTGGTCAAACCAAATTCTTATGGGACCTCATACCCTCTGCTGTTGGGAAGACTTTGGCTTTTTGAAGCAAGAGCTAAGACGGACTGGTTCAAAGGAACTCTGACCCTAGGTAGAGGACCCAATAAAGTGGTATTGAAGTTGTATGGATCACAAAAAGGCAATGGATCCACATCCATCGAAGTCATAACTGACTCCTCCAACGAGGTAACAAATGCATTAGAGCTATTTGGAGGTCAAAAGGAGGGCCTTTTAGAGGAGAGAGAAAAAAGGGCACGTCCAATAGAGTGAAGGCCAACGTAACGTTGGGTATTTTCCAGAAAACATAGAAAAATAGGGGAAATTGTCAAAAAATACCATTTCTGCCGCCAAAAAGTGATTCATCTGGGGCCAAAATGGATATATGCATAAATGTAGGAGGGAGGAATTTTGAAAGGAGATTGTGCGAGAGCATTCGAGCATAAACTGTGCCTAGAATCCCATGTACCCTATATATTTATTGCCCTGTGAATCTGACATTAGCACAACATAAACCATGCAGTTTATCACTTGATGATTCACTATTTCGAGATTCTCTCTTCTGTGCACTTTCTCACCTTCCTCACCTTTGTGCACTTTCTGCATTCCTCCTTAGCTTCTCCTTCCACGCCCCTGCTCACGTGATAGATTCCTCACCTCTGTGTTCTAGCTCCATGGCCTCTGCTTCACGTTGTATCACTTCTAGATGCTGTGCAAGTTCCATGGCCTCTACTTGCAGGCCTCGCAAACCTGTAACCTCAGTGCTCTCCATTACCGTTCCTATTTCACTTGAAGAGGATAGATGGAAAGAAGTTCTGATCTCCAAAGGGTCGTGGGTGCTTATGCAACCACGCCGACAGAAGCGTAAGCATGTTAAAAGTGTCTTCAGGTGGTCATGGAAGGGTAGAGTTATTGCCTTCAAAATCCAACAAGGCAAGACAACGGTTAAAGAAGTCCTGGTGCAGCACGTCTACATGCACAATGAACTTTTCATGGCTCCCGGCCATGAAATAGGGCTAGCACCTCACAGGCCAAACTATAAGTTTCTTTATTTTAGATGATTGTTTAGTTTAGTTAACATTTCAGGTGTTTTTGATATTGGGGTGTTTGATGTTTCATGTTTCATGTGTCTGAGACGTGTTTTTGGGATGTGTTTATGTCCTGCAAATGTGTATCCCTCATCATATGAGGAGTGGCAGCCTGTAGAGTGTGTTATTGGGATCATGAGTATATATCATGGCCATCTGGGCAGTGTAGAATATGAAGGGAGAGCTGGGGGTAGCCTTGCGGAGGAAGGTGTGTTCTTTTATGATCATTTTTATCAGCTTGTGGACCAAGCTCACACAAAGAGATACCTTCGCAAGCTCCATCTAGAAGAAGAGTGGAATACATTAGTGTGGCCAGTGCCAGACATCACTGTATTGGAGGCGACTCAAAGTAGGTTATACAAAGATGTGCAAAGATCACTGCGAGCCACCATCCCCACGGAGCTTGTAAAGATTATTAATTTTATGCCCGTCTCTATTTTTGTGGAGCTATTCAAGGCATTTGATGTGAAGGTGACAAGGACAATGCTAGTTTGCTGGAACATGAACAACACTCTCTCAGCCAAGATACTTTATAAGCATTGGTATATAAAGCAGGTTGAATAGGTGCATTGCCAAATTGCTTTGGATACTCTCCAGGTGAAATACATGATTGCAACACAGACGTTTATTACGTCATTTTGGTATGGTCGGCAACGTTACATTGGCGGAGTCCTTGTGCCTATGGACCAAGTGTCTACTAGCTTGGAGGACAACCAAGTAGTGGACATTGAGGTATTGGGTGAGAAAGGCACTCTCGTTACAATCATCAATCTACGACAAGAAAACGCACTACATCAATTACCTATGGATATACATGAGGAGTCACCACATATGTTATCGACGGACTTCTTCTTCGTGCACAATGGAAGGCGTGTGATGAAGAGACGAGAGATGCAAATGAAGTGCAAGGACCTGGAAGATAGTAAAGTGTATATTTCCTGATAGGTTTATACCCATATGTTTATTGCCTTAGGGCTGTGCCCACACTTTTGGTCTTGCCATTGGCAAGTTGCCTTTGTAAACAATCTATGTATTGTAATCAACACGACCCTCATAATTACAAAAAAATTCATTTATCGATGAGAATAACTGAACTGATTTATTTTGGAAGTACATTTTTTCGTTTTAAGTTCGGTAATCACTAACATTGGCATAGAGAGCACATGTAAGGTACTAGTTATTGATTTTGAAAACAAGGCTGTTATTGCTTATGCCACTGGCAAGCTGCAAGCGATCGACCTTTGTATTCGATCTATATCTTGTAATGGTGACAACTTTGGTAATTACAAGCAATTATGTTTGTTGATGAGAATCTCCGTATTATTTTTGGAAGCAATCAATACCATAGGCACACACAATGCATATAAGATACTAGTTATTAAGTGTGAAACGTAGTCTAGAAATAGTCACAAAAACAATACCGGTAATTCATTATACCATACAAAGTCTACCACATTCCCTTCAAAGTTATACAACCTCCAGAGATATGGAATGAGAATTTCCTGGAGGTAGTCATCCTGTGGATTAGCATTGAAACTCTGTATTACAAGTGTACTTCCTGTAGGATTGTATTTGCCCTTCTCACGATGTTCATCTAGCAATATAGTATTGCATGGATCTAGTGTATGTGGAATATGCAGAAAAGGTTTTGTACATATCTCAGCAAAAGATAGATGGGGATGTTGGTACTCTGGGTCCTCATAGCAGTATGAGCGATCCAACAGAAATTCGAAGTAGGAGAAATCTACTCCAGAAAACTGCATGACATTAATTACACTTTGGAGGTCTCTAACTTTCATTGAGGACCATAGGCCTACCTTAAAGAATCTAAACAGGAAGTGCAAGAATTGTCTAAGACCAGGCCACAACATGACGTAATGTCCCACAGTAAAATAATGGTTCATTGGTGTAGGTTGGAAAGGGCGTGGTTGCCTTCGCAAGAGGAGCCCATTTACATCTAATATAAGCAGTCTTTGTACATAAACATAATAGGAGACTTCATAAATAACACAACTGCATACATGAAACTTGAGAGTAACAATATATTATAGAGCTAGAAAGTGATAAGAAACTATGCAACTCCATGAGACACAACCCCACCACAAGAAATTGTACAACTACAAAAGAAGTAGAAATTTACAATAAATTGTACAACTCCATAGAAACCTGAAATTTACAAGAAATTGCAAAACTCCATAGTCAAAATGGATTTTGCTCAAGGAACTGGGTTACATTAAGGTTAGATTCGTGAAGGCTCTTCAAGTATGGCATAAGCCTTGTCTGAAAAAACATGTCAGAGGGATTACCATCGAATTCTAAGGGGCATATAAATGTGTTTTGACCAGGGCACATGCACTTACCTGATGTGTCATCAATTAGAAGTGTATTTACAGGGTCATAATCTACATTCAGATTCACAAAGGGCTTTGTGAACAAGGGCATAGATGGCTTCTTCTTATTGCCTCCTACGATAGCAGTGCATCTATCTTGAGCATATATAAACCTAAACGATGAGGGTGCAATACAAAGATTGTCATGTAACATCCCTACTAAGGGCATAATATTTTTGGAGATCATGGAGGACCATATCCCCACTTGAAGCACGAAGCGCAAGAACTCCGGCAGGTGTGGCTGGAGAAGCATTGTTTTGCCCCCCAGCGTTCTCTTGGTGGCCTTGGCTGAGTGTGTGAAAAGGGAGACGTATCGCCTCAATAGCAGCGTGTAGACGTCCAAAATGAGAAGCCTCTATGATAAATACACGTGGAACGAAATGGGTAAAATATGCACAAAATAACTCAAACATCTTGAAAACTCAAACGTATAAGTGATTCTCACCTAAATAGGGCGACATGGCAGTGGCGCAGGGACTCCAACCCTGGGACTTTGTCCACAGGATCGTCCTCCATAGTACTGCCCCCACCACCCTCTGGATCTGCCTTGTCTTCATCATCAACATGCTTTTCTTGGTCCCCACCTCCCTGTGCTTTTGTGCTTTGGTGATCTCCATGTACGTCTCCATCCCGCCCTTTGCTTCCATTGTCCCCGCTACCGTTCCCTATTGTTTATCACCCACCCTCTCCCTCCTCCATGGATCCACCACCCTCTCCCAAATCCAGGTTACGATCACCTTTGTCACCTTCATCAGGATCCTTTTCTTCCTTGTCACCATCTCCTTTTGTTTCAGCATCCTCCTCTTGCTCCTCACTCTTTGTATCTTCACCATCATCTTCATCTTCAGATATGACCATCTTTGACTCCTGCTCTGCTTTTCTCGGAGAGCCTTGGTGTCACAACTCTATAGAAACAGAATTTGTATCCTTTTTCATTAATTTGTCTATATAACGATTTATTAAATTTATTTCCTTTGCACTAATTAGATATAAAGAAAAGTGCATTGGAGCTGGCCACTGATGAGTGGTCACAGGTTATGGTGGACCCGCGCGGTGGGTTAGAGAAAAGATAGTTCACACTTCCACCTATATGACCCGATTGGGCGCCTGTGACTAGAACTCACGCATATCAGGGTTAGACTCGCACACAGAAAGGATTGATGCCTTGAAGTGTGGGCTAGATCCACCAGAACAAACAGTTACAATCAACAAGATGGCATGATCATGAAATGCTTGTATAATGTGCATGTGTGGGCTGAAAGCTTGAAATGCACATTTCTTTGCATAGGAAAGTCACATGAAGATTCAGATACCATTTTTGCGATGTACACGGAAAAAGCTTTCATATGACACCCATATTGGGGGGGTCCCTAAATTTTAGGAGATCCCTAAATTTTAGAAGGTCCCTAAAATTTAGGAGCCTCGAATTAGCCTAAAAATGCTAGTCCTAAAAAATAGGGATGTCATTCTAAAAATAGTAAGTTCTGTACTCTGACTGTGCTTACTAAATTTGGTTGTTTCTATTCTTGACAGTATTCAACCCAAAAAGGAAGGCCATAGAGAAGAGACAAGTGTCAAGACACTTGTCACACAAGTTTCCAAGTGTCCCACCACTTGTCACATCTCATGACATGTGGCTGGACACTTGTCTTGTGCTACTCCACTTTCCCCTTTTGTGCTAGCTCTCCCCTCTCCTATAAATAAGAGCTCGTTTTTCTTCATTCATCATCATTTTTTTTGGTTGTAAACTCATGTACAGCACCCACAGATAGCCAGAAACTGGCCCCATTCATCCCCATCATCATCCCCCACTTCTCCATTATCAAATTCCTCCATATTCCCTCTTCTATCACTGTTTTTTTTTTACAAGACAGCAAGCCTGTAAATTCATTACAGCACCTCCTTCTCAAGCTCTTTCTTCCATTTTAGCAACAAGAAGCAATCCCTATCCTTGTACTGCTGATCAACGATGGAGAAAGGCTGAATTTCCCTTTTTCTTCTCTCATATTGTAAAGAAATCAGTTCTTATCATTGCATAATAGATAATGCATGTGTGTTTGTACATCTTTGCATGATCTTGTGAGAGTGAGAATTACTTCTTCTCACTCTTAGGTTGATTGTAACTGAGCTCTTCCCTAAGGGACTTGGGTTGAGCAAAAATGCATTCCTTCGGGGGGGGGGGGGGGGGGGGGGGGGTGGCCATCTTCAACCCTCAATCTTGTCTCCATTACTTTTACATTTTCATGGCTGTAATTTTGTGAGTAATTTTCATTTTCAGCTTTAAGTGTTTATTCTCTTTTATATTAAATCTCGAAAACAAGCGAATAGCATAATTGTTAAGCATACTACGTTGTTCGGGGCGTTTACACTTGGCTCTATGCGGTCCCCCTCTTGGGCGGTACCTCCTCGACATATTCATCAGACAAGGGTGAACCTTGCTCCTCCGGTATCTCTTGGGAGGGAGCAATGAGGGTGTGTATCATGCTTGCTCTATATCTCTCAACGTATGTAGTGTCATACTCCTCCATAGTTTTCTGCACAGTAGATAGCATGATAAATTTTTCTATGTTCCTTGACACGATAATGAGTGTCCGACGATCTTGATTGACAATATGTGCTTCAAAGTGCACTAAATAAATGTAAGGATGAACGGGTAGTTCATTACCTTATTTATTAGAGGCGTATCTGTGAAGAGCGACTGCAACAGGTATTCGGTGTGGATCATCACTCTCCACCCGAACGAATAGCTGTCCTTCTGTGGAGAGACTTTTACCTCTTTGATATCCGCCCTATGAAGTTCGGCACTATGGAACATGCTCCCGAGGGCCATAAGTAGTCTCTTAATACATCTGGAAAACCGATTTTTGTACACTGTCAACATATTAAACGGGCTAAGAATTAAAAAAAGGGACCGTTCACGACAGCAATCAAGTCACCAATAGATTGTATCCAGTATACTTATGTTTGAAACTCTGCGTGTGTTCCCAGAATAGAATTGAGCATCCATATGACTGGCTTGTCGAGCTCGATCAACGCCAGATTCCAGTGACCTCTGTTCTCATATGGCAGGATGAGGACTGTCACCTCTGCAGGGTTGCAAAATTGAAACCAAGTGTGATAAACAGAGAACGGTGTGAAGCTGTGATAGTTGTGGATTCCCGATGAATACTTCTTGGTGGCAATCACCCGAAAGCGTCTGTTGTATCAACCTGCGCAAGCAAGTACAAAGAGTACGTGAAAAGGAATGGAGTTAAGCGTTGGCTCTGAAACTAAGTAAAATACTAAGTTCCTTGTACTTTCCCTCTCTCAAAATCCACAAGTATGTACAACCCTCCTTTGACTCCAGCCAGATACTCCGAGTTTTCCTTGTCCATTTGGAGGGTCCTGTCTTCCTGCTATTTTTGGGAAGTTTCTCTTCTAGCTTCCAGCCCTTTTCTCTCTTCTTGTGCCCTCTGCCTTCTTGCGAAGGTCTCTGCTCTGGCTCTTGTGTTGACATCATGTGTAACATCAACCGGTCCCCATTCCTTAGGCTACCTCACAGGAGCGATAAGCAGTATGTCCCTCATTTTAGCATTCACGAAGTCGCCTGGGTGCAAGAGGTGGTCGTATCTCCACCACAGCCTCTTCAACGTATCGAGGTCCTTCAGTATGATTGTCCACCTCCCAGAGTGTGCAATGAGAAGAGCTAGGTCATTGAAAATCTCAATAATGAAGTCCTCTGCAGCTTCCTGGAGACAAAGCAAGGCAGCCCTCTTCCAACGAACTTGCATTCCCTAGTTCTCACAAACCTCTCCTACAACCCTTTGGAAAGGGAGCTTCAATATTCACAACTTAGTAGATTTTTGGGCCGGTCTACACTCCTTGAGGATGTTAGATTTCTGGCTGACCCTTTTGTACCTATTTTATTTCAATATATGCACGGGTTTTCCTTTCCTACTGGATGCCTTCTCTACTCCAGCTTTCGCTCCGATGCCTGGGCCAAATCTCTCTTTCCTTGCTACTGACTTCGTTCTTGCCATTTAGACCTGCAAAATGGCATGGATGTATACGTCAAAAAAGGGAGCTTATTTACTGATAACAAATTAAAGTGCGCTTTGACGCACATAGCATCATCCAAGAGCCCAATGAGACCATCTACGCATCAAAGGGCAAAACATTTTTTATGCTAAGTAACTAGGTGCTTTTGCACCTGCCTAATGCCTTATGAGCCTCAGCTTATGAAAGGGCAATCCTTACTCTAACCTAACCAAACGAGGATCCTTTGACATGCATAGTACCTTATGAAGGCCTTTTACAAGCACCTTGCGTCAAAGGGCTACACGTATTCTAAGCTCGGTAAACAAGTGCCCTTTGACGCGCATAGTGCCTTTTGCACGCCCTGGAGATGCGATTGCACGTCAAAGGGCAAAACTTTTTAGATGCTTGGAAAATGATTCTTTTTAGCGCACATAGTGGCTTTTGAAGGTCCATGACATGTTGCTACGCATTAAAGCAAATTGAAACAGAAGAAAATGGTTTGTTTCAAGAACATCTGCCTGGTTACGTACCCGTCCAAGCTAAGGTCGTCTCTGTCGCTCCTTCTCGCTCCCTTGCAGTGAGTTTATCTGCTGGGCTCTCACTTTCTCTTTGTCTCTCTGTGTTTGTGTGTGGTTCTCTCTCTCTCTCTCTCTCTCTCTCTATCTCTGTTTGTGTTTCTGTCGCACACTCTCTCTCTCACCCTAGGCACTGTCGATTTCGAAGTGATTCCTGGGAATGCAAACTGTGCGCTATATTTCTCTATGTGTCACACTATCAGACTATCTCTCTGTGTCTATTCCACAACGTTGTCAAAACTTAAAAACGGTTCTTTAATGCATGTATGCGGGCTCTTTAACCCATGTGGAAGAATGGTACAGATCCGTTAGAAGATGATTTCTTGAAGTTAATGTGGGATAGTGGGCGCATAGCCCAAGGGAATCGGACAGATCCGTAGTAAGGTACAGTAAAGGTAGTGAGAGAATGCGCTGCTTTGCATGAGAGAGAGAGAGAGAGAGAGAGAGAGAGAAAGAGAGAGCTCCTATGTGTTGCTTTGTGTGTGGTGTGTGTGTATGCATGCACAAGAGAGAGAGAGAGAAAGCAAGCGTTTGAGAGAGACAAAGAGAGAGAAAGAGAGCCGTGCTTTTGACAAAGAGATAGAGAGACAAAGGGAGAGAGGGAGACCTCCTGTGTGTGTGCGCGCAAGCATTTGTGTGTGTGTGCGCGCAAGCGTTTGTGTGCGACACAAAGCGAGAGAGAGAGAGAGAGAGAGAGAGAGAGAGAGAGAGGGCATGCGTTTCAAAGAGAGAGAGAGAGAGAGAGAGAGAGAGAGAGAGTCTCCATCAGAGCTGCATTGGAGGGAGTTTGCTGCGATCATCAGCTTGGTGGACCAAATCATCAGCGAGAAAGATGTCTCAAGAAGGTAGGTGGTCGTTCTCTGGTTCTGATACCAGTTTATTTGTTTAATAGTATTTGTGCGCTTTGACGCGTAACGGTTGTTGCGACAATGTCAAACAAATGTATACGTGTCAAAGCACACAACTTTTTGACCCCTTGTTCAAATCTGGCTTGCTCCGCATAGATAAACAGGAGTCATAATCTCCTCCTCTTTGATGTGCATATGGCCGTATCAAGACTACAAATGCGCTTATGCGCATCAAGGCGCTGAGAATTTTGATCGTAGTTTATGTTTGGTTAAACGAGCCGTGCACTTTCGAGTCCATAAGGGACTTGGAATCTTTTTTGTTTCTATATATGCTTTAAATGGGAAATTCCGTTCTCATAGGTTTAGGAGAATGTGGGAAGAGGCCATATTTTCTTGACCCTGAGGTTAGCTAAGAGGGGAGGATTTAGGTGTCTACAAAGGGAAGCCAAGTGGTCTCGCTGCTGTTCATCAAAAAAGCGTGTAGTGGATTTCTCAGCACCATCACTAGCAGGTTCGTTTGAGGAGGAGGGAGACTGCCCGTGTCATAGAGTGCGCTCAACCTTTACAAGCACTGATGCCTACTGTGAAGGTATCACCTCTCACTGGAAGCTCACACTACTGGCAAACTCAAGCTGTGACAAGTTTTCATGAATATTCGATCTCCACTCTGTGTGAAGCTTGTGCTGCTTCAAGTTTTGTCTACCTTTCAGAAAAGAAGACCAAGGGACCATCCCTCAAACGAAAGGTGGACTTCTCAATGTCCCAACCAGAGCAAGAGCCCACTCCCAAAAAAACAGCAAGCAAGAAAAAGTCTGTAGCTCCCACTCCCATCAGATTGTGAAGCGGGTTTAATAGACTTCGTCAATGAAGCGGGAGCATTGAAGTATTATCCCGATTTAGTAAATATATTCAACACAGCTGTGCCGTATCAAGAAATCATCAAAGAGAACATGGAATATTACAATACTGAATTCAATGATTTTGAAGCCCAGGTAGAGAAAGGACGGGTGACATCAGATTAGAGGGACTCTATTCAGCTCCTTGATTGCACAAAGGACAAGAAGCAGAACAGCATCCTGTATAAACATTATCTCCTTTTGACGGGCCCTTATAGGCCGTTTTGGTGTTCAATGCACAAGAAGGACTGCAAGCTTGTGTCAGTGGAGATGGGGTTCATCCTATACCTGCATTGTCTATACAAGAATCTGCCCAATACAAATGTTGAGTTATTGTATGAGCCAAAAGAGGAGACAGAGGATGAGGGCCCGGATGTGGAAGGAGACATTGAAGGAGTCGGAGTGGAGGAAGAGTTATCGCCTACTAAGGAAGAGAATGAGACCAAGGCAATAAGTCTCAAAGATATCAAGAATAAAGTTTCAAAGGTTCCACAGTACACAGGGGAAGTTGGTGTTGTTGGCACTTCGCTCCAACTGCCTACTCTTCCTGAGTTTCAAATTGAGGGAAAGTAGTATCTGTTGCTCAGCGACATCCAAAAGGTGTTCTCTATCAGAGAAGACTTCGTGCTTGTAGCAATTTCAAGGAGTGCAGAGGAGGAGGACGGGTTCATTTCCGATGATGATATGGAAGACCTGTCACTAGACGAGAATTTTGATGCAGGTCAGTGCCTCCTTTTGTGGTTCAATAGGGTGAAAGAAGACATGGAAAGAGGCAGAGTGCCAACTGAGCGGGAGTTTAGGCAGTTTCAAGAAGTTATGGGCTATGACAAGTTGCAGGAAAGCACTGCTCATTTCTTGGAGGAACGTCAAGGGGAGAGCATGGGTAGTGTGAACCTTTAGAACGAGAAAACCTTCCTCTATGACAAGAAACTAGAGGTGACGCTTGTGTTAGTGGAGATGGGGTTCATCCTATACTTGCATTGTCTATACAAGAATCTGCCCAATACAAATGTTGAGTTATTGTATGAGCCAAAAGAGGAGACAGAGGATGAGGGCCCGGATGTGGAAGGAGACATTGAAGGAGTCAGAGTGGAGGAAGAGTTATCGCCTACTGAGGAAGAGAATGAGACCAAGGCAATAAGTCTCAAAGATATCAAGAATAAAGTTTCAAAGGTTCCACAGTACACAAGGGAAGTTGGTGTTGTTGACACTTCGCTCCAACTGCCTACTCTTCCTGAGTTTCAAATTGAGGGAAAGCAGTATCTGTTGCTCAGCGACATCCACAAGGTGTTCTCTATCAGAGAAGACTTCGTGCTTGTAGCAATTTCAAGGAGTGCAGAGGAGGACGGGTTTGTTTCGGACGATGATATGGAAGACCTGTCACTAGACGAGAATTTTGATGCAGGTCAGTGCCTCCTTTTGTGGTTCAATAGGGTGAAAGAAGACAGGGAAAGAGGCAGAGTGCCAACTGAGCGGGAGTTTAGGCAGTTTTAGGAAGTTATGGGCTATGACAAGTTGCAGGAAAGCACTGCTCATTTCCTGGAGGAACGTCAAGGGGAGAGCATGGGTAGTGTGAACCTTTAGAACGAGAAAACCTTCCTCTATGACAAGAAACTGGAGGTGAGGCTTGTGTTAGTGGAGATGGGGTTCATCCTATACCTGCATTGTCTATACAAGAATCTGCCCAATACAAATGTTGAGTTATTGTATGAGCCAAAAGAGGAGACAGAGGATGAGGGCCCGGATGTGGAAGGAGACATTGAAGGAGTCGGAGTGGAGGAAGAGTTATCACCTACTGAGGAAGAGAATGAGACCAATGCAATAAGTCTCAAAGATATCAAGAATAAAGTTTCAAAGGTTCCACAGTACACAGGAGACTTCGCTCCAACTGCCTACTCTTCCTAAGTTTCAAATTGAGGGAAAGCAGTATCTGTTGCTTAGTGACATCCAAAAGGTGTTCTCTATCAGAGAAGACTTTGTGCTTGTAGCAATTGCAAGGAGTGCAGAGGAGGAGGATGGGTTCGTTTCCAACAATGATATGGAAGACCTGTCACTAGAGGAGAATTTTGATGCAAGTCAGTGCCTCCTTTTGTGGTTCAATAGGGTGAAAGAAGACAGGGAAAGAGGCAGAGTGCCAAGTGAGCAAGAGTTTAGGTAGTTTCAGGAAGTTATGGGCTATGACAAGTTGCAGGAAAGCACTGCTCATTTCCTTGAGGAACGTCAAGGGGAGAGCATGGGTAGTGTGAGCCTTTAGAACGAGAAAACCTTCCTCTATGACAAGAAACTAGAGGTGATGCTTACTTTGCTTTCATCGTTTGCTTTGATTAGATTATGGTGGAGGTTCTTATTCTTCTCACTATAATTCATATTTGGTCTATTTGGTTTATTGCAGAGGTTGCTTGGAGAAGTAGATGAGTTTCTAACCAGGCACAGAAGAGAGTTCCATGGACGCGATGCAGCTCTAAGGCACTACCTGAGGGCACTTGCAAAATCGAAGGTTTTAGTGTAGCACAACAACCTCAGTGATGAAGGTGTTGTGGCCACATTTTTCTTCAAAACACTCTCCCAATTTCTCGATGGAAAGCCTATCCCTAGCACCTATGAGAAGGTAATTTTGGTAGAGAAGTTCACAGCCCTGGATGTCTTTGGCTACCAGCCCGTGTCCCAATGCTCGAGAAGGGGCTATTTTAGTGCCTATGTAGGGCTTGTGTTAGCATTAGGAATAGAAGACAGTGAGCAGCTGGAACCCTATGGAAAGAACTAGTTAATATGACTCAAGAGAAAACAAGACCAACTTTTACTAGAATATAGACCAACTGAGGGGCAAAAAGATGTATGATGTATTCCGCAACATTTCATTACACATTGTTAACACAGTCCATTGCTTTGTAAGTGGCTTTTTGGTTACAATGTGTTCATTGCATCTAACTACAGTTCCTTCACCCATCAATGGTTAATAAAGTGGCGTTCTTGTCTCCATCTTTGTTGTGATTGAAGAGCATTTGAGTTTCTAAATGCTTGAATCTTCTTCTCCCTTTTTGATTGAACTTCCCTCAAAGCCTGCACAATCTTTGATGAACATAGAGTCTCTTCTTTGTGAAGCTCTTGCATTATTCATATGTAGAACCACTAGAAGAGTTCACAAAGGCTATTTCCTTTATGACTGCCACCACCATGTTGAGTATGTCTGAAGTATGCATTGCATGCCATATAATGCGACTTCTCCATTCCCTGAGTGCTCCATATGCTTGGATCACTGTACTTTTGAATGAAGAATGGTAGATGATTATAGATGATGTGCTGACATACAACAATATCATACGTTTTAGAATTATATCTTGAGACGCAAAATGATGTAGGCCAGATTTTGAAGCTTACCACATAATGTGTTATGTTGTTTTCTGTCCAGGCTGTGGTAAATTGTTTTTTGAATTGTTGAAGGTGTGTTTGAAAAACCTTGATGTCCAGAGTCGACCATGACTCCTTGCCGCACATCTTGAAAATGTTGTCCACTACACGCCATACCTCCGCCTTTGCATTTCTGGATGCAGCCTCATGCTCCTTAACTGCAATGTGCAGTTTTCTCCATTGCTTGTACTCTATCCTGTTGATGTGGTTGGATGCATGCTTTTTAATTGTGTTGTTGATTGGTCTCGATAGGAACCGCCTTGCCTTCACTCCACCTATAGAAACCTTTCTAGGAAGATCTTTTTCATTGGTGGAGAGCTTCTGGTCTTGCTCAATTTGAACATTTCCTCCATGAAGCTGCATACTGGATAATACATTTTCAATAGTAGCAATGCCATCACGGCATTCAGACTGATTTCTGATTTTCCATACAAACCCAATGTGTAGGTTGATTAGTTTCTCTATGACATGACACAGAGCATGCATAGTACAAATGTGCACATTTGTCAATGGTATATCAAAAACAGGTCGGAAGCTCTTATCCAACAATTGCCAGTCAGGTGGCTTTGTCCACCACCTGTGATCAAGGGTTTTTGCAGGCTCCATGTAGTACAGGCATGGTAAGGTCAAGGCTCCTCGATTGCAATTGTATAAGCATTTTAATGTCTTTAAATCAGAGGCCAGGTGCCAAACAACTTGAAAGGTGCCTCTGTCTCCAACAGTAAGAGTCCTTTGCCCTCGCATCTGCCCACTAATAAGATCAGGAATGGGAGTTTGTCGGAAGACCCATTCCAAGACATCATGGTCCTTGGTTAAAACCTACACCAAATCAAAATAATACATCTATTAGATTGAATGTATAAACCACACTGTATTCACAAGAAAATGACCTGGCAATACATACAAGAAAGCGACCGAGCCACCATAGATTCATTTCTGATTGTACTGAGAAGTACAGTGGATCATTCTTGGGCAATTTTTCCATTGCTCTATCCATCGATGTTATGGCTACTCTTTCCATCTTCTTATCATTCAGGATCTCACACTTGTCCGTCTTCTGAACAAAGTTGAGAACACCGTTTGTTTCAGCATGTGTGATTGAGAGCGGAATTTAGGAGACGGCAAGTGCTTAAAAATAGCTAAAAATTATGAAGATCAAGGGAAAAATATTCACTGTCAAAGGCGGCGGCTCGATCTAGGACGATTTTAAGCGCCAAAGTGCTTTAAAGGCGCCCGAGCGACACTTGTTGATTTTTCATAATTTTTCAGACAGTCATGCGGGTTGACACAAGCTACTGGCCAATGCGGGATGCTAAGCCGGACGCCCAGGATTTTTCAGAGCTCGATTTCGAGTCCGGATGGGGGAAAGGCCACAAACCGGTCAAGATTTGAAAAGGTGGACTTATTTTTGGCCAAAGTGGGCATGACCTTTGGGGCCCAAAATTTAATGTCACATGAAAGTTTGGGAGAGGATGGATGAAACAAATCGTGGAGAAGATCAACGCCAGGATGCGCCGAAAAATGCGCCATGATCTTGATGGAGGCAACATGCCTGCTGCACACAACCCCCCCGAGTGATCATTGGCAGTGAATCCCCTCCGTATGCAGACTCTATCGCCGCCCTTCGCCCGTGGAATGATGGCCTGGTTTGAAATTTCTGATTCTAGTCTTTCTCTCTCCTTCCTCTCTCTCTTCTAAGAGGCAGTTCATGTGTGGGAAGGAGCAATGAAGAAAGAATGATGGAGACTTGTCCGACATGGACCGGATTGCTACACGGGCTGAGAATGGTGATTTGTGATGTTGCTGGACATGAAGTGTTGCTGTTTTCCAAATCTACAGCCATGGACACAAAACCCGAAACACGCGTTTAAGCGGTAAACCAAAAAATTACAAAGAAAATTTAGTGTTTTATGCTTTTGATTGATGGAATGCCGTTCATATGGACTAAGATTTGATTATGCTGCTGATTCTTCTGAGTTCTTACTGTTTATAACCAGAAATTATGAAAAACATGCATTTCATGGCCCGAAATAATGTCAAGAAACCCGAAAATGCATGAAAAATGGGGAAAAACAAGGGTTTTGGGTATATAAATGGGGAAAACCGTCGATACACATCAACTAATCTTTCAATTTTGTTGCAAATGAACTAAGGGCCACAGCCCACAAACTGGTTTTCATTTTCAGCAATTTAAAAAATACAAGAAAATGAAGAAAATGGGGAAAAATGATAAAAAACCTTGAAAAATAGGGGAAAAATACATTTGAGGCTACGAAAAATATAGAAAAATAGGATTTATGTTTGTTGATGTATAGCAAGGCTGGGGCATGAAGTTATGCTTCAGTTCAGCCTTGTTTATATGTTTTAGTGCGTGTTTCCTTCCTTTCTCCACATAAAATGACAAGGAAACCCTGAAAGAAATGAATGCAATGATGCACTATCAACGGGGAAGGGTAGAGTTGTGGAAAAAATGGTTAAATGTCATTGAGCATGAGAAATAATTTGCTGATTTTATATGCATTGCATCTAGGACGGAATAATAATGATAAAAATTAAAACCTAGTAGCACGAAGATCACTTCAGTGCTAGGTGTTGCAACGAAGCACAAAGCGGTTAGAAAGAAAAGCATGAAAGAGATGTTTTGCACTTGCACGCTGCTGGTTTTCAAAATGTTTGAGCACTAGGCATCCACCTCTTTGCATGATCATTTAGAGGAAATTAAAAGTATCAGAGTTAGCTCCTGGATATGCATAGCAATTGTTTTCAGTAGGCCTGTGACCCACCGTTGAGAGTGTGAGGTTCCTATGCTGTAGGCTAGTCGTGGGATCCTAAAGGGGAAGTTAAGTAAGGACAATGGTACATTCCTGGATACGTTTATTTGGTACCTTGAGTGACGTTTGTGCGAAATGTCTAAATGTTGAGCGGCGCATCGAGGGGCCAATCCCCAAGGTGTAGGAGAGTCGCAGAGGGTTGATGGCATTCAGCCGTAGGAGGAACCCCATGTGTAAGTGATTCGAGCCTTTTGGCTATGTGAAAGGGACTCCCTCTGAGGAGCAATATTGGGTTAGGATCAGTTGGACTACAACGTATTACAAACGCAATGTTTAGGAAGGCAGAGATTTTGATAGACGCTCCTGGCTGCGAGGCCGAGGGGTTGTCTTGCGCATAGTGACGAGGTCCGGCTAGTGCATGAGCCAGTGCCGGCCCGTTTTTAGGTCCATCAGTGGTGCGTCTGCCGGGAGCCGCTTAAAAGTGGCGGTTCTCGAATCCTGGTTTTCTAGGGACCAACTAGCAGTTTATGCCAAAGGATACTGAGATCGATCCGTTATTTATTGATAAGCATCGTCTAGCAGAAATCCAAAAGCAGGAAAGAGACGAGAGAGCTAGGCGACGTGCTGAAATCTTTAGGAGATATTCCCCTAAGCGTAGCGGTGCTGAACCCTTACGAGGGAGTGGATCTAGTGGTCTTAGGACCCCAAGTAGTAAGTTAGGAGAAGGTGGAAGCTCTAGTGCTCCCCTTCCTGCCATAAGCCAGTCCACGTCAATTGCGGGAGGTGTAACCCCACCGTTCCCTATTCCTAGTGCAAATCCAATCCACGTCATGGCGCAGCCTATTGCAATCCCAGCAGGAACGACGGATTTGCCGGCTCTAGGTTATCCGCTACCCATTTTTAATGGGCTAGTTGAGGAAGATGCGGAACTCCACATTAGGGAGTTTCAAAAGCTGATGTTTAATTGTCGCATTCAAGAAGAAGGGCATTTAATGATGTTCTTCAATATGACTCTCAAAGGAAGAGCCGCTATATGGTATCATGGTTTAGAAGCCGGAACCATATTGAACATTGATGCATTTTATGGAGCTTTTCGAAGGGAGTTTGCCCCTGAAAGGGGTGGGCAATATTGGTTGCGTGTACTCAACGTGACCCGCCAAGATCCACACGAGGATATTCGTGCTTATGCGAAGAAGATAAAAGAGGTCTTCCGTAAGTTGGACACCTCTATTCCTATCCCCGCAGCTGCCCAATTGCAATATTTCCTACATGGGTTGGACTTCAATATCCAATTGCAGTTGAGTAGTGTCCCCTTGGGGGATATAGATACTGCCATTACACGAGCACAAGAGGTGGAATCCCGACTACAAGCAGCCTATGCTTCTCGCGGCAATTCGAATATGGGTTTAGTATTGGGAAACAATGTGGCAATGGCCAATGGCAGTAGTGGCCAAGGGATAGCGATGGCTAACCCTAATGGGAGAGGAAACATGATGCAGAATGTTCCTTTATTACCAGCTCCCCCTAGCATATCGATGCCTACGGGCAGCCAAATGGCTCCAAGTGGTGGAGGCCAGGCGGTCAATTCTAATACCATGCCTCTAGCTCAATAGCCTGTGCCTAATCGGATTGTTAGGCCGATGGAGCGACATGGTAATGACCAAGGCTATGAGTCGAGTTCTTCCAATGTTCTCGGCGAGGTTAAGGACATGATGAAGCATTATACCGACATGATTACAGAGCAGTATCGACAAATAGCTGTTGATGTCAACTTCCTTAAAAAACAACAAAATTTGATAGGAAGTAGATACCCAGAAGAGGGTGCGCCGTCGAGGTTTAGTTGCAAATGGTGTGGCGGGCAGCACTATCCAAGAAATTGCCCAAATGTTAAGTGCGATATTTGTGGAAAATCCGGCCATCTAGCGGCTACTTGCTGGAGTAAGATCAGTTCTCTCCAGCGGGGTAGTCGGCAACCAGGGCCTGTTAATCATCGTGCTCAAGGAAATGATTCCCAGCCAGAAAATGGGCCTAAACAAATACTTCAACGACCAAAGACTACAGTGGAAGAGCTACCAAGTGGTAGTGGGGTTAGTTTTATTGAGGCTGTACGCGTTAATGATGCTGAAACCTCTAATCTACGAGCTGTCCTTACAAGAGGTAAAAAGGGTAGAGAAGCCGACATGGATAAGCCTGTCGACGGAAACCCTAAACAAGGCGACAAAGGAACGCAAGTTTTGGATCCTGCCCTAGAAGGGGGACCTTTGAAGCCCGTAGAGAGTAAAGCCGATAAGGAAGCACCAAAGAAGAAGGTGAAAGTTAAGAAAGAGGCAATAAAGCCAGTTCAGCGACCTAAAGAGCGGATGGTTTGGCGTGAAAAGCGAGCTCTATCGAACTATCATGAATTCGATTTGGCGAGCTCTCTTTGCGAAGTCAAGCCGGATGTGAATCTTCTACAGCTTATTAAGCTTTCCCCAGGAGTGCGTAAGGAATTTAGAAAGATCCTACGTACCGGGTACATCGTAGAACCTTTGGGTATTGCGCGAGTTGGTGATGACTGGTTTGAGCATGCTGAGAAGCATTGCCCAAGGGTTGCAGCTTATGTCGATGGGATATTAGTAGATTATGCCATTGTCGACACAGGATCATCTGTTAACATTATGAGTTCTGAACTGATGGAAAGGTTGGGCCTTGCGATCCAAAAAGATACCTCCACAATTCTCAGAATGGCAGATGACAGTTTGAGACAGCCAGAAGGCTGCATTACTAAGGTCCATGTCACTGTTGCAAATGTAGAATGCCTGTTGGACTTTAGGGTGATTCGTTTTGCAGGGCGGCCAAGTTACCAAGTATTACTTGGACGACCTTGGATCTTGCAAGCAGATTGCCAAGTGGATATACCTGCCGGTCGATTAATATTCGGCAGAGGTGCCCAGCGTGTGGTGGTTGATGCTTATCCTGAGTCCCCGCAGAGTGAGAGAGCTCCTCTATCTTCTACAGAATTGGAGACATTAGAAGATTTATCTGCTAGTGAGACATCATCGAGTGATGAGTCCAAAGAGGGATCCACCACGGAGGACATCTATCAGATCACTTTGAACGAGCCGATAGAGGCCCAAGATCGTATAAGAGATGCAGATGTTATCGAGCTAGACCTTGGTACGCTTGATGATTCGCGGCCAATCAAATTAGGGTCCATGCTCAGCACAACAGAAAGGGAGGACTATGTGGCCTTGATCCAGGAATTCCGTGATATTTTTGCCTGGAGTTATGATGAGTTGAGAGGCATTCCTCCTAGTCTTGCTGTTCATACAATTCCGTTGAAAGAGGGCAGTCGTCCTGTACGACAGAAAGTAAGGCGTATGCCTTTCGAATTGAGGGACGGGCTGTTTGAGGAGTTAGAGAAGCTTCGAAAAGCGGGTTTGATTTTTCCTGTGCAACACACGGAATGGTGTTCGCCAGTTGTGATTAGAAAGAAGAAGAATAATCAGATCCGTTTATGTGTAGACTTTAGGGAGCTGAATAAGCAGACGGTTAAGGACTACTACCCATTGCCATTTATTGACCAGATTTTGGATCAATTAGCGGGTAGTGAGATATATTCGTTTATGGATTGCTTTGCAGGATATAACCAAATGGCAATTGCAGAAGAGGACAAGTTGAAAACAACTTTTATCACTGTATTTGGTACTTTTGCGTACCATGTGATGGCCTTTGGTTTATGCAATGCGCCTGGTTCGTGGCAACGAACAGCAGATAAGACATTCGGTGACATATCCCCGGAAGAGTTGAGGGTGTTTATTGATGACTTAGGGGCCGCCACCGTGAGAGAAAGGCAGTTGATTATTTTGAGAAAATGCTTTGAGCGCTGTAGACAATTTTGCATCGCCCTAAACCCACGGAAGTGTGCTTTTGGAGTACCTTATGGGCTATTGTTGGGCCATGTGGTCAGTTCGGTAGGAATTGCGACAGACCCCGAGAAGGTGAAAGTTATAGTTGCCATGGGTCCACCACGCACTCCGAAAGAAGTTCATAGCTTTCTGTCTTCGGTTGGTTACTACCGTAGATTCATTAACGCCTTAGCAGAAAGAACATTGCCACTTACAAATTTATTGTCCTTTAGCTGTTCGTTTGTGTGGGGTGACCCTTGTAAGGTAGCATTCGAGGATGTGAAACAAGAGCTAGCAAGAGCGCCCGTTTTAAAAGCACCTAAAAGAGGTGAGGTGTTCTATATATTTTCGGCAGCCACCATGTATAGTATCAGCTGCTGTTTAGCCCAAATTTGGGAAGAGAAGTGGTACCACCCAATTGCTTTTGCTAGCCGGAAGCTGGGGGTATCCGAAATCAATTACACCTACATGGAGAAGCTGTGTCTAGCGATGGTCTTTGGGACCAAGAAGTTCAGGCATTACATTCTCTATGAGAAAGTCGTGCTTTATACGAAGGCGGAGGGACTTCGATTATTGATGAATAAGTTACATCCGCCTGATTGGTTAGCGAAGTGGTTGATCACTTTGCAGGAATTTGATTATGAAATCAAGAGTAAGCCACCGAGGTTGCAAGGCATCGTGGAATGTCTAGTGGACTTTGGGGAGCCGAAAGAATCTGTGGCTGAAGGTAGTGACATAGAGATGATATTTAAAATAGATACGGCATCTATTCCCTCCTGGTATGCTGCAATAACGCATTATTTATCAACGGGAGAGGTGGGATCCGAATTATCTAAGGCTGAGAAAAGGAAAATTAAGCAGCAAGCGTTAAAGTTTACCTTGATCGCAGGTACATTATATCGGCAAGGGGTTGATGACATCTATCGCAGATGTGTGATGCCTGACGAGGTGCCATTCATTTTGGAAGAGTGCCATGATTCTGCTTGCGGTGGCCATTTTGCTGGACGACTTACAGCACAGAAGGCTTTGAGAGCAGGTTATTGGTGGCCTGCCATCTTCCAGGATGCGTTTGCGTATGTTAAGAGATGCGATATTTGCCAACGACATGATAGTCGAGAGAATAGGAAACGACCACTCACCCCTATTATGGTGATACTTCCATTTGAGAAGTGGGGAATAGACTTCGTGGGTCCTATTACTCCGTCATCGACTACGCAAAAGCGTTACATCATTGTAGCAACTGACTACTTCACAAAGTGGTCAGAAGCACGTGCAACAAGGAAAGATGATGCTAAAGAAACTGCTAGTTTCATTTTAGAGCAGATAATATGCCGGTTTGGTCCGCCGAAAGAATTAGTGTCGGACCGCGGAACCCATTTCCTGAATAAGGTGATTAAAGGTTTGACAGAGATGTGGAACATCAAGCATAACAAGACAACCCCATATAATCCGCAAGCCAATGGTCAGGTTGAAAGCACCAACAAGCAGCTTGTGGGCATCCTGTCCAAAATTGTGTCGGAAAAGAAACGCGATTGGGATAAAAAGTTATACGTGGCAGTGTGGGCTTATAATACGACTTTCAAACGAGCCACTGGCCATACCCCGTTCAAGTTAGTATATGGGGAGGAGTGTGTCTTGCCTTTAGAGATTGAGCTGCCGACCATTCGGTTTGCCATCAATCATTCTTTGAGCGATGAAGACGCTCTTTTTGAGCGCTTGACGACACTGGCACATTTAGATGAGCTTAAGTTGCAGAGCTTATTGCACCAAGAAGTGGCGAAGCGCCGAATGAAGAAGCTACACGACCTCAAAGCCAAGAAATACACCTTCAAGAAAGGACAGCTTGTTCTGTATTATGATGCACGACGTGAATTATTCCCAGGCAAGCTAGAACCCAAATGGGATGGGCCCTATAAGATCGTTAGAATAGGAAAGAATAAATCCACAGTTTTGTTAGCTGACCTTGAGGGGATAGAATTTAAAAATAAGGTTAATCTTAATAAGATTAAACCTTATTACTTCTGATTGCACTAATGCTATGACTGCCTTGCAGGTCTAGGTAAGATTGATCAAACATCTGCAAGGAGATCGTGATAGAGGTTGATGGGTCGTCTGATCCCTTATTTAGAACACCCATATTTGGAACAGAGATATCATCAGGGAAAGCTCATTTGGTGGAGCAAAGGATACACGGTGATTGAGCAAGAAGGCGGGACATTCATTTGGGAAATCAAGGTCTTCTGCCATCACTGCCTACAAATTTTGACGAGCATCCCTGTTGAATTCAATGATGATGGAGGGATGGAGCCTACAGTCCACCCGTTGAATATGCTGAATTTCGATTACCATAATTACGAGTAGAGTTCAGGATGGTAGGATATGTAAACCCTTTATGGACGTACACCTTGTATTTTGATGGGGCGTCCAGGGGTGCATGCAAAAAAGGAAGTGTAGGAGTTGTCATCCGAGACCCCCGATGACGCATTGTCATGAAGTTAGCTGCTTATCTCGGGGTGAATTTTACCAATAATATGGCAGAATACAAAGCCCTGATAATGGGTTTGAATATTGCAAAGAAGGGTGGTATCCGCCAGTTGTTGGTGAAAGGGGACTCTCAGTTGGTTTTAAATCAACTCAATGGGACGTACATGGTGCGGAACCCGATCCTTTGTATGTACCATCACACTGCCATAGCCCTGCTAGACGAATTCGATAGAGTGTCTTTTCAGCTGATTCCACGGAATTGGAATCAGTTTGCCGATTCATTGGCTAATCTTGCGTATGAAGAGGACCTCTTCTTTAATTGTGGCCCTTGTCCCGATATATCTATTGATGGTGAGACAGGACCTGGTCGTTTGTGGGGTATGCTTTCTGAACATGCCCTCTTTGGCAGACGATGGTTGATTTGGGTGATGCAAAGGGTAAGCGAGACTCATCTACCTTTATTATCTCAGACCCACAGACTGATTCGACGACATGTGATGCGCACACCTCTTGCGATATACGCAGGAGGGATAGGTCATAATTTAATGCACCTAGTTTAGGGCTACGAGCCTCTGTTCCCCTGGGAATAGTATGCTTTGATGTCTATCATGGTTGTTTCCAGGTGGATGTTCTGCATAGTATTGTTTGATTTCATTAGGCCAAGAGGGCCGATTCAGTTTTGTGGCAAAGTCATGTCTGATTTCATTAGGCCAAGAGGGCCATTTCCCTGTCTAGTGCGGGTGCGTTTAATTGGGTTTTTGTTTAGTGTTGTGCTGGACAGGTTTCGTGGTTCGTGGAATTTGGTGGAGCCTTTGCTGCGATGGAAGCTTCTTGTGGCCACTCCAGGTGATATTTCTCCTTTACGAGTACCTTTCTTTCCTATTATACGTGTATTTGTACTTGTTGAGGGGATACTTTTTGTTGGGGACCGGCGACCAAGGCATGAAGTCCCAAGTTTAGGTTAAGTATGTTTGAGGGAGGTCGGAGTAGTCATTGCCTCCTGTAAAGACATTGTTAGACATTGAAAGACCTGTTTGAGAAGGAAGTCCTAGTGGCCCTGTTCTGCTAACCTGCTAGGCAACCGTTCTAGGAGTTCTTGTTAGTAGTGAGGCAGTTAGAAAAGCCTGCCAGAAGATAATAATGATGATGCCAAGAAACCCTGAACATCCCAAAAGATGAATATAAATACGAAGGTGTGTAAAAAGGGGTTCTAACCCCTCTCAAAGAAAAGCAAAGAAAAGAAAAGAAATGAAAATATATAAGCAGTTGATCATTGCCTTGCGAAGGCCTGGTAGGTTCCTGGGGACGAGTCAGACCCGGGGCCGATACTTTGTCTTCCTAGGGGTGGCTTCTTGCTGGAAAAATAATACCAAAACAAGGAAGGTTGGAGCGAAAATAAAAGTGAGCGTTAGAAAAGGATTAAGTGTCGCCTTGCGAGGGCTTGGTAGGTTCTTGGGTGCCGAGACAGGTCCTGAGGCCGATGCCCTGTTCTCCTTGGGTCACTACGCTCAGCTCCCTCCTTTTTACATGCCCAAGTATGTCAATAAAATAAAAACCCTAAAAGAAGAACTGTACTGAAAGAAAATATCATTTGCTCAGGCTATAGGAGTCCTCGCCTTGTAGGAGCTCCTAGTTGCGTTGTCTTTAGTTGGTCAGTAGTTCAGACTACCACTTAGGGCAACCTCTTTGGCAGTTCTTTTTAGTTTGGCTGTGTTGGAGCAGCTGGTTAGTGACTCACTTCGGATCTTCTATTAGATGATGCTAGGCCTATTCCTTGTGGATGTCATGCCTTGGTTCTGTCCAGGGGTAGGGGGAGCATTGTGCTGAGTTTTATGATGATAATTGTTTTGTATCAGTTTGATGCTTCTTTGGTTGTTTATGTGCAGATATGTTCGTGGATTCGACGGGCTGAGTCGCCCTATCCCGTGGTCGCCAATGAGAGCAGAATTTAGGAGACAGCAAGTGCTTAAAAATAGCTAAAAATTATGAAGATCAAGGGAAAAATATTCACTGTCAAAGGCGGCGGCTCGATCTAGGACGATTTTAAGCGCCAAAGTGCTTTAAAGGCGCCCGAGCGACACTTGTTGATTTTTCATAATTTTTCAGACAGTCATGCGGGTTGACACAAGCTACTGGCCAATGCGGGATGCTAAGCCGGACGCCCAGGATTTTTCAGAGCTCGATTCCGAGTCCGGACGGGGGAAAGGCCACAAACCGGTCAAGATTTGAAAAGGTGGACTTATTTTTGGCCAAAGTGGGCATGACCTTTGGGGCCCAAAATTTAATGTCACATGAAATTTTGGGAGAGGATGGATGAAACAAATCGTGGAGAAGATCAACGCCAGGATGCACCGAAAAATGCGCCATGATCTTGATGGAGGCAACATGCCTGCTGCACACAACCCCCCCGAGTGATCATTGGCAGTGAATCCCCTCCGTATGCAAACTCTATCGCCGCCCTTCGCCCGTGGAATGATGGCCTGGTTTGAAATTTCTGATTCTAGTCTTTCTCTCTCCTTCCTCTCTCTCTTCTAAGAGGCAGTTCATGTGTGGGAAGGAGCAATGAAGAAAGAATGATGGAGACTTGTCCGGCATGGACCGGATTGCTACACGGGCTGAGAATGGTGATTTGTGATGTTGCTGGACATGAAGTGTTGCTGTTTTCCAAATCTACAGCCATGGACACAAAACCCGAAACACGCATTTAAGCGGTAAACCAAAAAATTACAAAGAAAATTTAGTGTTTTATGCTTTTGATTGATGGAATGCCGTTCATATGGACTAAGATTTGATTATGCTGCTGATTCTTCTGAGTTCTTACTGTTTATAACCAGAAATTATGAAAAACATGCATTTCATGGCCCGAAATAATGTCAAGAAACCCGAAAATGCATGAAAAATGGGAAAAAACAAGGGTTTTGGGTATATAAATGGGGAAAACCGTCGATACACATCAACTAATCTTTCAATTTTGTTGCAAATGAACTAAGGGCCACAGCCCACAAACTGGTTTTTATTTTCAGCAATTTAAAAAATACAAGAAAATGAAGAAAATGGGGAAAAATGATAAAAAACCCTTGAAAAATAGGGGAAAAATACATTTGAGGCTACGAAAAATATAGAAAAATAGGATTTATGTTTGTTGATGTATAGCAAGGCTGGGGCATGAAGTTATGCTTCAGTTCAGCCTTGTTTATATGTTTTAGTGCGTGTTTCCTTCCTTTCTCCACATAAAATGACAAGGAAACCCTGAAAGAAATGAATGCAATGATGCACTATCAACGGGGAAGGGTAGAGTTGTGGAAAAAATGGTTAAATGTCATTGAGCATGAGAAATAATTTGCTGATTTTATATGCATTGCATCTAGGACGGAATAATAATGATAAAAATTAAAACCTAGTAGCACGAAGATCACTTCGGTGCTAGGTGTTGCAACGAAGCACAAAGCGATTAGAAAGAAAAGCATGAAAGAGATGTTTTGCACTTGCACGCTGCTGGTTTTCAAAATGTTTGAGCACTAGGCATCCACCTCTTTGCATGATCATTTAGAGGAAATTAAAAGTATCAGAGTTAGCTCCTGGATATGCATAGCAATTGTTTTCAGTAGGCCTGTGACCCACCGTTGAGAGTGTGAGGTTCCTATGCTGTAGGCTAGTCGTGGGATCCTAAAGGGGAAGTTAAGTAAGGACAATGGTACATTCCTGGATACGTTTATTTGGTACCTTGAGTGACGTTTGTGCGAAATGTCTAAATGTTGAGCGGCGCATCGAGGGGCCAATCCTCAAGGTGTAGGAGAGTCGCAGAGGGTTGATGGCATTCAGCCGTAGGAGGAACCCCATGTGTAAGTGATTCGAGCCTTTTGGCTATGTGAAAGGGACTCCCTCTGAGGAGCAATATTGGGTTAGGATCAGTTGGACTACAAAGTATTACAAACGCAATGTTTAGGAAGGCAGAGATTTTGATAGACGCTCCTGGCCGCGAGGCCGAGGGGTTGTCTTGCGCATAGTGACGAGGTCCGGCTAGTGCATGAGCCAGTGCAGGCCCGTTTTTAGGTCCATCAGTGATATTGTAAAACTCAACCATCCTTCGCTGCACAATAGCTCCAACTCCATGAAGATGTTGTTGTGTTCATCATATTTGACAGTGCCTTGTTTCCCTTTGTATTCATTTGTAATGTGGTACGGGGATCCAACATAGTCGTTTTGCTTCTCGTTAAGTCTCTTCTGAAGCTTCCAAACATTTGTAGTGGTTGGTAGAAGTTTTGGAGTGATTCCTTTAGCTTTGAATGCAGACTTGACAGTCTTATGTGAGAAGGCATATCCTTTCTAACTAATACCACTTTCATCCATAGCGCTCTGTACATTCTCAGTGGATATGGTGTTGTTGGTAATAAACTGATCCACCACCTCCCTCTGCACAACCTTAAATTTCTTCTCTTGCAGTAGTTCCTTTGCAACCTTCGAGCTAATCAGAGGTTTCATCTGCATTTCTGGGTTGCTATTTGGGTTGATATTCTCCTTGTCGGGCTGCAATACAACCCTGCATGTAGAACCCCAGTGTTAATGTATGGAGGATCTAGAGGGAAGAAGGCACATAGAAATCAGAGGGCACATAAGAGCAAGAGAGTACATAGAATCAGAATGCTTACCTGATTGCTTTGATCCTTTTCTTGAGTCCTCCTGAATTAACCTTAAGATCCTCTACGTTTTGCAACTTTCTTTTCCTTTGTCGAGGTCCAGTAGATGTTTTCTTCATTTTGTATTGTTCAAATTGTTTTTGTAGTTTGTTGATCTCCTGTTCCTGGTGCTTGAGCTTTTCTTCTTGCAACTTGCAAAGGTCTCTAAGGTGACAAAGATGGGTATTTTGAACCTGGAACATCTCTTTCTCAACTGTAGGGGTTACTGAAATTGATTTGCAGTAGCCCAACAAACCTTTCTATCCATCTCCAACAAACCTGAGAAGTGATGTTGGGCTTGAGAAAGGTGGTTGACTGCAAGTTTGAGGATCATGTGGGTAAATAGATCCATCACACCATATATCCACATTCTTGGCTCCAGAACATCTTAGAGCATTCCTTTCATTTGCTGATACAAAGTTGCCACCACGACATTTTTGCATTGGAGCATAACTAGGTTCAAGGTCAATATGAAGATGGTACTTGGCATTGTCAACATGGACATGGGAGTCCGCCATCGCTAATGGAGGTAACAACAGCCCATTAGACTGCTATTACCAACAAAAGGAAAAGCTCAGTAGATCACCATTGCCAGGAGGGCGGGAGGGATTAGAGGGGTTTAGTGGAGGGCAGGGTGAAGAGGACAAGTGGGACTTTCCCAACTACAGATGGCATTGAATGTAGAGGGGTAGCATAGTATATGGTATTGAAGGTTTATAGTGCTCTTACTCCCTAAAGATTCTTGACTTTAAATTTTCCAGTCATCAGTGTGGGTTGTCGTTATCCACAAAAGGTGTTACTAACTTTCTCAGGTGGCTAGTTAAACACACCTATTTTATACCAAAAAATGAAGATTTTGGTATTTTTCTAGAGAGATAATGATGCAAATACCCATTTTCTTACAAGGCCCTCCTTTAGAGGTCATATGGCTAAATTACAACCTCTAAAATCATGCAATCAGCCACAAAAGGTATCAAAGTATCATGTTTAAGACCCTATTTTCACTCTTATCTCATTAAAAAGTAAAATAATTTACTTGCCCATCCAAATGAGTAATTTGTTTTCCTAACTACATAAAGAATTAAGTCACAAGTTCATTTCGAAGTGAACCTCGCTGCCATCCTTGAATAGTGTTGTTGTTGTGTCAGGGCAAGATGCAAAGTTGTGGGTCACAAAAAAACTTTCATTTAGAAAGATGTTGTGCATCAACAAGAAACACTCAAATGTGAGCATTTATTTCAAGGGCACCAAGTGTTGATCATAGCATCAATTCTATAATACAAGATGGTGTTAATGTAATCTCATGTTTGTGGGCCATTATATAAGATAATCTCCACATATAAACTATGTTAGAAAACAAGATACATTAGGTTACAGTTGTTAGTAGAGAAATTATATAACTTTTGACACTCTTCAAACATTGATAGTGTTATGTTAACCCCAACACGAAGAAAGCAAACTGAAATAAAATAGACATAGGGCAAAGACAGAAAAAAGGTAGCCCCTGACTGAAGAAAGAAGGGGAGAAAAGGGAAAAAGCGCAAGGGCAACCTTAAAAAGTCCAAGGTAAATGCAAAAGGGGAAAGGTGCATTTTAAAATACAAAGGCACACCTTGAAATCTTGTAAAAGTGTGCCAGGCAGTGGAAAATCCGGAAAGCTAAAACAAAAGACAAAGACAAAGGTGCACAAGGAAAAGCGCAAGTCAAAACTTTCGTAAAAGAGCGCGAGCACATCATGGTTTAATTCAAGGAGCGCCGGGCACTCACCCGTGCAATTTGTAAATACAGACGGGCAGTGGAAAGGAGGCTAGGAAGATAGAAGGACAATGGGAAAAAGGGCCCGGCCATGTAAAAAAGGGGAAAAGGGGATGACCGCCCAAAAGGGATTTAGGGTTTTGTATATAAAGTTGAAAAGTGAATGAGAAGCTCATTCTTGTGTGTGGCGAAAAGTAGCTCTCCTCTTCTTCTTCTTCTTCTTCTTCTTTCTTGCTTGAGCTTGTGCTTGAGAGAGGGAGTGTGAGAGTGTGAGGGAGTGAGTGTGTGAGGACAAGGGACCGTGGGGTGGAGAAGCTCTCCGTCTTCTTCTTTCTTCTTCTCTTCTCTTCTCTTGCTCGCGGTGATGGAGCTTGGAGCGTGGGGCTTGAGGATGGAGCTTGCTTAAGCTTGCACTTGGATTATGGAGCTACCGGAGTGCGTGGGAGAGGAGGTAACTCGAACGGCATGGAGGTAAGCTCACTACACCCGTAGATATGGATGGCACATCGGCTATGTGAGAGGTATCCATATTAGTGCTCGGCTTGAAATGCTTGAAGCAATAAGCGGTCCATGGGTCTTGGCGGTTGAGAAAAAGCTCCCACATTTTGGTTCCGTTGGCTGGGACAAACAGATTCAAGCCTTGAGCACTTGCACGCTTCGAATCGAGCATTGAAGTAGGGTTTTCTCCGAACTGGTGCTTGAGATAGATAGGTAGGAAGTGAGGGAGTTTGAAGAGGTATTTGATCTCCTTAGCAAGTAGGTTTTTGCTATTTTGGACTCAGGAAAGCATGATGAAGTAGTGTAGGTATTTTTCTTATAATTTTTTCTGCATTTAGGAAGGATAGGAGCAAAACTTAGAGCAAACCGTAGGGTTTTCTATTACTATATAACAGGCTGAAACAGGGAAAAGAAGGGAAAGAAATGAAATTCTGGGTTAAATGTTAGTGAGGGAGGCAATGTTGAGGTGAGTGCAGGCCTGGACAGGGTGATAAGGGGCCAAGAGTGGCAAGAAAGGCCACGTTGTGCATTGCAGGGTTTCAAGAGAGCAGGAGAGAAGAAGAAAGCTTCGTTGAGTGGATCCACTTCGATCTTGTCATCCAAGAGATATTTACCCAGCCCAGGTAATTCTACACCTTCCCCTACATGAGTAGGTTGGATCTAGAGCTGCTTGACTAGGGGGAAGGCCTCCAACGCTCGGCACGACGAATTTCGTAAAGTCCGACGAAAAAACTCACCGCGCTTGGTGTGTCTGAGTGATGGTGATTCTGGGCGGAGTCCTAGAATCGGCCCTCAGACCACTCGACTCGGCCCTTGGCCACTTGGTCCTCAGACCATTCGGCCCACTATCACTCGGACACCCACCACTCGGCCCGTCCAAATTGAGCATTTGGACTGACTTTGAAATTTGGCCCTCAGCCCTCTTGACTTGGCCCTCGGCCCACTCGGCCCTTGGACATCCAGACTCAGACTGGCCAAATTTGACATTCGGACCAGTTACATTCGGCCCCTTCTACTCGGCCCTTGGTCCGAATTGGGCATTCGGCCCCTGCAATTCGAACCTGTTGGGCCAAATTTATATTTTCTCAAAGTTTAACCCGAAGACAGTGAAATTGATCAAGAGACCACATAGAGCCGAAACCAGATCATAGATCGATCATCACTGGGTTGAATCTTAGAGCAAGTAGTTCAAAATTTGGTTATAAAAGGTCTCTCAAATCACGTATGGCATTTACCGTAACGGCCCTGCGGGCTGGGTGGGGGGGCGCTGCCCCTCTGGACCCCTGTAGAGGGGGTTCTGTCCCCTCCGCACCTCCTCCAATTAGGTTGGAGAGGAAACGCGCGCTGTGACAGGCCCCCCAAATTAGACCTTGGTGTAGTAATGGCTCTACACAAACACGGATCCTCACTGACAAAAGAGCAACCAAAAGCCCATACCCGAACTGAGAGAAACAGAGACCCTAAAACCTCAATGGGCCAATCTAGCCAACAAGGGCAAGAAGGCCACACTGCAAAAACACATACATGTTGCATTCGGACTACATCTTGTCAAATCGGAGGCAACAACCTTAGGCTGCAATAGCAAGAATGACTAGATATGATAGTCCTGACAATAGATGCTCCTTGAATAGCCCTGCACTAATGAGCCAAGACATGAGTGGAGAATCGACATCTCATCGTGCAGTTGGGGACTCAAAGGCATTTGTCAGAAGGCTTAAATTTACAAGCCAAGACCCCGAAGATGAAGACATAGTACCACCTGCTTATCTTAGGGTCAAACTCACCGCGAAAAGAGAGCATACTATCGATGCTCTGATTGATGAAGGAACAGATTTTAATGTCTTGACCTATGAGGCATGGACCCTACTAGGCCAACTAGAGCTGACACCGACTAATGCAACTCTTAGTCCTTATGGGGGACCTTCACAAGCACTCATAGGGAAGTGAAATATCCTTGTAACAATTGAAATAGAAAGCTTGCCTATCATATTTCATGTTCCTCCAAATAGTGCTAAATATGGTAAGGAAACCCTCCTGGGAAGACCCTTCAAAAGGGCGACCAAATGTGAGGCTGACTATGTAGCATAGAGGATACACCTGACACTACCGGGTGTGAGGATAGTCACAACCTTTAGTAAGGGTGACCTCATCGAACCTTGAGGGAAAGGCAAGGAAGATACTGACGTAACAGTCAAGCCTATTATCGAGAGCAAGGACTTGTGGGAAGAGCTGATACAAGCACAGGTTGAACAACGAGAACCAATGAGTGAGGCCACGCTTGAAACAAGAAGGTCAAGAGACAATGCCAAGGAAAGGCTTGGGACTTACAAATATTGTAGAAGACCCCAAAAGAAGCCCAAGGCTTATAGACAAAGGCATCGATGGAAGGTCATCACAATGCCGCGATGGATATCCAAAGTGTTGCTACATGCTCAAGGGTATTACGTAGGAAACCGATGGATGTGGGTACCAAAACCCCCTACTAAACCATCTCTATCAGCTGAAGGCAAGATTGCATCAAAAGAAAAGAAGCACAGGAGGAAATCTAAGAGAAACTCTAGGTCTCAAGGCGAGAGACCGGACACTGTTTGAAAGAAAGAGCCTCAACCTAGCATGCTTACTAAGCAGATGTCATATGTAGCCATTGAGCGTGCACAAAAGCCGTTAGTGCCCAAAGAGCCTTTGATTTTCCAAGAGGATAATAGGCAGCATGGGCACAACATTGCTCATGGCAAGGCTGATCACTCAACAAAGCAAATGGCACAGTTGTCTAATAGCCTTGAGCAAATCATTCAGCCAGTGTCGAGTCCACCTAAGGGCCCTAGATCTCCTACATCCTTTTTTTTCCAAGCAAACATAGGAAGCATTATAACAGTCGTCAATGGCGACTATTCACTCCCAATCTCTACCTCCATCAAAGCTTCTAGATGTCCAAGAGGCAGGACACGACACCACCCTTAGCTCTCAACCTGAAGATAGGCCTGTGTAATCCACTGTGGCTAGCTCAATCGATACTCAATCTACGCAAGTGAATGCTCTAAGGGCAACAAAAGACATGACCACTTCCAATTGCCCTAAGGACTTGACACCGCCATCCACCAATAGTAGAAAGTCCTCTGAATTAGCTGGTAGTACTTCAAATCAGGGATCACAGCAGAACGGCCCTTGGCCATGACAATGCCCCTTGTGGAACGTGGTCCTAGTAGTTTACATGTGGAGGAGGTGTCACAACCAACTTCATTAACAACTCCAGCACTTTCAAAGCGCCTAAAGCCTAGGCTGGAGAAGTTAACCACATGGGAATCGGCTGAAGAGCTAGACTCTCCCACAAGGGAGACAGTTGTACCCTCGCAACCTAGCAAGGCTAATTAGGAAGCCATGGCTATGTCCCATGAGGACACACTAGAGAAAGGAAATGCTAAGGCCCAACCAAGCACAACAACGGTTGACCTAGTCCAAGGTCCTGAGTCATTGAGAGATGCACCTTTATTGACCAAGAGAAAGAGGAGAAAACAACAACAATTGCAAGTGGTTGTGGACCCCAAGAACATTGAGGCGAAGAGCGCTGGAGAGCTGATGACTAAAGCATCGAGTCCATCCACCAATGAACCCATGGATGCCTCTCCTAATAGCGGTGAAACCTCAGACACATCCATGTGCTCTGAAAAATCAAAGCAGTCATTACCATCAATGGCTGCTTGCAACTCTCAACCCATGAACAATAGAACTTGCATTGACCAATCAATAAGAGTGGATATAACGCTGTCACAACAGGGTGACAAACCTATACTGGTCACATCCAAGGAGAAACATGACGCAATAACGAAGCCTCAGGAAAAGCATGGAAACCCCAAGAGTATAGGAAATTCGAGCATTGGCCAAACTTGCGCGTCTAGGCATGAGCCCCCAGCTACACTAAAGCCCAAGCAAACCCCTAGAACCTTGCATGAGATAGCAACCGAGCAAGCCCTCATTGAACATAGAAATGTCATAGAGTGCTTGATTGAGTTGGATGCTAAACTCAAAGTGTTCGCATGTATCTATGTCCTAGCAGACATGCACACATTCCCTAAAGAGTAGCTCAAAAAATACTTGCCGTTTCCCTTATCTTGGGAAGAGCAAGAACATCTTAACGAGCACTATAATAGGCTCCTGTATGAACGCATGCGCCTCATCTCCGGCGAGAAAGCCGACGAACTGCGCTTAACTGTCAGATTCAATGATACACTCTGCCAACCAAATCTCTTAGAGATAGAGCAACTAAAGTGACTATCAGAGGGCCAAAGTCAATTTGAACAGTATTCGTGTGAAAACTGCATTGCAATGGCCAAAGTAGGAGCCCAGATCATGACAGTCTCAGAGGAGCAATTGGCCAAATGGCGGTCTCAAAGAGACTCAACCTATGTGGCACCAATGTCCCTTAGAACTGCCATTCGGGGTATGGACATGGCTTAACCTAGCCAAGAGACCTCGCTGTTTGACAAGGTTCTCATTGAGGAGGAGTTACATGTTGCCAGTAGACTCGGACAAGGTTCCATGCTACTCGATGTTGCAAAATATCTATCAGTATTGAGTAAGCTGCCACGAGTACTGGATGCGTGTGCCACGCTCCAGTACAATCCGGAGTTCTATAATTGGTTTTTATCCTCATGAAGCAACATGGATTCATGGATATGTATATAAATAAACAATGACTTTTGTGACTCTATATAGACACTATCAACACACACAAGCAATAATACTCAAGCGTAGACAGAAGAGTTGGGATCAACAAGCTAAGCTCTTCAGGTCCTCCTCTCACCACACGTTTAGAAGTTGTGTGACCATGTCCACCTCTAGGTGGACAGCATGCAACCCTCATCACCACCATAGGAAGCTCTGGCCAATATCTCTAAAGGTGGAAACAGGGTACCATCCCTTCCTATACACCCTTCCCCTTATGGTCTATCCCTCCGGGAACTGCTCCCTGACAACCGACCTACGCAACTTAGCATAAGCCAGGATCTGCTAATGGAGGGAAACCAAATGAACACCATCATGGGGGCCATCCCTCTACAACAAGCACTGCACGTCTCACCCCTCCCCTTCTTGTCATATGCGCTTGATAACCCACACTATAATCCCTCCCATGCAAACGATTTTATTCTATATCAAGGCCTAACCCTTGGTTCGCATCTTGCAGGTCCCCCTACGAGAAAGAAGGCATAGGCCAGCTAGCTTGCAAAGACGCCCTCCGCAGAAAACGGGAACATGCAGCACACGCCCCTCCGCTTGTGCGCTACGTGCCCACCCTCAAAAGGTATGCAAAGAAATGAGGTCCCAAGCGACACCGCCCTAGATGAAGGCCGAAGAATCCCTGGGTCAGGGGAGTCGAAGCTCAAAGAAGCACACCAAATGTGGCAACACCAGTGGCACAAACCCCCAACAGATGCTCGGGCACCAGGTGCTCAAGGGCAAAAAGGGAAGCTCGGGACAGGGAAGAATTCAATGAATTGTTCAAAGGCATTTTGGAAACAGTGGCGGCTAGAGATTACACCATTCATGTCCCAGCTGACATGTTCCCTGCCCACCAACCTCACAGGAGCCCCGCACCAACAGAGCCTCAGTCGCCTGACCACTCGGACTCACCCTGCCTTGTGCAAATCGAGTAGCCCCTACGATACGCAAGCAGCTTAACAAGCCACCCCACCCTAATTTTTTGTCTGTTGATGATTTAAGGGGCAGGTTCCCCACTTGTACACACTTCCTTTGCCAATCATTAATATATGCCACGCCTTCAACAAGCACTGAAATAGGCATAACAATCAGCATCATAGCATTTTGAAAAGTTATATCTTGACATGATTGCATTTTTTTGTTGTACCTGACGCATGCGACTTGCATATACTCTCATGAAGTGACAAGTGGATGCAGGATGGCACAGGTCTTCGTGCGAACGTGTTCAACGCCTAAGTCACCGCACCACCACCAACCGCACAAAGAACTGCAACAAAGCCACGCTGTCGAAAGTGAATAATCACCCTTGTGAGTGCCCACATCACACGACCCAAAGCATAGTCATGGGCTAGGCTCTCTTCTTGGGTTAAGACGGTTGTTACCTCAATCATACCAACAATGCAACCACGGCTTCTCTAACAATGGGGCTGAGCACAATCATCACTGTCATGTCCATTTCTTGAGCCCTCGAAGCTTGACATTTCTCATAGCCTCAATAGATTGCAATCGTTGTACTCAGGCAAGACAAAAAAAAAAAAGGAACGAAAAGATAAGAAGCACCCATGATCACAGCACCGCACCTAGGGGTCCTCAAATTAGGTGCATCCAGTGACCTTGGTCGGCTAGCTCCGTCCCTAGCCCCCTAGCATCCCCCACAATAGATCAGGGCACATCAAGGGTAGGACAGACCTAAGGAGCTTGTCTCACCTAAAATTAGACCTGTCGCCCTGACCCATTCACACAATTCCCTCTTGCACTCTGCCTTAATACCATTGCAATCAATTGGGGTAAGCACTGCACGAATGGCCATGAACAGTACACTGTCCTCATCACACAGGCCCAGTGTCTACCAGCTATATCGATAGTGCACTATCCCTGTGTTCTATTCTATTACATCGTGCACTCATAATGCACAGAATGTCGCATACACCTCCACGTGTACTTCTTCCCACCATGGATGACTTTACTTCACCCACACGTGTTTAGAAGAAACCAGTCCGCGGTCTTCTATCTATGTAATATCTAAGTATGCACGAGCACACATAATATCTGCACCAAAGTATCTACACAGTTTAGGTCCTCAAGTGTTGGACAATACTCTCAGCTTGCTTAGAGTTCGACCTGTCTCCCAGACTAATTGAACTATGTCTTGTGCACAATAAAGAAGACTAGCACTTCCCCTAAGGAGAAATCACCTATGAGAGGTTTTCAATTGCATGTATAGAAGACTCAAACGAGGGGGTCGTTCGCTCTTCATCAACACTCCACTCTGAATTCCTATCCGTATTGTCAAGATTGTGGGAGAGAAGGAAGGAGTCTCACTTATAGCTTTCTTACTTACACAATGGGGGAATACACACAAAGGTGGAGGCTGAAAAACAATTTTCCTCTTCTTAGTTGTGTAAGTCAAAAAGAACTCTCATACAAAGAAATAGAAGAACCCTATATGTGGGTCTCAAACCAAACTCAACTAACTAAGGTGGCATACTAACTGAACCACGAACTAGAGTAGATAAGGATAGTTGTCATCTAGCTATTATTTATGAGCGGTATACCAACCGTATCTGCAACTAACAAGTTGGTGACATAAATGCACAACGGTCACCCTGGCATATCACGAGTGGAGCTCGATATCTTAACACTCCCCCTCCAGCTCAATCCCAATTCCTGCACACCAAGCAGGTCTCTGAACTTGTGTAGATTCTCTGCACCCAATGCCTTCATGAATATGTCAGCTACCTGATCCTCTATGCTGACATAAATTAGATCAATAAGACCTAGTAAAACCCTCTCCAACACATAGTGATAATGCACCTCAATGTGCTTTGTTCTAGCATGATAGACTGGGTTATTTTCCAAGTGTATACTACTCATGTTGTCACAATAAATGACAACTGGCCCATCTGTAGGCTGATGCATATCATAAAGTAGCTTATACAACCAAGCTACCTCACATGCAGCCATTGCTGCACCCCTGTACTAAGCCTCTGTGCTTGACAAGGCAACTGTAGGCTGTTTCTTGCTGCTCCAAGTGACTATAGCACTCCCAAAAGAGAACACATATCCATTGGTAGATCGTCTATCAGAAATACTACCAGCCCAATCAGCATCAGTGTATCCATGCAACTGTATTTGAACCCTAGTCTCATAAAATAGTCCATACTGCAATGTGGACTTCACATACCTGAGTATGCGTCTAGCCGCATCCAAATGCAGTTTCCTTGGAGCCTGCATAAACTGAATTACCAATCCAACAACATAGCTCAAATCTGGCCTGGTAATAGTCATATAAATCAAACTTCCTACTATGCGTCTGTACATAGTAGGGTCTTCGAGAAGCTCACCTGCATCTGTGCTCAACTTCACATTCTACTCCAAAGGAGCTGAAATAGGATTACAGCCTGTCATCCCATATTTGGACAGCATGTCCAATCCATACTGCCTCTGCAAGAGCCATATCCCACGGTGATCTAATCACCTCAATGCCCAAGAAATAATGCAGCTCTCCCAAATCCTTCATCTCAAACTTCTGCTTCAATAGCATTTTCACATGAAAGATATCTTCATCACTATCACCTGTGATAATCAAATCATCAACATAAATGACAAGCAACATAATACCTTTCTCTGTTTGTCTCACATAAAGTGAGAAATCTGCCTTGGAAATCTGAAAGCCAATAATGACAAGATACTGTCCTATCTTGCCAGACCATGCTCTAGGTGCTTGCTTCAAGCCATACAAGGCTTTCTTCAACCTGCAAACAAATTTAGGATGAATAGCATGCACATAACCTGGTGGCTGCTCCATATAGACCTCTTCTTGCAAATCACCATGCAAGAAGGCATTCTTTACATCCATCTGATGTAAAGACCATCCCTTTGATGCAGCCATAGCAATGGCTGCTCTTACGGTTGCCATCCTTGCAATCGGACTGAATGTTTCTTCATAATCAATGCCATATTTTTGTGCATACCCCTTGACTACTAATCTTGCCTTGTATCTGTTCACAGAACCATCTGCATTGTGCTTCACCTTATAAACCCACATATAACCAATTGCATTCTTATCTTTAGGCAAAGGTACCAATTCCCATGTAGCATTTGCTTCCAAGGCATCCATTTTTTCATCCATGGCTTTCTCCCATTTTTCTTTTCCCATGGCTTGCTCAAAAGAAGTGGGTTCTGGCTCCTGTATCACTTTAACTATATAGGCATAGTGAATGGCTGTAAATCTATCATATTTTAGCCTATCCACAGGATACCTAGCTCTGGTAGACCTACGCAAAAGTAGGTTCACTTCCAGATGCTCTCAAAACATCCATGGTCTTCCTTACTCTAGGTGTAACAATAGAAGGAATACCCAACTCATCATTAATGCTCTGTTCTGAGCCTTTGGATTCACCATCCACATAAGAGTGACCTGCATTCACATCAAACATGGGCTGATCTACCTTCTCTTTTCCTTTTCGTGAAACCTGCATACCACTATTTGCATTGCTTTGAGGAGATTCTCCTGATCTCAATCTGCCTGTCCATGGCGAAGAATGTGAACCACTGCTAGAGGACACTCCATGTCCACTAATATTTTGTGACTGCTACTGTGAATTCTGTGCAGCATTACCATTTTGTGCATCTACATCATCAATCACATTTACTGGTTTATACCAGCTACTCATCTCATCAAAAATAACATTTCTGCTCACTGTAAACTTAGGAGTAGAAGGGTTATAGCATCTATACCCTTTCTGCTGCAAAGAGTAACCAATAAAGATGCACTTCTCAGCTTTTGGATCCAACTTGGATCTCAACTCACGTGGCACATGAACATAGGCAATGCAACCAAAAAATTTCAAATGAGAAATATCTAGTTTCCTACCAGTATACCTCTCCTTTGGAGTCATGCCATGTATTGCTACGGTGGGAGTCCTGTTCATTATGTAGACTGTTGTAGCAACTGCTTCAGCCCAGTAAAAATTTGGTAGATCTTTTTCGTTGAGCATGGCATGAGTTACCTCTCCAATATGCCTATTTTTCCTTTCTGCAATTCCATTTTGCTGTGGGGTATGACTGCATGAATATTGCTGCTTTATGCCATGCTCTTACAGGAACCTTGCAAACTCATTTGAGAGGTACTCTCCCCCTCCATCTGACCTTAGGCATTTTATTTGCAGGCCTGTTTCTTTTTCAACCATAGCTTTAAGAGTTTTGAAATGCCCAAACACTTCACTTTTCTTTTTCATAAAATACACCCAAACTTTTCTACTATAGTCATCAATAAAAGTGACAAAATAATGACAGCCTCCAATAGATGCAGCTTTAGTAGTCCACACAACAGAGTGGATTAATTCCAATGGCTTCTTACTCTCTTGAACATGTCTAGGAAATGGTTTCCTTACTTGTTTTCCAAATTGACAGGCTTCACATACCTTATGCATTTCTACAACCTTGAATTTAGGCAATCCTGCAATAATATTTTGGGCCTGCATTGATTTAAGTCGCTGTACATTAACATGACCAATGCGTTTATGCCAGATATCAATATCCGCAACTACATCGGTCCCATGTGCAAACATTGCTACACTCAATTCAGGCATGTCTGCATCCAACGTAAACATTCTGCCCTTCTTCTTTCCTTTTGCTATTAAGCGACCTTTATTTTTCATATCCTCAACAAAGCATCCATGAGGATTAAATCTGACTTGCAAGCCCTGCTCAACCATTTGACCAACAAAAACCAGATTCTTGGTGATATTCGGGACATGAAATACATTTGACAGGTATTTTTTTTCCCCATCCTGCATAGACAAAGGAATTTTTCCAATCTGCACAATAGGATGTGCAGTATCATCACCAGTCTCCACAAATCCTGGTTTTTCCATTTTCCTTGCATCCTGCATCCATTTTGCATGACTTGTCATGTGGTTTGATGCACTTGAGTCAACATACCACACATCGTTGCTTTCTTCTGCACTTGTCACAGAATTGGTCATGTGCTGCACCATAAACAAATGCTCATTTCTGTCATCACCCTGTCTACTAGAAGATGCATAATTCCCTTGTTGCAATTTTCCATTCATGATGTCATTCTGCTTTTTATAGCAGTCTTTAGCCATATGACCCATTTTACCATAGTAGTAGCATTCAACATTGTTGTTTGCATTTTGGCCTCTTTGCCATCCACCACGACCTCTTTGGCTCCCCCTGCCTCTAGAGTTACCACGTCCTCCTCCATAGGACTGGTTTTCTTGAGTTTGCTGCATATTCTGATTTCTACCACGGCCTCCAGATCGGCCTCCTCTACCTCTACCTCTACCTCTTCCAGCATTTGAGTAGAAGACAGCTTCTTTTGAAGTTCCTCCTGAAGAAGATGCACCACCATTTCTCTGCTCCTCAAAAATTAGAAGAGCAATCACTCCTCAAAATCAGAAAATCTTTCACAGACGGAAATGGATGTCCGAAACTATGCATAATCCTTTCCTAGACCATTCAAGGTCACAGAAACTAAATCATCATCTTCCATTGGCGATCCAATGGAAACAAGTGCATATGCAATCTTCTTCACCTTCATGTGGTAGTCATTGATGCTCATACTTTCTCTTTGCACATTGTGCAACTCTTGCTTGAGCTGCATTTTCCTGGCTTGCGTATTTGTGCTATACATTTTTAACAAAGTATCCCATGCCTCCTTTGGCGTACTTGCATCCTAAATATGCACAATCATAGAGTCTGAAATATTGATAGACAGCCAGTACATAACTTTTCTAGCTCTCTCATGCCATCCTTTAAATGCCTGCATTTGCTGTTGATTAGGAACATCAGGAAGAACTGGTTCTTCTTCATTTCCTGCAACGAATTTCCAATATCCTTTTCCCATAAGGAAATTTATCATCCTAAACTTCCATGCTTGGAAGTTGTTATTGTTAAGCTTTTCAGTGACAATCTGTGATAGAGAATCAGATGCCATTATAGAACACTGCAAAAAATTCTGTCACTGCAAAAAACACAGCTTTAGCCTCACAAGAGAAAATCGGCAAAACTGACGAAAGTGGTATTTGACTACATAGTCACTTCCTAGTGACGATTTTGCATCAGCAGGCAACAAGGATGATTCTGTAACTCCCAATGTCTCTGCGCACAGGCATACAATGCAATTTCTACGGTAACTTTTCACAGACTTGTAGAACAGTGGTCGCACAGCAAAACAAGCCCTTTTCCTGAGTGCGTGCGGAAAACTTCTGCCTCCAAAACAGGCCCCGAAATGGCCTCAAATCAAAAAAACAGGTCAACCCAGGGCTAAAGGCCTATCCCGCAGCATATACTGCCCTCTTGCTACACAACAAAGGGCGTCTCAATCTGAGACAATGCACTCTTGCACTTTCCGGCTGTGCTACCTGCAGAGACTTGCTCCCAAAACAGAAAAATGAAAGCAACACTAGTCCTCTTACTAGAACACCGCGAACTTGGTTTGCTTTCTTGAGCTCCTTACCACGAATAAGGCTCTGATACCATGTCAAGATTGTGGGAGAGAAGGAAGGAGTCTCACTTGTAGCTTTCTTACTTACACAATGGGGGAATACACACAAAGGTGGAGGCTGAAAAATAGTTTTCCTCTTCTTAGTTGTGTAAGCCAAAAAGAACTCTCATACAAAGAAATAGAAGAACCCTATATACGGGTCTCAAACCAAACTCAACTAACTAAGGTGGCATACTAACTGAACCATGAACTAGAGTAGATAAGGATAGCTGTCATCTAGCTATTATTCATGAGCCATGTACCAACCGCATCTGCAACTAACAAGTCGGTGACATAAATGCACAACGGCCACCCTAGCATATCACGAGTGGAGCTCGATATCTCAACATATATCACCCTATAAGCCGACTATTGTACTCCCTCAATGCAACTCCCCCAAAGCATAGCCCTACCACCTACCACCTTCCACTTAACCCACCAACGTGCCCCCCAACAACCTTCCTCCCCACCACTACCAACACTCCACCATGGCAACCACAGACGTCATTACCACCCACGTCTTCGATGCATGCTAAACACCTACTATCTACGACGGTGAGTGCCATGGGACTGGTACTCATCTAGGAGGGGGGTAATGTTAACCCCAACATGAAGAAAGAGAAATGGAATAAAAATAGACGCAGGGCAAAGGCGGAGAAAAGGTAGCCCGACTGAAGAAAGAAGGGGAGAAAAGGCCAAAAGCGCAAGGGAAACCTTAAAAATTCCAAGGTAAATGCAAAAGGAAAAGGTGCATTTTAAAATACAAAGGCGCACCCTAAAATCTTGTAAAAGTGTGCCAAGCAGTGGAAAATTCAGAAAGCTAAAATAGAAGACAAAGACAAAGGCGCACAAGGAAAAGCACAAGTCAAAACTTTTGTAAAAGAGCGCAAGCGCATCATGGTTTAATTCAAGGAGCGCCGTGCTCTCACCCGTGCAATTTATAAATATAGATGGGCGGTGGAAAGGAGGCTAGGAAGATAGAAGGACAATGGGAAAAAGGACCCAGGCCACGGCCGGCCATGTAAAAAAGGGAAAAAGGGGATGACCGCCCAAAAGGGATTTAGGGTTTTGTATATAAAGTTGAAAAGTGAATTAGAAGCTCATTCTTGTGTGTGGCAAAAAGTGGCTCTCCTCTTCTTCTTCTTCTTCTTCTTCTTGCTTACTTGAGCTTGTGCTTGAGAGAGGGACTGTGAGAGTGTGAGGGAGTGAGTGTGTGAGGGTGAGGGACCGTGGGGTGGAGAAGCTCTCCGTCTTCTCCTCTCTTCTTTTCTTCTCTTCTCTTCTCTTCTCTTGCTCGTGGTGATGGAGCTTGGATCGTGAGGCTTGAGGATGGAGCTTGCTTAAGCTTGCACTTGGATCGTGGAGCTGCCGGAGTGCACGGGAGAGGAGGTAACTCGAACGGCATGGAGGTAAGCTCACTACACCCGTAGATATGGATGGCGCGTCGGCTATGTGAGAGGTAGCTATTAGTGCTCGGCTTGAAAAAAAATGAAGCAATAAGCGGTCCGTGGGTCTTGGCGGTTGAGCGAAAGCTCCCACATGTTAGGACACCCATTTTAGATAAAAGACAAGCTCTTTGTCTATGAGGGCTTCTAAAACTATGTTTAAAGACAATCTTGATTCATGTGCATAGCCATAAGAAACCATCCATATAATAAGCATATTTCAAAGGGTATTTGAAAAATTCATTCACTTACATAGTAGAAGGCAATAAAATGACCCCTTTTTCTTCAAAAATGTATGTTATTTTTTAAAGAAACTTTAATTGGAAAGCCCCATTATATAAGTATAATCCTATAAATTGATCCAAAATTTATGAACTAAAGTAACCATTTTGATGATTGCATGCGCTATACTTCTTTTTTGAGGTGTGTCCCATGACATTAATTACCTAGTTTTGATTATCTTCATGACACATGTACAAATGTTGTTAAGAAAAACCCTTACATTTCACATTTGATGGCATTTAGATAAGCATCATAGTTTGAAGATAATGATCACTAGATTAACGGAGAAAGAAACATTGATAATATTCAAAATTTCTTGTTGTTAAGATTTAGTAACAAAAAAAAAATCCAAATTTGACATTCCAACTACAAATAATACATTAAGGCATTTTATAACTAGTATCATAACAAATCCCATTTGCAAGAAAAGGCCATAATCATAGGTTGTGCAACTAACTAAAAAGTTGGTTCCATGATTATAGACTAAATGACACAATCATAGATTATGCAAGTGTCTAAAAATGGCATATACTCATTGGAAGATTTGATTTGCATTTGTATTAAATATAATTTTTGATAATATTTAGACATGGTTGATGTTACCATTAGAATGATTTAGATATTATTTGTGATAATATCTATACATAGTTGATGTTACCATGAAGTTATTGACAATGGGTGATTATATAGTTTATTATGTATTTGATCCTTTGTTTTATTAATATCACTAAACAAGATGTTGCTACGAAGTGCACATTATCAACATAGCTTGGATTGTTCTTTTCTTTTTTGTTTAGCTGGTGAGAGGGGGGGTGTGCATTGTTGTGTGGAGAGGGTTTAATTGGAAAAATGTAAATGTACTACATTGTTTCTTCTTATAAATATTTGATTCGTCTTCTCATAGCAATCTTTTATTTCAATCATTTGACATATGAGTTGAATACATTGAACTCATGGATATTGTAAATCAATTATTAGTTTACAAGTTGGCATGCATGCCTTTAGGACTTAGTACTAGAGTCATGGAATTTTCCCTAGAAGTAGCCTTGAACAGATAGCATATAGTGCTATATCAAGCATGTAGTGTAAAGACCCATAACTAAACCTTGAAGCTTACAAGCTTTAATTATCACCAACCTCAATCTCCTCCAAAATCTTGACTCTAGAACCCATGGTCAAACATAGAATCTAAAACTGACTCCTACACTCTATCTTGCAAGAAATTAGCTTTTATATAATTATCTGAAATAATCTTCTACTATATTATTTTGGTTGTAGGTCTGGAAAGCCTCGAGCCTCGAGAGTGGTGTGCAAATCGGATGCCGTATGCGTATGTAGCGAGCGCCGAAAGGTCCCCAAGAATAAACAACTCTACTTTTTACTCAAAATCCAAGAGAATAGACTTGTAGGACATGAAGCAAGAAGACCAATTGGGTACAATCTCCCCCCAATATACCTTGTGTGAATGCTCCACAAAGCATGCATTTAATATTTTATTCATCTCTAAGCTAAATAATAGCCCAAATTTACAATTAGCATGCTTTCGCTTTTGTGTTTGCTTTTGTCCAAATAAAGAATAAAGCGGTTGGGCGCCCTAAGAGTCAGGCTGTTCCCAAATACAATGACTAATAATAAATATTTAAATCATGCACCCATGCGTATACAATATAATAAATATATATCAAGCACACGTTAAAATAAATATTGGCGCCACGCCTAAGACACGCCTATAAAAAATGATAATTTCTTCTAAATAACTTGAATACACGCTATCGCCCAGTGCTTCCTAGTGCCACCACCGCCTGCTCTACACATCAACTAAAGCATTCACAATTGTTCGAAAATAATAAAATTAAACCGACAAAAGTAAATACCTAGCAATATTCAGCTACAAAATAAATAAATAGGTTGGAACTTTGTCTTAATCTTAATTTAATATGAGTGCTCACTCTAAACTCATAAACGTCCATTAATTTAAAAATGTATTTTGCGAAATCACCGGCTATGGAATCACCCACTTGCACATTGAATTAACGTGATGCCGGAAAAGGACAGGCATCCCCATCAACTTTTCTCACAAGGAATCCACCTTGTGTACGAGCCCTAGCAAATCAATATAATTTTACGGAATCCACTGCAAAACCTCACGGAATCCACTATGGAATATGCCTCCTGGCATCATATCCTCGGGGTGGGATAGCAATTGTCCTCAATTGCTATTAGCTCAATGTGGAGCAAACAGTGAGGGGTAAGCACTTATAAGGTCGCAAGTGTGCATCAATTGGGCTTCTTCAACATGATGATTTTTAAATTTCACCAAATATGTAGAATATCTACGGTGAGTTCTAGTGGTCATAAAGTCGGTATCTAGAATAGTCTCAAGTTTAAGGATTTTAGTTTCTTCTTCTAACAAAGGAGGATTTTCATAAACAGGGTGAACAGGTAATTGGCCTTTGAAAGGTTGTCACAAACTGATATAAAAAGTGTTGTGGATTTTCTAGTATTGGGGTAGTTCTAATTTGAAGGCATTGTCATTGATTTTGTGAATGATTTTGAAAGGTCCATAAAATCTAGGAGCTAACTTTACAACAAGGTGTTTCTCAACACTTTGTAGTCTTTGCTTTTCAATTCGTAACCAAATATAATCACCAACTGTGAAATTCATTTTTTTTCCTTTTCTTGTTTGCTTGTTTAGTATATGATTGCTGGGCTTTTGCAATCATATCTTTAACTTCATCAAAAATAGTAACATGCATATTTGCAATATCATCAACAGCTTTAACTTTGTTTGATAATGAAGTAATAGGTGTAGGCAGTCTATATCCATAAATGATCTCAAAAGGTGCTTTTCTTGTAGCTGTATGTGGAGTGTTATTATATGCAAACTGAAGTAAATGCAAGTGTGTATCCCATGTTTGTGATTTTGAACTGTTTGTAGCTTCTATTTGTCCATTTTTTTTAGGATGAAATGCATATGAAAAATCAATATTTGTTCCTAAGTTTGCAAACAAAGTAGTCCAAAAATTATTGTAGAATCTAGAATCACGATTAGAAATAATTACTTTTGGTAAACCATGGTTAGTGAAAACAGTTTTCATCAGAAACAATTGAGCAACTTGAGATGCAGTTAATGTTTTCTTGCATGGAATGAAATATGCATGTTTGCTAAACCGATCTACAATAGTCTAAATCATATCATGATTAGTGTGAGTGTTAGGCAAACTAGTAATAAAATCCATTGAAATATATTCCCATTGTCTTTCAAGAATTGCTAAAGGCATTAATAAACCATACCGCTTACCATGGTGTCACTTAACTCTTTGACTAATTAAACATTCAGATACAAAGTTAGAAACATCAGATTGCATCTGTGGTCAATAAAAATCTTCAATTAATGTACGTAAAGTGGAAATAATACCTCTATGGCCTTGATATGGGGGACAATGAATTTCGTGCAACACAAATTATCTAAATGGAACAGTTATACATAACCTTTTCTCATAAAACATAAATCCATCAGCATAAGACAATGAATCAATTGGAATCCAGTTGTTGGCAATATTAAACATTTTTTGATATAGTTCTTGACTTAGAGAGAGAGACATAGAGGAAATATATAATTTTACTACTATATTATTTTGGTTGTAGGTTCGAAAGGCCTCGAACCTCTAGAGGCCTTCCCAAACCTACAACCTTTTCCAAACCTCCCTTTTTTAATTAAAACCCCCTCCCCTTTCTCTCACGTGTAATCTCTCATTTTCCCTTCCCCCTCCCCTTTTTAATTAAAAGCCCCTCCTTCCCCCCCCTTCTCTCTCTCATTGTAGGGCCTAGGCACTCTCTCTATCTCTATTTTTCTCTCTCTTCTCTCTCTCTCAAATAAAAACCCCCTCCCCTCTCTCACTTATAATCTCTCTCTTTATTTTTCCCCTCTCCTTTCTAATTAAATTCCTCCCCCCTCTCTCTCTCATGTGTAGGCTGGCCTAGGTTCTCTCTCTCTCTCTCTCTCTCTCTCTCATTTAATTAAATCAAACTTCTTTTAAAACCAAAAGTTTATCTCTCTTAGATAGATTAAAATTTTTACTTTAAACTTTTCTTTTAATTAAACATTTTTTGGACAGTCTTTCACACACTTTGAGAGAGGGAGATAGAAGAAGAAGAAGAAGAAGAAAGAGAAAAAGATGGAGAGAGGGAGGGAAAGAGAAAAGAGAATAGTATTTTTTTAATTAAACATTTTTTGATATAGTTTTTGACTTAGAGATAGAGAGGAAGAGATGGAATATATAATTTGAAAGAAAGAGAAAATAGGGGGAGAGAAAAGGAAAGAGAGAAAATAGAAAAATAGAGAGAGAGAGAGAGAATATAGAGAGAAGAGAGAGTGAGAGACAAAACCTTAAAAGAGAAGGAGAGAGGAAAAGAAAAATGAGAGAGAGAGAGAGAGAGAAAGAGAGAGAGAGAAGGAAAGAAAGAGAGGGAGAGAGAGGGGGAACAGAGAAAGAGAATTTATAGAGAGAAAATATAAAATTTAAGAGAGAGAAAAAAAGAAAAGTGGGGGGAGAAGAAAAGAAGAGAGAGAAATTAAATAGAGAGAAAATATAAAATTTAAAAGAAAGAGAAAAGATAAAAATTTAAAGAGATAATGAAGAGAGAGAAGAAGAGAAAAAAGGAAAAAAGAGGAAAGGGAGAGAGAAGGAAAAGAGAAGAGAGAGAAGAAAAGTGGGGAGAGAGAGAGAGAGAAAGAGAGAGAAGAAGAAGAAAGAGGAAAAGAGAAAGAGAGATGGAGGAAAAGAGGAAAGATAAAAGTAATTTTTTTAAAAAAAATTTGAGAGGAGGGAAGGGAGAGAAGAAGGAGAGGGAGGAAGAGAGACCGAGAGAGAGAAAATATATAATTTAAAAGAGAGAGAGGGAGAGAAGAAAAAAAGAAAATTAGAAGAAAGGGGAGGAGAAGAAAAGGGAGAGAGAGAGAGAGGAGAAGAAGAGAGAGAATATGAGTAAATGCTAATTGAATGGAAAAGTGCATTTGTTTCATAGTAAATGGCAATTGCGAAGCACTAGGAACAAAGTAATCCTAGGAATGAAAACTCGATTCTCTACATTTTCCCTTGTTATTATCTCAACATTGATCACTTTTCTATTGAAAGCCTTACATATCAAGCATATACCATTACATAGATCTTTTCCTCAATTTAGGTTTTGAAGGAGAATAATAGGTGCATTTATCTTTAGCAACAATAAATGGAAAAGAAATGCACCTCTAAGTTCTAATGTATTTAAATACTGCACAGAGTACAAAATGAGTTATCATCTGTCTCTGCAAATTGAATTAGCACTATAATACTACATAGCCTCTCCTAGCATCAACTGTAATGCATGATCATTCAAAGATTAGCCACCTCTGTATTTTGTTACGAGGCAAGTGTAGCCCATTCACTCATTGAAATGTGTCATATAGTCACCCACATTGGACATGTCACGGTAGACACTATTAATTAAGGTTTCGATAGAGTGCCCTTTTAACACCATGTCAAGTGGAACATATAACTTATCATAGTTTTTGATAATGCCTACTCCATCCTCTATTCCTTGAATCCAACCAATGAACCCATTGTCCATCACATTACTAGCTTTTGGCACTCGCATATTCCTAGATAGCCTTAACACCCTCACATATTGCCACAAATAAGAGTAACACTATGAATCATTAACAATATCCTCACATGTACCCTTTACCACAATTGGAAACACCTATCTGAAATCCCCTCCAAATAAAATAACCTTTCCACCAAATGGCCTATCACAACTCACAATGTCTCATAAAGTTCTATCAGTTGCTTTAAAGGCATATCGATGGTTCATAGAAGCCTCATCCCACAAAATAAGGCTCCACTACCTCAACAACTAAGCAAGGTCACTTTGATTAGGAATATCACAAGTGGATTGATTATTTGATTCTATTAGGACTTTAAACCATGAGTGAGTTGTACGATCGCCTAGTAGAAGCAAGGTGGCAATGCCATATGATGCTATTGCCAATGCTACACAAGTACCACTACATAACTTCACAAGCAAGCACTTATATAGAAAAGTCTTCCCTAACCTGCTAGGAACATCCAAAAATAATACATCCCTAGAATTTATATCCACAGCATCCATAATAGCACTAAAGGCAATTCTTTGTCCCTTGTTCAACATTGCCTACATAGATTCAGAAACCCTACGTTATTTTGATGTGATGTATGCATATTCATCATGCAAAAGGGGATTAGCATGTAGTTGGGATTTTGGTTGGTGAGGAACTAGCAAGACGCCACAAAACCAGAGGAAGCACTCGCTATGTGATGTAAAGGACACACACTATGTATCGGAAGATTGTGGGTAGCCTTATTTATTTAACAATCATTAGGCTGCTAGACCTAAAATATATAGTTGGTTTGAAGAGTAAATTTATGCAGTTTCCATCCACATTTGGATACACTATAGCATATATTGCACTATGTCAAGTCCGCATTGGACTATGCCTTATTCTATGGTGCACGTGTACCGTTGGACTTGCATAGTCACATAGATGTAGATTGGGCTGGTAGTATTTAAGATATGAGATCTATGAGTGATACTATGTTTTTATTTGGAAGGACTAGTACTATTATTTGGAGCAAGAAGAAATGATCGATAGTTACCTTGTTTAGTATATAGACAAAGTTCAGAGGTGTTGTAATTGCATCATATGAGGTAACTTGATTACACAAGCTACTTGGTGATTTGGGGATACATGTGGACAATAAGGTTATCATCAATTGTGATAACCTTAGTAGCATTCAATTGGCTAGGAACTAGTATATCATGCATGAACCAAACATATAGAGGTCCAATACCATTTCATTTGAGAGCGGGTTCTAGCAGCTGATATTGACTTGGTTTATGTTAGCACAAAGGATCAAGCTGCTCACATTTTCAATAAGGCATTGAGAGTTGAGTAGGGGGAGTGTTGAGATATCGAGGTCTACATGAGATGGCATCCACTATTTGCCTCCTTGGTGATGTGGCAAAATATTATTCACTGCTATGTTAGGTGACTAACATGAGGATACGCCAATGATTCTCTAATTGGACTACACCCACATAGTCCATCCTTGGTTATGACACATTCATTGTGCCACCTCTTCCTTTCTTAGTGGGTTCACACTGAGTGATTGCATGTACATACATTGTGGTACTTTCATTTTCCATCATTTTCTGTATGTGTACTCGTCTCTTCACCTCTCTTCCCTCTTGTCTTTTTTCAAGAGGCACTTGAATACATATACTATGCATCATCACTCATTGTTGATACATTTGTATTTACTATAGTTATCATGTGCTCCATAAAAAATAACTTTTCACTATCAACTTGATTAGTAGTAGATGCATAATTATTTTTTTGCTCTCTCTCATTTCTCTTATTTCCACCTCTTCTCTTTGTTGGACACTCATATGCAATTCAACCTTTCTAACCACAATTACAACATTCACTATTATCCTAACTTGCATGTTGTCTTTTATGTCCTCTATGGCTCCCCTTTTCTTGAGACCTAGCCTCTACCACTTGTATGTCACTACTCTTGTGAGTCATGAGATAGCCCTTGCTTTTGCTTGTAATGGACACCATTAGAGCCTCTATCACCACGATATCTACCTCTACTTATGTTAGAGCAAAGCACTTTTTCTAAACTATTCTTGCTTTGTGACAATGACGCAAAAGACCCAAGTTTTTCACTTCTAATATCAACATAGATATTAGATCTACAAAATCAGGAATGGTATCTATTATATTGATGAAAATTTGAAAATGCTAGTACTCCTCAATCAAACCTTCAAACATACAACCACTATATCATTGTCATCAGCACACACTTTAACACATGTGTAAGATTCGAAAATGCTCTTAATCTTCAATATATAGTCATTGATAGATAGGTTTCCATGCTTGACATTTTTTAACACAAACTTCAATTGTAACTTTCTACCTTTAGAATTTGTACCAAATAGCTTAACTTGATTATTCCATGCTTTTGCAAGGCTATTTGCATCCTATATGTACCCAATCATATTGTCTCAAATACAAATGGAAATCCAATACATAACTATCCAAGAACCTTGTTCCATTCCTTGCATGCCTTGCCTGTTATAGCATGCCATTTTCTTTTGGTGACATTAGAATCTCATCATTCTCTTGAGGCATGGGTTGGGTAATTTCATGAAGATATCACTTATCCTTACATTTATTTTTAATTTTCCTAGCTCAAGTAGCCTCAACCTTTTCCAAAAAGTCAACAACATATTATGGTTCCTTATCTCTCTCTTTAGAAAGCACATTGAATTCTTCAATGATTTTCTCTACAAGTTCTTTCAATGAGTCCATTTCTTTATGGAAAGCCTCATACTATTCTTAGGTCATTACAACCAACATTGTGTGTTTTTATTTTCGAGTCTCTCTTCTAGCAAGAGTGCTACCACTTGCTCTTCTTAGGCCAGTATGAACTACTTTGCCTAGCTCACTTTTCTTTTTAGTATATCATGGACATATACTTGTTTTGCTATTTATCACTTCTTTGCCTAGCTCACTTTTTGGTATATCATGAGCATATATTTGTTGTGCTACATATAGAGGCATTTGCTTATTGTGTACCATCGACTTCTCAATTTCAATGAAGTGTTTGAGAAGAACTTTTTCAAACCAACATGTTGGCAATCCAAGAACTTCAACCATGTTGTATCTTTACAATTGCTTGATTTGTGAAAAATCTCTTCTCTTAAGAATTGCTTCAACCATGCATAGAGCTAAATCCTCATATGTGCTATCATTGGGGTCTTCCAAGAGGTGGAATGAGCATGCCTTTTCTAGTGACTTAAAGCTGCCCTCCATAAATTTTCGTGCTTCCACTAGATCAATGTGATTGTCCAAGTCAATAAATGAGTTTGCCAAAGTGTAATAGTTAATGTTAGATATGCTAATATATGGATACTTATGGTTTTGAATATTAAATTTATTAGAATTTGAATTAACATAATCTAGACAAGTCATTATTAAATAGTTAACTTTGAATGTAATATAATAATAAGGAAGTAGAACTAATTCAACTTAATAGACAAATATATTTGAGAACAAGAACTCAAGGAGCTTAATGAGCAAAAATATTGACTAAGAAGAACTTAAGAAACACAAGATGTTAAGTGTTTGTACTATTTCTAGTAATGAAAATTTTTATGCATGTCTAGGGGCCACTCTATTCATGGAGCTAAAATGTATGAGGATATTGACGTATGTGGTGGATACATTTCTTGATGCTTGAATGTCTGTAAGACTCATCCCTATCAATAGCTAAGCCACAAGTTCCATCCAATAGCTTTGAAAAAACTTGCTTGCTACTACTTTCATATGATAACCCTAGTGAGAGGAACCTATGTAGAATAATAATTTTCTTGTTTTACATCAGAAGGCAAGGGTTTGGATAAGAGCCACATGATTGTAAATATTATGTAAATGTAATGAAGGAGACCTAGGAGAGAGAAGGAGAGAAGGGAGAGAGTGTAGAGAAGAGAGAGAAAGAGGAAGGAGATGAGAGAAGAAGAGAGAGAAAGACTAGCAAAAGAGAGAGAAAGACAAGAAAAGAGAGAAAGAGAAGGCAAGCCATGAAAGCTAGAAGGAAGGGAAAAAGAGAGACTTGATTATTAATAAACTAATGCCCTGATTGGATCTCCCAACACCTTAAATACACCGTTAGTATAACTAGGTCTTCTTGTGCTAACCCATGTCCTACTCATCTATCCCCACTCTTTTACATTCCATCCCAACCCTAAAGGTTATTGTCCTCAAAAACAAAAAGAGGACTTATTGGTGTGGCTCACAAGGAAAGGGGATTGTAGAGTGCTACTCTGTTCAGCATTATAAAGGATAATATAGTTATGGGGAAGTACAATCTTATGTGGAATTGGGGCATGCATATGTGTATATGATGCATACAACATGTACAGGTTGATAGCGTATGAGTTTGGCCACCAAGTCTTGATAATTAGGGGCTGACAAACAATGGACAGCATGCTGTCTAGAACATGCATGCTAGAGAAAACTTGTCATAACTTTGTATGGGGAGCTTTGATTGATGCATGTGACATGTCAAAACAAGGCTCATGAAGCGTACTTTCAGCCCATATAGGTGACACTTTATTGTCATCAATGTAGGGTAAAAAATATTCTAAAAGAGTGTGATGTCTGCAATGTAGATGAGGGCAATTAAGCTAATCTTCAGTTGAAATTCCACCCTTGAAGTAGGGGGAGAACTTCATTAGTGAAATGCTGATTGGGATAGGGATTTTTTAAGACCATTCCATTCCCCAGGGTGAAATGGATAACCTAGATAATAAGCATCAAGAGCATAAGGGTCATCCATACAAGCATGGGTCGCCATACTACCTTCGGGGTCAAAAGGATAATTATAATCCAATGCATCTGATGTATCATAGAAGTAATTCATGGTGTCATCTTCAAGCACTAATGGTGGCACAAGATCCTCACCAACCTATATCGTGGCATGCATTGACTTGTCCATAAACTCATTGGGAACCACTGTGCCAAGTAGAATTGGAGCAGATGAGGTGGCAATCACTATTGCATTCGCTGCATCAACCCCTAGGCATTGCATGTTCATGGGCCCCACATTTGTGGCTACTACTAGGCATTCAAAGTTAAGGGCCTTAGGCTAAGGGGGACCTTCTCATGAAGCTGCAATAGTGGAATGCTCTCATCATGGCATTGTTTGTGAGAAGTATCATGTTGCTCATAAGGATATGCACACTGCTCATAGTAATGATCAAGTGGCTGATGATATCCAGCATTGTGTTTGTTGATAATGATGTTGTACATACTCTATACATTTGCATGATACTATCCATGTACATAAGGCTGTCTAGATGGTTGTCCATGTATGTGACCAGAATGTAGCTCATAAGAACATACATTGTCATCAGATGCATGCTACTACTCACAATATACACAATCATCATATACATGAGTAGGCACATGATGCTACCTTTGCACATCCAAACCATGCCAGTGGTCGTGGTACTCATAATTTCCATTAGAACACCTATGATGTTGCGAGGCTGCTACTCATAATCATGTTGATCCATCATTTTACTTGTAGCCATTTGAGCAACTTGAGCCATAAGGGCTACAAGTTTGCCATTAATTACCTTGGCTTTCATGTTGATGACTGAGAGGGTTGAGACCACTCGGTCCATCTTAGACATGAACTGACTATGTTGCGCAATTAGTTGATTGTGTCTTGCAGCTCAGAGAGCTTCTTGTCACCATAGAGTAGTAGTCAATGCATTCATTCGGGAATGCCAAGAGTGAGACAAGCAACTGGAACTAGGAGCCATGACTAATTTTGATCAGCCTCGAAACTATTGTTGTATGGTCAAACAATGCTTGAAGAGAAATCAATCGTGCCACTATATTCACAATGGTTTGGCCCACCAAAAGTTGATGTTGGGCTATGGGTTTTATAGCTTTAGATTTGAATTGATAATTGTTGGTCACTACTAAAACACATAGGATGTCCTTGTACTCCAACAATAGAGCAACTTTTAGAGTATAATTCACAAGCTTCTCTTTTGCTCCACAAATAGCAACTCCCCTGATGTCATTACCACCCTTCCATCCAAGCTATTCTTCATGTAGTAAGTCAATCTCATCTTATGCATATGCACAACGTGCAGGTCTCACAATTTCAACATATGCAGATTGAATGTAACTAGAGGGGAGCCAGCTGTGCCAAAGGGTCTAGTAATGAGCTGATCAATGCAATTTCAAAGTCATAACTAGTAAGCAATTTGTTGCCATCCCATCCTTTGTTCCTCTCTAAGCTAGCATCTGGATTACCAATGGAGTCTCAGATCTCAGCAGGATCAATTTTGTTGTTGTCATCCTATCACATTTGTAGTAGAATAAGACTAATATGGACCATGCACCCAGTTCAATGCAAGAGCTACATAAGGAGCACATGACTCACAAACAAAATATTATGCTAAAAACATATTCTCTATTGTGAAAATCAAGGATGGCCACTTCAGGCATGCAGGCCTAGAACAACTGGCCTCTTTCTCAAATGTGCATCTACCAATGTCTTTTCTAAAATGGAGTCTTCCATACCACATAGGCCAGCCAACAAGACATCACATTAGATTAGTTCTAATGATAGTGAGATAATCTCTAAAAGTAACACAAGTTATGGATCATGGGCTTGGAGCTATTATAAATATTGAAAATGGCATGCCTCAGTCAACTCCAAATTTGGCTGCAAAAATTTCCCTTTGACCATCTCAACTACCAAATCTCAGGATTCAAATGTTGTGATCAACTTTTAACAAGGATGTGCTTCTTAATTCCACTGCTTGTGATCCTTGATGACCAACTCAATTTTGCAATAACAAAGATCACCACCAATATGGCCCGTTGGTGATCATATCTTGTGTAGATCTCTATGTGAATGGAGCGAGCAAACCATTCCACTCCTTAAGGATGCAAAACAAGGGCATGAAAACCTATCTCTTTGCCAAGCAAGAAAAAGCTAATAACAATACCACAAAGAGGCATTGACACATTTGCCTCTTAGAATATGTAGCCTCATTGTCTCTATGTAGCTCAGGAAAATGAACAGGACCTGACCAAGACCTTTCAATCTCATCAATGAGGTCTCTGATCCTTCATGATCTAAAAAGTTCTGAGCATGTGTAGCTGCAAACCAAGACTTTAATTGATCTTAATTTTGTTAAGTTACAAGAGAATAAATCCCTTCTCAAATAATTTAAGAAAGAAAAGTAGAATTAGAACAAAAACCAATTGTTTGTCGTAATGTAGACAAAATGAAAAACAATGATGGTCGTGATGTTCAGGATCGCGAGGCATATCTTAATCAGTGTGTATCATGTCCTTGATCTCAATGCAAGCTAGCAATTAGATAAAAGTGTCACTGGTCTATAGAATACGTTGTCATATTGCTGCACATTCGAGGTGTGGAATTCACCAAAATATTGTGTGTGTGATATTTGTTACTTTATACATACTTAGTCGTTGTGTTTACATTTATTTTCTGCATGCGAGTATAGTGGAGAGAAGTTTGGAAGCATAGTAATGGAAATGTTTGGGAAGTTTGGATCAATTTCAGAAGCACTAAAAGATCAATTACCATCTACCTTGGATTTTGCAATGGAGGTTTCTGCAGTTGAAATGTTAAGGGTCTGGCAAGTAGTGCGGTTTTTGATACATATGGACTTGGTTGGGACTAGTTTTTGCTTCAAGAAAGGTTCTTTGTGATTTATTAAAAGATGGTTGTAGCTGTGTTCTGATTCCTGGAGGTGCTAGAGAGATGCTCTTTATGGAACATGACTGTATATTTGGGCAGACCCATGTTTACAAGTGGTGCTATACCTTTTTGTCATTTGATGCACGTTATTGTGGGGAAGGCTATTTTGAAATGTATGGCTATTTTTAAACGTGAGCTTTTTGGAGGGAGAAAAAAAGGAAGGATGACGCCCTGTGAGCGTAGGGGAAAGGAGAAACGGGCAATACTGGGGGGAAAAAAAAGCAACGAATACAGGGATCTGGAGGACACAGAATGAAATTTTTTTTGGAGAGCAGTGATTCAGAAGATGAAGCTGATGATAGCAATGTTGCTGCGAAGATCAATGATCAATTTCCAGTTAAAATCCATTTGAATACGAAAACTGTTATCATGGTGCAATATGCTCAGCTCTAAAGCGCACACACTTTACTCGCAACACGGAAATCGTGGGCTGTCTTCTATCAGCTTTGCTTGGATGGGCAGAAAGGAAGATACAGGTGCAACAGAAAAGGGATCAAAGTAGTCTTGTTGTGGGAGGTCTTTCTAGTAAGGCTCAAGAGGTTGCACTACGGTCACATCCAGACATTGTCATAGCTACACCAGGGCGCATGATTGATCACTTACATAACAGTCAGTCAGTTGGCTTGGAGGACTTGGCTATTTTAGTGCTAGACGAAGTAGATCGGCCTCTCGAGCTTGGGTTCTGTAATGAAGTTCATGAGCTGACTTCACAGTATGATTGAGAAACTGGCACAATTCACTGATATACGAAGTTGTCTCTGATCTGACGGGCCAAGCCAGGGGTATCAAATTGATGTGCCAGCATTCAACAGTGGCTGAAAGTGCATAATACGGAACTACCAACGGCCATGGAGTGTACGACAGCCTCGCTTACGTCTGCTGTATGCTCTAAGCTGACAGGAAAGCATGATTATATGTATTGGTTGTCATGACAGAATTTATAATTGCAGACAAAGATTGCGCTGAATCAGAGTCGATGTGAAAGGGGGAGAAAAAGCGGATGGTGGGTCTACTGGCAGGAGGTGTATCTTGATTGTTGAGATGACAAGCTCAACACATGCGGACATTGATGATGGACCGCCTGGTTAGATGGGTCCACACGTCTACACTTAGCACGTCAGTGGTCATTATGACTCTCACATGGCCACTGACTCATTACTTATTATATTCAGGTTGTTACACCTATTTACAGCTGGCATAGTTATAGCGCCAGTCGACTAGTGTAGTCGGTTATGCATTGTTTGACTTAGTAGGCCACTTTCCTTTTATGTTGTATCTTATCTATACTTTGTGTACATTGTAAAAGAGTGTGGAAGAAGAAGAAGAAATCAACAAGAAAACGTTTTGGCCTCCATCTCTCTTCTTGTCTCTTGAGTGAGCTTCTCCTTGTGCATTCTGTGTGTGTTCGGCGCAGCATCTTGAGCAACCCCCTCCACCACGCGATTCTTGACATGGTATCAGAGCCGCGCCATTGAGAGAGGTTGATTGCGAAGGTTGAAGCAAAGGAGAAGAAGCAAGGTTCGAGCAAGCAAGCTACGGGTAAGAATCTCTCCCATTCTTCCACTCCTTCTCTTGGATAGTGCCTGTGGAGGCACCGGAAGCAGGGCAGAGCAAAAATTTCAGATTGCAGTGAGATTTGGTGTGCAGGAAGAGCACTGTATATTTTGCAGATAAGCACTTTAGGGCTTTCCCGCAGAGATTTTGGGCATTTGAGGCCGTTTCAGGGCCCGTTTTAGAGCCGCAAGGTTGCGGACAGCAGTTTCGGGGTACACTGTGACTTCGACTGTATTGACCGAATGTGGGTGCGCAGGTTACAGATTTCAGATTTGTAAGTTCAAAGGTGTTTACAGTGAGTAAACACAAGGTTTATCTGCAAAAAAGGTTACAGATTGCATGTATTGTTGAGCAGACAGTTAAAAAGGTTGTCTGGTGTATTGCTGTGCACTACAGGTCCAGGGTTGCAGAAGATTTACTTGCTGTTGGTATTAATTTTGTGATAATGGCAGAGAACAGTGGAAGCCCTATCATTGAGAAGCTCGACAAGAACAACTACCCTTCATGGAAGTTCCGTGTCACGAACTTCCTTATTGGAAAATGCCTCTACGAGTTTGTTTCAGGTGAAGAAAAGGAACCGGAGATGAGTGATCCTCCAACTGCAGAAGAGACAAAGGCACGGAAGGAATGGAATGCAAAGGATAAAAAGGTCATGTATTGGTTGTCTGCAGTAATTGACAATAATATGCTGGGACACATTAGAAATGCAGAGAATTCATATGCAGCTTGGACCATACTTGAAAGTATGTTTTCTGTAAATACAAAGGCACGAAAGATTCAACTCAAGCAAGAGTTGAATACATTGAAGAAAGGGAAGATGTCTATCAATGAGTATGCACTAAAGGTAAGAAGCATTGTAGATGCATTGGCAGCGATTGATGCAATGCCCGATGATGATGATTTGGTGTCGTCTACCTTGGGTGGACTTAACAATGAAAAGGCTTGGAAGTCTTTTGTAACTTCTGTATATGTCAGAAAGCCATTTTCAGATTTCGATGAGTTGGTCTCCCTTATGATCACTGAAGAGATCAACATGCAGAGTAAGACACCTGAAAGAAGTGGTGAACAGGTCCAAGCTTTCTACTCCAGTTCAGGAAGGGGACGTGGCAGGTTCTCTTCAAGAGGCCGTGGTACAGGACGTGGTAGTGACAACCAGCAAAACAGATTGAATCAGCAATTTGGCGATATGCAGGTTTCAGGAGGTCGTGGTAACTTTAGAGGCAGGGGGAGCTTTAGAGGAAGAGGTGGATGGCAGAACAGAGGTTCTAACAACTCTGGTATTGTGTGCCACTACTGTGGCAAAATAGGTCATATTGCAGCCCAATGTTATGCTAAGAGAGATGATATCCGCAGTGGTAAGTTGCAGCAAGGAAACTATGCATCGTCTTCACGACAGAATGAAGATAAAAATGAACGTTTGTTCGTTATGCAGCATATGCTGAATGCTGTTACAGGAAAGAGAACACATGAAGATGTTTGGTATGTTGATTCAGGTGCATCCAATCATATGACCAGCCATGCAGAATGGTTTGGGGAGATGCAGGATTTGCAGAATGCAGGTTATGTGTAGACGGGTGATGACTCATGCCACCCAATTTCACACATTGGAAAAGTTCCCTTGTCCTTGCATGATGGTAAGACAAAGAGTCTTTCAGATGTATTGCATGTGCCATCTATTACAAAGAACTTGGTGTCAGTCGGTCAAATGGTAGAGCAAGGGCTGCAAGTCAGATTTAATGCAAAGGGCTGCTTTGTAGAAGACTTCAATGACAAGTGCAGGTTGGTAGCAAAGGGAAGTAGAGTTGGACGTATGTTCACTCTAGATGCTGGAATTCCTACTATGAATGCTGCTATGTATGCCAAAGGAAAAGGTGTTGTTGCAGACATTGAAATTTGGCACAAACGCATTGGACATGCAAATGTACAAAGGTTGAAATTAATGGAGTCCAAAGGGTTGGTTACAGGTTTGCCTACTTTTAAAGTTGCAGAATTTCAGAAGGTATGTGAAGCATGTCAGTTTGGTAAGCAGGCAAGACAACCCTTTTCACATGACAGAGATGCAAGCAAAAATATCCTTGATGTTGTGCATACAGACATTTGGGGGCCTACACAAAATGTATCTCTTGGAGGCAGTTCATACTTTGTCACATTCATTGATGATTGTTCTAGAAAGCTGTGGGTATATTTTATGAAGGAAAAGAGTGAAGCATTTGAGCACTTTAGAACTTTCAAGGCTGCAGTTGAAAGAGAAACAGGCTTGAAAGTAAAGTGCTTGAGGTCAGATGGAGGGGGAGAGTACCTCTCAAATGAGTTCAGTGATTTTCTGAGGTCTCATGGGATAAAGAGACAGTTCACATGCAGGTATACCCCACAGCAAAATGGGGTTGCAGAAAGGAAAAACAGGCATATTGCAGAAGTTGCACGCGCCTTGATGGTTGAAAAGAATATGCCTAAGCATTTTTGGTCTGAGACTGTTCATACTGCTGTTTATATTATGAACAAAACTCCCACAGCTGCAGTTCATGGTAAGACCCCCAAAGAATGTTTTACAGGTAAGAAGCCTGATGTTTCACACTTGAAAGTATTTGGCTGCATTGCGTATGTTCATGTGCCAGAAGAGTTGCGGAAGAAACTGGATCCAAAGGCTGAAAAGTGTGTCTTTATTGGATACTCTTTAGAGCAGAAAGGGTATCGCTGTTACAACCCTGTCACATGTAAGTTCAGAGTGAGCAGGGATGTCATCTTTGATGAAATGAGCAGTTGGTATGCATCTAGTGGTGATGCATTGGATGATGATGATGATCATGACACTCATGTGCAGGCTGAAAAGCAAGAATCACAAACTCTTAGTGGACCAGAGACATCATCTAGTAGTCCTTGGTCTGGGAGACTAAGGAGTACCTCTACATCTTCGGGTGCATCTAGTAGCACTACAGGTAAAGACAAAGGAAAGAATAAAGTGTCAGAAGGCATTGATGCAGTTCTTGATGGAGACTCCAGTGGCTCAGAGAGCTTGGATGATGAGCTTGGCATTCCTTCAGTGAGGACTCCAGGTGTGCAGAGAGCACGTGTTAACGCAAAGACTCCATTGAGTGATCCAGTGGTACGCAGGTCTAGCAGGGTGAGATACCCTGTTAAAAGATTTGGTTTTGAGGGTTATGCAGCTCACCATTATGCTTATATGGTGAAACTAGTTGAGGATGTTGAGCCCACATGTTTTGAGGAGGCTGTTGGTCATGCTCATTGGGATGCAGCAATGGATGAGGAGATGGCTGCATTAGAGGCCAATAAGACTTGGGATCTAGTATCATTGCCAAAGGGAAAGAAAGCTATTGGATGTAAGTGGGTTTATAAGATTAAGCACAATGCAGATGGTTCTATTAGCAGATACAAAGCTAGGCTGGTTGCAAAAGGCTATGCCCAAACATATGGCATAGATTATGATGAAACCTTCAGTCCAGTTGCTAGGATGGCAACTGTCAGATGTGTGATTGCTTTGGCAGCAGCCAAAGGTTGGAGGTTGCAGCAAATGGATGTAAAGAATGCCTTCTTGCATGGTGATTTGCAGGAAGAAGTGTATATGGATCAGCGAGCAGGTTATGAAGATTTAGAGCATCCCACGTATGTGTGCAGGTTGAAGAAGGCACTCTATGGGCTCAAGCAAGCACCAAGAGCATGGTCTGACAAGATCAGAGAGTATCTTGTCAATATTGGCTTTTATGTTTCTGATGCTGGTCACTCACTTTATGTGAGAAAGGGAGATGCAGGTTTGGTCATCATAGTCATCTATGTGGATGACTTGATTATTACAGGTGATAGTGATAGTGGGATTGCTGAAGTCAAGGGCTATTTGAAGATGAAGTTTGAGATGAAGGATTTAGGTGAGCTAAGGTACTTCCTTGGCATTGAGGTGATTAGATGTGATGATGGTATATGGCTATTCCAAAGACAGTATGGCTTGGATATGTTGTCCAAGTATGGTATGACTGCATGCAAACCACTTTCAGTCCCGTTGGAGCAGAATGTAAAGCTGAGTGCTAATGTTGGGGATGAGATAGAAGACCCTACTATGTTCAGGAGGATAGTGGGGAGTTTGATCTACATGACCATTACAAGGCCAGACTTGAGCTATGCTGTTGGTCTTGTGAGTCAGTTTATGCAAGTACCTAGAAAGCCACATTTGGATGTAGTCAGACGCATATTGAGATATGTGAAGTCCACATTACATTATGGACTTTTCTATGAGGCAGGTACAGATGTACAGGTGTTTGGATACACAGATGCAGATTGGGCTGGTAGTATGTCTGATAGAAGATCTACCAACGGATACATGTTCTCTCTTGGTAGTGTAGCAGTTGCATGGAGCAGCAAAAAGCAATCTACAGTTGCTTTGTCGAGTACAGAGGCTGAGTATAGAGGTGCTGCTGTTGCAGCATGTGAGGTAGTATGGCTGCAAAAGCTATTGGCTGATTTGGATGTCTAGGTGGAAGGTCCAATTGTCATTTATTGTGACAACATGAGCAGTATACAGTTGGCTAGGAACCCTGTGTTCCATGCCAGGACAAAACATATTGAGGTACACTACCACTTTGTGAGAGAGAAGGTACTAGCAGGTGAGATTGACTTGGTGTATGTCAGCACATAGGATCAGATAGCTGACATCTTCACGAAGGCCTTGGGTACAGAGAAGCTTCAAAAGTTTCGAAGCTTACTTGGAGTTGCAGAGATGCAGTTGAGCTTGAGGGGGAGTGTTGAGATGACAAGCTCAACACATGCGGACATTGATGATGGACTGCCTGGTTAGATGGGTCCACACGTCTACACTTAGCACGTCGGTGGTCATTATGACTCTCACATGGCCACTGACTCATTACTTATTATATTCAGGTTGTTACACCTATTTACAGCTGGCATAGTTATAGCGCCAGTCGACTAGTGTAGTCGGTTATGCATTGTTTGACTTAGTAGGCCACTTTCCTTTTATGTTGTATCTTATCTATACTTTGTGTACATTGTAAAAGAGTGTGGAAGAAGAAGAAGAAATCAGCAAGAAAACGTTTTGGCCTCCATCTCTCTTCTTGTCTCTTGAGTGAGCTTCTCCTTGTGCATTCTGTGTGTGTTCGGTGCAGCATCTTGAGCAACCCCCTCCACCACGCGATTCTTGACATTGATACCTTACTTCACTCCTTTGTTCCAAGGAAGAGTTTGTCAAGGATTTGAATCAAGAAGTCAAGGATAAGTTCCCTGAACTTGGGGATGAAAGATCACCTGCACAATGTACTATGCAATTTGCTTGTACTACTCCTGGTATTTTGGCAATTGTGACAGGGATGTCTAAAATTTTGCATGTCGTAGAGAATTGCTGAAGCATCAAGTGTCCAGCGACAAGCTGTGGTTGAGTATATATTACATTCACAGGTTACGGATGTATAGAGGATTTTTTACTACAGTCTGCCAGGGAATAGCTATATTCTCACACATGGATTTGCCTTCAATTTATAGGTCATTCAATCATAAACCTGCTTCAGCAAACCAATTACTTCTGAAAATTGCTAGTCCTTGAGATGAGAACTTGTGCTTTTATAAGTCCTACTTTTCAGTTTATAGAGGTGTAAGTAATGGATCCATCTTGGAGTTTCTCAGAAGTAACAATCCTCTAATTTTCTAGTAAAAGGGATCAATCGTGATGTTGGCCATTCAGATGCAGTTATGATGTGTATGAGCTGTCTTTATATGTTTAATAGCTGAACTTAACATGGAATGTCAACTTAGGAAGAAAAGACAGTAAAGCAGCATATAAGTTCCTTGTTGCATCCAGGCTACCATCTGCAAGAGAGTCTTTGGATGCTATTGTGACCAAATTTGCTGCAGTAGAGATTGATGACATAAAGGATGAGGTGGCCCTGTCTGGTGCACATACATTTGGTAAATCAAGCAGTATGCTTTTTTACAGACTTTGGAAAAGCAACAGCAATGAATAATTCTGAACCACAAGGTTTGAGCAGTTCAATCAAATTGTCATGATTTGAAGAGCTATTCTCAGTTTTCATATTGCTCTTGAGAGGGTGGAATAGTTTTGTCAACTGTTGCAATCACAAATACTTGAGCTTGTATACATGGTATGGGTCGATTGCATAGATCACATGTGGTTTGTTATGATGTTTCTCTATGCTCAGAGATAACTTGGCAGTAATACAATTGTTACTTGGCATCATATTTATCTTGATTCTTTGCTTCGATTGATCTTCTATCCTGAAATTAGTCAAGGTCCTCTGTGGTCGCGACTTTGCTTTCGAAAACCCTTCGACAACGTATGACGCTTTGGTGAGTTTCAATTGGAGATCATTAATCAAGTGATCTCAAACTTTGAGAAAACAGTAAGAAAAATGTGTATCAATCATGCCTTATATTATTTTTGCAAACTAATTGAATGTTATATACAAAACATTAGACGTGGTGGTAATATTTATACAGGGAGGTGATGTCTCATCTCAAGGAGGAATGCACCTATTGCGGCCAGTTAGAAGAGTTTGTGGGTGTGTGATGGATGGAGTGCCTGAGCCAATCCACCACTTGGAAGACACGACCCAATCTATACTTTGAGTACCAGAGGAGATAAGTAGCCTTTCAAACTTTTCTACAATCTTGGAGCTTGAGATGGAGGCAATGATCAATGCATTGATACCCATGGATGCTGAGACATCTAATCCGCTAAGAGAGGAAGCATCCATACCATTATATGATGGGTGCCAAGTATCTTGCCTGAAGACGCTGCTTGCACTCCTAAGTGTGCAAGTAAATTACAGGTGGAGCGATGGGAGTGTGATCGAGTTGTTCAGGTACCTTCTACGTACACTTCGTTGATTTCTTTTCAATACCATTATAAAAAACAATTATGCTTTTTCAATGTGTTTAATGATTTCTTTTCAGGTTGCTAAAGTATTAAATATTACCACTTAGAAATACCATGCCTAAGTCTCGTGATGATATGCAACACATTTTACGAAAGCTTGGCATGGACTACAATAGCATCCATGCATGTGTCAATGATTGCGTGCTGTTTCGAGGAGATTACGAGACTATGGAAGCATGTCCAAAGTGTGGTGCTCATAGGTATTGATAAGATTTGCAAGGGCAAACCATCTCTCAGTAGACACTTTCCACTTATCCCCCTTATGCATCACATGTTTCTCGTACGTTGAGCATGGTGAGTTTGACAATGTGGCATGCATAGAATAGATCCATAGATGGAGTCCAACGAATATCAGTGAATTCACGCGCATGGAGCCACATTGACTCTGCCTTTCCAAGCTTTGCATGAGAGCAAAAGAATCTCTGGCTCGATCTTGCTATGGATGGCGTGAACCCATGCCGCCCAACTTCCTACACAATGTGGTCTGTAGTCCTTGTTAACTACAACATCCCGCCATGGCTTTCTACGAAGAAGGGAAACCTGATCCTTAGCTTCCTTGTTCTTGACCGCTACAAAGTCAAGAATATGGACGTCTATCTCTATCCATTAGTCAATGAGCTTAAGATTTTGTGGGAGGATGGGATTGCCGTGGAAGATATGAGCAAGCACAATAGCATATAGACCCAATAGCGACGTTTAAAGTGACAAAATTATTCATAGAAAAAATCACCCTCGTCATCGCTATTTACGTCGCTATTAGCGATGTGATGATTTTGTTGCTATTAGCATCGCTATTAGTGTCACTGTTAGTATCGCTATTTATGTCACTATTCGAATTAGCGACGCTAATAGTGACAGTCGATGAGTAAATTTCCAACGAAAATAACAAAGGTTATAGAGGGGAAAAAATTTAGGTGGCAAGGCATGCAGCCCTACCATCCTTCTAGCTATATACACTAAATATTATTATATAAATCATCTTCTATCTCTTCATTCTTGGCCTCACCCTCAATGCCAATGGATGGAGGTGTTTCAATATCAAAAGAATCAAGCTGATCCTCCCCCTTCTCAAACTCCATTTCTTGAGCTCAAACTAGTTGTTGTACTCCAAGTAGCTTCCTAAAATGAACAAATTTCTCTTTACCAAGTGATTTGGTAAAGATATCTACTACCTGGTCTTCTATCTTCACATGAAGTAGATCAATTTTTCCTGTAAGTACCATTTTCCTAATGAAATGGTAATGAATATCTATGTGTTTGGATCTAGCATGATAGACAATGTTGCTAGCCATCATCACATTACTGAGATTGTCACAATGCAATGTGAATTTGTTGTCCAACTAAATACCCAAATCATGTAGCACTTTCACAAGCCAAATTGCTTTGCATGCCACTAAGGCTGCACCCCTGTATTCTGCCTCTATATACTAGATAAAGCAAGTAGGCTACTTTTTACTACTCTATCTGATTATACTATTGCCCAAACTAAAATCATAACGAGTGGTTGACCTCTTGTCAACACATAGACACATCTAGCTCAATTAGCATCCATATCAGCTATGAAGTCAAATGATTTTCCATGCTCATAAAACAACCCATAATCAGTAATACCCTTCACGTACCGCATAATCCTCTTGACTGCATCTAAGTGTGGCTTACAAGTTTCTACATAAATTGGCTAATCAACCCCACTGCATAACTCAAGTCAAGACAGGCAATAGCAAGGTAAATTAGGCTACCCACCATCTGTCTATACATAGTGACATTCTCAATCTTAGTCCCAATATCAATTGCAAGTTTGACATTTTGATCCAATGGTTTTTTCATGGCTTTACACTCCATCATGCTATATTTCAACATCATATCATGAGCATATTGTTTTTGCAACAACCATATATCTTAAGGTGTAGACACAACCTTAATCGAAAGTACTTTAGCTCACCAAGATCCTTGACTTTGAATTTGGCATGTAACATTGCTTTAATTTTAGCAATCCCATGATCATCATCTCCAGTGATGATCAAATCATCGACATAAACCACCAGAAAAACATAACCATGCTTTCTCTTCTTTGTAAAGAGGTTGTGAATTGCATGATCCTCAAGGTGCTCCATATACACCTCAGGCTGTGTACATAACACATACACACACACACAGACACACACACACATACACACACACACACACACACACTCTCTCTCTCTCTCTCTCTCTCTCTCTCTCTCTCTCTCTCTCGCGTTGATCTCTCTCCCTTCTTCTCTCTATATATCTCTTCATCAACAAAAACAAAGAGAGAAGTAAAGAAAAGAGAAAAACAAAGAGAGAAGAGAGAATGCACTTACCTCAAAGCTTGAAGAATAATCCTTTTGCGCTTCTCTCCTTCTTCTTCTTCTCCTTCACGGGTTTTCTCCTTCTCCTTTGTAGTTGTCCCCTCCCTTTTAGTGGATGCAGTGGCAATGGCAATGGTAGCAATAGTTTCTCTCTCTCTCTCTCTCTCTCTCTCTCGTTGATCTCTCTCCCTTGTTCTCTTTATACATATCTTTATCAACAAAAAGAAAAAGAGAAGTAAAGAAAAGAGAAAAATATAGATGTTGGAAAATAGTTCAAATGATATATGTTGCATGATGAGGAGACTTGTATCCCATAAGCACAGTGAGGAGAGTGGAGAAGCTGGAAAGCTATGAAGATATGTACTTGGTTCACTTTTCATGTAATACTATTGTACTTTATACTTAGATTTTGTTTTCCTATCCACTCAATATTGTGTTTATGAGTCCAAGATAATCTATCTTGGAACCTAATTCACTTGAGTGAAAGTCTGTGTTTAGTCATGAGTCTTCATGTCTCTTGCTTATGAGTTCAAGCCTCCATAGCTAAACTATGTTCAAGATCCATGTTTCTGAACAAAAGAGAGAAGAGAGAATGCACTTGCCTCAAAGCTTGAAGAAGAATCCTTTCGCGCTTCTCTCCTTCTTCTTCTCCTTTGTAGTTGTCCCCTCTCTTTTGGTGGATGTGGTGGCAATGGCAATGGTAACAATACTCTCTCTCTCTCTCTCTCTCTCTCTCTATGAGCTCTCTGTCTCTCTCCCTTGCATTGATCTCTCTCCCTTATTTTCTCTATACATCTCTTCATCAACAAAAAGAAAGAGAGAAGAGAGAATGCACTTACCTCAAAGCTTGAAGAATAATCCTTTCGCACTTCTCTCCTTCTTCTTCTTCTTCTCCTTCATGGGTTTCCTTCTTATTGTTTGTAGTTGTCCCCTCTCTTTTTGTGGTGGATTGGTGGTGGCAGTGGCCTCTCTCTTTCTCTCTCTCAATCTTCCTTGTGTTGATCTCTCTCACTTCTTCTCTCTATACATCTCTTCATCAACAAAAAGAAAGAGAGAAGTAAAAAAAGAGAAAAACAAAGAGAGAAGAGATAATGCACTTACCTCAAAGCTTGAAGAAGAATCCCTCCATACTTCCCTCCTTTTTCTTCTCCTTCATCGAGTTCCTTCCTTCTCCTTTACACTTGTCTCCTCCCTCTTCATGGATGGCAGTGGTGGTGGCGGCCTCTCTCTCTCTCTCTCTCTTTCTCTCTCTCTCTCTCTCTCTCTCTCTCTCTCTCTCTCTCTCTCTTGCTTGTTTACAAACCTATAAAATGCCATGCTTGGGTTTTGACACTTTTTTATGAAGCCTCTATTTCCATTATTGTGGCAAGAAAGGTCATATTGCAACCCATTGTTATGCTAAGAAGGATGATATTCCTAGTGGTAAATTGCAGCAAGGAAACTATGCATCGTCTTCACGACAGAATGAAGATAAAAATGAGTGTCTGTTTGTTATGTAGCATATGATGAATGCAATTACAAGAAAGGGGACACATGATGATGTATGATATGTCTATTTAGGTGCATCTAATCATATGACCAGCCATGTTGAATGGTTTGGAGAGATGCATGACTTACAAAATCCAGGTTATGTGCAGACATGTGATGATTCATGCCACCCAATTTCACACATTGAAAAGGTTCCCTTGTCCTTGTATGATGGCCAGACAAAGAGTTTAACATTGTAAAGGCAATCAAATATAGAAAATAAAAAGCTTAAAAATCAAAGATATTGAAAGAAATGTCACCCCACCTCTCTTTATCTCTCTCTCCCCCCTCTCCCTTTACTTTTCTTTCTTAACCTTCTTTCTCATTCTCTCATTGTTTTCCTATATCTCTCTCTCTCTCTCTCTCTCTCTCTCTCTCTCTCTCTATTTTTCTCTCTATCTCTCTTTCTTCCTCTCACTATTTTCTTTTCAATCTTTTTCCTCTTTTTACCTCACCCTTCTTTTTTACCTCCTCCTCCTCTCTTCCTTCCATCTCCCTTTCTCTTTCTCTCTCTATTTTCCTTTCTTTGTTTCCTCTCTCTTTGTTTCTCCCCCTCTCTCTCTCATTGTTTCTCTCACTCATTCTCCTCTCTTCCTTCCTTCATCTCTCATTTCTCTCTTTCTCTTTCTCTTTATTTTCTTTCTTCACTTTCTCTCCCTCTTTCTCTCTTCCTCTCCCTTCCTTCTTCTCCCTCCCTCCCTCCCTCCCTCCATCCCTCTCTTTCCATGTATCTCTTTGCAAAGAAGAACAAAAAAAGAAAACAAGAGAACACAAAAATAAAGCAAGAAGAGGCAATGTACTTACCTCAAAGGCTTGAAGATAAAACCCTTTATACTTTCTCTTTGCACCTTTCCTCCCTTCTCCCTTGCACATGTCTCTTTCTTCTTCGTGTATAGTAGCGAAGGCGTTGACGGTGGTGATGAGCTCCCCCTCTCTCTCTCCCTCTCCCTCTCCCTCCCTCTCCTCCTCCCCCTCTCAAAGCTTTAAGCTCTCTCGCTCTATCTTTCATTCTTTCATGCAAATGTTTTCTCAACTCTGGTTTTTGAAACTTTTTTCTCAGACCAGCGTCGCTATTAGAGTCGTTATTTGCATCGGTATGTGCATTGCTATTTGCATCGCTATTAGTGTCGCTACTTACGTCGCTAATAGAATTAGCGACACTTTTAGTGACGCCGTTTTTTTGCATTGCAAATGGCCATTGCTATTGCCCCATTCCCTTGTAGTGAAGCACGATGGTCAATGGTTCACCAATGTATGAGTCATTCTCATGTGGACCATGCATGACTTTTTGAGATTCACGGAGTGCTCAAGTAAGTAGGCTTCCATTCTCGTTGGTCATATCTATCATAGCTTGTTCAAGTTTATGTTCACTAAATAGAAGTGTCGGGTCATGTTTGGTTACCTTCGGTTATCATGCATGTCCATTGTGTGGGCCACAGTTAATGGGCCATAGTTAGACTCCTAAAGGATACGAACCATGAAGAAGATGGTATATCAAGGATATGCCTCTTTCTTGCTGGAGTGTCATGAACTGAGGGTAGGTTTTCTTGGACGACCTCCAGCACGAATGAATGCCCAAAGTTTGTACAAGTTGAAAATGGTCCACACGGATTCACATCCAAATGGAATGTGACAGCTCTCGATTTTCTACGAGTTGCATATTAGACCCACTTACAGATTAACCACTTGTTGGATCCCATGCATATTTTCAAGAATGTGGACAGATTACTATGGGACCACATCACAAGAAAGAGAGACACTGTAGGGGAACGAATGGATTTGAAAGAAGTAGGCAAGATGGAGGCGCTTTGGCCGCAGTCGAGTACTGATGGTTGCTTGCAACTACCTCACACTCCTTGGATTTTGTCCACTAAAGAAGAGCACATTGTGAAGCGAATTATCAGATCTATCTACACTTTGATGGATATGATGCATTCTCTCACATCTTCTTTTTCTAAAGATGACCAACTGTCAAGGCTAAAATCCTATGATTGGCATAAGATATGTGAGGTTTGTACTACAAATGGACTGTAAGTGGCCTCAATATTTTACTATTTGGAGTCTAGTTGGAGTTCGCAATGCTTCTTCATTTATGACAGTTTATACTACCGATCGTGATCCTAGAATGTCTTACTCTAAAAATACGCGGGGTGATTTATAGGTTGTCAAATTTAGTGCAATGGAACTCACAGAAGGAGATCAAGACATCCTCTATTGAATCTACAAGGCAGAGAGCAGTGGAGACGATTTGTCTCTTTGAGAAGTACCTACCCACTAGCATGCTCACAATACAAACCCACCTCCTGGTGTATCTTGTAGATGAAGTGGAGATTGCAGGACCTGTCCACATGTAATGGATGTTCTTCTTGGAGCACTTCATGAAAACCCTAAAAGGATTTGTGTGACAGCAAGCTCGACTAGAAGGTAGCATGGTTGAAGACTAGTTGGTGTTTGAGGCATTAGTGCATATTTCACAATGGGACTACTAATGGTGGATTCAGACAACAGTATACTATGGTCATTGAAGGACGATTATAGACTGACTGGAGATATGGTGGTTAGAAATGGGGCTGAAAGAATGATGGATGCTACAATGGAGGAGAAAGTGAATCATTTTTGTATATTGCACCATACATCTATGGAGATGTGGCTTGCTAGGTATGAGCAAGCTAGAAAAGATCAGAAAGAAGCATGATTGGAATGTCAATGCAGTACACATCATCGACCAGTTTGATATCCCAAGGGCATAGAGGAGATGCCGTAGTTTATGTTTATGTGATGGTTATATAGAGCTTTGATCGCAGCCTCTTGCAAAGGGGTGGAGGTCTCTATTGAGGAGTGGGAATTCTCGAGGGGATGTAGTCTAAAGGTGACCACATGTTTTATAAGCTGTTATATCTAGATTTTATATGTGATAACTAATCTAACCGTTTGAATGTATAGTATAAAATATACAATGTGGTGCAGTCGCATTCACACCATTTCCATGTTGAGTGCATCAATAAATTGCACTCCATAATAGATTGTGGTGTCATGGAAACGTTCGAGCAAGAGATCCAACGGCGAGCCATGGATCCAAACACCGTTATAGATGAGATGGAGTATTTTGGAAATTTACAAAGTGTTAACACAATGGATTACTGTAGCTTCTCCATTATCATATTTGATATATAGTGGTTCAAAGTGATAATGAAAGGAGCCAGGGCAACCATTCGAAGAGGTCCATCTAGATTTCTCAAAATAGATTTTGAAAAAAGATGGAAAGATCTGCATGACATGTTTGCCTTGCCAACCTATTGTAAACATGTGCATGAACTATTTTTTTAAATTTTATTACAACATGGTATATGTCTCAAATGTTGAATCTCTCTTGTATGTAATTTTGAACATGTAATTTTCTATCCAAACCCCCAGAAACCTCGATGGTGATATGTTATAACTTCATCAGCTTCCTAAAGTGCGAGAGTATATGATGAAAGCAATGTTCCCAGTGTAGATGAGGATAATATGCAGATGGAGGGGTCTATATTGCAAGGGATGGAGGTCAAAGATGGCTTGGAGCATGTAGAGGAGACAGAAACATGTAACGATAACAAAAAGACAGGAGGCCAAGAATTCTTTGAGAACGAGGTGGACTCATCCTTTTATGGTGACATGTCTATCAACCTTCTAGTCCATGCGGAGTTGTGCTAGGAGATTTACATGGGACCATAGGCTACATCATACTTGCAGCATCAGCCTACAAAATGCCTTGATGAATGGCTTATAAGGGTACTCTAGAATGTGCATTTTAAGTAACATAATTTTTTTTAGAGTCATATTAGTGTGCTTTGCTTGAATATTTATATTGACTATGCTAACATCACTTTTTGTCTGTGCAGGTGACTTTTGATGATATTTTGGAGAGCATGATGAGTCAAGGGATGAGTGACGAGGAGTTGCAGGATATATTTACATGTGTGTCTCCAGATCAGATGGCTTGATTAAGAGATATGGCAAACCAGGAGCTGTCTCGAACACCATTAGGACATTCTATTAGATCTACATTGACACGCTCTGATGTTTCAATTTCCATAGACGAGATTGACACTCTAAAATTGGGCTGGACAAAGGGAATGGTTTTGGGGGACGCTATGGAGACATGGTTGTGGTGAGTCTGTGGCCAACTCAAGATATAGGTGCTACTCCTCGCTCTCATGCAAGTTCGAGAGATGGTGTCTCAGGTGGTTGTTGAGGCATCGATGCAATATCTTCATCTTTTTATTCTGCTGGAGTTGCATCACCTGTATGATTTGTCACACGTGTGGGGATGTCTAGTCTAGTGACTTGAGCTTTTGCTTAGCCATCCGCAGGTGGCAACCCTATGGGTGCTCCTCCGAGAGATACCACACCTGTGGGTACACCAGACGATTTGCGAAGTAAATAACAATGCAAATAGTGATGGTTTATGACACACATTGCGACAATAATAGTGACGCATGCAATAAACTTATGATGCTGATAGGGATAATTATAGAAAAAAAATTTGTAGCACTATGTGCTACATTTACATTCTACAAATGGATTACATGTAAAGTGTACAATGGTCGTCAAAATAAAGGCAAAATGTACTTGAATCCACAAGACTGATACATAAAATAAATGCAAGATCATTGAATAAAAGCTCATGGAATCATGACAAGATACAATAGATTATAATAACATATGCATAGAAAATGCCTACATAAATCATAGGACCAAAAAGAAAGAGCATCTATGCTCCACGAATCCAATTACGAGCTATAGATTCTCAACATCTAAAAGCTCATCCCGATGCAAAGGAGCATTGAACAGACTTTGCAAAAAAAAAAAAAAAACTACACATCAGTCCATTGTACATAATGCATTTTAATAAAAATAGTAACTACGGACAAGAAAGATGAGTGACTTACTGGGCCGCCACATGCATAGAGTCTATCGATCAATGCAGTGAGAGACCATGTCTCTCTACATATTCAATCTCTAGGTTGGTGGGATCCTAGTTTTTAATGGAGTGATGCAAAGAAAAAAATACAGCTGTTAGAAACATGATTGTCAATAGAAGTGATATTGCAAAAAAATAAGCAAGAAGAATAAAAGAAAAACATATAAAGTCCTCCAGATAAGTCCTGTGGCCACCACTTCCAAGATGATGGACCACCCCTGCCTCCAATCGTGCCCTCACTGCCTCGTCCTGCTCTCTTCAATGTCTTGGAGAATCTGTAGCCTCCTTCTTGAGTCTGAACTAGTCATCTATATCTAGCCACTTCGACTTTGATGCGCCACTCTTAAGTGCCTTGCATGGGTCCAATCGTCTGTGTGACATATAAGCACGCATATAATCCATCACCCAGTCTGTGGAAAACCTATCTGCCATGGTGGTACCAGAAACTCCTCATGCAAGGATGCTACTATATAGTCCTTGCTCCCCTTAGGTATGTTCTTCCAATGGTCCAAGACATTGTGCCAAAAAACTTGTTCGTACAACTCTCTCATATGAACCATCACTCTCCTCCTCTCATCATTCATGATCATGGCTCATGTTCTATCATCTACAAGGTATCCATATTCCTCTGGAATATGTCTAAGATGTATCCTCTCCCATCTGCGACTGTGCTCCTCGGCATAACTAAGAGACCCTTGTACATATGGTGTACCCATGGGGATGGTATCTCTCAGAGTAACATCCATAGGGGTGCCACTTGCAGACGGCTAAGCAAAAGCTTGAGTCACTAGACTAGATGTACCCATAGGTGTGACAAATCCTATGAGTGACGCAACTCCACCAGAACCACAAGATGGAGATACTACATAGGTGCCTCCACAATAACCACTTGAGCCACTCTCTCTCAAACTTGCATAAGAGCAAGAAGTAGCACTTGTATCTCAAGCCAACCGTGGGCTCATCACATCCATATCTCTGCAGCATCCCCCATAACCACTCCCTTTGTTTGGCCCAAGTCTTAGTAGCATCTCCCAGAACCACTCCCTCCTTCCGGCCCAAGTCTGGACCATCAACCTCGTCTATGGAAATTGAAGCATCAGAGCGTGCCGATGTAGATCTAATAGAAGGGCCTGATGGTGTCTGAGAGACAACCACTGGTCTGCCATATCTTTGAATTGAGCCATCTAATCTGGAGACATATGTGAATATATCCTACAACTCCTTGTCGCTCATTCCAAGACTCATCATGCTCTCCAAAATATCGTCAAAGATCACCTGCACATACAAAAAGTGATGTTAGCATAGTCAATATAAATATTCAAGCAAAGCATGGTAATATAACTTTGAAAACAATGATGTTACTTAAAATGCATATTCTAGAGTATCCTTATAAGTGATTCATCAACGAATTGTGTAGGTGGATGCTACAAGTATGACGTAGCCTATGGTCCCATGTCAATATCCTAGCACAACTCCACATAGACTGCAAGGTCGATAGATAGGTCACCACAAAATGATGAGTCCACCTCATTCTCAAAGATTTCTTGACCTCCTATCTTTCTGCCATCGTTACCCAATTCTACCTCCTCTACACGCTCCAAGCCATCTTTGGCCTCCACCCCTTGCAATATCGACCCCTCCATCTGCATACTGTCCTCATCTACGTTGGGAACATTTCTTTCATCATACACTCTCACACTTCGAGGAGTTGAAGGCACAATATACCACCATCAAGGTTGATAGGGATTTGGATCAAACGTTATCTATTCAAAATTACATACAAGAGAGATTAAACACTTGTGACATATACCATGTCATAATAAAATTTAAAAAAAATGTTCATGCACCTATTCACAGTGGGCCAGCAAGACAAACATATAACTCAAATCCATCCATATTTTTTCGGAATCTATTTTGAGAAATCCAGATGGACCTCGTCAAACGATTGCCCCTTCTCCTTTTGGTACCACTTTGAACCATTGCACATTGAATATGTGTTGAGATTTACAATCACACCCACTATGGCCTATTTGTATGATGCAATTTGACACTTGATTTTTGACGCTGAGAAGTGCTTTAAAATAGCCAAAAATTTCAAATTTCAAGGGGAAAATAGACTTCATCGAAGGTGACAGCTACAATCGGTATGATTTTAAGCTGTAAGGCCCAAAAGTGCTTTAAAGACCCACTAGATGGCAGTCTGTGAATTTTCATATTTTTTCAATATGTCAAAAGAGACTTTGGGAGATGCCTGGAAGTGGGGGACCTTTGAGACGGACGCCCAGTAATTTTCAGATAGTAATTCAGATGTCGAATGAGGAAACGGGAGTGCCCGGGAGGCTAAAGACCAAAAGGCCAAGTGTAAAGAGCCTAAGGAAATCCCAAATGGTGTAACCCTTAGGGGCTCCCTTTGAGGGGGCCCAACAAAAAAACAATTGGGGGGGGGGGGCATTTTTTTCGGCGGCAGGTAGGAAGAACACGCCATCTTTACGATTTGTGGATTGGGGGGGCTATGGTGGCTGCAAACAACTCCCCCTTCTGATTACATGGCTGATCTTCCTTCTATCTATGCTTTTTATCGCCTGTCTCCATGTGTGAAATGGCTGCTCGGATGGCCTAATCAGAATTCAATCTTTCTCTCTCCTCCCTCTCTCTCCCCTTAAGAGGCAGTTCATGCCCATGAAGAGGATTGAAGACTGATTGAAGACTGCTTGTTCGGCATGGTATTGGATCACTATTGAATTGGTGGAGGGCTAGACTTTGCTGTTCAGAGGTAGGCTAAGCCTCCAATGAGGTCTAATCTGCAGTCCTGCATCAAATTTTAAAACCCACAAAGAAGGAAAAAAACTGGTAATTCTATCTTACAAAGGAATATTGCTTGTTTTGACATTTTATTGAGTCAATGTTGTTCTTATGGAGTGAAAATAGGTAGAAATGTTGTTCACTATTTTTTCTATGCTTGCATGATGAAAAAATCAGAAAACATGAAGTCAAAATGCTGAAAATAGTTTTTAGAAACCCATAAAATACAAATTTTATGAGGAAAATGGGGTTTTTGGTGTTTTGGGGTGGGATAAAACACTAATAAATTTATATTTTTGCTATTCTAAGAATCAAGAGCCACAGCTCTAAAAATATATCAATTTTTAATTGGAAAAAATAGAAAAAAATAGAGAAAAATGAGAGAAAATAATATGAAAAGTAGAAATATGCATTTGAAAAATATAAAAAATATAATAAGTGGTTGTGGATGTATGGTGGGGCAAAGCATGAGGTTTGGCCTCAGTTTACCCTATCCTTTTATTACAGTGTGTGATTTATTGCTTTTTATACACTAAATCATGACAAAATAATCTCTATACACCTATGCAACGAAGCAAAACTTAAGCGGCGAAGGGGAGTAGGATTTTATGCAACACTTTGAGGGCTAAAATAATATAAATTTTGATTGGTTTTTTTAATGCATAGCATTTAGGAAACAACCTATTTGGAAATTAGGGATCTAGTAGCACAAGGTTTGCCTTAGTGCTAGATTCTTACAACAAAGCATATACGTCTAGTAGTTGGAATTCATGGAAAGATTGTTTGCATACTAGCACATAGGCTAATTTTGAAACATAATTGTTTGTGCACGATGAGACATCCACTATTGCATTGATCATACATGTGGTATGAACTCCTAAAAATGCATAGCAATTGATAGGCTAGCCGTTTGTTTCTTAGGGGAGATTATTAGCGAGGAAATATGATATATCCTGGATCTCACTGACAAAGAGAGGAGTCTTCTGCTAATGTGTTTATATGTAAAAGTAATGCATCGAGGGGCCAATCCCCAAGATGTAGGAGAGTTGTAGTGGGGTCATGGCAATTAGTCGATGCGCTCCCAGACTACAAGGCCATGTGGTGGTGGAGTTGCCTGTTGTATGCATGAGGTCCGGCTAGTGCCATAGCCAGTGTCGGCCTATTTTTGGTCCCATAAGTGGTGTGTCTGCCAGGAGCCACCTCAAAGTGATGGTTTCCAAATCTAGAGTCTCTTGGGACCTACTTGTTAGTTGATGTCCTTTGAAGAGATCCATCATGGCGAACTCTAAAAATAGGAGAGAGTCGAGAGGGTTAGATGGAGGGCCGAAATCAATAGGCATTATTCTCCTAAAAGGAGTAATTGTGAACCTATTTGAGGGCAGGGTCTTAGTAACCTTAGCCTGAATCAATGTCCGTCAAGAGGTGGAAGTTCTAGTACTTCCCCCCTCTCGATTAATCTGTCCACTTTGAGTGGTGTGATAGCTTTGTCTGTCCCAATTCCATTAGCAAATCCGATCATTGCCATCGTGCAACCTATCTCAATCCTTGCAGGAATGGTGGATTTGCCAGCCTTAGGTTTCCCTCTACCCATTTTTAATGGGTTAGTGGAAGAGGATGCGGAGCTGCATATAAGGGAGTTCCAAAAGCTAATGTTTAATTGCCGCATCCACCAAGAGGAAGGGCATCTAATGATGTTCTTTAATATGACCCTGAAGGGAAGGGCAGCTATATGGTATCATGGCCTTGATATTGGAACCATAACCACCGTGGATTTATTTTATGAAGCTTTTCGAAGGGAATTTTCCCTCGAGAGAGGTGGCCAATATTGGCTGTGCGTGTTGAATTTAACACATCAAGAACCGCATGAAGATATACGAGCATATGCCAAGAAGATCAATGAGGTTTTTCATAAATTGGATGCCTCTATCCCTATCCCACCTGCAATACTTCTTGCATGGTCTTGATTTAAACATCCAAGTGCAGCTGAGTAGTGTCACATTGGCAGATATAGACACTGCCATTAGACAAGTGCAAGAAATAGAATCCCGACTGCAAGCAGCCTATGCTTCTCGAATCAATCCCACTATGAGTCTAGCATCGAGAAATAATTCGCAATTGATCAATGGAAATAATAAGAGAGGGAGCGTGGTGTTGAATGTGCCTTTATTGCCAGCTCCACCTAGTGTGACTATGCCTATGGTTAGTCAGATGACTCCAAATGTGGGAAGCCAAGCAGCGAACCCTAACGTCATTCCTGTGGGTCAGCAACCAATGCAACCAATGCCTAATCAAATTGTGCGACCAAGGGATCGACAGGTAGATGATCAAGGCTATGAGTCGAGTTTGTCAAATGTCCTTAGCAAAGTCAAGGACATGATGAAGCACTACACAGATATGATCTCTGAACAATATTGACAGATAGCCATTGACGTTAATTTCTTAAAGAAACAACAAAATCTGATAGGAAGTCGATGCGCCAAAGAGGATGCACCCTCTAGATTCAATTGCAAATGGTGTGGTGGGCAATATTATCCACGTAATTGTCCAAATGTCAAGCGTGACATTTGTGGCAAGTCCAGTCATTTAGCAGCCAATGGTTGGATCAAGATGAGTTCCCTCCAACAAGGTAGACGGCAACTAGGGCCTGTTAATCATCATGCGCAAGGAAACAGTTTTCAGCAGGATGATGGGCCGAAGCAAATACTCCAAAGAGATAAGGCTACTGTCGAGGAACTACTAGGCCGCAGTGGGGTGAGTCTCATCAAGGCTGTGCAGGTTAATGGCACTGAAGCTTCTACCCTCCGTGCCATAACAAGAGGCCAAAAACATAGAGAAGGCAACAAAGATAATGTAAAACCTGTCGATGAAAACCTTAGGCAAGATGATAAAGGAACGCAAGTTCTAAATCCTGACAAGGAAGGGGGACCTCTAAAGCCCATAGAGAGTAAGGCTGACTCCAAGAGAGATAAAGAGGTCTTGAGAAAGAAGGTGAGAGTTAAAAAAGAGGCAATAAAAGCCGGTGCATCATCCTAAAGAGCGGATGGTTTGGCGCGAGAAGTGAGCTTTAGCGAATTATCACGAACTTGATTTAGCTAGCTCCCTTTGTGAGAGCGGAATTTAGGAGACGGCAAGTGCTTAAAAATAGCTAAAAATTATGAATATCAAGGGAAAAATATTCACTGTCAAAGGCGGCGGCTCGATCTAGGACGATTTTAAGCGCCAAAGTGCTTTAAAGGCGCCCGAGCGACACTTGTTGATTTTTCATAATTTTTCAGACAGTTGTGCGGGTTGACACAAGCTACTGGCCAATGCGGGATGCTAAGCCGGACGCCCAGGATTTTTCAGAGCTCAATTCGGAGTCCGGACAGGAAAATGGCCAAGGAAACGGTCAAGATATGAAAAGGTGGACACTTGGGAGGCCAAATTTGAGCATGCCTTTTGAGTTTGGACCCCCCCCAAAAAATTTATGCACCTTATGAAGCAAAAAACGTGGAGAGAGAATGAAGAGGCATGAAAAAACGTGGAAGAAGATGGCGCCCGAAAAATGCGCCATGAATGGATGAGAGGCATCATGGCTGCTGCAAACAACCCCCCCAATGGATTATGGGGCTTCATTCCCCTCTGTCTGTGGACTCTATCGCTGCCCTTCGCCCGTGGAATGATGGCCTGGTTTGAAATTTCTGATTCTAGTCTTTCTCTCTCCTCCCTCTCTCTCTTCTAAGAGGCAGTTCATGTGTGGGAAGGAGCAATGAAGAAAGAATGATGGAGACTTGTCCGGCATGGACCGGATTGCTACACGGGCTGAGAATGGTGATTTGGGATGTTGCTGGACATGAAGTGTTGCTGTTTTCCAAATCTACAGCCATGGACACAAAACCCGAAACACGCGTTTAAGCGGTAAACCAAAAAATTACAAAGAAAATTTAGTGTTTTATGCTTTTGATTGATGGAATGCCGTTCATATGGACTAAGATTTGATTATGCTGCTGATTCTTCTGAGTTCTTACTGTTTATAACCAGAAATTATGAAAAACATGCATTTCATGGCCCGAAATAATGTCAAGAAACCCGAAAATGCATGAAAAATGGGGAAAAACAAGGGTTTTGGGCATATAAATGGGGAAAACCGTCGATACACATCAACTAATCTTTCAATTTTGTTGCAAATGAACTAAGGGCCACAGCCCACAAACTGGTTTTCATTTTCAGCAATTTAAAAAATACAAGAAAATGAAGAAAATGGGGAAAAATGATAAAAACACCATGAAAAATAGGGGAAAAATACATTTGGGGCTACGAAAAATATAGAAAAATAGGATTTATGTTTGTTGATGTATAGCAAGGCTGGGGCATGAAGTTATGCTTCAGTTCAGCCTTGTTTATATGTTGTAGTGTGTGTTTCCTTCCTTTCTCCACATAAAAATGGCAAGGAAACCCTGAAAGAAATGAATGCAATGATGCACTATCAACGAGGAAGGGTAGAGTTGTGGAAAAATGGTTAAATGCCGTTGAGCATGAGGAATAATTTGCTGATTTTATATGCATTGCAACTAGGACGGAATAATAATGATAAAAATTAAAACCTAGTAGCACGAAGATCACTTCGGTGCTAGGTGTTGCAGCGAAGCACAAAGCGGTTAGAAAGAAAAGCATGAAAGAGATGTTTTGCACTTGCACGCTGGTGGTTTTTAAAATGTTTGAGCACTAGGCATCCACCTCTTTGCATGATCATTTAGAGGAAATTAAAAGTATCAGAGTTAGCTCCTGGATACGCATAGCAATTGTTTTCAGTAGGCCTGTGACCCACCGTTGAGAGTGTGAGGTTCCTATGCTGTAGGCTAGTCGTGGGATCCTAAAGGGGAAATTAAGTAAGGACAATGGTACATTCCTGGATACGTTTATTTGGTACCTTGAGTGACGTTTGTGCGAAATGTCTAAATGTTGAGCGGCGCATCGAGGGGCCAATCCCCAAGGTGTAGGAGAGTCGCAGAGGGTTGACGGCATTCAGCCGTAGGAGGAACCCCATGTGTATGTGATTCGAGCCTTTTGGCTATGTGAAAGGGACTCCCTCTGAGGAGCAATATTGGGTTAGGATCAGTTGGACTACAACGTATTACAAACGCAATGTTTAGGAAGGCAGAGATTTTGATAGACGCTCCTGGCCGCGAGGCCGAGGGGGTTGTCTTGCGCATAGTGACGAGGTCCGGCTAGTGCATGAGCCAGTGCCGGCCCGTTTTTAGGTCCATCAGTGGTGCGTCTGCCGGGAGCTGCTTAAAAGTGGCGGTTCTCGAATCCTGGTTTTCTAGGGACCAACTAGCAGTTTATGCCAAAGGATACTGAGATCGATCCGTTATTTATTGATAAGCATCGTCTAGCAGAAATCCAAAAGCAGGAAAGAGACGAGAGAGCTAGGCGACGTGCTGAAATCTTTAGGAGATATTCCCCTAAGCGTAGCGGTGCTGAACCCTTACGAGGGAGTGGATCTAGTGGTCTTAGGACCCCAAGCAATAAGTTAGGAGAAGGTGGAAGCTCTAGTGCTCCCCTTCCTGCCATAAGCCAATCCACGTCAATTGCGGGAGGTGTAACCCCACCGTTCCTATTCCTAGTGCAAATCCAATCCCCGTCATGGCGCAGCCTATTGCAATTCCAGCAGGAACGACGGATTTGCCGGCTCTAGGTTACCCGCTACCCATTTTTAATGGGCTAGTTGAGGAAGATGCGGAACTCCACATTAGGGAGTTTCAAAAGTTGATGTTTAACTGTCGCATTCAAGAAGAAGGACATTTAATGATGTTCTTCAACATGACTCTCAAAGGAAGAGCCGCTATATGGTATCATGGTTTAGAAGCCCGAACCATATTGAACATTGATGCATTTTATGGAGCTTTTCGAAGGGAGTTTGCCCCTGAAAGGGGTGGGAAATATTGGTTGCGTGTACTCAACGTGACCCGCCAAGATCCACACGACAATATTCGTGCTTATGCGAAGAAGATAAAAGAGGTCTTCCGTAAGTTGGACACCTCTATCCCTATCCCCGCAGCTGCCCAATTGCAATATTTCCTACATGGTTTGGACTTTAATATCCAATTGCAGTTGAGTAGTGTCCCCTTGGGGGATATAGATACTGCCATTACACGAGCACAAGAGGTGGAATCCCGACTACAAGCAGCCTATGCTTCTAGAGGCAATTCGAACATGGGTTTAGTATTGGGAAACAATATGGCAATAGCCAATGGCAGTAGTGGCCAAGGGATAGCGATGGCTAACCCTAATGGGAGAGGGAACATGATATAGAATGTCCCTTTATTACCAGCTCCCCCTAGCATGTCGATGCCTACGGGCAGTCAAATGGCTCCAAGTAGTGGAGGCCAGGCGGTCAATTCTAACACCATGCCTGCAGCTCAACAGCCTGTGCCTAATCAAATTTTTAGGCCAATTGAACGACATGGAAATGACCAAGGCTATGAGTCGAGTTCTTCCAATGTTCTTGGCGAGGTTAAGGACATGATGAAGCATTATACCGACATGATTACGGAGCAGTATCGACAAATAGCCGTTGATGTCAACTTCCTTAAAAAACAACAAAATTTGATAGGAAGTAGATACCCAGAAGAGGGTGCGCCGTCGAGGTTTAGTTGCAAATGGTGTGGCGGGCAGCACTATCCAAGAAATTGTCCAAATGTTAAGTGCGATATTTGTGGAAAATCCGGCCATCTAGCGGCTACTTGCTGGAGTAAGATCAGTTCTCTCCAGCGGGGTAGTCGGCAACCAGGGCCTGTTAATCATCGTGCCTAAGGAAATGATTCCCAGCGAGAGGATGGGCCTAAACAAATACTTCAACGATCAAAGACTACAGTGGAGGAGCTACCAAGTGGTAGTGGGGTTAGTTTGATTGAGGCTGTACGCGTTAATGATGCTGAAACCTCTAATCTACGAGCTGTCCTTACAAGAGGTAAAAAGGGTAGAGAAGCCGACATGGATAAGCCTGTCGACGGAAACCCTAAACAAGGCGACAAAGGAACGCAAGTTTTGGATCCTGCCCTAGAAGGGGGACCTTTGAAGCCCGTAGAGAGTAAAGCCGATAAGGAAGCACCAAAGAAGAAGGTGAAAGTTAAGAAAGAGGCAATAAAGCCAGCTCAGCGACCTAAAGAGCGGATGATTTGGCGTGAAAAGCGAGCTCTTTCGAACTATCATGAATTCGATTTGGCGGGCTCTCTTTGCGAAGTCAAGCCGGATGTGAACCTTTTGCAGCTTATTAAGCTTTCCCCAGGAGTACGTAAGGAATTTAGAAAGATCCTACGTACCGGGTATATTGTAGAACCTTTGGGTATTGCGCGAGTTGGTGATGACTGGTTCGAGCATGCTGAGAAGCATTGCCCAAGGGTTGCAGCCTATGTCGATGGGATATTAGTAGATTATGCCATTGTCGACACAGGATCATCTGTTAACATTATGAGTTCTGAACTGATGGAAAGGTTGGGCCTTGCGATCCAAAAAGATACCTCCACAATTCTCAGAATGGCAGATGACAGTTTGAGACAGCCGGAAGGCTGCATTACTAAGGTCCATGTCACTGTTGCAAATGTAGAATGCCTGTTGGACTTTAGCGTGATTCGTTTTGCAGGGCGGCCAAGTTACCAAGTATTACTTGGACGACCTTGGATCTTGCAAGCGGATTGCCAAGTGGATATACCTGCCGGTCGATTAATATTCGGCAGAGGTGCCCAGCGTGTGGTGGTTGATGCTTATCCTGAGTCCCCGCAGAGTGAGAGGGCTCCTCTATCTTCTACAGAATTGGAGACATTAGAAGATTCATCTGTTAGTGAGGCATCATCGAGTGATGAGTCCAAAGAGGGATCCACCACGGAGGACATCTATCAGATCACTTTGAACGAGCCGATAGAGGCCCAAGATCGTATAAGAGATGCAGATGTTATCGAGCTAGACCTTGGTACGCTTGATGATTCGCGGCCAATCAAATTAGGGTCCATGCTCAGCACAGCAGAAAGGGAGGACTATGTGGCCTTGATCCAGGAATTCCGTGATATCTTTGCCTGGAGTTATGATGAGTTGAGAGGCATCCCTCCCAGTCTTGCTGTTCATACAATTCCGTTGAAAGAGGGCAGTCGTCCTGTACGGCAGAAAGTAAGGCGTATGCCTTTTGAATTGAGGGACGGGCTGTTTGAAGAGTTACAGAAGCTTCGAAAAGCGGGTTTGATTTTTCCTGTGCAACACACAGAATGGTGTTCGCCAGTTGTGATTAGAAAGAAGAAGAATAATCAGATCCGTTTATGTGTAGACTTTAGGGAGCTGAATAAGCAGACAGTTAAGGACTACTACCCATTACCATTTATTGACCAGATTTTGGATCAATTAGCGGGTAGGGAGATATATTCGTTTATGGATTGCTTTGCAGGATACAACCAAATGGCAATTGCAGAAGAGGACAAGTTGAAAACAACTTTTATCACTGTATTTGGCACTTTTGCTTACCATGTGATGGCTTTTGGTTTATGCAATGCGCCTGGTTCGTGGCAACGAACAGCCGATAAGACATTCGGTGACATATCCCCTGAAGAGTTGAGGGTGTTTATTGATGACTTAGGGGCCGCCACCGTGAGAGAAAGGCAGTTGATCATTTTGAGAAAATGCTTTGAGCGCTGTAGACAATTTTGCATCGCCCTAAACCCACGGAAGTGTGCTTTTGGAGTACCTTATGGGCTATTGCTAGGCCATGTGGTCAGTTCGGTAGGAATTGCGACAGACCCCGAGAAGGTGAAAGTTATAGTTGCCATGGGTCCACCACGCACTCCGAAAGAGGTTCATAGCTTTCTGTCTTCGGTTGGTTACTACCGTAGATTCATTAACACCTTAGCAGAAAGAACGTTGCCACTTACAAATTTATTGTCCTTTAGCTGTTCGTTTGTATGGGGTGACCCTTGTAAGGTAGCATTCGAGGATGTGAAACAAGAGCTAGCAAGAGCGCCCGTTTTAAAAGCACCTAAAAGAGGTGAGGTGTTCTATATATTCTCAACAGCCACCATGTATAGTATCAGCTGCTGTTTAGCCCAAATTTGGGAAGAGAAGTGGTACCACCCGATTGCTTTTGCTAGTCGGAAGCTGGGGGTATCCGAAATCAATTACACCTACATGGAGAAGCTGTGTCTAGCGATGGTCTTTGGGACCAAGAAATTCAGGCATTACATTCTCTATGAGAAAGTCGTACTTTATACGAAGGCGGAGGGACTTCGACTATTGATGAATAAGTTACAGCCGCCTGATCGTTTAGCGAAGTGGTTGATCACTTTGCAGGAATTTGATTATGAAATCAAGAGTAAGCCACCAAGGTTGCAAGGCATCGTGGAATGTCTAGTGGACTTTGGGGAGCCGAAAGAATCTGTGGCTGAAGGTAGTGACATGGAGATGATATTTAAAATAGATACGGCATCTATTCCCTCCTGGTATGCTGCAATAACGCATTATTTATCAACAGGAGAGGCGGGATCCGAATTATCTAAGGCTGAGAAAAGGAAAATTAAGCAGCAAGCGTTAAAGTTTGCCTTGATCGCGGGTACATTATATCGGCAAGGGGTTGATGATATCTATCGCCGATGTGTGACGCCTGACGAGGTGCCATTCATTTTGGAAGAGTGCCATGATTCTGCTTGCGGTGGCCATTTTGCTGGACGGCTTACAGCACAAAAGGCTTTAAGAGCAGGTTATTGGTGGCCTGCCATCTTCCAGGATGCGTTTGCGTATGTTAAGCGATGCGATATTTGCCAACGACATGATAGTCGAGAGAATAGGAAACGACCACTCACCCCTATTATGGCGATACTTCCATTTAAGAAGTGGGGAATAGACTTTGTGGGTCCTATTACTCCGTCATCGACTACGCAAAAGAGGTACATCATTGTCGCAACTGACTACTTCACAAAGTGGTCAGAAGCACGTGCAACAAGGAAAGATGATGCTAAAGAAACTGCTAGTTTCCTTTTAGAGCAGATAATATGCCGGTTTGGTCCACCGAAAGAATTAGTGTCGGACCGCGGAACTCATTTCCTGAATAAGGTGATCAAAGGTTTGACAGAGTTGTGGAACATCAAGCATAACAAGACAACCCCATATAATCCGCAAGCCAATGGGCAAGTTGAGAGCACCAACAAGCAGCTTGTGGGCATCCTGTCCAAAATTGTGTCGGAAAAGAAACGGGATTGGGATAAAAAGTTATACGTGGCAGTGTGGGCTTATAATACGACTTTCAAACGAGCCACTGGCCATACCCCGTTCAAGTTAGTATATGGAGAGGAGTGTGTCTTGCCTCTAGAAATTGAGCTGCCGACTATTCGGTTTGCCATCAATCATTCTTTGAGCGATGAAGACGCTCTTTTTGAGCGCTTGACGACACTGGCACATTTAGATGAGCTTAAGCTGCAGAGCTTATTGCACCAAGAAGTGGCGAAGCGCCGAATGAAAAAGCTACACGACCTCAAAGCCAAGAAATACACCTTCAAGAAAGGACAGCTTGTTCTGTATTATGACGCACGACGTGAATTATTCCCAGGCAAGCTAGAACCCAAATGGGATGGGCCCTATAAGATCGTTAGAATAGGAAAGAATAAATCCACAGTTTTGTTAGCTGACCTTGAGGGGATAGAATTTAAAAATAAGGTTAATCTTAATAAGATTAAACCTTATTACTTCTGATTGTACTAATGCTATAACTGCCTTGCAGGTCTAGGCAAGATTGATCAAACATCTGCAAGGAAATCGTGATAGAGGTTGATGGGTCGTCTGATCCCTTATTTAGAACACCCATATTTGGAACAGAGGTATCATCAGGGAAAGCTCATTTGGTGGAGCAAAGGATACAAGGTGATTGAGCAAGAAGGCGGGACATTTATTTGGGAAATCAAGGTCTTCTGCCATCATTGCCTACAACTTTTGACGAGCATCCCTGTTGAATTCAATGATGATGGAGGGATGGAGCCTACAGTCCACCCGTTGAATATGCTGAATTTCGATTACCATAATTACGAGTAGAGTTCAGGATGGCAGGATATGTAAACCCTTTATGGACGTACACCTTGTACTTTGATGGGGCGTCCAGGGGTGCATGCAAAAAAGGAAGTGTAGGAGTTGTCATCCGAGACCCCCGACGACGCATTGTCATGAAGTTAGCTGCTTATCTTGGGGTGAATTTTACCAATAATATGGCAGAATACAAAGCCCTGATTATGGGTTTGAATATTGCAAAGAAGGGTGGTATCTGCCAGTTGTTGGTGAAAGGGGACTCTCAGTTGGTTTTAAATCAACTCAATGGGACGTACATGGTGCGGAACCCGATCCTTTGTATGTACCATCATACTGCCATAGCCCTGCTAGACGAATTCGATAGAGTGTCTTTTCAGCTGATTCCACGGAATTGGAATCAGTTTGCCGATTCATTGGCTAATCTTGCGTATGAAGAGGACCTCTTCTTTAATTGTGGCCCTTGTCCCGATATATCTATTGATGGTGAGACAGGACCTGGTCGTTTGTGGGGTATGCTTTCTGAACATGCCCTCTTTGGCAGACGATGGTTGATTTGGGTGATGCAGAGGGTAAGCGAGACTCATCTACCTTTATTATCTCAGACCCACAAACTGATTCGACGACATGTGATGCGCACACCTCTTGCGATGTACGCAGGAGGGATAGGTCATAATTTAATGCACCTAGTTTAGGGCTACGAGCCTCTGTTCCCCTGGGAATAGTATGCTTTGATGTCTATCATGGTTGTTTCCAGGTGGATGTTCTGCATAGTATTGTTTGATTTCATTAGGCCAAGAGGGCCGATTCAGTTTTGTGGCAAAGTCATGTCTGATTTCATTAGGCCAAGAGGGCCATTTCCCTGTCTAGTGCGGGTGCGTTTAATTGGGTTTTTGTTTAGTGTTGTGCTGGACAGGTTTCGTGGTGCGTGGAATTTGGTGGAGCCTGGAGGAGCCTTTGCTGCGATGGAAGGTTCTTGTGGCCACTCCAGGTGATATTTCTCCTTTACGAGTACCTTTCTTTCCTGTTATATGTGTATTTGTACTTGTTGAGGGGATACTTTTTGTTGGGGACCGGCGACCAAGGCATGAAGTCCCAGGTTTAGGCTACGTATGTTTGAGGGAGGTCGGAGTAGTCATTGCCTCCTGTAAAGACATTGTTAGACATTGAAAGATCTGTTTTAGAAGGAAGTCCTAGTGGCTCTGTTCTGCTAACCTGCTAGGCAGCCGTTCTAGGAGTTCTTGTTAGTAGTGAGGCAGTTAGAGAAGCCTGCTAGAAGATAATAATAATGATGCCAAGAAATCCTGAATATCCTAAAAGATGAATATAAATACGAAGGTGTGTAAAAAGGGGTTCTAACCCCTATCAATGAAAAGAAAAGAAATGAAAATATATAAGCAGTTGATCATCGCCTTGCGAAGGCCTGGTAGGTTCCTGGGGACGAGTCAGACCCGGGGCCGATACCTTGTCTTCCTCGGGGTGGCTTCTTGCTGGAAAAATAATATCAAAACAAGGAAGGTTGGAGCGAAAATAAAAGTGAGCGTTAGAAAAGGATTAAGTGTCGCCTTGCGAGGGCTTGGTAGGTTCTTGGGTGCCGAGACAAGTCCTGAGACCGATGCCCTGTTCTCCTTGGGTCACTACGCTCAGCTCCCTCCTTTTTACATGCCCAAGTATGTTCATCCAATCAAAACCCTCAAAGAAGAGATATACTGAAAGAAAATATCCTTTGCTCAGGCTATAGGAGTCCTCGCCTTGTAGGAGCTCCTAGTTGCGTTGTCTTTAGTTGGTCAGTAGTTCAGACTACCACTTAGGGCAACCTCTTTGGCAGTTCTTTTTAGTTTGGCTGTGTTGGAGCAGCTGGTTAGTGACTCACTTCGGATCTTCTATTAGATGATGCTAGGCCTATTCCTTGTGGATGTCATGCCTTGGTTCTGTCCAGGGGTAGGGGGAGCATTGTGCTGAGTTTTATGATGATAATTGTTTTGTATCAGTTTGATGCTTCTTTGGTTGTTTATGTGCAGATATGTTCGTGGATTCGACGGGCTGAGTCGCCCTATCCCGTGGCGCCAATGAGAGCGGAATTTAGGAGACGGCAAGTGCTTAAAAATAGCTAAAAATTATGAATATCAAGGGAAAAATATTCACTGTCAAAGGCGGCGGCTCGATCTAGGACGATTTTAAGCGCCAAAGTGCTTTAAAGGCGCCCGAGCGACACTTGTTGATTTTTCATAATTTTTCAGACAGTTGTGCGGGTTGACACAAGCTACTGGCCAATGCGGGATGCTAAGCCGGACGCCCAGGATTTTTCAGAGCTCAATTCGGAGTCCGGACAGGAAAATGGCCAAGGAAACGGTCAAGATATGAAAAGGTGGACACTTGGGAGGCCAAATTTGAGCATGCCTTTTGAGTTTGGACCCCCCCCCAAAAAATTTATGCACCTTATGAAGCAAAAAACGTGGAGAGAGAATGAAGAGGCATGAAAAAACGTGGAAGAAGATGGCGCCCGAAAAATGCGCCATGAATGGATGAGAGGCATCATGGCTGCTGCAAACAACCCCCCCAATGGATTATGGGGCTTCATTCCCCTCTGTCTGTGGACTCTATCGCCGCCCTTCGCCCGTGGAATGATGGCCTGGTTTGAAATTTCTGATTCTAGTATTTCTCTCTCCTCCCTCTCTCTCTTCTAAGAGGCAGTTCATGTGTGGGAATGAGCAATGAAGAAAGAATGATGGAGACTTGTCCGGCATGGACCGGATTGCTACACGGGCTGAGAATGGTGATTTGGGATGTTGCTGGACATGAAGTGTTGCTGTTTTCCAAATCTACAGCCATGGACACAAAACCCGAAACACGCGTTTAAGCGGTAAACCAAAAAATTACAAAGAAAATTTAGTGTTTTATGCTTTTGATTGATGGAATGCCGTTCATATGGACTAAGATTTGATTATGCTGCTGATTCTTCTGAGTTCTTACTGTTTATAACCAGAAATTATGAAAAACATGCATTTCATGGCCCGAAATAATGTCAAGAAACCCGAAAATGCATGAAAAATGGGAAAAAACAAGGGTTTTGGGCATATAAATGGGGAAAACCGTCGATACACATCAACTAATCTTTCAATTTTGTTGCAAATGAACTAAGGGCCACAGCCCACAAACTGGTTTTCATTTTCAGCAATTTAAAAAATACAAGAAAATGAAGAAAATGGGAAAAAATGATAAAAACACCATGAAAAATAGGGAAAAAATACATTTGGGGCTACGAAAAATATAGAAAAATAGGATTTATGTTTGTTGATGTATAGCAAGGCTGGGGCATGAAGTTATGCTTCAGTTCAGCCTTGTTTATATGTTGTAGTGTGTGTTTCCTTCCTTTCTCCACATAAAAATGGCAAGGAAACCCTGAAAGAAATGAATGCAATGATGCACTATCAACGGGGAAGGGTAGAGTTGTGGAAAAATGGTTAAATGCCGTTGAGCATGAGGAATAATTTGCTGCTTTTATATGCATTGCAACTAGGACGGAATAATAATGATAAAAATTAAAACCTAGTAGCATGAAGATCACTTCGGTGCTAGGTGTTGCAGCGAAGCACAAAGCGGTTAGAAAGAAAAGCATGAAAGAGATGTTTTACACTTGCACGCTGGTGGTTTTTAAAATGTTTGAGCACTAGGCATCCACCTCTTTGCATGATCATTTAGAGGAAATTAAAAGTATCAGAGTTAGCTCCTGGATACGCATAGCAATTGTTTTCAGTAGGCCTGTGACCCACCGTTGAGAGTGTGAGGTTCCTATGCTGTAGGCTAGTCGTGGGATCCTAAAGGGGAAATTAAGTAAGGACAATGGTACATTCCTGGATACGTTTATTTGGTACCTTGAGTGACGTTTGTGCGAAATGTCTAAATGTTGAGCGGCGCATCGAGGGGCCAATCCCCAAGGTGTAGGAGAGTCGCAGAGGGTTGACGGCATTCAGCCGTAGGAGGAACCCCATGTGTATGTGATTCGAGCCTTTTGGCTATGTGAAAGGGACTCCCTCTGAGGAGCAATATTGGGTTAGGATCAGTTGGACTACAACGTATTACAAACGCAATGTTTAGGAAGGCAGAGATTTTGATAGACGCTCCTGGCCGCGAGGCCGAGGGGGTTGTCTTGCGCATAGTGACGAGGTCCGGCTAGTGCATGAGCCAGTGCCGGCCCGTTTTTAGGTCCATCACTTTGCGATGTTAAACCAGATGTGAATTTCTTGCAACTAATCAAGCTATCGCCAGGAGTACGCAAAGAATTTAAAAAGATCTCACATACATGTTATATTGTAGAACCCTTGGGAATAGTGCGGGTAGGGGATGAGTGGTTGAACATACCATCCTAGTATGCACTAATTATGTCACAAAGTGGTGTGAAGCTAAAGCTCTTAAACATAATGATAGCAATAATGTGGCCCTATTTGTGTACAAGAATATCATTATTTACTTTAGTAATCCCTTAGAGTTGGTAAGTAATAGAGATACTTTCTCAGCAAAATCATAGAAGAATTGATAGAGCTTTATAAGATCTGCTATCACCTTACAACCCCAAAGCCAATGACCAAGTTGAAGTCGCCAATCGTATCCTTTGCTTGATCCTAATGGAGGACAATTATTTCACATCGTTACAATCGGGATGATCAACGTATAGAGGCCCTCTAGTATAGAGAACTTCCCATAAGGTTTCTACAAGACAGACACCCTTCCAACCGGTATATGGTACAGAAGCTATTTTCTTTGTAGAGCTGGAACTCCCTTCTTCTACGAGTGGCTATCAAAGAATGCCTAGGAGATTATGAGTCCCTATAGCATCATCTTCTACACTTGAAATGTCTAGATGAGGCTGGCATTTACTTGAATTTAAAATTTTAAAAAATAAAGAAACAAATAAAGAAGAACAAAGAACAAAAAAAGAAAAAAATCCCTTCCCTTCCCAACTGTCTGGCGTATCCCCCCTCTCCTCTCTCTCTCTCTCTCCTATCCCCCTCCCTGCGGCTTTTCTTCTCCTCCCCCTCTTCCACCATCTTTCTATCCCACCATCTTCCTCCCAACCATCTCCTCCTCTCCCACCTCCTTTTCCTCCTTTCTCTTTCTCCTCGTCCTGGTCCTCCTCCCCCTCCCTCTCTTCTCCTCCTCCTTTCTCTGTCTCCTCCCTTCTCTCTCTCCATCTCCAGCTCCCTCCTCCCTTTCCTCCTCCTTCCTTCTCTCTCTCTTCCATCTCCTTTCCCTCCTCTCGTCCCCACCTTGACTCCCTCACCCTTGCCTTTCCTCTAGTGGCCACCTCCTTGGCCATCCTCACCCCTTACCTTGTCCCCGCCCACACACCTCTACCTTCGTTCCCACCCTCTTTCTTGCCACCTCTCTTGCCTCCCCTCACTGTCTTACCCCCAGTCTTGCCATGCTCGCCCTCCTATCCCACCTACCCCTTTTCCACCTCCCACTAGCCCGCCAACCTAACCCCCTCCCAAATCCCATTGTCCCCACCATCCCTTTGAGCTCCCCAAACCCTTGTCCCCCCCACCTTAATTCTACCCCCCAACCATATTTCCCCCCCAAACCATCTCCATCCCCCCCTACTCACTTCCCTTGCATATCCATGGTCACACAAATCAGTGTTGTCATCATGTGTGTGTCATTTTTAACCTCCAAAGTTGTTGTTCATGATATGGGACTGCAATGCCTTTCGTTTGTGTTTTGCACTCCATGTGGTAGTTTGTGTACGAAACTTTTTGGTTTGCGTGTGTGTTGTTTAACTGGTTGTTCACACGCACGGATGCGTGTGTGATCTTATCGGTGCAGTGGGATTGTTGTTGCTCACATGTAGTCCATCCAACACCAGGTACACATTTCCATATTTCTAAATTACGAAAAAACACTAAAAATATTAAAGGATTTTTTTATAAAACCATAAAATTCAAATTAAATAAGAAAATCTATAAAGAAAAACTATACACAAAAGTTGAAAAATCTTTGAAAATCTTGATCATGCATATCAAGTAAAAATACAAATAAAAAATAAAGAAAAACCCTCACAAAAAATCCAAAATTTTCATTAAAATTTTATAAAAGCTCAAAAAAGTGAGTGTATTTTAGATTGTAACATGACCATGATCCTTTCTCATTATATTAGTTGATTTTTTGTGAGCGCATTTAGATACACTTGCATTCATAGCCCCTCCAAGTGCCCCATTTCTTTTTCTTATTTCCTTTTTGTTAGCATAAACATCACAATTAGTTGCTAAAAGGAACCAATTGACCTGTATTGTGGATTGGTTTAGTCCATTTTTCTTTGGTAATGTTCATTTGAGTCAGGATACAGTGTGTATTATTTTTTGCTTGGTGTACAGGGATATTGGGTGCCTATATGTTCACACTTCACAAAGCTTTTAGTCACATAACTAGAGAGGTCATGCTGAAATTTTTTAGGATTTGAATTGTGTGGGGTGGTCAGTCCCTCGTGTCCATATGAGTCATTTCTTTTGTCGATATCTTATCCATTGCTATTATGCTATTTTGCAAGCATTTCTTGTGATTGTTTGTGTGTGTGTGTGGTGTGTGATCCATCCGAATGGCACCTCGTACTCCTCCCTTGGTCTAGTATGTTCCGTTAGCTTCTCATGATTATTGGTAGTTGCCAGAGGAATCACATCATATTTCTAAGGCCGGGCTATCCAGATTTGTGGCTCTTCCACTGCCACCTATCCGTGATGATCTTGACATGTGTGATTAGTTCTTAACTTCTTACACCAAGAGGTTTCACTCTGTTTGTGATAAAATTCTCCTCATGATGCCCAAGACCCTAGGGAAAGCTCTTTCCTTATCCTACCATGGGTAACCTTTTCATGTTGCATGTCAATTTTTCTCAAATGAGGACATTTTGAAGCTTTTATAGAAGCATGCTATGGATGTCTTGGATCGTAAGTAGGTCATTACTACTTTGGGAGTTAGTGTGTCCAAGATTTCTAACCCTTTCTGGAAACAGTTGTGCCAATTTCTTTAGAACAAGTTCATGTCTGTCAAAAACCCTTCTAATTATCTTTCGAATGAATTTTTTACAGCTTCTCACATAGTGCTAAAGGGTATCACTATTGATTGGAGTTCATATCTCCCTGTTAAAATGGATTAGTATTTTATCGGAGTCATGAGGGGTAATGTGACTAATGTCACATATGGTTCCTACCTTTATGTTTTCTTGACATATGCTTCCCTTGTGAAGGAAATTCCCCCACTATTGGTTGTTTCTCCAGTTGTTCCTCCTCTTACTAAAGATTCTGATGTCATCATTGAGGATACTGATTCCCCTCCTCCTTTGGTCAAGAGGAAATGTCTTAAGCAAGTGGCTGAATTAGTACTAGTCTCCACTCCTTCAGTTCTAGTTACTGTCCAATCTTACAGTGAGCTACGTGCTTTCCTTATAATGCCCAATTGTTTCAAAGCACACATAGATGGTACTTTGGATATTTCAATTCCTTCTGTGCAATGTCTAGTGATAGGAGATGCAATTTCATTTTATGCAAAGAAATGTAAAGCTCTGTTGAACTCTCAGTTTACCCTTGTATTCAACAACTCTATTCTTATTTTAATAATAAGGAGATACAAAAGTCCAAGGAGGAGTTGAACAAGGCTAATACTAAGCTAGCCTTTGCCAAAGAAAAATTTTGTCACCTCTATATATAGATGGAGCAATAGACTAAGGTCATTGATACCCAAAAATAAGAGATGTCTACTTTGCAAGCTCAATTGGCAGATACCAAATCTAAAGTCGTTACAAGGGGAAGAGGGATAGGTTGTTGAAGAAAGCCCAAGAGTTAAAAGCTTTGATAGCTTTCCAAATAGAAAAGCTCAAAAGATAGAATAATACTCAAGTTCAATAGCTTAAGGAACAATTCACTCAGTCCCTTTATATTTCATAGAGTCCTTATGTGCAGCCAGTTCCTTCCTTGTCCCCTTGCAGATTTAGCTATTCTTTAAAGAAATGTGACATTATGTCCTTTATTCCAAGCCAAGGTGGAAAGCCTTCAATCAAGAATAGACTTGTTATGGACTTGTTTTAAGCAATTCTAAGAATTTATTCCTCCAAATCACTCCTTCTTTGTGCACTATCAACAACATAAGTCGGCATTTTATATTAAGCTTTCCACAATTTATCTCCTCTCTAGAGGATAGCTTGAGTGGATCTTGGTCTTTTGATTTATTGATTGAGGTGGTAATAATGGTTTTTAAAGATTTTGTGACTCCAAATACCAAGCTTATGTCTTACTACATGTACTTGCGAGGTGATTTGTTGATCCCAGATGTGATGAAGATTTGTCTTCGTATGTCGAAAATGTGTTATTTCAAGCAATTTTATATGACAGACATTTGGAGCTGTAGATAGAAAAGATGTTCTAGATATATTCCTCCAAAGTGGCTAATAGCCTTGAAACTTCTTGGCATACAGTGATTAATTTTGTGATTTTGAATAAATGTGAAACCAAATCCTCTACTCATGTGCAAAGTACTAACCAGTTGAGGGTGAATCTTTTATCTCACCTTTCCAAAAAACCTCCATTTGATTTATCTTTCTTTGATGCCTATCATCACAGATCTACAATAGGCCCATCAATGCCTTGTTTATCTTAGTATCAACATTTGGCACATAGATATGAAACCTACCTTTCTATTTATCAATCTAATCCATAGATTATTCTAACCCTTCTTTTTCAACCCCAAGATTCCCCTTAGATCCCTATTTTTACCTGTTATTCTCTTATTGAGGATCATGCCTTTTTCCCTCCTCCTTCTTGTCCTTTCCCATCAATACCTGTTCTTTCCACCTTTCCAGCATACTTGTTAACAACCTTTTTAGCTGATTCTCCTAAATTACCAAATTATCCTTCTTTAACCCATTCCTCCTTTTATGATTTTTCTTTCTATCTCTTCATCCTCCCTTGCTTTCTTATCTTCCATCTCCTACCACCTTTTTAGATGATTCTCCTAAATTACTAGATTATCCTTCTTTAACCCATTCCTCCTTATATGATTTTTCTTATCTATCTCTTCACCCTCTCTTGCTTGTTTATCCCTCATCCCTCGTAGTTGGTTAGTGGTTACAGAGGCTTTGATCTCAAGATCCTTAGATGTCAAGGATGGAGTTCAACAGATTCTCTAATAGGACCTAAAATAAATTGGCCATTGATTCCAGGGGAATGGATAACTACCATCCAAGATTTTCATAATTGTTTGCACTTTGCTCAAATGTAATCTTAGTCTTCAGATCCTTCAGTGAGACCGATTTCTCACTTTGCTCGATATCTTGCCTATATGCACCGGCATTTGCATAATGATCTAAAGTCAATCCCATAGTTATGTATGAATGTGAATGTCAATATTGATTCCCAGCAATTGGATATTTTGTACTTTCATGCCCTTTGCTTGCCTAGCATGTATCTTATATTGGCAGAGAGGATGTGTTACTTGTAATTTATCCAAAATCCTTCCAATACTTTTGTTAAAAATGAGTATTTTTCCATGGATCGTTTCCAAGACCACCAAAATTTTGAGAGGGATCACCTTCATTCATATCCTTGGTTGTATTTTGATGATTTACAATGTTATATCTCTCTTTTGAAAGTGCCATTCAGATTTTTGTTTCTTGTTTAGTGCCTCTATTGTGTATATTATTTGTATGATGGGGTGGTGATTGGATATTCAAAATATTTGAGAAGATATCGTTTTGGAGATTCGTGGTGATGATACATGGATGGATGTAAATGAAGAAACTCTCACCAGTTTTCTTTTTTGAAGATGAAGCTAGAGCCCTTCTTGGTTGTTGATTGGATATTTGAAGATAAAGTGATGAGATATTATTTTGCACTTTTATTTTCTTTTTTTGAGGTCACAAGGATGCTCTCTAATTAAATGTAGGGATATGTTAAGGGTTGATATGACTGTATTTTTTACTGTTTTTTGTTAGATTTTTGGGTGATTTTTGAATGATTTGAATGATTATTGATTGGTTTGGAAGTATTTGAGAGATTTTTAGATAAGGTTGAATAGGTTTGAGAAGCTCATGATGTTTTTCAATAGAGATATGATGTGTTAGAAGGTTCGGCTGAGTGCATAATAGGCTCTGATTAGTTCTATTTATTTTCTATTTTGTTATGATTTCTTTCCGTATGAGAGGTTGGAATGATGATTGATGTATTTTGAGAGTTTTTGGAAGCTTATTAAATGATTCTTGATGGTTTTGAATGGTTTTAGTTGAGCTTAATGCTTTTTGATGACCTTTTTTATGGTACTGTAGACCTTCTGTTCAGCTTTTGTAGATCCTCTGTATGCCTCTATGTAAGTGTTCCGAGGGATGAATGTGTAGCTTGGAAAAGTTTTCTAATATTGGGAAGAGATAAATATAAGTTCAAAATAGCTCAAAGAAGTGAAAGAAGTAGCTGCTGAAGACTCAAGTAAAGACTGAAGTGATAATGACACTCTTGAGCTACACGAAAGGACAGTCTAGTGGCCTTGGTGACTCTTCATATCAAACATTCCTCTTGGGAGGGGTATCCACGAACAAAGAGGGATTATGGAGCATTATTCTTGATTATTCCAATGTATTATTGAGAGAGAGCATATGTGGAGAGATAGAGTATGAGAGAGAGCCAATTTTCATGAGAAACATTATATCTACATGAGAGAGACTATGAATACTATAAAGATGATGAAAGATGATATGTGATGATTTCCATTCAAAAATATCTTTCTTTTGTGTCATTTTGGTTCTTTGATGGTTTTTATGAAGATTATGAAGAATGTGTTGAAGTTCTATTATAATAAATTTGTGGGAGAATTGCTATATCATGTTGCGTGAAGATTTGAAAAGATTGGTATTGTCTTTCTTCTTGTGATTGATTAAACTATGAAGAACATGATTTTTTATGATAAAATATATACTTTCTTGCAGTAAGATCCCCATTTCTTTGGTATCTCTCTTGGGGCTCTAAGATTCTAGATCTTAATGTGTTTGGTGCATGCATGAAAAACTAGATTTTTGGCAATGACAATGTAACTCTAATTGTCATTGTTGGATCTTCATTTTGTACTCCCATATACTATAGGATGCTCCTTAACCATACTACTTCACATGTAACAAAACAAGCTTCCTTGTGCTTTACTTTGGTAGAAGATAATGCCATAGTTGGTTAGTTCTTATTGATCCAAGAAAAGATTCCTAAACCTAAATAGAAACAATATTCAGAAACTAATTTTGTTGGAATCACTATCACTTGCCCAATCTATGTCACATTTTCCATAAGAACACTTCTAGAACTGTATGTGATACCATATTCAAGAGTTTCCTTCAAGTATGTGAGCACCCGCATCCTAGCTTTCCAATGAATCTCTTGTGGTTTATTTGAGAACCTACTCAAAACACCAACAACAAAATTGGTATATGGCTTGATGTTACACAAGTAGATGAGGCTTCCAAGTCAACCTCTTATACCTCTCCCAATGTTTGTTACTATTGATGTATCCTCAATGGATAACTTCAAATTGACCTCCATAGGTGTAGCTATCTTCTTACACTCAGTCATGCCAAATTCTTTTAAGATCTCCCATGCATACTTCTTTTGATAGATAAAGATTTTTCCCTACTCTTGCCAAATCTCAATCCCCGAATGATAGTGCAATAAGCCCAATATTGTCTTTTAAAAATTAGAGCTCAAAGCTTTCCGAGTTTGACATATCATATATTCATAACCAGATACATAATCACATGTAATAAGAAGGTCATCCACATATAGGAAAACCACCACAAGCTTTTTACCATCCCTATAAGCATACATGTTAGCACATGAGGCACATCTTTTGAAATTCAAACCTAGAAAGAATTTATCTATTTGTTGGTATCATGCTCTAGATGCTTGTTTTAACCCATACAATGCCTTCTTCAGCTTAGAAACTTTGTTATCAGAATGGGGGTCCTGAAACCCTAGTGGCTAAGCCACATACACCTCCTCCTTGAGATTCCATTCAAGAATGTTGATTTAATATCCATTTGGTAAACTAGCTACTTCTTATGAGTAGTACGCACTACAAGTGTTGTGCAAATAGTGGTCATTCTAATAGTTGGAGCAAATGATTCTCAAAAATCAAATCCTTCAATCTATGAAAATACCTATGCAGCTAATCTGGCTTGGTACTTTTCTAAGCTACTATCATCCTTGTAATTTACCTTCTAGACCCACTTGGTTCTAATAATCTTCCTTTTTTTAAGCCGATCCACTAACTTGCAAGTATAATTATTCATTTTACTATCATACTTAGCTTGCATAGCTGCTCTCCATGCCAAAGGTGTGATTTGGATCCATATAGTAGTGGTAATTTGATCAATAATGATATGACGATGCTTGTTTGAATCTTGAGCTAATGTAGCAAGACCAAGTGCTCTAGAGCAATGATGAGAGAGAGAGAGAGAGAGAGAGAGAGCACAAAAAATTAGGATCTAAAGTGCACAATTTTTTTTAAAAAAATATTGATGCAAACTATATCTTTAGAGTGGATGCTTGATTTGAGGCTCATTAGGTAAAGCACGATCCATGTTTTTCCTTCATTTAGATTAATAAAAGGTAGACACAATCAACATAAGGTTTTGGAACCATATGGATAGGTATGTGTTTCATCCTTGATGGAATCATGCCAATTGCAAAAATAAAGGCTTTCTGAAGCCTTAAGTAGTGAGTTTTCCATGAGAGAATAATTACGATAGTGGGTGGTAATGAGTAAATAGTTATTGTATAACTACATGCTTCAAAATTAATACTTTCAAGTGAAGTGAAGTTATTGTGAAACAACTAGGGTTTTTTGAAAAAACTACCACAAGATTTTGACTTATGTTTCATATGGACGAGCTATTTGAGAAAACTTTACATGTGGACAACATGGATCAAGATGAGGAAGATGAAGATGAGGTAAAGCAATTTTTGAAGAGTACAAGAACATTACCATCATTATGCAATCTATTTGTTATCATTGATCAAAGAAAAAACTCAAGAGTTTTATTATGTCTTGTCCATGGCCTCCAACATGGACATCTCTAACACATTTTTATAATGCAAAAATGAATCCCTTTCCATGGTATAATCTCTTCTCTACTACTAATTTTGTGTCTAGCACCTAGAAATTGAGATTGGTTCATCACATTCATTCATATCAGTGAACTCCATTTGGTTTCCTGCCGTGCTTGTGTGCATGCATGAGAGTCCACACAATTGTGTGTGAATGTTCAAAGACCCCAAATCATGATTCCTTTTGTCTCCAACAATGACAACCTATTATCTCCTCCATAAATTTATTTATAGAATTAATCCAAACTCAACTACTTTATTTATGCCAGCTCAAGCTGAATGCATGCTAAGTCACTTATCTTAGCTTGTTTTTCCTAGGTTTGGATAGGTGCATTGATGAAGCGGGCATACCTAATTTTTTAAGGCATTCATAAAATGGTAGGTCTAAGATGGATCTAGAATATTGAGCCATCAAGACCACAATGGAATTAGGGATTTCATGCTTTGGCCTATCTGCTCAACATGAAGCAAAAATGAGGAAGAGGTGAGGCACCAATAGTCACATTTGTTGCATTAAAGTGTTTTTAGTCTACACTAAGTAGTAGCAATGTTTGGAGTAACTGAAGCCTCTCTTCTTTATTTAGGAATGACTAAGCATGTGATAGTTGTACAAATATTGAAGTTGCATTTATTGTACCAAAATTTGTCCAACTCCAAATGTTTATGGAACTATATCCAAGTCCAAAAGAACGACACATCTCTAACTCATGGGATTCTTCATGAAGACATGTATTCTAAAAAAGGAGATACTCTTGATGATACCTAACAAGGTAACAATTCTTTACACCTTGTGGATGCACTATTGCATAATTTAGAGGTTGTCATAGCATTGAGACATTTTCAAAGCATTTAAAGCAAACAACAAAATGTTGTACATGTCAACATGAGCAGGAGAAGTTTCCACATTTTGTTATGTATCACCTCAACTTAAACATTGTATTTAGAATTGTTTCTAAGTAGTGATAGGTCACCATGTGGTTGTTGGCTTTAGAGTCTTCAAGGAAAACCAAGATCAATGGCTACTAAAGTTACTAAAGAGGAAGGTTGCAAGCTATATAGAAAAAGAGCTTGCAAAGGGGCTTACGTTAGAAAGTAACCCACCACTACAAAGGAAAATAGGCAGCTAAATGACTAGAAAGAGAATGGAATATGTAGGCCACTTGGAAGGCTTCTAAGATAAGGGCCATATCCCAAGAATGGAAGCAATAAACTATTCTTGTAATCTACAAGTCACTTTTATTTTCCACTTTTTGAGTGTGTTGATGGGGCCTGAAGTGGAAGGGCTTGCAAGGAATTTGTGGGCTAGGGGAGGGGGGAGGGAAGGGGATTGGTTACTCCAACACCTTTAGGCTACTAGTTTGTGTTTAGAAAGAGGAAAGCATGGGCTCAAGATGGAACTATTATGGATACTCACATGTTGTGAAGGGATCACTTGGTTAAATATAGCTCATGGTTGTCTTCTTGGCTCATTGTCAAGATCCACCTAAACAAAAATGTCTATTGGAGTATAAAACTTGTTTGCAATACAAAATTTACTTTTCATCTTTAAGAATGTGAGGTCTACTAAGGTTGTAGTCATCTTGGAAGGTAGCTATTCATATTAGAGAGCTAGCTGGTAATTTTTTTTGGGGGGGCTATAGTGGTTCAACAAAATCATGTTTGAGAGATTTCTTGAATGAAACTGTTCAAATGTGTGGACATATTGTAGTAGACATTTGAATATAGTTGTTGGGTTGAAGTCATCGTCATCCGAAAGAAGGCACATGTAGTTATTAGGAGAATGGTCATAGCCTCAGAAGGTCATGTTGATGAAGTGAGAGCAATTATTCTTGTGTAGGAAAATTCAATTTTTCTAGCCTAGGATTATAATAGTCAAATTGCATCATAATCCTACTCTACCATCCTATTGAAGTCTTACTTTATGAGGTATATTGGAATCTTTGATATTCTTAATGCATTTACAATGATTTCTAGAGCTATATTGTATCATAATCTTGTTGTCATCCTATTGAGGTTATATTGTCTGAGGTATGTAGAATTTCCATTATGCTTAGTAGTATGACATAATATAAAAGGAGCTCAAGAATTAGACATTTTGTCTCACTCCCTTATAGCACCTGATGAATTTGTTCATGACAATGAAGTGGCTATTGCTACATAGATGGTTGGGAAGATAGGTAGGCTAGCTTCTCCATAGAATGGAACAATCGGCTAATGAGTTTGTTGATGATCTCAAAGTTTGATTTTGTGGACTAAGAACATTATAACTCTCTCAAACTCATACATAACACATGCCTAAATGCATGCCAACATTCAATAAGTGATAAAGCTTGATTTGCTGAAGAAAGTGAAAGGAGTATTTGATTTATTTAATCATAAATGTGCATTACATCTTCCATTTATAAGCATGCTAAGAAATCCTTCTCTGCAATCGTCATCATGCTATTATTAATGTTGGGACCTAAAATTGAGAAGTTTATTCCTATTTTCTCCTTGCCAACATTTAATGTTGTCAAAATTTTTCATGCCATCATAGCCATGACACTATTAGTAACATGTGCGATTGTGGTTTTAATTTGCCATTATGCCACAGTGTGTATTCTTTGTAGACATTCTTTGTGAGCCTCAATATTGATAGAAAGATAAGTAGACATGATCAACCACTAGCTTTTATTTAGTCAAATGAAGCATATAGCTTCACTCAAGGATAATTTGATTGTTTGGATAGACATTAAATGTAAAAGAGAAGTTTGCTTGTCATTTTTTCATGCCAAGTTTAGCTTATTGAGAGTATTTGGTCATGAGTAAATCTTGACTTGAATCTAAAGCATGTGTTGCATGCAGGGACTTGAAGGATGGCCAAAAGAATGTCACTTTTCCAAATAACTCATTGTGCATGGAAGAAAGGACATGCCAAAATTGTACCAAATGCTTGGGGAAGCCTTGTTGAAACATTCATGCCTACACAATGGGATACTTGAAGAAGGAATAGAACGTTTCTTAGAGAGCACCTAGACAAGGATTGAACCTGAGAGATCCTAGTCAGTGGTTTTGCACTTACTATAGGATTATGTTATGCTTGTAGTTCTACTATCGCATAGTGCTCTTGGTAGGTTGCACATTGTGCTACTTTGTTCCTCATGCCACTTGGGAATGCTTTGGTTTGGAAAAGAGGTCTTCTAGCATTAATTTTCCTCGATTGTCCCATTTGTTGGTTGGGTCAATTTAATTAAGGTTAAGATTGATTTTCTAGTAAATCAAGTCATTGGGGAAAAAAATCCTTTCAAGAATCAAAGTTCGAAGAGAGAGAATAGCATCTTTGTGCAAAATCCAAGCCCACTATAGTGGATAACAACTCTATTATCAGTCCATTATGGACTCACATGGCGCAGGTGGGCAGTTATGTGCTTTCAAATCACCAAGTTTCCCAAATGAATGCATGCATGTTCTTCCTGGGAAGCAGCTAAGAACAGAGTTGATGCCTGTTGAGCAACAAACGCCTTCTTTGGACTTCAAGAAGGATCTTAGAAATGGTGAAATCAACATGGCGGGGATTGATAAGGCATTGAAGAATGATCAAGGGAAGTATAATGAGGCATGTAGAGCTAAAGCTCAATAGGGAGCTTAGATGCACAAATCACTGGTCACGATCTCGATTGACAGAGTTAGGTAGAGATACACTACCTTGCTATCTACTAGTGTTTATATGTATTTTCTTGGCAAACCCCAATTGGAGGAGGAATTGTCCAAATGGTTTGAGCTTACATATTAGGGCAAAGCTTCGTTGTTCCAGTACAAATTTGTTGGGAAGGGTTTTTTCCTTGTCATTCTTGGACCCAAGGCTAAAAGGGATTGGGTGTTGGCATCATCTGTTGGTTTTCATGGTAATCTGGTTTATGTATTGCCCTGGACATCTTCCTTTTCCTCGGATGGAGTGTTGTAGCACAAATTCCATGTGTGGATGGAGTTTATTGATATGCCTCCTTGTCTAGTGGAGGAGACAGCCACGATTGTTGCTATGATGGGCAAGGTCTTCTGTACGCCTGCTTCAGCAACCCCTTGGGGGATGGTTAGGCCAACTTGTAACGCTTGTATACTTTGGAATAGCAAGAACATTCCTCTTGACTTTCTACATCTGTAGGATGCTAATGGTATGGAAATAGTACTTAATGTTAAGTTTTCTTCCTTCCTCCCTGACTCTTGCTATTTGTGTAAATCTAGTGGTCATTTTTCCCGAGCTTGCCCTTCTAAGAATCCATTCAAAGAAGTTAACAATACTCCTGAGAATACGATAGGTGGAAACTCCTTTGAGCCTAATAAAGTCATGCAAACCGATAAAGAAACTCCTTCTCCACCATCTAGGCATGATGCTCAAATGGATTAGCAAGCTAGTGACTCTAATCATGCCCTGGAGATGCAACCTATGGATTCTAGCAAACAAATTAAGTCGGTGGGTAGGGCTATTGTGACCTTGTCTCTCAAAGGTCTCCCACGCAACTTCAAGGTATCTTATGGTTCTCATAACAATAGCTCTACTAGTAAAGACAAGGAGAATATGCCCCCCAAATCATTGGATTTGAAGGGTGCCAAGAAAAAGAGTCGTAAACCCTTAATCAAAAGCCTTGCAAGGAATCCTCTGGTTGACAAAAATGTATACGCTCCTCTAGATGGTCATGAATTTATTAAAGATCCTCCCTCACTACTCTGAGAGGACTTCTCTCTCCTATAAATTAAAATTCTATACTTGGAATGTGTGTGGATTTGCCTCTAACCTTTGCAAGAAGGTGCCTTATGGATTAATTAAAAAGTATAAACCTCATGCTATTGCCTTCCAGGAGATTTAGGTGGGCAAGGAGGATTGTGCCAAATTTGTGATTGATGGGTATAACTCTTTTTTTGACATCGCATTGAGAGGTAGATGGGGCACCTTGATTCTAGTCAAAGATGAGTTGATGCCTTGATTGGCCTTTAAGCTGGTGATGGGAGCTATATAGGAATCAACGTCTCCTACTACACTAATGTGTTTTTGCTATGCTCAGTTTATGCCCCCAATAATTCTAACCAGAGAGCTAGTCCAACTTTATCGTAATAGTCCAAATCCATTAGCTACTAGTGGCCCCCAATAATTTTTTCATAGTAGTCCAACTCCATTAGCTACTAATGGCCATCCACTTTTATTTTCTCGAGCACTTAGGCAATATTTAAATAAAATGTTGGGTTTCAATATACATATTCAAGCTTCCCCTCATCCCGTCGTGTTAACAAATTGTAAATTTTTATGTTGTTGGTGATTTTTTTAAAGTGATTATAGTTATTCCCTATTAATTACTGTGCAATGAATCATAATGTTATAAGATTCGAGATACATGCTTGACTTTCTTATATACTTAAAAGATATATGGTGAATATTATGTTGGCGTAGAGAGAGAACAAATGAGAGAAAAGAAAGATATATAGAGAGAGAGATAGAGAAATTGACAGCACACTAGGGACTGGAAGATGGGCCAATTCCCCCCCTTGTGGAGTTATATTATTGACATGGAGCAAGCTCCTCTATTACACATAAAAAAATTCTTACTTATAGATCTTGGGAACAAGATCACGGTTCCTTGCACGGTATACAACCGGTTAACACTTGCACAACTTGGAAGTTGGCACCATTTGATCCTGCTTGAGTCTCTCCTTCTCTTCTACACAATATGTGTAGGGAAAAAGATCACGGTTCTTGCACGATATACAACCGGCTAACACTTGCACAACTTGGAAGTTGGCGCCATTTGATCCTTCTTGAGCCTCTCCTTCTCTCCTACACAATATGTGTAGGGATCTCCTCTCGGAGCTTGATTTGAGCAGAGCTTCCGCAACACTTGCACCTTCTCTCCTATACAACATGTGTAGGGATCTCCTCTTGAAACTTGATTTCTGCAGAGCTTCCACAGCACTTGCACCTTCTCTTCTACACAATATGTCTAGGGGTCTCCTCTTAGAACTTGATTTCAACAAAGTTTTTGCAACACTTTGTGAGACTCGAACTGCCTTCTCTCCTTCTATTGCATGCACACAAAGTAATGTTTCCTTCACCTCCCACACCCAAGGAGAGCTCTCTTTTTATAGGCTCCAAGAGCTTCTCTTCTTGGAGAGAGACTTGAGGGCCAAGACTGGAAAGGTTGATCTTCATGTAAGATGTGGCTATTCCCAGACCTACTCTACACCACCAACTTTGAAATAAATTTATGTGCCTTTCTTAGATGGAAAAATGTCCAACACAAAAGTTGTAGATCTCGCCATTTTCGATAACCCTCATGTGTTTTTTTAGAGAACGACTTTCTATCACGATATATTTTCAAAATAGATTCACCATGTCTATTTTAAGAAAAGTAGCTTTTAAAACTCTATTCTTAATTTATGTTCCATGCAACCACCTTGAGCTATAGATAAGGAGAGTTCACTAGATTGCCAAGATTAACTTCCACACAAAAGCTTGTATCATTTTAAACCTTAGAAAGGGAAAATCACTTCTCTCCTCACTTCTAGAGAATCACGTCTCTCATCTTTCTTAGTGAGAGAATTACCTCTCCCATTTTTTCTTAGTGAAAGAATTACTTCTCTCCTTGATTCATTAACAGAGAAAAGACCTTAAACCTTGATTTGTAAGCGAGAGGATGATCCCAAATGAATGCAATGCTCATTACACACAAGTAAACGTTCCCATCATCCTTGGATGCACATATAAATACATATAGACAATGCTAATGCACTTCCTCTTCTTAGAACTCAATCCATCTTCATTTATGTGTAACTCCTTGGTTCTTGTGTACACTCTTACACTTGGCAAACACTTCCTTCCCCCTTCATAACTTGTACTGCCTGTACCAGATATCCCCGTCACAGTGCTTTTGATCACCCCATTAAGTGATGCATCAGGAACACTCGTCTCTAAATGGTCTCATGGCCGTACTAGATCATCATCAACACTTAAAGAAAAGTGAGTCATTAATTTATCGACATAAATTTACTAAATAGAGAATGCATAATAAGCGATCAATTTAGTAACATCCCTCTGGCTTCTAAACATTTGACCTCATCTATAGAGGGGATACATAGTCCTTAAGAAGATGTGGAAAGTCTTATAGTTGTCTCTCAGTCATAAAATGGGCGTCCAATGGAGGATACTTCTTAAACTTAACCAGATACTTGTGTAATACCTTACCTAACCTTAGAGTATTGTTATGATGGTGTAAAATTCTTTCAGGCACAAGGAACTTTTCTATTTCCTCTATGTTAGGTAAATCTTCCTTGATTGGTTCCATTGGAGGTTCTCCAATATAGGAACGTAGCAAACTTATATGGAAAACATTATGAATGTTCCAATGACTTGGTAGATCCAAGCAAAAAGTCACATAATTTATCTTATCTATGATCTTAAAAGGGCCATAATAGCGATTAGAAATCTTAACCACTTTACCCTTTTGACATTTCTGCTTCTTCAAGCGAGCCTTCTCAAACTTAAGAAGAACATACTGTCCCAACTTGAGATCTGCGACACTTATCAACTTCGTGTTTATACTTCTCTTGTGTCCTTTGGATAGCACCTTTTACTTTACTGAAAGCTATATCAATGTCCCTAACAAACTCATATTTGGCAAATATCTTATCCTTCGTAAGAAGAATGGGTGGTAAATGAGGCTTACCATAGATTATCTCAAAGGGTGTCTTAGCAATACTAGAGTGCACCATGTTATTATATGCAAAATCTACTAAAGGCAAATACTTTTCCCATTCTCTTTGATTTTTAGAGACATAGAATTTCAAAATGTCCAAAACAATAGAATTAGCACTTTCCATCTGCCCGTTTGTTTGAGGATGATAAGAGGATGAAAACTTTAATCAAGTCCTGAGGTTCTCGAAGAGAGCTTGCCAAAAGAGGCTGGTCATGCAAGGATCTTGATCACTTATAATGGACTTAGGCATGCCATGATGCTTGAAAATATGAGTAGTGAATATCTTAGTATCTTTCGCACAGGTATAAAGTTTGCTTGCTTACTGAATCTATCAATGTAGTCTAGATTGCATCATTGTCTGCTTGTGTGCGAGGAAGCTCCATAGTAAAGTTCATGGCTATACTTTCCCAAGGCTCATTGGGAATAGGTAATGGCTTCAATAGACCAGGTGTTTTATGCTTGTTATATTTTATTTTTTGGCATATCTTGCACTCGGGACATATCTTTCAATGTTAGCTCTAAGAGTGGGGCAAAAGAAATATCTTTCCAATGCTTGACTAGTGGGTAGAATACCCCTATGTCCAGCATATGGAGATGCATGTGCTTCATCCATTACCTTGTGTTGCAATGTAATGCTACACAAATTGCTTGATGATGATAGAAATAACCATCTTGAATCGAGTAAGGTGTAATTGACTGACCTGAGTTAAGTTGATCCCATATGGTTGAGAAGTCAGAATCAGTTGCATACATTTTGGGTAAATCCATGAACTCATTATGGTAACAATTGTGATTGCATTCACTCGAGTTCGCCGTGATAGAGCATATGCTACTACATTCTTAGTTTCAGATGTGTGAAGGATTTGAAAGTGAAACATAAATAAGAAATTTTCACAATGCATCTGTTTCTCTAAAAGTTTCTTCTAAATGAGGAAGTATCTTAGACTTTGGTGATCTGTTTTAATAACAAAATCTGGCACCAAGTAAATAGTGCTACCATACTTGAAGAGCATGTACCATCGCCATAAGATCTTTCTCATATATTGAAGCATGTAGCTCATGATCCTTGAGGTGTCGACTCTCAAATGCTACTGCATGATGCTCTTGGTTAAATGCAACTCCAATGCAATCCCTAGAAGCACTGCAGTGAACTTCAAAAGGTTTTTGAAGATCCAAAACTATGGTCACTTCATTCTTCATTCTTTTAGTCACATTTGAATAAAGGAAAGGCCAATCACACATTGTGATTGTTGGAGTTCCCACATGAAAGGGATGAGAGGATCGAAAGACCATGCACGAGCTATGGCGGAGAGCAAGAGCAAGAAAAGAGAGAGAGAGACAAATGGGAACTCCAACAGTCACAATGTGTGTCCGGGCCTTTCTTTATTCACTAGTCACTGAAAGAATAAAGAATAAGTGTGACGGTGACGGTGACAGGCGCCCGCCACCTGCAGTGTGCAGTGGTGGGTACTGTTAGTGTAGTAATACATGAGGTGACACGGCGGAGGCGCCTTTACCCCAACAACCTTTTCAGCTTGTACACCCATTTGGATGCCAAAGCCTTTTTGCCCTTAGGCAAGGCAACAAGATCCCAAGTCATATTCCTATGTAAGGAGTCCATCTCAGACTGCATAGCCCTCTCCCAGGAGTGACTGTCACCCTTGTGCATAGCCTCATCATAGGTGAGAGGCTCTCCTGCATCCGTCAATAAGACATACTGCATAGAGGGCTCATAGCAATCAGGTGGACGTCTATCTCTAGTAGACCGTCTCACCGCAGGCTCTATTGCCTGCCCAACTGGTTGTCCAACACCCTGGCCCTGTGTAGGAACTGGTGCAGGCTGTACTATTGGCTGTGCTGGAGCCGGAGGATCCTCCTGAAAGATCACTCTGCGGATCTCAACCACCTTCGCAAGCTGCTTATGCATTTTGTGTTCATGGAAAACTACATCATGGCTGCGTACTATTTTCCGCGCCTGCGGATCCCATAGGTGATAGCCCATCTCTCCTGAATCACTATAGCCAAGAAAGATGCATTTAATGCTCTTTGGATCCAACTTACTCCTCTTGTCCTTGGGCACATGGCAGAATTCCTCACATCCAAAGACATGGAGATGCGCATAAGAGGGTGGCTTACCAGCCCAAACTTCCTCTGCAACCTAGAAATCCAAACCACTAGAAGGCGATCAGTTTATGACATGCACTGCCGTACTAACTGCCTTAGCCCAAAAGCTCTGTGGTAGGCCTGCATGGCTAAGCATAGAGCACACACGCTCCTAAATAGTCCTATTCATGCGCTCAGTCAAACCATTCTGGGGTGGGGTGTAAGGGGTTGTCAACTGACGCTTAATACCCCTGTCATCACACAACTGCTCAAAAGCATGTGAGACATATTCTCCCCCATTGTCAGTCCTAAGGCATTTCAGCCTACACCTAGTCTGGTTCTCAACAAGAGCAAGCCAACGCTGAAAGACTGCCAAGACATCAGACTTCTACTTTATGGGATAAGCCCACACTTTCCTAGAAAAATCGTCAATGAAGGTAACAAAGTACTTCGTGCCACCCATAGATACACAAGGCATGGGCCCACAAACATCGGAATGCACCAAAGCCAAGTGATGGCAAACGGCATTAGCGTTGCGCCCACGCGACTTACTACGCGACTTTCCACGAGATTTGGACCGACCCTTTTGAGAGTCACGGCCACGGCCATTCCCACGGTCATTCTTGTCATTCCTGCCTCTAACTGTCAAAGCATGAGAAACACGAGAGGCATCCAAGTTCTTCTTGTTGATCTCTTCTTGTAGAAGAGCACTCTCTACATCAGACAATTTCAGCTCAGTAAGCAGGAGCACACAAGGCAGTATGAAAGACATCCCACGACTCTCCAAGAGTCCCAAGCAAAAAGAGTGGGGTCACCTCATCGGAAAATGTGATACCCTGCGATGTCAGATTCTTCAAGTTCACATGAAACTGGCTCAAATGAGCAGACATCGTCGCATTCTCCTTCATGCGCTGATCCATGAGTTGCTTGAGCCAATACATCTGACTAGCCAGGCTCTTCTTATCATAAAGATTCTTGATCTTTTCCCATAACTGCCATGTGGTCTGTGCCTCATCCACTACATTGTAATGAACCTGCTCAGTCAAAGAGAGTATGATTGTGGACTTACAGTATGCATCCAAGTCAAACCAGTCATCATTGCTCATACCTGCAGGCTGGGGCCCGCTCAATCGAAGTGGCTTTACATGGTTCTTCTGCACCAATACCTGCCAAATCTGGCTCTTCTAATAGCCATAGTTGGTACCATCCAACTTCGTGATATTAAATATGGCATTATCAGTCGAAGACGAAGCCATAATGCAGACTGTAAATGCAGAGATAGTTCAAAATTGCTTACTGTTTTCTACTGTAAACAGCCAAAAAAACCACTAAATCCAAGGCAAAATGACTGGGAAACTGATTGAGAAGTTGCTGCCCACCAAGTACGAGGTATAGTACACCAAATCAGGACATTTCAGCATGAAAAATACAGCTTAGTCTACCAATAAATGCTTTTTGTAATAAATTGCAGACCTGTAATAATGAGAGCAAACTATCCCAAATCTGGATCCAAAGTCAACTAGACAATGCTAGGTCCAAAGCTAGCATGAAAAGGAAAAAGCAAAGCCAAATGACAGTGAAAATACATGAGCTTAACACCGAGACATGTCAAATAGCATCTGCCAGTAAGAGGCACGCCCCCAAACAATCTAGGCAAGATGTACCTGCAACTGCCAAAACCTGACACAAATAGGTGTCTGCCCAAAATGAAAGCGGATCCAAAGCAAGAGACTCAGCTCATAAGCAATCCGGAGACCAAGACATACATCAATGCAACATCCAAAGGTCGGAGGGTAATCCCAAAGTCTCAAAATAGCATCTGCTCAAAGTCGTAAGCTGCTCCAAGACATGAACTGCTCAAAGTCGGTCATGCATACACTATGCTCCCACTAGCACAAACGGCATACAGGCGAGCTAAAGAGCTCAAACAAGAGCAAGAAAAGAGAGAGAGAGACAAATGGGAACTCCAACAGTCACAATGTGTGACCGGGCCTTCCTTTATTCCCTAGTCACTGAAAGAATAAAGAATAAGTGTGACGGTGACGAGTGCCCGCCACCTGCAGTGTGTAGTGGCGGGTACTGTCAGTGTAGTAATACACGAGGTGGCACAGCGGAGGCACCTTTACCCCAACACCACATTGTGTGTGTCTCTCTCTCTCTTGCTCTTGATCCTTCCGCCATAGCTCTTACTCTTGCTCGTGCTTCCACTTCATAGATTACTTCCCTTCAATTGGTATCAGAGCCTTCCTCTTTGTGAGCTCGAGCTTGGTCGAGCACACTCTCAGTTTCCATTCAAATACCTATAGCAGTCATCTATTTATTGGTGGCCATAGCCACTCTATTCAAGCCTCTTATTGGTGGCATGTTGTAAATGACTTTAAAATTATCATTTCATTTCATTTCTCCACCCCATCCCTACTTCTCTCTGTCTCCTGTCCCCCCCTCATGCCCCTCTCTCTTTAGGCCAGTGAATGTTCCAAGGTTTGGAATTTTCATATTTTTGTCTTAGTATTTTGAAATCTACTTTTCATAATTAAAAAGAATAGTTTGAAATAGACTTTGAAAAACATAGTGAAAAACCTTCAAAATTTTAAACAAAATTTATAAGACACACAATACAATGTACATGAAGTATAGATAAGATACAACATAAAGGAAAGTGACCTTCTAAGTCAAATAGTGCATAACCGACTACACTAATCAATTGGTGCTATATCTTTGCTAGCTGTAGGTAGCTGTAACAACCTAAATATAATAATTAAGAAAGTGGCCATGTGAGTGTCATAATGACCATCAGCATGATAAGTGTAGACGTGTGGACCCATCTAGCCAGGCAGTCCATCATCAATGTCCGCATGTGTTGAGCTTGCCATCTCAACATTGATGCCACCTCCATGATTAGTTGCCTTTTGAAAAGCATAACGAGCTTTAAAGTGAGATCATTCTGTGCCTTGAGTTGAACATACTGTCAAACTTCCTTGATCTACAAAGTATGGACTATGTGCTTCAAGTATATGTTGCACAAGAAGAGAGATTAGAAACACAAAGTAATTCGAAATGATGATTTTTTTTGTAGCGGTGACAATATTGACCATGTAGTGTGTTATGTTGTTTGTAGTCCATGCCTCCACCATGGGCTTATAAAATTTAGCAACTGTCTCTTTAAATATGTGCACCTTCATGAGAAGGTGCCCCATCAGCCCAAGGCCCTTAACTTTGAATGCCTAGTAGTAGCCACAAATGTGGGGCTCATGAACATGCAATGCCTAGGGGTTGATGCAATGAATGAAATAGTGATTGCCACCTCATCTGCTCCAATTCTACTTGGCACAGTGGTTCCCAATGAGTTTATGGACAAGTCAATGCATGCTATGGTATGGGTTGGTGAGGATCTTGTGCCACCATCAGTGCTTGAAGATGACACCATGAATTACTTCTATGATACATCGGATGCATTGGATTATAATTATCCTTTTGACCCCGAAGGTAGTATGGCGACCCATGCTTGTATGGATGACCCTTATGCTCTTGATGCTTATTATCTAGGTTATCCATTTGACCCTGAGGAATGGAATGGTCTTCAAAAATCCCTATCCCAATCAGCATTTCACTAATGCAGTTCTCCCCCTACTTCAAGGGTGGAATTTCAACTGAGGATTAGCGAAATTGCCCTCATCTACATTGCAGACAACACACTCTTTTAGAACATTTTTTACCCTACATTGATGACAATAAAGTGTCACCTATATGAGCTGAAAGTACGCTTCATGAGCTTTTTTTTGACATGTCACATGCATCAATCAAAGCTCCCCATACGAAGTTATGACTAGTTTTCTCTAGCATACATGTTCTGGACAGCATGATGTCCATTGTTTGTCAGCCCCTAATTGTCAAGACTTGGTGGCCAAACGCATACGCTATCAACTTACACATGTTGTATGCATCATATACACATGTGCATGCCACAATTCCACATGAGATTGTACTTCCCCATAGCTATATTATCCTTTATAATGCTGAACAGAGTAGCACTCTACAACCTTTTCCCTATGAGCCACACCAATAAGTCCTCTTTTTGTTTTTGAGGACAAAAACCTTTAGGGTTGGGATGGAATGTAAAAGAGTGGGGATAGACAAGTAGAACATGGGTTAGCACAGGAAGACCTAGTTATACTAAAGGCATATTTAAAAGTGTAGGGAGATCCAATCAAGGCATCGGTTTATCAATAATCAAGTCTCTCTTTTGCTCTTCCTTCCAGCTTTCATGGCTTCCCTTCTCTTTCTCTCTCTTTTCTTGTCTTTCTCTGTTTTGCTAGTCTTTCTCTCTCTTCTTCTCTCATCTCCTTCCTCTTTCTCTCACTTCTTCTCTCATCTCCTTCCTCTTTCTCTCACTTCTCTACACTCTCTCCCTTCTCTCCTTCTCTCTCCTAGGTCTCCTTCATTACATTTACATAATATTTACAATCATGTGACTCTTACCCAAACTCTTGCCTTCTGATGTAAAACAAGAAAATTATTATTCTACATAGGTTCCCCTCACTAGGGTTATCATATGAAAGTAGTAGCAAACAAGTTTTTCAAAGCTATTGGATGGAACTTGTGGCTTAGCTATTGATAGGGATGAGTCTTATAGACATTCAAGCATCAAGAAATTTATCCACCACATACATCAATATCCTAATACATTTTAGCTCCATGAATAGAGTGGCCTCTAGACATGCTTTAAAATTTTCATTACTAGAAATAGTACAAACACTTAACATCTTGTGTTTCTTAAGTTCTTCTTAGTCAATATTTTTTCTCATTAAGTTCCTTGAGTTCTTGTTCTCCAATATATTTGTTTCTTAAGTTGAATTAGTTCTACTTCCTTAAGGGTACCTTTATTATTATATTACATTCAAAGTTAACTATTTAATAATGACTTGTCTATATTATGTTAATTCAAATTCTAAAAAAATTAATATTCAAAACCATCAGTATCCATATATTAGCATATCTAACATTAACTATTACGCTTTCACAAACTCATTTATTGACTTGGACAATCACATTGATCTAGTGGAAGCACGAAAAATTATGGAGGGTAGCTTTAAGTCACTAGAAAAGGCATGCTCATTCCACCTCTTGGAAGCCCCCAATGATAGCACATATGAGGATTTAGCTCTATGTATGGTTGAAGCAATTCTTAAGAGAATAGATTTTTCACAAATCGAGCAATTGTAAAGATACAACATGGTTGAAGTTCTTGGATTGCCAACCTGTTGGTTTGAAAAAGTTCTTCTCAAATGCTTCGTTGACATTGAGAAGTCGATGGTACACAATAAGCAAATGCCTCTATATGTAGCACAACAAATATATGCTCATGATATACCAAAAAGTGAGCTAGGCAAAGAAGTGATAAATAACAAAACAAGTATATGTCCATGATATACTAAAAAGAAAAGTGAGCTAGGCAAAGTAGCTCATCAATCCATGGACTGGCCTAAGAAGAGCAAGTGGTAGCGCTCTTGCTAGAAGAGAGACTCGAAAAGAAAAACACAATGTTTGTTGTAATGACCTAAGAATAGTATGAAGCTTTCCAAAAAGAAATGGACTCATTGAAAGAACTTGTAGAGAGAATCATTGAAGAATACAATGTGCTTTCTAAAGAAAGAGATAAGGAACCATAATATGTTGTTGACTTTTTGGAAAAGGTTGAGGCTATTGAGCTAGGAAAATTAAAAAGAAATGTAACGATAAGTGATATCTTCATGAAATTACCCAACCCATGCCTCAAGAGAATGATGAGATTCTAGAGTCACCAAAAGAAAATGCCATCCTATAACAGGCAAGGCATTCAAGGAATGGAACAATGTGCTTGGATAGTTATGTATTGGATTTCCATTTGTATTTGTGACAATGTGATTGGGTACATATAGGATGCAAAGCCTTGCATAAGCATGGAATAATCAGGTTAAGCTATTTGGTACAAATACTAAAGGTAGAAAGTTACAATTGAATATTGTGTTAAAAAATGTCAAGCATGGAAACCCATCTATCAATGACTATATATTGAAGATTAAGAGCATTTTCAAATCTTACACATATGTTAAAGTGCATATGCTGATGACGATGATATAGTGGTTGTATGTTTGAAGGTTTGATTTAGGAGTACTAGCATTTTCAAAATTTCATCAATATAATAGATACCATTCCTGATTTTGTAGATCTAATATCTATGTTGATATTAGAAGAAGTGAAAAACTTGGGTCTTTTTGCATCATTGTCACAAAGCAAGAATAGTTTAGAACAAGTGCTTTGCTCCAACATAAGTAGAGGTATAGATCATAGTGATAGAGGCTCTAATGGTGTCCATTACAAGAAAAAGCAAGGGCAATCTCAAGACTCACAAGAGTAGTCACATACAAGTGGTAGAGGCTAGGCCTCAAGAAAAGGGGAGCCATAGAGGACATAGGAGACAACATGCAAGTTAGGATAATAGTGAATGTTGTAATTGTGGCCAAAAAGGTTGAATTGCATATGAGTGTCCAAAAAAGAGAAGAGGTGGAAATAAGAGAAATGAGAGAGAGCAAAAAAATAATTATGCATATACTACTAATCAAGTTGATAGTGAAAAGTTATTTTTTTTGGAGCACATGATGAATCTAGTAAATACAAATGTATCAACAATGAGTGATGATGCATAATATATGTATTCAAGTGCCTCTTGAAAAAAAACAAGAGGGAAGAGAGGTGAAGAGACCAAGAGTACACATATAGAAAATGATGGAAAATGAAAGTACCACAATGTATGTACATGCAGTCACTCAGTGTGAACCCATTAAGAAAGGAAGAGGTGGCACAATGAATGTGTCATAACCAAGGATGGACTATGTGGGTATAGTCCAATTATAGAATCATTGGCATATCATCATGTTAGTCACCTAACATAGCAGTGAATAATATTTTGCCACATCACCAAGGAGGCACATAGTGGATGCCATCTCATGTAGACCTCGATATCTCAGCACTCCCCCTACTCAACTCTCAAGGCCTTATTGAAAATATGAGCAGCTTGATCCTTTGTGCTAACATAAACCAAGTCAATATCGCCTACTAGAACCCACTCTCGAATGAAATGGTAATGGACCTCTATATGTTTGGTTCATGCATGATATACTAGCTCCTAGCCAATTGAATGCTACTAAGGTTATCACAATAGATAATAACCTTATTGTCCACATGTATCCTCAAATCACCAAGTAGCTTGTGTAACCAGGCTACCTCATATGATGCAATTACAACACCTCTGAACTTTGTCTCTATACTAAACAAGGTAACTGTCGATCATTTCTTCTTGCTCCAAATAATAGTACTAGTCCTTCCAAATAAAAACATAGTATCACTCATAGATCTCATATCTTAAATACTACCAGCCCAATCTACATCTATGTGACTATGCAAGTCCAACGGTACACGTGCACCGTAGAATAAGGCATAGTCCAATGAGAACTTGACACAGTGCAATATATGTTACAGTGTAACCAAATGTGGATAGAAGCTGCATAAATTTACTCTTCAAACCAACTATATGTTTTAGGTCTAGCAGCCTAATGATTATTAAATAAATAAGGCTTCCCACAATCTTTCGATACATAGTGTGTGTCCTTTATATCACATAGCGAGAGCTTCCTTTGGTTTTGTGGCGTCTTGCCAGATCCTCACCAAACAAAATCCCATCTGCATGCTAATTCCCTTTTGCATGATGAATATGCATACATCACATCAAAATAACGTAGGGTTTCTGAATCTATGTAGACAATGTTGAACAAGGGACAAAGAATTGTCTTTAGTGCTATTATGGATGCTGTGGATATAAATTTTGGGGATGTATTCTTTTTGGATGTTCCTAGCAGGTCAGGGAAGAATTTTCTGTATAGCTTGGGAAGTTATGTAGTGGTACTTGTATAGCATTGGCAATAGCATCATATGGCATTGCCACCTTGCTTCTACTAGGCGATCGTACAACTCACTCATGGTTTAAAGTCCTAATAGAATAAAATAATCAATCCACTTGTGATATTCCTATTCAAAGTGACCTTGCTTAGTTGTTGAGGTAGTCGAGCCTTATTTTGTGGGATGAGGCTCCTATGAACCATCGATATGCCTTTAAAGCAACTGATAGAACTTTATGAGACATTGTGAGTTGTGATAAGCCATTTGGTGGAAAGGTTATTTTATTTGGAGTGGATTTTAGATAGGTGTTGCCAATTGTGGTAAAGGGTACATGTGAGGATATTGTTAATGATTCATAGTGTTACTCTTATTTGTGACAATATGTGAGGGTGTTAAGGCTATCTAGGAATATGCGAGTGCCAAAAGCTAGTAATGTGATGGACAATGGGTTCATTGGTTGGATTCAAGGAATAGAGAATGGAGTGGGCATTATCAGAAACTATGATAAGTTACATGTTCCACTTGACATGGTGTTAAAAGGGCACTCTATCAAAACCTTAATTAATAGTTTCTATAGTGACATGTCCAATGTGGGTGACTATATGACACATTTCAGTGAGTGAATGGGCTACACTTGCCTCGCAACAAAATACAGAGATGGCTAATCTTTGAATGATCATGCATTACAGTTGATGCTAGGAGAGGTTATGTAGTATTATAGTGCTAATTCAATTTACAGAGATAGATGATAACTCATTTTTGTACTCTGTGGAGTATTTAAATATATTAGAACTTGGAGGTGTGTTTCCTTTCCATTTATTGTTACTAAAGACAAATGCACCTATTATTCTCCTTCGAGACCTAAACTAGGGAAAATATCTATGTAATGGTATATGCTTGATATGTAAGGATTTCAATAGAAAAGTGATCAATGTTGAGATAATAACAAGGGAAAATGTAGAGAAACAAGTTTTCATTCCTAGGATTACTTTGTTCCTAGTGCTTTGCAATTGCCATTTACTATGAAACAAATGCACTTTTCCATTCAATTAGCATTTACTCATATTCTCTCTCTTCTTCTCCTCTCTCTCTCTCTCTACCCCTTTTCTTCTCCTACCCTTTCTTCTAAGTTTCTTTTTTTTCTTCTCTCCCTCTCTCTCTTTTAAATTATATATTTTATCTCTCTCTCTCTCTCTTCCTCCCTCTCTCCTTCTTCACTCTCCCTTCCCCCCTCTCTCAAAAAATATTTAAATTTAAAAAATATTTTTCTCTTTCCTCTTTTCCTCCATCTCTCTTCCTCTTTTCCTCTTTCTTCTTCTTCTTCTCTCTCTTTCTCTCTCTCTCTCTCTCCACTTTTCTTCTCTCTCTTCTCTTTTCCTTCTCTCTCCCTTTCCTCTTTTTTCCTTTTTTCTCTTCTTCTCTCTGTTCATTATCTCTTTAAATTTTTTTCTTTTATCTTTCTTTTACATTTTATATTTTCTCTCTCTATAATTATCTCTCTATTTAATTTCTCTCTTCTTTTCTTCTCCCCCTCTTTTATTTTTGTTCTCTCTCTTAAATTTTATATTTTCTCTCTATAAATTCTGTTTCTCTGTGTTCACCCTCTCTCTCTCCTTCTTTCTTTTTTACTCTCTCTCTCTCTCTCATTTTTCTTTTTCTCTCTCTTTCTCTTTCAAGTTTTTTTCTCTTGCTCTCTTCTCTCTATATTCTCTCTCTCTATTTTTCTCTTTCTCTCTTTCCTTTCTCTCCCCCTATTTTCTCTTTCTTTCAAATTATATATTTCCTCTCTTTCTCCCTATCTCTAACTCAAAAACTATATAAAAAAAGGTTTAATTTAAAAAAGGCTATTATCTTTTCTCTTTCCCTCCCTCTTTCCATCTTTTTCTCTTTCTTCTTCTTCTTCTATCTCCCTCTCAAAGTGTGTGAAAAAATATATCCAAAAAATGTTTAATTAAAAGAAAAGTTTTAAGTAAAAATTTTAATCTATCTTAGAGAGATAAACTTTTGGTTTAAAAAGAATTTTGATTTAATTAAAGGAAAGAGAGAGAGAGAGAGAGAGAGAGAGAGAGAGAGAACTTAGGCCACCCTACACATGAGAGAGAGAGAGGGGGGAGGAATTTAATTAAAAAGGGGAGGGCAAAAAGAAAGAGAGAGATTATAAGTGAGAGAGGAGAGGGGGGTTTTATTTGAGACAGAGAAGAGAGAGAGAGACAAACAGAGACAGAGAGAGTGCTTAGGCCCTACAATGAGAGAGAAAAGGGGGGGAAGGAGGGGCTTTTAATTAAAAAGGGAAGGGGGAAGGGAAAAGGAGAGATTACACGTGAGAGAAAGGGGAGGGGGTTTTAATTAAAAAAGGGAGGTTTGGAAAATGTTGTAGGTTGGAGAAGGCCTCTAGAGGTTCGAGGCTTTGTGAACCTACAACTAAAATAATATAGTAGTAAAAGTATATATTTCCTCTATGTCTCTCTCTCTAAGTCAAGAACTATATCAAAAAATGTTTAATCTAAAAAGATTATTCTCTTTTCTCTTTCCCTCCCTCACTTTGTCTTTTTCTCTTTCTTCTTTTTCTTCTTTTTTATACTTCTCCTTCTTCTTCTTCTTCTTCTCAAAGTGTATGAAAAAACTATATACAAAAAATATCTAATCAAAAGAAAAGTTTAAATTAAAAAGTTTAATCTAAGAGAGAGAGAGAGAGAGAGAGAGAGAGAGAAACTTTTGATTTAAAAAGAAGTTTGACTTAATTAAAGGAGAAAGAGAAAGAGAGAGAACATAGGCCCTACACATGAGAGAGAGAGAGAGAGACGGGGGAGGAATTTAATTAAAAAGGGGAGGAAAAAAAGAAAGAGAAAGATTATAAGTGAGAGAGGGAAGGGGGTTTTAATTTGAGAGAGAGAGAGAGAGAGAGAGAGAGAGAGAGAGAGAGCCTAGGCCCTTTAATGAGAGAGAAAAGGGGGGGAAAAGAAAATAGGGGAGGGGAGGGGGTTTTAATTAAAAAAGAGAGTTTTGGAAAAGGTTGTAGATTCGAGAAGGCCTCTCGAGATTAAGAGCTTTCCGAACCTATGTCCAAAAATATTTAATTAAAAGAAAAGTTTAATCTAACTGTGAGAGAGAGGAGGAGAGAGAAACTTTTGATTTAAAAAGAAGTTTGATTTAATTAAAGGAGAGAGAGAGAGAGAGAGAGAGAGAGAGAGAGAGAGAGAACCTAGGCCCTAGACATATGAGAGAGGGAGGGAGGAATTTAATTAAAAAGGAGAGGGGGATAGAGAGAGATTATAAGTGAGAGAGAGAAGGGGGTTTGTACTTGAGATAGAGATAGAGACAGAGACAGAGCCTAGGCCCTACAATGAGAGAGAGAAGGGGGAAGGAGGGGCTTTTAATTAAAAAGGGGAGAGGGAACAGTAAAGGAGATTTTACAAGTGAGAGAAAGGGGAGGGGAGGGGGTTTTAATTAAAAAATGAAGGTTTGGAAAGGGTGGAGGTTCGGGAAGGCCTCTCTGATGCCAGGAGGTATATTCCACAGTGGATTCCGTAAGGTTTTGCGATGGATTTCATAAAATTATATTTATTTTCTGGGGCTCATACACAAGGTGGATTCCTTGTGGGAAAAGTTGATGGGGACGCCTGTCCTTTTTAGGTCTCACATTAATTTAATGTGCAAGTGGATGATTCCATAACAAGTGATTCCGTAAAATACATATTTAAATTAATGGACGTTTATGAGTTTAGAGTGCACACGCGTATTAAATTAAGGTTAGGACGGAATTCCAACCTATTTATTTATTTTGTAGCTGAAGATTGCTAGGTATTCACTTTTGTCGGTTTAATTTTATTATTTTCTAAAAATTGTAAATGCTTCAGTTGATGTGTAGAGCAGGTGGTGGTGGCGCTCGGAAGCATTGGGCGATAGCGTGTATTCAAGTTATTTAGAAAAATTTATCATTTTTGATAGGCACGAGTCTTAGGCATGGTGCCAGTATTTATTTTGACATTCTTATTTATTAAAGTCCTTGACATATATTTATTATTTTGTATGCGCATGGACATAAAATTTAAATATTAATTATTGATCATTGTATTTGGGCACATCTCGACTCTTAGGGCTCCCAAGCACTTTATTCTTCATTTGGACAAAAGTAAACACAAAAGGTAAAGCATGCTAATTGTAAATTTGGGCTATTTTTGAGCTTGGAGATGAATAATATATTAAATACATGCTTTGTAGAGTGCTCACACAAGGCATGGGGGGAGATTGTACCCAATTGGTCTTCTTGCTTCATGTCGTGCAAGTCTATTCTCTTGGATTTTGAGTAAAAGTAGAGTTCTTTGTTTTTGGGGACATTCCGGTGCTCGCTGCATACACATACGGCATCTGATTTGTGCACAAGTGGTATCAGAGCGAAGCTGAGATTGAGGGCTTCCAATCGCTTACCATGTCACGTGAAAGCGAAGCTCCTGGAACGAATGGACTCTACAGTCAGTCTCACAACAATCCGTCAATACCAGCACGTTCCTGGCAGTGAAGAACCCTGTGCTAGTATGCAGTCGGATCACGAGGGACCACTCTCTAGAGAGGCGGACAACCACGCGAGAAGTTCCTTTGCTAAGTCTTCTTCTTCTCAGAAAGAGTAGGAAAGAATTTTACTCAAACTTGAGTTTATGAAGCTTAACAAAGCTTAAGATAAGCTTAAGCTCTACAAAGTTTGATTATCGGCGATGGCAGTATGTACTGAATTTCGCCGTCATCGTCAAAAAGCTACCAATGTCCTCACACATTAAGCAAAGATTTTTTTAAATTAAAGCTTAAAGCTTAAAGCTACTAAGGCTTAAAATTTCTACAAGACTTGCTTCTTTTTTAAAAGTGGCTTTTTAGCAAACTTTCTTCTTCACGATTATGGAAATTGATGTCGGACTTTTTCCAAGCAGTACATCTTCCATATAGTCTGAGTGTGATTCTCTGATTGTTGGAATTTGTCTCTGTCACAACGCAGGTGTGAATAGGGGCTAGCAGAAAGGTTAAAACGAATTTGGGATTGTCCACTGTGAACTCCGACTTAAGAGAAGATTGAAACCAATGAAGTTCCTCGAGGGGAGTTTATGCTAATTGTTGATGATTTTAATAGGATGACATGGACATACTTCTTGGAGTTAAAGTTTCCGCAAAATACATATTTAAATTAATGGATGTTTATGAGTTTAGAGTGCGCACTCATATTAAATTAAGGATAGGACATTTATTTTGTAGCTGAGGACTGCTAGGTATTCACTTTTGTCAGTTTAGTTTTATTATTTTCTAACAATTGTGAATGCTTCAATTGATGTGTAGAGCAGGCAGCGATGGTGCTAAGAAGCACTGGGCGATAGCGTGTATTCAAGTTATTTAGAAGAAATTATCATTTTTTTATAGGCACGTGTCTTAGGCGTGGCACCAATATTTATTTTGACCCGCTTATTTATTAAAGTGCTTGACATATATTTATTATCTTGTATGTGCATGGGCGCATAATTTAAATATTCATTATTGGTCATTGTATTTGGGTATAGCCCGACTCTTAGGGTGGCCAACCGCTTTATTCCTTATTTGGACAAAAGCAAACATAAAAGCAAAAGCATGCTAATTGTAAATTTGGGCTATTTTTGAGCTTGGAGATGAATAAAATATTAAATACATGCTTTCTGGAGCGTTCACACAAGGCATGGGGGAGCACTACAACAAAAAGGCCTCATAGACATACATTTAGACGCGATTTTTGAATACAGAGAAAAACTTACGGGCGCGTCTATCCACCCCTCTATTTGCGTGTCTATCATTCTGCATCTATAATCGTATGTATCAACAAATTTACACGCACAAATAGATGCGCAATAGACGCACATATACACGCGCATATAGACACGCTGTTAGACGCGCTTCTACAAGCACTGATAGACGCGAACGGAAAACAAAAAATGTCATTTTTTAAAAAAAGTTATTTAATTTCTTTTTTTAATTTGAATTATGAAGTGCATATATAAGCGCGTGTAGTCTGCATTATAGACGCGCGAAAAAACGCGAATTATCTGCAATTTAGATGCGCAAAACAAAACTGGAAAAAAAAACCCAGAGAGTATGCTCTCTGGTTTTTTTTTTCCCCCTCCCATACATCAGATTGTGTATTTGGAAAAAAGACAATGTATCTTACGGGCACGAGAATTGAAAGTAAAAGTCCATGTATTCATTATATATCAAAGTATTTACAAGGGAAGTTTTGAGTGCTTGCGACCTAAAGCGTGGCCGCAAGCAGTAGGCTCAAAGAGATATCATACATATACAAGAAAAGAAGGCCTCATGAGGAGGTATGGTACTTCTCTACAAATCTGAAGAGGAAACATCCTCGCTAGTACCACCATGGCTACTAGCATCGCTATCCCCCTCCTCGCTATGCTCCACATCCGGGTTCGCCTACACACACAAAAGATCAGGGTTGCTTACATAGACAAGGTGGAGAAAAAGTTATAATTAGTTATACTTTTCATAGGAAAGTAAGAAAAACATACCTCCTCTGACTGTCGAATCCTCATGGCCCAGTTGTATTGGTCCTCAGTGATGAGACCCTCCTCATAAAAGTGAAGCCATGTCGCTGCGCGATTATGGCCTCGATGGTAACCTACCTCTCTAGGGGTAGGTGTCCTACCAACGATGGTAGTCTGCAAAACATTTAGAGATATACAAACAATTAGACGTCACAATATATTAGACTAAAATATATAAATAATTGAAAGAAATATAAATTTAAAAAAACTAGAAATCAAAATATACTTACAAACTCTGCCTCCCACGACTCTCTGCTGCCTGATCCGTAATGCGACGATCCCATTGTTTCCATTTGGATCCGTCGCGCCTCTGCGTGCTGGCGACTCTTCACTTTCTCAGCTGCTTTCTTCTTGGCTTTCTTCTACTCTACGCGGTGGCACATAGGTGGTTGGCTGTAGGCTCCATGCCCCTCCTCCAGCCTCCGTAGTGAGTCCCTGGCCCGTGTCATGAGGTGGGATCTTTTGTTGTGAAGCATATCCCTCACTTTTGTACGTCCCCAATCATCCGAGAATCGCTGACCCTCAGGATTTGGGTACCTCCTATGGACTGCCCTCAACACCTCCTACCACAAGCCGCTTTTCTGATTTTTGAAGGCAATGAAACAATCTTTATATGTTACATGCACGACGCTCCTCATATACACCATTACATCCCTTCCCTCATCATCATGAAAGATGCCACCAATATCTGTAACTCTATAGTACTGGCGTACAACCTCCTCTACATGATCTACTGGTGAGGGTGATCACTCGCCACCTCCTAGGCAACCCCCACACAACCCTCGTCCTCCCCCTCGACTCTCCCTCCTCCCTCTCTGTCGACTGCCCTCTACCTCGCTGGACGCACGAGCTTCTGTAGATGCACGTGCTTCTGCAGATGCTTCTGCTTCAGCCGATGCACATGGAGCACCTGGAGTACCTGCATATGGAGTACATGCATATGGAGTATATGTATGTGGAGTACCTGCATGTGGAGTCTAGGAAGTAGTGCCAGGCAAAGATGCTAGAGGCGTCCCAGACATGACACTAAACACCTCGTCTACTGTGGGAGAGCGGCCAAGGTGTCTGGTCATCTCTCCCATGAAGTCTTCCCTACTAGGAAAACCTCCAAAAAATGCATTGACCCCCTTGCCAAAGGAGGCCAATGTATCATTCATGCGATCCACATCTGGGTCATTGCTAGATGAACCAGGATACGACATCTGCAAAAAAAACACAAGAAAAAGAAAAATTTATTTGCATACAAAAAATCATATATTACCTACATTTTCAAAGAGCTTTCTTTAGACATTGAGCATAACACTTAAGTGCTGATGCTTCTCTTAAACAAGAAAACTAATAAACACAAACATGGGATTGGTCACATTCATCATTGCAAAAATATATTGTTTAATATTAGAACTGGGAGACCTGGCGCGTGTATCCCCGCGTCTACATTGCAGGTTAGACGCGCTCTCAGACGCGCTCCAGAATGAACCTTCTGTCGAGCGCGTTTATCTGCGCATCTAACATGCTGCACAGACGCGCTGCCAGACGCACATCCCAGGTCAATTTCTGTCCAGCGCTTCTATCTGCGCATCTAACATGCAGCATAGACGTGCTGCCAAATGCGCCTCCCAAGTCAATGCGTGTGTATCCCCACGTGTAGATGCAGGTCAACCTTCTGTGCAGCGCGTATATCATCACGTGTACACTGCAGAGCACACGCGCTCTAAGATGCACCCTCAGACGCTCTGAGAGGAAACATTTTTTCGCGTCTATGTCTACGTCTACACTGAGATGTAGATGCACTAGCAGACGCGCTCGGTCGACCGATTTTAGGCCGACGACCGCCATTGACGATTTACAAAATGCAATAAATAATGGAATCACAAATCCTAAATACACAGACAGAGCAGAGAGAGGAAGAGAGAAACAGAGAGAGAGAGAGAGAGAGAGAGAGAGAGAGAGAGAGAGAGAGAGAGGGAGACTCACCTTGGGTGTTTGGTGTAGCGGGTGGTGGCGCTTCTCCTTCTCCTTCTTCCTCTCCTTGGTAAGTTACCCTCCCTTGATACTTGTTTGCTTGCTTGCTGCTTCTTCTTGTTCTCCTCTTTCTTGTTCTCTCTTTCTTCCTCTCCTTGGCTTTCCTTTTTCCCTTCTTGTGTGTTTGAAATGAAAGAAGAGGTGAGTCATGAGGAGGTGAGGCATGAAGAGACTAGGTGAGGCATGAAGAGAGTGCATGTCGGCTAAACTCAAGCTTCAGAACCGCAAAAAACACAGGAAAGGAAAGGCGCAGTTTGAAAAGAAATGATTTAAGTATGGTTTGAATTTTGACATGTGCGTCTATTTTCACCTATATATATGCGTCTATTGTTCAGGTAGACGCGTAGTTAAACGCGGATATAGACGCGCATTTGGAATTTATCATAATTTTTTATTTTTAAGATAAGTTTTGATAGTGAATTCTTATCATAAGTTTTAATGTATTTATGATGATTTTTGTGTATTTAAAATTAAGATATTATGTAAACATATGAATGATAAATATTTTGATATTGTCATGAATTAGGTTTAATCATGTCGACGTCGTCATCACCTAGTGCGGTGCAAGCTAGTGAGTCAATGAGCACATCCTCAAGTGAGGATGAAACATTGCGTCTTCATAATCGAGATGCATGGCTATGACAAAAAATTAAATGCATGTGTGATTGTTGTCGAGGGTGTATTTTTCGAGCACGTCGAATTGCAATGTCACACCTCAGCTTGTATGGAGAATGGGACCGAGAAAAATCACCAGTATTCATAGTTTTTTTTTACCACTAAGATTGCATGTCTATGTTACGGGAATTATATATCAACGTACATGAAACTCCCTTTTGTGGTTGAGCAGGATGCGGTGCCACATCCTCAGATGCTCCCTCCTGGGCGTCGAGAGGCTGCAAAACGTCGACGCGAGGAGGCAGAGTCTTCAAGAAGAGTAGAGACTGACGACCATGATAGTAGCCCTCATGAAATGCCCCATCAGGTCGTAGAGGATGAGATTTTGGACAACATGGTACACCATCTATTTTCGCAACCGGTTCAGGGAGAATGTCACTCTACGAAGCCAGATGATCCACTATATGTAGCATCATCTACTCCGTTGTATGAAGGTTGTACGTACTCCGTTCTTCATGCGTCTCTCGAGATACTTAACTTACAAACAATTTATGGATGGAGTAATGTCAGTTTGGATGCGTTATTGAAGTAGGTATCAATTCAGTTTGGCTTATATATGAATCATAATATTAATTGTTAATTCTATTTTGAAATCAGACAGAAATATATGTTGGTGGTTTTTTAACTCACTTTTAAAAATATATGTAGGTTATTATCACAAATGCTTCCAAAAGGAAACAAATTGCCAACTAAGAGAGAGCAAGCAAGACATTACTTGACATCTCTGGGAGGCCTCGATTATGTCAAGATCCGTGCATGTGTCAATGATTGTGTCTTATTTCGTGGGATTCATGAGTTCGCATGAGAGTGTCCTGTTTGTGGCGAATCAAGATACGAAGTGGAGATGAAGTCAATGGATGTGCCTCGTAAGGTTTTGTGACATTTTCCGATTGTTCCACGTATAAAACTTATGTTTAAGTGTAAGTCTAGTGGAAAGCTCATGTCATGGCATGCTAGTCATCATTCAAGTGATGGAAAATGGAGAATCCCTGCAGACACACCCACATGGTAACATATAGATAATTTGTGGCCCGTTTTCAAAGAAGAGCCAAGAAATTTGAGATTTGGTTTAGGTATGCATGGAATCAATCCATTTGGCATCAAAAGCACATCATACAGTGTATAGCCAGTGGTATTGGTGAACTATAATATTCCTCCATCCATGGCAATTAAAAAGGGACATGTGATATTGTCCCTTCTGATTCCTAGAAAGCACAATGTAAAAAACATGGACATTTACTTAGAGCCTTTGATTGAAGAGTTAGAAATGTTATGGGAAGGTATTGAGGTGCAAGATACAAGTGCATCTGCATCCTCTAGAGATTTCACATTGAAGGCCATGTTGTTGTGGACCATGCATGACTTTCCAGGATACGGAGAGTGTTCAGGTACATGTATATAACTCTATATTTGAAATTCAATACTTGAATCAATTGCATTTTATTAATTCACTTATTTTTTCAGATTTAACCACGTCAGGATATCATGCATGTCCTATTTGCAGTCCCTCTCTAGTTTCCTCTAGGCCGGCACGTTTAAAGAAGGTTATCTACGACAATCATCATCGATTTCTTCCTATTGACCATCCCAAAAATGTTCTTCCTACTAATGGAATGACTCCATAATCTCTAACCATTCAAGATTGGAAGGAGAGATGGATTAATGCCGACAGCCACCCTCCACTCGGCATGAGTCGGTAAGAAGTGCATTTCTCTCAATTGACTTTAAAGTATTAGCATGATGAATTGTTTACATAATATATTGTTTGTTTGTTAGGTTCTCTATATTCTTTCGTCTTCCGTACTGGACTGAACTCAAGATCAATCACCTGTTGGACCCCATGCACATATTCAAAAATGTTGTATCTACATTATGGGATCACTTGATAGGGGCTCGTGATTTATTTAATGTAAGGGAGGATTTGTGAAACATTGGTCGCATGAGATGAGCCTGGCCACGCATTGGACCCAGAGGAAAGATTGAGCTACCCCATGCACCTTAGATGTTGTCAAAGAACGAGGAAAAAATAGTGAAGGAACAAATATATAGCTTTCGAACACCCACAGGATGTATGAGATGTCTCACGGGAGCCTTCATAAAGAAAAAGAAAAGAGGTGTGGAGCAACTATCTGGTTTGAAGTCCCATGATTGGCACAAAATGATTCAAGTAAGGGTATCTCTAACCATGAATAAAGTAATTAGTGGAGTAACTATGTGTAAACTTTGGGGTATGATGACTTTTTCCTCAACTAATCATTTGATCTATGAATATTGTTTACATTCAGTTCGTACTTCCTACTAGCATATCCCATTGTGCCTCCAAAGATATATGTGATATCATTTACAAGATGGGAGAGCTTGTGAGGTGTATATACATTGTATTTTTTCATTATATATCTTTGAATTTCTACACAAAAATAAACAATTCTCAAATGCATCTTAACAGATACGTGAGCTCGAAGGAAATTGATCCAAACACATTGCAAGATGCTCGAGTATTATCTGTTGAGGTGGTTTGTTTAGTGGAGGAAATTTTTCCTCGATCCATTTTGACTACTCAATTACATTTACTCGTACATTTGATTGATGAGATCGCACTTTGTGGGGCAGTTCCTGTAAGGTGGATATTTTTTCTTGAGCGCTTCATGAAAACCTTGAAAGATTTTGTGAGGCAAAAAGCACGGCCTGAGGGAAGCATGGCTGAGGGTTGGTTAGTGCAATCATCCCTTGTTTATATCTCTGAATATCTTACTGAAGTGGATCGCTCTCAACCACGACTATGGAAAGATGATGAAGACTTGAGGATGACCTCTATAGTACCTCAAGGAAAAGGAATGAGTAAAGTGCTAACAAAAGAAAAACTTCGTAAGTTAAATAGTTTTTGTGTGCTCAATAGTGATGTTATGAGCAAACAGGTGACACTATATAATGAAGCAAGGGCAAGAAGAAAAAGTGAAAGACAAGAATTTCGCACTAGATATGGACGTAATGTCTCATTTCCAGATCATCTAAATGCGCTCCCACGTCATATTGACATAGATTGGTTACAGGAGGAAATGGAGAGAATGGAAAAAGAGAAGGAAATTAATATATCTCAAGAAGAGTGGGAATACGCACGAGGTTGCTTATCAAAGGTGAGACATACTATCAATTAATTTGTTTCTATAAGTTTTATTTTATATAAATAATTGACATGTTTGATCTTTTATCTTTTACTACTAATGCACATTATTCAATGCACTTTGGTGTGAGGGTAAACATCTTCGAACTCAACGTATAGATGAAAAGAGAAATACCCAAGATTGTGGTGTCCTTGCTCACTTCGAGGCTGCCAATGGTACCATGGAAGGTTATTGTGGCTTGATCCAAGATATTCTGAAGCTTGACTTCAGACGATTCTTTATATATGTACTGGATGTGAAGTGGTTTAAAGAAGTGGTAACAAATAGTGAGCATTGCACAATCAGACATCATCCAAGTGGTTTTGTAATCATTGACTCTACAAAATTTCACCAAAACAAGAATGACACATTAGTACTACCTCAAAAATGCGAGCAGGTATATATGCAAAGGCTAATTTTTTTATATGTATACATGTGATGCATATACACAATATAATAAGTACTTAAGTTTTTTGCTTTTGTTTTTCAAATACAGGTTGTGTATCATCCAATGGTAAACAATAACCGATGGTGGTATGTCATCCCTATATCTAATCGTTCAAAACCAATATATGGTAATATTACCGACATGGAGATAGCGGATGACAATCCAACAATTAATGATGATGTGCATGATGACACCATAATGGATGATATACGTGATATAGTACAAGATGAACCTCGCGAGGATGTTCAAGGAAACACAGAAGAAGACAATAATGTGATTGTCGATGATATTGATGAAGTTATTGAGCAATATAGCAACACATCTGATAGTGGGATAGACTTATTTGTTTCGTTACCTCTTGGTAACATAGACCTAGAAGTAGATAGTTTAGCAAGGGCTGATCTCATTGAAGATGAGATGGATCATTCACTGTAACATACTTAATTTACTTATTGATTCAATGTGCATTCCTAATTCTATGCTTTTTATCATGCGCACACGTGCATACTCAAGAATCAATAGTTAATTTTAAAGCAAGCATTGAATTTTCCATAATAAAAAGGAAGTATCTTTTATCATCTTCAAGTACATAGAGAAATTACGAGATACATATTGCAATGCTTGCTACTAATTGTAAGGTTTCTGTTGCTTGCCGCTAATTACTTATATCAGGCTTGTCAACTGGAGGAACTGCCATTCATTAGAGAGCAATGAAAAAGTAATTATTAACTCTATTTTTTTAATTCAATGATTCAATGTGTATTATTAATTCTATGGTTTTTATCATGCGCACATGTGCATGCTCAAGAATCAATTTCAGGTGGTTAAATAATTATTAACTTTGATTTTTCAATTATGTGAATTGCTAATTTTAGGTGGTTAAATAATTGTGCATCTGCTGGTGCGTCTATATTAGCGTCTATTTGCGCGGATATATAGACGCAAAATTCGTGTCTATTTACATGCAGATTTACACGCATTTATAGACGCTCTGATAGACGCGCCCGACTTTGCGTATCTAACGTGCGCGTCTATGCCTCGTTTCTGTTGTAGTGGAGATTGTACCCAATTGGTCTTCTTACTTCATGTCCTGTAAGTCTATTCTCTTGGATTTTGAGTAAAATATAGAGTTCTTTGTTCTTGGGGATCTTTCAGCGCTCTCTACGTACGCATACGGCATCCGATTTGCACACCGCTCTCGAGGCTCGAGGCTTTCCGAACCTACAACCAAAATAATATAGTAGAAGAGTATTTCATATAATTATATAAAAGCTAATTTCTTGCAAGATAGAGTGTAGGAGTCAGTTTTAGATTCTATGTTTGACCATGGGTTCTAGAGTCGAGATTTAGGAGGAGATTGAAGTTGGTGATAATTAAAGCTTATGAGCTTCAAGGTTTAGTTATGGGTCTTTACACTACATGCTTGATATAGGACTATATGCTATCTGTTCAAGGCTACCTCTAGGGAAAATTTCATGACTCTAGTACTAAGTCCTAAGGCAAGCATGCCAAGTTGTAAACAAATAATGGATTTACAATATCCATGAGTTCAATGTATTCAACTCATATGTCAAATGATTGAAATAAAAGATTGCTATGAGAAGACAAATCAAATATTTATAAGAAGGAACAATGTAGTACATTTACATTTTTCCAATTAAACCCTCTCCACACAACAATGCATCCCCCCCCCCCCTTCTCACCAGCTAAACAAAAAAGAAAAGAACAATCCAAGCTATGTTGATAATGTGCACATCATAACAACATCTTGTTTAGTGATATTAATAAAACAGAGGATTGAATACATAATAAACTATATAATCACCCATTGTCAATAACTTCATGGTAACATCAACTATGTATAGAGATTATCACAAATAATATCTAAATCATTCTAATGGTAACATCAACCGTGTCTAAGTATTATCACAAATTATATTTAATACAAATGCAAATCAAATCTTCCAATGAGTATATATGCCATTTTTAGACACTTGCATAATCTATGATTGTGTCATTTAGTCTATAATCATGGAACCAACTTTTTCGTTAGTTGCACAACCTATGATTATGGCCTTTTCTTGCAATTGGGATTTGTTATGATACTAGTTAGAAAAGGCCTTAATGTATTATTTGTAGTTGGAAGGTCAAATTTGGATTCTTTTTATAATTACTAAATCTTAACAGCAATAAAGTTTGAATATTATCAATGTTTCTTTCTCAGTTAATCTAGTGATCATTATCTTTAAGCTATGATGCTTATCTCAATGCCATCAAATGTGAAATGTAAGGGTTTTTCTTAACAACATTTGTACATGTGTCATGAAGACAATCAAAACTAGGTAATTAATGTTAAGGGACACACCTCAAAAAATAAGTATAGCGCATGCGATCATCAAAATGGTTGATTTAGTTCATAAATTTTGGATAAATTTATAGGATTATACTTATATAATGGGGCTTTCCAATTAAAGTTTCTTTAAAAAATAACATACATTTTTGAAGAAAAAGGGGTCATTTTATTGCCTTCTACTATGTAAGTGAATGAATTTTTCAAATACCCTTTGAATGCTTATTTTATGGATGGTTTCTTATGGCTGTGCACATGAATCAAGATTGTCTTTAAAAATAGTTTTAGAAGCTCTCATGGACAAAGAGCTTGTCTTTTATCTAAAATGGGTGTCCTAACACTACCAATGTTTGAAGAGTGTCAAAAGTTATATAATTTCTCTACTAACAACTGTAACCTAATGTATCTTGTTTTCTAACACAGTTTATATATGGAGATTATCTTATATAATGGCCACAAACATGAGATTATATTAACACCATCTTGTATTATGGAATTGATGCTATGATCAACACTTGGTGCCCTTGAAATAAATGCTCACATTTGAGTGTTTCTTGTTGATGCACATCTTTCTAAATGAAAGTTTTTTTGTGACCCACAACTTTGCATCTTGCCCCGACACAACAACAGCACTATTCAAGGATGGCAGCGAGGTTCACTTCGAAATGAACTTGTGACTTAATTCTTTATGTAGTTAGGAAAACAAATTACTCATTTGGATCGGCAAGTAAATTATTTTAGTTTTTAATGAGATAAGAGTGAAAATAGGGTCTTAAACATGATACTTTGATACCTTTTGTGGCTGATTGCATGATTTTAGAGGTTGTAATTTAGCCATATAACCTCTTATGGAGGGTAATGAGTTCCATGCTTATCTTTATCATGGCTTGTGTTTCTTAGAGCTATTGTCTTAATCAATGCAATAAGGCTTAGTAAAGTATGATCACAATCAGGCATCCATGGGGCTCTGGCTTTAATGATTTAGTGAGCTTGGGTGCGGCTCTCACACCCACAACACCCATTGAGTGCTACCTAGACAAATGCATGCAATGGCTCGACCTTTTTTGGCCACGTACACATTGCATTTGTAATCTTTGCAGCATGTATTTTCAAAGGATGGTAGTTTCCCTGTTGCCTTTCTATCACTTCTATTCATGGTTTGCTATCAAGTATCTGTATTTCTTTTCACAAATTCATATATCCTCCAACCCCCTTCGACGAAATTGTATTACTTTTCTAAGTTGGAATTAGAATAACAACGCACGGTGACTAAAAACCATTAGATCTTCACTATTTCAGCAATGAATGGCCACAATTTCATCTTTCCCCTGCCACTTCGAGTATCCTTTGATGTCCCATGATCGATGATCATTACAACTTCATCTTTCATGGCCAGCCACTTTGAGTAACAAAGCAATGGAAGCATGTACACTCCCAAAGACGAAAGTATATATATGTTGGGCAGCCCAAGACTGGAAGCGAGAGAACCTTTCACAAGTTTGTGTACCAGTCATGGTATAAATTTTATTGGCGTTCGGCCCACTAGCCTACCTCATAGCATGTCTTTTGCTCAACTTTCGTTACTTCTTTTAGGAATGGATAACGCTCAACCGCACCCATCTTTCAGAGCGTTGAAAATCTACACATATACATCCACTGGTACAAGTGATTAGAACCACTGTGTCGACAATGTGTTGAGATATTAATTGGCAACTTCTCTTAATTTCCTAATGCAGTAGCCTTGAAGTAGAGGTCTTAAACACACTACTTTGATTCCTTAGAGGTCTACTGTAGGATTCTGCACCTTGTAATTTAGTCAAATCACCTCTTACGGAGCTAGGATACTCAGTTGCTTCATATATGCTTACGTATATCATGGCTTGTGTTTCTTAGAGACTAGTCTGTGCAGCTTTGCTTGCAGTTTGAACTTCAAACATAAGTGCTACAAACCAAAAGTAAAGTCTCACATCCTTAATTCACAATCGAATGTTTCATTAGTAAGAGAAGGCTTCGTATGATCACAATTATGGGAACCACAGTGCTCCGAGCTTAGTAGGAGAAGGCTTAGTATGATACAATTGCGCACCCATGGTGCTCCCTGGCAGCTTAATGTAATGCCAGCTTGGGTGATCTCTCCACACACATTAAACAAATGTGCGCAACTTCTTCTCAGCCAAAATTTTCTTGGCGTACTGTTTTGAAAGGACGGTGATTTCCCTGGGTCTGTTTGATCGACACTTGTAATGGAATGCTCTCAAGTATTTCTCACAAATCAATCTCCTGCAATGCCCTCGATGAAGTTGTATGAATCTTCTGAGTTAGAAGAATAACACCGGTAACCTTGGAAAAATATTGCTGTCTCGGGCGGAATTATTAGAAAATCGTTCGATCTTTGCAGCTATAAGCACGGAATGACCACAGTTTCATCTTTCCCATGCAACCTTTGAACTGTATCACTGAATTCCTGTTATAAGCACTGCCACTTTGATCGTATCCGTTATTATGAGCAGCGCATGGGCACAGATGCATCTTTGGCGGGCTGCCACTTGGAGTGGATCGAGTGACCCTTGCGATCAAAGAGAGGGAATCCCTGTAGTACATGTCCGAAGAGGAAGAAGCTACATCGGCTAGCATTGATCCTCCGGCCGAGGAAGTGAAGCAAGAAATACGTCCAGAAGTTGGTGCAGGAGTCGTCGTCGTCGTTAAGAGGGTGGTCGTCGTCGTAATTACAAGTGCTGCTGCAATTATCGGCATGATGATGATGATCATGTGTGGTACTCTGCATATGCAACCAGGGATGGGCGAGGACCTCCGGGAGGGTGATGCGCTGGGCGGGGTCTCTGTCGAGGAGGCGGGAGAGGAGGTGGCGGGCGGGAGGGGAGAGGGCGGCGGGGGGGTCGAGGTCGAGGTCCCCCCAGAGGACGCGGTCCTCGTCCAGGGCGCCGAAGGGGTAGCGGCCAAGCAGGGCGCAGTACAGGACCACGCCCAGGCTCCACACGTCCGCCCGCTCGTCGTAAGACCCCCGGATAACCTCAGGCGCCAGGTAGCCCGGCGTCCCCGTCAGTGCCGTAAACGCGTACTCGAAGTCCGCGCGGGCCCTGTCCAGCAGCCGAGCGGCGGCGCGCCGCCTCAGCTGCACCGCCCCCGCCAGGCCGAAATCCGCCAGCCTCACGTCCTCCTCCCTCAGCTCCTCGTCCCTGCCATACGTCCTGGCCAGCAGCACGTTCGCCAGCTTCACGTCCCTATGCGCCACCCCCCTCTCGTGGCACTCCGCCAGCGCCCTTGCCAGCGCCCTCGTCAGCCTTGCCCCCTCCCTCTCAGACAGCCTACCCCCCGGCCGCACCCTCTCCAGATACTGCTGCAGATCCCCCCCTTCGCACAGCTCCATCACCATGAACCAATTCCCGGCCTTGTCCGTCACCGCACACTCCAGCTGCACCACACCTCGCACTCCCTGCACCCGCCGCATCATGTGGATCTCGCGTCGTCCTGCCGCCGAGTTATCAGCTGCGCCCCGCTCGTGTTGGTAGAATCGCTTGCATGCATAGAGACGCTGCGTGCGGACGTCCTTGCAGAGGCGCACCACGCCCTCCGTGCCTCGCCCCAGCTCGGAACTCACCCTCGATCCGGCCTGCGCCTCAACGAACTCAAACCTCTTCATGATCGTGAGACAGAGACAGACCCAGCTGGCCGCTGCGGCGCAGGGCGTCGTCCTCCTCTCTCTCTCTCTCTCTCTCTCTCTCACTGTGCCTGTGTCTGGCTTGGTAACTGCACAAGCTGCTACAGGCTACACAGCTTTGCGCTCTTCGACGCTTGGGAAGCTTTGGGCAGCTTCCGGCCTTTTTATCACAGCGCCCAGCCAGCTGCTTTCAGTAAGTCTACGCGCTTTTGTTTTGAGAATTTCACGCTTCCGTCTCCGACAAAGCAAAAAGCGAAGCGCCTTTAGGTAGGTATAAGCACGCACGTGCCTTATGAGTACAACACAACTGGCGTGGCGTCGCAAATCATTGGGTCAACGCAAACAAATTCTACCACGTGACGTGAGTCAGCCTGGCTCAGCAACTTGATTCACAAACGGACTTTATATTTGAAGCATCGACGACTCACGACTCACGACTCACGACTAGCCAGGCCAGCTGAGGCCACGCCACAACTTGCTGAACATTGTACACAACACGTAACGCCAAGCGATACGGCATTTTGCGTCCTTACTTGCCTTCCTGCAAATATGATTAGAGTGTAGGGCCACCACGCCAAGGCTTGCCAAACCTCTTAAAAGTCGATAAGTTTTTAGGTGGTCTAGCATGCGCATTTTTCTCGTTACTAAAAAATATGCTTACCTTTATTCTGCAAGTCAAGTGCACACTCTAAGTATGGCACAACCCTTACCTTTACTTTGAAAGTCTAGATAAGTAGCTACAACTACATATGAAAACTCGTCTTGTTTTCTCAACATTGGCACTTTTTTATTACATAGATTTTTTATATTTCTTCTCTTTACATGTAGTCAGCACCAGAAGAGGCCAAGTATTATGTTACTGTAGGATGGAATTGTGTACACTATGTTAAAAAGGAACATGGGGTCATTGTGAGGGTGTTCATTTCAAAGTAAAATAGAGGTTGAATTTACATCTTGTCATGCATAGGCCAATAGCATGGATGAGACACACAAAGGCATTGAAAACAAACACTTTCTTAGTAGGTAATGTGGTATCCATTAGTATTAAAAGATAAACATATTTGAGGTACACTATTTCATAATCAATAAACAAATCCAATCATAAGTTTCTAGTGGAGCAAACTAATCATTGACAAGTTAGCTAGTGACAACCTAAAACGATACAATTTTGCACAATCACGTCCCCTTAACTCTAGAAAAAGAACATGAATCATCAGAGTTTTTTTAAATTGTAAATTTGAGATGAAATAGTACAACATATATGGATTTGCTTGTCTACATGCCATATAAAAAATTGTGGTAATCTACAGATTGCATAAGTCTCTCCAATTGAGGTCAAATAGGATCATGCCACCCCTCTTTACCTAATCTCCATGACTTTCTACAATACACACTCGAATGAATAGTACTACAACACAAGCTTGACATCCTTGGTGTCAAGTTATCATATGTGACTCTTATGCTTTGATAAGGAAACTTGTATATTGAGAGATAGCTATGGACAGAAAACTTTGTAATGTCCTCGTACACTAGAGCATAGATGAATATACAAAATGAGTATCAACACTACAAAATCAACAACACTAAATAGTCATCACATGCCACTACTTAATATATTTTGAATAGATCGACCAATAGAGAAGGCTTCAATTGAAAGTAAATTTAAAGGAATTTGTGTTGCTTATGAAGGAACATAAAGATTGTCTCTCATGTCTCTTATTAGTTAGTCCTTCACTAGTGTCAGATAAAGTGAGCCATGAAATTAGTACATGTTAGACTATATTGGTAGATGTTACTATATATGATAGCATCACATCATTAGGCTAACTATGGTAATAACATTGGGTAGAATGTAACCTTTATAGCATCATATAATTGGATTGCAATATGTCACACGAGGGCCAATGGCTAAAAGCACATGTAATAGTAGGATTGATTCTCTAACTCGTACGTTCAAGGTTCCATTATTTACCATAGTCTCATTATGTGGCTTAAAAATTAGGTGATCTTATGTTATATTCAATAAATCTTTGGGTTATGGCTTCATGATAATTCAATTGGAGTAAGACCGATAAATGAGTTTCTTGCAACCAACTTAAGTGTAGTGTTGGCTATTGTGCGAGTATTGTGTAAGATAATAAGATATACATCTCAAGGGTGAGGCTTGGGAAAAGTGATGGTGTTGAGGTATGCATAATAAGAGATATGCCACGCCCAAGTCCATTGACTTGGGCATGTTAAAAACTTAACTTGAACCTCACCATTGCCAAGTAGGAGAGAGAGCTTGTGTGTAACCATGTAGAGGAGATAGAGTGGTGAGAGAAAAGGAAACTTGAGGAGCGAATGCAAAACCTACCAATGAATGACCATCGTGTCATTTTAACTCCAACTAGTTCTTGGAGTACCTCCATTTTTAAAGGTACTCCATCAACTCCAAAAGTTTATGACACAAAAGTTAAGTATGGTTAAGTAAACCATCCATGTTTTATTAAACTTAATTACACAGACTTGTGGAAGTATAATTTGTCTAAGGATGTCCTAACTCTAAAGACACCTCAAGACGCTTCAGCAAGTTGATGTATCAAAATTCTCTAGTTCATACCTTTCAACATTTAAATTGCCTAGGCGGGTGGTGTGTCGTGTATTTGGCACAAGGCTAGATGAGAAGGGTCTAGCTTATGTCCATCCAATTGTTGTGGGTGTGGTGTGGGGGTGGTGTTGTGCATAACAAAGCTAGCTACAGTGGCATCAAGAAGATAGAATATGGTATGGTCAAAGTATACTCCTATTCACATGACATTGGTAATGGGACCAATGGTAATGCACATAATCACTACGAAGAGATGCACTAGCCAACAAGCATTCATTATTAGGGAGCACATCAGATGGGAGATCAAATTGTTAATGTTGCTAGTGCTAACCATGAGGATAGGCAATAGCTTCTACAAAGAAAATGTCACAACATGTTCCTATTACAGTCATGCTCAACCATTCTTTTAAGTCAGCATGCTCAATCAATCATCAGTTATAGGAATTTTCATTTTCCCACTACTAGGAAAAGGGAAGAGTAATAGACATGTTTTTTAATCTATAATAAAAGCTTACGAGTGCGTCTATGTTCATGCTAATATATACATCTAATGACTACAGAAATTACACGGTGTAGCAGATAGAATCTGAGCAAGGAGTAGAGAATGTGCATAAAAAATGAGAAGAATAAAAGCTACTTTAATTTCAAACAAACTAATACAAAGATGGCTCTATCTACCCATGCGCTTTCACTGTGAAACTTAGATGGTGATCCAAATAGATGATATGCGAACAGTTTTAGGGTAGTTGGAAGAACTCTAATCATTTGAAAGATACACTGACGATGGCTTTGGAGGGGTCTTCAGTTTAGTCTAGTTGTCCTATTTGACCATATTATGAACCTTCCCTAGTCGACCAACGTATATTCCAAGAAATATTCTCTTTACTATTGGGCCGGTAACTCCCATATCCCGCAACTCAATGCATTGTGTCTCAAGTTTCTACCAGTACAACTACTCTATCTAGCCCAAAAGGCTAGATCCATAGATGTCACCTTTTTGCCATCTGATCACATAGAACACATGGCTTCTCATGATATCCGTGCTCACATACAAGTCAAGACCCAACCAATATTCGTGACTCACACATGGCTTTTCCTAACAATAGGGGCCTTACAACTTAGAGCACCATGGATAATCAATAGCACCTTTACGGGGGTGAGGCATTGAGCATTACTAATATCCCCCTCAACGTCCACCCATAGGTGAACTACATACCACCCTCAACATCCACCCATAGGTAAACTACATCCTTGGCCCAACATAGAGTCTTTGAAGATGAACTCAAAGCAGATCCTTCATAATACCTTTAGTAAATATATGTACTCTATCTCCTCCAATGGATAGTGGACAAGCTCTTCTATACCATCCTCGATCAAGTCACACACATAGTGATACTAGATCTCAATGTGTTTGGTGCATGCATGAAAAAATGGATTTTTGGCAATGGTGATGCAACTCTGATTGACATATCTTAGTACTATTGGATCTTCATCTTGTACTTTCATATGCCATAGAATTCTCCTTAACCATACTACCTCACATGCAACAAAACAAGCTGCCTTATACTCTACTTTGGTAGAAGACAATTCCATAGTTGGTTGCTTCTTATTGATCTAAGAGAATATTCCTGAACCTAAAGAGAAACAACATCTAGATATTTATTTCTTAAAGTCATTGCCACCTGCCCAATCTAAGTTATAGTTCTCCATAAGAGTACTTCAGGAATAGTACATAATATTATAGTTAAGAGTTCCCTTCAAGTATCTGAGCACTCGTATCCTAGCTTTCCAATGACTTTCTTGAGGTTTTTTTGAGAAACTGCTCAAAACACCAATAGATAATTTAATATCTGGCCTAGTGTTATACAAGTAGATGAGGCTACCAACAAACCTCCTATACCTCCCAATGTCTGTTAGTACTGATGTACCCTCAATGGATAACTTCACATTGACCTCCATAGGTGTAGCTATCTCCTTAAACTCGGTCATGCCAAATGCTTTGAAAATCTCCCATATATACTTCTTTTGAGAGACAAAGAGCTTGCAAGCTCTTGCTAGAGACTTCTAAGCCTCCATCAACCTTTTACTTTAACTTCCAAACCTACTTCAGCATAACTAATACCCCCCTCAACGTCCACCCATAGGTGAACTACATCCTCAGCCCAACGTAGAGTCTTTGAAGATAAACTCAAAGCAGATCCTTCATAATACCTTTAGTAAAGATATATGCTCTATTCTCCTCCAATGGATAGTGGACAAGCTCTACTATCCCATCCTTGATCAAGTCACGCACATAGTGATACTAGATCTCAATGTGTTTGGTGTATTGTCGTGCCACTACGTACACACCGTGTAAAAAAATCTAGAGTGTAGCTTCCTTTTAGATTTAGAGAGTCAATGTCACTTTAGACATTAGTATTAGTGTCCATGGTTCAAAATATTAGATTTTTTTGGACAAGTTTTTTGTCAATTTTTTATATCCTAGATATTATCTCTTGTAAAAATCCATAAAACTATAGATAACTTCTAGATTAGGAGGACATGTAAAAGAAAGCATGTAGCTTTCAGCCAATTTGAGAGGATTTTATGTAAAAAAAGAGATTAGCGAAATTATGCGAGATGCGATCGTTGTTTTCAGGCAGCGAAAAGCACTCCGAAAGTGGAAGACGAAGAATGAGTAATCTGGCAGGATTCTGGTCAGGTGTCCTGGTATTTAACCCCCCTTTCGGAGCCATTGGAAGCATCAGATTGGTGATCTGAGCTGCATAGAGGAAGGTATTATTTTGTACACGTTTTTATCTATTAGAGTTATATTTTCTGATAGGACCTGAAATGGGCCGGCACTGGCTATAGCACTAGCCGGACCTCATGCTTATGACACACAAATACCCTCACGGCCTCGTAGACCAGGAGAGTCAATCTAATGCTAAAGGACAAAGTGCCATAAAGCTTAATCTATGCGTTTATAGTTTATAGTCCAACGTTCCCTTAAACTCCTCAGAGGGAGAACCCTTACACATTGGCAATGCCACAATCACACACATATGGAGGCAACCTCTTGGTAGAAACACCGCGGCCCCACTGCAGCTCTCCTACATCGCAGGGATTGGCCCTTTGATGTGCTGCTAAACATATAACACAAACGAACACAAACTCCTCTCTTTCATATTTCTCGTATTTCTAGGAGATATACCATGTGTCCTCACTTAACAGTCTCTTAGGAAACCGACCCTCTATCCTACGGCAAGGGATAACTTCTCACTCTCAATCGTGGGCCAAATTCCTAAGAAAACAATTGTTATGCAGTCCAGGAGATTTTTCTTTGATACCATGAACCATGCATAGTACATAATGTGAATGCTTTAGTGCCAAACAAAAGAAAATCAACATTGTGCATCGTGCGAAACAATTCTTTTCATGATTTCCATGCTAGCATTTATATGTTGAAACGAGGAGAGACATCAAGCCTTACGCTCATGCTGCCTTTTCCTTTATTTTAAAACAACATCCTATAGGCATGATGCAACACATAAAACAGATTTAAGATTATACTTTGACGCTCAAACTTCTCTCTCACCTACCGTTTAATGTTTTGCATTCGTTGATAGGTGAAAAGGTCATTTTATGTGTATTTCTTTATACAGAAAGCAATAAACATGGATGGAAACATAGAAACGAGGATAAACTGAGGCCAACCTCATTCTTTACCTTCATTATACATTGCACAAACACTTATGTAAATTTCTGGAATTTTCCTTTTACTGTTTCTTAATTTTCTCCCATTTAAAACCCATTTTTCACCATTTTTTGGTATTTTTCTCTATTTTCTTCAATTAAAAAATGACTAGAAATTAAGATTGATCTTGGGCAGTGGCCCTTAGGTTTCTTGACAGCAAAATTTCAGGTTTTGTTGATATTATATCTCATATTTCTCCTTTATTTTGCAAAACCCCCTATTTTACCCCTTAAACGCGTGTTTTACGGGTTTTATGACATTAATTTCAGCCATATCACTTATGATTTTCTGATTTTCAGAGCATAAACTAATCAAACTCATAGTAAACAACATCATAGTGCATAATCAGCCCATGGGAACAATATTTCATCAACCAAATAGCATGAAAACTCATTTTTTCTTCATAAAATTTGAATTACTGCTTAGGCTTTGTATCTCGGGATCTCAGTTTTGCTACGGGACTATGGGTCAGTCTTCATTCAATGTCCAGCATCTTCAAGATCAGCAATCTTCATGTCTTCATTGATCCGGAAGCAATCCGGTCCCAACCGGACAAGCTTTCCTTCACCATTCCTCATTTTCCTCTTGCACACAAGAACAACCCCTGAGGGGAGAGAGAGGAAGGAGAGAGAAATACTAGAATCAGAATTCTCCATCCAGGCCACCATTGGACGAGCAAAGCACGGCGACAAGATCATCAGACAGAGGGTAATCAAGGGCCAATGTCAATTGGGTGGGTTGCATTGAGGGTGGCATCTCCATCCCCATGATTGGGGCGCAATTTTCGGCGCCTGTCTGGCCACGCTCCCTCCATGCTTCTCTCACCACGTTTTTTCATCAAAGTTTCATGTTACATTAAATTTTGGGCTCCCAAAGGTCACCACCCACTTGGCCCAAGTTTTGTCCACCTGTTCGCATCTTGACCGATTTCTTAGCCATTTCCCCGTCCGAGCTCCAAATTGAGTTCTGAAAAATCCTGGGTGTTTGGCTTGACATCCCGCATTGGCTGGAAACTCCTAACAACCCACACGGCAGTCTGAAAAATTATCAAAAATCAACAAGTGTCGCTCGAGCGCCTTTTAAAAGTCGTATTTCACTTGGTGCTTAAAATCGTCCTAGCTGGAGCCGCCGCCTTCGATGTTGAATATTTTTCCCCTAAATTTCGGATTTTTTGGCAAATTTTAGGCACATCTCGGGCTCAAAACTTTGCTCTCATTGGCGATCACGGAATAGGGTGACTCAGCCCGTCGAACCCCACAACAGATCTGCACAAAACAACCAAAGGAAGCATCAAGCTGATACAAAATAGATACATACCAAAACACAGCACAGTGCTCATCCTACCCCCTGACAAGACCAAGGCATGACATCCACAAGGAGTAGGCCTAGCATAATCTGATAGCAGGTCCAAAGCTAGTCACTAACTGACTGCTCCAACACGGCAAACTAAAAAAACCTATCAAAGAGGTCGCCCTAGGTGGTGGTTTGAACTTCCTACCTAACTAAGGACAACAAAACCAGGAGCTCCTACTCGGCGAGGAATTCTATAGCCTGATCAAGAAATATTTTCTTTCAGCACATTTGTTCTTTTAGGGTTTTATTTTTCCATACTCGGGCATGTAAAAAGGAGGGAGCTGAGCGTAGTGACCCAAGGAAAATAGGGCATCGGCCTCAGGACCTATCTCGGTACCCAAGAACCTACCAAGCCCTCGCAAGGTGACACTGAATCCTTTTCTGACGCTCACTTTTATTTTCGCTCCAACTTTCCTTTTTTTTTAATTTTCCAGCAAGACGCCACCCCTAGGAAGACAAGGCATCGGCCCTGGGTCTGACTTGTCCCCAGGAACCTACCCGGCCTTCACAAGGCAATGATCAACTACTTATAAATTTTCATTTCATTTCTTTTCTATTTTTATAGGGGGTTAAAATCCCTTTTTACACACCTTTGTATATATTTATTTTCTTTGAGATATTCAGGGTTTCTTTTCATCAACATTATTTTTCTTCTGGCAGGCTTCTCTAACTGCCTCACAACTAACAACAATTCCTAGAACGGCTTCCTAGCAGGCTAGCAGAACAAGGTCACTAGGACTGCCTTCTAAGATAGGTCATTCAATGCCTGACAATGTCTTTACAGGAGGCAACAACTACTCAGAACTACCTCAGTCATACCTAACCTAAACCCTGGGACTTCATGCCTTGGACGCCGGTCCCCAACAAGAAAAAAAAATCCCTTACAAGTACATAGACACATATAGCAGAAAAACATGGTACTCATAAAGGAGAGATATCACCTGGATAGGGCCACGAGAAGCTTCCACGCAACAAAGGCTCCTTCCAAGCTCTTCTTTGAACCTGTCTAGCACAGAACTAAAACAAGAAACCATTAACCGCACCTGTACTAAACAGACAACTGGCCCTCATAGCCTAATGAAATCTAGACGTAATATCCAAAGCAGCTAGCCTTCCTAGCTTAAAACTAGATAGGTAATTTTAGTCCACGTAGTACTGATGCCCTTGGCATATACATCACACCCTATCAAACTACCCAGGGTGCCAAGGCTAGCATATCATAGGTCGACTAGCCCCATGCTACTCATGCAAATTAGCTAAAAGCTTGATCTTGTTTTTTTTTTTTTGATCTTAGGTTTTCTTGTAGAGCTACAAGTCCAAGCCTTTCCACAAATAACTCATCAATAAGACCGATCCCTTCTTGGGTACTATGAGCTGAATGAACGGCCTTAGTGGACTCGCATGTCCCACATTTATTGTCATCCGAATAAACTGGTCGTTCAAGCAGCTGAGTGGCTCCTTTGGTAGAAATAATCATAGCTTTGTACTCATTCAAACCTCCCCTATTTGGGTTTTCACATAAATCAGTACTACGACCCAAACTAGGTAGAGCTTCAAGCCTAGGCACATCACATGGGTATATCCCAAGGTAGTGTATATTGTCAGATGTATATCCAGTCTCATCCTCTTGGGGGTTCGACAAAATATATCCAGGTGGGATCCTTTGCCTTGCATCCGACACTCCTGCCATACTTTTGGAGATTTTGGGTCTCCAAACCCATCTCACATTTCCCTTAATATTCTTGCATTCCCTCAATTTGCTACACGGGTCTAATGAACTAAATGCAAACTTATCCCTATGGCCAAATGGCCTCACATTCTTATGACCTTTGTGAAGCACAGGTGGACTTTTAACATTTTTCATCCTCTTTACAAAAGATATCTTTACTTGTTTACGTCCATACTGCAAATTTTTTCCATAAGAACCATGCTTTCACTGAAGGGAACAACATCCACCCGGAAGCATGATTCCGACACCAAAGGTCTCTCAAGAGCCTTACGAGCAACAAAATTAGAACCACACACAGAATGCTTATCAACACTCATAAGCCCATTGGTTCTATCCATGCTGCCATTGCAACTACCTCTCGTGGAAGTATTGTAAGCCCTACTGGGACTTACATGGCTTGGAACCTTTTCACTGAGAGACATGTCATTACTACTCATAGGATGGCCGTTTTCTGCTTTGAGATTTTGGCCACCAAGGTTCCCCTCATAGGCTGCCTTGGTATCAACACGTGAACTGTCTTCTTGCAAAAATGGTTGGAAGCTAGGATGCACTTATACTGAGCGGGGAAAACTCCAAAAGTTTTCCCAATATCTCTGAATATGACCCTCATAATCAATGGCATACATTTTTGCTTCCCTTAACGACTTAGGATTCCGCAGTCCCACTTGGATTTGCGTATTAATCTCCAAGCCATTCAGAAAGAGCTCACATAGCACATCATCCGGTAGTGCACTGGCTCTTCTTGGCCAAAGCCTAAGAGTGCTATCAAAGGCTCTAGCATACTCTTTAACAGAAAGATAAGACTCCTGTCTAAACTGCAGAAGCTGGCCTAAGACCTGAATCATAGGGAGCTTCTTTTCATACTCATCTAGAAATCTATCACAAGACTCCTCAAATGATTTGATCGACCCTCTTGGGAGGCTCCAGTACCATTTCCTTGCCTCTCCCTTTAGGGTACTTGGGAATACGAGCATCCGATGTATATCGTCGAACCCACTTGCAATGCAAGTTAGGCCATATTCTCTTAAATGAATCATCGGATCCTCATTTGGCAACCCATAAAACACTGGGAGATCCCTATAAAGAGGAGGACATTTAGTCCTCCCCTTTGGGATCAACACCGGGTCATTAAAATCTTCATACTCATCATGATCTGGGTCCAGCCTCTTAGGATCTTTAACCTCTTCCATCCCCACCCTTTTCGGTGTAGGGAGGTTAATATCCTCATTGACATCCCTTTCTGCCAACTCACTAAGTGGTCTAGGGAGTCCTATAAGTTTCAACATGTCATTTTGATCCCCTCTTAGAGGATCTTCCATACCTTTCCCTTTAAAAGGAAAGTCCATAACAGGTTTATATAAGAGCTTTTGGTCCTTATCTAAAGCAAATTTATCATTACCACTTCTTAAAACTTGGGAACCGTGCCTTTTAAGCAACGGTTTTCCCTTGACAACTAGGGCTTCTAACATCCTTGTGATGCCTACTATGTCGTCATGGTGGCCCATTAAACGAGATGTTTCAATCACAAGCATATTCCATCTTATGTCAGCACTTTCCCATGGCATTATGGCTTTAGCATGGTGACTTGTTGATGCGACAACTACCATAGTTTCCAACATACTTGTTTCATGCCCTCTAGGTTGATGGATGGTTAAACATGATTTCTCTTGGGTAGAGACCACACCAAGGCGAACCTCGGCCCATGCCATTGTATTAGAGGATGGGGTAACCACTAATTGGCTACTCTTTTCATCACATAAATTATCTTCTGCGGAGGACTCATACTCTACATAACTAACTAAGTCCATTAGTAAGTTTTGTATGGGGAAACCCAAGTTTTTCCATCCTTGAACAAACCCCATTTTATGGGTAATTTAGGGTCCCTTGAAACCCTAGATTCAAAAACCGCCACTTATAGGCAACTCCCAGCAGACGCACCACTGATGGGACCTGAAATGGGCCGGCACTGGCTATAGCACTAGCCAGACCTCATGCTCATGACACACAAATACCCTCACGGCCTCGCGGGCCAGGAGTGTCAATCTAATGTTAAAGGACAAACTGCCCTAAAGCTTAATCTATGCGTTTATAGTTTATAGTCCAACGTTCCCTTAAACTCCTCAGAGGGAGAACCCTTACACATTGGCAATGCCACGATCACACACATATGGAGGCAACCTCTCGGTAGAAACACCGCGGCCCCACTGCAGCTCTCCTACATTGCAGGGATTGGCCCTTTGATGCGTTGCTAAGCATATAACACAAACAAACATAAACTCCTCTTTTCATATTTCTCGTATTTCTAGGAGATATACCATGTGTCCTCACTTAACAGTCCCTTAGGAAACCGACCCTCTATCCTACGGCAAGGGATAACTTCTCACTCTCAATCATGGGTCAAACTCCTAAGAAAACAATTGCTATGCAGTCTAGGAGAGTTTCCTTTGATACCATGAACCATGCATAGTGCACAATGTGAATGGTTTAGTGCACAAACAAAAGAAAATCAGCATTGTGCGTCGTGCGAAACAATTATTTTCATGATTTCCATGCTCGCGTTTATATGTTGAAACGAGGAGAGACACCGAGCCTTACGCTCATGCTGCCTTTTTCTTTATTTTAAAACAACGTCCTATAGGCATGATGAAACACATAAAACAGATTTAATATTATACTTTGACGTTCAAAATTCCCTCTTACCCTACCGTTTAATGTTTTGCATTCGTTGATAGGTGAAAAGGTCATTTTATGTGTATTTCTTTATAGAGAAAGCAATAAACATGGACAGAAACATAGAAATGAGGGTAAACTGAGGCCAACCTCGTGTTTTACCTTCACTATACATTGCATCAACACTTATGTAATTTTTTAGAATTTTCATTTTATCGTTTCCTAATTTTCTCCCATTTAAAACTCATTTTTCACCATTTTTGGTATTTTTCCTCTATTTTCTTCAATAAAAAAATAACTAGAAATTAAGATTGATTGTGGACTGTGGCCCTTAGGTTTCTTGGCAACAAAATTTCAGGTTTTGTTGATATTATATCTCATATTTTCCCTTTATTTTGCAAAAACCCCCATTTTACCCCTTAAACGCGTGTTTTACGGGTTTTATGACATTAATTTGAGCCATATCACTTATGATTTTCTGATTTTCAGAGCATAAACTGATCAAACTCATAGTAAACAACATCATAATGCATAATCAGCCCATGGGAACAATATTTCATCAACCAAATAGCATAAAAACTCATTTTTTCTTCATAAAAATTGAATTACTGCTTAGGCTTTGTATCTCGAGATCTCAGTTTTGCTACGGGACTGCGGGTCAGCCCTCATTCAATGTCCAGCATCTTCAAGATCAGCAATCTTCATGTCTTCATTGATCCGGAAGCAATCCGGTGTCGAAGGATTTGCCAAAGCAAAGCAAAGTCATGTCTACAGAAGACCTTGACTAATTTCAGGATAAAAGATCAAACAGGTGAATAATCAAGATGAGAAATTGATCCCAAGACACTGTTTCAAGAAGAAGAAACTTGAACAGCCTCTGAATTGTCAGATCCAGAGATATTCATCAATTGTGGCTAATAAATCAGATTTCTGGCACTCTTTATCAGGAACAAACACAATTTCTGTTGAGGAATATGGATGATCAAAGGAAAGCTTAGAATCTGCCTTGAAATCTCATGTTTTCTCATCATTCATGATATACATGCATAAAAGCAGAAATAGCAATCGGTGAGCTGGAAATTTGGACAGCACGACTTCTTTCTTCAAGTTAGTTTGATGGTATGGTTCAAGGACAAAAGGTACTTAAATCAAGACAAAACTAATGGCTCTTCATGAGGCATTGACATGCTGGAAATGATGGCGGGTTGGTACATTAGTGCGTTGTTCAGAGTGTATAATTGTAGTTGTCCATGGTTGCATTCATAGCACTTTAGGCAGCGTTCGCGTGAACCAGGATGGCTTTAGCAGCTCTCTGTCAATGGTGCTGAGGATACGCACTTAGTAATTTGAACTTGTCGTGTTTTCTTTGACAAGACGGAACACATCTCCATCAATTGAAATCACCTTTGAAGCATTCAAGTAAGCCAGGCAGATACTGCTTACCCTCCACACCAGCACCAATCTCCAAACAGCAGCGCCTAGTAAACATGGCAGGATAAGTAAGCAAGAACTCAGAGACAAAGAGACTAGCTGGCCAAGCATAACATCATCAGGAAATGAATATAGGTATGATTTATAGCATCTTTGTGCTGCATCCTCAGAGCCCCTGTTGTACATATCCGGAGATTAACGCGGACCAAGTCACTACATCTCGAATCAAAAGCTCATCGAACACTTGTTGTGCTCTTTGAAGTTCACCACATTTTGCATACATACTAACAAGAGTGTTCGCTATATGGCGGTTACTTCCGAGCAGGCCGCTCTTCAGAACATCTGCATGTAGCCTAGCACCTTCGAGCAGATCCTTCTGCTTGGCACAGGCCTTAAGTGAGGCCACAATGCTCACTGCTGCCTCATCATAGGCTGGCTTCTCGTGTCCCACACCATCTTCTGTTTCTGCTGGTTTTGCAAGCCCTTTGAGAACAAGCACTTTGTGAATCCTATGTGTGCTGCAGCAGCCATCAATCCACAAGGAATCTTTGGTGACTGTGTGCTTCAATTTTGGAGACTGCGACCTGCTGAGCAGTGCAGAATGCATGCCTCTCTCTCCATGAAGAAGGCCCTACCTCCAATAGCATGGATTTGCCTTGCTGCTCGGCTTGTTCAACCACTACGAGGGATCCCTAAAGCTGTTGTTGCACCCGTTAGAGACATCACTCTCTCGCTCCCTCTATCTCCCCTCTCTCGCAAGACTTCCGCACTCCCTCTGCCTTCCGAGCTTTCCCCCCCCAGCTTTTTCGTCCTTTTTCCCCTCTATTTAGCCCAGAGTATCGTCCTCATACGAATCCAATATCGTCTCGGCCTCCTCGGTGATCATGATCTCCACCTCGGTCTCTGAATATCCTTAGTAATTCTATGCTCACTGACGCTGCAGCCGCCTCAAAAACATCAGCCGACAGTCCTGATCAACGTGCCTCCTTCACCAAAGCTCGAGCCCTCTCAAACTTATTCACCACGACTCCCCAATTTAGCATTTCCTTCATGAAGCTCATAAACCAGTAAAATCTGCGTGTGAGAATCTCCAGGGTTTTGCCAAGCTGACATTGCATCCATATTCCATAGGCGGATCTTCTGCTTTTTCTCTGGGTGTCGATTGTTCTCCTCCCCAGAATTTAGATTTAGTGTAATACTCTCTTTTTCTGTCACATACGCCTCTTTTTTCCCTCCCTCTTTAGCTCTTTTGAAAATCCCTCTTTAGCTTTCTTCATTAGTGTTTTCTTATTCCCTTTTGTTTTCTTTTTATGAACCAGAGAAAGCCCACTTATTTAGCCACACTTTCCTCCCTTACACACACAGAAAAGCAACATCTTTTCCTCTTCACATTCCATGTCCCTTCAACTCTAGGTCTCTTGCTTTGCTTCAAGCTTGGTAAAAAGTACGAACACAAAGCATCTCAGAAAGTTCCCAAAGACTCACAAGAACATCTGCACTCCCATTGCAAAGTACCTCCCAGTCGGATCAATGGCAAATCAATAACAACCTGCTGTGTGAGCATCAAGTGTGTGTAATGTAGAAAGAGATGGATAAACAAGATATTCACCGTTCCATTCTCAGTTGTGAGGAAGAATAGTTCACCTCTTAAGGAACTTACGCTTGTTTCTTCTGTAAAATTGAATCATGAACCAACTGAAAGAAAAATGTTCAAGCAAAGCAAAGTACAACGTCTACGTCAAAGTATGTACAAAGTAACAAATCTCATGCACAACTTTTGGGTGGTTTTCACACCTTGAATGCGCAGCAATACGACATCCACCCCCTCTAATCCTGCGCATCCTCCAGATGGGCCAACTACCCATGATCGTTAGATCCACAAACAAATCAATCTCTTCGTTATGCATTTCCGGTAGATCAACAAGATTATCTGTCATATCATCTGTCTCTTCCATTGGAGTTTCTTGTCGTTGCTCTTCTCTTGAAAATTCTTCCAATGCATAATCCTCATCATCTCTTTTCTTGAAAATCTTAATTCTTTTTCCAGTAATAGGCACTCTAAGCACTGTTCCATCCAATTCTGTCAGCTCATATGTTGCATTATCAAAGACATGTCTGACTATGTATGGCCCAAACCATCTTTTCACCATCTTCCGAAGTGCAGTATGCTAATTTTCAAGACTGCTATCAAACACCAATACCCAATCTCCCTCTTCTATTGCTCTTGGCCGTAAGCGATGCCTACTGTCAAACCTGTCCTTATTCCTTAGTCTAGCAACCTTCAACCTGTCAATAGCTAGCTGAATATCCTCAGGTCTCCTCTCTAACTGTCGAATCCGAAGAGCTAAGAGCTCCTCTCTCGTCAAATCCTCCTGCCAAGGTAAAACTAACCAAGTCAAAGCACAAGTCTCAATCGGCATAACAGGTTTCTGACCATACATCAACTCTGCAGGCATATATCCTGTGGTAACACTATGAGTCGTACGATCAGCCCACAAAGCAAATGGTAGAAGTCTTGGCCATTCTCCAATCCGTCCTCTGCATGCTTTGGCTAATGCTTTCACTATCGGCGGATGCCCTCTTTCACTCTTTCCATTTCCCTCTGGATTGTATGCTGTGGTTAGAGCCAATTTGATTCCTAGCTGAGAGAAAAACTCCCTAGCTTCATCTGCATCCAATTCACCACGATCCGCAATGATCTTACCCACACAACCATACCTGCAGAAAATTTCCTCCAATAAGAACTTACACACTGCACTAGTGGTCTTCGTTCTCAAAGATCTGCCCTCAACATGATTAGTAAGATCCTCTCTAGCCAAAACAATGTATCTCATTTGCCATAGACCCATAGGCATGGTAACCAAATCAACTACCCACTTATAATGAATCCATAGCGGATAGGTCGGATGAAGCTCATCTCTATGACGCACTACTGAATACATCTGGCAGTCTCTGCAAGTCTCAACAAAGTGAGAAACATCTCTATACATGCCTTTCCACCAAAATTTCTCCTTGATTTTCTCATAAGTAGCCCATACTCCTCTATGACCAGCCCAAGGACTCTCATGAAACTCCCTCATCACCTGTAACTGTGTCTCTCTATCGCAGACAACCCGCAAAGGTAATCCGCCTCTTTTCTTCGGATGCTTCCAAAGAAATCTGTCCTTGAGAAAATAACCATAGGCTTTCCTTCTGATCTTCTTGAACTCTTCATCTGTCCATTTATCTCTTTTGCTTAGTGTACTAAGGTACCTGCCAATCTGCAACCAATCTCCAACATAGAGCTCTTCTGTGAAAGCCACAATATCATAGACATGACAAACATGATCAACCATAGTGGCTGAAATTTCTGCATCATCCTCTTTTGCAAGTAATGTCTCCTCATCATCATATTTAGCTCTAGATAACATATCTGCCACTGGATTATCCTTCCCTGCTATGTGTTTAAATTCCGGATTTAATGACTTGATGTATGCAATCCATCTCAACATGGCTATATCCGGAGTAGAGCAACTCGTGATCATACCAATCAATGGCAAACAATCTGTCTCTACCACAACTGAAGCTCCAATAAAGTACTCCTTGTCACATTTGAGAGCCGTGACAATCCCCAATAACTCCCTCTTGATTTGCGGATATCTCCTCTGTCTCTCGTTTAGGACTTTCGCCCCAAACCGAATAGCATACCTATTTCCATCTGCATCATCTTGACCCACAGCCCAACTTATGCCAATTGGACTAGTGTCAACTGTCAATACAATAGGCCTATCACAATTATAATCCGCTTTTCTGAGAGTAGGAGCATTCTGCAATAACTTCTTCAATTTCCGCATGGCTCTAGTGTGGCTCTCATCCCAATAAAATTTCTCCCCCTTTCGAAGCAGCTGATACAAACAATCTGCTATGTGTGCAAAATGAGGTATCCAAATCATATAAAACACACAAGCACCAATGAATCTCCGTACCTCTGAAGTAGTAGAACAATACTCTGCAATCTTGCCTATAGCATTCACCTTATCAGGTGAGGGTTTCCTGCCATAATATCCACACATATGCCCAACAATAACAACCTCATTCACTCCAAAAATAGATTTTTGCCCTGAAAGTGTCAAGTTCACTTCTTCTAACCTGGCCAAAATCTTCTCACATGCTGAAATATGATCAGTCACAAAGTATCTGCATCCCTGCTCATTTAGGCTCTCATTCTTCTCTTCTTCTGCACACCCCTTAATGGGCACATCATCCAAGAAAGGCATAGTAAGCTGAGGTATATAATCACGAAGGACCTTATGCATGGCATTCATCATATGCGCAACAGAATTAGTGGCACCTTGAGGCAAGGTACACATCCTGACAAGCCCAATAGGAGTTCTCATGGTGGTTATGTCCCTGCTTTCCAAAGCCAGCTGAAACTGATCATAACCTGAATACAAATCACCCAAAGAATAGATGGCACGTCCAGCAAATGCCTCTGCAAACTCATCCACAACTGGACCTATACCAACATTCCTGATAGTAACTCTGTTCACTGGCTGCATGTCTTGAATAAATCGAAGAGTACCATTCTTCTTTGGAACTATAAACCACCTGTTTGAGTATGGTGCAGATGAAGGCTCAAGGATTCCCATCCTGATTTTCTCATTCAATAAATCAATCAGCTTTGGCAAATGTGCTTTAGGCACTGGAATAGGTCGGAGATTCCATGGAATATGAGGAATAGTAAAAATGACCATAGGAGCAACAATATCAGGATTCACACATCCAATCTCATGTGGGACAAAAGCAAATCCCCTTCCATGACGCTCAAGCATCTCCTGAAAGCATTGCTTCTCCATGGGTAACAAGAAATCACCATTTCCAATTTTCAATTCAGCAAGTGTCTCTGCTAAAAATTTATGACCAATATGCTCCGGATTCCTCAAAATTTGCTGATCAGCAGCCCTCTCTATTTGCTGATCACTGTCAGGTGGAAGCGGTACAGCAACCGGCTTCACCTTCTTATCCACAGTTTTGTATTTCGTGTCAACCCTGGCTTCATTATACTCTTCTGCATTACATAAACCTTGCTGTAAATCAGCAATTCTGCACTCCAATGGCTGAATATTCTCAGCCCTCTGCTCTATGGACTGCATAGAAACAGCCCCAAACTCTGAATGCTGAAATATTTCAGCAGTAAACTCTGTTGGCTGAAAATTTTCAGCCCTCTGTCTCTCTGAAAGCTGATCATAACCAGCTGGAAACTCTGTTTGCTGAATTTCTTCAGCACTCAACACTCTTTGCTGAGTTACCTCAGCCTCTGACTCAATCTATGACATAAAATCTGCAATTTCATGAAACATGTCCAGGGACTGCACTAATACATTACCATGACAATTCAGCATATCAGTTTTCAGCATATCTTCCATTTCTGTCATCGTATCTGCACAAATCACACTGTCATACATCCCATCTATGTGCTCATCATCCTCCAAGATTCTTGCATTTTTCAAATTTTTCTCCTTCCTGCATATATACTGCCTGGCAGCTCTAGGCAACCTAGAAGTCTTCTGATAACTCATTGAACTGTTTGCTGAAATCCCAACATAACCAGAGGAGAAAACACTGCTGCCAGGAGGCGAGAACTCCAATCTCCTCTCCTCTGTACCACCGTCGTCTCGCGAAACGGCGGTACCTAATGAAAACCCGAATCCCTCACAGTGGGCAAGGGTGCATCTCTGAGAGTATCCCTGTTTCTAACATGGTTCACACATACAGTCATAAACTGAACTACTCTCATACCATCTTTACTGCGAATCCGTGCATAAGCAGATCCATCATCCATGACCTTTGTTTCCATGCGCATCTCTGTAATGAATGGCTGACCAAGAATTATGGGATAAGAGCATGAATCCTGCACAAAGAAATGAAAATCCTCCTCTACATCACCAATAGAAACCCTGACACTAGGGCAAGCAGCATATAAATCACCTGCAGTGTTATTGGCGGCTCTCATACGCCACCCATGCTCTACATCCATAGGCCATCTGTTACTCTCATAAACTCCACGAACTATGAGATTAATCTCTGAACCATGATCAACCAATGCAACATAAGGCACCTGTTTCTCTCCAATCTTTACCATCGTCTCTGTAGTTGCCCTAGCCCAATGGCTCCGCGAAAAGTGACTACGCGGTATCAAAATAGGCTCATCAATTTCAGCATAATGCATAGGCTGAACCCTCTTCTCTACCTGCGGCAAAACAGAAGCATTATCAACCATAACCTCATCATCATCCTCATCCAACTCTCCAATCAAAACTCCCTGTGTATCAGTGATAGCCAATGCATGTCTTTTCCTCTTCAGGACCTCCTGAAACTGATCTTGAAACTCTCTTTTTGAGATGCCCAAAATCTCAGAAATAGTGAAAGTCACCTCACTGCCAAGTATCTTATCATTAAAGATTTTCTTCATGTCTATAGATGTCTCAATATCAGACATCAATCTGAATCCTGGCTGCTTTCTCTCTCTAGGCTCTTGCCTCTTTTCTCTCTTTTGAGCATCCTCCATCTATCGATCTGGCCCTGGTCTTGAAGACGGTCCTGCAGTAGGTGGAGTAACAAACTCACCCCCTCTAGTCTTCTTAGCTACACTTGGATTTTCTTCATCCCTCTTACGCTTCTCCTCAACAAATACATCTGCACCATGAGATTTAGCCAAATAAGCATAAATAGAATACCTGTCAGCAGGCGAGTCCCAACCTGTCTCTGATCTGATGCTAGAGCCTGCGCTAGTCAAAACAATTTGCTGAATTTTCCCCTTGTTTGTAGTCTCCATAGCATAAAGCCATAGTGCGGACTGAGTCTCTGATCCCTTCTCAATCTGTACTCCATATGCAGAAGCATCACCTCTAGCTGTCACATAAGAAGTACCCGCAGCCATGTCCTCCACTAACTTCTTCATTCCACCTTTACCAAAGTTGGTAGCAAGTGGAGCTTCTGTCTCAGTCAACCAAATCTTACCATCTTGCCCCCAATATACCAAATTCTGCCTCCTTGCATCCTGGAAAGAGTCACAATCCCGGCAATGCTGATGCTCTGTACTATCACACCAAATACATCTCCGATCTCTCCTAGGTGCACTAGGAGCACTCCTAGGTGCAGTAGGAGCACTAGAAGAAGTAGTAGGCACAGTTGATGCAAACTGCTCCTTCAACTTACCCACCAACTCCGCTTTGACTGACTCAAGTGTCAAATCTGTAATGCCTTTGATTATGTCATCAATAGAGGTAGGCACCGATGGAGCGGATGGTTTTGGAGCAGAAGGTATAGGCATCGGTCGTGGAACAGGAGGAATAGGTGGAGTAGAAATAGTAGGCACTGGCATAGGCCAAGAAACTGGCTGAGGAGGAGAAGAAATAACAGGGATAGAAGTAGGCATAGGAGCAGATGATGGTGTAGGTGTCATGGAACCATTCTGTAGGCGAGTCTTTCATATCCTCCTCTTGGTCAAAGTCGAGACTGCATCCTGAGCGTCCTGCCAATCAGTTTTAAGACCCATAGGCTTTGTGTGATCTTCAAGAAGCTCACCCAATTCTTCTTGAAGAGCAGGATCTGCAGCTTGCAAGAAAAGCTCAACTTTTTCAACATCCAATGCTCTTTGTTCAATGGCATCAAGCTGACTATACCTCTCTTCGAATTCTCGAATCAACTCCGAAGCAGCGAGACCTTTGTTTGGCATGTAGACCCACTCTCGGAATGACCGCCGAGTAGCCATACCAAAGTCCTCAAGGAAGTATTCTTCTTTTAGAGCCTTCTTAAAATCTTGCCAATGTGTATTTTGAATAAAAAGATCAGTCACTTTTGTCCTCAAAGCAGGTGTGACAAGACGAAGGAAGTACTTACTCATAAGTCCAGCAGGAACTCCAAAAAACCCCATCTTGATCTCATATGTCTTCAAATATGCTGAAACATTACACCCGTCAAATAGCTTCTTCTCACTCTCAACTGCTTCAATAGCCTTAGTCGCGCTGTTTGCATTCTCCTGCTCCGAATAGAGTTGCCTTTGCTGAGACAACTGTTGTTGATGCAATTGTTGTTGCTGCTGCATATACATTTGTGTTTGCTGATTTTGGAGCTGCATATACATGGACATATTCTGCAAAATCTGTTTTAGATCCTCCGTTGAAGTACTTGACGCAGCAGTCATAGATGGAGCTAAAGTAGAGGCAGCTAGAATTGTAGAAGAAGCTGAAATAGAGGCTGAAGTATCTCCCATCCTGAAATTTCTGCGACGCTTTCACGTCGGGTTCACCAAAGATGTCGAAGGATTTGCCAAAGCAAAGCAAAGTCGTGTCTACAGAAGACCTTGACTAATTTCAGGATAAAAGATCAAACAGGTGAATAATCAAGATGAGAAATTGATCCCAAGACACTGTTTCAAGAAGAAGAAACTTGAACAGCCTCTGAATTGTCAGATCCAGAGATATTCATCAATTGTGGCTAATAAATCAGATTTCTGGCACTCTTTATCAGGAACAAACACAATTTTTGTTGAGGAATATGGATGATCAAAGGAAAGCTTAGAATCTGCCTTGAAATCTCATGTTTTCTCATCATTCATGATATACAGGCATAAAAGCAGAAATAGCAATCGGTGAGCTGGAAATTTGGACAGCACGACTTCTTTCTTCAAGTTAGTTTGATGGTATGGTTCAAGGACAAAAGGTACTTAAATCAAGACAAAACTAATGGCTCTTCATGAGGCATTGACATGCTGGAAATGATGGCGGGTTGGTACATTAGTGCGCTGTTCAGAGTGTATAATTGTAGTTGTCCATGGTTGCATTCATAGCACTTCAGGCAGCGTTCGCGTGAACCAGGATGGCTTTAGCAGCTCTCTGTCAATGGTGCTGAGGATACGCACTTAGTAATTTGAACTTGTCGTGTTTTCTTTGACAAGACGGAACACATCTCCATCAATTGAAATCACCTTTGAAGCATTCAAGTAAGCCAGGCAGATACTGCTTACCCTCCACACTAGCACCAATCTCCAAACAGCAGCGCCTAGTAAACATGGCAGGATAAGTAAGCAAGAACTCAGAGAGAAAGAGACCAGCTGGCGAAGCATAACATCATCAGGAAATGAATATAGGTATGATTTATAGCATCTTTGTGCTGCATCCTCAGAGCCCCTGTTGTACATATCCGGAGATTAACGCGGACCAAGTCACTACATCTCGAATCAAAAGCTCATCAAACACTTGTTGTGCTCTTTGAAATTCACCACATTTTGCATACATACTGACAAGAGTGTTCGCTATATGGCGGTTACTTCCGAGCAGGCCGCTCTTCAGAACATCTGCATGTAGCCTAGCACCTTCGAGCAGATCCTTCTGCTTGGCACAGGCCTTAAGTGAGGCCACAATGCTCACTGCTGCCTCGTCATAGGCTGGCTTCTCGTGTCCCACACCATCTTCTGTTTCTGCTGGTTTTGCAAGCCCTTTGAGAACAAGCACTTTGCGAATCCTATGTGTGCTGCAGCAGCCATCAATCCACAAGGAATCTTTGGTGACTGTGTGCTTCAATTTTGGAGACTGTGACCTACTGAGCAGTGCAGAATGCATGCCTCTCTCTCCATGAAGAAGGCCCTACCTCCAATAGCATGGATTTGCCTTGCTGCTCGGCTTGTTCAACCACTACGAGGGATCCCTAAAGCTGTTGTTGCACCCGTTAGAGACATCGCTCTCTCGCTCCCTCTATCTCCCCTCTCTCGCAAGACTTCCGCACTCCCTCTGCCTTCTGAGCTTTTCCCCCCCAGCTTTTTCATCCTTTTTCCCCTCTATTTAGCCCAGAGTATCGTCCTCATACGAATCCAATATCGTCTCGGCCTCCTCGGTGATCATGATCTCCACCTCGGTCTCTGAATATCCTTAGTAATTGTATGCTCACTGACGCTGCAGCCGCCTCAAAAACATCAGCCGACAGTCCTGATCAACGTGCCTCCTTCACCAAAGCTCGAGCCCTCTCAAACTTATTCACCACGACTCCCCAATTTAGCATTTCCTTCATGAAGCTCATAAACCAGTAAAATCTGCGTGTGAGAATCTCCAGGGTTTTGCCAAGCTGACATTGCATCCATATTCCATAGGCGGATCTTCTGCTTTTTCTCTGGGTGTCGACTGTTCTCCTCCCCAAAATTTAGATTTAGCGTAATACTCTCTTTTTCTGTCACATACGCCTCTTTTTTCCCTCCCTCTTTAGCTCTTTTGAAAATCCCTCTTTAGCTTTCTTCATTAGTGTTTTCTTTTCCCCTTTTGTTTTCTTTTTATGAACCAGAGAAAGCCCACTTATTTAGCCACACTTTCCTCCCTTACACACACAGAAAAGCAACATCTTTTCCTCTTCACATTGCATGTCCCTTCAACTCTAGGTCTCTTGCTTTGCTTCAAGCTTGGTAAAAAGTACGAACACAAAGCATCTCAGAAAGTTCCCAAAGACTCACAAGAACATCTGCACTCCCATTGCAAAGTACCTCCCAGTCGGATCAATGGCAAATCAATAACAACCTGCTGTGTGAGCATCAAGTGTGTGTAATGTAGAAAGAGATGGATAAACAAGATATCCACCGTTCCATTCTCAGTTGTGAGGAAGAATAGTTCGCCTCTTAAGGAACTTACGCTTGTTTCTTCTGTAAAATTGAATCATGAACCAACTGAAAGAAAAATGTTCAAGCAAAGCAAAGTACAACGTCTACGTCAAAGTATGTACAAAGTAACAAATCTCATGCACAACTTTTGGGTGGTTTTCACACCTTGAATGCGCAGCAATACGACACCGGTCCCAACCGGATAAGCTTTCCTTCACCATTCCTCATTTTCCTCTTGCACACAAGAACAGCCCCTGAGGGGAGAGAGAGGGAGGAGAGAGAAATACTAGAATCAGAATTCTCCATCCAGGCCACCATTGGACAAGCAAAGCACAGCGATAAGATCAACAGACAGAGGGTAATCAAGGGCCAATGTCAATTGGGTGGGTTGCATTGAGGCTGGCATCTCCATCCCCATGATTGGGATGCAATTTTCGGCGCCTGTCTGGCCACGCTCCCTCCATGCTTCTCTCACCACGTTTTTTCATCAAAGTTTCATGTTACATTAAATTTTGGGCTCCCAAAGGTCACCACCCACTTGGCCCAAGTTTTGTCTACCTCTTCGCATCTTGACCGGTTTCTTGGCCATTTTCCCGTCCGGGCTCCAAATCGAGTTCTGAAAAATCCTGGGCATCCGGCTTGACATCCTGCATGGTTGGCAACTCTTGACAACCCACACGGCAGTTTGAAAAATTATCAAAAATCAAAAAGTGTCACTCGAGCGCCTTTTAAAAGTCGTATTTTACTTGGTGCTTAAAATCGTCCTAGCTGGAGCCGCCGCCTTCGATGTTGAATATTTTTCCCCTAAATTTTGGATTTTTTGGCAAATTTTAGGCACATCTCTGGCTCAAAACTCTGCTCTCATTTTCTCATAATGCTGAAAGAAACTGACAGGCTTCATCTCTATTAGTATTCTTCTACATTTTCTAATTCTTTTTGGGATTATTCTTCTACATCTTCAATCTCTTCAAACCCCTTCTCTTCCATCTACTCCTCTCCTTGAATCTACCTACACCCTGACGTCTCTTATATTCAAGAACTTCGCTTGAAACCTTCAACCCTTCTCTTATCTCTACCATCTCCGAAGTCTAAGCTCTTGAACCCCCATACATTCTTCTCTTGCCAAACCCCTGTGGTGACCTTCAACCCTACGCGTTGTGACATTGGTGAATCCAACATGAAGATCGGTGTAAGAGAACTCCAAGATGGGGGATTCTTCAGGAGATACTCTGCAACAATTGGTGCATATACTGCAGGAGCAGACTCAGCAACAACAAATTCAAATGTTATAACAATAACAACAAAGGCAAGACGAAGAGAAGGTTGATTCACAGCTATCAAGGCTCTAGAGGAAGTTGGATGTGAATTAAAACAATTTAATGGTCAAAATGTCTCTGTTTTTATTTGCTTATATGTTGAAAAAATGCTCTTCTTTGGTGTACCACAACATGCATGGAGCCATTATTTTGCCAGACTAGCCAAGCATGGTCTTCAAGAAAGAATCAATGGTCTTTTTCAACAAGATGCGGATCGGGCTACATTCAAAAAAGCCCTACACGAAGAATTCTTCTTAGAAGACTCTAGCCTAATGATGAAGAAAAGTTTCACTGAATGGGTTGAAAAACCCAACAAAAGTTTAGCTGCAACAACTCTATACCATGAGTTTGAAAGTAAATTCGGACAACTTGATGCTGAAGACCAACAAAGTATGGAAGGTTAGAAGATTGAATTATTCCTTAAGGCTGCAAATCCCATTCTGCAAGAGAAGCTTGCTAATCGCCTAGAAGATGCTACCTCCAAATCAAGAGTCAAGACTGCATGGATAGATGCTACTGATGCAGTTAACATGATTGTTCAAAGAGAGCGGATGCGACTAAGATTGGGCTCTACTTCAACTTCAATAACTCCATTGATGGAGCTTGTTCCACCTTCAAAATTCCCTATTCCTTTGACTAATCAACCAACTCTTTCTTCTTCTGTTCCTTCTAAAAATGATGTAATGGATGAACTCATTAAAAGCATGCGTGACCTTCATCTGAATCTTATAGAAATTCTTGATGATGGTTCTTCCTATGCTCGAATTCGAAGCAAGGATAATGAACAAGCTGTCCAATTTCTTAATGTGTGTGTTAACCATCATTGAAATAGAGATTGACTGCGTGATTATCCTGTGCCGCCTAATGCCCGAGAATTCAAGGGTTTTCGAGCTGCACTACTATAAAGGGAGGCTATGGTAGTGCATCATGTAAAAAGATTGAACCTTATTTTGCTACAGAAATTGTGTCTCTAGCAAATTTGTATGTATGTATAGCCAATAATATGGGCTGTTATAAGTCTCTTCTGGCCATGACTAAGGTTGAAATAAAATATTTATGTTATATAAAAAGGGAGTTGAAAACTTATGACATGATGGCTGAAAATGAAGATATTTCGGGCAATTTTTTTGGACTGATTACTACTGAAACATTGGCTGAAATATATGCAGCTGCTCATGCAAAAAATCAGGCTGAAAATTAGTCCATAGAAGTATGCACATTGGATTTCTATCAAACAATTCAAGAATTTGTTGAACAGGAAGACAATGGTTTACTCAACAAGGCTGAAGCACAAGTGGAGACAAAATACAAGATAGTGGATAAGAAAGTCAAACCTGTGGCAGTCCCACTGCCTCCTGAAGTGAAGGGCTCGCTGATAGGGCAGCAAATCAGCCAAGTCTTCGTGATCCTTCCAACATTGGTCACAAGTTCACATATGAAAGTATAAAAGAGCTCAAAATAGGTGAAAATTCTTTCCTTTCGTCGGCTGAAAAACACTCTTTTATGAAAATGCTAATGAAACATGGAAAAGCTTTTGCATTTCAACCAAGTGAAATAGGCTGTGTGGATCCAAATATTGTGGCTTCTATGGTCATTTTTACGGTCTTACATGTGCCGTGGAACCTCAAGCCCATTCCCCTTCCAAGGGCGCATCTGCCCAAATTATTGGAACTTCTAAATGAGAAGATTAGATTGAAGATTTTAGAACCTTCTTCAGCACCTTACTCAAACCAATGGTTTAGTGTGCATAAGAAAAATGGATCTTTACGATTCATTCAAGATCTACAGCTTGTCAATCGTGTCACAATCCGAAATGTTGGTTCAGGTCCAATTGTTGATGAGTTTGCTGAAGCTTTTGCAGGTAGAGAAATTTCAGCTTTCATTAGAAAGCTGAGACATTACCACAATGAAGACACCTCTTGGATTGGTCTACATGTGCACTCTACCACAAGGTGCAACAAACTCCGTAGCCCATATGATGAATGCTATGCACAAAGTCTTAAGGGACTTTATTCCACAACTTACTCTTCCATTTCTTGATGATATACCTATCAAGGGATGTAAAGTCAATGAAAAGAATGAGGAGCTTGATAAAGATGGTTGCAGGACATTTGTAGTTAACCATATTCATGATTGTGATAGGATTTTGACAAGGCTAGAAGAGGTACATCTTACCCTTTTTGGAGCTAAGTCAATTTTTGGAGTAGAAGAAGTCCTAGTGGTCGGTCATCTATGTGGCACCTATGGACGCAAATCTTCTCCAATCAAGATAGATGCCATCAACAGAATGCAAGGAAAATGCACAAATATTTTAGAAGTGAGAAGATTTCTTGGCGCATGTGTATTCTATCTTATATGGATACCACATTATGCTCATGTAGCCAAAAATCTTTATCAATTATTAAGAAAAGGCCAAAGATTCTCTTGGAATAAAGAGCATACTCTCACTATGCATAAATTAAAGAAGCTATTAATTTCAGCCCCCACTCTCAAAAGGGCTGACTATTCAAATGGTCAACCCATCATCCTTACTGTGGATACAAGTCCCATTGGGATAGGATGGGCTATTGGCCAAGAGGATCTTGATGGTAATAGGTATGCAATTCATTTTGGAGCAAAAGTTCTCAATGAACGTCAAAGAAGGTATGCACAAGTAAAAAGGGAATTGTGGGGAGTTGTAATAGCATTAAAGTGTGATCGTGAATACTTTATAGGTGCTTCCGTACTGGTAGAAACTGATTGTCTTTCACTCTTGGACATGATTGCCAACTGCTCTACACCCGACATTGCTATGCTAAGATGGATTGCATATATCAAGTCTCTCAATCCCGAATTAAAGCATATTGCAAGAAAAGCGAATCCAGTTGCTGACATGCTATCATGTGTAAGATATGACAATGAAAAAGAGCTGATGGAAGAAGATGAAGCTGAAGAATCTATACTTGCTGATTTTCATTCCATGGTTGCTGAAAATACCTTCTCAGTTACTGCATATACTAGTCCAAAGCTGAAAACAATAGGATGGTCAACTAGAAGCCAGCATGCTCATTGCATTGCTCAAGTTCTAGTTCATTTCCTTGAAAAAGATTATGAAGAAGATTGGCTAAAGATCGGCCAATATTTGAGCACAATGAAGAAGAAGGAGACTTGGACTGATGAGGAGTTCAAGCATATCAAGAGGAAAGCTTATGGCTTTTTTCTTAAAGAATGGCATCTATGGAAGCACGCAAAGAAGAAGAAAGGAGTGGCTTTTCAAGTTTTAGGTAACAAAAGATTGCAACAACAGGTAATGAAGGAATTTCATGAAAGCCTGTGGGCTGGCCATAGAGGCATATGGGGAACCTTTAGTAAAGTCAAAGAAAAATATTGGTGGCAAAACATGTATCGGGACATAGCACATTTTGTTGAAACTTGTTATGTGTGTCAAATGTATTCTATGGTCAAGCATCGAGATGGGTTACAACCAACTTATCCTTTGTCTATACATTATAGATGGGTTATTGATCTTGTAACCATGCCTATAGGAATATGGAATATGTGGTATTTAGTGCTTGCAAGAGAGGATCTAACCAATGAAGTTGAAGGCAAACCCTTAACCACTAAATCCACTCAAGCTGTTTGTCATTTTTTGCTTGAAGAAGTGTTTTGTAGATATGGTTGTGTGGGTAAAGTAACTGCAGATAGAGGAGAGTTGGATGCTGATGAGGCACACAACTTCTTTGAACACCATATTGGAGAATATGGGAATTCCCATAAGTTTGGGACATATGGTCAAATATTTGGATTTATCATAACTTAAATTTCATAACTCCAAATCGAGCACTCTATAGCTCAATAGATTCCATTTTTCAAGCACTTTCCAATGATAGGTCACATCATATGGTTTTGAGAAACTTATGGGCATGTTATCTAGTTGCCACCTTTTTAGTATTCAAAAAATAGGAATTGGCTCACTAATATTATATTTTTTCTCAATTGGGTATTAAGTTGGCTTTAACATCATCCTACAACCCTGAAGGCAATGGAAAGAGTGAGAGAGGTCATCAACCTATTCTCAAAGCTCTAGCAAAGTCTTGTAGAGGAAAGATCAAAGAATGGCGTAAAATGCTACCTTTTGCATTATGGATTGACTGCACTACTCACAGCTCAGTGACTGGCTATATGCTAGCTGAACTTATGCATAGACAACAACTAATTATGCCAATTGAAGAATCTATTCTCACATGGAGTCTTCTACCTTGGGAGGAAGGCATCAATAGAGAAGAGTTGCTGACTTTGCACATATGGTAGCTAGAAAGAAGGCTTGAAGATGTTTAAGCAGCTATTGAGAAGCTAAAGACAACAAGACTAAAGAACAAAAGAAGATTTGATAAGTGACATCGACTTCGGCCAAGAGCAATTCAAGAAAATGACTGGGTGCCTGTCTATGACAGTAGCCTAGACAATCAATATAGTGCTTCTAGGAAGATGGTAAAGTGTTGGTTTGGCCCATATGTGGTAAAAGTCGTTCATGACAATGCCACATATTCATTAGCTGAATTGGATGGAACAAGCATGAAGATAACCATAGCTGGAAAAATAATCAAGCTCTTCAAAATGAAGAGAAAGTTCAACATATGAGCTAGAAGACTTGAATATAATTCAAGTGCATGAAGACATAGAGGAAGAAGAAGAGGCAGAAGATGAAGACATTGACATGGCAGAAGATATTTCTTCTGACACTGCAAATCCGTACAACTTTGGCACATGCTAGAGGATGTGCAGGCTAGGAGGGGGTGGATGTCGTGCCGCTACACGCACATCGTGTAAAAAAATCTAGAGTGTGGCTTACTTTTAGATTTAGAGAGCCAATGCCACTTTAGGCATTAGCATTAGTGTCCATGGTTCAAAATATTAGATTTTTTTGGACAAGTTTTTAGTCAAATTTTTATATTCTAGATATTATCTCTTGTAAAAATCTATAACTATAGATAACTTCTAGATTAGGAGGACATGTAAAAGAAAACATGTAGCTTTCAGCCAATTTGAGAGGATTTTATGTAAAAAAAGAGATTACCGAAATCGCACGACGCGCAATCGCTGTTTTCAGGTAGTGAACAGCACTCTAAAAGTGGGAGATGAAGAAGGAGTGATCTGGCAAGATTCTGGTCAGGTGTCCTGGTACTTAACCCCCCTTTTGGAGCCATTGGAAGCATCAAATTGGCGATCTGAGTAGCATATAGGAAGGTATTATTTTGTACACATTTTTGTCTATTAGAGTTATATTTTCTCATAATGCTGAAAGAAACTGATAGGCTTTATCCTTGTTAGTATTCTTCTATATTTTCTAATTCTTTTTTGGAGTATTCTTCTACATCTTCAATCTCTTTGATCCCCTTCTCTTCCGTCTACTCCTCTCCTTGAATCTACCTACACCCTGCTGTCTCTTATCTTCAAGAACTTGGCTTGAAACCTTCAACTCTTCTCTTATCTCTACCATCTCCAAAGTCTAAGCTCTTGAATCCCCATACATTCTTCTCTTGCCAAACCCTTGTGGTGACCTTCAACTTTATGCGCTGCAATAGCGTGCATGAAAAAATGGATTTTTGGCAATGGTGATGCAACTCTGATTGACATATCTTAGCACTATTGGATCTTTATCTTGTACTTTCGTATGCCATAGAATTCTCCTTAACCGTACTACTTCACATGCAACAAAACAAGCTACCTTATACTCTACTTTAATAGAAGACAATGCCATAGTTGGTTGCTTCTTATTGATCTAATAGAATATTCCTGAGCCTAAAGAGAAACAACATCTAGATATTAATTTCCTAAAATCTTTGCCACCTGCCTAATCTAAGTTGTAGTTCTCCACAAGAGTACTTCACGAATAGTACATAATATTATAGTTAAGAGTTCCCTTCAAGTATCTGAGCACTTGTATCCTAGCTTTCCAATGACTTTCTCGAGGGTTTTTTTGAGAAACTGCTCAAAACACCAATATAAAATTTAATATCTGGCCTAGTGTTATACAAGTAGATGAGGCTACCAACAAACCTCATGTATTTCCAAATGTCTGCTAGTATTGATGTACCCTCAATAGATAACTTCACATTGACCTCCATAGGTGTAGCTATCTCCTTACACTCAGTCATGCCAAATTCTTTGAAGATCTCCCATACATACTTCTTTTGAGAGACAAAGAGTTTGCAGGCTCTTGCTAGAGACTTCAATCCCCAAACAATAGTGTAACAAGCCCAAGTTTTTCATTTCAAACTCAGAGCTCAAAGCCTTTCAAGTTTAATAGATCATATCTTCATAATCACATGTAATAAGAAGGTTGACCACACATAGGACAATAAGTATACAAGTTATCATCTAAGGCACATCTTTTGAAATTCAAGCCTAAAAAGAATTTATCTATCCGCTAGTACCATGCTCTATGGGGCTTATTTCAGCCCATACAATGCATTCTTTAGCTTACAAACTTTGTTCTCATAATGAGAAGCCTCAAATCCTAGTGGTTGAGCCATGTACTCGACCTCCCTAAGTTCACCATTCAAGAACGTTGAGCAAATAATGGTCATTCTAGCAATTAGAGCAAATGATTCTTGAAAATAAAATCCTTCAATTTGTGAAAATCCCTGTGCAAATAATCTAGGTTTGTACTTTTCTAAGCTTCCATCAATCTTGTACTTTAAATTCCAAACCTACTTGGTGCCAGTAATCTTTCTCTTTTTTGGCCAATCCACTAGCTCCCAAGTATCATTCTTCATTGTATTGTCATACTTAGCTTGCATCTCCATGCTAGATTGGCAAGTGCTTCTTCCAAGTATGAAGACTCCTTTACTTCTCTCATAATCTCAATCAAAGGCCATATTGACTGTGTGAGTAGAAGCTTTATTTGCTCCTCTATTCTCAAAAACCTCCTTGGTCCATTTTCCTTTTCCTCAACAGTGGTAGATAGGATTATTATGATCATAGAGCTACTTCACCCATCGTGGCAATGACTTTTTGAGTGGTGTGATTGCAAGTTGGTGAACTTTTTCCTCATCATCCAAAGATGATCATCCAAAGATGATGCTTCCTTAAGGGTAGGGACAACTTTTGGGATAGGTTTATAGTGGAATACTTATTCAAGTGGAAGGCCTTGCATTCTCCTTCTCCATTGTATGTGGCTACTCCTTGAAAACCGCATCACAGTTTGCTATGATATTATTTGCCTCTTGGTCATACAATTTGTAAGCCTTTTGCTCATCATTATAACTTTTTATGGGCAGCTTCGAATGAGACGTGTGAAATGTCAAAACAAAGCTTGTGAAGTGTTGTTTAGGCCATATACATTACATTTTATTGTCATCAATGCAGGGTAAAAATTATTCTAAAATAGTGTGTTGTTTGCAAGTAGTTTATAGTCCAAATGGGTCAACCATTAGCTAATATTTAGTCAAAATTAAATCCATGAAGTAGAGGGGATGCATCAAGGAAATGATGATCAAGGTAGGGATTTTCAAAACCATTCATTCCCCTAGGATTAAATGGCTAACTTGCATGGTAGGCATCGAGGACATAGAGATCATCCATACATGTGTGGGTCTCTAAACCACCATCAAGGTCAAAAATATAGTTGGGATCCAATTCATCCACTGTGTCATAGAAATGATCCATGGTATCATCCTTAACCATTGATTGCAGTGCAAGATCCTCAAAGACCAGTATATATGATCACTACGAACCTACTGTCCATAGATGCATTGGAATGTAGGCTGTGATCTTGAACATGTATCATCTTGAACATGCATTGTATCATGTGTTTCCATAGACCCATAAGTATATGCATTAGTTTGGGCTCTTTGATCAACAATCTAAGCATGCTTGTTTTCCTTGAATTGAAGTTCTTCTTCCATTGGACCCTCATCAAGATCTTCTTCATTCTCTTCATAGGCAGCCCTCTTCACATTTGCACATTTGACCCTTATCAGATGATGCTCTAATGAAATGCTCACATCCTATAAAGATGGCTAAATTCAATCCTCATCACTGCACCAAGTAGCATTTAATGCAATCATTTTTCTTTTCAATCCAACATTCTTTAACAAAAGGGATTCTGCCATCTCCACACAAGTACGGAGATCCTCATCATGAGTATAAAGGCAAAGTAGTATGAAGGCAACATGTTCCTTGATCTTAGTGGAGCCTGTCTCAAGTAGCCTGACCAATGAAGTTATGCCTTCCATAATTTCCCATGACAATTTCCCATCCAAGCTACTATGCTAGCAATAAAGGTGAGGGAGCTACCATGACCCACTTACTAGAACCAACCGTTGCAGTAATAAGAATGAAGAGCAGTGCCACATTCTTAATACTACTGAGATAACCATTTTACTAGTGATACGAGCAAGTGAACTACATCTTGGCCTTGCAAAGATTGCAAAAGAGTTACATTACTACTAAAAAATTACCTCAATGACTTCATTAGGTCTGCTTGAACATCTAAATTGACCATGGTTAAGATTGTCATAAAGACATATGAGGATCTCCACAATGATTTGCTATACTAAGTGAGAAATATCAAGGATTAAGTGTCATGTAAGTATTTGTTCTCTTTGAATTGCATCTAGCACTTCTGTTCCCATGATGGTGTCATCAGTCACTATAGGTGCACATGCCAACATGCTAATCAAGTCAGCCATTTGAGCATCTGGCTGCTAAACTAAATTTTTGTTGTGATACTATGACTACACCAGACATTCGACCAAAAATTTGCTAAAGTACCCATGGTATTTGCTTGTAACGCATCATCAATTTTTCCCTGCATAGGTTCCTTTGAAGATGCTACTATGTCACTTGCCAAAAGTGGTATGGCACCAATATTAGACAAAGACCATCTTACTTCTTTTGAAGTCATTGAGAGTGCTCTTAATGCACAAGTTGCCTAAGCTCTAGCAGATATGTCATTACTAGGGTAGATGAGTTCAAGTAAGGAATCGACATGGCTCTAAATTTCTTGGACTTGAGTACTTGGATGTTGCCCAATGCTTGAATATGGATAAAAAGATGCATTATAAGCAGTGTGGTGCTAAAAAACCACAAAAGCTCCTCCCATCATGTGGTGATAGGCATGATTTTGAAGCAAAAGAACCACACGAATGGTAGCTATTAGCAATGCATCTACTACTGTTGTATTAGCCAATCTTGTGTTTCATCAACAATTTTGCATGTGGAAACTCTTTCAATTCTAAACAAAGCCATGATCAAAACAATGCTTGTCTAGAGACATATGATTTAGCTAGAACCACAACAATAGTGTATAAATGGTGGCTATATGAACTCTGTGATGTGTCTATATGAACTTTGATGAACATCCAAAAAAGATGCTCTTAAGAGGAAATTCACAGAAACAAAGTATGTATCCTAAAAAGCTCTAATGGATAGTCAGATATCATAATTTGTGGAAAAATCACGTCTCAAATGAGCCATGAAATAGTTATTTTAGTTTGAACAAGTGTATGGGTGCTCCAAATGCCACAATACAACTTGTCATGGTGGCTACCTAATAACCTACATCAACTACTACACTACTAGCAAAAGTGACTACTACACTAGTAGCTCAAGTTCTACATTTGCACTAATGATGATTGCAAGAGCTCAAAGTATCCCTCAATGGTTGTGTAATCTCAACAAATTATGATTGTTGCCTTTACTATTGGTTGACTTGTGTGGCTTTGCCCCCATGCAAGCACTTGCTAGTTGGCACCTGCTCTAGTCTCAAAGCCTTCAACCTTTTAAGCAAATCCTTTTCAAGATACATCCCATAATTCCCCAAAGGTGGCTCTCTGTTAACTATTGATATGAGCTAAAATCAACTAAATGGAAGCATACCTATGAGCATTGGAGGCCTTGATGAGCTTTCATTTTTACTGCTAAGCAAGAAGTATAAGACATTGATATGTTTTCTGAGTCTTTCACATCCCTTGTTTCTCTCAATTTCTTTCATGTGTACTAAGCATCTGATCAATGCTAAAGCCTTGGAGAGACCAATTGCCAGATGCACCTCTGACAAGCCTCAGAATGTCCTCTGCTGTCTTCAAAATATCCAAACTTAAAACATGCAAAACATACTAGGATATATGTTGTATCATGATTTTAATTTTATTGATTGATAGAGTTGCTATAATTGTGATAGAGCTCCATGTCCTTGTGTCCTTTATCAGCAAATCATTTAACCACATGAATACATCCTCGGCCTACAACATGGCCCCAAGGAGGCAAAAACATTTGAGCATTCCCATCATTCACAAGGCATTCCATGGTACTATTTTTGCAATAATGCGATGTAAAGCTCAATGCTAAATCCATGTCTATTTGAATTCCATTTCTTCGTGCTATCATGGTACATGTGTAGAGGGGAGCACAAGCTCAACCACCAAGACCCACGAAATGCTTATTGTTCAAGTATTTCCAGTGAACACTAATGGCTACCTCTCACATCGCCGACGTGCCATAACTCTCTAGTAGTGAGCTTACCTTGATGCCTGATTGAGTTGCTTCCTCTCTCAAGCACTCCGATAGCTCCAAGATTCTTGATGCAAGCTCAAGCATCCTCAAACCTCCACCTCTAAGCTCCATCCTCCATAGCCATGTGCGAGATGAAAAAAGAGAAGAGAAGAAGAAGAGAGGAGACGGAGATGGAGGAGGGCTTCATCTCCGAGATCCCTCACCCTCACACGCTCACTCCCTCACTCACTTACACTCCCTCCCTCAAGCACTCACAAGCAAGCAAGAGAAGAGAAGAGAAGAAGAGAAGAAGAAGAGTTCACTTTTCCACACACCAAAGAATGAGCTCTCATTCATCTTTTGAACTTTATATACAAAGTCCTAAATCCCCTTTGGGCGGTCATCACCTTTTTACATGGCCGGCCATAGCCTAGGCCATTTTTTCCCTTGTTCTCCTATCTTCTTAGATTCCTTTCTACTACCCATCTACCTTTACAACTTGCACGACCAGTGCTCTTAAAATAAATCAAGGTGTGCCTTGCACTTATGCGACATGTCACCATGCAGGCACAACAAAGCCAGGGGCAGACGCAATAGCCCCAATCAAAAAGTGAATGAAGAAGCTCATTTGGAACATCTCAAGAGAAGACAAACACAAGGGGCCAGGCGATGGATCCATCTAACACCATATTCAATTTTAAAGGTCAAGTTCTACAATATGTCTATGGAAGAATGTAGAGGCAAGTCCTCAAATGCGAGTGAGATTACTAAGGGGAAAAAACTTGAACATGTGAGTATAGCACTTATGAATGGAGCATTGGATCCCAACATCGATGTAAACCATCCTTTATACTTTTGTGTACAATCAAAGAATGAAATATGGTGACTTGTAGCATTTGAAGTACCAAAGGAGGACTTTTTAAACCTCACTAATATACCCTATGTTATTCAACAACAAAATAATGGAGCAATTTTACACATCAAGGGGTTTGAGGAATATCAAGTTGAATGGCATCTTGCAGGTGATTTAAAAACATTGAAGTGTATGATTGGTTTATCAAATGCAGTGAATGAAATTTTTGTGTGCATATACTGCATGTAAACTAGGAAGAAAGGAAAAGATGGAAAGAAAGAATGGCTTGCCAAGGCAAGACAACAAGGTGCTCCAATGCCTAATCAAAAAGTCATGAGAAATGGAATGCTAGTCCCAATGGATCCAAACTGGCACTCTATTTTGGAAATACCACTAATAAGGGTTCACTTTTGCACATTGCATTGTTTGGTTAGAATAATTGAGAAGCTAGTATATGAATATATATGCTTTGCATACAAGATGCAGCATGTGTCAGAAGCTGATGCTATATGCTAGAAGGTAAAAAAAAGTTCTCTCTCAAGTTGAATTGCACAAGGGCCAAGTAGAAATAAAAAAGGACAAGAAAAAATCAGGCAAGAGTGGAAATATCCCTTGTAAACCATGCTTTGGAAGACCCAAGGCTAGGAATTTTATATCTCCACCTCGAGACAAGGAAGGAAATATACTTGTAAAACAACCAAAGAAGTATGGAGCATGGAAAAAGTTGCACCTTGTTGTTCCGGATTGAAGCAATGGGGGATAAACATGGATTGTGAAGCCACAAGTATGGATACACCTAGATAGATTAGCAACTCTCTTACAAAAGTTGAGGTTTAGGGATGGTGATGCCAATACATTTAAAGAGACAGTTGCTAAAGGACTACAAACAACATCACACACTACATGGTAAATATTGTCACCAATACAAAAAAAATCATCATTTCGAATTACTTTGTATTTCTAATATCTCTTCTTCTGCAACATATACTTGAAGCACATGGTCCATACTTTGCAGATCGAGGAAGTTTGGTAGTATGGTCAACTCAAGGCATGGAACGATCTCACTCGCAAGCTCGCTATGCTTTTCAAAAGGTAACTAATCATGGAGGTGGCATCAATGATTCCAATTCTATGAGGCAATTATTACAATGGTTGTATAGGAGATTAGAGACCATTGTATAGGAGATTAGAGATATGATATGAGGAAAAAGAAAAGAATTCAAAAACCTCTCAAGTAGAATTTATAAGTAGGGAAATATACAAAGTGAGAAAAGAACAATATGAAAATATTAGAGATAGACAACGCCACATAGAATGGTTGGCAACCCAAGAGAGAGATTACAAGAAATGGAGACCTAGATAAATATCCTATTTTTTATGCATTTAGAATCCACAAGAGAGCACAAGTATGAGAGCGGAATTTTGATGCCGAGAAGTGCTTAAAAATAGATAAAAATTACGAATATCAAGGGAAAAATATTCAACGTCGAAGGTGGCGGCTCGATCTAGGACAATTTTAAGCATCAAAGTGCTCTAAGGACGCCCATACAACACTTGCGGATTTTTTTTCCGTGTGCCTGTGCAAGTGACAGAAGTTTCCGGTCAAATCGTGGTCTCAAGATGGTCGCGAGGATTTTTTCGGGCTCGAATCGGACGCTGAACACGGGAGATATGGAAAAACCCGGGAGGGTGCCCAAAAAAGGGCCAAAAATGAAAGGGTGGCCACTTGAGGAATGAAGGGGTGCCCTTCAAAGGGGGCACCCCCCAATCTAAAAAAAAGGGAGGGCGGCATGTACTCGCGCTGATCAGCGCTATCGTAGAGTTCACACAAGGGCTGCAGAACACGGGGTTCAAGGTACAGCAATGGAAGAGACTAACAAGAAGAAAATTGAATTGTTGATGCCAAAATACATTAAATTTCTTGTCAAGTGAGTTACATGAAAATCAGAATGATAATGGTCAGAATGAGCATAGTAATCTGCTTTATCAAAACCTTGTTCAGGATCATTTGACTACACCATGTGCTCTGCAGATACCACACAACCATACACTTGATAGGTCCCTCCTTTTTGTCTCAGAAAAGACTGATTTATTTTCTCTTTAGCTATGGTGCATGTGAGCTTCTATCATAATTATGGCAAGACCTTTAAGAATCCCCTGGAGAGTGCAGTATGCTCTTAATCGCATCCAGAAATGACACCATTCCAGTGATGTTTTTTAGGATTTTCAGAATGAACCAGGACCAGTAGCCAGCACTCTGCCAAGTAGACAAAGCCAGTTGTCCCTGACATAAAAAACTATCTATCCAACATGGTCCAACCATGAAAAACACTGCTCTTGATTGAACCAATTAGCTGGCTGTTCTGCGAAGCTACTGTGGAGCTTAAAGCACCGTCAAAAGCATCAAACTGCATTGCAATGCAGATACTTCAAGCACGTCTAAGAGAGAAATCATATTACATCACAGAGCGATGGCAGCCACATTGAAAAGCTGCCTTATGCCAACGTGCTTTCTTGCTGTGCTACCATGTCAGAAGCAAACAAAATCAAACAGAGCCAGGCTTTGAAAGACTAGGCGTTGTGGTTCGTCAAGCAAGCCTCACGATATTCCAGCCTGATGGATCTAAGATCAGATCATGTGAATGCCGAGCCTGTGCAGAGAGATGGCGCAGATGCAACAACGGAGCCATGGACGAAAAACTGTGTCGACCTTCTCTTCATCTTCATTTCTTTAACACGGAGAGCTTGCTCAGCCAAATTTTTGCATGAAAGTCTCTGTTAAGACATTGTTTGCATCACCAATCAGCTTCTGGAATTGAAGAAGAAGTTGCTGAGTAGAGTTCTGGGCTGTTCGAAACAGAATTATGCCGAATCCCTTAGGTAGATAAAGCTTTACAGCAGTGCGAGTGCTGGCGTATCTTTTATCACAAAAATTTCAACTCCAGTCTCCTCGCTGTCGATTTAACACAAGCACCAGGATGATCACAAGATCGTGATGTTGAAGAAGACTTTAACACAATCAACGATGCCTTTCTCGGTCTTCGTCTTTGTAGTTGCAGCTGCATTGTCACCTTCAGCCTTGTTTTCCTTCTCTTCCGCCCACTTCGAGCTTCAATTGAACTTTGTTATCCTCCTCTTCTCCTCTCTGTCGCTGTTAGGACGTCGCAGCAGACAGTCCCATGCAAGTCCTCAGGAAGAAAATTCCAGCTGTTCTTACGTCTTCAACATCTCCTCCCATAACATATTCGACTGCCATCTCCATCTGAGGAACAACTATGGTTCTCTATTTCACATAAACATATTCCACAATTTTCAGAATTCAGCAATGTGGAACATTGAGAGCCTTTCAAAACTCCTGCTATCTCTTCTACTTTCCTTTTAACCTTGAATAGGTCAATGGAAACCCGTCTCTGTGCCTGACAGCTGACAAAATCTGTCCTTCCACACAAGCTCTACAAAATTTATGACCACGGCCAACGAGACTATACTGGTCCTCCCAGGCATCGATTCCCCTCCTCCTGTTCTTTTTTCCACAGGTGCTTTTTTTCCCCCCAAAATAATCAAAAGCTACTCTTTTCTTTTTTTAACACTCGTGTCTATTTTCCCTCCCAAATCCTTGTTTCCTCCTTCTTCCACGACTTCCTCTCTTTTTCTAGCAGCATCCCCTCAATTAGATTCCCTTTTCTCTTCTTTTAACTGAGCGGAAAAGAAAAACTCCTCTTTGACAAGAATAACTCTCATTTCTTTACACCCATAGAAGATCTATGCGCCCACTTTAATTTTGACCTTAAGGACTAATGTAAAGTATCTTTGGAGTCATGAATTGCCGCCCCGTTAACAGTCAGCTTTACGATGATCTGCGCACAAACTTCGACTTCAGCCTTGAGGATTGGGTGGCAAAATGCTCCCTCGGTGCTTCACTAGTGCTGTCAATAGCCCCATTGAAGGATTCCTTTACTCGCTTAAGCAGCTTTTGAGAGACTTTCTTCAACTCTATTTCATTAGATGATCGGCTTCCACAAAGCTTTCTTTGTTTCCACAATTCCCTGCACTTTTTTGAGAGATCATCATTGAAATTATCAGCTTGCTAATGTCCTTTGGCATCAGTTTTTCATATTTTTCTAACATGCACACATCATGCATCCAAACAAAATCATACACATGCACTAAGAGAATATATACATTGGATGCGGATTATCGTAATGCATCACACACACAATGAATCACACACAGAAAATAACACAAATGCACAACAAAAAAAAAGGAGGTGTATACGACTCGGATGCGCAGCAGCACGACATCCACCCCCTCTAAACCTGCGCATCCTCCGGATGTGCCAACTATCCAGGATCATTCAAGTCCACAAACAGGTCCAGTCCATCATCTGTTTCTAGTAGACATGTTTCTCCATCAGCTTCATCATCTATGTTCTCTGTTTCTTCTGCTTGTCTTTCTTCTACCTGCTCTTCTTCTGTCAACGCTTCAAGTGCATATTCCTCATCTTCTCTTCTCTTGAAAATCTTGACTCGTTTTCCAGCAATGGGTACCCTCAATACTGTTCCATCTAATTCAGCCAACTCATAGGTACCATTGTCAAAAACCTGTTTCACCTCATACGGTCCAAACCATCTTTGAACCATTTTTCTCATGCTACTATGCTGATTCTCTAGACTACTGTCGTAGACTAGAACCCAATCTCCTTCTTTTATGGCTCTAGGCCTCAAGCGATGCCTTAAATCAAACCTGTCCTTGTTTCTGAGACGGGCTGCCTTCAAACGATCAACTGCTAGCTGCACATCTTCTGTCCTTCTCTCTAGTTGACGAATCCGAAGAGCTAGAAGCTCTTCCCTTAATAAATTCTCATGCCACGGAAGAACACTCCAAGTGAGAGCAGAAATTTCTGTTGGCATGATAGGTTTTTGCCCATACATCAACTCTGCAGGCATGTATCCAGTAGTCACACTATGTGTAGAGTGATCAGCCCACAACGCAAAAGGTAGTAATCTCGGCCAATCCCCAATCCGACCTCTATAAGCTTTTGCCAATGCTTTAACTATCGGCGGATGTCCTCTTTCACTCTTGCCATTTCCCTCTGGATTATAGGCAGTAGTAAGAGCCAATTTAATCCCAAGCCGTGAGAAAAATTCTCTAGCTTCATTTGCATCTAGCTCTCCACGATCAGCTGTAATCTTGCCTATACATCCATACCTGCAAAATATTTCTTCCAACAAGAATTTACATACTGTAGTGGTGGTCTTTGTCTGCAAAGATCTGCCTTCAACATAGTTTGTAAGATCCTCCCTAGCCAAGACAAGATATCTCATCTGCCAAAGTCCCACTGGCAAAGTAACCAAGTCTACCACCCACTTATAATGCATACATAGTGGATAAGTCGGATGCAACTCATCACGATGTCGCACTAAAGAGTAAAGCTGGCAGTCCCTGCAAGTCTCCACAAAATTAGAAACATCTTTATACATCCCTTTCCACCAGTATCTTTCTTTGATTTTCTCATAGGTAGCCCACACACCTCTATGTCTAGCCCATGAGCTCTCATGAAACTCTCGCATAATCTGTATCTGCATCGCTATATCACAAACTACTCTCAAGGGCAAGCCTCCTCTCTTCTTGGGATGCTTCCAAAGAAAACCATCTTTCAAGAAATACCCATAAGCCTTCCTTCTGATTTTCTTGAATTCATCATCTGTCCAATCAGCTCTTCGAATCAATGAACTTAGATACTGTCCAATTTGCAGCTACTCGTCAACATAAAGTTCTTCAATAAAGGCTTCAACAGTAGATACATGACAATCATGAACAAGGACAGAAGCAGCAAACTTTGTCTCATCATCTTCTGCAAGCATTGACTCCTCATCCTCATATCTCGCTCTAGATAACATGTAAGCAACTGGATTATCTTTCCCTGCTATGTGTCGAAATTCTGGATTCAATGATTTGATATAGGCAATCCACCGAAGCATCGCTATATCTGGAGTCGAGCAATTAGTAATCATTCCAAGCAAAGGCAAACAATATGTTTCCACAACAACTGAAGCTCCAATAAAATACCCTTTGTCACACTTCAGTGCAGTGACTACTCCCCACAACTCTCTTTTGATCTGCTGAGAGCGGAATTTAGGAGACGGCAAGTGCTTAAAAATAGCTAAAAATTATGAATATCAAGGGAAAAATATTCACTGTCAAAGGCGGCGGCTCGATCTAAGACGATTTTAAGCGCCAAAGTGCTTTAAAGGTGCCCAAGCGACACTTGGTGATTTTTCATAATTTTTCAGACAGTCGTGTGGGTTGACACGAGCTACTGGCCAATGCGGGATGCTAAGCCGGACGCCCAGGATTTTTCAGAGCTCGATTCCGAGTCCGGACGGGGGAAAGGCCACAAACCGATCAAGATTTGAAAAGGTGGACATGAGTTTGGCCAAGTGGGCATGACCCTTGGGAGCCCAAATTAAATGTCACATGAAACTTTGGGGGAGAGAGATGAAAAAATCGTGATGAAGATGGAGAAGTCGTGATCAGAGATGGCGCCGAAATTTGCGCCCCATGTTGATCATGGCTCCTCCCTGCCTGCAAACAACCCCCCTGTTTGACAATGGCCCCTCATTCCCCTCCGTATCCTGACTCTATCGCCGCCCTTCGCCCGTCCAATGATGGCCTGGTTTGGAATTTCTGATTCTAGTCTTTCTCTCTCCTCCCTCTCTCTCTTCTAAAGGCAAGATCATGTGGGGAGAAGAAGGAAGAAGAAAGAATGATGGAGACTTGTCCGGCATGGACCGGATTGCTACACGGGCTGAGAATGGTGATTTGTGATGTTGCTGGACACGAAGGGTTGCTGTTTTCCAAATCTACAGCCATGGACACAAAACCCGAAACACGCGTTTAAGCGGTAAACCAAAAAATTACAAAGAAAATTTAGTGTTTTATGCTTTTGATTGATGGAATGCCGTTCATATGGACTAAGATTTGATTATGTTGCTGATTCTTCTGAGTTCTTACTGTTTATAACCAGAAATTATGAAAAACATGCATTTCATGGCTCGAAATAATGTCAAGAAACCCGAAAATGCATGAAAAATGGGGAAAAACAAGGGTTTTGGGCATATAAATGGGGAAAACCGTCGATACACATCAACTAATCTTTCAATTTTGTTGCAAATGAACTAAGGGCCATAGCCCATAAACTGGTTTCAATTTTCAGCAATTTAAAAAAATACAAGAAAATGGGAAAATGGGAAAAAATGATAAAAACACCATGGAAAATAGGGGAAAAATACATTTGGGGCTACGGAAAATACAGAAAAATAGGATTTATGTTTGTTGATGTATAGCAAGGCTGGGGCATGAAGTTATGCTTCAGTTCAGCCTTGTTTATATGTTTTAGTGCGTGTTTCCTTCCTTTCTCCACATAAAATGACAAGGAAACCCTAAAAGAAATGAATATAATGATGCCCTATCAACGGGGAAGGGTAGAGTTGTGGAAAAAATGGTTAAATGACGCTGAGCATGAGGAATAATTTGCTGATTTTATATGCATTGCATCTAGGACGGAATAATAATGATAAAAATTAAAACCTAGTAGCACGAAGATCACTTCGGTGCTAGGTGTTGCAACGAAGCACAAAGCGGTTAGAAAGAAAAGCATGAAAGAGATGTTTTGCACTTGCACGCTGCTGGTTTTCAAAATGTTTGAGCACTAGGCATCCACCTCTTTGCATGATCATTTAGAGGAAATTAAAAGTATCAGAGTCAGCTCCTGGATATGCATAGCAATTGTCTTCAGTAGGCCCTTGACCCACCGTTGAGAGTGTGAGGTTCCTATGCTGTAGGATAGACGAGGGTTATAGGGGACAGTAAGTGAGGAAATGGTACATTCCTGGATACGTTTATTTGGTACCTTGAGCGACATTTGTGCGAAATGTCTAAATGTCGAGCGACGCATCGAGGGGCCAATCCCCAAGGTGTAGGAGAGTCGCAGAGGGTTGACGGCATTCAGCCGTAGGAGGAACCCCATATGTGTATGTGATTCGAGCCTTTTGGCTATGTGAAAGGGACTCCCTCTGAGGAGCAATATTGGGTTAGGATCAGTTGGACTACAACGTATTACAAACGCAATGTTTAGGAAGGCAGAGATTTTGATAGACGCTCCTGGCCGCGAGGCCGAGGGGGTTGTCTTGCGCATAGTGACGAGGTCCGGCTAGTGCATGAGCCAGTGCCGGCCCGTTTTTAGGTCCATCAGTGGTGCGTCTGCCGGGAGCTGCTTAAAAGTGGCGGTTCTCGAATCCTGGTTGTTTAAGGACCAACTAGCAGTTTATGCCAGAGGATACTGAGCTTGACCCGTTATTTATTGATAAGCATCGTCTAGCAGAAATCCAAAAGCAGGAAAGAGACGAGAGAGCTAGGCGACGTGCTGAAATTTTTAGGAGATATTCCCCTAAGTGTAGCGGTGCTGAACCCTTACGAGGGAGTGGATCTAGTGGTCTTAGGACCCCAAGCAGTAAGTTAGGAGAAGGTGGAAGCTCTAGTGCTCCCCTTCCTTCTATAAGCCAGTCCACGTCAAGTACGGGAGGTGTAACCCCACCGTCCCCTATTCCTAGTACAAATCCAATCCGCGTCATGGCGCAGCCTATTGCAATTCCAGCAGGAACGACGGATTTGCCGGCTCTAGGTTACCCACTACCCATTTTTAATGGGCTAGTTGAGGAAGATGCGGAACTCCACATTAGGGAGTTTCAAAAGCTGATGTTTAACTGTCGCATCCAAGAAGAAGGACATTTAATGATGTTCTTCAACATGACTCTCAAAGGAAGAGCTGCTATATGGTATCATGGTTTAGAAGCCGGAACCATATTGAACATTGATGCATTTTATGGAGCTTTTCGAAGGGAGTTTGCCCCTGAAAGGGGTGGGCAATATTGGTTGCGTGTACTCAACGTGACCCGCCAAGATCCACACGAGGATATTCGTGCTTATGCGAAGAAGATAAAAGAGGTCTTCCGTAAGTTGGACACCTCTATTCCTATCCCCGCAGCTGCCCAATTGCAATATTTCCTACATGGTTTGGACTTTAATATCCAATTGCAGTTGAGTAGTGTCCCCTTGGGGGATATAGATACCGCCATTACACGAGCACAAGAGGTGGAATCCCGACTACAAGCAGCCTATGCTTCTAGAGGCAATTCGAACATGGGTTTAGTATTGGGAAACAATATGGCAATAGCCAATGGCAGTAGTGGCCAAGGGATAGCGATGGCTAACCCTAATGGGAGAGGGAACATGATACAGAATGTCCCTTTATTACCAGCCCCCCCTTGCATGTCGATGCCTACGGGCAGCCAAATGGCTCCAAGTGGTGGAGGCCAGGCGGTCAATTCCAATACCATGCCTGTGACTCAACAGCCTGTGCCTAATCGAATTGTTAGGCCGATTGAAAGACACGGTAATGACCAAGGCTATGAGTCGAGTTCTTCCAATGTTCTTGGCGAGGTTAAGGACATGATGAAGCATTATACCGACATGATTACGGAGCAGTATCGACAAATAGCCGTTGATGTCAACTTCCTTTAAAAACAACAAAATTTGATAGGAAGTAGATACCCAGAAGAGGGTGCGCCGTCGAGGTTTAGTTGCAAATGGTGTGGCGGGCAGCACTATCCAAGAAATTGCCCAAATGTTAAGTGCGATATTTGTGGAAAATCCGGCCATCTAGCGGCTACTTGCTGGAGTAAGATCAGTTCTCTCCAGCGGGGTAGTCGGCAACCAGGGCCTGTTAATCATCGTGCTCAAGGAAATGACTCCCAGCCAGAAAATGGGCCTAAACAAATACTTCAACGACCAAAGACTACAGTGGAGGAGCTACCAAGTGGTAGTGGGGTTAGTTTGATTGAGGCTGTACGCGTTAATGATGCTGAAACCTCTAATCTACGAGCTGTCCTTACAAGAGGTAAAAAGGGTAGAGAAGCCGACATGGATAAGCCTGTCGACGGAAACCCTAAACAGGGCGACAAAGGAACGCAAGTTTTGGATCCTGCCCTAGAAGGGGGACCTTTGAAGCCCGTAGAGAGTAAAGCCGATAAGGAAGCACCAAAGAAGAAGGTGAAAGTTAAGAAAGAGGCAATAAAGCCAGCTCAGCGACCTAAAGAGCGGATGATTTGGCGTGAAAAGCGAGCTCTTTCGAACTATCATGAATTCGATTTGGCGGGCTCTCTTTGCGAAGTCAAGCCGGATGTGAACCTTTTGCAGCTTATTAAGCTTTCCCCAGGAGTACGTAAGGAATTTAGAAAGATCCTACGTACCGGGTATATTGTAGAACCTTTGGGTATTGCGCGAGTTGGTGATGACTGGTTCGAGCATGCTGAGAAGCATTGCCCAAGGGTTGCAGCCTATGTCGATGGGATATTAGTAGATTATGCCATTGTCGACACAGGATCATCTGTTAACATTATGAGTTCTGAACTGATGGAAAGGTTGGGCCTTGCGATCCAAAAAGATACCTCCACAATTCTCAGAATGGCAGATGACAGTTTGAGACAGCCGGAAGGCTGCATTACTAAGGTCCATGTCACTGTTGCAAATGTAGAATGCCTGTTGGACTTTAGGGTGATTCGTTTTGCAGGGCGGCCAAGTTACCAAGTATTACTTGGACGACCTTGGATCTTGCAAGCGGATTGCCAAGTGGATATACCTGCCGGTCGATTAATATTTGGCAGAGGTGCCCAGCGTGTGGTGGTTGATGCTTATCCTGAGTCCCCGCAGAGTGAGAGAGCTCCTCTATCTTCTACAGAATTGGAGACATTAGAAGATTTATCTGCTAGTGAGACATCATCGAGTGATGAGTCCAAAGAGGGATCCACCACGGAGGACATCTATCAGATCACTTTGAACGAGCCGATAGAGGCCCAAGATCGTATAAGAGATGCAGATGTTATCGAGCTAGACCTTGGTACGTTTGATGATTCGCGGCCAATCAAATTAGGCTCTATGCTCAGCACAGCAGAAAGGGAGGACTATGTGGCCTTGATCCAGGAATTCCGTGATATCTTTGCCTGGAGTTATGATGAGTTGAGAGGCATCCCTCCCAGTCTTGCTGTTCATACAATTCCGTTAAAAGAGGGCAGTCGTCCTGTACGGCAGAAAGTAAGGCGTATGCCTTTCGAATTGAGGGACGGGCTGTTTGAGGAGTTAGAGAAGCTTCGAAAAGCGGGTTTGATTTTTCCTGTGCAACACACGGAATGGTGTTCGCCAGTTGTGATTAGAAAGAAGAAGAATAATCAGATCCGTTTATGTGTAGACTTTAGGGAGCTGAATAAGCAGACAGTTAAGGACTACTACCCATTACCATTTATTGACCAGATTTTGGATCAATTAGCGGGTAGGGAGATATATTCGTTTATGGATTGCTTTGCAGGATACAACCAAATGGCAATTGCAGAAGAGGACAAGTTGAAAACAACTTTCATCACTGTATTTGGTACTTTTGCGTACCATGTGATGGCCTTTGGCTTATGCAATGCGCCTGGTTCGTGGCAACGAACAGCCGATAAGACATTCGGTGACATATCCCCTGAAGAGTTGAGGGTGTTTATTGATGACTTAGGGGCCGCCACCGTGAGAGAAAGGCAGTTGATCATTTTGAGAAAATGCTTTGAGCGCTGTAGACAATTTTGCATCTCCCTAAACCCACGGAAGTGTGCTTTTGGAGTACCTTATGGGCTATTGCTAGGCCATGTGGTCAGTTCGGTAGGAATTGCGACAGACCCCGAGAAGGTGAAAGTTATAGTTGCCATGGGTCCACCACGCACTCCGAAAGAAGTTCATAGCTTTCTGTCTTCGGTTGGTTACTACCGTAGATTCATTAATGCCTTAGCAGAAAGAACGTTGCCACTTACAAATTTATTGTCCTTTAGCTGTTCGTTTGTATGGGGTGACCCTTGTAAGGTAGCATTCGAGGATGTGAAACAAGAGCTAGCAAGAGCGCCCGTTTTAAAAGCACCTAAAAGAGGTGAGGTGTTCTATATATTTTCAGCAGCCACCATGTATAGTATCAGCTGCTGTTTAGCCCAAATTTGGGAAGAGAAGTGGTACCACCCGATTGCTTTTGCTAGTCGGAAGCTGGGGGTATCCGAAATCAATTACACCTACATGGAGAAGCTGTGTCTAGCGATGGTCTTTGGGACCAAGAAATTCAGGCATTATATTCTCTATGAGAAAGTCGTGCTTTATACGAAGGCGGAGGGACTTCGATTGTTGCTGAATAAGCTACAGCCGCCTGATCGTCTGGCGAAGTGGTTGATCACTTTGCAGGAATTTGATTATGAAATCAAGAGTAAGCCACCAAGGTTGCAAGGCATCGTGGAATGTCTAGTGGACTTTGGGGAGCCGAAAGAATCTGTGGCTGAAGGTAGTGACATGGAGATTATATTTAAAATAGATACAGCATCTATTCCCTCCTGGTATGCTGCCATAACGCATTATTTATCAACGGGAGAGGCGGGATCCGAACTATCTAAGGCTGAGAAAAGGAAAATTAAGCAGCAAGCGTTAAAGTTTGCTTTGATCGCAGGTACATTATATCGGCAAGGGGTTGATGATATCTATCGCCGATGTGTGATGCCTGACGAGGTGCCATTCATTTTGGAGGAGTGCCATGATTCTGCTTGCGGTGGCCATTTTGCTGGACGGCTTACAGCACAAAAGGCTTTAAGAGCAGGGTATTGGTGGCCTGCAATCTTCCAGGATGCGTTTGCGTATGTTAAGCGATGCGATATTTGCCAACGACATGATAGTCGAGAGAATAGGAAACGACCACTCACCCCTATTATGGCGATACTTCCATTTGAGAAGTGGGGAATAGACTTTGTGGGTCCTATTACTCCGTCATCGACTACGCAAAAGAGGTACATCATTGTAGCAACTGACTACTTCACAAAGTGGTCAGAAGCACGTGCAACAAGGAAAGATGATGCAAAAGAAACTGCTAGTTTCCTTTTAGAGCAGATAATATGCCGGTTTGGTCCACCGAAAGAATTAGTGTCGGACCGCGGAACTCATTTCCTGAATAAGGTGATCAGAGGTTTGACAGAGTTGTGGAACATCAAGCATAACAAGACAACCCCATATAATCCGCAAGCCAATGGGCAAGTTGAGAGCACCAACAAGCAGCTTGTGGGCATCCTGTCCAAAATTGTGTCGGAAAAGAAACGGGATTGGGATAAAAAGTTATACGTGGCAGTGTGGGCTTATAATACGACTTTCAAACGAGCCACTGGGCATACCCCGTTCAAGTTAGTATATGGGGAGGAGTGTGTCTTGCCTCTAGAAATTGAGCTGCCGACTATTCGGTTTGCCATCAATCATTCTTTGAGTGATGAAGACGCTCTTTTTGAGCGCTTGACGACACTGGCACATTTAGATGAGCTTAAGCTGCAGAGCTTATTGCACCAAGAAGTGGCGAAGCGCCGAATGAAGAAGATACACGACCTCAAAGCCAAGAAATACACCTTCAAGAAAGGACAGCTTGTTCTGTATTATGACGCACGACGTGAATTATTCCCAGGCAAGCTAGAACCCAAATGGGATGGGCCCTATAAGATCGTTAGAATAGGAAAGAATAAATCTACAGTGTTGTTAGCTGACCTTGAGGGGATAGAATTTAAAAATAAGGTTAATCTTAATAAGATTAAACCTTATTACTTCTGATTGCACTAATGCTATGACTGCCTTGCAGGGCTCGGCAAGATTGATCAAACATCTGCAAGGAAATCGTGATAGAGGTTGATGGGTCGTCTGATCCCTTATTTAGAACACCCATATTTGGAACAGAGGTATCATCAGGGAAAGCTCATTTGGTGGAGCAAAGGATACAAGGTGATTGAGCAAGAAGGCGGGACATTTATTTGGGCAATCAAGGTCTTCTGCCATCACTGCCTACAAATTTTGACGAGCATCCCTGTTGAATTCAATGATGATGGAGGGGTGGAGCCTACAGTCCACCCGTTGAATATGCTGAATTTCGATTACCATAATTACGAGTAGAGTCCAGGATGGCCGGATATGTAAACCCTTTATGGACGTACACCTTGTACTTTGATGGGGCGTCCAGGGGTGCATGCAAAAAAGGAAGTGTAGGAGTTGTCATCCGAGACCCCCGACGACGCATTGTCATGAAGTTAGCTGCTTATCTCGGGGCGAATTTTACTAATAATATGGCCGAATACAAAGCCCTGATAATGGGTTTGAATATTGCAAAGAAGGGTGGTATCCGCCAGTTGTTGGTGAAAGGGGACTCTCAGTTGGTTTTAAATCAACTCAATGGGACGTACATGGTGCGGAACCCGATCCTTTGTATGTACCATCATACTGCCATAGCCCTGCTAGACGAATTCGATAGAGTGTCTTTTCAGCTGATTCCACGGAATTGGAATCAGTTTGCCGATTCATTGGCTAATCTTGCGTATGAAGAGGACCTCTTCTTTAATTGTGGCCCTTGTCCCGATATATCTATTGATGGTGAGACAGGACCTGGTCGTTTGTGGGGTATGCTTTCTGAACATGCCCTCTTTGGCAGACGATGGTTGATTTGGGTGATGCAGAGGGTAAGCGAGACTCATCTACCTTTATTATCTCAGACCCACAGACTGATTCGACGACATGTGATGCGCACACCTCTTGCGATGTACGCAGGAGGGATAGGTCATAATTTAATGCACCTAGTTTAGGGCTACAAGCCTTGTTCCCCTGGGAATAGTATGCTTTGATGTCTATCATGGTTGATTCCAGGAGGATGTTCTGCATAGTATTGTTTGATTTCATTAGGCCAAGAGGGCCGATACAGTTTAGTAGCAAAGTCATGTCTGATTTCATTAGGCCAAGAGGGCCATTTCCCTGTCTAGTGCGGGTGCGTTTAATTGGGTTTTTGTTTTAGTGTTGTGCTGGACAGGTTTTGCGGGTTGTGGAATTTTGTGGAGCCTGGAGGAGCCTTTGCTGCGATGGGAGCTTCTTTTTGGGCCAATCCAGGTGATATTTCTCCTTTACGAGTACCTTTCTTTCCTGTTATATGTGTATTTGTACTTGTTGAGGGGATACTTTTTGTTGGGGACCGGCGACCAAGGCATGAAGTCCCAGGTTTAGGCTACGTATGTTTGAGGGAGGTCGGCGTAGTCATTGCCTCCTGTAAAGACATTGTTAGACATTGAAAGATCTGTTTTAGAAGGAAGCCTAGTGGCTCTGTTCTGCTAGCCTGCTAGGCAGCCGTTCTAGGAGTTCTTGTTAGTAGTGAGGCAGTTAGAGAAGCCTGCTAGAAGATAATAATAATGATGCCAAGAAATCCTAAATATCCTAAAAGATGAATATAAATACGAAGGTGTGTAAAAAGGGGTTCTAACCCCTATCAATGAAAAGAAATGAAATTAAAAAAAAAAAAATATAAGCAGTTGCTCATTGCCTTGCGAAGGCCTGGTAGGTTCCTGGGGACGAGTCAGACCCGGGGCCGATACCTTGTCTTCCTAGGGGTGGCTTCTTGCTGGAAAAATAATATCAAAACCAGGAAGGTTGGAGCGAAAATAAAAGTGAGCGTTAGAAAAGGATTAAGTGTCGCCTTGCGAGGGCCTGGTAGGTTCTTGGGTGCCGAGACAGGTCCTGAGACCGATGCCCTGTTCTCCTTGGGTCACTACGCTCAGCTCCCTCCTTTTTACATGCCCAAGTATGTTCATCCAATCAAAACCCTCAAAGAAGAGATATACTGAAAGAAAATATCCTTTGTTCAGGCTATAGGAGTCCTCGCCTTGTAGGAGCTCCTAGTTGCGTTGTCTTTAGTTGGTCAGTAGTTCAGACTACCACTTAGGGCAACCTCTTTGGCAGTTCTTTTTAGTTTGGCTGTGTTGGAGCAGCTGGTTAGTGACTCACTTCGGATCTTCTATTAGATGATGCTAGGCCTACTCCTTGTGGATGTTATGCCTTGGTTCTGTCCAGGGGTAGGGGGAGCATTGTGCTGAGTTGTATGATGATAATTGCTTTGTATCAATTTGATGCTTCTTTGGTTGTTTATGTGCAGATATGTTCGTGGATTCGACGGGCTGAGTCGCCCTATCCCGTGGTCGCCAATGAGAGCGGAATTTAGGAGACGGCAAGTGCTTAAAAATAGCTAAAAATTATGAATATCAAGGGAAAAATATTCACTGTCAAAGGCGGCGGCTCGATCTAAGACGATTTTAAGCGCCAAAGTGCTTTAAAGGTGCCCAAGCGACACTTGGTGATTTTTCATAATTTTTCAGACAGTCGTGCGGGTTGACACGAGCTACTGGCCAATGCGGGATGCTAAGCCGGACGCCCAGGATTTTTCAGAGCTCGATTCCGAGTCCGGACGGGGGAAAGGCCACAAACCGGTCAAGATTTGAAAAGGTGGACATGAGTTTGGCCAAGTGGGCATGACCCTTGGGAGCCCAAATTAAATGTCACATGAAACTTTGGGGGAGAGAGATGAAAAAATCGTGATGAAGATGGAGAAGTCGTGATCAGAGATGGCGCCGAAATTTGCGCCCCATGTTGATCATGGCTCCTCCCTGCCTGCAAACAACCCCCCTGTTTGACAATGGCCCCTCATTCCCCTCCGTATCCTGACTCTATCGCCGCCCTTCGCCCGTCCAATGATGGCCTGGTTTGGAATTTCTGATTCTAGTCTTTCTCTCTCCTCCCTCTCTCTCTTCTAAAGGCAAGATCATGTGGGGAGAAGAAGGAAGAAGAAAGAATGATGGAGACTTGTCCGGCATGGACCGGATTGCTACACGGGCTGAGAATGGTGATTTGTGATGTTGCTGGACACGAAGGGTTGCTGTTTTCCAAATCTACAGCCATGGACACAAAACCCGAAACACGCGTTTAAGCGGTAAACCAAAAAATTACAAAGAAAATTTAGTGTTTTATGCTTTTGATTGATGGAATGCCGTTCATATGGACTAAGATTTGATTATGTTGCTGATTCTTCTGAGTTCTTACTGTTTATAACCAGAAATTATGAAAAACATGCATTTCATGGCTCGAAATAATGTCAAGAAACCCGAAAATGCATGAAAAATGGGGAAAAACAAGGGTTTTGGGCATATAAATGGGGAAAACCGTCGATACACATCAACTAATATTTCAATTTTGTTGCAAATGAACTAAGGGCCACAGCCCATAAACTGGTTTCAATTTTCAGCAATTTAAAAAAATACAAGAAAATGGGAAAATGGGAAAAAATGATAAAAACACCATGGAAAATAGGGAAAAAATACATTTGGGGCTACGGAAAATACAGAAAAATAGGATTTATGTTTGTTGATGTATAGCAAGGCTGGGGCATGAAGTTATGCTTCAGTTCAGCCTTGTTTATATGTTTTAGTGCGTGTTTCCTTCCTTTCTCCACATAAAATGACAAGGAAACCCTAAAAGAAATGAATATAATGATGCCCTATCAACGGGGAAGGGTAGAGTTGTGGAAAAAATGGTTAAATGACGCTGAGCATGAGGAATAATTTGCTGATTTTATATGCATTGCATCTAGGACGGAATAATAATGATAAAAATTAAAACCTAGTAGCACGAAGATCACTTCGGTGCTAGGTGTTGCAACGAAGCACAAAGCGGTTAGAAAGAAAAGCATGAAAGAGATGTTTTGCACTTGCACGCTGCTGGTTTTCAAAATGTTTGAGCACTAGGCATCCACCTCTTTGCATGATCATTTAGAGGAAATTAAAAGTATCAGAGTCAGCTCCTGGATATGCATAGCAATTGTCTTCAGTAGGCCCTTGACCCACCGTTGAGAGTGTGAGGTTCCTATGCTGTAGGATAGACGAGGGTTATAGGGGACAGTAAGTGAGGAAATGGTACATTCCTGGATACGTTTATTTGGTACCTTGAGCGACGTTTGTGCGAAATGTCTAAATGTCGAGCGACGCATCGAGGGGCCAATCCCCAAGGTGTAGGAGAGTCGCAGAGGGTTGACGGCATTCAGCCGTAGGAGGAACCCCATATGTGTATGTGATTCGAGCCTTTTGGCTATGTGAAAGGGACTCCCTCTGAGGAGAAATATTGGGTTAGGATCAGTTGGACTACAACGTATTACAAACGCAATGTTTAGGAAGGCAGAGATTTTGATAGACGCTCCTGGCCGCGAGGCCGAGGGGGTTGTCTTGCGCATAGTGACGAGGTCCGGCTAGTGCATGAGCCAGTGCCGGCCCGTTTTTAGGTCCATCATCTGCGGATATCTCCTTTGTCGCTCATTAAGAAATTTAGCTCCAAAGCGGATTGCATACCTATTTCCATCAGCATCATCCTGTCCCACAGCCCAACGTATGCCAATAGGGCTAGTATCAACTGTCAACATGATCGGCTGTCCACACTGATAATCCGCCTTGCGAAGAGTAGGAGCTCACTGCAACAGTTTCTTGAGTTTACACATGGCTTTCGAATGCTTCTCATCCCAATGAAATTTCTGCCCCTTTCAAAGCAGCTGATAGAGAACATCTGCTATATGAGCAAAATGAGGAATCCAAATCATGTAAAATACACAAGCTCCCACAAATCTCCGCACCTCTGAAGTAGTCGAGCAATACTCTGCAATCCTGTTTATGGCATCCACCTTTGCATGTGAAGGTTTTCTGCCATAATATCCAACCATATGCCCAACTATGATGACTTCATTAACACCAAAGACAGATTTCAGCCCTGAAAGTGTCAAATTTACCTCCTCTAATCGTGTCAATATTTGCTCACAAGCAATCAAGTGGTCAGCCACAAACTGTCTACATCCACGCAAATCAAGACTTTCATTCTTTTCTTCTTTTGCACAACCCTTAATAGGCACATCATCTAGAAAAGGCATGGTATACTGCGGAATATAGTCTCGTAGAACTCTATGCATAGCATTCATCATATGAGCAACTGAGTTTGTGGCACCTTGAGGCAAGGTACACATCCTCACAAGACCAATAGGTGTCCGCATAGTAGTAATATCCCTGCTTTCCAAGGCAAGCTGAAACTGATCATAACCTGAATACAAGTCACCTAGAGAATAGATGGCTCGTCCTACAAAAGCCTCAGCAAATTCATCCACAACTGGACCTGTTCCCACATTCCTGATTGTCACTTTGTTCACGGGCTGCATATCCTGAATAAATCTCAAAGCACCATTCTTCTTTGGTACAGTAAACCACCTGTTAGAATAGGGTGCAGAAGAGGGTTCCAAAATCCCCATTTTAATCTTCTCATTTAGCAACTCTATCAGCTTTGGCAAATGTGCTTTAAGCACAGGTATAGGACGTATATTCCATGGTACATGAGGAACAGTGAAGATAACCATAGGTGCAACCAATTAGGGACTAATGCAACCAATTTCATGTGGAAAGAAAGCAAATGCCTTACCATGACGTCCAAGCATCTCTCTAAAACATTCTTTTCCCACTGGAAGAAAAAATTCATCATTTCCAATCTTCAATTCTACAAGAGTTTCGGCTGTAAACTTATGTCCAATATTTGCAGGATCTCTCAACATAGGCTACTTCATAGCTTTTTCAATCTACTCATCACTATTAGGAGGAAGCGGGCCTGCAACCGGCTTAACCTTCTTATCAACTGTTTTATATTTTGTGTCAACCTTGGCATCATTCAAGCACTCTTTTCTTTGCTGCAATTTCTGCAAATTTTCAGCAACTTTCAACTCTGTTGGCTGAAAATTTTCAGCCTTTCGCTCTATGGACTACATGGGTGCAGCCTGAAACTCTGTATGTAGAAATTTTTCAGCATTCAACTCTGTTGGCTGAATGGATTCAGCCCTCGGCTCTATGGACTGCATAGGTGCATCCTGAAACTCTGTATGCAGAAATTTTTCTGCATTCAACTCTATTGGCTGAATGAATTCAGCTCTCTGCAGCTCTGTTAGCTGATCAAGATCAGCCATAAATTCAGTTTGCTGAGTTTTCTCAGCCTCTAACTCTGTTTGCAGCATAAAACCAGAAATTTCCTGAAACATATCCAAGGTTTGCACATGTATGATCTTTGAACCCTTACATACATAAGTTTTCAGCATTGCTCCCATCTCAAACAATGTATTTGCATAAGACATCCCTTCATACAATCCATCTACATGCTCTTCTGCTTGCAAAATACCTGCATTCTTCAACTCTTTCTCCTTACGACCAATGTACTGCCTGGCAGCTCTAGGCAAATCTGAAATTTTCTGATAACTCACTGAACTATCTGAAGAAAAACCAACAAAATTATTGGAGAAAGACTGGCTGCCAGGAGGTGAGATCTCCTCTTTTCTCCGCTCCCTACCACTAGCATCTCGCAAGACAGTGGTACCTAATGAAAATCCAACTCCTTCGCAGGTAGTGGTGCCTCACGCAAGGAGTCCCTGTTTCTTGGATGATTTACCCCAACAGTCATAAACTGAACAGCTCGCATACCATATTTACTGCATATCCGCGCATAAGCTGACCCGTCATCCATCACTTTCGTTTCCATTCTTGCTTCTGTAATGAAAGGCTATCCAAGAATAATCGGATAAGAGCATGAATCCTGAACAAAGCAATGATAATCCTCTTCAACATTACCAATAGAAATTCTGATACTCAGACAAGCAGCATACATATCACCAGAAGTATTATTGGCGGCTCTCATGCACTAGCCATGCTCTGCATCCATAGGCCACTTGCAACTCTCATAAACACCTCGAGCAATAAGATTAATCTCAGAACCACGATCGACTAAAGCGACCAATGGAATTTGTTTCTCTTCAATCCTTACCACTGTCTCAGTGGTTGCTCTAGCCCAATGACTTCGTGAAAAATGGCTGCGAGGAATGAGAATAGGGGTATCATCATCTTCATACTGCATAGGCTAAACTATTTTCTCCAATTGCGGATTAACAGAAGCATTCTCAACCATCACTACATCATCATGCTCTTCCCCAAAAGCTCCATGCCACAATCCCTGTAAAGCAGGTCCTTCCATCGCATGTCGTTTCCTCCGCAAAAGATCCTGCATCTGATCCTGAATTTCTCTTCTAGCAATCCCAAGAGCTTCTCCAACAGTAAAAGTAACTTCACTATTCAAAATTCTTTCATGAAAAATCTTACTCATATCCGTCTGCATATCAAGGTCTGACAAGAGCTTGAATCCTGGCTCCTTTCTTGGTTGCCTCTTTTCTTTCATCTGCTTGTCTCCCATAGGTTGTTCAGGACCTGATTGAGCTAGAGAACTTGACATAGGTGGAGCTGTAACAGGTGGTGAAACAAAGTCACCCCCTCTAGTCTTTTTGGAGGTGCTGGGACCCTCCTCATCTCTTCTTCTCTTTTCCTCAACCATGGCATCTAAACCCTGTGTTTTAGCCATATAAGCAAAAATAGAATACCTGTCAACAGGAGAATCCCATCATGTTTCTCCTCGGATGCTGGAGCTCACACAAGTCATAGTAGATGCTTGAACTTTTCCTCTTCTCGCTATCTCCAAGGCAGAGGACCATAAAGCAGAGTCTCCATCAGATTTTTGCTCAAGCTGGACTCCATAAGCTGAAGCATCTCCTCTAACACTCACATAAGCTGATCGCGCAGCCATATCATCAACAAGCTTCTTCATGCCTCCCTTACCGAAGTTCGTGTCAAGAGGAGCGCCAGTCTCTATCAACCATATCTTCCCATCTTGTCCCAGAACACTACATTCTTCTTACGTGCTTCCTGAAAAGCATCACAATCTCTACAGTGTTGGTGCTCTGTACTATCGCACCAAATACATCGTCGCCCTTTTCTTTGACCAGCTGAAAAAGCAGTCGCTGGAGCAGGTGCTACAGCAGGTACTGACATAAGTTGCTCCTTTAACTTACCAACTTCAGCTTTGACTGCTTCAATCGTCAAATCTGCCAAGCCTTTAATAACATCATCTACAGATAAGGGCACTGGAGCAGCAAGAACTGGTGGATTCACAGCAGGAGGAGTAGGCTTAGGCAAAGAAGTTGCAGCAGGGGTAGAAGAAGAAGTCTCCAAGGATTTTTCAGGAACTGATCCTATATTACGATGCAACCTTACTCTCCTGCGCTGTTTCTTAACAAGAGCATTCACAGCATTAATGACATGTCTCCACTCAGTCTTTAAACCTGAATCAGTAGCTTGATCTTCCAAAAGATCATCCAACTTTTCCTGTAAATCAGCATCTGCAGCTTGTAAAAATAACTCCACTTTCTACATCTCCAAAGCTTGCTGTTCAGTCCCATCTAACTGATCATAGCGGCTTTCAAACTCTCGCAGAAGAGCGGTAACAGAAAGTCCCTTATTAGACATAGAAACCCATGCTAAAAAATTCCTGCGATTCATAAGACCTGTATCCTCTAGGAAATATTCATCTTTTAGTGCCTTCTTAAATTCAACCCAACCTGCATGTGTTTCTTGAATTTCTGCAATTCGGCCTTCAAGAGCGCGCACCACGATCCGCAAGAAGTAGCGGCTCCAAACATCTTGAGAAACCCCAAAAAACTTCATCTTTTCTTCATACAAATGCAGGTAAGTTGACACCAACTGGCCATTAAACTGCTTCATCTCCTGTTGGATAGCTTTCAAGGCATCCATAGCATCACTGTCACGTTTTGCATGAGCTTGCTGCTGCATATACATGGTAAATGACTGAAACAGGTTCTTCATGACATTATCATATGTCATCTCTTCTTGCGAGTCTCCCATCTTGCTGAAAAATGACACAGCACTTTCACGTCGGGTTCACCAGAAATGTCGTAGAGTTCACACAAGGGCTACAGAACACGGGGTTCAAGGTACAGTAATGGAAGAGACTAACAAGAAGAAAATTGAATTGTTGATGCCAAAATACATTAAATTTCTTGTCAAGTGAGTTACATAAAAATCAGAATGATAATGGTCAGAATGAGCATAGTAATCTGCTTTATCAAAACCTTGTTCAAGATCATTTGACTACACCATGTGCTCTGCAGATACCACACAACCATACACTTGATAGGTCCCTCCTTTTTGTCTCAGAAAAGACTGATTTATTTTCTCTTTAGCTATGGTGCATGTGAGCTTCTATCATAATTATGGCAAGACCTTTAAGAATCCTCTGGAGAGTGCACTATGCTCTTAATCGCATCCAGAAATGACACCATTCCAGTGATGTTTTTTAGGATTTTCAGAATGAACCAGGACCAGTAGCCAGCACTCTCCCAAGTAGACAAAGCCAGTTGTCCCTGACATAAAAAACTATCTATCCAACATGGTCCAACCATGAAAAACACTGCTCTTGATTGAACCAATTAGCTGGCAGTAATCCCACTGAATGTCATAAAGTGAATCGGTAATTCCAATTGAAGATCAAGTTGTTGCCTTAGAGCAAATAAGTAAACATGCAAACACCTTGGGAAAAGCCTGTTCTGCGAAGCTACTGTGGAGCTTAAAGCACCGTCAAAAGCATCAAACTGCATTGCAATGCAGATACTTCAAGCATGTCTAAGAGAGAGATCATATTACATCACAGAGCGATGGCAGCCACATTGAAAAGCTGCCTTATGCCAACGTGCTTTCTTGCTGTGCTACCATGTCAGAAGCAAACAAAATCAAACAGAGCCAGGCTTTGAAAGACTAGGCGTTGTGGTTCGTCAAGCAAGCCTCACGATATTCCAGCCTAATGGATCTAAGATCAGATCATGTGAATGCCGAGCCTGTGCAGAGAGATGGCATAGACGCAACAGCGGAGCCATGGACGAAAAACTGTGTCGACCTTCTCTTCATCTTCATTTCTTTAACACGGAGAGCTTGCTCAGCCAAATTTTTGCATGAAAGTCTCTGTTAAGACATTGTTTGCATCGCCGATCAGCTTCTGGAATTGAAGAAGAAGTTGCTGAGCAGAGTTCTGGGCAGTTCGAAACAGGATTATGCCGAATCCTTTAGGTAGATAAAGCTTTACAGCAGTGCGAGTGCTAACGTATCTTTTATCACAAAAATTTCAACTCCAGTCTCCTCGCTGTCGATTTAACACAAGCACCAGGATGATCACAAGATCGTGATGTTGAAGAAGACTTTAACTCAATCAACGATGCCTTTCTTGGTCTTCGTCTTTGTAGTTGCAGCTACGTTGTCACATTCAGCCTCGTTTTCCTTCTCTTCTGTCCACTTCGAGCTTCAATTGAACTTTGTTATCCTCCTCTTCTCCTCTCTCTCGCTGTTAGGACATCGCAGCAAACAGTCCCATGCAAGTCCTCAGGAAGAAAATTCCAGCTGTTCTTACGTCTTCAGCATCTCCTCCCATAACATATTCGACTGCCGTCTCCATCTGAGGAACAACTATGGTTCTCTATTTCACATAAACATATTCCACAATTTTCAGAATTCAGCAATGTGGAACATTGAGAGCCCTTCAAAACTCCCGCTATCTCTTCTACTTTCCTTTTAACCTTGAATAGGTCAATGGAAACCCGTCTCTGTGCCTGACAGCTGACAAAATCTGTCCTTCCACACAAGCTCTACAGAATTTATGACCACAGCCAACGAGACTATACTGGTCCTCCCAGGCATCGATTCCCCTCCTCCTGTTCTTTTTTCCACAGGTGCTTTTTTTCCCCCCAAAATAATCAAAAGCTACTCTTTTCTTTTTTTAACACTCGTGTCTATTTTCCCTCCCAAATCCTTGTTTCCTCCTTCCACGACTTCCTCTCTTTTTCTAGCAGCATCCCCTCAATTAGATTCCCTTTTCTCTTCTTTTAACTGAGCGGAAAAGAAAAACTCCTCTTTGACAAAAATAACTCTCATTTCTTTACACGCATAGAAGATCTATGCGCCCACTTTAATTTTGACCTTAAGGACTAATGTAAAGTATCTTTGGAGTCATGAATTGCCGCCCCGTTAACAGTCAGCTTTACGATGATCTGCGCACAAACTTCGACTTCAGCCTTGAGGATTGGGTGGCAAAATTCTCCCTCGGTGCTTCACTAGTGCTGTCAATAGCCCCATTGAAGGATTCCTTTACTTGCTTAAGCAGCTTTTGAGAGACTTTCTTCAACTCTATTTCATTAGATGATCGGCTTCCACAAAGCTTCCTTTGTTTCCACAATTCCCTGCACTTTTCTGAGAGATCATCATTGAAATTATCAGCTTGCTAATGTCCTTTGGCATCAGTTTTTCATATTTTTCTAACACGCACACATCATGCATCCAAACAAAATCATACACATGCACTAAGGGAATATATACATTGGATGCGGATTATCGTAATGCATCACACACACAATGAATCACACATAGAAAATAACACAAATGCACAACAAAAAAAAAGGAGGTGTATACGACTCGGATGCGCAGCAGCACGACAGCGCGCAGAAAAACGCCCCCCCCCCCCAAATCGAGATGTTATGGCTACATAGAAGCCATAGAGGAGATGATAGGAAGCCGATCCACTCCTTCTCCGCTCCGCATCGCCTCCTCTCGCGCGTCAAATGGTGGACTGTAGAGAGAGAGAGAGAAAATCAGTATTTCTCTCTCCTCCCTCTCTCTCCTCTAAGGGCAGATTCATGTGGTGAAGAAGAAGAAGAAGAATGGATGACGGATGCTTGTCCGATGAAGACCGGATTGCTCCGTGGTTCAAGAGGAATGAAGATTGTTGATTCCGGACTGTCATGAGCATTAATTGCTGCTGGAAATCAGTCCCGAGACATGGCAAATAAAAATCCGCAACCCGCAAAGAAGGATAATCTCATTTTTACAAAGGAAATTGATGTTTTATGCAATTTGCTTCATGAATATTTGTTCCCATGGGATGATTATGCATCATGATGTTGTTTGCTATGAGTTTGATCAGTTTATGCTCAGAAAATAAAAAAATCATAAGTGTTGTGATTGAAATTAATGGTGTAAAACCCGTAAAACACGCGAAATAGGAAAAAATTGGGTGTTTTTGGTATATAAATGGAAAATATAATAAGACACACCAACTAAATTTGTGTTTTTGATGCAAATAAACCTAAGGGGCATAGCCCACAACTCATTTTGTATTTTCAGTTATTTAATATTGCAAAAAATACAAGAAAAATAGGGAAAATGAGTAAAAATAGGGGAAAAATGGATTTTGAGTGCCGAAAATTAGGAAAAAATAAGATTCATGTTTGTGAATGTATGGGGGGTCTGAAGTATGAGGATGTTCCTTAGTTCAGCCCCACATTTTTGTTCTAGTGTGGTTTTCTGTGCGTTTATACAAAAAAAAAGTGGAAAAGTAACCCTAAACCGATCAATAATGCACAACCTAAACGGGTGAGGGGGTAGAGTGTATAAAAGGTGTTTAAATGCTAAATGAAATGATGAAAAGCTTGTTGTTTTTTTATGCATATCATATAGATAAGTCGTTAATTTAAAATAAGGATCTAGTAGCACGAGGGTTCCTCGGTGCTAGGTCATGCAACGCTGCATATGAGCAATAGTCAAAATCATTGAAAGAAATGTTTTCCACATGTGCACAAATGCTGATTTTATTAATTGTTTGAGCACGTGGGCATTCACTACTTGCATAAATCATAAAGAAACTTAAAGGTATCAGACAATACCTCCTGAATGCATAGCACCTGTATTCTCTAGATCGTGACCAACATTGAGTGAGTAAGGTTGCCCAAGCTATAGGCTAGGCGTTGGGTCTAAGGGGAAAGTAAAGTGAGGTATGGTACATCCTGGAACGAAAGAATTGGTACCTTGAGTGGAAATATGTGTGATATTGTGTTATATATGTTTAGCGACGCATCGAGGGGCCAATCCCCAAGGTGTAGGAGAGTCGCAGTGAGGTAGCGGCAGTCAGCCGTGGGAGGACCTCCTATGTTTGTGCTGCGTGCCATTTGGCAATGTACTTTGGGATCTCGCTCTGAGGAGTGTTAATTGGGTTAGAGTTCGATTAGGAGACGTGATACAAACGCAAGATGTTTAGGCAGTATATGATGTATGTGTCATTAACGCTCCTGGTCCGCGAGGCCGTGGGGTTGTTGAGCGCATGATAGAGGTCCGACTAGTGCATGAGCCAGTGCCAGCCCGTTTTAGATCCCATCAGTGGTGCGTTTTTTGGGAGCCACTTATAAGTGGTGGTTTTTGGATTTAGGGTTTCTAGGGACCAAAAGGAAGTTGGTTTATGTCCTCTCACAAGGACCATCACGCCGAAATTCAAAAAGCCAAACGTGCTGAGAGGGCTAGACGGCGGTTAGAGATCATAAGCTGTTATTCTCCTCAAAGGAGTAGTCCAATACGTATACAAAGCGGTGGTCTTAGTCATTTGACTACTCCACCTATTCCATTAGGTGCAGGAGGAAGCATAAGTTCTTAGCAGTTTTGGGCCTGACTTGCCAAAGCTTGGAGGGAGTTCAGAGATCGCATAAAGGAAAGGACAAGTTTGCGGAGTGAAGGATCTACGTCCTCAATGGCTCCCAAGAAAATGGCGAGAGGCGCACACGCGGGAGCTTCTACTCCGAGTTTGCGTGTGAACACCTCGAACCTCAGTACCCAGGTTTTTAAAATTGATTCTCACATGAAAAGAATGAATTTAAGCATGTCTTTAATTCACATAGTTGAGATTAATAAATTTTGAAATTTTAAATGCAATTATCCATTCCTTTTACAAGGTTTAGTGCATGTCGATTAATTGAAATTGCTCGCACTCCCGTCAACAAGGACAGTTGCAATCTTCTTGAATGATAATGCATAAATTAGAAGAAGATATCATGCTAAGAAGGATAGAGCTTATGTCGCATGTTGCACTTATGATTTAAATTCATGGATGTGATTCATATGAGATAATCGTTGATGTCCATTAGATGCTGTCCAAGTAGTTGCATTGCATGAAAGGGATTTATGTACCTTGCAAATTGCATGTGGTGAAAATTGCATCCTAGGTTGGTTAAGTGTTGAAGGACAAATTAAATCAATAATGGTCCCATGACATTCATGCATGGACTTCGTTTATCAAAGTTGAATTTGGGAATGGATGAAATTTCATATTAAAGCTAGAATTCAATGCATTAAGCGGTTACGAGCATAATTCTTGATGAAATTCAACGTAGGTTTTCTACGAATTAGCCCTAAACTTGTCAATCATTATGATTTAGGCAAGGAAAAGAAATGGTCATTGTAAATCTTATAGTTGCATAGAAAGGAACAAGTCTATGAATTGCATATTTGCATGGAATGTTGTATCTTGAAATTATTTACTTCTCTTAGGAAAAGTATTTGCATCTGTTATAAGGAAAGATAACCTATTATCGCAAGACAATTAGATCGATTAGGTAATTTTCTTGCAATGGTGTAACTCAAAACGATGATTACCTCAATGCGCTAGGTAGAGTTAAGTCGCGATAAAATTCTGCTTAGTATCGCACTCAGAAAACCGACTTGATAATTCCGACCTCAAAGGTCCTACCCACATTCACAGAATGTTAGGGTTAGTTAGATGCCCATACAATAAGGATCTAGGATTTTTACCCTAGGGTAAATTGGCCTAATACTAGACTTTCGATTGAGTTTAGAAACCCTAGGGCCGAACGTTGTCGGCCTAGTAAGGTTAGGGCTGGCTGAGTCAAGAAGACTCCCCAACCCTACATCTTGACCAAAGTATTCTTGACCCAGGAATACCGTCTGACGGGAGAAATGATCCCGCAAGTTAGGTGCGACACTTGTCTCGTGCAACAAGTTGCAACGCCACATGATTTTGTGTTAAATCACAAATTAGTATTGCCACTCCTTAGAACAAGGTTGGCGAGATCTACGTACGAGTCTAATTTACAAGAGGATGAGTAGTCATCCTGCTACATCACCCTTCTGTGAGGCTGAGTTGCCAAGTTAGGGTAATCATGAATTGCCTAGCAAGCAATTGACCAATCAAGTTAGGGCAGCGAGGATGTCTAGGATTTATTAACCTCAATATAAGGAACCTAAGGTGTTTGTTAATTTGGGTTAACAAGGTATAAACCCTAACCCAAGGTTAAAAAGGGTAAACAAACAACAAAACCCCTTAAGGATCTTGCCAAGTCACAATTGATCCTGGATTTAATGCTAGATGCATTCGGAGAGAAGGATTCACACCTTAGCAGTTGGCCAAACAAACGACCACTGGATTGATTGTGTTTGTACAGTTAGAAGCATTGTTTGTACTTCCTTGCTCAAGGAATCTAATGTTGGAAAATTAACTAATGAATCGGGTTGAAAGCCTAGAGGGAGAGGCAGCATTAGTTACCCCTGAACTTCTGCCTCACCCTAACCAAGGGGGTTTTTAGCCACGCCGAATACGTGGACCAAACCCACCGCGAGAGGTCTCTTCGTGGGTGCTACTTGGAGCAGGAGGACGCTTGGGTGCCAAGGGGGGACTTTGGCCATAATTCTCTTGCCTCCAGGTCTTGCAGAAGAGGCCAACGTGGATCTCGAGGCCCGCATACTAGTCTACGGGCAGAAACTTGGAATAGTGATCCCTGAGGATTGCTGGAATCGCCTTCGGGCGGATTATGGAATTGCCTTCGGGCGGATTTATGGATTAGCCTCCGGGCTGGATTATATAATGTGTTCCAAAGACTAATAAATAAGATCAATTATTGAAAAGAAACTTGTTTGACACTATTTTTCTATGTCAATGCTTAAGTTACGTGAAGAAACCGGTGATTAATTAGCTAATTAAGGAAGCTGTTTTTGCTTGTCAAAATAAATGTGGTAGATAATAAGACAACTAAAGCAACCCTGAGGAAAGTGCGGTGGATGTGACCATGGGTCCGTCCTACGGAACAGTGGCCCCGATTGGTCGGGAACTTTTCTCAAAGGAATTGACAGCAAGGTAACGATGACCTAGAATCTAGAGAGCTAGAATCCTGATTTATATTGTTTTAGGGGAACGGAATGGGACTATGACTTATGGACAAAGAGATTGAGCTTCTCATCCCTCTCGTTTTCCATTCTCCTTGAACCAAGTGTCGTATAAATCCACTTCACCATGACGTTTTTGTGTAAAGTAGTTACGCTAGTTATCTCCGAGGAACTTGACCATTAGGAAAACCCTGATTCAGGTCGGTCCTAAGTGGGAACGGCGGTAATGCTTCTGCTTCGTGGCAGACTTGGGAAGACCTAGATCGCAAACCCCTTGACATTTTGTGGGAGTGCCGGGCGGCACTTTCTGGACTCTCTTCTTGATGGGCTGCTAAGACGTGTCCTACCAGTAGACAAGCGAACACGTTACAGTTGGTATCAAAGTGAACCAACGAGATCTAATAATTTCATGGAAATTTAATGAGGATAAGTAGAGCAAATGTTGCTGTTAAGAACATTTCCTTACTTACTTATGGATGCTGGCCTACAGAGTCGCGAAGCATGAAACAGATTCTTGGTGTTTCAGGTTATGTTTATGACTGCGATACATGTCTCGGATTATTGATGAAGGCTCGATATGATGAATATCCTAGACCTCACCTATAATCCTTCACCCTTGTACGTGGAACAAAGATGGACATGTGATTCAGGAATTTATTACATAGCTGCCCACCAACTTGTGTACCTTCGGACCAACTTGAAGAGAATCAAGTGGATGGAAGACTTAAAGATCATGAAGCTGTTCATCTTTGTTGAGGCTCACACAAACGTAACCCTACATGTCGGCGGTCGAAAGGTCAAGCAAAACACATATGTGTACGAGGAAGTGACTCGAATAATCCTTGCCGATAGAATCAAGGTGTTGGGACATTATGAAAAAAACGGGTATCAAAGGAAAGGATACCCTAATCTTCTTATGACCTATCGATTCCTGAAAATCCATGACCCCAATCCATACTATTACTCAGTTCCCTTAGCTGAATGTAATACAATCTTATTCTCCTCAAATTAATGTATCAACTTGTTTCATCTTTCCAAAAATAATTGTACTCGAAAGGGCTATGCCCATATGAATGGAATAGACTTTTTTTATCAATGACTGTCTTGGTTGTAAGTATTGGTAATGGAGTTAAGTGATTAGGTCACTTGGCTAAAAGCTGAACTGGACATGTAATGTAATGTGAGAAATATTTAGCAAGTTTTTAACGTAAAGATTTTCAATGCCCATGCACAACCTTAAGTGCAGATTCCTAGTCCGACCCCTACACTAAGTACGGCCGTGATTCAGGAGAAGAAGTTTCTTCTCAAGCAAATCAAGCCACTAGAATTTGATGGCAAGGGAAGGACCTTCCAAACTGATGCCGAGATTTGGATCAAATCCATGGAGGATTATTTCGAAGCAGCATGTACTGCACCCGCTAACCAAGCGATGCTCACCAAACTGAAGCTCATGGGTGAAGCAAGACTTTGGTGGAAGCAATGGTGCAGAGACCAAGGGTTCTCGAAAGGGTCAATTACTTTGGAAGAAGCTAAAAAGAGCTGTGCGAGGAAGATATCTACCATCTACCTACCGCACACAAAAGATGAATGAGTTCTATGAACTGAAGCAACTTGGTCTATCCCTTGACGCATACTATTCAAAGTTCGTCTCTCTTTTGAAGTACGCACCACAAATGGATATGACACAACATGTGTCGAAGTTTTGTGCTGGATTAAACCCACCTATACACATCCGCCTCGAATCAATGCGCCCGACAGATCTTCAGGACACATTCATTCGAGCTGCACCCATAATACAGGAGGTGCAGACCAAGCCAAGAAGTAACAAGACTTGGTCTTATAAGGATCAAAACAAAGGAGTGTAGAGGTCCCAGGCGAAGAGAGCGCAAGGTGAAAATCAAGGACAAAGGAAGAAAGCTAGGACCAACAATGTCAATAATTTTGTGCCGACCCAAGGTAATGACTGCAATCTCCGTTGCTTCCATTGCAACAAACCCGGTCATTTTAAAATGCAGTGTCCCAAGCTTAATGGAGGACAATATCAAGGACCATTCCAAGGAACCGTCCGTGGCCAAGGAGCTGCCGTCAGGTCCAGAGGGAGAACCTCCAGTGTTGCCAACAAGGAGTTGTGTGATGAAGAAGGTCCAACCATGAAAGCTGACTTTGAGAGGGCAACGGTTCATGCCGCTCTCCACAAGAAAGGCCCGAATCGCCAGTTCTCGGTGATTCAGACACCATCCGATTATCAAGGTAAAAGCTTCAAAACATTGATTGATTGTGGCAGTACACATTCCTTCATTTCACTAGTCTATGCAAAAAGATTAGGAATAGCCACAATAGATACACCTACCTTACTTGTGGAATTAGTAAATGGTCGTGAGGTCAGTTGTACCAGGAAAACTGCTAAGATGGAATTCCTTTGGGTGGAAATTTGACTTCGATTAGATTCAGGGTTATGAACCTAGGTATCCATGAGTGTTTGCTCGGAATGGATTGGCTTAAACCTAATGATGCCCACATTCACTATGGAAAGGGTCAAGTTTCCTTTCAAAATTCTAAAAGGGAATTGGTCACAACTCAAGGGGAGACTGGTAAGCCAAAAATTCAATTGGCCAAAGCATCTCGGATAATAAAAGGAGTTAGAAAGGGGATACCTATCTATTTGATTAAGCTAAATAAGCTAGATCAAAATCAGCTTACTAGGGAAGAACCTTCATGGCTAAAGGAATACGCAGACGTATTTCCTGAAGAGCTGACAGAATTTCCTCCTCAAAGGGAAGTTGATCACGAAATCAAGCTAGTGCCAGGAGCTGCACCAATTGCAAAGAGACCTTATAGAATGTCCATCCGGGAAGTGATTGAGCTGAAGGAGCAACTCAAGCAACTGTTGGATCAAGGCTACATCCATCCTAGCAGTTCACTATGGGGAGCTCTAGTGCTGTTCAAGAAGAAGAAAGATGGAACGCTTCGATTATGCATTGACTACAAAGGGTTAAATCAATCAATCATTGAGAACAAATATCCCATTCCAAGAATAGATGAACTTCTTGACCGTCTTCAAGGTGCGAAGATCTTCTCCAAGATTGATCTCAGGTCTTGATACTATTAGATAAGGATCAAGGAAGAAGATATCCCAAAGATGGAATTCAACACAAGTTATGGAAACTTTGAGTTCTTGGTTATGTTGTTCGGGTTGACAAATGCTCCTGCTACCTTCATCAGGTTAATGCAGGATATCTTTAGGCCCTATCTTGATGACTTTGTACTCGTCTTCTTTGACGATACCCTAGTCTACTCCAAACAGGAAGAAGACCATGAACCCCAGCTTCGCATTGTCCTTGAAACAATGAGGGCACACAAGCTTTATGCCAAGAAGAAGAAGTGTGCATTTTTCAAGCGACAGATTGAATATATGGGATTCATTGTATTGGAAGGAATTTTTGTAGACCCGGCCAAGGTCAGACACGTTCTAGAGTGGCCAACACCAACAACTATCAAAGAAATACGTAGTTTTCTTGGATTGACAGGATGGTATAGGGTCTTTATCAAAAACTATGCTTTGATTGCAACACCTCTAACCGATCTACTGAAGAAGCAAGCAATTGTATGGTCACCTGATGAACAGTCCAGCTTTAATAAACTAAAGCAAAGCTTGGTATCAACACCCATCTTGAAACTTCCAGATCTTAGTAAGAGGTTTGAAGTGATAACTAATGCTAACACACTTGCCTTAGGATGTGTGCTTATGCAAGAAAGGCATCGTGTAGCATACTCTTCAGCGAAACTAAAGAGCCGTGAGAGGAACTATGCTACCCACAATCTGGAGCTGTTAGCTATCATCCATGCTCTCAAGCTTTGGAGACACTACCTGCTGGGTAACAAGTTTACTCTAGTGACGAATCATAAAAGTCTTAAATGGATTTTTATCCAAAATGAGCTCAATATGAGGCAATGTCGATGGATTGAAGTGTTGGAGGAATATGACTTTGAAATCAAATACCGGCCTGGAAAAGAGAACGTAGTTGCCGATGCACTCAGTCGCAAGGCATTTTTGAATTCTCCAATTTTGCAGGATCCATCAATAGCCAGATCTCTAGCCACAAAGGTATCCATGCCAAAAAACCCAATTCTTGAGCTAGCTAAAGAAGAGGCATGCCATGATCCAACCTATCAGAAATTGCTAAGGGAGATCCCCATCAAGGATCAAGACCTGAAGCTACAGGCAAAGTATCTAGAATTCTCTATCAATAGTGGACTTGTCTATTATAGAATGAGACAATCACTCAAGAAAAAGATACTTTGGGAAGCCCATGACTCCCCTTTCTCGGGACATCCCGGCTATGCCAAGACCCTCAATGCAGTCAGAAAGAGCTATTATTGGAGAGGCTTAAAGGTGACGTTCTCAAATATGTCACTGAATGTTTGTCTTGTCAACGTATTAAGGCCGAACATGTCAAAATGCCAGGGAAATTGCAACCACTTGACATTCCCCAAATAAAATGGGAATTCATTAGTATGGATTTTGTTGTTGGCTTGCCCCAAGTTCAAGGAGGATACAACTCTATTATGGTTGTGGTGGATATGCTCACCAAGGTTGCACATCTTATCCTTGTTAAGACAAACTATAAAGCCTCAGACATTGCAAGGTTATTTATCAAGGAGATATTCAAACTGCATGGGTTACCCAGAAGAATCATTAGTGATCGTGACTCTCTCTTCACATCACACTTTTGCAGGGCTATCTTCGAGGCCATTGGGACTCAACTCTATTTCAGTACAGCTTACCATCCCCAAATCAATGGACAAATGGAGCGAGTAAACCAAGTCATTGAGGATATCTATCAACTCTGTTTCAGTACAGGTTATTTATCAAGGAGATATTCAAACTGCATGGGTTACCCAGAAGAATCATTAGTAATTGTGACTCTCTCTTCACATCACACTTCTAGAGGGCTATCTTCGAGGCCATTGGGACTCAACTCTGTTTCAGTACAGCTTACCATCCCCAAGCCGATGGACAAATGGAGTGATTCAACCAAGTCATTGAGGGTATGCTAAGGGCACACTGCTGCCGTGAGCCCAAAAAGTGGATTCGATATTTGCCATTGGTGGACTTTGCTTACAATGCTTCCTACCAACTAAGCATTCAGATGACCCCTTTTCAAGCATTGTATGGGCACGACTGTCGTAGTCCTTTAAACTTTTTAGATCTAACCTTAAGGGTTGAGGCTTCTCAATAGATGCTCGAAGATATGGATGACCAAATCAAGTCAATAAGACAGGACATCCAAGCCACCAAGGATAGAAAAAAGGCTTACATGGACTTGAAATGTCAATGCTCAATCCTAGTCTCAACATGCGGTGGATTCTGTTTCCAAAGGTGTTGGGATCATCCAAGCCAAACCTAGAGGTCAACAAGGTAGTCTCGAATAGGAGCAGCACGAGGTCCTTGTGAGTTTGTGTTGTCTAGCCCGTCAACACAGGGTGCGATACCTGTAGAGAAAAATGGAATGTGATAAGCCTTTTGAGGCTTTAATCCAGCCATGGTAGTCACGCTGATACCTGTAGAGAAAAATGGAATGTGATAAGTCTTTTGAGGCTTTAATCCAGCCATGGTAGTCGTGATGATGTCCAAGGAAGTGCATAAAACTCTGGCTTTTTGTGTTTGAGCATTAGCACTCTATTGTTACGAATCCATTTCTATTTTCTGGTGGCTGCTAGCATTGAGAGCTAAGTGGCGTGCAGTGGCTCCACTGTTCGTCCCTCACCTACTGCCACCACTTCACCTCCACGAGGTTCTGACACTACCATGGAAGTTGTGGCAGCTCTAACCAAGACACTGCGCAAGGGCATCTGACACGTAGGGAGGGCCATTCTCCAAGGCAAAAGAGACGAGCTGCCGGCCGAAGAAAGGCTTGGCCTCTACGGCCTAAAAGGCAATCAAAGAAGCTAGTCTGAGCTCCCAGCTGCATCGATCCTCGGCCAAGTACCTCGAGCTCAGATGCAAAAGACACAGGAAACTTGGCTCTGTCTGGATGACAACAGAGAAAAGTACCTATGGCATCTTAGGACTTACTAGTACCTCACTGCTTGGGGACGACAGAGGCTAGCTTTCAGAAGCTCATGCAAATTTGCTAGAGGTCACCTTCTTTCATTTCTGAAGATGCGACTGTAAATCCAAAGGAGCACGATGAAGTTCTAGTTGTTTTGGCAGATGAGAATCAAAATGCTTATGCTTTGTATGGTGAATCATTTGAAGACTTCTATAGTGACATGATGGAAGAAATGAGGGAGTTCCAAACAAGGATAACCCCAATTATATTGCAGACATTAAAATGGAAGGGCCAATAGAGAGAGATTCTAAAGCCACCAAGGTTCCAACAAACAGATGGTTAGAAAGTGCAGTTGGCAAAGGCTTGGATAATTCAAAGGTTGCATCTGATAGGAAATCAAAGACTAGTTATGAGAGAAGGTCAGAACAGCTAGCTGGATTGGATAGTAGATTAGACACTGGGGTTTCAGATAGAAGATCAGAGACGATTGCTCCTGTAGAGGGTGATGAAAGAAAACCCTCCAAGATTCCCTTGTGCAATCCAGATTTCAAAAAAATGAGGACAACAGCTTTGGATCAAGATTTGGACAAAGAAAACTTTTTGATCTTTGAAGAAGGGCACAGGATGCGGTACACCACATCATCAGACTGAGGGCTCTAGGATTAGGTATTTTCTTCTGTCGCCCATTGGATTCAAGTGTTTTTTTTTTCATCATCGTAGTGTGCATACATGCGCTTTATCGTAGATCCAAGGTAGGTATCCATAGAGAGGTATGGGCTGAAACATGAACGAAAGGCTTGATAGGGAGACCTGTCAAGTTGCTGGATGATGAGAGTGGTATTGCTGAGGATGATCAACCACTGCAACTGCAGCTGTCCATCTTCTAAACCATTACAACTGCAGCTGTACGCATATAGGCAGCATTGATTTTGTCAAGCACAAGAATTGCTTCCTCCTCCAATCCCATCATTAGGACCATCATCAGGACTGCAATGCTATGGGATATGTTTTTCCCTGAATTGTTTCATACAAGAATGCACTTGCTTGGGCAGCAATCCAAATTAAGAAGACATTGTCTCCCCATGGCACTCCTTGTTCATCGAAATGCATAAAATTGAAGGCATTGCAGGGTTGTAGATTGCATCTCTATCCTAGAAAAGTCATCCATGCTAATACAGCATGAGCCCAGAATGTAGCCTATAGGAATGCATAGGAAACTAGAAGACATTGTGCCTTCCTCTCATAGCTATGATGTTTGTGAATGAATTGAGTTGATTACCAGCTTATAGACATATTTGAAAGAAGATTTGTGAACCTCCTTATGGACAATAATGGAACTAAGGATGTATGACAGAGAGCTGTTGGGGGTAAAGGCACCTCCGCCGTGCCGCCCTGTGTATTACTACACTGACAGTACCCGCCACTGCACAGTGCAGGTGGCGGGCGCCTGTCACGTCACTTTATTCTTTATTCTTTTAGTGATAGTTTGAATAAAGGAAGTCCCGGTCACACATTGTGACTGTTGGAGTTCCCATTTCTTGTCTCTCTCTTTCTTGCTCTTGCTCTCCCGCCATAGCTCGCGTGCAAGCTTCGATCCTTCTCACCTTTCAACTGGTATCAGAGCTTGGTATTCTCTTGCTCGAGCTCGACTCAGTGCTTCTCTACCTTCGCATCAACTCCCTTCACGCATTGGATCTCCATCCCGGTAGCCATATCCGATCTCCCCGAGCTCCCGTCACTCCCTGGCTTCCCGAGCACCTTCCCGGCCTATTGAGGCACCTTCAAGGCATTGATATTGAGGTATTTGATCATTCTTTCAGGGTTTTATTTCAGTCTACAGGTTGCAAATAGCAAGGGCAGCCATGGCTTCAAACTCTTGAAGCTTATTCCCCTCATATTGTGCCTTACACCTATCAAGGCTCAAAGAGGCTTGTCATAGGCCTTTGATAGGCCCTTCTTGAGCCCCCCATTACCCCCTTTTCAGCCCATGTGGAGCAGCAGCAAGTTCAGCACCAACAGGGCAGATTGCATCATTTTTTTCCAGGCTGTGAGCACTCATCTACTTCAACTCCACACTTGGCCATTGCTTCTTGCTCTCTACCTTGATCAAGAGGGCTATAGACTTCATGTTTGATGTCATTCAAGCTTTGGGATTTTGGTCTTGATCATTTGGGGCTGATTTCTTCAGATTTGGGACTGTCATAAACTATCATAACAGGCTGAAAACAGGGCAGCACCATTGGCATTAGCATTTGTTGCTTATACTCCATTCCGGTTGTGCTATTTGATGCCCGTATGCGGTCTACATGATGCCTAGTGCCTTGGGAATGTATGCACATGATTATGCCATGATTTTGGCTTGAAATATTGGCTGATTTGGGACTACTATTTACTGTTATACAGTGCTGGAAATAGGGCAGCCACACTTGGCATCGGCATTTGATGCTTATACTCTACTCCCGTTACCTTATTTGATGCCCGTATTGTCAAGAATCGCGTGGTGGAGGGGATTGCTCAAGATGCTGCGCTGAACACACACAGAATGCACAAGGAGAAGCTCACTCAAGAGACAAGAAGAGAGATGGAGGCCCAAAACGTTTTCTTGCTGATTTCTTCTTCTTCTTCCACACACTTACAATGTACACAAAGTATAGATAAGATACAACATAAAAGGAAAGTGGCCTACTAAGTCAAACAATGCATAACCGACTCTACTAGTCGACTGGCGCTATAACTATGCCAGCTGTAAATAGGTGTAACAACCTGAATATAATAAGTAATGAGTCAGTGGCCATGTGAGAGTCATAATGACCACCGACGTGCTAAGTGTAGACGTGTGGACCCATCTAACCAGGCGGTCCATCATCCATGTCCACATGTGTTGAGCTTGCCATCTCAACACTCCCCCTCAAGCTCAACTGCATCTCTGCAACTCCAAGTAAGCTTCGAAACTTTTGAAGCTTCTCTGTACTCAATGCCTTCGTGAAGATGTCAGCTATCTGATCTTGTGTGCTGACATACACCAAGTCAATCTCACCTGCTAGTACCTTCTCTCTCACAAAGTGGTAGTGTACCTCAATATGTTTTGTCCTGGCATGGAACACAGGGTTCCTAGCCAACTGTATACTGCTCATGTTGTCACAATAAATGACAACTGGACCTTCCACCTGGACATCCAAATCAGCCAATAGCTTTTGCAGCCATACTACCTCACATGCTGCAACAGCAGCACCTCTATACTCAGCCTCTGTACTCGACAAAGCAACTGTAGATTGCTTTTTGCTGCTCCATGCAACTGCTGCACTACCAAGAGAGAACATGTATCCGCTGGTAGATCTTCTATCATACATACTACCAGCCCAATCTGCATCTGTGTATCCAAACACCTGTACATCTATACCTGCCTCATAGAAAAGTCCATAATGTAATGTGGACTTCACATATCTCAATATGCGTCTGACTGCATCCAAATGTGGCTTTCTGGGTACTTGCATAAACTGACTCACAAGACCAACAGCATAGCTCAAGTCTGGCCTTGTAATGGTCATGTAGATCAAACTCCCCACTATCCTCCTGAACATAGTAGGGTCTTCTATCTCATCCCCAACATCGGCACTCAGCTTTACATTCTGCTCCAACGGGACTGAAAGTGGTTTGCATGCAGTCATACCATACTTGGACAACATATCCAAGCCATACTGTCTTTGGAACAGCCATATACCATCATCACATCTGATCACCTCAATGCCAAGGAAGTACCTTAGCTCACCTAGATCCTTCATCTCAAACTTCATCTTCAAACAACCCTTGACTTCAGCAATCCCACTATCACTATCACCTGTAATAATCAAGTCATCCACATAGATGACTATGATGACCAAACTGCATCTCCTTTTCTCACATAAAGTGAGTGATCAGCATCAGAAACATAAAAACCAATATTGACAAGATACTCTCTAATCTTGTCAGACCATGCTCTAGGTGCTTGCTTGAGCCCATAGAGTGCCTTCTTCAATCTGCACACATACGTGGGATGCTCTAAATCTTCATAACCTGCTGGCTGATCCATATACACTTCTTCCTGCAAATCACCATGCAAGAAGGCATTCTTTACATCCATTTGCTGCAACCTCCAACCTTTGGCTGCTGCCAAAGCAATTACACATCTGACAGTTGCCATCCTAGCAACTGGACTGAAGGTTTCATCATAATCTATGCCATATGTCTGGGCATAGCCTTTTGCAACCAGCCTAGCTTTGTACCTGCTAATAGAACCATCTGCATTGTGCTTAATCTTATAAACCCACTTACATCCAATAGCTTTCTTTCCCTTTGGCAATGATACTAGATCCCAAGTCTTATTGGCCTCTAATGCAGCCATCTCCTCATCCATTGCTGCATCCCAATGAGCATGACCACCAGCCTCCTCAAAACATGTAGGCTCAACATCCTCAACTAGTTTCACCATATAAGCATAATGGTGAGCTGTATAACTCTCAAAACCAAATCTTTTAACAGGGTATCTCACCCTGCTAGACCTGCGTACCACTGGATCACTCAATGGAGTCTTTGCATTAACACGTGCTCTCTGCACACCTGGAGTCCTCACTGAAGGAATGCCAAGCTCATCATCCAAGCTCTCTGAGCCACTGGAGTCTCCATCAAGAACTGCATCAATGCCTTCTGACACTTTATTCTTTCCTTTGTCTTTACATGTAGTGCTACTAGATGCACCTGAAGATGTAGAGGTACTCCTTAGTCTCCCAGACCAAGGACTACCAGATGATGTCTCTGGTCCACTAAGAGTTCGTGATTCTTGCTTTTCAGCCTGCACATGAGTGCCATGATCATCATCATCATCCAATGCATCACCACTAGATGCATACCAACTGCTCATTTCATCAAAGATGACATCCCTGCTCACTCTGAACTTACATGTGACAGGGTTGTAACAGCGATACCCTTTCTGCTCTAAAGAGTATCCAATAAAGACACACTTTTCAGCCTTTGGATCCAGTTTCTTCCGCAATTCATCTGGCACATGAACATACGCAATGTAGCCAAATACTTTCAAGTGTGAAACATCAGGCTTCTTACCTGTAAAACATTCTTCGGGAGTCATACCATGAACTGCAGCTGTGGGAGTTCTGTTCATAATATAAACAGCAGTATGAACAGCCTCAGACCAAAAATGCTTAGGCATATTCTTTTCAGCCATCAAGGCGCGTGCAACTTCTGCAATATGCCTGTTTTTCCTTTCTGCAACCCCATTTTGCTGTGGGGTATACCTGCATGTGAACTGTCTCTTTATCCCATGAGACCTCAAAAAATCACTGAACTCATTTGAGAGGTACTCTCCCCCTCCATCTGACCTCAAGCACTTTACTTTCAAGCCTGTTTCTCTTTCAATTGCAGCCTTGAAAGTTCTAAAGTGCTCAAAAGCTTCACTCTTTTCCTTCATAAAATATACCCACAGCTTTCTTGAACAATCATCAATGAATGTGACAAAGTATGAACTGCCTCCAAGAGATACATTTTGTGTAGGCCCCCAAATGTCTGTATGCACAACATCAAGGATATTTCTGCTTACATCTCTGTCATGTGAAAAGGGTTGTCTTGCCTGCTTACCAAACTGACATGCTTCACATACCTTCTGAAATTCTGCAACTCTAAATGTAGGCAAACCTGTAACCAACCCTTTGGACTGCATTAATTTCAGCCTTTGTACATTTGCATGTCCAATGCGTTTGTGCCAAATTTCAATGTCTGCAACAACACCTTTTCCTTTGGCATACATAGCCGCATTCATAGTAGGAATTCCAGCATCTAGAGTGAACATACGTCCAACTCTACTTCCCTTTGCTACCAACCTGCACTTGTCATTGAAGTCTTCTACAAAGCAGCCCTTTGCATTAAATCTGACTTGCAGCCCTTGCTCTACCATTTGACCGACTGACACCAAATTCTTTGTAATAGATGGCACATGTAATACATCTGAAAGACTCTTTGTCTTACCATCATGCAAGGACAAGGGAACTTTTCCAATGTGTGAAATTGGGTGGCATGAGTCATCACCCGTCTGCACATAACCTGCATTCAGCAAATCCTGCATCTCTCCAAACCATTCTGCATGGCTGGTCATATGATTGGATGCACCTGAATCGACATACCAAACATCTTCATGTGTTCCCTTTCCTGTAACAGCATTCAGCATATGCTGCATAATAAACAAACGTTCATTTTTGTCTTCATTCTGTCGTGAAGACGATGCATAGTTTCCTTGTTGCAACTTACCACTCCGAATATCATCTTTCTTGGCATAACATTGGGCTGCAATATGACCTGTTTTGCCATAGTAGTGGCACACAATACCAGAGTTGTTAGAACCTCTGTTCTGCCATCCACCTCTTCCTCTAAAGCTCCCCCTGCCTCTAAAGTTACCACGACCTCCTGAAACCTGCATATCGCCAAATTGCTGATTCAATCTGTTTTGCTGGTTATCACTACCACGTCCTGTACCATGGCCTCTTGAAGAGAACCTGCCACGTCCCCTTCCAGAACTGGAGTAGAAAGCTTGGACCTGTTCACCACTTCTTTCAGATGTCTCACTCTGCATGTTGATCTCTTCTATGATCATAAGGGAGACCAATTCATCGAAATCTGGAAATGGCTTTCTGACATATACGGAAGTTACAAAAGACTTCCAAGCCTTTTCATTGTTAAGTCCACCCAAGGTAGACGACACCAAATCATCATCATCGGGCATTGCATCAATCGCTGCCAATGCATCTGCAATGCTTCTTACTTTCAGTGCATACTCATTGATAGACATCTTCCCTTTCTTCAATGTATTCAACTCTTGCTTGAGTTGAATCTTTCGTGCCTTTGTATTTACAGAAAACATATTTTCAAGTGTGGTCCAAGCTGCATATGCATTCTCTGCATTTCTAATGTGTCCCAGCATGTTATTGTCAATTACTGCAGACAACCAATACATGACCTTCTTGTCTTTTGCATTCCATTCCTTTCGTGCCTTTGTCTCTTCTACAGTTGGAGGATCACTCACCTCCGGCTCCTTTTCTTCACCTGAAACGAACTCGTAGAGGCCTTTTCCAATAAGAAAGTTCGTGACACGGAACTTCCATGAAGGGTAGTTGTTATTGTCGAGCTTCTCAATGATGGGGCTTCCACTATTCTCTGCCATTATCACAATAATAATACCAAATAGCAAGCAAATCTTCTGCAACCCTCGACCTGTAGTACACAGCAATTCACCAGATAGCCTTTTTCACTGTCTGCTCAACAATACATGCAATCTGCAACCAGTTTGCAGATAAACCTTGTGTTTACTCACTGGTAAACACCTTTGAACTTACAGATCTGAAATCTGTAACCTGCGCACCCACGTTCGGTCAATACAGTCGAAGTCACAGTGTACCCCGAAACTGCTGTCCGCAACCTTGCGGCTCTAAAACGGGCCCTGAAATGGCCTTAAATGCCCAAAATCTCTGTGGGAAATCCCTAAAGGGTTAATCTGCAGAATACACAGTGCTCTTCGCGCACACCAAATCTCACTGCAATCTGAGATTTTTGCTCTGCTCTGCTTCCGGTGCCTCCACAGGCACTATCCAAGAGAAGGAGTGGAAGAATGGGAGAGATTCTTACCCGTAGCTTGCTTGCTCGAACCTTGCTTCTTCTCCTTTGCTTCAACCTTCGAAATCAGCCTCTCTCAGTGGTGTGGCTGTGATACCATGTCAAGAATCGCGTGGTGGAGGGGATTGCTCAAGATGCTGCGCTGAACACACACAGAATGCACAAGGAGAAGCTCACTCAAGAGACAAGAAGAGAGATGGAGGCCCAAAACGTTTTCTTGCTGATTTCTTCTTCTTCTTCCACACACTTACAATGTACACAAAGTATAGATAAGATACAACATAAAAGGAAAGTGGCCTACTAAGTCAAACAATGCATAACCGACTCTACTAGTCGACTGGTGCTATAACTATGCCAGCTGTAAATAGGTGTAACAACCTGAATATAATAAGTAATGAGTCAGTGGCCATGTGAGAGTCATAATGACCACCGACGTGCTAAGTGTAGATGTGTGGACCCATCTAACCAGGCGGTCCATCATCCATGTCCACATGTGTTGAGCTTGCCATCTCAACACGTATGCGGTCTACTTCCTACCCGGATGTATTGGGGATGTATGCATTTGGTTTGACCATGATTTTGGCTTGAATTCGGGGCTGAAATCTACTGTTTAGAACAGTAAATACATGCTGGAATAACAGTGGGCTGAAGGTACTTTACATGCTTTGGCACTTACCTATCGATACCGGATGTATGCTTTGAGCTTTGGCATGATGTCTCTGACATTTGGGGATGACTTGGAGCATATGTATGAGATTATGGGATGCTTTTGAGCTTTGCATTAGCTCCGTCTTCACTGGCATTTGGACCGACTTGGCATGCTCGTGGACCGCCTATGCCTCATGTCTCTGCTTGACAGTTAGGCTTTTGCATTACATGCTTTGGTTCGTGACATATGCTATTTGGTTCGTGTATGCCATACCGATATTTGGAGCTTGGATTTGGATGTATTTGAGCATTCCTGGCTTACTTGATCACTGATCTTGGTTGCTATTTGGATGTCATTGAGTTGACTGAGAGCTTATTTGGGCTTATGTATTGCGTCATGGTTCATACAATCGGTGCTTCATGTATGTCATGCTCTCTTGGATGCGCTTGATGCGTTGGCAGGGTCACTTATCACTGGTGCTTTCTCTTGGGTTGTTTGAGCTTCTAAGCTCACTTTGTACGCCTTTTGTGCCAGTGGGAGCATTTTACATGCTTGCTTGACCTTTGACAGTTGCATGCTATTGGAGCACTTACATGTATTTGGAGCAGTTTATGTCTTGAGCAGCTACATACGCATTGAGACTTTCGGATCATACTCCGATCTTTATGGATATGCATTGACACTCTTGGTTCACAGGATGCTTATGAGCTGAGTCTCATATTTGGATCTTTCGCTTTCAGCAGAAACCTATTTGTGTTAGGTTTTAGCAGTTTACAGGAACACTTTGCCTAGAGTGTCTGGGGGTGTGCCTTTCACTGGCAGATGTTATTTTGACATGCTTCGGTGTTGAGCTCATGTTCTTTTCACTGTCATTGGCCTTGCTTATGTCCGCTTCATGCCGGCTTTGGACCTAGCATTGTTTGCTTGACATTGGATCCTATTTTGGGACAGTTTGCTCTCTAGACTGCATACCTGCAATTTATTACAGCAAGCAGTTATTGGTGGACTGAGGTGTACTTTTCATGCTGAAATATCCTGATTTGGTGTACCCCACCTAGTACTAAGTGGGCAGCAACTTTTGGCACACTTTGCTCGCCCTTTGGACCCCATTTTGATCATTTTTGGGCAGTTTTTGCAGTAAAACAGCAAGCAGTTTTGGACTGTTTGGGCATTTCCAGCCTGCATAATGGCGTCATCTTCACATGATAGTGCCATATTTAACAAAGTTGGATGGTACCAACTACTCTTACTAGAAGAGTCAAATATGGCAGGTTTTGGTGCAGAAATCTCAGATTAAGCCACTTCGGTTGAGTGGGGAGCAGCCTGAAACTATGGACAATGACGACTGGCTTGAACTTGATGAGCTATGCAAGTCCACGATTGTATTGTCTCTCACTGAACAGGTACATTATAATGTATTTGAGGAAGCACAGAGTGCATGGGATCTATGGAATAAGATCAAGAATCTTTATGATAAGAAAAGTCCGACGAGTCAGATGTACTGGTTGAAGCAGCTTATGGATCTGCGCATGAAGGATAATGCGACTATGTCTGCTCACTTGAGCCAGTTCCATGCTATACTGAAGAGCCTGACTTCGCAGGATATCACCTTTGGAGAGGAAGTAACTCCTCTTTTCTTGCTTGGGACTCTGAATGAGTCATGGGATGTATTCCACACTGCTCTTTGTGCCTCTAGTGCTACTCTAAAATTGGCAGATGTTGAGAGTGCTCTTCTTCAGGAAGAGGTGAATCGCAAAAACTTGGATGCCTCTCGTGGTAGTCATGCTTTGACAGTTAGAGGCAGGAATGACAAGTATGACCGTGGTAATGGCCGTGGCCGTGACTCACAGAAGGGTCGGTCTAAATCTCGTGGCAAGTCGCGTAGTAAGTCGCGTGGGCGCAATGCAAATGTCACTTGTCATCATTGTGGGAAAAAGGGCCATATTAGACCACAGTGTCATGAGTTGCACAATGAGAAGCACAAGGATAAGGGGAAAGATAAAGTGCAGGAGAAGTCCTCTGATCGCAGCATAGTACCTGCGAAGTCCAGCATCAAGATTGAAGAAATTAATGTCATGCAGACCAAGGATTCCGATGGTAGTGATGAGTTCATACTTGCAGCTAGTTCTTCTGATGCTTCACACTTGACTGAGACACCTAGTATGTATGCATAGTGCTGGTTATTGGATTCAGGTGCGTCCTTCCATGTGACGCCTTACCCTGAGTGGTTTCACTCTTACTGTACTGTATTTGGATCAGTCAGACTTGGAGATGACAGGTCTCTTGATATTGTGGGCTGTGGAGATATTCAGTTGCAGTTTTCCACTGGCAGTTCCTTTTTGCTTAGGGATGTACGTCATGTACCTGCGCTTACGTGCAGTCTTATGTCTGCAGGACAATTGGATGATGCAGGGTTTCATGTTTGTTTTGGGGATTCTGCCTGGAAGATTACCAAAGGCAGACTTGTGCTTGCTAGAGGCTCCAAGGCTGGCAGCCTCTATCCTCTTGTTGTATCTGGGTCTTCTATAGACCATGTTTTGGTAGTGGGCTCTATCCCACATGTATCACTTTGGCATGCCCGTTTGGGGCATATGTCTTTGAAGGGAATGAAAATGTTATCTGGTTTACAGTATCTTCCACCTTTGGACTATGCACATTTTGACTCGTGTGATCATTGTCTTTATGGTAAGCAGAATAGGTCTACGCATAAGAAATCGGGTAGGCCACGCATGAGTGAGCCCTTGGCATTAGTGCATTCCGATGTTTGTGGGCCTATGCCTTGCATGTCTATGGGTGGCGCGAAGTACTTTGTTACCTTCATTGATGATTTTTCTAGGAAAGTGTGGGCTTATCCCATAAAGCAAAAGTCCGATGTCTTGGAAGTCTTTCAGCGTTGGCTTGCTCTTGTTGAGAACCAGACTGGGTATAGGCTAAAATGCCTTAGGACTGACAATGGGGGAGAATATGTCTCACATGCTTTTGAGCAGTTTTGTGATGACAGGGGTATTAAGCGTCAGTTGACTGCCCCTTACACCCCCGCCCAGAATGGTTTGGCTAAGCGCATGAACAGGACTATTCAGGAGCGTGTCCGCTCTATGCTTAGCCATGCAGGCCTACCACAGAGCTTTTGGGCTGAGGCAATTAGTACGGCGGTGCATGTCATAAACGGATCGCCTTCCAGTGGATTGGATTTCTAGGTTGCAGAGGAAGTTTGGGCTGGTAAGCCACCCTCTTATGCGCATCTCCGTGTCTTTGGATGTGAGGCATTCTGCCATGTGCCCAAGGACAAGAGGAGTAAATTGGATCCAAAGAGCATTAAATGCATATTCCTTGGCTATGGTGAGTCAGGAGAGATGGGCTATCGCCTATGGGATCCGCAGGCGCGCAAAATAGTACGCAGCCATGATGTCGTCTTCCATGAAGACAAGATGCACAGGCAGCCTAAGAAGGTGGTTGAGATCCGCAGAGTGATCTTTCAGGAGGAGCCTAGAGCTCCAGCACAGCCAGTAGTACAGCCTGCAGTAGTTTCTCCACAGGGCCAGGGTGTTGAACAGGCAGTTAGATAGGCAGCAGAGCCTGTGGTGAGACGGTCTGCTAGAGACAGACGTCCACCTGACAGATTTCAGCCCTCTATGCATTATGTTTTGGTTATAGATGCAGGAGAGCCTTTCACTTATGATGAGGCTATGCGCAGGGGTGACAGTCACTCCTGGGAGAGGGCTATGCAGTCTGAGATAGACTCCCTGCATAAGAATGAGACTTGGGATTTGGTTGCCTTGCCTAAGGGCAAGAAGGCTTTGCCATGCAAGTGGGTGTACAAGCTGAAAAGTACCCCTGGACACCCCAAGCCGGCATACAAGGTAGATTGGTAGCAAAGGGTTTTAAGCAGGAACATGGTGTGGACTTTGATGAGGTCTTCTCTCCTGTGGTTAAGATGACCACCACCCTGCGCTTAGTCTTGGCTTTGGTTGCACAGCTTGACTTAGATCTATATCAGATGGATGTCAAGACGGCTTTTCTACATGGGGACTTGCATGATGAGATCTATATGGATCAACCTAAGGGCTTTGCAGAACCTGGTAGGGAGCACCTAGTGTGCAAGTTGAAGAAGAGCTTGTATGGCTTGAAGCAGGCACCTAGGGAATGGTATCATAAGTTTGATGCCTTTGTGCAGTCACAGGGCTACATCAGGAGTGCTATGGATCCGTGTCTTTACACGAAGAAAGCCCGTGATGGCAGTTTGCTTATCTTGGTACTCTATGTTGATGATATGCTGATAGCAGGGAAAGCTCATGATGAGCTAGATGCTCTTAAATCTCAGCTGAAGAAGAGCTTTGAGATGAAGGATTTGGGACAGGCCTCACATATACTTGGGATGCGCATTAAGCGCGATAGGCATCAGGGGCTTTTGTATCTCTCACAGCGGGAGTACATTCATAAAGTCCTGGAGCGCTTCCGCATGCAGGACGTAAAGCCTATTGGCTATCCATTACCTTCTTATGTGAAGGTATCACAAGCCGATTGTCCACAAACAGATGAGCAGAGGGCCGAGATGGCCAAGATCCCTTATGCTTCAGCCGTGGGCAGTTTGATGTATGCCATGATAGCCACTCGTCCAGATATTGCACATGCAGTTGGTGTTGTGGCACGCTATATGGCTACACCTGGCAGCAGACATTGGGATGCCGTGAAGGGTATCATGAGGTACCTGAAGGGCACAACAGATATGTGTATTTGCTATGGCAGCCAGGATACAGGGGTCGTGGGGTACACTGACTCCGATTATGCAGGACATGCAGATAGTAGGAAGTCCACTTCTAGCTATGTATTCACCTATGCTGGACGGGCTGTCTCTTGGATGTCCAGGGTTCAGAAGTGTACGGTTTTGTCTACCACTGAGGCCGAGTATGTTGCAGCCATTGAGGCTTGCAAGGAGGCCATATGGTTAGGCCGTCTAGTTGCTAACCTTGGGATTGATGCTACACCTACACTGCATTTGGATTCTATGAGTGCAATTCAGTTGGCTAAGAATCCGGTCTTCCATGCGAAGACGAAACACATTGAGGTGAGGTATCACTTCATACGTGGTGTCATGGAGGACAGGTCTGTTGACCTTGTCAAGATCTCCACTGATGAGAATCCTGCAGATCTGCTCACGAAGAGCCTCACTACTGAGCGCTTTGCCTTCCTCAGGAGGTTGATGGGCATTGGATGAGATGTCGCCTTTCCTCATCCCTTGTACCTATGTACATTTGTACTGTCTTTTCTTTTTTCTTTTCTCTCTCACTAGGGCAGATTCACCTTTAAGTGGGAGATTGTTGGGGGTAAAGGCGCATCCGCCGTGCCGCCCCTTGTATTACTACACTGACAGTAACCGCCACTGCACACTGCAGGTGGCGGGCGCCTGTCACATCACTTTATTCTTTATTCTTTTAGTGACAGTTTGAATAAAGGAAGGCCCGGTCACACATTGTGACTGTTGGAGTTCCCATTTCTTGTCTCTCTCTTTCTTGCTCTTGCTCTCCCGCCATAGCTCGCATGCAAGCTTCGATCCTTCTCACCTTTCAAGAGCATGGCTGCCAGGTGTAGATCGGCCCATGGGCATCCCCAGGCCTATCACGGTTGAGAGGCATATTGATAGACCTAGATTGTTGCATATTGATGGACAGAACATGCCTAGAAGGATGGATGGTCTAGTTTTGCCATGCCCGTAGGGAAATCATGTTTTACAGAGAATAGAAGGCCTTGGTTTACTGCACCCTAAAGGTGCTCGCATTCTACGCCCCCACGGCCTTGGTATACTACACCGTGAAAGGGATCTCACTTTAAGCATGATTGATGGTCCTTGTATGCTTCACCCTGAGGATGACAACAGTTTGCAGAGAAGAGAAGGCCCTGATGTGCTTCACCCTGAAAATGTCAATGCTCTTAAGAGGATAGATGGTCATGGAATACTATGACCTGCTAGTGACAAGACTCTTAGGAGAGGGGACGGACCTAGTATGCCGCAACCCGAAGATGATACTCTGAGGAGAACGGAAGGGATTGGGATTCCTGGTCCTGAACTTAATAATGTATTTAGAAGAGTACAAGGTCTCAGTGTTAACGTAGATCATGGCAATGATTTTAGGCAGATGGAAGGGCCTGGTATGCAAAAGTCAGATGGCAATAATTTTGTTAACCAAAATATTATACAATACATGATGGAACCTAGAACGGGCCGGCACTGGCTCGTGCACTAGCCGGACCTCTATCTCATGCGCTCAACAACCCCACGGCCTCGCGGCCAGGAGTGTTGATGACACATACATTGCCTTCCTAGACATCTTGCGTTTGTATTATGTCGTTTGTAGTCCACTTTTCTCTCACCCACTACTCCTCAGATGGAGTCCCTTACACATTGCCTAATGGCACAAAGCACAGACATAGGGGGTTCTCCAACAGCTGAGTGCTGCCACCCCTCTGCGACTCTCCTACACCTTGGGGATTGGCCCCTCGATGCGTCGCTCAACATATAAACATTCCGTACAAAATCCACTCAAGGTACCATTTAATCGTATACAGGAATGTACCATTGTCCTTACTTCTCTTTCCCTTAGACCCCACGACTAGCCTATAGCTTAGGGTGTCCTGTCTCTCACTTAACATGGGTCAAGGTCCTAATGAAAACAATTGCTGTGCATCCAGGATTTCTGATACCTTTAAATATTTCCATGATTTATGCATATTGTGGATGCTAAGTGCTCAAACAGTAATGAAATCAATATTGTGCACATGTGGAAAACATCCTTTCAATGATTTTCAACTACCGATCTTATGCGGCGTTGCACGAATCTAGCAGCAGCGAGGAAACCCTCATGCTACTAGGCTCTTATTTTATAATTATTCATCGACCTATATGGCATGAAAATAAAAACATCAATCTTTTCATCATTTGACTCCATATTTAGATACACTTTAACCACTCTACCCTCCCATCGATCAAATGTTACATTGTTGTATAGATTTATAGGGCATTTTGCCATCATTTTATGTGTAAAAAGCGGGAAAAGCACACTAGGACAAGAAGGTGGGGTTGAACTGAAGAAAATCCTCATGCTTCAGTCCCCACAAACATTCACAAACATTGTTCTTAATTTTCATTAATTTTTCGCACCCAAAATGTATTTTTCCCCTATTTTTAGTGTTTTTTCTCTATTTTCCTTGTATTTTTCCTTATTTTTTACATTATTTAATTACTAAAAATTCAAAATAGGTTATGGGCTGTGGCCCTTAGTTCCTTCTTGTGGCAAAAATGAAAATTTAGTTGGTGTTCCTATTCATTCTTCCATTTTTATGCCCAAAAACATCATTTTCCCTTGATTTTCCATATTTTACGTGTTTTAGTGTATTATTTTGAACCACAAGATGCATATTTTTTTTGATTTTCTGATTATGATCAACAAGTACTCATGGAAAACAGCAACAGAAACAATTTTTAGCCCACACGAACAACATTTTATCAATCAAAAGCCATGAAATCTCAAATTTACTTTGAAAAAATTGAATTACCGCTTATTTGCGTGTTTCAGGTTTCATGTCCATGGCTACAAATCTGAAAATCAGCAGCCCTTCATGCTTAGCACGATCACAAATCACCATTTCCAGCCCGTGGAGCAATCCGATCAATGCCGGACAAGCCTCCATCATTCTTTCTTCTTCCTTCCTCTTCCCACATGAACTTCCTCTTAGAGGAGAGAGAGGGAGGAGAGAGAAAGACTAGATCTAGTTCTCTTCATTCATTCCACCATTCTACGGGGGAAGGGCGGCGATAAGATCGGCCAAGAAGGAGAAGATTAGCCCCAATGTGTGTTCCATGGGGTACTCACAGCCCACAATCATGATGAGAGAGGAGAGAGAGCGAAAAATGTGCCATTTCTTGATCACGCCATGTCTTCCTTCTCTCTCCACGTTTTTTGATCAAGAGGTGCATAAAATTTTGGGTGGGAGGGTCCAAACTCAAAAGGCATGCCCAATTTTGGCATCCCAAGTGTCCACCCCTTCGTATCTTGACCGGTTTCTTGGCTCCTTCCCCGTCCGGACTCCAAATTGAGCTCTGAAAATTCCTGGGCATCCGGATTGGCATCCCGCATTGGTGAGTAGCTCGTGTCAACCTGCACGACTGTCTAAAAAATTATAAAAAATCAACAAGTGTCGCTCGGGCACCTTTAAAGCACTTTGGTGCTTAAAATCGTCCTAGATCGAGCCGCCGCCTTTGACGGTGAATATTTTTCCCTTGATATTCATAATTTTTAGCTATTTTTAAGCACTTCCCGGCACCAAAGTTCCGCTCTCAACACAACTTTGGGCAACACCTAGGCTATGTACCTTGTCATGAGGGTGGATCATACTCCAATGGATTTGATCGGCAGTATGGCTATCACGAGTAGCATGATTATGGCCATTATGAATAGCATGATTACGCTTACAAGCACTCCTTTATGCAACAACATAGTTCTTATGAAAGTCATGATCATGGACATGTATATGGTAGCTCATACAGCATTGGTCAGCAACATGCATATGGAGATTCTTATACGATGCAGGAGTAGCAAGCCAGTGATTATGACCAGCATCATGCCGATACCTATGCTCATGGACTTGCTATTCATCATATTTATGGTCAGCCTAGGATGCAGGGACACCATTGTAGTCATGTTGGACAATCAACATGCAATCTTGGGCAGCCTGTTTATGGGCAACATTATGGCCAAAGCTTTGGTAATAGTCAATAGCAAATACATGTAAATGAGCAGCATGACTGTTATTACCATATGCAATAAGGATAGCATGAGTATCATTATGAGCAGCATCCACATTGGTATGACCCTCCATATGGACAGCATGAGCATTATGGTCATGGGCAGCCATCTATTGTACACGAGCAGCAAGATGACTATGAGCAGCATGTCAGAACTATTACTGAGCTGAACAATGGTGATGAGCATATGTGTGGAAAGAATGAGTATCATTATGAGACGTAGCCACATTGGCATGACCCTTCATATGGACAGTATGAGCATTATGGTCATGGGCAGCCATCTATTGTACATGAGTAGCAAGTTGACTATGAGCAGCATGTCAGAACTATTACTGAGCTGACCAATGGTGATGACCATATGTGTAGATTGCTATCTAAGGCTAAACGTGTTAAACACCTTACTAGTGATACGATACGAGACCTTATACTATCGATGTGCTAAGCCGATATTTTGTGATCATCAAGACAAATGTAGAGCACAGAATGCAAAACTCCTATTTGTGTTCGAATATCATTATGCCAAGGATAGGATAGATCTTGCTGAGGACCATTTTGATGTGGGTCCAAAGCAAGATGAACTTTCATTCAAGAAAGAAGATCATGTAGATCTTAAAGATCATGCATATATTACGGATCAATAAAACATGTCCTTCCAGGAGACCCTTCAGTCTATACACATGTCACATATAAGGGTTGATATAGTACACTTCTCAGCTATTGACAGCATCCAAGTGTAGACCAAGCTTAATCATATGATGCTTATGGTAGACTCGATGCAACAACTAGTGGTACTGGCCATTCTAGCTTTACTTGAGGATGGTAATCCAATGCATAGAAAGGATAACCACTTTCCATTTTACCCCGGTGGTAGTGCTGAGACCCAAGCTTGCATGGATGACCTGTATGCTGGTGATGCTTACCATGCACGTTATCCATTTGATCCCACGGGTTGAAAGAAAGCTCTATCTACATCAGCACTCCCTGGTGCAGTCCCCTCACCTTGAGGCAGCAACCTTGGCTGAAGACGACTTGATTTGGTCCTTTTTTGCAGTAAACAGCCATCTACTTTTGAACACTTTTGGTCTTGCATTAAGTGCACCCTTGCATGACCTACCTGGGCTGAAAGTACCCTCAACGAGTTTTGTTTTGACATGTCACATGCTTGAATCGAAGATGCCCATAGGAAGTTATGACCAGTTTTCTCCAGTAGACCTGTTCTGGACAGCATGCTGTCCACTGTTTGTAAGTCCCTAATTGTCAAGAATTCGAGGCCAAACTCATATGCTATCAACTTGCACATGTCATATACAGCATATACACAATTCTATGCCCCAATTACACATGAGATTGTACTTCAGCATACCCATATTATCCCTTGTAATGCTGAGCAGAGTAGTACTTTGCAACCCCCCCCCTTTTCGCTGTGAGCCATAGGTTCTCTTTTTGTTTTTGAGGGAAAAAACCTTCGGGGTCGGGATGGAATGTAAAAGAGTGGGGATAAATGGGTAGGACACGGATTAGCATGGAAATACCCAGTTATATTGACAAGGTGTATAAGTGTTGAGAGACCCAATCAGGGCATCATTTATCAATAATCAAGTCTCTCTTTTCTCCTTCCTCCTTGCTTTCATGGCTTCCCTCCTCTTTCTCTCTCTTCTTCTAGTATTTCGCTCTCTTCTTCTCTCATCTTCTTCTTCCTCTTTCTCTCTCCTCTCTGCAGTCTCTCCCTTTTCTCCTTCTCTCTCCTAGGTTTCCTTCATTATAGCTACTGAGACTTGGTTATAGGTGCGGAGGCTAAGCCCAAACTCCCCAAACTCCTGATCAGCTTAGCACATCAAGCATGGACTGAGAGAGCTCGTAGGTATTGCATTGGCTATCCCTATGCATTTCTAATGCTATGGTTATGCAAATAATGAATTGCATTTGATTGAAGGATGCATGGGATATTCTGATGAGATACTATGGTACTACCTACACTAGTGCCAAAAAAATACCGTTGAAGCAAAAATTTAACACAATGGATAGGAAAGGTCGGTCCATTCATGACTATGTGACTGATATAAAGACTATTGCAGATCAGCTAGCATCCATTGGGACTGAGGTAGATGATCATGATTTGGTGGCTATGACCCTGAATGGTCTAGGGCCTCAATACAAGTCCTTTGATATGTCAATTTCAGTCAAGGCTCAAATTCCTAACTTTAATGAGCTTGTATCCTTGCTTATCCATGAAGAAGTGAAATTGGGTTTGGCTACGAGCTTGAGTAGCTCTAAAAGCAAAGATGTAATTGTTTACTCTAATTAGAGAGGCCGTGGTTATCATAGCGGAGGTTCTAGCCATGGTAAGGGAACTCAACAACATGCATCTCAACATGGACAAGATCAACAGGGATTTTCTGGTAGAGGCGGTGGATACTCTCATGCGAGGGGGAAATCTTAGTGTAGGGGCAGAGGATCCTAGCATACACTCAGTCTACTCATGAAAATGCTAATAAGGATAAAGATTGTTGTTACTATGGTAAGCATGACCACATTGCAAAAGAGTGTTGGAAAAAGCAAGCTGATAAGAAGGGTAGACATCAAGGTCACTATGCATCTTCTAGTCATGTAGAGCCTGATACTAGTGAAAAACTCTTTGCTATGACTCATGTATGCAACAAGGGCAAGCCACGAGGAGAGTCTGATGATGTCTGATATATAGATTATGGTGTCTCAAAAAACATGACATCACATGGCGAGTGATTCATTGAGCTAAAATCATGTGCTAATGGTCATGTATCTACTGGAGATGAGTCTCAGCATGATATAGCACACACAAGGATTGTTTATTTCACTATGCCTGATGGTAGGAAAAAGTACTTGCATGATGTATTGCATGTACCCTTGATTACCAATATTTTTTATATGTAAGTCATACGGTTGAGAAAAAGTTGTAGGTACGATTTAATAGAGATGGCTACTTCATAGAGGAGTATGGCGGAGGATGTAGATTAGTTGCTAAAGGCCAGAGACATGGCAAGATGTTTACACAGGATGCAAACATACTTGAGTTGAATGGTACTATGCTTTCTCATGATGAGGCAAGTATCCGAGACATTGATATGTGGCATAAATGGATTCGATATATAAATATCCAAAAGCTGAAAAATATGTAGCATAAGGAGCTTGTTACAGGGCTACCAAGGTTTAAGTATTCTGATTTGAGACATGTATGCTGAGCATGTTAGTTTGGGAAACAAACCAGGTTTCCATTTGCTAAGAATACACCGAATAGTAGCAGGTCTTTACAACTTGTGCACTCAAATGTTTGGGAACCTGTGCATAATGTATCACTTGGTGGGTCTCAATACTATGTGATATTTGTGGATGACTATAGTAGTACACATGGATATACATCTTATAGCATAAACATGATGTGTTGGACATATTTATGTATTTTAAAGCTCATGTTGAAAAAGAGCTTAACTATTATGTCTCATGCTTACAATCTATGGTGGTGGAGAGTATGTCTCAAAGGAATTTGGCAGGTACTTAACAAAGCATGGGATAAGGAGGCATTGACTTGCATCTATACTCCACAGTAGAGCAAAGTTGTTGAAAGAAAGAACAAGATGATTATGGAGGTAGCCATGGCCATGTTAAATGAGAAGTATATGCCTTTGTTTTATTGGTTTGAGGCAACACTTATGATTGTCTATATTATGAATAGAACACCTACTATGAATACATGAAAACACACCTTATGAGTAGCTATATGGCTCTATAAGCCTAACATATGAAATTTGAAAGTATTTGGTAGTATTGCATATGTTCATGTTTTCGATGACAAATGGAAGAAACTTGACCCTAAAGCAATGAAGTGTGTTTTCCTTGGATACTCATAGGAAAAAAGGCATATAAGTGCATTGTTCCAACTACACAAGAGATATTGCTTAGTCATAATTTTGTATTTGATGAGTTAGCATCTTGGTGTGGTGCTAAGCATGCTGTAGTATATGATGAAACTTCACAGGGCACATATATTGAAAATGGATAGCAAGGCACTTCTTCTATTAGTGGACCTATTCAAGATGTATTTGGCAATGTAAGTCCCCGGACTAGAAGGCTACATAGCTGTGGGTCTCATCCACTAATATGGATACGTCAATAAGGGGGAGAGATATAGGAAAAGAGAAAGGTTATAATGTTGTTACAAGTTCATTAACTTTAGTATATGACTCTAGTGAGAATCTTGATAGCAAGTTTGGAATACTTGCAGTAGTTGCACTTGGAGTTAAGCAAAGTTATGTATTTCCTCATGAGAGACCGGATTCTAGTTCACCTCCATTGTAGAGATTGCAAAGAGAAAGGAAGCATTTGGATAGGCTTACCTACAGTGGACGCTTAATGAGACATTATGTATACATGATAGAAGTGTAGAAATACAAAGAGCCTACATCTTTTACAAAAGCATTTAAGGATGAGAATTGGTGCAAGGCTACAGATGATGAATATGAGGCTTCACTAAAAATAGGACATGGGATTTGGTTGAGTTTCCTAAGGGCAAAGTGCCTATTGGATGCAGTTGGGTCTATAAAGTAAAATGTAAGTTTGATGGCTCACTAGAGAGGTACAAGGCTAGATTGGTAGTGAAAGGATATGCCCAGTAGTACTGGCTAGATTATGAGGAAACCTTTAGTCTGGTTGCTAAGATGGCAATTGTATGGAATGTTATAGCATTGGTTGTATCTAAAGGCTGGAATCTTTGTCAAATGGATGTTAAAAATGCTTTCTTAAATGATGATTTGAAAGAAGAGGTTTATATGGATTAGCCAGAGGGCTATGTGCATTTCCACTATCCATCATATGTATGCAAATTGAAGAGAGCATTGTATGGCTTAAAGCAAGCCCCCTGAGCTTGGAATGCTAGGATTACTTCCTACTTGTAGACACTTGGATCTCAACTAGGAAAAGTTGATCATAGCCTATTTACTAGGAAAACAGAGAGAAGATATTTTATTTTGGTACTCTATGTAGATGATTTGGTGATCATAGGTGATGACATATAGGGCGGCATTGATGACATAAAAGCTATGTTGCATAAAGAAATTTAGATTATAGATTTGGGAGAGCTAAATTTTTTCTTAGGCATTGAAGTTATGCATACACCTCATGGGATATGGATGATACAAAAACCAGAATATGTTGGAAAGTATGGCATGCTAGAATGCAAACCCATGAACACACCATTGGAGCAAAATGCAAATCTTGATGTTGATATAGGAAATGTGATAGAGAACAGGACTATGTATAGATAGATGGCTGGTAATCTGATCTATCATCTTACTATTGTAAAAATTACACAGCGCAGCGAAAAGAATCTGAGAAAGAAATAGAGAGTACACAATAGATAAGAGGAGAACTAGTTAATTCTTTAGCTCCAAACAAATGATACAAAGATGGCTCTGTCCACCCGTACGCTTCCATTGTGTGAAGCTTAGATGGCGATCTAGACAGGAGATAGGTGAAGAGCTTAAGGCTAGTTGGAACAACAACTTTGTCTAGGTGAAAGATGAATGATGGATGGCTATGAAGGGGTTTAGCTTTTATAGCCCGCGAAGGCCGTTAGGTCGGCTTGACCGACCTACCATATGATCCTCCACTAGTCGTCTGGGGAATATTCAAGGGAATATTCCCTTTGCCATCGGGCTGGGAGCGCAGCCCTCGGACCCCCGCCAGGGGGGCTGCTGGCCTCCCTAGGACCCCCCAGTCGGGGGCCGCTTCCGCCACCCCCAGACCCCAAAATGGGGGCCCCTTTTAACTCCCTTACCCTGCAACTCCATGCAATGCACCTCGAGTTGCTATCAACTTAATCACTCTGTCTAGCCCAAAGATTAGACCCACAATAGTCACCTTTTTGTTATCCTGTCACATAGACCTCATCTGATATACAAGTCAGGACTCAACCAATGTCCGGGCTCACATTTGGCTTCTCCTCATAATGGGGGCCTTACAACTTTGAGCACCATGGATCATTGGTGGCACCTAATGAGGGTGGGGCATTGATCATATCTAACACCCCCCCTCAATGTCCACCCATAGGTGAACTATCTCCTCGGCCCAATGCCGAGTCTCTGAAGATGAACTTGAAGCAGATCCTTCGTAAGTGCTTTGGTGAAGATATATGCTCCATTCTCCTTTGTTGGATAGTAGACCAATTCCACTATCCCATCCTCCATCAAATCATGCACATAGTGATACTGGATCTCTATATGTCTGGTACGTGCATGAAACACTGGATTTTTGGCAATGGTGATGCTACTCTGATTGTCACATCTTAGCACAATTGGTTCTTCATCCTGCACTCCCATATGCCATAGAATCCTTCTCAACCATACTATCTCACATGCAGCAAAACAAGCTGCCTTGTGCTCTGCTTCGGTAGAAGACAATGCCACTGTTGGCTGCTTCTTACTAATCCAAGAAAATATTCTTGAACCCAAAGAGAAACAATAAACAAAAACTGAATTCCTGGAATCACTATCTCTTGCCCAATCTAAGTCACAATTCCCCACAAGAGAAGTTTCGAAACTGTATGTGATACCATAGTCAAGAGTTTTCTTCAACTATCTGAGCACCCGCATCCCAGCCTTCTAATGACTCTCATGATGTTTGTTTGAGAACTTGCTCAAAACACCAACAACAAAACTGATATCTAGTTTGGTGTTACACAAGTAGATCAGACTGCCGACCAGCCTCCTATACCTCCCAATGTCTACTAGTGCTAATGTATCCTCAAAGGATAACTTTGCATTCACCTCCATAGGTGTAGCTATCTCCTTGCACTCGGTCATGCCAAATGACTTCAAGATCTCCCATGCATACTTCTTCTGAGAGATGAAGATCTTTCCTAGCTCTTGCTCCCAGACTTCAATCCCCAAACAATAGTGAAGCAAGCCCAAGTCTGTCATTTCAAACTCAGAACTCAAAGCCTTTCGAGTTTGGTTGATTATATCTTCATAGTCACCTATAATAACAAGGTTGTCCACATATAGGACAATCACTACAAACTTTTTACCATCCCTGTAAACATACAAGTTAGCATCTAAGGCACATCTTTTGAAGTTTAGGTTTTAAAAGAACTTATCTATCTGCTGGTACCATGCTCTAGGGGCTTGTTTCAGCCCATACAATGCCTTCTTTAGCTTACACATTTTGTTCTCAGAATGGGGGGCCTCAAACCCTGGTGGTTGAGCCACGCACACCTCCTCCTTCAAGTCACCATTTAAGAACATTGACTTAACATCCATTTGGTACACTAGCCACTTCTTGTGGGCAACCACTGCAAGTACCGTGAGAATAGTGGTCATTCTGGCGGCTGGGGCAAATGACTCTTGAAAATCAAACCCTTCAACTTGTGAAAATCCTTGGGCAACCAGTCTTGCTTTGTACTTTTCTAAGGTACCATCAGCCTTGTACTTTACCTTCCAGATCCACTTGGTTCCAATAACCTTCCGCTTTGCTGGTCGATCCAATAGCTCCCAAGTGTCATTCTTCATTATGCTGTCATACTCCGCTTGCATAGAAGCCTTCCATGATGGATTTGCAAGTGCTTCTTCCAAGTTAGTTGGCTCCTTTACTTCTCTCATAATCTCAACCATTAAGGCCATATTGACTACGTGAGGAGAATCCCTCCTTTGCTCCTCTATTCTCTAAGACCTCCTTGGTCCATCTACCTTCTCCTCAACAGATGCAGGCATAGGATTATTGTGGTCATAGAGCTGCTTCACCTAGCGCGGCAATGGCTTTTCCCGTGGGGTGATGTCAGGTTGGTGAATCTTTTCCTCATCATCTGAAGATGATGCTTCCTCCTCCTTAAGGATAGGGACAGCTCTCGCGACAAGTTCATAATGGACTACTGTTGAGATATCGAGCTCCACTCGTGATATGCTAGGGTGACCATTGTGCATTTATGTCACCGACTTGTTAGCTGCAGATATGGTTGGTACACCGCCCATGAATAATAGCTAGATGACAGCTATCCTTATCTACTCTAGTTCGTGGCTGAGTTAGTATGCCACCTTAGTTAGTTGAGTTTGGTTTGAGACCCACATATAGGGTTCTTCTATTTCTTTTTTATTTGAGTTCTTTTGGCTTACACAACTAAGAAGAGGAAAACTGTTTTTAGCCTCCACCCTTGGGTGTATTCCCCCATTGTGCAAGCAAGAAAGCTACAAATGAGACTCCTTCCTTCTCTCCCACAATCTTGACATGGTATCAGAGCCTGGTTCGTGGTAAGGAGCTCAAAAAAGCAAACCAAGTTCGTGGTGTTTTGGTAAGAGGACCAGTGTTTCTTTCATTTTTCGAGTTTGGGAGCAAGTCTTTGCAGGTAGCACAGTTGGAAGTGCAAGAGTGCATTGTCTCAGATTGAGACACCCTTTCGGGGCCTGTTTTGGAGGCGGAAGTTTTCTGCATGCACTCAAGAAAAGGCCCTATTTTTTGCTGTACGACCACTGTTCTACAGTTCGGTGAAAAGTTACTGTAGAAATTGCATCGTATGCATGTGCGCAGAGACATTGGGAGTTACAGAATCAGGTTGCCTGTTGATGCAAAATCGTCACTAGAAAGTGACTGTGTGGTCAAATACCACTTTCGTCAGTTTTACAGATTTTTCCTTGTGAGGCTGAAGCTGTGTTTTTTGCATTGACAGAATTCTTTGCAATGTTCTATAATGGCGTCTGATTCTCTTTCACAGATTGTCACTGAAAAGCTTGACAAGAACAACTTCCAAGCATGGAAGTTTAGAATGATGAACTTCCTTATGGGAAAAGGATATTGGGAATTCGTTGCAGGAAACGAAGAAGAACCAGTTCTTCCTGATGTTCCCAATCAACAACAAATGCATGCATTTAAAGGATGGCATGAGAGAGCCAGAAAAGTTATGTACTGGCTATCTATCAGTATTTCAGACTCTATGATTGTGCATATTCAGGATGCAAGTACACCAAAGGAGGCATGGGATACTTTGTCAAAAATGTATAGCACAAATACGCAAGCCAGGAAAATGTAGCTCAAGAAAGAGTTGCACAATGTGCAAAGAGAAAGTATGAGCATCAATGACTATCACATGAAGGTGAAGAAGATTGCAGATGCACTTGCTTCCATTGGTTCGCCAGTGGAAGATGATGATTTAGTTTCTGTGACCTTGAATGGTCTAGGAAAGGATTATGCACAGTTCGGAACATCGATTTCCATCTGTGAAAGATTTCTTTATTTTGAGGAGTTTATTTCTCTTCTAATTTCTGAGGATCAGAGAAATGGTGGTGCATCTTCTTCAGGAGGAACTTCAAAAGAAGTTGTCTTCTACTCAAATGCTGGAAGAGGTAGAGGCAGAGGTAGAGGAGGCCGATCTGGAGGCTGTGGTAGAAATCAGAATATGCAGCAAACTCAAGAAAACTAGTCCTATAGAGGAGAACGTGGTAACTCTAGAGGCAGGGGGAGCCAAAGAGGTCGTGGTGGATGGCAGAGAGGCCAAAATGCAAATAATAATGTTGAATGCTACTATTGTGGTAAAATGGGTCATATGGCTAAAGACTGCTATAAAAAGCAGAATGACATCATGAATAGAAAATTGCAACAAGGGAATTATGAATCTTCTAGTAGACATGGTGATGACAGAAATGAGCATTTGTTTATGGTACAGCACATGACCAATTCTGTGACAAGTGCAGAAGAAAGCAATGATGTGTTGTATGTTGACTCAGGTGCATCAAACCACATGACAGGTCATGCAGAATGGATGCAGAATGCAAGGAAAATGGAAAAACCAGGATTTGTGGAGAATGGTGATGATACTACACATCCTATTGTGCAGATTGGAAATAATCCTTTGTCTATGCAGGATGGGAAAAAGAAATACCTGTCGGATGTATTTCATGTCCCGAATATCACCAAGAACCTGGTTTCTGTTGGTCAAATGGTTGACCAGGGCTTGCAGGTCAGATTTAATTCTCATGGATGCTTTGTTGAGGATATGAAAAATAAAGGTCGCTTGATAGCAAAAGGAAAGAAGAAGGGCAGAATATGTACGTTGGATGCAGACATGCCTGAATTGAGTGCAGCAATGTTTGCACATGGGACCGGTGTAGTTGCAGATATTGATATCTGGCATAAACACATTGGTCATGTTAATGTACAGCGACTTAAATCAATGCAAGCCCAAAATATTGTTGCAGGATTGCCTAAATTCAAGGTTGCAGAAATGCATAAGGTATGTGAAGCCTGTCAATTTGAAAAATAGGCAAGGAAACCATTTCCTAGACATGTTCAAGAGAGTAAGAAGCCATTGTAATTAATCCACTTTGATGTGTGGACTACTAAAGCTGCATCTATTGGAGGTTGTCATTATCTTGTCACTTTTATTGATGACTATAGCAGAAAAGTTTAGGTGTACTTTATGAAAAAGAAAAGTGAAGTTTTTGGGCATTTCAAAACTCTTAAAGCTATGGTTGAAAAAGAAATAGGTTTGCAAATAAAATGCCTAAGGTCAAATGGAGGGGGAGAGTACCTCTCAAATGAGTTTGCAAGGTTCTTGTAGGAGCATGGCATAAAGCAGCAATATTCATGTAGTCATACCCCACAGCAAAATGGAATTGCAGAAAGAAAAAAAGGCATATTGGAGAGGTATCTCGTGCCATGCTCAATGAAAAAAACCTGCCAAATTTTTACTAGGCTGAAGCAGTTGCTACAGCAGTCTACATAATGAACAGGACTCCCATTGCAGCAATACATGGCATGACTCCAAAGGAGAGGTATACTGATAGGAAACCAGATATTTCTCATTTGAAAATTTTTTATTGCATTGCCTATGTTCATGTGCCAGATGAGTTGAGATCCAAGTTGGATCCAAAAGCTGAGAAGTGCATCTTTATTGGTTACTCTCTGCAGCAAAAAGGGTATAGATGCTATAACCCTTCTACTCGTAAGTTTACAGTGAGCAGAGATGTTGTTTTTGATGAGATGAGTAGCTGGTATAAACCAGTAAATGTGATTGATAATGTAGATGCACAAAATGGTAATGCTACACAGAATTCATAGCAGTAGTCACAAGATATTAGTGGACCTGAAGCGTCCTCTAGCAGTGGTTCACATTCTTTGCCATGGACAGGCAGATTGAGATCAGGAGAATCTTCTAAAAGCAATGCAGATAGTGGTATGCAGGTATCATGAAAAGGAAAAGAGAAGGTAGATCAGCCCATGTTTGATGTGAATGCAGGTCACTCTTATGTGGATGGTGAATCCAGTGGCTCAGAACAGAGCATTGATGATGAGTTGGGTATTCCTTCTATTGTTATACTTGGAGTAAGGAAGACCAGGGATGTTTTGAGAGCACCTGGGAGTGAACCTACTTTGCGCAGGTCTACCAGAGCTAGGTATCATGTGGATAGGCTGAAATATAATGGATTTACAGCCATTCACTGTACCTATATGGTCAAAGTGATACAAGAACTAGAACCCACTTCTTTTTAGCAAGCCATGGGAAAAGAAAAATGGGAGAAAGCCATGGATGAAGAAATGGATGCCTTGGAAGCAAATGCTACATGGGAATTGGTACCTTTGCCTAAAGATAAGAATGCAATTGGTTGTAAGTGGGTTTATAAGGTGAAACACATTGCAGGATGTTCTGTGAAGAGATACAAGGCAAGATTAGTAGTCAAGGGGTATGCAAAAACATATGGCATTGATTATGAAGAAACATTCAGTCTGGTTGCAAGGATGGCAACCGTAAGAGCAGTCATTGCTATGGCTGCATCAAAGGGATGGTCTTTACATCAGATGGATGTAAAGAATGCCTTCTTGCATGGTGATTTGCAAGAAGATGTCTATATGGAGTAGCCACCAGGTTATGTGCATGCTGTTCATCCTGAGTTTGTTTGCAGGTTGAAGAAAGCCTTGTATGGCTTGAAGCAAGGACCTAGAGCATGGTCTGACAAGATAGGACAGTATCTTGTCACTATTGCCTTTCAGATTTCCAAGGTAGATTTCTCACTTTATGTGAGAAAAACACAGAAATGTATTATACTACTTGTCATTTATGTTGATGATTTGATTATGACAGGTGATAGTGATGAAGATATCCTTCATGTGAAAATGCTATTGAAGCAGAAGTTTGAGATGAAGGATTTGGGAGAGCTGCATTATTTCTTGGGCATTGAGGTGATTAGATCACCAAGTGGGATACAGCTCTTGCAGAGGCAGTATGGATTGGACATGCTGTCCAAATATGGGATGACAGGCTATAAGCCTATTTCAGTTCCTTTGGAGCAGAATGTGAAGCTGAGCACAGATGTAGGTGAGCTTCTGGAAGACCCTACTATGTACAGACGCATAGTAGGAAGTTTAATTTATATGACTATTACCAAGCCAGATTTGAGCTATGCTGTTGGATTGGTAAGTCAGTTTATGCAGGCTCCAAGGAAACCACATTTGGATGCAGCTAGATGCATACTCAGGTATGTGAAGTCCACATTGCAGTATGGACTATTTTATGAGACTGGGGTTCAGATACAGTTGCATGGATACATTGATGCTGCTTGGGCTGGTAGTATTTCTGATAGACGATCTACCAGTGGATATGTGTTCTCTTTTGGGAGTGTTTCAGTCACTTGGAGCAGCAAGAAACAGTCTATAGTTGCCTTGTCAAGCACAGAGGCTGAGTACAGGGGTGCAGCAATGGCTGCATGTGAGGTAGCTTGGTTGCATAAGCTACTTTATGATATGCATCAGCCTACAGATGGGCCAGTTGTCAGTTATTGTGACAACATGAGCAGTATATACTTGGCAAATAACCCAGTCTATCATGCTAGAACAAAGCACATTGAGGTGCATTATCACTTTGTGTGGGAGAGGGTTTTACTAGGTCTTATTGATCTAGTTTATGTCAGCACAGAGGATCAGGTAGCTGACATATTCACAAAGGCATTGGACGCAGAGAAGCTGCACAAGTTCAGAGACCTGCTTGGTGTGCAGGAATTGGGATTGAGCTCGAGGGGGAGTGCTGAGATATCGAGCTCCACTCGTGATATGCTAGGGTGACCATTGTGCATTTATGTCACCGACTTGTTAGCTACAGATGCGGTTGGTACACTGCCCATGAATAATAGCTAGATGATAGCTATCCTTGCCACCTTAGTTAGTTGAGTTTGGTTTGAGATCCACATATAGGGTTCTTCTATTTCTTTTGTATTTGAGTTCTTTTGGCTTACACAACTAAGAAGAGGAAAATTGTTTTCAGCCTCCACCCTTGGGTGTATTCCCCCATTGTGCAAGCAAGAAAGCTACAAATGAGACTCCTTCCTTCTCTGCCACAATCTTGACAACTACTTCTTCGCTTGATGATAAAGTGGAAGAACTTGCCTTCTCCTCCTCCACTGTATGTGGCTCCTCCTTGAACACCACATCACGGCTCGCGATGATCTTCTTTGCCTCATGGTCATATAATTTGTAAGCCTTTTACTCATCACTATAATCCAAGAAGATAAAATTTCTGCTTTTTGGTTTTAACTTGTTTCTCTTCTCATCTAGAACATGTGCATAACATTCACATCCAAAAATTCTGAAATGTGAGACAGATGGTTTCTTACCAGTGTAAGCCTCATGAGGTGTTTTTTTCCTGAGAGCCTTTGTGTAGCTCTGATTTAGAATGTAGATTGCAATATTAAGAGCTTCAGCCCAAAAATGGTTAGGCAATCCCTTGCCCTTTAGCATACATCTTGCCATCTCCACAATGGTGTGATTCCTGCATTCCACAACATCGTTCTGCGGAGGTGTGTGAGGCGTCGTCAATTGACGCTTGATCCCTTTGCTCTTGCAAAAGTCTTCAAACTCCTTTAAGTTGAACTCACCACGACCATCTATTCTAAATTTCTTTACACTTTTCCCTGTTTCATTCTCAACAAGTTTTAGCCATCCTTTAAACTTACCAAAAGCTTGAGCCTTATCACGAAGGAAGTACACCCACATCTTCCTACTATAGTCGTTGACAATCAACATAAAATAAGAAGATCCCCCCAAGGCTTGTGTAGGCATCTTACCACACAAGTTAGCATGCACCAACTCTAGAGGAGCCTGTGCTCTATTCTTGCTTTCTTGTGGAAATGTCTTTCTCTGTTGCTTGCCCATCATACAAGCTTCACATGGTTCCTTCAATTCAGTTATTGTAGGTAGGTGAGCAACCATACCTTGCTTTTGCATCTCCTTCAACACTGCAAATCCGATGTGTCCAAACCTTTCATGCCAAAGCTTACTTGTGCCCACTCCAGCAGTGGCTGTAAGAGCACTTAGCTCATACAGGTTGTTCCTTCTTTCTCCTTTGCCAACAATTGTGCTAGCATTATCAAGAATTTCTGCACCTGTCTTCTTGAACCTCACTTCATGACCAAGATTAGTTATGGCAGCAAATTGATAACAGATTTCTGCTGATTTCGGGAACATACAACACATTTGAAAGCTTTTTCACTTCACCATTTGCAGCAACAAAAGAAATAGTACCTATGCCCACAGCAAGGCATTTAACATCATTTCCAACCGTCATAGTGATGGATTCTTGTAGAGGCTGCATAGAATTATAGAGACCTTTCTTGTTGGTCATGTGATGGGAGGCCCCACTATCCAACACCCATGAGTCAGTGGTAGATTCTTCTTGTGCTGAGGAGCACACTTCCTCAATGGTCGCCATGAATAATTCCATCTCTGCTTCAGCCATATTGGATGTATCTTTCCCTTTACTTTTAAGGGTACCATTCTTTTCATCTACCTTCTTGACACGACAATCTGCAATTGCATGTCCTTTCTTCTTGTAGTAGAAGCACTCTCCTTGAAACTTCTTCTTGCTGCCCTTCTTTTTTTTGTCACCATCATTTTTGGTGGAGGAACCACCTTTGCCTTTTGCATTGGCAGAGAATGAAGCATCTCCATTGTTGCTTCCTTCTCGGGCTTTCAATCTCAACTCCTCCATCAATAATGCACAAAACTCCTCAAAAGTTAAAGCTTGAGGTCTCACCTGAGTATTAAAGGCAGTTACTAGTTCATCAAACTTTTGTGGACAAATCCAAAGACACCTCCGAGCTAGCTCTTCGCTAGTCTTTTGTATCCCAGTGCCAGCCATCTGGTCGTGCAGATTCTTAATCCGAGTGATGAATGCTTCAACCGTCTCTCCTTTAGCAAACTTCTCCGCTGCTAGTTGATTCTTCAAGTTTTGAATGCTTGTTTGGTTTTGTGTTTCATACTGACTCCTCAGTACATTCCAAGCCTCTGACGCTTTGGTTGTATACTGAATCAAAGTCAAAACACTGTTAGAAAAGCTTGTAACTAAGGCACGCAATGCATCTGCATTCCTTCGTTTCCAAGCTCGTAGAAGATCTACATACGGAGGAATCATCACATTAGAATTTGATGGGTCGGGGGTAGGCTGTGGTTCTGCATCAGTCCCCAGCACAATCTCCAAAAGCTCATAAGAATCAAGGATAGTTGTAATTTTGAACTTCCACAAGGTGTATTTTGTACCATCTAACTTGGCTTCACTCAAGGTTGGTGGACGAATCCTCAGTGTTTGAATAGCCGGTATAGTAGCACCACCTCCTACATCGCTTCCTGATGCGCCAGAACCGCTTCCGAAAGTTGACATAGTTTCTCTTTGCTATTGAAGCCTTTGCCTCTTGCACACTCTCCGATCTCTAGAGCCTCATGAGCTCTGATACCATGTAAAAATTAAACAGCGCAGCGAACAGAATCTAAGAAAGAGATAGAGAGTACACAACAGATAAGAGGAGAATCAGTAAATTCTTTAGCTCCAAACAATTGATACAAAGATGGCTTTGTCCACCTGTGCACTTCCACTGTGTGAAGCTTAGATGGCGATCTAGACAGGAGATAGGTGAAGAGCTTAAGGCTAGCTGGAACAACAACTCTGACTAGGTGAAAGATGAATGATGGATGGCTATGAAGGGGTTTAGCTTTTATAGCCCGTGAAGGGCGTTAGGTCGGCCTAATCGACCTACCATATGAGCCTCTACTAGTCGTCCAGGGAATATTTCAGGGAATATTTCCTTTACCATCGGGCTGGGGGCGCTGCCCTCGGACCCTCTCCAGGGGGGCCGCTGGCCCCCCTAGGACCCCCCAGCCGGGGGCCGCTTTCGCGGCCCCCTAACCCCAAAATAGGGGCCCCTTTTAACTCCCTTACCCCCCAACTCCATGCAATGCGCCTCGAGTTGCTACCAGCTTAACCACTCCGTCTAACCCAAAGATTATACCCACAACGGTCACCTTCTTGCCATCCGGTCACATAGACCTTATCTGATATACAAGTCAGGACTCAACCAATGTCTAGGCACACATTTGGCTTCTTCTCATAATGGGGGCCTTACAACTTTGAGCACCATGGATCATTGGTGGCACCTAATGAGGGTGGGGCATTGATCATATCTAACAACTATCACTAGAGCGGACTTGATTTATGTAGTTGGTTTGATAAGCCAGTTTATGTAATAGCCAAGGAAACCTCACCTAGATGTTGTGAGGAGGATTTTGAGATATATGAAGGGTACATTGTCTTATGTACTATTCTATGAGCATGATAAGCCTATTGAGCTTATAGGTTATTATGATGTAGATTGGGTTGGCTCCATGTATGATAGGAGATTTGACCAGTGGATATGCATTTGGTCTTGGAAGTAGCATGGTCAGCTGGAGTAGTAAAAAAAAAAAAAAAACCTATAGTGGCTCTCTCAAGTAAAAAAGCAGAATATAGGGGTGCAGCATTAGTTGTGTGTGAGGATGCTTCACATGTTAAGTTAATGGATGACTTGGGGATTCATGTGGATAAACCAATCAAGCTATATTGTGATAACATGAGTAGTGTGCTTCTAGCAAGCAATCCAATTTATCATGCCAGGTCAAAGTACATAGAGGTACATTACCATTTCATCAAAGAAATGGTGCTTGGAGGACCTCATACATTTGAAGATTGAAGACCAAGTTGCAGATATCTTTACCAAATCCCTTGGTAGAGATAAGTTCACTCATTCTAGATCGCTGCTTGGGATACAGTTTGGGTAAGCTACTCATGAATATATTACAATTAGGTAATTATTGAGTGGATAATCATTATTACATATATTATTTGCTAATTAGTATTAGATAAGCATTATAAGGTATTTAATATATATTTATTAGATAAATAAATAGACAATAATTAGGTAAATATCATTGGGTGATTATTATTAGCTAATTAGTATTAAAAGATGAATTAGAGTACTTAAGATTTACCTAATTATTTAGTATTTAATATTACTAATAATACTTATGGCATTATTTATTTATTAAATAAGTAGCTATAATTAGGTAATTATTAAGTGGATAATAATAATTATTAAAATTATTAGCTAATTTATATTAGGTAACTATTATAAGGCATTTATAACTAATTATTAACTATTTTGTTTTTGTAATTGTTAGGTAGATATAATAATGTACTTATTATTGGCAACTTATTATTAGAAGATTCATGAGAGAACTTAGGATTTGCCTAATTATTAGCATGTAATATTACTAATAATAATTATAGGAGTAATTAATTATTAACTAGGTTATTATTATTAAGTATTTAAATAGGGTAGTTAATTAATAATAATTACTTAATAATTATTTAATATTAATAGTAACATTTATTATTATTTAGCATTTAATATTATTAATATTTAAATGAAAAATATTTATAATATTTAATATTTAGATATTTTCTAGCATTTAATATTATTACTTATCAATTTTAAGAATTATTTAATTATTATATTTAATATTATTCTTAACATTTCATCATAAATAGTATATAATATTAGAAAGTGTTCAATATTTTGTCAATTTTTAATATTTAATATTAATCAATATTCAATAATACTATTATCATTGGTAACATATTAGTACACCTTGATTAATAATAGTTAATAATAAAAGTATTCAGTATTGGCCAGTAATACTATAGTAATAATTTTATCAATAATCAATTAGAGTGGTTAGTAGTCGAATTAGTTAGTACTTAATAGTATTCTATACTTAATATTAATATTATTTAATTACGAGTTAGTAAATAACACTATTAGATACTATTTAAATACTATTACATACTATTACATATTATAAGATATTATTAGATATAATATGACTACATACTATTAGATTCTAATTGCATATTAATTAGATAGTATAATAATCGATAATGTTAATAATTAAATTATCATTACTAAATAGAAATAGAGAGAGAGAGAGAGAGAGAGAGAGAGAGAGAGAGAGAGAGAGATTATGGAGTTGTTACGACTTTTTTTTCACTAGGAAGGATTGTTCGTAGTCATTGGCGAAACATGTTTCCACAAGTCCCCTTAGGGAGGGGTCTTGTCTCCCATCCCATTATGCCATTTGCATGCCATGCCCATGATAAAACTGTGAAAATACATGGATCTATAAGGACATGGCTTTGGAGGTTAAAAGAGGAAGAGTGAGCTCATGAGGACATAGACATTAAGATTGACTATCACACAAGTGAATTAGGTTCTAAGATTGAGGCTTGGACTCATAAACACAATCTTGTGTGTTGACAATCACACATACACTTTAATGGAAGGAAAAAAGTACTATAACATTGCATTAAAAAAGAGAGCAAGTGTAATGCTTTATAGGGATAGATTGGGCTGTACTTTCTACCACTGTGCATATGGCATTTCGCATCCTAAGCCCACATTGCTCCATACAAAAAGGCTAAGCTGGGTGTGATTGCCAATATCTCAATACCCGTCCTCAATCACAACCAGAAAAGTACAAAGTGTGTAGAGGCTTTAGTGAGCAACCACCTGCAAAGTGTGGGCACACCACAAACATGATAAACACTAGAGGTTGTCGTAGAAAAGGCTAAGTCTAGGTACCAAAGACAGAGTGGACATCTAGAGGCTGTAATAGGGGCCTCACAAAGTGTAAAGAGGCTGTAGTACAAGGTTATATGAGGAGTTTACAAGTGTATGTTAGAAGCATTAGCGCTAGGCAATATAAGGCTAAAAAAGTCTATCAGAATAGGAGTAGAAGGGCTGATGAGGCTTGTCCTTCTAATGGTGGTCTTCTTCTTCTTCTTTTTCTTCCTTTGCTCCATGGTCTTCTTCTTCTTTAATAGCAACTAGATAGGCCTTTTGAGACCTCTTCCTGGCATGATAGAATTTCTCCGTTGTCGGAGCATTTGGAGTCGAAGGTCTACCACAAGGGTAAGAGACATTAGTGTGAAGGGAGATTCAGGGAGAGCAGTAGATAAAAGAGAAGGGGTTTGAAGGAATAGAAGATGTAGAAGAAATATGGTAGAGGTGAAGCCTATCAATTTATTTCAACATCTAGTCATACATGGAAGACATCAGCTCATAATCATAGCTCATAACCAAATACATCCAAATAAGGGTGGGTCAAAGCCCAAGACACACTGAGATAATAGCTCAACTCATACACAAATACTTAACATAATCTATGATGATAATCCATGATCCATGGTGCTACCATCCATTGATCGCTATAGGTAATCACCTCAAAATTACATGCAAATTTCAAACTAGTAGTGGTAGAAGCCACTACAACCAAGACACATATCAAATGCTCCTATCAAATCCCTATTAAAACTAAAGAAGTACTTCAACCCGTGACAATAACAATGTATTCTAGCCCTCAATCAAGGCTCCAACATGCATACAAGTCCAATCATAAGTCTCTCTAATGAATGCCAAATGTTTCCTTGTTGTTTAGAGTTTGTATCCAATATGTACATTCACTTAGATCACTTGCATTGTGGGCTGCCCTATTTATGACAGTTTTGAATAGTCCAAGAAAAATCACACCTTTGGCTGTCCCAAGTGGTACACTAGATCTCGGGAGCAAGAACCAAGCTCTAGGCATCAAGAAAAGCCCTGAGAATGAAGATGAAGCAAGAAGAGACCTTGCCCATCATTGATTCCCTATTTTTCCTTGTTCAAAACATCACCATAGCTCTCTTCCTCTTCCCCAAAATGCATGGCAAAAGAAACTTTACCTTCCTCAAATTAAACTTAACCATTCCCCTTGAGCTGAGCTTAAGTTGCATGCCTTGGAAGCTCCTCTTGTGGTCCAGTTGTGCCAGTACTCTCCCTATAGCCCACGTAGTGAAATGCATCGAAAATCATGTTGAAGCCCATGCTCTTCATCCACATAACCACTAAGTTTCATAAGGCACACTTAAGTTACCTAAGTCATTAACAAAGGCATATACCATGTTCCATGCTCAAACCAAGTGGACTTGTCGAACTAAGTGACATCCAAGCAAAATGAACTTAAAAAGTCACTGCTTTATGTCCTTTGACTTGTCCTAAAGGTCCTGTAGACCAAGTATATAGACCTACATGATCCAGAGCATCTCCATTTTTCACACTATAAACATAAAATCCCATGACATCCACCCCCTCCCAACCTGCACATCATCCGACATGTGCCAAAGTCTTATGGATCTGTAGTGTCTGAAGAAGTATGCTCTGCTATGTCAATGTCTTCATCTTCTACCTCTTCTTCTTTCATATTCTCATGTTCATGCTTATTATCTAGCTCCTACAACTCATATGCTAAAGACTCCCTGCGTTTAAAGAGATTGATACATTTTCCAGCCATTGGAATCCTTATGGACCAAACTATCGTTTGCCATCTTTCAACTAGCACTATGCTGATTTTCCAATATACTGTCATAAACCAGCACCCAGTTCCTTTCCTGTATAGCTCATGGTCGAAGTCTATGTCACTTGTCAAACCTCTTCTTGTTCTTGGTCCTTGTAGTCTTCACTTTTTTATGGTTTTCTCAATGTCTTCAAGCCTTCTTTCTAACTATCTAATGCATAGGAGCAGCAACTCTTTTCTATTCAAACCCTCTCCCCATGGTAGAACACTCCAAGTAGCAACAACACTCACACAAATTTTCATCCAATAAGAACATAATTATCATCGTAAACTATAAAAAATCCTTCATTTTCTTTATAAAAATAGTCATATCGTGTTTTTACGTAACCTGAGACGCCTTGCATGATTGCATCGGAGCCTCCATTGCTCTCAATTCAATGCTACTCATCAATCTTTAGCATCTCCATCAATTTCCACCACCACTTTCCTTCATTCTCCTTCCCCGGTTCCTTCATCAAGATGGCACACATGAACAGCCCATAGAGAAGAGAGAGAGGGAGGAGAGATAAAGACTAGAATTTGTTCTCTTCATTCAGTCCACCATTCCACGAGTGAAGAGAGGCAATAGCATCAGCCCATAGGGAAAAGTTCAGGCCCATTGTCCATTCCATGGGTTCTTCACAGCCCACATGCATGATGAGAGAGGAGAGAGGGCGCAATTGGTGCCTGCGTGCAGACGTCACCATTCTTCATCTCCTTCATGATTTTTTACTTCAAAAATTGAAGGGGGGTTAAAATTCCCCCAAAGGGCACCCTCCCTTTGGTCCATGTTGTGGCCACCCTTTCAAATTTGGACCGTTTGTTGGCCTTTTCCTCGTCTGGCATCCGATTCGAGCTCTGAAAAATCCTGGGCATCCGGCTTGACATCCCGCACTGACTAGCAGCTCTTGATATCCCGCACGGCAGTCGAAAAAAGTATTAAAAATCCACAAATATCATTCAGGCGCCTTTTAAAAGCCGTCTTTCACTTGGTGCTTAAAATCGTCCTAGCTGCAGCCGCCGCCTTCGATGTTAAATATTTTTTCCCTAAATTTTGGATTTTTTGGCAAATTTTAGGCACATCCCGAGCTCAAAACTCCGCTCTCATTGGCGACCACAGGATAGGGTGACTCAGCCCGTCGAATCCCACAACAAATCTGCACAAAACAACCAAAGGAAGCATCAAGCTCATACAAAATAGATACATATTAAAACCACAACACAATGCTCACCCTACCCCTTGACAAAACCAAGGCATGACATCCACAAGGAGTAGGCCTAGCATAATCTGATAGAAGGTCCGAAGCTAGTCACTAACCGACTGCTCCAACATGGCCAAACTAAAAAGAACTATCAAAGAGGTCGCCCTAAGTGGTGGTCTGAACTACCTACCTAACTAAGGACAACACAACTAGGAGCTCCTACTAGGCGAGGACTCCTATAGCCTAATCAAGAAGTATTTTCTTTTAGCACATTTCTTCTCTTAGGTTTTTATTCTTCCCATAATTGGGCATGTAAAAAGGAGGGAGCTGAGCGTAGTTGAGTGGTTCTATTAGCCCAAAAGCAAAGGGTAACATTCTTGGCCACTCTTTCATCTTGCCCTTGCATGACTTTGCTAATGCCTTAATGATAGGTTGATAACCTCTTTCACTTTTTCCATTTGCTTCAAGAATGTAGGCTGAAGTTAAAGCTAGCTTGATACCCAATCGTAAAAAGAAGTCACGAGTCTCATTCACATCCAATTTTCCTTTATCTGCAACCACTTTACCAGCACAACCATATCTGCAAAAGACTTCTTCCAATAAGAACCTGCAAACAGCTTGAGTAGTCTTTGTATTAATAGCTCGACCTTCCACTTGATTTGTCAAGTCTTTCGATGCAAGCACAAGATATCTCATTCTCAATAAAATTGTAGGCATAATAACCAAATCAACTACCCATTTGTAATGCATAGACAATGGATAGGTCAATTGCAACCCATCTCTATGCTTTACCATGGAATACATTTGACAGACACTGCATGATTCCCATAATGCTTCGCATCTTTACACATGTTCTGCCACCAATACTTCTCTTTGATCTTGGCAAATGTGGCCCAAAATGCTTCTAAAGAATACAGATTGCTTCAGACAACAAAAGTTCTATGATCCAGAGTTGCCCAGCTAAACACACTTGTGATGATACCCTCAATAAACCAATCCTGGTGCCATTTCTACGGACACAACCAATGCAGCAGGAGCCATCCACAAGGGAAAACTCAACCATAGCAGCTTCTTTACAAAACTGGGCTGTTTGTGTGGTACTATGTGCTACCATCTCTGTGCACACTTCTGGGGTGAGAAATGCATTGGGCCGTCTATTGCTGTATGGGCAACATCTTCAGCAAGTAGTAATTCAAAGCATAGCAAAGTGCACGCCCATCAACAAAGGATGTAGAGCAGTTTTTCATTGAAATGCCATACTTATTGGATCTAACTTATACCCACTCCAGTAGCAACAGATCAACAAGTGATGAAACAACACATATGACTCCCAATCCATTTGATCATCCTTGGTTGTCCATTGCTAGTCTCAAGATTGCGTTGTTGAACAACAGTAAGTATTGCATTCATAAAAATAGCATCCAACTCATGCTGTAATCTGGCTTCTTTGGTTTTAGCATGTGCCCCAAAATCTCTATAATGAGACCAACACGATGAAGGACATGTTTACCCGACCATGTGCCTCAAGAAGAAACCATGGATCCTCAATCCAAGCTCATATATCATCATGCACTATTCTGAAATGTACATTGGTGGCAGCTTCCCCTGTTTTTTGGCAGTGCACCCTAGTGTGTACAGTAGCATGATTGATGGAGAGGATGCTAAAGATGCTAATGATGATGAAGATGATGACAAGCATATTGCAAGAAGCACTTGACTCAGACTGTTGCCAATGTGTTGTGGAAAAGCCAGGTCAAGAGGATGGCCTTGGAGTCCATCTTCTACAACAGCTTCACAAAATTAGACGACGACTTGTTCAGGGTCAGGATTGATCCTCCAGATGGTTGTTCCACTCCTCCTCTGTTCATCGAAGTGATTTTGCCTCACCTTTGATGAAAATGTTGACAAGGCCTAGATCCGGAAGGGAGCAAATGAAGCATAGGTCCACAACCTCTAGAAGCCCAGAGACATGAATTTTGAAGGTGTTTTGCTTGTGGGACTATAAATTACTACTCCAAGGCGATTGGAGGGGTCCTTCTTTTCTGTGTTCTGCGCCTAGGGCCTTTTTGAGCTCCCTCTTTCCCGTCTTGCACTCCTTTGTACCTGGGACGGCAAGGCGGAAGAAGAGCTCCCTCTCTCTTGGTCAGCAAAGATGCAATGACACTGATGTTAGTGATAGTGTCCTACATGGTCCAGTAATGTGGCCATCTCCACACCATTGTTGAGCTCGCATTTTGGCTGTCTCAATTTCCTGCCCCTTCTCCTCTACCTAGATCTTTGAGTGGTCCTCTTACCACTGAACATGAAACTCGTACTCAGCCATCTCCAAGAAAGATAAACATGTCTTCTTCACCAATCAAGGCCAGGACTGTTGCTGCTGCCATGCGGAACGAGGCTGTAAAAGACCCAGGCTATAAAAGACCATGACACAGAAAACTCGTTTGATAATGTTGGTGATTCATCAGCAAAGATGAATGCGACTGAAGCTGCTAATGAATCACAAATAATCCCCATCCCTTATCTAAGGAAATGGAATATTCCTCCTCCAATATCATCTGGAGGTGAAGATTGAAGGCGGGGACTTGGTGGTGCAGAGTGAGAATTCCATGTTGCACATCTCCAGTAAGTCTTCCTTACATAGTGGAACTTGCAATCTCCAGTAGTTTCCTCAAGACCTTTTCCAACCATCTTTTGAACTGGATAAGAACACTTGCTTCCTTTTGCTTACACCCAAGGGAAGACCCCTGGTAAATCCACTCTCATACCCTACACAGCTGAGTGAGCCAAAATGTCATGAAGAAGCCCAGAATCCTCACAATGTGTACTCAGCGGAGATGGACACTGATTTCGCTGCCAATCGGGCCTGTAACCTCAAGGCATAGAACAGGCGGTTTGGCAGCCACATGAACCTCCTGACTCGAGGCGTTGGGATACCCTAACTCCTCTTCCATCACAGTTGCGAGGGAGGTAGAAGAAAATTGAACAATGGCGGCCATGAAAGGAGTACGATAACAAACCTATGGCTGCCGAATTGGTGATGAGGAGGAGGTGGAACTCCAAGAGATGTACTTGAAGCGTAAGTCATTCGCATTTGACTCAGATGCTCCTGGCACAGGAATGAAAGAGAATAGCAAGTGTTTGAAATGGCACTTGCCACTACGGATGCTACATTCCAGAATCTGGACTCTTTAGAGATATCACTCACAGATGTGAGCCATTACTTTGACTTAGACCCAACAAAACTAGTGCAAGGGTTGAGGAAGGAGGAGAGAGAAAGGAAGGATCAATGCTGCCTATCTTCTTCTTGGAAATGCCCACTTGTCACTCTAGTGCTCCCTCTAAGTCTTGGAGTGTCCTCCTCCACTAAAACCCTAGAATGTTTACCTCAATGTTTAAAAACGACCTGTCATTTTTGTCTTTCTGCCTCCATTTTTGGTCCAAGCTCCAATTCAAGCAGTGTCTTCATGGTAGTGATATCTCGGCTTTCCAATGCAAGTTAGAAATGATCATATCCTAAATATAAATCACCCATAGAGTGAATTGCTTTACCTGCAAATGCTTCTACAAATTCATCCACTATTAGGCTTGATCCAACATTCCTTATGGTGACTTTATTAACTAGTTCTAAATCCTGTATAAACCACAAAACACCATTCTTCTTTGAAACATTAAACCACTGGTTCAAATATGGAGCTGAAGAGGGCTCCAAAATCAACATCCTGATCTTCTCATTCAAAAGCTCCAGCAGCTTAGGAAAATATGCCCAAGGCACTCGAGTAGGCTTTAAATTCCATGGCACATGAGTTACTCTAAAGATCATCAGAGGTGCAACTATGGTCGAATCAACACATCCAATTTCATCTTGTTAAAACACAAAGGCTTTCCCATGCCTTGTCAACATCTGCAAGAAACAAGCTCTTTTTGTAGGCAAAATAAATCTTTTATCACCAATTTTTAGCTCTTGTAAAGTTTCAACTATAAATTTTTTCCTACTCCATGTGGAACCCGCAAACTAGGTTGTTGAGATACTTTTTCAACCAACCCATCACTTTCAAGCACTAAAGGTAAAGCCACAGGCTTAACCTTCTTTGCAACTATTTTGTAATGTGTATATCCACCCCTGCTTCAGCCCTGTTTTACAGCCCATAACATTCATGCTCAGAAAACTCTTGAATGATTCATACATCTCTAAAGTATCAACACAAATAACCTCTTTTTCAGCCCTACTTTCAGCATCAATTACTGCAAAAATTTCAGCCACTATATCAACATCAACCAGCCCTAAAAATAGGCCTGAAATACCCTCATTTGCAACCATCAAACCATATGTCTTTAGCTCTTTTTAGCCTTGCACACGGCTGAAATTTTCTTAGAACTGCCAAGACTACATGTTGTTCATTCTTGCAAACCAAACACAAACATAGTTTCCCCCTTTCTTGAGGGCATAATTATCTTCCTAGAGGCACTTCCATAGCCTCCACTTAGATTAGTGATGTCTAAAACTCCTTAAACTCTCATGCATTAGGTTACATGGGATTATCCCATAGCCTATCCCAATTGCAGGGATGATTCACACAAACAGTAAGAAATTGTACCGCATTTGTATTGTCTTTACTCTATATCCGAGAATATGAAGAACCATCATCCAAGGCTTTTGTTTCCAGCCTTAATTCCGAAATATAAAACTGCCCCAAAATCATCAGATAACTGCATAAATTGTACTCAAAAGAATGATATTCATCCCTAACATCTCCAATAGTCATGTGTACATTCAGACAAGTTGCATAATGATCCCCTGATGAATTGTTTGTTACCCACATGCGCCATCCAGATCTACATCAATCAGCCAACCTCCATTCTCATAAAAGCTACATGCCATAACATTGATTTAGGATCAATGATCCAAGAGAGCCATGCAAGGCATCTTTGTCCCCTTTAAACAATTGTCTATGTTGTAGCATGAGTCCAACGCGTTCGTGAATAATGACTACTCAGAATAAAACGAGCATATTCTTCTTCATGTACTTACTGATAGACATTCCCTTTATACATAGCCTTCTCTCTATGCTTACTGATGCACACAATACAATTTTCAACCATAAGCTTATTGTCTACACTCTTACTCAACCCATTTTCAACATCATCTTGTTCCAAAACAGCATTGCATGCATCATCATACTCCCTCTAAAGTTGTATCTCTATGTCATTTTCAACCTGCATCAATGCTTGCAAAACTTCTCCATCGAACTACCATTTTCATTTCAGCATATCAATGATGATTGCATCATGAAATTCATGCTTGGTGATTCCAAGAACTTTTCCAAGTGTGAATTCCACTGTACTACCAAGTATAACACCATATTGGGGAATATGGAAATTTCCCATAAGTTTGGGACATGTGGTCAAATCTTTGGATTTGACATAACTTGAATACTATAACTCCAAATGGAATGCTCTATAGCTCAATAGATTCCATTTTTCAAGCACTTTCCAATGATAGGTCACATCATATGGTTTTGAGAAATTAATTGGCATGTTATTCGGGTGCCACCTTTTTAGTATTCAAAAAATGGGAACTGGGACATTCCCAAACTCACTAATATTGTGTTGTATGCATTCTTCCAAGAATTTTTAAAGGTTTACAGCAGTCTCAAGATCCAATTGTAGCTTGTAATCGGGCTACTTGCCCCATTTCTTCCCTTCTTGTTTCTTCTCCTGAGATGCATTCTCCATAGTATGTTCACATATGGCTTTTTTAGCCTCTTTTTGCTACTCCATTTTACTTCCTGTTATGCATTTAGATGGACCTGAAGAGGAATGACTAGTAGTGTCCTCTTCTCATCTTCTCTTTTCTTCCACAAGAGTTTCTTGATTATGAACTTTAGCCACATAAGCATAGGCTGAAAATGAATCCACTGGTGCATTCCATTATGTTCTCTCTCATATACTGTGACTTGCATCAACCAATTCAGCCTTTTTGATTTTTTCCTTTTCCATGCATTCTAATGCTTGCATCCAAACATGAGATTTTACTTCAGCCATGCATCCTTTACGAGCTTCATCAACCCTTTCAATTGTCAAACCATATGTGGCTGCATCTATGGCTACAAATGCTATCCTTGTAGCCATTTCTTGCAACACTACAAGGATATGGAGGTATAGCGATGGCAGTTTTCGATGCAAAATAGCGGCATCGCTATTTGTGATGCTAATAGTGACGCAAATAGCAACGGTACTCAGACGAAAAGCAACATGGGCCGAAACCCGAGCGCGTTATTTTGCACGCATACACAAAAGAGAGAGTGAAAGGGAGAGCGGACATCTTGCATTTGAGAGGGAGAGGGAGAGAAAGAGAGAAAGAGGGAGAAGGAAAGGTTCTTGCCACTGCCATCGCAATTCTCGAAGAAGAGGAGGAAGTGTATGGAGGGTGAATAGGAGCCCCCATCGCGAAGAGGAGCCGCCAAACCCTTCTTCGAGCCTTTACGGTGAGTGCATTGTTCCTTCTTTCTTTGTTTTTGTGTTTTCTCTTTCTCTTTTACTTGTTTTTGTTAAAATTCATGTGTATTGAGAGAGGAAGAGGAAATGAGAGATAAAGAGAGGGAGAGGGAGAGAAAATGAGAGAGGGAGAGAAAGAGGACGAGGAAGGGAGAGGAAATGAGAGAGGGAGGGAGAGAAAGAGGGAGAGGGAGAGGGAGGGAGAGGAAGAGAAAGAGATGGAAACATTAAACATAATAGGGAAAGAGAGAAAGAGAGGGACAGGAAGAGGAAGAGGGAGGGAGAGGAAATGAGAGAGGGAGGGAGAGGAAGAGTGAGAGGAAAGAGAGGATAACATTAAGCATAATAGGGAAAGAGAGAAAGAGAGGGAGAGGGAGAGGGAAAGGGAAAGGGAGAGGAAATGAGAGAGGGAGAGGAAGAGAGAAAAGGAAATGAGAGAGGGAGAGGAAGAGAGAAAAAACATTAAACATAATAGGGAAAGGGAGAAAGAGAGGGAGAGGGAGAGGAAGAGAGAGAGAGAGAGAGAGAGAGAAGAAGAGAGAAAAGTAAATTAAATGAGAGAGGGAGAGGAAGAGAGAAAAAACATTAAACATAATAGGGAAAGAGAGAAAGTGAGGGTGAGGGTGAGGAAGGGAGAGGAAATGAGAGAAAGAGAGGAAGAGAGAAAAGGAAATGAGAGAGGGAGAGGAGAGAGAAAAATATTAAATATAATAGGGAAAGAGGGAAAGAGAGGGAGAGGAAATGAGAGAGGGAGAGGAAGAGGGAAAAGGAAATGAGAGAGGGAGAGGAGAGAGAAAAAAATTAAAGATAATAGGGAAAGAGAGAAAGAGAGGGAGAGGGTGAGGGAGGGAGAGGAAATGAGAGAAAGAAAAAAAGAGAGAAAAGGAAATGAGAGAGGGAGAGGAGAGAGAAAAAACATTAAACATAATAGGAAAAGAGAGAAAGAGAGGGAGAGGGAGAGGGAGGGAGAGAAAATGAGAGAGAGAGGGGAAGAGGGACAGGGAGGGAGAGGAAAGAGTGGGAAACATTAAACATAATAGGAAAGGAGAGAGGGATAGGAAGAGAGAAAAAGGAAATGAGAGAGGGAGAGGAGAGAAAAAACATTAAATATAATAGGGAAAGAGAGAAAGAGAGGGAGAGGGAGAGGCAAGGGGAGGAAATGAGAGAGGGAGATGAAGAGAGAAAAGGAAATGAGAGAGGGAGAGGAGAGAGAAAAAGAGTGAAAAAACATTAAACATAATAGGGAAAGAGAGAAAGAGAGGGAGAAGGTGAGGGAGGGAGAGGAAATGAGAGAGGGAGAGAGAGAGAAAAAACATTAAACATAATAGGGAAAGAAAGAAAGAGAGGAGAGGGTGAGGGAGGAAGAGGAAATGAGAGAGGGAGAGGAAGAGAGAAAAGAAAATGAGAGAGGAAGAGGAGAGAGAAAAAGAGAGAAAAAACATTAAACAGACTAGGGAAAGAAAGAAAGAGAGGGAGAGGGTGAGGGAGGGAGAGGAAATGAGAGAGAGAGAGGTCATAGGTGTAGTCGTAGTCATGGTCATAGTCGTGGTTGTAGTAGTAGTAGTGGTTTTCTTGTTTGTTGTTGTTGTTGTAGTAATGGTTTTTTTTGTATTCTTGTTTATTGTTGTCTAGTTTTCTTATTTATTGTTATTGTTGTAGTAGTGATAGTAATAGTAGTTTTTTTTTCTTTTCTTGTTTGTAGTAGTAGTAGTAGTAGTAGTAGTAGTAGTAGTAGTAGTAGTAGTAGTAGTAGTAGTGGTAGTGGTAGTAGTAGTAGTAGTAAACTTGAAAAAGAGAGAGAGATGGAAGGAGAGGAGATAATGAATGGATAAAAAACAAAGAGAGAGGGGTGATGAGGTCCGGTGCAACACCACGAGACAGGAAACACTTCGATATACGTTAATTTGTGGGTGGGTGGGTTGAGACTTTATATACGTTAATTTTTCCTGAGTTACAAGAGAAGAAATCTCTTCTCAAACAATTTAAGAAAGAAAAAAAGAATGATAATTAAAAAAATTGTTTGTCGTAACGTAGACAAAATGGAAAACGATGAAGGTCTTGATGTTCAAGATTGCGAGGTGTATCTTAATTAATGTATACCATGTCCTTGCTCTCAATGCAAGCTGGCGATTCGATGAAAATGTTGATTGTCTATAGAACATGTACGACGCTTCAGCGAGTTTCAATCTGAGATCATTGATCAGGAAATCTTAGATTTTCAGCAAACGATATGAAAAGTTAATATCATTCATGCATTGTACTTGCAAGCTAATTGAATACCATATACAAAAATATTGGGTGTGGGTTGCAAATTTTCTATCCAGGGAGATGATGTCTCGTCCCAAGGAGGAGTGCACCCTTTGTGGCCAATTAGAAGATTTTGTGGGCGTGCGATGGATGGAGTGCTTGAGTCAATCCACCACTTGGAATGTACTACCCAATCTATACCATCAATACCAGAGGAGTCAGATAGCCTTCGAGACTTACCTACAATCTTGGATCTTGAGATGGAGGCAATGATCGATGCATTGATTCCCATGGATGTCCAAACTTCTGATCCGCTTAGAGAGAAAGCATCCATATCATTATATGATGGGTGCCAAGTATCTCACCTAAAGACACTGTTTGCACTCCTAAGTGTGCAAGCAAAATACAGGTGGAGCGATGCGAGTGTGATCGAGTTGCTCAGGTATCTTATACGTACACTTCGTTGATTTCTTTTTGGCACTATCATTAAAAAAATTTGTGCTTTTTCAAGGTGTTTTATGATTTTTTTCAAGTTACTGAAGTATCATATATTACCACTTACAAATACCATGCTTGAGTCTCGTGATGATGCGCGACATGTTTTACGAAATCTTGGCATGGACTACAATAGCATCCATGCATGTATCAACGATTTCATACTATTTCAAGGAGAATACAAGACTATGGAGACATGTCCAAAGTGTGGTTCTCACAGGTATCGACAGGACTTGCAAGGGAAAACCATCCCTCAAAAAGTTCTTAGACACTTTCCACTTATCCCCTGTATAAAGCACATGTTTCCTGTGTCTGGCATGGTGACCTTGACAATGTGGCATGCACAGAATAGGTCCACAGATGGAGTTCAACGAATATCAGTGGATTCACGTGCATGAAGCCACATTGACTCTACCTTTTCATGCTTTGCTCGAGAGCTAAGGAATCTTCAGCTCGGTCTTGCAATGGATGGTGTGAACCCATTCAGTCTGCGCTCAACTTCTTACAGTGTGTGGCCTATAGTCCTTGTCAACTACAATATCCCTCCATAGCTTTCTACAAACAAAGGACATCTCATCCTTAGCTTAATCGTCCCTGGTCACTATAATGTCAAAAATATGGACGTGTATCTTCATCCATTAGTCGATGAGCTTAAGATTTTGTAGGAGGAGAGGGTCACCATGTAAGATATGAGCAAGCACGATGGTTGACGGTCTGCCAATATTTGAGCCATTCTCATGTGGATGATGAATGACTTTCCGGGATTCGTAGAGTGCTCAGGTAAATAGGCTTTTGTTCTTCTTGGTAATATCTATCATAGCTCATTCAAGTTTATATTCACTAGATAGAGGTGTTGGGGCAGGCCTGGTTACCTTAGGTTATCATGTATGTCCATTGTGTGGGCCACAGTTAGACTCCCGAAGGTCATGAACCATGAAGAAGATGGTAGGTCAAGGACATGCCACTTTCTTGCCAAAGGGTCATGAACTCAAGGAAGGTTTTCTTGGACGACCTCCAACACGTATGAATGCTCAAAGCTAGTACAAGCTAAAAATGGTCCACACTGAGTCACATCCAAACGGAATGCGACGGCTCTCAATTTTCTACAAGTTGCCATATTGGACCCACTTACAGATCAACCACTTGTTGGATCCCATGCATATTTTCAAGAACATGGGCAGCTTGCTATGGGACCAGATCACACGAAAGAGAGACACTATAGGGGCACAAATGGATTTGAAGGAGGTAGGCAAGATGGAGGTGCTTTGGCCAAAGTCAAGTGCTAATGGTCGCGTGCAGCTATCTCACGCTCCTTGGTTTTGTCCACTAAAGAAGAGTGCATTGTAAAGTAAATAGTCAAGTCTATCCGCACTCCAACGGGTATGATGCATTCTCTTAGGTCTGTATTTTCTAAAGACGACTAATTATGAGGGCTAAAATTCCATGATTGGCATAAGATATGTCAGGTTTGTACTACAAATGGATTGTAAGTGGCCTGCGCATTTTGCTATTTGGAGTGTAGTCATTCTTCATAATGCTTTCTCATTTGTGGTAGTTTGTACTACTGATCGCGATCACAGGATGCCTTACTCCAGAAATACACGGGGCCATTTACAAGTTGTCGACTTTAGTGCAATGGATCTCATAGAAGGAGATTAAGACATCCTCTATTGAATCCACGAGGTGGAAAGCAGTGGAGACAGTCTGTCTCTTTGAGAAATACCTACCTAATAGCATGCTCACAATACAAATCCACCTTCTTGTGCATCTTATAGATGAAGTGGAGATTGTTGGACCTCTCCATACGCGATGGATCTTATTCTTGGAGCGCTTCATGAAACCCTAAAATTCTTTATGCGACAACAAGCTAGGCCAGAAGGTAGCATGGCTGAAGGTTGGTTGGTGTCTGAGGCGTTAGTCCATATTTCACAATGGCTACCAATGGTAGATCTAGATAACAGTATGCTATGGTTGCTGAAGGATGATGAAAGAATGACCAGAGATGTGGTGGTTGGAAATGGGGTAGAAAAAAGAATGGATGTTGCAATGGTGGAGAAAGTGAATCGCTTTTGTATGTTGCACCATGCCTCTATCGAGACGTGGCTCGCCAGGGTACCAGCAAGCTAGGCAAGATCGAGAGGAAGCACGATCTAAATTTTGACGTAGTACATGCCATCAACCGATTCGATATGCCGAGGGCATGGAGGAGATGCCGTGATTTATTTCAACGCAATGGTTCCATGGAGCTTTGACCACAGTGTCTCGCGAAGGGGCGGAGGTCTCAACCGAGGAGTGGGAATTCTCGAGGGGATATAGTCCAAAGGTGATGACGTGTTTAGGATTGTCGTATCTATATTTTATATGCGACAACTAATTAAGTGTTTCAATATACAGTACAAAATATATAGTGCAGTATGGTCGCACGGACGGCATTTTCGCGTGGAGGGTATTGACAAAATGCGCTCCACAACAGACTGTGGTATCATGGCAATGTTCGAGCAAGCGAGCCGATGATGATGAGCAACCGATCCAAACACAGTTATATATGAGAGATGGAGTATTTTGGGAACTTACAAAGTATTGCTACGGTTGATTACTGTAGCTTCTCCATGATACTATTCGATGTGCAATGGTTCAAAGTAGTACTTGAAGGAGCTGGAGCAATAGTTCGACGAGGTCCATCTGGATTTCTCGAAATAGATTTTGAAAAAAATGGGCAGATATGCGCGAGACCTTTGTGTTGCTGGCCCATTGTGAACAGGTGCATGAACTCATTTGTTTGTTAATTGTATTATGACGTGGTACATGTCACAATAGTTAAATCTCTCTTGTACGTGTTTGTAAACATGTCATCTTCTATCCAAACCCTCAACAACCTAGATGGTGGTATGTTATACATTCAACTCCCCGAAGTGTGAGAGTAGATGATCAAATCGATGTTCTGAGCATAGATGATGACAATATGCAAATAGAGGGGTCGATATTGCAAGGGGTGGAGGCCACCAAAATAAAGTAGTCCAAGAAGAGGAGCTAGCATTAGGTAACAATGATGAAAATACAGTAGTCCAAGAATTCTTTGAGAACGAGGTGGACTCATCCTTTTGTGGTGACATGTCTATCGACCTTCCAGTTTATGCTGAGTTGTGTCAGGAGATTGACATGGGACCATAGGATACTTCATACTTGGAGCATCCAATTACTCCATTCGTTGACTAATCACTTATAAGGATACATAAGATATGCATTTTAAGTAAGATCATTTTTTTAAGATTTATATTACTGTGCTTTGTATGATTTAAATTGATTATGCTAACATCATTTTTTGTATGTAACCTTTGTGGATAATTAGATCATCAGGATGAGTCGAGGGATGAGCGATGAGGAGTTGTAGGATATCTTCACGTGCATGTCTTCAGATCAGATGGCAAGATTCAGAGACATGGTAGACCAGGAGGTTTCTCGGACATCGTCAGGCTGCTCTATTAGATCTACTTTGATGCGATCAGATGCTTCAGCTTCGAGCAAACGAGGTCGACGCTCCAAACTTGGGCCACACGGAGGGAGTGCTTCAGGGTCAAGGGGATGCTACAAAGATACAGATGTAGTGAGCTTGCAATTGGCTTGGGATATAGGTGCTACTCCTCGCTCTCATGGCGGTTTGAGAGAGCGTGGCTCAAGTGCTTACTGTGGAGGCATGGACCTGGTGTCTCCATCTTGTCGTTCTGCTAGAGTTTTGTCACCTCCAAGATTTTTCACACTTGTGGGAAAGTCTACTCTAGTTACTCCGGCTTTTGCTTAGCCGTCCGCAAGTGGCACCCCTATGGGTGCTACTCCGCCGATAGATACTACCCCGGTCAAAACATCAGACGTACAAACACAATCAAAGCAATCAGCCCTAATATCATATTCTAGAAAAACATTCCTTTATTCCCATGGCAACTTGTCATTATAGACCCCTGCCATGCATTTGCCATCAACACAAGCCTTGGAATATTTATCCAAATCACAATGAAACAATCCCTTGATTGAAAGAAAAACATTTAGAGTGTTGTTCAATCAACCAACAAAACTAATTGTATTTTTCCCAAACAATACAATAATAGACGCCATAATAATTCCATCGTATATTCGCTCTCCCCCTTGGGGCCAAAGAGTATAATTTACTTAATATTCCCTCCTTTAGCCTAAGGTATATCCTAAAGGTTCCAATACTATACATGACGTAAGTCCTATCATTCCAATGCAAATTAATCAATCTAGCAAGAGCATTTATGCCTCTTCTCTAAGTGACAATTATCTTTTAGCATTTTCCTACTATGCAACATTTTTTCTTGGCTTTATCTTCCTTTCTCCTAAGGCAAGGAGTCGCATGTCATCGATGTAAAGTTTACATAATCTCTCCCGTGTATGTACCGTGTATATGCATTTGCAAACTTTAAACAATATTATCCTTGGTAAAAATTAATCAAAGACTCATCGATGCTCAACACTTTAGTGTCCCATACGTTGCTTATGCTATGCATGGATTCATCACATAGCAACGAGGTGCAATTTTACTCCCTTTGATACAAGCACTTCACAAACTTCATCTTTGAATATTTGAGATGCGATTTATCCTTTTCAATGACCTATTCTAGCACCACAAGGTACGGAGCCTAATGCATCTCTTGCAATCATTAAAACAAGCATCTATCAATTTGAAAATACATTACTTACGACCAGTACCGCAATTGGTTGATGTCTTCGCCCAAAGCTCTGTTGCTAGTTGTAGGATTGTCATTTGCACGCGACATTTTTCGCTTGGAGGCCATCGTCCCCGCAAGTAGACTCAAGAGATTAAGAAAGTGGAATAGATTTGAGATGGGAGAGCGTAAGAGAAGATGGTTAAATCGAGGATCGAGATAGAGGAAAATTGTGCAGCCTCTCGGGGTAACTCTTCTCTCTCTCTCTCTCTCTCTCTCTCACAATCTCTTGGAGGGGTAAACTCTCTCTTCCTCTATCTTGCAGCCTTTTGAGGTCTCCTTTTGCTCCCTTGTGCCTCCCCATGCCTCATATTTATAATGAATTAGAGAGGAGGGGATAAGTTTGAGAACAAGAGTGGAGGGGCTCTTAGAAGACTCAGTGATCTGATGCTCAAATCATAAATCTCATGGTTGCATTGGCTCCAAAAGGGAGGTAAAACCCCAAGACACTTGCATAGATAGCTCTTAGTTCATTCCTTTTCTCTGTTCGAAGTGCTGTCTATTGCTTGTAGATTGCGCTCGCGGCGCTCGCGCGATTTTTCTAGTCACATTCCTTTATTTCTCTTTTTATAAAATCTCCAAAACTAACTAAAATATCACTTGTCTTTTCTTTTAAATGACTTTTATTTCTATCTTTTTAGGATAATATTTAAAATATAATAGCTCCCTCCCCCCCCCCCCAAGAATCTAATATTTTTGGTCCATTCAAACTATACACATTATTACTAGTGATTAATATGGCTCATAAGTCCTGTTCACAGTGTATTTTTCGTGAAGGGTAGCTACAGTCCTTATCAATCCAAGAAAAATGTCAGATTTATGACTCGATTTTTTTAAAATATATTATTAATTGAATGAAAATTATTAGCTATTAATGCTAGTCAGTTTTTACCTTAGTTAGTCTTTAGTTAGTAATCTTACTAACTTATTAATTGACTAACTAGCTTTTGAACTAACCAACTAACTTTTATTGCGTGGAAATATTGCATCAAGGAAGGGGGAGCCAAAGAGGACAAGTTGTAGAATCTAACGGACTGTAGAATTCTAGTGATAATAGAGAATGCTAGCATTATGGTAAAAAATGACAGATTTCTAAATATTTCTTTCAAAAAAAGATTGAAATTAGAAATGGAAAAAAGCAACAAGGTTATTATACATCTAGTAGTAGTAACAAAAGTAATGATGACAAAAGTGAATATTTCATTGTTGTGTGGAACTTTATGAATATTGTGACTTACTGATGATTCACTAAAGAATGATGTATGGTATGTAGATTCAGGTGCCTCTAACCACATGACTTCTCATGGAGAGTGGCTTAGAGAGATATGCAGAGTCCCCGAGCTATGTGGAGATAGGGTATGATACAACTCACCCCATTACTCATGTTGAAAATATTCATTTGAGTATGCAAGGTGGAAAAACTATTGGTTGATGTGCTGCATGTACCAAACATTTAAAAATTTTGGTTTTTGTTGGTCAGATGTGGTAGAACAAGGATTTCAAGTTTGGTTCACATTTGATTCTGTTCAAAAATGATTATAGGTTGATTACAAAAGGGAAACATACTAGTATATTGTTTTACTCTTGATATAAGTCTACCCGAAATGGATGCTACCATGTTTGCACAAGTTTAGGTGTTGTGGTTGATATTGAAATTTGGAATAACATATAAGTGTGCAGTAGTTGAAAGGCATGCAGTCAAAATAGATTGTGAATGGCTTGCCTAAGTTTAAAGTTGATGGGATGCACAAAGTATGTGAAGCACATCAACTTGGAAAGCAAGCAAGGCATGCATTTCCACATAAAAAGCATGTATGTAAGAAGCCACTTGAATTGATAGGGTCCTACGAAGATTGCAATTTTGAGTGGTTGTGCAGGTATCGTGTTTCCTTCATTGATGATCATACTCGCAAAGTATGGATTTACTTCATGCATGACAAAAGTGAGATGTTTAATCACTTTCAAATATTTAAGGCTTTGGTTAAGAAGGAGACAATGCTGCATATTAAATGTCTAAGATTGGATGGAGAGGGAGAATCTCTCTCCTATGATTTTTCTAATTTTTTGTGGAAAAATGGTATATAGAGGCAATATGATACACTTTGTAGAAAAATGGAGTTGCTGAGGAGAAAAACATGCATATTGTAGAGGTGGCTCATGCATTGATGTCATAAAGAAACTTGCCTCACTACTATTGGCTAAAGCAGTTGCTACTATTGTATACATTATGAACAAGACACTCACTATTGCTATACATGGGTTGATACCCAAAGAAAAATTTACAAGCAAAAAGTCAAATCTGTCCCATTTGAAAGAATTTGGATGTATTGCTTATGTGCATATTCCCAATAAGTTGTGTAGTAAATTGGATCCCAAAGTAGAAAAATGTGTTTTTGTTGGATATTCTCTTGAGTAGAAGGGATTTATATGTTATAACCATGTTACATGTGAGCTGAGAGTTAGTAAGGATGTTATTTTTTATGGAATGAGTAGCTGGTATAGTCATGTGCAGAATGCAGTTGGGGTTGATGAGCATGAGAGTGTGGCTTTGCAATAAACATCTCAACAATCACAAACATTGAGTGGAGCACAAAAGTCTCCTAATCATGGTTCTATTGATAGACCTTGGAGTGGAAAATTGAGATCAAAGGTTACACAACCAAGTATATCACAAATATCAAGAAACGGTAAAGATAAAGTTGGAGACTTACCTATTGTGATAGATGTATCATCAAGTTTCTCTCATATTGATGTTGATTTAGATGGGTCTGAGAAAAGCTTGGATAAGGATTTTGAGATACCATCTATTTGAATGCCTAATTTGTGGAAGGCATAAGAGAATGATAAAGTACTCCTGAGTAGTGGTGCATGTCCACGCAGGACAAGTAGAGTGAGAAAGCCAATATAACAATTGAATTATGACAACTATATAGCTCATCACTATATGCATACATGGCCAAGGTTGTGCAGAATATTGAATCTAGTTATTTTGAGGATGCACTCGGTAATGAGTATTAGAATCATGCTATGGATGAAGCAATAGCTTCACTTATGGATAATGACACATGCGATCTAGTGCCTCTACTGAAGGTAAGAAAGCTATTGGTTGCAAATGGTTTTACAAGGTCAAGCATAAATCAAATGGATCTATTGATGATATAAGACATGGTTGGTTTCCAAAGGGTATGCTTAGACTCATGGTATTGATTATGAGGAGAGCTTTGCTCTAGTGGTTGAAATGTCCACTATTAGGGCTATCATAGCAATGGCTACATCAAAAGATTACATCATGTATCAAATGGATGTTAAGAATATCTTCTTGTAGGGGGAGTTGCCAGAGGAAATTTATGTGGAGAAACAACTTAGTCATGTGAATGACAATCATCTAGATCATGTATGCACCCTTTGTAAGGCCTTCTATAGGCTAAAGCAAGCACCTAGGGCATGACATGGTAGGATTGCAAAATACCTTGTCAGCATTGGATTTTACAAAGCACAGGCTGATCACTCACTCTATGTATGTGAGAGTGATACAAGTATTGAGATGGTGAGTTGAAGGGGGAGTGTTGAGATATCCAACTCTACATGAGCTAGCATTCACTATGTGCCTTAGTGATATGGCATGGTATTATTCACTAGCATTTTACGTGAGCAACATGAAGATATGCCAGTGATTCTACAACTAGACTATACCCACGTAGTCCATCCCTAGTTATGGCATATTTATTACACCACCTCTTCTTTCCTAGCAAGTTCACACTTAGTGACTACATGTACATACATTATGGTACTTTCATATTAGCCTTTTATCATCTCGTAAACTTAGTTCTTTGGAGTGGAAGAAGAAGAAAGAAGAAAGAAGAAGACAAAGTTTTTAGCCCTATCTCTCTATATGCTCGTCTCCATTTCTTCTGTGTGTGTGTGCTCTTGGTCTCTTCACCTCTCTCCCCTCTTATTTGTTCTCATGAGGTTCCAATGGTAGAGATCCCCTAAAGCACCTCCCATTTCATAGTGGGGGATAATGCCATTTCAATGGGTGCCTAGGATAGTCATTTAAGATCATTCTTTTCAACATGTGCTCTAGTTGGGATATCCACCAAACAATCAGAGTGTGAGATCCATGGCCATCCAAGCAACAACAAACAGATAGCTTCACCTCTCACCAAATCAAATAACACAAAAGTCAAGAATACACTCAACATGCACTATGATCACATGCACTTGAGACACCATTTCTTCTAGTTGCCTCAAACTATCATCAACCATTTTTAGGATATTAGTGACATTCTTTTAGATACGCAGATCTAGCATCTCCAATAAATGCATACTAATTATGTTCACGTAAGCTACCACGATATTTTCTATCAGAATGCCATCCATGTAAGCATGTATCCTAGGGTAGTGTTTTTCCACATGCTCCCACCATTCACTAACCACTTTATTGATACCAACAGGCTCTATAACATAACCCATTTGTAGAATTTTCTTGAACTTCTTTGTGAACATTAGGTGACAATCAAATTAGTTATAGTAAATTCACGTCCAATTTTACTTCATATAAAGCATTTGCTAAATAAGACTCCTGAAAGTTTGCTATTACTTTATTCTCTTTCAACACCATCCACTCTTTTGGTTTACTAATGACCTTACTAACCTCCCACTTTCACTCTGTGTTTACTTTTAATCACATGCTCCTCTAAAATACCCTCATGTTTAAGAGGATCCACCTCGATATTGGTATCTACAACGGTCTTATCAACCACACTAGGCTTTGGGTTAGCTTAACTTGTGTTAGGGTCATCCTTTTGATCCTCTTTCCCTTTTGACCATTAATGAGCACTCTTAAATTATTGGAAGGTGCATTCTCATGAATTGGAAGTGTCTCAACTAAGCTGACCCCATTGGGCATTTCCTTTAGGGTGGCCTTTTCCATTTGCAATATCTACTTATGGCCCTCCCCTTGATTATTTCCATTATTTACATGATCTTTCAGAGTTCCATGTAGTTGACTACCTTATTAGAGAGAACTTATCCTACTCCAATAGGTATTGACCATATGGCTTGACTTCCCATAGATATCACACTTTACATGAGGACTATTCCGTAGGAGGTGGTGGTGACCACACCACTTGTAGCTAAACTTTGATGGACTTGTATGGTCAAGCTTCCTAAGTTTTGCTGATGCTTAAAGAAATTAACATGCACAACGGTCTTTCAATATTGTTCCATGATCATATCATTGTAATGTTTCATCATATCCTTGACTTTATCTACAATATTGAATGCAAAGGATTCATACCTTAAGGCCTTAGGAGCCACCCTACACTCAATTTTACTATTTACAAAGGAGATGCTACTTGTATAGACCCATTATTTGCGAGAGGGACCTACCCACTAGTAGTACATGTTGTAGCCTTGGTTGTGGGCAACATTTGGCACTGTAGGGGGTGGGTAATTGGGAAAATCCTTGATTTAAGGCTCCTTGATTTTAAACCATTGCTTTACTAGGTAATGCAGATAATGAATTGTAACTCGTTAGCACTGCATTTGGCACCAACCTAGTGATTGAAAGGGCTTTCCCTCTTGCTACATAGGTAGCTTGAGTTCCTGACTAGATACCCTCTGTTGCTATCATTTAATGCAGTGTTGCTCACGAGTAGTTGGATCATAAAATCCAACCCTCTCAAGGAGAACTCCAATTGAGAGGCAGGGGGTAATTGGATAATGCTATCCAATCAATGAAAACCTTAATGTAACTTTTGAGCATACACTTTCACACTCTCATTAAATTCCTGTCAAGTCTCATTCAAGACAAGCAACCAATAGTAGCTTCCCTTTTTAGGGTAGAACCCCAGGGAGGTCAGTCACAAATATATGTATGTATCACATAGATTCAACAAAAGGGATTTTTAAAATACCATATTTAAACTTTTTTTTACATATAGAACGGACCCATTTAAAGTGGTTACTTATAGATTAAATAGAAAAGGGTTATGAATTTTTAAGGGAAAATTCACAAATAAGGATATTTATAAATAGGCCTTGAGCGCACGTGATATAGAGGGTATACATATAGTGGATTACTCTGGGGGAGAACTCCCTATGAAACAGTGTAAAACCCTTGCATATCGACAATTAAATTTGTCGTAAGCCGTAGTAACATTGGGCTACATTGCTCTTCAAAGTCATGCTAAAGAACATCATATGATGTGCTTCCTCATTGATTTGATAATTAAACATAAAATTTTGGAATCTTTGATATATAATTCTACATCTTCGTTTAGACTTTTGCTAAAGATAGGCAACAAGTACCCTAAAGTAGATAGAGCTACCGTACTAGCTAGAATTTGAATTGCTCGAGGGGATGTTAAGAGTGGTTGTACCATCCATGTGGGTATATAAATATGCTTAGAAAGGAAAACTACAATGCTGCTGATAGCACCACTAGGTGGTGGGGTTGATCCACCACTTTAACTAGTCCTCAAAGGAGTAGACTGCCCAACTTTAGATATTAAGGATAAACTACCACTTTTGCATATACCTATACTACTCTCAATATGAGGGGATATAAGAACCCCAACTTTAAGGGATATAGGACTAGTATGGTCCAAGATGTATTTGTGAAATAAATTATGTGTGTCTCCTTAATTGTTCTTCACACTATTCTTGTTGAATTCAAGAGATATTTAGCTTACACTCTTGTTCTTTTGTTAATAGCTCTTTCTCCTCTTTTGAGAAAAGAGTAATATACTCAAGATTCAATTCTTAGGCCCTTACAAGAATCATAGCAAATGCACCACTTGTTGTTGGGACCTCTGACAACTGCTCTCACACACTCTAAGCTATGATTCCCATGGCCCTGGGCCATGAGGGACTAGCTATAACTAGGAGAACCCTCTCTGGACACTAACATACTATGTTTGTAGTCTAGTATCTAATTGCCTACCCCAAACTCCAAGCAAGAGTGCCCAACATAAGATTTCTAGCACACCACATAAATGTAGCATAGGCTCCTCCCTAGCTGATTACCATGATCTCTAATCATGAGCATACTGACTGAGTTAGGGATTGATCCACTGGTCCTCATATTTTTGCACAGATCGATACACTTTCTCAACTTAGCCTTCACTTTGATCCCTGTGAACCCTCATATCTAGATAGCTTGAGTTTCCTCACATGCTCAACTAATATGAAGACAAGTGTTATGTGCCAGTGTATGCAAAATAATTCTTGCATGCATAAAGTGAATGAAAGATGCACACAAGAATGATTAATGTAGAAGACATTGTGTGTATGCTGCAAAAAATATTCAATACTTATGATATGCTCTAAGGATATGCAACGTTGCTCCACAAACTTGCAAACACCCTAACTCCTGCTATCCTCCTCGCATAAAAAAGTAATACAAGAATGACCTATACAAGATTTGCATCATAGCTTAATCCATTTCAATTATATTTATCAAAATTTTAACCATTTGGCACATTTAGAATGCAACACACGGCACTAGGGTCAAACTTGGCACTTTCAAATTGTAATATTTGAACATAAAAACCCTTGTTTTATGATATTTTGAGAATGAATGTGGGATTTTTAAATATTTTTTAGTTTTTTATATCATTCTTAGCATTCCTCTAGTTAGCGGTAATTTTTTACTATTTTTTATATTGTATTTTTTCTAATTTTAAGCTATTTATTTCATAACAAATCAAAAAAATAGTGAATAGTAGATGTGAAGTACTAAAAATTAATTTCAAGCCTTTCTTTGTCCACCAATGAAATAGTTTTTTAATTTGGATTCCATTTGCTATGAGAATTTAATCACTTTTGCTTGGATCAATTCCACCATCATGACCCGTGTATTGTCTCCTATGAAGATCAAGGCCACAAATGCAATCCAAAGCGATTGATACTCTTGAAAGCCTCCTTAGGGACTCTAGCAATGCTCCATGATCAAAATTCTCACCATGCTTCATCCGTCTTTCCCTCTCTTGCACTCAACCCCCTCTCTCTCATAGGAATTGCCATTATGTGTATAGGAAGGGAGGAGAGAGAAAGAGTAAAAAATCAACATTCTTATTTCTTCATATCAAGCCATTAAAGTTACATCATTGCATAGAGGATGGAGAGGAGGATGGAGAGGGGGATTCATTTCTCATGTTCTATGCAAAGAATGATGCATAATCCATACCCAATGATCAAAGAATCATCAAAGTATGGCGCCCAAAAAACTACATCCTCTCCTCTCTTTCCACAATTCCTCATGAAAAATTTGCAGAAGTTAATGTGCCCTTTCCCTCTTGGCCATGCTCCTTCAAAATTCATTCACACCCCTTCAAATCTTAGCCAATATTGGGCCATCTTGGCTGCTCACACCGTGTTCCTGCATAAGTTGAGGTCTCTCGACATGAAATTCTACGTCAAATGCACGAAATTAATGTCTGGAAACTTCTTCCTTGTTTATAGACTCAACTTTGCACTCGGCTTTCCTCTAGCTTTAAAATGACCTATATGGTGTGCCTTAAACACTTCCCACCAAATAATCACTTTGAAGCTTTAAATCTTCAATTACCACTAATAATGCCCTATTGATCCGTAAAAAATGCTCTAAAATCCCACAAAGTCCACCTTAAAATCCATCTCTCAAAGGTAGAGCAAGAGTGGAAGCACAAGCCAAAGTAAGAGCCATGGAGGCTAAAAGCAAGAGAGAGGAAGAAGATTTGTGGGAACTCCAACAGTCACAATGTGTGATCAAAATCTTCTTGTTCTATTGTCATGTAAAGAATAAAGTGATAGTGATGGACATCCATCACCTATCATGTATAAGTATAAGGATAGAGTGTACATAGTAAATATGTGGCAGCTAAGGCATAAGTGCCTTTACCCTTGACACTTCCATTCCTTCCTTCTTTTGTGACAATCACATTCCTTTCAAGATATCACTCTCTTCTTTAAACACCACCTATTAGAGCCATGAAGACAATTCCAACCTCTACCACTCCTCCAGCAAGACCAATATACTGCAATTATCCCAAGTAAAGCATCTACCCTTAGGGTTGAGTACCATGGAACTGACACTCATGTCTAGGAGGGGCTAACATCAACCACCTCAAAATAATTCACAAAATCAAGAAGATAAAGTCATACGTGCTGGAAGTTTCTCCAAGGATGAATTAATTTTTTGAGCCTTGTTAAGATTAGTTTTTGGACACTTGTAATTTATCAAAGGCATTATGTTTGTAATTATATTTTTTAAAGAGTCTTGGACTCACTCCTATGCAAATTGTAACATAATTTTGAGTTAGATTAGTTTACTACAATAGACACAAGGTTGTGGGCATAGAGCTTCTATTTACTTCACTTGGAGGAGGTCCAATTAGTCAATGTATATAATGCACAAATCAAAGATAGACCAATAATATGCCAAAAATAAGGGTAAAGTGCCTAACCAAACCTTGTGTATAAAAATGCAAAAATTGAATGGAAAATATCATCGTTGTGCATGCAATTTTGAGAGAGAGAGAGAGAGAGAGAGAGAGAGAGAGAGAGAGTCTTGATTTAAACTTGTCCTCTTGTCCACTTAAACAGAGAATGTGTATGGAAGAGTGGGGAACCAATTGGAGAATATCTTCTCCATATCCATACTCCTCTTTTTATTTCAATTTTTCTCAACATGAGTATGCATGCATTAGCTTGCAAGCTATGGAATAGAGAATCTACTCAAGGAAGAACCATTTGAATAAAGCTTCATATACATGACAGCACTCGTTACTCCACTCAAAGATAATAACAATTATGTATTAGGATCAAGCCTTGGGGAAGTTACTATATGGATATTGTGTACATCACGTGCACTCAAGGCCTATTTATAAATATCCTTGTCTGTGAATTTTTATTGAATAAAACATAACCCTTTTCTATTCCATCTGGAAATAACCCCTTTATATTACACCCTTCTATATGTAAAAAATGTATAAAAATGGTATTTTAAAAATACCTTATTTTGAACCCACGTTGTCAGAGCGTTTGCCGTCGAAATTCTATCATCGTGGGGGTAAGAGATAAAAGGGTGAAGGGAGATTCAAGGAGTGGAGTAGATGGAAGAGAAGGGGTTGAAAGAAAGAGAAGATATGAAAGAATACTCGTAGAAAGAAATAGAAGATGTAGAATAATACTCACAAAATTGAAGCATGTCGGTTTATTTCTCCATTATGAGAAGACAAATCTCTTGTACACAAAAACGTACACAAAATAATACCTTCCTCTATGCTGCTCAAACCGCCAATCTGATGCTTCCATTGGCTCCAAAAGGGGGGTAAAATACCAACACGCTTGGCCAGAATTCTATGCAACTTTTGTAATATGCCTATTTTGTATTTCTGTAACTTCATTTTGCTATGGGGGGAGATACTTGCAAGTAAACTATCTCTTTATCCCATGAGACCTCAAGAAGCCACTAAACTCATTAAAGAGGTACTCTCCCCCTCCGTCTGATCTTGAGCACTTAACTTTCAAGCATGTTTCTATTTTAGTAGCTACCTTGAAAGATTTGAAGTGCTCAAATGCATCACTCTTTTTTTTCATCAAATATACCCATAGATTCCTTGAAAAATCATCAATAAACATGACAAAGTATTTGCTAACATTAAGAGATATGCTATGTATAGGCCCCCAAGCATCTATATGCACAACATCAAGTGTATTTCTACTCACATCTCTATCATGCAAAAAGGCTTGTCTTGCTTATTAGTAAATTGGTATGCTTCACACACTTTATGAAATTGTGTAACTCTAGAATTAGAAAACCATGTAACTAATTCTTTTGACTACATTAATTTCAGCCTTTGCACATTTGCATGTCCAATATGTTTATGTCATATTTCAGTGTTTGCAATTGCTCCTTTTTCTTTAGCATACATCTAGCAACATTCATTGCAGGAATTGTAGCATCAAAAGTGAGCATGCGGCCAACTCTAGTTTATTTTAAAAACATCTAAAGTGAACATGCCTATTGGGGCAAGCATCTATATCTGTCACAAGTTTTTCATTTTTGTATGCATATTAGATGGTTACGCATTGAGCTTCTTGCTCTATTATTTGTGCTTGTGCTTGGTCTCTTCTCTTACCCCGAGACCCATTACATGCATGAATTCTAGACCTATGAGATGTCTCTTGCTTGACAAGTTATTGGTTTGAGAGTTCTTGGTACCTTCTTGCCCCTTGACACTCTCATTGTTGGATGTATCTTGCGACTTGGCAGCTGTAATGACATATGTATTAGTGATTGCTTCACTTTGAAACAGTTTTATATACTGCTGTAATTTATTCTAGCAAGCTAAAATCTGCAGATTTTGAGCACTTGTATGAGGGTAATGCTTATTTTTTTATGTTATCTTGGTCATATTTGGTGGACAGGTGGTTCTCTTGGTGATATCCACTCTTTTAGCCAGTTTTAGCAATGGTTTTAGTGCATTTTCTACTAATTATAGCAACCTACAATATTGCATTTTTACTTTGATTTGGGACAATATGGCTGGTCATCTGAAAGACACAACTCTCTTTAACAATGCTAAGTTGGATGGTACCAATTATGGGTATTGGAAGTCCCAGATATGGTAGGATTTGGTGCAGAAGTTGTAGATTAAATCCTTGCGTTTCAAGGGTGTCAAACCCAAGGATATGGATGATGATGTCTAGATGGAAGTTGATGAGCTATGCAAGTCTACCATTATCTTGTCACTCTCAGAAGAGATCCATCATAATGTTGTTGAAGATGAGAATCAGAGTGCATGGGACTTATGGGAAAAGATTCAAGAGCTTTATGCGCAACAGAGTCCTACGTCACAAATGTATTGGTTGAAGCAGTTAATGGACCTTCGAATGAAGGCAGGGACATCCCTATCACCTCATTTCAGTTAGTTTCATGCTATCATGAAGAATCTGTTGTCACAAGGTATTGAGTTCAAAGACAACTTGCACCCATTTATTTCTGCTTGGCACCTTACCTAAATCATGGGATGTCTTCCGTACTAACATATGCACAAACCAGCTTGATGGGCTAAAAATCAAAGATGTTGAGAGTGCTTTATTGACTGAGGAAATCAACAGGAGAAACAATGATGCTTCTTGCTCCTCACATGCATTGACCATTAGAGGTGGCTGACATTGCAAATATGATAATAATCATAAGGGCAAGGACTCTCTGAAGTCTAGGTCAAAGTCACGTGGCCGCATAAGTCCCGTGGATGGAAGTCTGATCTCACCTGTCATTATTGTGGGAAAGCAGGACATATTAGGCCGTAGTGCCATAAGATGCGTGATGATAAGCGCAAGGAAAAAGGAAAAGAGAAACTGCAGGAAAAGTCTTCTGAGCGCAATATTGTACCTGCAAAGTCCAGTGTGAAGATAGAAGAGGTTAATGTCATGCAGGCCACTGATTCAGATGAGGATTACATACTTGCAGCTTCTTCATGCAATGCCTTACGCGCTTCTGAGACACATTCTATGCATGCGCAAATCTGGCTTTTGGATTCGGGTGCGTCATTACATGTGACACCCTGTAGAGATTGGTTTCATACCTATTATACCATCTCTAATTCAGTGCATCTTGGTGATGACAGGTCTCTTGACATTATGGTCATTGGAGATGTTAGATTGTAGTTTCCTTCTGGCAGTTCTTTTGTTTTGCATGATGTATGTCATGTACTTGCATTGACTCGCAGCCTTATGTTAGCTAGATAGCTTGACGATGCATGGTATTTTGTGTCTTTTGGAGACTCTGCATGGAAGATTACTCGTGGTGGCAGGCTTGTGCTTGCAAGAGGTGCCAAGACTGGCAGCCTCTATCCCTTACTTGTATCTGAAGCTACATTAAATCATGTTTTTTTTGTGGGTTCTATCCCCCATGTATCCCTCTAGCATGCTCATTTGGGGCATATGTCCCTTAAAGGAATGAAAATGCTCCGTGCTTTGCAGTATCTTCCGCCTTTTGACTCTTCGCATTTTGATTCTTGTGATCATTGTTTGTATGGCGGGCACACTAGAAATACGCATACAAAGTCTGGTAAGAAACGCATGGGTAAGCCCTTGGCTCTTGTGCACTCAGATATATATGAGCCCATTCCTTGTCAGTCACTCGGTGGGGCAAAGTATTTTGTTACTTTCATAGATGATTACTCATATAAGGTTTGGGCTTATCCCATAAAGAGAAAATCCGATGTCTTAGATACATTTCAACGTTGGCTTGCATTAGCAGAGAACGAGTCTTGGAAAATGCTAAAATGCCTAAGGTCAGATAACAGGGGAGAGTATGTATCACATGATTTTGAGTAGTTTTGTGATGAGCGGGGTATTAAGCATTAGTTGACCACCCCTGACACCCCACCCCAGAATGGTATGGCTGAACGCATGAATAGGACCATTCAGAAAAGGGTCGTATGCTTATCCAAGGTAGCTTACCACAACACTTTTGGGCTGAGGCAGTTACTACTGTAGTGCATCTCATTAACAGGTCGCCTAGTAATGGCATTGACTTTTAGGTTGCAGAGGAGGTATGGGTAGGCAAGTCCCCCCTCTTATGATCATTTGCGTGTCTTTGGATGTGAGGCATTCTACCATGTGCCCAAGGACAAACGCAATAAGCTGGATCCTAAAAGTGTCAAACACATTTTCATTGGCTATGGAGATGCAGGAGAGATGGGTTACCGACTATGGGATCCGCAGGCACGAAAAGTGATCCCCAGCCATGATGTCATCTTTCATGAGGAAAAAATGCATATGCAACTTGAGAAAGTGGTTGAGGTATGCAGAGTTATCTTTTAGGAGGAGCTAGTTGCTCCCATTCAGCCCGCTCCACAGCCAGCTAGACAGCATGCAGCATCACCTGATGCTCATGACCCAGATGTTAGACATGCTGATATTAGCCAGGATGTTAGTCAGGCAGCAGAGCCTAGGTTGAGGCATTCTACTAGAGATAGACGACCTCCTGACAATTTTGCGCCCTCTATAGATTATGTACTGGTTAAAGATGCAAGAGAGCCTCTCACTTATTATGAGGCTATGCACATGAGTGATTGTCACTCTTGCAAGAGAGCTATGCATTCTAAGTTTGAGTCATTGCATAAGAATCAGACTTGGGCTTTGGTTTCCTTGCCGCAGGGTAAGAAGGCTTTGCCATGCAAGCCGATGTACAAGCTGAAAAGTACCCTTGGACACCCCAAGCTAGCATACAAGGCTCGATTGGTTGCTAAGGGCTTTAAGCACGAGCATGGTGTTGATTTTGACGAAGACTTTTCTCCTGTGGTCAAGATGACCACCCTATGCTTAGTCTTGGCCTTGGTTGCATAGCTTGCTCAGGACTTGTACAAGATGGATGTCAAGACGGCTTTTTTACATGGAGACTTGTATGATGAGATTTACATGGAGCAGTCTAAGGGCTTTGCAGACTCTGGCAGGGAACACCTAGTGTGCAAGAAAAAGAAGATTGTATAAGCAGGAACCTAGGGAATGGTACCATAAGTTTGATGCATTCATGCAGTCACAAGGCTACAGCCGCAGTGCTATGGATCCATGCTTGTACACGAAGAAAGCCCATGATGGTTCTTTACTGATTTTGGTACTCTATGTGGATGACATGCTTTTAGCATAAGTTTGATGCATTCATGCAGTCACAAGGCTACAACCGCAGTGCTATGGATCCATGCTTGTACACGAAGAAAGCCCATGATGGTTCTTTACTGATTTTGGTACTCTATGTGGATGACATGCTTTTAGCAGGGACAACTCATGAGGAGCTAGATGCTCTTAAGGCTCAGCTCAAGAAGAGCTTTGAGATGAAATATCTGGGACAAACCTCTCATATACTTGGTATGCGCATTATACGCAACAGATCTCAGGGACTGCTCTATCTGTCTCACAAAGGGAGTACATTCATAAAGTCCTTAAGCGCTTCCGCATGCAGGATGTTAAGCGTATTAGCTACCCATTACCATCTCATGTGAAGGTTTCATAGGCCGATTCTCCACAGATAGATGAGCAAAGGGCCGAGATGGCCAAGATTCCCTATGCATCAACTGTGGGCAATCTTATGTATGCCATGATAGCCACCCATCCAGATATTGCTTTTGCAGTTGGGGTTGTCACACGCTATATGGCTACACCTAGAAAGAAACATTGGGGTGCCGTGAAGGGTATCATGAGATACTTGAAGGGCACAATAGATATGTGTATTTGCTATGGAAGCTAGGATACAGGAGTCATGGGGTACCCTGACTCTAATTATGCAGAGGACATGCAGATAGTAGGAAGTCCACTTCTGGCTATGTGTTCACTTATGCTAGAGGGGCTATCTCTTGGATGTCCAGGGCGCAAAAGTGTATGGCTCTTTCTACTATTGAGGCCGAGTATATTGCAGCCACAGAGGCTTGCAAGGAGGCTATCTGGTTAGTCTGTTTGATTACAAACCTTGGTATGACAGATGCTATGCCTACACTGCATTCAGATTCTATGAGTGCCAATCAATTGTCCAAGAATCCGGTCTTCCATGCGAAGAAGAAACATATTGAGGTGAGATATCACTTCATTCGCAAGGTCATTGAGGACAAGCCTGTTGACCTTGTCAAGATTCTGACTAAGTAGAATCTTGTAGACTTGCTCACGAAGAGCCTCACTACACAACGCTTTGCCTTCTTCAAGAGATTGATGGGCATTGGATGAGATGGTATCTTTTTCCTCATCCTATTGTACATGTGTACGTGTTGTACTTTCTTTTCTTTTCTTTTCTTTTCTCTCTCACTGGGGCGAATTCGCCTTTAACTGGGAGGTTTTTGGGGGTAAAGGTGCTTCTGCCTAGTCGCCCGTATATTACTACACTTACAGTACTCGCCACTGTACACTGCAAGTGGCGAGTGCACTTCACAGTCACTTATTCTTTATTATTTTAGTGACAGCTTGGATAAAGGAAGGCCCGGCCACACATTGTGGTTGTTGGAGTTCCCACTTTTGATTAGCTCTCTCTCTTGCTCTTGCTCTCCATCTGCCATAGCTCTCACTATCAAGCTTCTTCCTCCTGGGCTCTACTTCCCTTTCACCAATTAGAGTTATGGACTTGTGGGTAGAGCTAGAAGTCATAGGCAACTAGGATGGAGTTGTGGGCTTCTCTTATGAATGTTGTGGATAGATTTTGCACTCCATACAAATCATAGGTATGAATATGATGCCTTAAGAGGGTTGTGGGGTATTGATGTGATGAGTCCTGAGCAAGCTTGCATGGTCATGGGTTACCAAATTAGAGCAGATCATGTGCTAACCATACAAGTCATATGTAATGATATGATGCCTTAAGAGGGTTGTGAGGTACTGATGATGAACCATGAGAAAGCTTGCATGTTCATGGGCTACCAAATTAGAGTAAATCATGGGCTTAACCATTCAATATGTTACCATCCATAAGGTCATGGATAGTGCCGTACAAATCTAGTTTGTGGCTTGCAACATAGTGGTTCATGGCCTTGTTCTAAGATAGAAAAGAAAAAAAAAGCATTTGGTATAAGGCTACCCTAACCTAGTTGTGGATGAAATTCATGTGATTATGGGTTGAATTACATAGGCTAGGAATCCCAAGAAAGTTGAGAACATACTAAGAAAGCTCTTGTGCTAGTCATATGAATCACTTGCAACATCACTCAAGTGCTTCAAGAGATCAATTGAACACATCTACTGAATGTATGGTGGGTTAGTTTGAGTATAGATAGATTTGCAAGAAAATAAGCTACCTTCGATTAGTGAGAGAAAAGTAAGCAATTACATTAGCCTTTATTCGTTAGTCATGGAAGAATCCAAATAAGTAGTGAATGTATGGTGGGTTAGTTTGAGTGTAGGTAGATATTCAAGCAAATAAGCTACCTTCAGTTACCTAGGGACCCGAGTAAGAAATTACACTAGCCTCTATCCATTAGTCATGGAAGAGTCCAAATAAGTAAGGAAATATGCAAACAAGTAGACTGACTAGCATGTGGATTCCTTCTCACACTCTTTAGCATGTCAACCATGAAGTACAACTGATCTCATGTAAACAAACATGAATCAAAATGCATAACACTTCTCATAAAAGATTTGAAACTTAGTTTATTAATGATTTTTAAACTTTTTAGTACTCAATTTTAGTCTAGTATATTCTACATCCATTGTCCATTCATTCATAGTGATATAGCATGAACTTTGGTGTAGCACAAAAATGACATTTGAGGTAGTACCTTATCCCATGATTGAGAAGCCAAGAAACTATCCCAAAAATATGCTTCATTGTTTCTTCTTTGCAATATATGCAAGTGTCTACAATGGCTGCCTTACTTAGCTCATCTTCTGAGAACATTGCATCCACATAAATCTTCCAAGAAAGAACTTGTTCCTTTAGGGAAATTTTGATTCTCCATATTTCTTTGAATATTTCATCTATCTCCACTTCATAAATATCCACTCCACAATTGTTTCTAATTGATACAAATTTGGCTTTATTATCCCTAAGAAGCTTTCTAACATTGGCAAGAGTTAGTGCCTCTTCGATTTTCTTATTCCTAAGAGATAAAGTGGGGGATTGTATTGTCCAATGATGTTGGGAACATCTTCCATTGCGGGTGTTCCATTGGCTTGATCTAGCCAATGCTTGATCTGAATGGCCCCTTCTTTGCTAAGTATTTCACTCTTTTCCCAAGAGTTGTAGCTATGGGTGTGTTTGGTTCCCAATATTAGTAAACAACTCTATTTAGATTAAGTATGATCCTATGTTACGTGTGCTAAGGAATAATTAATAAAATTGTTTTTATGTGTCAAATAATGTGCCTAGTATGTTGTGCTTAGAAAACTAAAGAATGCTATCTTTATGAATGGGAAGTGAGTGAGTGAATTTTCTTAGCAAAAATGCTTGATGCTTGGGTAGAATCAATTGGTTGGGTGCTTTCCAATCAATGAAAATAGGAATAGGGCTGTGAACGATGACTTCATATGTTTATGAATGGGAAGTGAGTGAGTGAATTTTCTTGACAAAAATGCTTGATGCTTGGGTAGAATCGATTGGTTGGGTGCTTTCCAATCAATGAAAATAGGAATAGGGCTATGAACGATGACTTCATAGGGTTAGGCCTTAGCATTTCCTTATCATGTGGTGATTAGTCTCCTCTTAGCCTTGGCTAATTGCAAAGTGATCTTCATGGTTGGGTGCTAGAATATTGGTACTATGGACTATTAGATCAGTAGAGGACCCTTCAGATCAATCATCATGGGTATAAGGTAGTGGGTACATCACACTTGATAATAGCATGAGTTAATTATACTCTTTCTAATAATAAAGTGTTCACAGAATATTAAGAAAATTGGTAGTGAAAGTTGAAGCATAAATCCTAAAAAATCTATCAATATAATTATGATAAGACTAGAAACATGATAAAGGAAAATAATGAATGCTTGTATATTTAAAGTTTTCAATGGGCAAGATCTAAGTAGAAATATGCAAAGGAAACATGACAAAAAAGTGATTGTATGGATGCATGTGTGACCTTAGGGGTAAAACAACAAGTGGAAGTCCCATTATAATGAAGAGAAGGTAGTTTTAGACCAATAAAAGAATTTATTTAAAAAAATGATATGATAAAATGGAAAGCTAAATTCAATCATTAGGTATTTGTATTGAGTTTGAAAGTGAGATAAAAAATAAAAGTGTCGTTATACGGGAATTCTTCTCTCACTTTTCTTAGCTATGTATAGGATGAATTGCAAAAAATTTGTAAATTATTCCCTATAGTTTACCAAGTAAGATCTCAATGCACTTTTGGGAGAGAAAATATTCCATATAATGGAGTGTACCCCCCAATCTATCAACTTCTTCAACAACATTGAACCCAATACCAAGGCTGACCTACACTTATTGGGCTTGGACCCAATAGAATATAACCAATGGAGGACATGTTGGACAAAAAGATTCAACCTAATTTAACTTTTTATACTCCATAGGATCTAGATGAACCCCATGGTGCACATAAATGGTGAGATAATGTCCTTGAACCAATGGGTCTTTCACTACATCACACAAACTTTTTGATCTAGTCACATAGTCATACCTTACCAATCTCGTATGAATAACTATGATGTTGAAGATTTCCAACCTGCATAGTGAGTATTTAGATCTAGATACCATGACTGACCCTCCTACCTACTTTACTATTCTAATGTAAGTGATTCCATGGGGCTAATACTATGTATCTATCCAAAAGTTTTTCTTATATAACAGACATATGAAAGTCCTTGAAACCTGGCAAGACTTTTTGTATAAATTTTTTATACAAGCCTATGACAAGGAAATTGTTTTTTTCTTTTGGAATAGAATAGGAGCACCCCATGATAAGTTGCTAGGACATGTGTACCCTTGATCCAATTGTTTCTTCAATTTCTCCTTTAATTTGATTACTTCAAGGATAAACATCTTGTACAGACCTTTTATCATTACTAGTTTTTCTCTAGGTGTCACCTTGATCTCATGATCTACTTCATGTTTAGGGGCTAGTTTAGTTAATTTGTTAGGAAAGATATCTACATATTCAATGAGCCACAAAGTATCTTTCTTATCCTCATTGTGTTCCACTTGATTGAGTTTGATTAGATAAACATAGAGTCCTTTGCTTGTTCCTTTTAGGATTCAACTTGCTTTATATAACTGAATTCTAAGTTTACCTGGCTTTCCTATGATTGAACTATTTTTGCTAGGTGATTTTTGACAATGACTCTCACCCTTCCCACTAGTGTATATTTGCCTAATTGGGAAATAACTAGTCAATCCCTGGTAAATATTCATAAAAGCCTAATGGCATAACCCTAAAATTGGCTTTAGTGATTTCTTTGCCTAATGAAACTAGGTATAGTTAATTGCATGAGTTGATAATGTTTCCCTTGCATTTGATAATTCTATCAAAATTTTCCTAGCAAGTTCTTTATTTAATTTCAACTTTTTTGCACACTTTGGAGACATAATTGAATGGTAGCTCCACAATCAATTAAGATTTGGAAAGGAGTACCTTAGTGATTTGTTGGGATTTGGATGATAGATAAGTTGCCTCTCATGCCTTGGTTATTTAGAGCTACATGGATAGATCCTCTTTCAGCTTGCTCTTTAAGAGAAGGATATAATTCATTAATTGCAATGGCACATGCATGAACTCCTACTTTGCATCATGCTCCTTGCCTTGCCTAGCTCCATGCTCACATCCTTGATTATCAAAATTTTCCCTCTCAAAGGATTGTGAGGAGCCTTAATGTTGGCATTCTCCCCCATATTGGGATGTTGAGCTTGGAAATGGCCAAGATAATTTCATATGTAGCTTCGTAATTCATTTTTTTCACTCCCATAAATATTATTGCTGTTTCTATTATGGGGAGTGTTGACAAGGTTTAGTCAACCCCAATTGTTATGCCCATGTTGATAGCTTACTCAAGATCTCTTGGGATAGGGAAATCTATTATATATCTAGTTGAACCTACTATTTTTCTTAGGAAGGGAAACTTCCAATGGTTGCACTCTCATTAAAGAATCCTCCAAATTAGTAAACCTCATTGCTCTTAGTTCTCCATTAAGAGGAGGATTCAGCCCTAGGCAAAAATATGCCACCTATTGGCTCATGGGCATGTGAAGATCATTCTTCTATAGTGTCACAAAGTAGGACTAATAACCCTCCAAGGTAATCCCTTGTTGGTTCATATTAAAGGACTCATTCATCTTTGATTTTGGTAGGAAACTCACAAGTAACACCCTTGGATTGTAGCTTCGATTTGGCTCCAAGTCATAATAGTGTTGAAAAAAGGCTTGTCACAACACTACTTCTTCCACCACATCCATGCTTCTACTATAAGCCTAACGTGTGCATTCATTGCTTGATTAGCCATACCTATTATTGTAGTAGAGAAGTAATCTTTCATCTACTCAATCTAGGTTTTGGTATTAATTTCCACATTTGTTCCTTTCCCATTAAACTCGGGTGGCTTGATGTTGAGAGTGGAAAAAGACTGAATTTTTGATTGATTTTTGTTGTTTTTGAGGTCTGAATGGTTGATTTTTTATGGATTTTGAGTGATGATTGGTTGTTTTCGAAGTTTTTAAGAGTATTTTGGATGATATTGATTATGTTTTGGAAGCTCATGATAATTCTTAGTGGAAATATGAAGCTTTGTGATGTTCTGATAGGTTCTCATTGGTTCTAATACCTTCTTTATAGCTTCTGTTTTGTTCTAATTTTCTTATGTATGAAGCATGGATTGATGATTGATGAAGGCTGAAATATTTTGAAAGCTTATTGAATAGTTTTTTATAGTTTGGAATGGTTTTAGCATGAGTTATGAGGATATGTTGTTCTCTGATGACCTTCTGTAACCCTCTATAAACCTTCTCTACAGGCTGTTGTTCTTGTTCTCTTCTATTCTATAGATCTTCTGTAAGTGTTCCGTGGAATGTATGTGTAACTTTGAGAAAAATTTCTAACTTTTGTAAACGATGAATCTAAGCTGAAAAGAGCTAAAACAAATGAAAGAAGTAGCTGTTGAAGACTAAAGAGAAGACCAGAGTGACTGTGATAATAGTAAACTATGAAGAGACACTGTACTGGCTCTGGTGCCCTTTCATACCTCCCATACCTCTTAGGAGGTGTATCCATGACCTAAGAAGGATTATTAAGTACCATCCTTGAGTATTGTAGTGAGAAGATGATGTACTATTGATAGAGAGAGCAAGAGAGAGTCAAAGATAGCCAATCTTATCAAAACAATGTATCTTTCTATGAGAGATTAAGAGAGAAAACTATGAAGACATTGAAAATTAATACTATGTGATTGATTTCCATTCAAAAATGGTGTATTCTTTTATGTTCCTTGTTCTATTGATGGATTCTATGAAGATGTTGAAGATTATGGTTGATTCTATCAAATCCGTGGGAGATATCTACTATGATACTGCGTGAAGAATTGTTGTTTTCCTTGTTTTGGTCATCAAAAGAATGAAATAAAAGCTTGTTAATGTTAGAAGATATATTTTCTTGTAGTAGAATCCCCTTTTCCTTGGTGTTCCTCTTGGAGCTCCATGTTTTTTGTGCACAATCGGGGAAGAAGCTAATCTCAACAACTATAACATGAGGAAAATTATATGGTGACAAAAAGTCCTTCTACAATGGTACACACCAATAATGTAGAGAAGAAGAACAGGAAATAGTTGGCATACTTCCCCTCCTCACTGTAAACTTGGCCCCTATGTGAAAGAGGTAGAGAGGAAAATTAGAAATTAAAGAAGTATAAGAAAAAGAAGATGCAACATGGCATTGCTTTTGAAGCATAGGAGGGTGCAAAATAGAGAGAGGCAAGGGCAGTCGAATGCTAAAAAAGAGGATGAAGAGCAAGTAAACAGGTGAACCTAGTGAAGAAGAAGAAGCAGGAGGAGAATGCTGGGTTTTTTTTGTGAAGAAGAAGAAGAAGAAAAAGATGTATTAGATGAATCTATCACATAAGTCCACAAAGTCGTAGAGAGGACATGATGAGGATAGATCATACTAGGCATCGTAGGATGGGCCATTGGGATGGCCATCAACATCAATTCGTTCAGTGAATTATTTCTCTCTGCGGTCAAACGCCACAATCGAGTAGCCCTTCATCCTCTTCATCATCGCCCTTCACTAGCATAGGGGTTGTAGATAGACTTTGAATATACTAGCATGAAGAAGAAAAATAAAATATAAGAGAATGAGAGTCTGTGGGGCAGCACTAGGAGGGTTTTGCCTCTAAATTATACCTTTTCCTTTGCGATTAGCAGAGGAGAGTAGCTCTACGCTAGTTTCATTTGGCTCTACGAAAGAAGGCCCTGTGTGCATCCTCTGTCTGTCTTCCCTCCCAACCAAGAACCAAAGAACAAGAAAGGAGAAGCATGAAGAAAGAAGGAAGAATGCAACATGTTGCATTCCTGACATGCAGTCCTGGTGGCAACACGTCATCATCTGCGCCTCACTGCAGTCATAGCGGTGCATGCGTAAAGATGTGACTATCCCCTCCATTGTCTCCTACTCTGCCTCCTCTAATGGCCACATCAAAACCTGATCCAGATTATCATATGCCCTTTGCTATGATTATTAGCGATATCTACAATGCGTGCACCTTGGCCATGCCTCTGACAATTATAGAAGAAATAGGAAGGGGAAGAAGAGAAAGAAAACCGTAGCCCCTCAACGGCTATTCTCTCTGTTATATTTCAGAATTGTGAAGAAGATAAAAGAGGGGGCAGTGCCAGAGAGTAGGTTTGCAAGTTATGCTCAAGGAGCTGTCCTTATTACCAAAGCTGCCAAAGCTCCAACTTCTTCTTGGTCACGTCGTCCTCCTCTTGATCTGCGAGAGCTCCACTTGCTGCTGCTGAGCCATGAGAGGCCGTTGGACCTTTGGCTCCTCCTGGTGAGTCACCATTCACCCTTCGCCTGCCTAGGAGCTGCCATTGTTGTGAGAGCCATAAAGCAAAGTGAGAGAGAGCACGAGAACATCCGCTCTTGCTATCTCCCCCTTGCCATATGAGAGAGAGAGAGAGATCGAGAGAGTCGAAGGCAGGCTCAATTGTTCCCTTCTCTTAAGAGGCCCTCTCGAGAGAGCATAGAGGCACAGAGAGAGAGAGGGATGCAACATGGCTCCGAGAGCGTCGTCCAAGAACTTGGGAAGTCACAACCCTGCAGCACGGGTGGCCCTATACGCCATCACGCACCTCAAAGGCCGCCATGGCACCGACCTTTGCTCCATCGTCGCCATGGTGAGGTGCCACAACCCCGCCACCTCTATCGCCTTCCTCAAGAAGATCTTTGACGCCCTTGTTGGCCTTGTCCACTCTGGTGCTCATTCCCTCAACTTCTCGCTCTCTCATTACCGCTGCTGCCCCCCACACGCAGTTGCGGCCCTATACATGCCCACGCCAAGAAGAAGAATTCCCTAGCACGTGGCCATGCCAGGAAGAAGAACTCCGCTTAGTCGTTGCATAGCCCCGCACACAAGAGGAAAACTACGGTGTTGCACCGACATGCCCCCCATAGCACCACCCTAGGATGCGTAGTTCCTCACACAGTAGAAGAAAGGGAAAAGAAGATGATGGACAATAAGGAGAAACCCTAATCCTCAATGTTTTCCTCTTTTCATACATTTTCCCTCACCCTCTGTCTATGAGGATAGCCCCTTCATCAACCTCTGTATCCTCACCGCATGCTTAGGGCATACCCATACTCATTTGTTGTATCCTCTATCTGCCATCAACACCCTTTGCCCTTCGTCCCCTTTACCTATCATCTTCTCCCCTTCACTTTCATTTTTTGTTTCCCCCCATTTTTCAACTACCCTCATCAGGGATGAGCGTCTATTGAACCCACACCCTTTCAGACCCATCCAAGAAGAAATAGACGAAGATGTTGAAGAACAAGAACGAAAATTTCCCCATAGAGAGCAAGTGAGAGAGGGAGAGATGTGTTTCCTAGTGTTAAACAGAAAGGGAGAGGATTATTGTTGGTGCCTCCTTCCTCTTCAAGAATGCCTCAGCGGTCCCTACATTTCTCCTCATCCTTCTCAAGATCTATAGCATTACGGCGTGGCTTTGACAACCATGATGGCCACAATATAGGGAAGATAGGGATTCTTATCGATTTAATTAACATAATAGATCATGTTTTAAAAAAACATGTTCTTTTTTCTTTCTGTGAGTGACAAGTGAAATAAAATAATGAGTAGCTCTAACCTTCACTTCTAGCATTACCACCATCTACCCTTCCATCCTCATCTTTGCTAATTCTATAATTCTTAGTTCTATCCTCCCTAGGATGGTAATCCACATTTTGTTTCTCTCCCCTCACACATATATCCATAGGAGAGAGTAATTTTAAATAAAGCCCCACCATTTTGACAATAAATATATCCTTTAAAACAAATCCCTTTTAAAAGCACAGCAAAATCAATCTTCAAATGAAATGCTAATGCTTAAAACCCCTCACAATCTATTCGTAACATTTAAAATGAAAGCACTTTTGCAAAGGCTCAAATGAAAAACCAAACCCAATTCCCTTAAGTGTTTTTGAGCTAAGTGATGAAGTCGTCTTTCTTTCCTCTATTGGGATGGAGAAAGTTGTGCTTGTGATCCCTTGTCAACGACAAAACCCTATCCTTTGAAGACTAGTAAAGTTTTTCACTGTGGGAGTGTGATGGAGGCAGGAGTTCCCTTACTCTGGAGGTCATGGATTTGGAGTTCCATACCTTACCATGGCTAGGCCTCGTAATCGAAGTTGTTTTACTAACAATTTTGGAAATTTTTTGTGTTAGTCAGTGGTTCTTCTTTGACAAGGTTCACGAGGACGCTTCACATTTCAGTGTGGGAGGAATATGATGACACTCAAAGAAGCATAAAAACAAGGCACAAAAGAATCCAAGCATGCATCATATTCTCATTCTTTTGTCAAGACAATAATACTCAGTTGTTACAAAATCACCAAAAAGTGATAGAGATATGAGGGGGTCACATCCACATCCACATCCACATCCACATTCATCATAAATAAATGGTATACATAAAAGTGTTACGTGCATGAATTTGTAAAGGGTAGGAATACTCAAAATTAAAGGCCAAAGGCCTTATAATATCAAATGTATCAAAAAAATTCAAAGAAATAATAAAATATGAAGGGGTGTGCTTTTTTGGGAAAGAGGTGGGGTGAAGTGCACGAGTGGTTATGTACCTCTTTCCCTTCCCTCTCTCTTCTTTAATTGCATATTCTTCTTTTTGGTGGTGCAAAAATTTGTTCTCTCTCCTCTCTCCTCTGTCTTTTGTGCAGAAATTCCTCTTTTCCCTTTTGTTCTTGCATAATGATTGAAGCTATGGATGAAGATGACAAATTGGTTCATTATTAAAAAATAGATTTATGGTTTCATTTTAGTTTTGAGATTAATGGCAGAGCCATACACATAGATTTTGTGTGATTTCTCCCCCGCTTTGTGGCTGATTATGTTTGTGGGAGGGTTGCTATTTTTGAGGTCTGAATGGTTGATTTTTTATGGATTTTAAGTGATAATTGATTGTTTTGGAAGTGTTTGAGAGTGTTTTGGATGATATTGATTATGTTTTAGAAGCTCATGATGATTCTTAGTGGAAATATGAAGCTCTGTGATGTTCTGATAGGTTCTATTGAGGTTCTGATTGGTTCTAATACCTTTTTTATAGCTTCTGTTTTGTTCTAGTTTTCTTTTGTATGAAGCATGGATTGATGATTGATGAAGGTTGAAATATTTTGAAACCTTATTGAATAGTTTTTTATAGTTTGGAATGGTTTTAGTATGAGTTATGAGGATCTGTTGTTCTTTGATGACCTTTTATAACCCTCTATAAACCTTCTATAGAGGCTTTGTCTCTGCTCTGTTCCTGTTCTGTTTTGTTTTGTAGATCTTGTGCAAGTATTCTGTGGAATGTATGTGTAACTTTGGGAAAGATTTCTAACTTTTGGAAAGGATGAATCTAAGTTCAAAAGAGCTAAAACAAATGGAAGAAGTAGCTGTTGAAGACTAAAGAGAAGATTGGAGTGACAATAACAGTAGTGAGCTATGAAGAGACACTGTAGTGGCTCTGGTGCCCTTTCATACCTCCCATACCTCTTGGGAGGTGCATCCACGACCTAAGAAGGATTATTAAGTACCATTATTGAGTATTGTAGTGAGGAGATGATGTACTATTGATAGAGAGAGAGAGAGAGAGAGAGAGTCAGAGATAGCCAATCCTATCAAAGCAATGTATCTTTCTATGAGAGATTGACAGAGAAAACTATGAAGACATTGAAGATGAATACTATGTGATTGATTTCCATTCAAAATGATGTATTCTTTTATGTGCCTTGTTCTATTGATGGATTCTATGAAGTTGTTGAAGATTATGGTTGATTCTATCAAATCCGTGGAAGATATCTACTATGATGCTACATTAAGAATTGTTGTTTTCCTTGTTTTGCTCATCAAAAGAATGAAATAAAAGCTTGTTGATGTTACAAGATAGATTTTCTTGCAGTAGAATCCCCTTTTTCTTGGTGTTCCTCTTGGAGCTCCACTTGAGCTATTTGAGAGGGAACTTACTCTCCTTCTCTTTTGTGGAATTGAAAATAGCAAGTGAAGGCGTTGTGATCTTTTCAAAGATTGACTTAAGATTTGGGTATTATCAAATCTAGATCTAGATATTGCCATTACAAATTCACTGTAATGTCCTTTGGACTAACCAATACTCTTGCTACTTTCAATAGGTTAGTTTAGTATATTTTTAGACTATACCGTAGACTCTTTGAGAAAATGAACTCTTTGTGCTAAGAAATCCAAATGTGCATTCTTGAAAAGGACACTCAGTATTTGGGTTTTACCATCTCAAAAGATTGCATATTAGTTGGTCCTATTAAGGTCAAAGATATCCAAGATTGCTCCCCACCCCAAAACATCAAAGGAATCTGCGTATTTCTAGGTCTTACAAATTGGTACAAAATCTTCATAAGGATTATGCTTTCATAGTTGTACCTCTCACTAGGCTGGTCAAGAAATTAGCAAGGATCATATGGATGACACAATAATAAAAAAGTTTTGACAAGCTAAAGAAATGCCTCACTACTGCTCCAATTCTCAAGTTACTAGACTTCTAAAAGGAATTTGAGGTCAATATTGATGCTAGTATAGTGGCACTTGGGTACAATCTTACCTAAGAAGGACACCCGATAGCATAATCTTCTTGCAAGCTCAAACCTTATGAGAAGAATTATGCCATGCATGATCTAGAGATTTTGACAATCATTTGCACACTATAGCTCCCACGTCATTATTTACTTAGAAGAAAACTTATGCTTATGATTGATCATAAAAGTCTCAAGTGGGTTTTCACCCAACTAGATCTCAATATGAGGAAGAGAAGATGCACTGAATTTCTTCAAGAATTTGATTTGAAATGAAATTTCACCCTAGGAAGGATAATGTGGTAGCTGATGCTCTCTACCAAAAAATTTCTCTAAACTCCTTCCTCTTGGGAAAACCCATAAGTAGAGGATTTTTTGCAAATTTAAGTTCCATGTCTAGAAATCCTATTCTAGATGCAATACTTGTCAAAATCCCTAATGATCCAAACTACCTTGATGTAAAGAGGAATGTACAAATAGGAGGAGAAACTCTAAAGGGGAATGCCAAATACAAAAATTATCACATAGAAGGAGAGTTTTTGTATTATCAGCATAGATTTTTTGTGCCCAGTCTATTAGTAGCATAGAAGTAGAGTTTTTGTGTTATGAGAATATATTGTGTGTGCCCAATGATTGGGATCTTGAATTATGGAAACCGCATGATAGTCCTGTAGTAGTTGGACATCTTGGCTATGCAAAAATAGTGAATGATGTAAGGAAGATTTACAGTTGGCTAGGAATGAAAGCTTATGTATTGAGGTATGCGACTCAATGTTTGAGTTTCGAGTGAGTTAAAGCTAAAATAATAAAACTACGAGGAGAGCTACATTCACTTGGCATCCCTTAGAATGTATTAGTATGGATTTTATAGTCAATCTTCCCATTGTAAAAAAAAGATATGATTCCATTTTAGTGGTTGTGGATTTGCTAACAAAGGTAGTAGATGCCATTCTTACCAAAACCACCTTCAAGGCATTTGACATCGCTAGACTATTCGTTAATCAAAGAAGCAAATTGAGTACCTACCTTTGGTAGATTTTGCCTACAATGCTTCGTGCCAAGAAAACATTTGTATGAATCCTTTCTAGACATTGTATGGGCAATATACCAACTATCCTCCATACTTAATTAACTTTTTTTTAAAAAGTTACAAAAATACCCTCCTTTCTCAAACTATCCACACCTGGCCCCCTTCATAAAGAGTGGAAAATAAAATCTACCTCCCCCCTTCCTAGTGATGACAACAAGAGGTCTCTCTCTCTCCCCATTGCCACCAATTGACATCTCTCATTCTCCAAATGATGATAACAAAATTCCCCTTCTCAAATCCTCCATTTTACATCTCAAAATACCATGAGGTCAGTAAGCATCCCATGGCCTCTCCCCCTCCCTTTTTTTTTTTCTATATTGATAAATAGACCTTATGGTTAGAAGAAGAGAACAAAAAGGTGAGGAGCCAAGAGCCTATCAATATGAGCAAGCGCAAGTAAGAGAGGGAAAGAAATAGAGCTATATGTATAGATGTATATAGGGAATAACAAGTGAGCAAAGGTGAAGAAAGTGAAGGCGAAGGGCTTGAAGTCGATAAGTGAAGGAAATCTAATTAAGGTAAGACCCTTCATGGCTAGGCATACATAATCAAATACCATTTCTCTTAATATCTAACCTTTCACTCCCTTTACGTCATACCTCTATGCAAACCCATTGATGCAATAGGATCCTCAAATGTGGTGACACCCTCCTTGATCCTCAATAATACAACTACTAATGCCAATGCTTTGACTAATGAAGGCTAGGTACCCTCATGTGTTATTGAATGTAGAATTTTGAATCTACATAAATTTCAACTATTCTAAACTCTATGATGCAGTAATGTGGTTATTTGCATGCCAAATTTTAAGGGTTTATGGTAGAGCTGAGGCAAGGGGTGAATTGATTAATCATTAGGATTGTCTTCAATGTGCCCATATCATCGTGATAGATGGGAGAGAGAGATCGTGTGTGTTTCATTGGAAGCAAAACCTACACCAACATACCAAGAAGTTTGTGAAGAAAGATAAGCAAGAGGAGCACCTCTCTATCTATGTGAGAAATGGAGGCTAGCATAAACAAAAGATAATGCTATGACATAAGTAGCATTCATAAGAAAGTGGTGGTTGTAAGGCAACATGCAAGAGATTGATATTTGCTCCATGGATTGTTAGCTTACTTGGTGGGATGATAGACATTGGGAAAGCCTCATGTATGTTGTAATGGCTCTCAACACATGATGAAATTTCATTCCTTGCAATTTTTGCATATAATTAATGATCAATTCATTACAATCCTTGATACTTGCACGTTTCAAGGAAGGTTAAATATCTTAAAGAGCATGCATGGTTCATGGCTTGTTAGGGATTGATTCAAGAAAAAGATCTCATTCTATGATGCATGTTGAAAGCACTTTTTTAGTGCATTGCAATGAAGAATGTCACAAGACCACTACAAGTTGTATACATGGTGCATGGAGCACTAGCAAGGACTTCCATATTTGAGGAGCTGACAAATCTACAAGGGAACAAGGAAACAATGCAATGCAAGAAGAGGAAGTCAACGGATACAACATGAACACCCTCTCATAAGCCTACGTTTGTCATGGAGATCAAGGAACAATAACGAAGAGATCATCCTTGAAAGGCTACATTTGATGGGGTGGAGGAACTAGGTTATGTCCAATGGACAACATTGCATGTGGAGGCTCTCAAGATGGAGAAACTTTGCACCACACAATAGTACCAAAAAAGGAAGTGTAAACTCCACTAATAGATCAATTCATTGTTGTGGAGCATAGCATCAATTGATCTTTGATGGTGGCAATAGGCAAGAGCTTGCTAGATTGCAGAGTAAAGTGTATGTAACTGATTTGAGGCAAGACCAAAGCTGAAGATTATTGCAAAATTGCTCACACGGTGTCATGGCTTTTAGCTTCTTCTCTAAAAGATACCCAAGGAAGGGTGTCTTGAAGGCATAGATGATTTGATTTTGTCGAGATGATGTTGTTTATACTAGTTATGTGGATAAGAATACAGTGTACACTCGAGGAATCCCTATTGTTTGGAAGTAACAAAAACTACACATGAACATATATATAGCTTGTTGAATGCACAATTTAGATTAGATTCAATCATAAGAAGAGTAGGCTATGTGGCCAATGAAGTAGGCACCTCTCGGGGAGGCCACTCATGAATATATGTGTGCATCACGTTGTCACAGCGCGTAGGGTTAAAGGTCACCACAAGGGTTTGGCAAGAGAAGAATGTATGGGGGTGCAAGAGCTTAGACTTCGGAGATGATAGAGATAAGAGAAGGGTTGAAGGTTTCAAGCCAAGTTCTTGAAGATAAGAGACAGCAGGGTGAAGGTAGATTTAGGGAGAGGAGTAGACAGAAGAGAAGGGATTCGAAAAAATTGAAGACGTAGAAGAATACTCCCAAATTTAAAAGAAATAGAAAATGAAGAAGAATACTAATAGATATAAAGCTTGTCAGTTTCTTTTAGCATTATGAAAAGATATAGCTCTAATAGACAAAAACGTGTATAAAATAATACCTTCCTCTATGCTACTCAGATCGCCAATCTGATGCTTCCATTCGCTCCGAAAGGGGGGTAAAATACCGGCACACCTGGCCAGAATGCTGCCAGATCACTTCTTCTTCATCTTCCCCTTCGGAGTGCTGTTCACTACCTGAAAACAACAATCATGCGTCACACAATTTCGTCAATCTCTCTTTTTACATAAAATCCTCTCAAATTAGCTGAAAGCTACATGCTTTCTTTTACATGTCATCCTAATCTAGAAGTTATCTATAGTTTTATGGATTTTTACAAGAGATAATATCTAGAATATCAAAAATTGGCTAAAATTTTGTCCAAAAAAACTAATATTTTGAACCATGGACACTAACACTAATGCCTAAAGTGGCATTGGCTCTCTAAATCTAAAAGGAAGCCACACTTTAGATTTTTTTACACGGTGTGTGTGTAGCGGCACGACAACGTAGGTTCAAAGTAAGGTATTTTTAAAATAAAAATTTTATACAGTTTTTACATATAGAAGGGTGTAATATGTAGGTTACTTATAGATTAAATAGAAAATGGTTCTGTTTTATTCAAGAAAATTTCACAAATAATGACATGTATAAACAGGCCTTGAACACACGTGATAGATGTAGAGGATATATATATAGTGAACCCCTCGAGGTAGGCATCACCATGCCTATAGTAGTAGGCCCATCAATTCCTCCAACCCCATATGCCATCAAGGTCCACAAAAAACTAGATGCATGAGGTTTCATGAGAGGTAGCCAAAAGAGTTACAAGTGCAAGAAATATCATTGCAAGGCTTGTGAATGAAGTTACCATTGAGGATCTCAAACATGTTGTTTTCCATGTAGCCACAGATAATAGCAAGCTATATGTGGCGCATATAAAACACAATGCATAGGAGTTACAATTCCCTAAACACTCGAATTCTATATTGTGTTTCATATTAGCCAATTGAAAGGTTATAAATATACTATATTAGAGAATTTATGAATCTCCCAAGTTCCACTTTTAAATAAGGAGTAAAGATTTGACCAAGTGGCTAAATCTTAACCCCATATTTGAGAGTGGGACTTGGGGGGATTGCTTATATAGTATCTAGGATAAATTTCACTTTCAAGTAAGGGGATAAGATTAAACCATGTGTCCAAATATTAATCACATTAGGAATTTCCAAACTTCATGAAAATTTCCAAAATCTTGAATATGTGGTTTTATGGTGGTAAGCCTTATCTAGCTTGCAAATATCTATACTTTGTATTCACGAGGGTTTTGGGACTGCATGAAAAAGTAGACACATTCATGCATGGCGACCCAAGCTTTCTAGTAGAGATGTATCAACCATTCTTTGTCAACATAGCTGATATCTTAAAATCCTCTTTGTAGCTTGTGACTTGGTTGGGTTTCTTTGTTGGAATTTTGTGGTGCAGTGCTCCCAAAATTTGTATCATCAAATTGCAATTTTATATGCCTACTTTTGGTACAAGTTCCACTCTTGTGTCATCATGTATTTACAAACTATAGTAGTATGGGTAATGATGTGTAATAAAACATGATGTCATAGATATAAATATGATGTGTAATAAAACATGATGTCATAGATATAAATATGATGTGTAATAAAACATGATATCATAGATATAAACTAGATCATAACATATAATGCATTGAGTTTTTTAGTGCATCACATTTTTTATATCTTTTGGAGTACAAATTTTACTAATAAATCAACATTGCAAAATCTTAGTTCCTTCCAAAATGCAAACTTGCCAAAGTTGTTGTTTACTAAACAAGAAATACTCCATAGTTCATCCTCAATAATCATAAGCTAATGGCATGTCCTTGTTTCACTTCAAAAACATAAACCATGTAGCTTATACATCAATATTTTTGAGAACAACCCAATCTTTTTGAGATGTTGTTTATAAATACTAAAACAAACATAATTTTCTTATATACATTAGCTCATATTAAGATGTGTGATCATGCATTTGACTAGTAATATGTGGTATGTAATAATGAGGGTAGATTTTTCTTTCGAAGCATCTTTTCATGAGGATTGGTGCTTCAGACAAATAACTAAGCATGAGAAATTGTTAGATTTTGCATTTGTCAAAAGAAGCATGACACATCACTTAAGTACCACTTAAGATTCATGAGAAAGCAAGCACAATTGAGAAGTTTATTTGTCTTTTCTCCTTGTCAACATTATCATGGTCTTAATTTGCCATTATGCAACAATGGATATTTTTTGTAGCCATGCTTTGTGAGCCTTAATATTGATAAAATACAAGTTAGACAACTAGACATGATTAGCCACTAGCTTTTATTTAGTCAAACGGGCTTCGCTCAGCTAGTCCTTTTTTAATGTCAAGATTAGCTTACTTAAAGTCTTTGATCATGAGTAAACCTTGACTTGAGTCTAAAGCATGTCTTGCATGAGAGGACTTGAAGGATGGCCAAAAGAATGTTGCTTTGCCAAATAAGTCATTACACATCGGAAGGAATGACATGGCAACATTGTACCAAATGTTGGGGGAAGCCTTGTTGAAACACTCATGTCTAAACTAAGGAACATAACGTTTCTTAGAGAGCACCTATAAGTCAAGGCTTGAACATGAGAGATCCTAGTCAGTGGTCTTGTACTTCTAGGATTATGCTACGCTTGTCGTTCTACTATCATATAGTGCTCGTGTTAAGTTGCACATTGTGCTACTTTGTTCTTTATGCCGCTTTGGAATTCTTTGTTTTGGAAAAGAAGTCTTCCATCACTCTGTAGCATTACTTTTCCTTGAGTGGTCGCCGTTTGTTGGTGTTGGTTGTGTCAAGTTAACTGGTGTTTTGCCTTGATGACAGTTGGCAGAGACTACATCGGTTTTCAAGGCGTCTTGAAGACACGCTGGATCCCATTTAAAGTTTATTCACCGAATGTTGCTGGTCAAGCAACAGGGCGGTGGTGGCCCTCTTTACACGCACGTGGTAATAGTCGGAGGATCCGAGGAAGGCCTTCGGGGGGGGCGGTGTCTGTATGTAAGGGCACCCTTATAAATAAGAGACGCTTCCCAGTTGCACTAGCTGAGCTTCCACGCCTCTCTCTCTCTCTCTCTCTCTCGCGCAGCTAGCGCTTAATCCTTCCTTCATAATCATCAGCTGCAAAGGATTGATTAACCTAATTAGCCCTTCATTCAAACCATAATGGCCGCTGGCTCGTTAATCAAGTGCCTTGATCTCGTGCTGCTTCTCTCCGCCACCTTCCTCATGATCTCATCAATATCTGTCTCGGGCAAGTAACGATTATTTCATTAATGCTCAAGAATAATTAATCAAACGCATATCGATTAATGATGATTCTACTTTACCGCATACCTGTTGTTATAATGAGATCAGATTAGCCTACAACTGTTCTGGTGATTGCCGAAGGCCAGCTAACGGCGATGCGATGAATTGTATTATGATCGATTAATGTCGATGAACTGTTTATTCTGAAATGATGTAATGAATAATTAACTACAGGGAAGCTCGATTGCGAGGACCTTCCCATCGATCTGTGCGCATACGCTGTCTCTTCCAGTGGAGCGCGCTGCGTGCTCGAGAAGCTGGTCCTCACCCAAGGACAATCCCTGCTTCAATGCCAAGTATAAAATGCCCCCCCCCCCTCCGGCCGGGCCTCTCTCTCTCTCTCTCTCTCAAGCTCATGTAGATAGGGCTTCATGTTAGTCTATTGTGTCCTTGCATTGTGCGTCATGATAGTCTAGTAACGCACCCATGCATGCAAACATTGCATGTACACATATGCATGCATACCTTTCCATGCACATATATACCTATAATATGCTCCACATACACACGTCTGTGGCCTATGCTTGGGTATATACATTTATGCTCTTGCATAATAATGTGCATCTCTACCACTTTATTCCAAAATCAATGAATGCAATTTACTTTTATTTTACCAAAGTAAAGCGTCCATAAAATATTAAACAACGTCGCAAATTGATGCGCGCAACAATGTTCGAATGTCAATCAATTTTTCGTGTGGAGTCTCATGAGTATCTTTCCTTTATTCCTCTATATATCAAATATGAGACACCACAACTCAAAATGTTTCAAATTCATGCTTGCTTATTGGTAGGCCTCTTCAGTGGAAGCATCCAATTTCACTGAATGGATTGAGACCAATGAATGCGTGGCATCATGTGGTCTTGAGAGGATGTCTATTGGTTTGTCTTCTGATAAACTCATTGAGAGTAAATCTCTTAAAGGTCTTTGCTCCAACAAATGCCAACACAATTGCCCTAACCTTGTTGATCTCTACACCAAACTTGCTGCTGGAGAAGGTGATCAATCGATCAATTTACTATGGTGATATGATAATATATTTAAGATTGAATGTTAGTTTTGCTTATGCATCTTTCATTACAAAGAGATCTCTCATAACATTTTGCTTATCTATCTTTCATTACGAAGAGATCTCTCAAAACTATTCTTATTATATCTAGTTTACATATAAGTAAGTATTTAACATGGAAATTTTGATTGTTCTATATAGGTGTTGACCTATCTCAAACATGCAAGGCTCAAAAAAATCCATCATCTAGAAGAATGATGCTAGATGGACAGGGTTTGCTTGCTTCCATATCAAAGTTAGAATTCACAGCACCATCACCCCAAGAATCCTTATCTTTGGAAGTTCTACCTCCTCTGGAGTCTCCTTTATCTTTCTAAGGCGATCAAATATAATGCAACAAGCTAGCACATCAAATGGGCATCCTTAAGGACACATACTATCTATTATATAGTATCAATCTATGAGCACTTTCTAGTTGCTAATAGCAAGCAACATTCGACTTGCACTATGGCCCTCACTCTATTAACTTCAAAGGCTAGTAAAACTCTCAAGACTTAGCTTTATCACACTTATGTACTTATGGTTTAGCTACTTATGGTGAACTATTTGAGTTTTATTGGGTCACGTAAATGTAAAACGGTGCATAAAAACTCATAATAGTTTTGTAATTTGGTACTTGCCAAATTTCTATAAGAACATTACTAATTATAACTTAGAAATTGGAAGAGTTTCAACATGTATGTGATTAACTCAACTCTTCATGTGTTGTGATGATTGAAAATGGTTAGTTTTCTTAGTCCAACGCACGTTCTCTCTACATTTTCAAAAAAACAATATGTTCCTCATTGTGTCTCATTATTACATTTACATTTCTTTTCTACTCCCATTATTGAAGAAGATGGTTGCATTCTTCTTACACATGGAAATCATGGAAGGAAGTGGTTACAACATGATTAGGCTATGTATAATTGATTCAACCGTAGATTTCACATGCTTTTATAGATAAAAGTACCAAGTAGGTGAATTAGAAATCAATAATTGATCAAAAAGCTAGTAAAGAGTAAAATCAACCAAACGAAAACACTAATGGATGATAATCTAGCACAATATGGTGCAAAATAATATGATTGAACATATTACTTAAGGCACTACCCAAAATTTTTGTCAGCATTTGGTAAGTAAAGCTAATTGTGCTTGGTTTGAGTACACTTCCATCTGAGCATGTAAATTCCAAAGTTAGAGATTCTAATATATGGGAAGATACTCTAGTAGTTAGGGTAAGAAAGCTCAATACTTTGCATCGATCTAGGCTTTTGATGAATAATCTTGTGGCACATCATGTTTATCCATGTTGTATTTGTCTTTTCCACAAGCTAGTGCGAAAATTGTGAGTTATCAGCTCCATCCAAGTCAACAGACAAGGTCTTCTGATTTTTGACATAGATAGCCTAAATTTTCTTTTAATAGGGATAAATAATTTCAAAATACTAAATTAGTGTTTCCTTACACACAAGCAAACCATATATTTCATCCTAATTACCATACCAACATCGACATCAATGTGCTTTTTCTTCACAAACTTAAGTGTGGTTAATTCAAACAACAAAGTACAAGTGCTCATAGCTAGAGCCATAAATCCAAAACACATCATATGGATTCAAGAACTATTGGGATAGTGAAGGGGACAAACAAGCTATGGTATAGGTGGATAATTTTGTTGAAGCTCTCAATGGCAAGAGTAACCCTAGAGCTACTTCTACCATCTTGGTAGGGAATGGATGATGGATAACCAAATCTTTGTCAAGGTGGCATATACAAAGAAGCTCTTTCTCTTAGATGATAATTGGAATAGTGGGCCTTCCAAATGTGCTACATATAAGGCTTCCAATGAGATCCCACACCTCTTATTCTAATATTGAGGGGTCTAGTACATGTTGGCTAGGTAGGGTATCCAATCCAATTACTGCATGTATGAATTGGCCTCAATGATAAAGATCATGTTGGTGCATCTAGGCTTCATAATTGATATTAGCAAAAAATATCCCTCATTAAAAAACTTAAGGATGGGCTCTACATTATGGAAATATTGGCACACCCCACTTTGCTACACCTAGACCAACTAGCCACCTATTGCTAGACCCCATATGCCACCAACCATAGGAAGTATGAAATCCTCCTTGACCACTAACTATCCCATAGGAATATCCCCAAAGTACATTTGAAGGGATTGATGATGCTTTATTCTTAGCCTATGTCACTCTACATCAATATATGTCAGCCAATTCATGCCACATAGTCATAGTTGAGGCATTGAAGGCATGAAAAATAGATGCCAGCTAGTACCACTCCTATGGATCTTATTTCAAATCCAAGGCTCAACCTTTTGACACCTATAGTTGGTAATCATGGATGTCTGACCAAGAAAGGTGCCAACCTAGCTTCCATGACTTTGCATGCAACCCAATGGCATAGATCCTCCACTCATGGAGATGGAGGAAAGCTAGACCCTATTGCCCTTTTATCCAAGGCTATCATATAACATTCTTGTATGGCTAGTGTCTTGGGGACCCAATGGTCATGCTTGCTACCTACATCAATACACCCATTGGTAAGAATTAGGTTTCCCAACAAAAACGAAGCTACATAGGATTTTTGTTATTGGGGTCGAGGTTGGGGGAGGGGGAGGATCAAGCCACTCCCAAGAAATCACTATCTAAATCTCAAGCTATCAAGCCCTTAGTCCCCTCCTACTTACTAGTTCTCACAACTTAATGAAGAAACTCCATGTCTACATGCTAGTGTATGTCACTCTATACACAAATGGAGTGGGTAAGAACAACATCCCAAGCTTCCCATTAAATGTGTGCACTCATCTAGTGAGAAGCCCTTGGTTCATTGACATACCCATTTGAAATGACTAGTTTTTTGCCAATCTTTTTCAGGAAACTTGGGGGGCTCTCCTTTAGCACTTTATGTAGGAGCTACCGCACATTAATATACTATGCAAGAAATAATATTGGAGGAGGTTTGTGAGTGCTATAATGAAAATCCACCTTAGTAGGGGCCTCCAATCCCCCTAGATATGGGGTTGATATCCTTGAAAACCCTCTCGACGAAAAAGATTCCAAGTCAATTAACCTCGTATAAGGACCTCTCTCTCTCTCTCTCTCTCTCTCTCTCTCTCTCTCTCTCTCTCTCTCTCTCTCTCTCTCTCTCTCTCTCTCTCTCTCTCTCTCTCTCTCTCTCTCTCTCTCTCTCTCTCTCTCTCTCTCTCTCTCTCTCTCTCTCTCTCTCTCTCAAGCTATGGTAGAAGTAAGAAGAAAGAAAAGAAAGCTTGAACTTGAAAATTACACACACAATAATAAAAAGCTCTATTCATTTTACACATTATATACATATGGATTTCTAGTTAGGAGCCCACAACCTTTGGCCTCATTCCCATGCACAATCATTTCCTTTCATATATCGATAAGTCTATTGAAAGATGGACTTGCTAATATCTTCATTTTACTCTTATGGATTGTTGTGCATATATGGGTACACAATAAATATGAAAAGTCAAGGATATTTTAAAATTTGCATAGGAGTGAGCTTAGCTGTCACTTTTATTAAAATATATAATAGCGAGTTTAAATTATGATTAGCTTTTACATTTAAATTCCTTGCACATGAAAAATTTCAATGCTTGTGGTGTATCTTTAGTATCCAATCTAGATGTCTAACACTCCATTTATGTGTAATTGGCCTTGGTTCCCTCCTTGGCCCACTAACTTGTCTCCTTTAACTCCTTTGACAAATGTTAGAATGCTTTGATCAACCTCTAACTTTGACTTTTATAGTAATTTTTCTAAAAATTTATAATAGCAAATTTTGCAACCTTCTCTATTTGGGATTCATATATTAGTCCCTCTCTAAATGTGTGCTCATTGCTTGGCACTGGCACCTTTGGGGGGGGGGGGGGGGGATTAGTCATAAAGATGTAAGTCCACCATGTGGACTCAATAGAAGGGTTGTCAATTTTCCATTTTTAATGAATTTTTTACATATAGAACTCATAGCTTGAATAGAAAAAGGGTATATTTTATTCATGAAAATGTCATAGACAAGGATTTTCAACATAGGCCTTGAATGCATGTGATAGTGAGGGTTTATATATAGTGAACCCCTCTAGCATGACATGTTAGTGTGAGGTAGGTGAGGTAGTAGCATGAAGGGCTTCAATCTTGAGTATGCAAAATTTGAAGAGATAATGGTTTGGATGGGAGGTATTGCGAGTAACAATGGATTCTAATGGCTCTTTGGGGCAGGTCTTTGAGGGTAGCTTTCATTGAGACACCCGTATTATTCAAAAAAATATTTTCTACAGTTAATATAGATGTAAAATTTATATAATATCTTAATCACTATGTCATCAATAATCCTTTGTACTAAAGACTCAAAGAATCTTTTGTATAAAAGATATACCACCTCCATATATATTGGAGCTCCTCGTTTAGAATTTATTCACATGAAAGAACTAAATATATTATAATACATCATTTCGAGCTTCAAAATCTAAATAGCATTATCAAATCTATTGGCATACAATAAGCAACAATAATATTTTTAAATTAATAAACACATAAATAAAAAATATTTAAAAATAAAAATAATGTTAGATATTAGTAATGCCTTGGTGCTAGTTTGCATGCATTGGTGCCACATCCTATACCAATAACCTATTTTTAGACCTATAAATGCATTGGTGCTAGTCGTTCCTAACCAATAACCTATGATTGGTGCATTGAATCTATGCTAGTCGTTCCTATGCTAACCAATAACCTATAAATTCATTACCAATAACCTATGATTCAATAGGTTATGGAGGACGGGCATCTTAGTAACACCTTCATGCTAGTTTGCATGCATCCTATACCAATAGGTATACGATTATGAATGAATACGCATTAGTATAGTAACACATTGGTGCCAATTTGTATGCATACTACACCAACATGTTTATGATTAGAAAAAATATATGCAAAGGTAGAAAACATTGGTGTTTTTGTTACATCATGCAGCATGTTTAGAATGAAGTCAAAATTTATATTTAGACCCCTACATAAAATTGACTTAGTGTAAACATGTTGTAGCATGCTCATGCAAATGCTAATGTGCTTGTCATAACAACTATTGTATAGGATGCCAGTTTTGTCACGAATCACTTGGTGGAGGGACTTTCTTGTATTGCTCCACCAAATACACATCATATACACAAGAACTTTAAACTTTCCACCTCTCTACCTCCAATGATACAAATAGACATATTGCTATGAAAAATTTGTCCAATGTGCAATACCCAATACCTCTCTCCTAACTCTATTGGTCAATGCCCGTCCTCCATAACCTATTGAATCAATGAGTTCCACCATGGAGGATGCTATGGTAATGAAAATTAACATCCCTATATCCTTGAGCATGTGTTCAATTAAATGCATGGAGTCCATTGACTCTACCTGAGTGTGGGAGTTCCATGATGGAATTTGATCCCCTATCCATGCATGGCACGAACCACCATGATATTACATGGAGTGTTTGTGTTTTCTTCATCAACCTCGACCATTCTATATTGGTTGATCTCCTCTAGTGCCTCCACCAATCATGAGAATACCTCACTTGGCTAATTACTTCTTAAATCATTTCTTGTCTTGGACAAGTTGCAAAGTACAGTACACCACTCTACCTTTGCATTGCAGATGTGTGAAATACAATGTCTTGTGAGGGGGCTTCCACATGAATGTATGTCCCTTTGCAAATAGAGCTGAGTATTAGCTATATATTTCCCTTTTTGAACATTACTACACATAAAATTCACAAGTCATGTTTGTTTACTTGTATATGTAAGTGCCACATCCTCTACCATTGTAGGTTTATACTCTTGAGTTGTTTCCTCCTCTACTAAAGGTAAAAACATTCTTATTGAAATTGTAAAGGGGAAGAAGGCTCAAAATATTTCACATAATATGACAATGAATATAACATTTATGAGTCATGTTTCTTTACCTATATGTGTAGGTGCCACATCCTTTGCTATTGCAGGTTCACATTCTTACATGCTTTCCTTTCTTGCATATGACAAAACATTGCTATTGCTATTGTATAGAGGAAGAAGGCTCAAAATCTTTCACTTCATATGATAATGATACATAACATTCACGAGTCACGTTTGCTTACCTATATGTGTAAGTACCACATCCACTAGCATTCTTATAGGTTCATGCTTTATAGTTCTTTCCTCTTTTGCACAATACAAAACATTGTTATTGATATTGGGAAAAGGAAGTAGGTTAAAATCCTTTCACTTCATAAGATCATGACACATAAAATTCAAGAGTCATGTTTGTTTACCTATAGGTGTAAGTACCACATCCACTAGCATTACAAGTTCATGCTATATAGTGCTTTCCTCCTTTGCACAATACAAAACATTGTTATTGATATTGCAAAGAGAAAGTAGGTTTAAATGCTTTCACATCATAAGAATACAACACAATCAACCTTACCATCTCAGTGCTCCAGAACCGCTCTAGTATACCCATTTGAGTGGGATGCGATCTTGTGTCTTTAGCTCTTCCCTTTGCACTTTTCACCGCTACTCCACCTCTTCGTACAACAATATGGAAGGTAAGATTCTCTAATGCAAGATCTGTAAGAACTCCCTCTATCATTCTATCCACACCAATGATATGGACCTCCTTATTTGTTATTTCCATTGTAATAAAAGTCCATTGAAAACAAGTCTAAATATGGAACAATAGAGAACCTTTGTTACAATTTTGCAATAGATGGCAAAGATTCAATTTGAAACTATCTTCATACATATGTTGCTTGCTTGTGTTGTTTCTTGCACTAGTACAATTATGGTCTACTCTATAGTTATCTCAATCAAGGCCTATCTACGAGTTGCCGTATTAGACGACCCACTTACAAATCAACCACTTGTTGGATCCCATGCATATTTTTAAGAATGTGGGCAGCTTACTATGGGACCACGTCACACGAAAGAGAGACACTGTAGGGGCACGAATGGATTTGAAGAAGATAGGCAAGATGGAGGCACTTTGTGGCCACAGTTGAGTGCTGATGGTCGCTTGCAGCTACCTCACACTCCTTGGGTTTTGTCCACTAAAGAAGAGCACCTTGTGAAGCAAATTATCAAGTCTATCTGCCCTCTGATGGGTATGATGCGTTCTCTCAAGTCTGCATTTTCTAAAGATGACCAATTATCAGGGATAAAATCCCATGATTAGCATAAGATATGTCAAGTTTGTACTATGAATGGATTGTAAGTGGCATGTTTTTTTTGCTATTTGGAGTGTAGTCATTGTTTATAATACTTCTTCATTTGTCATAGTTTGTACTACCAATCGCGATCCCAAGATGCCTTACTCCAAAAATATACGGGGCAATTTACATGTTGTCAAATTTAGTGCAATGGATCTCAAAGAAGCACATGAAGACATCCTCTATTGAATCCACAAGGTAGGGAATAGTGGAGACGGTCTATCTCTTTGAGAAGTGTTTGCCCACCAGCATGCTCACGATACAATCCCACCTTCTAGTGCATCTTGTAGATGAAGTGGAGATTGCTGGACCTATCCATACATGATGGATGTTCTTCTTGGAGCGCTTCATGAAAACCATGAAAGTCGTATGCACTAACACATTTAGGATTTTTTGTATCTAGATTTTATATGCGACAACTAATTGATTACAAAATATACAATGCGGTATGGTCACATAGACGTCATTTCCGCTTGGAGCATATCGACAAAATGCACTCCACAACAAATTGTGATATCATGGCAAAGTTTGAGCAAGAGAGCTGACGATGAGCAATGGATCCAAACATCCTTATAGATGAGATGGAGTATTTTGGGAACTTGCAAAGTATTATTATGATGGATTACCATAGCTTCTCCATGATCCTATTTGATGTGCAATGGTTCATAGTGGTACTTGAAGGAGCTGGGGTAATAGTTTGATGAGGTCCATCAGGATTTCTTGAAATAGATTCCAAAAAAAGATGGACGGATTTACGTGACACATTTGTATTGCCGCAGCCCATTGTGAACATGTGCATAAACTCATGTTTTTTTAAATTTTATTACGACATGGTACATGTCACAAAATTTAAATCTCTCTTGTATGTGATTTTGAACTGGTAATTTTCTATCCAAACCCCCAAAAACATCGATGGTGGTATGTTGTACCTTCAGCTCCCCGAAGTGCGATAGTATATTATCAAAGCAATGTTCCCAGCATAGATGAGGATAATATGAAAATAGAGGGGTTGATATTGAAAGCGGTAGAGGCTACCGAAAGCTTGGAGCATGTAGAGAAGCCACAATCAGGCAACAATGATGGAAATACAGGAGTCCAAGAATTCTTTGAGAACGAGGTCGATTCATTTTTTTGTGGTGACCTGTCTATCGAGCTTCTAGTGTATATGGAGTTGTGTAAGGAGATTGACATGGGACCATAGGGTACTTCATACTTGGAGTATCCACCTACTCAATTCATTGAGGAATCGCTTATAAGGGTGCATAATATATGTGTTTTAAGTAAAATCATTTTTTAAATATTTACATTATCGTGCTTTGCTTGATTTATATTGATTATGATAACATCAATTTTTGTATGTGTAGGTGACCTTTGTGGATATTTGGATCCGCATGATGAGTCAAAGGGATGAGCAATGAGGAGCTACAAGAGATCTTCACACATATGTCTCCAGATCAGATGACTCGATTCAGAGATGTGGCAAACTAGGAGCTCTCTCAAACACCATATCATGTCGTTCTATTAGATCTACTTCAGTGCGCTCTAATGCTTTAGTTTCCAGTAGACGAGGTCGATGCTCTAGACTTGGGCCGAATGGAGGGAGTGGTTCTGGGGGATGGTGTAGAGACGTGGACACAATGAGCCCGCAGTTGGCTCAAGATACAGGTGGTACTCCTCGCTCTCATGCAGATTCAAGAGAGTGTGGCTCAGGTGGTTGTTATGAAGGTACTGACATAGTGTCTATTTCTCATCATGTTGTGTCACCTATGGGTTTTGTTACACTTGTGGGGATGTCTACTCGAGTCACTCTAGCTTTTTCTCAGATGTCTGCAGCAGGTGGCACCCCTATGGGTGATACTCCGAGAGATACTACCCCCATAGGTATACTAGATGTACAACGGTCTCCTCGATATGCCCAGGAGCGTGGTCGCAAGTGGGAGAGGACACATCTTAGGCATACCCCATAGGGGTATGGATACCTTGTAGATGATAAGACATATGACATCATCATGAATGATGAGGGGAGAAGGGTGATGGCTCATATGAGAGAGTTATGGCAACAAGTTTTTCGGCACAATGTCTTGGATCATTAGAAGAACATATGGAAGGGGAGCAAGGAATACATAGTATTATCCTTGCATGAGGAGTTTTTGGTACTCGCCAAACAGATAGGTTTTCCACAGGCTGGATAATGGAGTACATGCGTGTGTACATATCACACAAAGACAATTGGGTGTATGCAAGGCACTTAAGAGTGGGGCCTCAAAGCTTGAGTGGCTAGACATAGATGACATGCACCAACTCAGGAAGGAGGCTACAGATTCTCTAGGGCGTTGGAGATAGCAGCGCAAGCGGTGAGGGCATGACTGAAGGCAGGAGTGGTCCATCATCTTGGGAGTGGCGGCCACAGGAATTATTTGGAGGACTTTGTAAGTTTTTCTTTTGTTCTGCTTGCTTATTTTTTTGCACCCTTGTATTAACAATCGTATTTCTAACAATTGTATTTTTTTTCTTTACATCACTATTACAAACTGCTATCCCACTGGCCTAGAGACTTGATATGCAAAGAGACGCGATCTCACTACATTGATCAACTGATTGTATGGACGTAGCGGCCCAGTAAGTCACTCATCTTTCTTGTCAGTGGTTACTAATTTTAATTAAAATGCATTATTGTATAGTGAATTGATGTGTAGTTGTTTCTTTTTTTGCAGAGTTCATTCGATGCTCCTTTACAGAGCGGAACAAACTTTCGGATGGCGAGGATCTATTGCTCGCCCTTGGATTCGTGGAGCACACATCCTCTTCTTTTTTGGTCATGTGATTTATGTAGACATTTTCTATGCAGTATCTTATTATCATCCTTTGTATCTTTCCATGATTGTACAGTTGCTTTCATTACGTGATCTTGTATTTATTTTATGTATCAGTCTTATGGATTCAAGTATACTTTTCCTTCAAGGAGACAAGCATTGTACACTTTATTGTAACTCTTTTTGTATGGCCCAAATAAAGCAAATAGTGCTATTTGTGGAAGGGTAGCTTGTTGCCCTGCCACATTTTTTTTTTCCCCTGTAATTGTCACTACTTGTGTCACAAATCGCCACTATATGCATTGCATATGGGACGCTGATTGCGATGTAAATAGCAACGCATATAGCGACGATAATAGCGACTATTCTATGGCATCTCTAATATAAACGTTTTTTTTGTGACGAGGGGGAAAAATGTTTTTATGAACATTTTTGTCGCTCTTTGAATGTCAGTATGAGGCCTGTATCTTGTATTGTTTGAGTTTCTTTTACCTTGTATTTTCTCCCATTTTTTGGAAAGTTTTCAATTTTACTTTATTTTCCTCTCACGAAATCAATTTGACGCAAACGTTGAGCAAGATAGCACTTTCTCTCTCTTCTCCATTTTAGTGAATTTTCATCTCCATTGAAGCTCTCTAATGAGTAATTGGGATTTTGAGCATTCTGCTTACCTCTCCACTTTCTTCTCCTTGCAACTCTAGAATTTAGGCAAAACATAGGTGCTCATGTCTCTTTTTGTTTTCTCTTGTTTGCTATTTTTATGTAGGGTTTTGATGTTGTTTGTTATGATTGTTATTATTTAGTTTGAAAGGTTGATATGGGTAGGAGACATAAGGGTTCATCTCTCTCTCTCCCTCCCTCCCTCCCTCTCTCTCTCTCTCTCCTACCTCTTTCTATGTTTTTTCTCCTTTTTTATTATATTTTCAATAGACCTTGATGTTGGTTCTAATTGTCATTGTTTTCTTGTAGAGTTTATTTTAAGTATGAGGTAAACGTTGTGATCTCTCTCTCTCTCTCTCTCTCTCTCTCTCTCTCTCTCTCACATTTTTCATTGCTACTATCTTTTCAATACAACATGATGTTGGTTCTAACCCTTGTTTTTGTTTTATTGTAGAGATTGTTTAGTGTGAGTTTGCTTAAAACACCATATTAGGGAATATTGAAATTTTCCATAAGTTTGGGATACGTGGGTCAAATCTTTGGATTTGTCATAACTTGAACATTGTAACTCCAAATCAAGTGCTCTATAGCTCAATAGATTCCATTTTTCAAGCGCTTTTCAATGATAGATCACATCGTATGGTTTTGAGAAACTTATGGGCATGTTATCTGGGTGACACCTCTTTAGTATTCGAAAAATGGGAATTAGGAGATTCCCAAACTTACTAATATTGTGTTCTAAGTGCTCATCTTTCTCTCCCTCTCTCTTTTTCTCTTTGTGTGTTTCCTTCTTTCTAATTTTTTTCTAGTATATCTTCATGTAAATACTACTTCTTACTATTGTCTTTTTATTGTAGAGATCAAATTAGTCAAAATTGGATAGGTTCTCATTGATTTTTATCTCCCACTCTCTTAGGTACACACACTTTCTTCCACTTTGTGTTTTTCCTTTTCTAGTATATTTACAAAAGAGTTCGATGCTAAACAACTTTGGAATGAATTGTTGTTGTAGTACTTAACACAAAGTAGAGTAAATATTATGTAGCTCTAGGTTTGAAATAGGTTTTGATAAGCAAATGATTCAATCTTATCTTCAGTAGATCGTCTTCTAAGTAGATAATCTTATAGGTAAATGCAACCTATGTTGTGTTACTTTTATTCATGCAACTATCTAGATATTTTTTGTTAAAAGGAATTCAATAATTGAACAAATTAGTTATTATATTATCATGTATATGATTCAATAGGTTTTGATGATCATAAGTTTTGAAACAATTTTTGTTACTGCAATCAACAGAGTAGTACAGATATTCTACCTTTTCGGTACATTCTCTCTTTTATATTGTAATAACTCATCAATAATTAGTTTTTTTGGGTTATTAAAGTGCTATGTTTATGCGACATGTTGCTATTGTGCAAGGTCTAGGTGAAGCACAAAACTCTCGATGATTGACTATTTTGTTGTGGTGAGTGATTCCTTTGTGTTGGATGATATGGATCTACTACAAGTCTAGCTTCAAAAAGCCTTTGATTTGTTGGTTTGAAATGTCCATTTGGATCTCCATGCTAATTTCTATGATCCATGAAACTCTTGTATCATATGATCCATATAATGCACAATGTGTTGAATCATAAAATATCTCATGTGTCAATCCAATGTGCCTATTCATATTTGCATGCCATGTGATTGCCATTTGTATAACAACTACTTTGTAATATCCACGATTTCATATAATGTATTGAATTAAATTAGACTCCTATTCATTATATTGCAATTTCTTTTTGAGAAATTCTTTGAGTAATCTTATACTACTCTTTCTATTCTATTTCATTTAAATGGTACGATTAGAGTGATGCCTTGAAATTGAATATATACTTTATGTTGATGTACATACCTATATGCATTTTGATATCAATGTTTGTGTCTATTTAAAAAAGTGTTAACATCTCTTAATGCCATGTTGGTCTATAGGCATATTGGTGATTTAGTAGTTGGACTTAAAATTCTCCTATTTAGGATTTAACACATACTTATTTACATGTATTGCTAGGTTGTAATGCTTGACAAAAGAACAAGCATTCTCTTGATAGAAATACATAATAGGAAAGATGAAAAATGGAATCGGATCATTGATACATATCATTGCTAATATTGGGTACATATGTATCCAAGTATGAAGAGAGCTTTTTGGGTGAGAGCATATGCAATTGCAAACAAATCAAAATATTGGAAATGTAAAATTTTAGCTCTTAGATAAATGAAGGTAAATTCTCACCTTGTAATAGAGGTGTTGGTACAAAATGTATAAATGAAAAAAAAAACATATTGCACCCACTGTAATCATTCAATGAAAAATTGCAAACAATAAGTCTTTGTAGCATATTGAGAATGCGCAATTTCATGATATCTATGCAACTAATTCTCTCATATTTATAGAAATATACCCTTTAGATTGATGTAAGTGGAAAAATGGCAAGAGTTTCATATTAAATTTCTCTATGAGGGGTGTAGATTCAAGCAGTTTGCAGAGGACCTTGTATTTTTATATGACTCCAATTGCATACTATCCAAGGGAGGTCAAGAATATGGAACCCTTGAGTCTATATACATATTGAATTTCAATAGATAGAATGGACATTAGGTAGTAGCAACATTTTGTACATATGTACCAAAAAATTTGCAGTAGACATATTAAACTCTATGAAGCCAAGCATTGGCTCAAAGAATGTATACCTAACTTGGCTCATACCAATTGCAATTTTTGCACTATATGTCCAAGGAATGTGAGAGTTTGAGATATACCAAAAGCATGTAAATAAAGTGCATTGAAGGATTATGTAACAAGGATTCTAAGAAAAAATTGGACATAAAAAATCACTCATAGTCCTTATACGAGAGTTACACGACAAAGTGTTAAGTCAAAATAAGGGACATTGCTTTCGTGTAAAATTCTACTCCCTTACTTGACCATTTTCTTACTTTAGGATGGATAAACTAACTTTTTTTTCCAATTGCAAGTACTTTATCATACAATAGACTTTATTCGTAGTGTTCAAGTATCATAGATGGAGGATGCTCAAGGGTGAATGGTTAATCCTTGATCAAGACACATGTGAAAGTATAGTTGTGGATATTACTACCAATTGTGAGGGCTGTGATCCCTAAGTGTTGCAGATGGAGGATGATTGACCCTTGCATATAATACACCAAGAAATCACAGTGTTAATGGAGAATCCACCTTATAGCTTTTATTTTAAATTATATGGTAGAAAGATTCAAAGTTGAGTTGAGGATACTATTACTAGTGAAAGTGTGTGGCTCCATACATTTTAGAAATTGTAGAGTCTCCTTAAAAGTTATAACTCCACAAGTTCCAACACTTATAAACTTCCACATTTTTTAAGCTAATGGAATACCATTGCTTTGCAAAATCATACACTTGCAATATTTTAAAATTTTATTATTTTTTAATGTATCATTTGTTAATGGATTGATATTAAAAACTATTCGAACATATGTACATGTACTTTAAATTTTGAGATAAGATGCATGAGCCCACCAAGAACTACACATCATGGGAGAGAAGTGCCTACCCTAGCCCTGATTCTTTTGATAATGTATATACATATTTTTTATTGAGATAGGATACATACATCTAGACATCCACCTGGGGATGGGGAGAAGGTGCCTCCCTTCCAATGTTAATTAATAGAGTGCATGTGTATTCTTGCAATTTATAATAAATTTTTTTAGCATGTATAACATTCTTTTATTGACATATGATGTATACATGCACACTTACATAATGAAGGGGGACTCCTTCCAGATCATAAGGTGATATAATGTGCAATTGCCACATTGATATATTTACATATGCATGTGAATTTTACAAAGATGTTGAGTAAAGACATAACTAAACCTCATATGTGTATGCAAAAAGTCCTCTAATCATTTAAAACTAAGGGCTTTTAAGGTGAAAATACTTTAGTTCTTGTTTCATTGTTTCATTTCACACATTCTCTCTTCATCTCTTTATATCTACCACATTGCTCCTACTTGCTGCAATAGATGCTCATGCACATTTTGACAAGTGGATCCATGAGACTCTCTTTGCTAGCCAGGATGACAAGATCTTTGAGGTATTCTCAAATAACTTCAACCTTGAATGTGTGCTCTTATTGTTGGATCCCCCCTTCATGACTTGGAAGACTTTGTGAGCATCGTCGCCACCTGCACATACTCCATTGAGGGATCTGACATGACTTGGGTGAATTTGGAATAGCTCATGGTATTTCAAGTAGGGAAGAACCACCTAAAAGTGGTGAATAGGTGTTTGGACCATGTGGATCCTTTGCACAAAGTATGCACTATTGCCATGGGCATTGCACCAAGTACAACACATTTGAAGCTCGTGGAGTGTGATTGTGCATTATCGATTTACCTCCTTGCATTGGATACACCCATAGAGAAGGAGAGGGATGTAGATATAACTACACAACTTGTTGCTATCACATATAAGGGGGGATAAGCACAAAAAAAAAAAGAGGAATATCGAGCGTGTTAAAATGCATGGATCTAGAGCATTGTTATGGCGGATGGAACACAAAGACAATGTTCATGATGAGATAGATTAGACCAATTGTTACTCAAGTGAATTAGGTTCCAAGATGGAAGCTTGGACTCATAAACACAATCTTCAGTATGACACTAACTATGACTGAAAGGACAAAGTACAATTGTATTCCATCATTGAATGATAAGAAGATAGATCACTTTATAGGCTTATGATAGTTCCCTTTTTCTCCACTGTGCATTAGGGATTCAAGACATCTTTCTTCTTGGATCATACATCATTTGTTATTTCTCAACACCCCCCCTCAAATGATGAGTCCCTACACTTGTTGGCTTTTGCCCCGCCTACATGGTGACATGGCTCGGGAGACTAGCTCATAGGCAGCCTTCTAGTCAAGTTAAAGCTTGAAACTTTACATCTTTGGTAAGGGTTTTTATAAAGTAAATCCACTAAGGGAAAAATAGAGATCCACTATGGGAAAAACATATGAAAGATACAATGAAATTTCTTTAGAACAATCTATTAGAGTTGTTGATGGTAGCGGAAGCATCTTCTTCTTCTTCTTCATTCATGAATTGGGTTTGATGGTGATTGTTGTGCATCTGCTATGCTCTTTTCTTGTGGAAACATTCACTGACTATATGGTAATTCTTGCCATAGTAATGACATATAATTTGATCCTTGTTTGTGTTGGTGTTGAGTCCTCAACCACAGCTTTTGCTCCATAAGTGCCCTTGGTGTACAAGAGATTGTCTTTGGTGTGTTCCTTTGCATCCTTGCTTTTAACTTTTCTTTCTCCATCAAGTAGTGAGTGCTCAATTTCTTTAAGTGAGAGACTTGGAATATTACTTAGGGTGGATACAAGATTCTCATATGGATCCTTATTTACACTTGCAAAGTAGTACGAATATTGCTTCATCTTCATCAATATTCTTCTTAAGAGTTGCAAGTTGGGTTTTTAGGCTCTTGAATTTGTTATGTGTATGGTCATGGAAGGACTATCTTTTATATCCATTTTATTAAACCGCATGAGTAATTTCACCTTTGAATTCTTTTCTTGGGTACCAAAGATCCATCTAAGTTCCTCCCAAGCAGTTCTAGCATCTTTGATGCCAGAGATATGATGTAGCACATCATCACTTAGTCCCCAAGCAATGATGCCTAGTGCCTTGTTATTCATCTTCTACCATTCTTTGGTTTTTTGGTGGGGCTACTACAAGGATCCCGCTTTCTGAATCTTCTTTCTTGCCGTTTGCATCACCTTCATAATCTTCAAAGAGATCCCAAAGGTCTTTCCTCATGAGGTGGTACATGGTCTTTTCCTTCCATGCATGGAAGCCTTCTCCATTGAACTTTGCTATTTGTTCGAGCTCTGTCATTTTTTATCAACAACAAATCACCCAACAAAAGAGTTTTAGTTCAATGTGTCAAGAGATACACAAAGATCAGTGTCAAACTAACACTAGTTGAGTAAAAATGGGGGATACTATTATTTGAGCTTAATGTTGGATATTGGTGCTTGAGATCTTCAAATCTTCCAAGGTTTCCTCTCCTTGGGTGAATCTTGCTATGGAATTTAGTGCTTGTAGCTCAGTGATTAAAATCACTATTAATAGCTTCACTGAGAAGAACCAGTGATAAATGTCAAGCTTTTGAGGTTTTAGCTATGGAGTCTTTATTGTTTCTGACAGACCTGACTGGTTGTTTTAATTAGAGTACCATGTAGAGGTAGCCAATTGATGAGTCCTTTGATGGGGAGTAAGCTCATGGTTCCATCTTTGATTGCCCTATGTTCATAGGGAGAATCACAGGCTGTGCACGCAACATCAGTACGACCAAAGGAGGCGATGTTCTGGACAACGAGGATGAATTTCCGCAATGCCGGCTTATACAGGGGATAATTTTGAGCTGTGACATAGTAATGCGAAGAATCTTGAGGTGTAAAGGATATGTCTAGAAGAAAACATCAGTAGATATTACCTGGTTTGGGAGATGCAGAGGCTCCAATGTAGGTATGAACTATTTTGGCTATAGATCAAGTGGAGATGGAAGTGAGAAATGAGATCATGAGCTAGATTTGAGTTGGCCTAAGGTTAAAAGAAACTAAGAAAGCAGAGAAGTGAGCTATTCCATGCTTAGTTGAGCTCTGATACCATGTTGAAATGCATGGATCTAGAGCATGGCTATGGTGGATGGAACACAAAGACAATGTTCATGATGACATAGATTAGACCAATTGTTACTCAAGTGAATTAGGTTCCAAGATGGAAGCTTGGACTCATAAACAAAATTTTGAGTATGACACTAACTATGACTGAAAGGACAAAGTAAAATTCTATTCCACCATTGAATGACAAGAAGATACATCACTTTATATGCTCATGATGGTCCCCTTTTTCTCCATTGTGCATATGGGATTCAGGACATCTCTTCTTGGAGCATATATCATTTGTCATTTCTCAATAGAGTGGTGGTGCATTAAGGGTTTTCTCTCATAGTGCCATCCAATTCAAAAAAGCCACAAGTTGATGAATCCAACCTTGTCTTGTTGACACCCATTGAATTAGACAACATGCAGTACTTGATTCTCTAGGATGTGCTGCAATATTTGGAAATGAAGGAAGAAGAGTTGTTTTTTGTCCTGGTAATCAAGGATTCAATGAAAGACCTCATTGATTATGATTACATGGATGTGCATCTGACGATGGCAAAGGATGGAATATATGATGGCACAAGCTTAGATAGAATGAGTGCAATCATAGCAACAAAGGAGAAGATTACCATGGCTAAAGAAGATTACCTTGTGTCAAATACTGAGTTTGAAGCACTACAACATGATATGTTTGGCCATCTTCCTACCAAAGAGTTTGTGGATCCCTTTTCCTAGAGAGGTGTCTCACTAATATACAAGGAAAGAAAGATACAAGATGATCTAGAAAATGTGGTATTTTCTAGCTACCATATACTTTTATTGGCAAAACTTGATGATAGGGCACATTGGGTCCCCCAGAGTCCACCGGTGAAATCTTGGCTAAAAATTATGCTATAAAAGTGGTCCCAGATGCCAAAATTTAGATAAGGCAATGACAAGCATCATTTTTTGCCAAGATTTCACTTATGGACTCTAGAGAACTTGATACACCCTAGGGTTAAGTTTCATCACATTTTGATGACTCTTTGTTAATTACTAATCTTTGTTTTAATTTGACATTGTCATTCAAGATATATTGTATATAGATGAGTTTGCATGGAGGCAAGAAGGATCTCAACATGCTGATTAATATAAGAATTTGGCTTTGAAGGAGTACATTGGCAACCTTGTTGCTAACTTGGTCTTCCATAAGGAGTGCTCACCATGAAGGGAGAAAACATTTATATAAATTTTGGCCCAATCATTTTTAGCAATGTCTGTGACATCCACTTGATGAAGGCGGTGCTAGTGAAGTAGTCAAAGTTTCTCTACTTATTTGGTCAATGGAGAAATGTATGTGGTAATCACATTAAGTGAGCTTGCAAGAGTTTCAGATATGCTTCTCTTGGAGGAAGAGTTGAAGGGGAAGCGTATTATTGTTGAAGCAAAGAAGTAGCTTTTTTTTTCATTTGATGCTGGCCTCTCCTCTCCGCCAATGAAAAAGACAAGGAACAAATGAGAGTTCTTATTGGCTATTGGCTCTTTATATTTTTCATTATTATCAGCCACCATTGCATGCATTTTTCTTGATGAATATAAGGCATTTTGCTTTGTCCCTATAAATATATATTCAATGAATAATATGTGGTACGTTTATGACACATTCATATGCATTAGTGTAAACAACTTTAATTATGTCAACACATAATATGTATACTTGATCATGCATAGGCGATAACGTAACTTGTATTCGTATTTATTACTACTTTTGATACCTACATGCATTAAACAAAAGATAAGAGTCTGCATTTCAAGAAACAAAAAAAAAAACTTTACTTCAATTAATTGAATTTTGTACACATTGCATGATATTAAAAAATATGTATAAAATGCTTTGGAGTTTTAAGATGTAATGGTGTTGTAGCACTCATGGCAAAACCTTACATCATTAATCTCATAATCTATGAAGGAGTATCCCTTATTGTAAAGAAGTTGAATGATAAAGTCCATGCCTTTATGAATGACTCTAACATGCTTTGTATGGATGGCCAATAGTTGTGTATCATCAAACATGTCAATGAGAAACCATTCTGCACTTGTTTGTAGGACCTTCATGGTTGCAACAATTCACTTGCATGGCCATGGGCTATCACTCACTCACACCCAAAACCTTTCTAGCCCTTTTAGGTGCATGTCTTGTAGAAATTTCTTGAACAACCTTCTTGAGGGATCTTTTTAGGATGAGAAGCTCATATCCATGTTGACTTCTCCTTATCTCCCAAAGGGAAATAGTGCCTGGTCTCCATCTCCTTTTCTTATATGGTGGTCTTTGTGCTTGAGGGAGAGCACTTGATGTTGCACCATGGAGTCTCCACCTTGTGCTCTAGGCATGCATTGATATCGAATCTTCTTCAGGACAAAATAGCAAACGGCTTGCTTGATGCATGCCATACAAGCCTGAGGAGGGAAATATGGAGGAGAGACAGAGGTTGGGGATGTGAGAATGGAGGAAGCAATGAAAGAAAGATGTGAAAATGAGAAGAAGAATGAACTTTTAACCCATTTAAATCCAAAATTGCTGTCAATGTAGCTTCATATACAATGTCTATCGTATGATCGTGAATCCATAAGGTTTTATTAGAATACGACAAAAATTCATATGCATACTTGTTAGGTGACCAAGAACCCTTTTTTAAAAAAAGAATACAAAGAGACCCCTAGTACGAAGTCTAGTGTCTAGAGCCACTTTTCTACCAAAAAAGTGGGTCCAAATGTTAGGGGGCCTCTTGGCTTTTTTTTTCCCAAAAAAAAAGGCTCTTGGCCACCTAAGTGGTGTGTGTGTGAAATTTTATTACATTTTGATATACTTTCGTATTTTTAAAATTATCCTATACCAAAATTATGGATGGATTGATAATTGAGAAATGAACATTGCGATTACTGGGCCTTAGAAACTTCACACCACATAGATTATACACAAATATTAAGAGCCTAATGGGTAGGCATGTGAAGTTTCATTGCATTTCAATATATTTTGGTATTTTTAAAACGATCTTACACCAAAATTAATTATGGATGGATTGATAATTGAGAAATGAACATTGCGATTACTGGGCCTTAGAAACTTCACACCACATAGATTATACACAAATATTAAGAGCCTAATGGATAGGTCTATGAAGTTTCATTGCATTTCAATATATTTTGGTATTTTTAAAACGATCTTACACTAAAATTAATTATGGATGGATTGATAATTCAAAAATAAACATTGTGATTACTAGCCCTTAGAAATGTTGCACCCCCCACATAGACTATATAGAGGCATCAAAATAAAAGTTTGCAATGAGAAATGAAAAATTTTCACAAGGTTTTCCTATTGAAATTGATAGTGCTAGCAAAAACTACAATTAAGAGTCACAAATACAGTGAAGATGCACATTAAAGTTGAGAGTGAAGGATGAGAGCAAAAGCTTAATAATAGTTTTTCACTGGGACATAGTCATGTGTTTAGTGCACAAGGAGAACACCATTCCAAAAAAGATAACATTACAAATTATATTCATTCTATTGGAATGAATTCATCCTTCACTGCTGCTTGAAGATTTCTTATAAGTTGGAAGTCTTTGAGAGTTATAGTGATGTGCTTCACATGTATTGAACAACATTGATCATCAATCATTAAGTCTACCAAAAAGGCCTTTATAACACACTACAAAGTATGAAGAAATTATTTTGTGAAGTGATCGAGTTTATCTTGAACATATGCCAAAAACCACCTCCTACTTTCTATGTGGTAGAGTCCTTGCATAATCTTGCAAACAAGTCTTAAGAAACTTACCTTTGGAATGATGAGATCAAAAGAGCCCTGATACTTCTTGATTTCTCTCATAGCCACTATACATGGTTTCCACTTGTGTTTCTTGTGGGAATACTGAGGAGGAACCCTCTCTGGGTGGCTTGAGGAAACTGGGCTAGGTTGAGAAGGGGGTGGTCCATTTGTAGGCTGTGAATTGTCGTTCTCCAAGACTATATATGAGCTAATCGATACTCCATGGAGTTGAACATGATATGAGACTTTGACGGGAAGCTTTTCCATCGCTACCTTAGACCTAGCCATCTTTCCTTTCAATAATCGTAAGCAATGATTGCAGAAGACTTTGATCTCCCACACAAAGGTTCCGTCTTCTTGCTCAATCACTTTATATCCTTTGCTCCACTAGATAAGTTTCCCCTAATGGTATCTCTGCTCCAGAAATGGGAGCTCCAAATAAGGAATTAACCGCCCCATCAACTAGATTTAAGCTCTTTTGCAGGTCTCAAATTAGCCCAGCATAGACCTGCAATGCATTACTTTGTGTTAGCATACTTAGAAATAATAAGGTTTAATCTTATTAAGATTAACCTTATTTTTAAATTCTACTCCCTGCAGATCAACTAGTAGAGCCATAGACCTATTTTTTCCTATCCTAACAATCTTGTAGGGGCCATCCCATCTAGTTTCCAGCTTCCCTAGAAACAGCTCCCTATGCGCATCGTAATACAGAACTAATTGCCATTTTTTAAAGGTGTACTTCTTTGCTTTAAGGTCGTGCAGCTACTTCATCCGACGTTTAGCTATCTCCTGGTGTAATAAGCTCTGCAATTTCAGTTCATCCAAGTGGGCTATGGTCGTAAACTATTCAAAGAGTGAATTCTCATCTCCCAAAGAGTGGTTGAGTGCAAGCCGTATGGTCGGCAACTCGATTTCAAGGGGTAACACACACTCTTTCCTATAAACTAATTTAAATGGAATATGGCCGGTAGCTCACTTGAACATTGTATTGTACGCCCATACTGCCACATACAATTTCCTGTCCCAGTCTCGTTTCTTCTCCGATACTATTTTAGACAAAATACCCACAAGCTGCTTATTAGTACTTTCGACTTGCCCATTGGCTTGCAGATTATAAGGGGTCATTTTATTATGCTTGATTTGCCAAACTTCAGTCAAGCTTTTGATCACTTTATTCAAAAAATGGGTTCCATGGTCCGACACTAGTTCCTTCGGTGGACCGAAACGGCAGATAATCTGCTCTAAAAGAAAACTTGCAATCTCTTTTGCATTGTCCTGCCTCATCACCCGCGCTTCTAACCATTTTCTAAAATAATCAGTTGCTACTATAATGTACCTCTTCTGAGTAGTAGACGATGGGGTGATAGGGCCCACAAAGTCAATACCCCACTTCTCAAATGGAAGGATAGCCATAATAGGCGTAAGTAGACATTTCCTATTCTCTCTGCTGTCATGTCTTTGATAGGTATCACATCTCTTAACATACTCAAAGGAATCTTGGAAGATGGACGGCCACCAATATCCAACTCTTAAAGCTTTCTGTGCCCCGTCAATTGTCCAGTGAAGTGCCCTCCACATGCAGAGTCATGGCACTCTTCCAAGATGAAAGGAACCTCGTCATGCATCACACATCGGCGGTAGATATCATCAACACCCTGCCAATATAGTGTCCCTGTGATCAAAGAAAACTTCTGTTGTTTGATTTTCCTCTTTTCTGATTTTGATAAACTAGCTCCAGTCTCTCCTGTTGATAGATAATGCGTGATAGCAGCATACCAAGATGGGATAGAAACTATATCGATTTTAAACATTTCTTCAATATCACTTCCTTCATCCAAAGTCTCTTTTGGCTCCCCAAAATCCAGAAGGCATTCCACAATACCCTGCAACCTTGGTGGCTTACTCTTAATCTCATAATCGAACTCCTCCAAAGTGATTAACCACTTTCCCAGACGATTAGGTGGTTGTAGCTTGTTCATAAGCAATCTAAGCCCTTCCGCCTTCGTATAGAAAACTACCTTCTCATAGAGGATGTAGTGCCTAAATTTTTTAGTCACAAAGACCATCGCAAGGCACAACTTTTCCATGTAGGTGTAATTAATTTCTGATATGCCCAATTTTCGACTAGCAAAAGCTATCGGATGATACCACTTTTCCTCCCAGATTTGGGCTAGATAACAGTTGATACTATGCATGGTGGCTATTGAAAATATGTAAAATAACTTGCCTCTTTTAGGTGCTTTTAAAACTGGTACTTTTACTAGCTCCTATTTCACATCCTCGAAAGCTACCTTACAAGGGTTGCTCCATACAAATAGACAGCTAAAGGATAATAAGTTTGTTAGTGGCAACGTTCTTTCTGCCAAGGCGTTTATGATCCTCCGATAGTACCCTATCAATGACAGGAAGATATGTACCTCTTTCAGAGTACGTGGTGGACTCATAGCGACTATGACCTTGATCTTTTCAGAGTCAGTTGCTATCCCTACTGGACTGACCACATAGCCTAGCAATAGCCCATAAGGCACTCCAAAGACACACTTCCGTGGGTTAAGAGAGATACAAAATTGTTTGCAGTGCTCAAAGCACTTTCTTAAGATAATCAACATCCTTTCCCTTACAGTGGCTACCCCCAGGTCATCGATAAATACTTTCAACTCATCTGGGGAGATGTCACCAAAGGTCTTATCTGTTGTTCGTTGCCATGATCCAAGTGCATTGCACAAACCAAAGGCTATCACATGGTACACAAAAGTACCAAAGAAAGTAATGAAAGTTGTTTTCAACTTGTCCTATTCTGTGATTGCCATCTAGTTGTATCCCGCAAAGCAATCCATAAACAAATATATTTTCCTACCTGCTAATTGATCCAAAATTTGGTCAATAAATGGCAACGAGTAGTAATCCTTAACCGTCTGCTTATTCAGCCCTCTAAAATCTACACTTATTCGGATCTGGTTGTTTTTCTTCTTCCTGATGACAACTGGTGAACACCATTTTGTGTGCTGTACAGGGAAGATATAACCAGCTTTCCTTAACTTCTGTAACTCTTCAAACAACCCGTCCCTCAATTCAAAAGGCATACATCTTACTTTCTGATGCACAGGACGACTGCCTTCTTTTACAGGAATAGTATGAACAGCCAGGCTGGGAGGAATGCCTCTTAGCTCATCATAACTCCAAGCAAAGATATCGCGGAATTCTTGAATCAAGGACACATAGTCCTCCCTTTCTGCTGAACTGAGCATGGAACCTAATTTAATTGGCCGCGAATCATTCAGCGTGCCAAGGTCCAACTCAATCACATCTATGTCTCTTACCCTATCTTGCGGCTCTATTAGCTCATTTAGGGTTATCTGATAAATATCCTCTATAGTGGACCCCTTTTTAGATTCATCATTGGATGATATTTCACTACCAGATGCATCATCTGGTGTTTCTAATTCAGTAGAGGATAAAGGATCTCTCTCACTCTGAGGAGACTCAGGATAAGCATCGACTATTATTCGATTAGCACCTCTACCTAGAACCACTCAACCAGCGGGTATATCGACTTGACAGTCTGTTCGTAAGATCCATGGCCTACCTAGCAAGACTCGATAGCTAGGACGTCCTGCAAATCTTATCATCCTAAATTCCAAGAAGCATTCTACACTTGCAACTGTAACATGGACCTTAGTAATGCAACCTTTTGGTTGTCTTAGACTATCATCAGCCATTCTAAGAAGGGTGGTGCTATCTTTTTGGATGCCTAGACCCAACCTCTCCATCAACTTTGAACTCATGATATTGACGGAGGACACAGTGTCTACGATAACATGCTCTACTAATATTCCATCCGCATATGCTAGAACCCTAGGGCAATTCTTTTCAGCATGATCAAACCAATCTTCCCCGACTCATGCTATTCCCAAAGGTTCTACAATATACCCAATACGTAGGATCTTCTTGAATTCCATGCATACTCCTGGAGATAATTTAATCAACTGTAAGAGGTTTCCATCTGGTTTGAATTCGCAAAGAGAACTTGCTAAATCAAAATCATGATAGGTAGCCAAAGCTCTCTTTTCTCGCCACACCATCCTTTCTTTTGGTCTCGGGACTGGCTTTGGTGCTTCTCTCTTAGCTGTTGCATTCTTTCTTGGCACTTCCTCATCTTTCTTAGGATCGACTTTCTTGGCAATAGGCCTTAGAGGTCCACCTTCCACGCCAGGATTCAGGACTTGCATCCCCTTATCCCCTTGCTTAGGGTTTCCCTCGACCGGTTTTACATTATCTCTATCATCCTATTTAGCCTTTTGGCCTCTTGTCATGGCTCGTAGATTAGAGGTTTCAGCAGCATTGACGCATATAGCCTCAAAGGCTGACTCCATTGCCTTGTGGCAACTCTTCTATAGTGGTCTTTCCCCTTTGCAATATTTGTCTTGGTCCATCATTTTGGTGGAGGTTATTACCTTGCGCTCTATGATTAACTAGACCTGGCTGTTTACTCCCTTGTTCGAGGGAACTAATCTTACTCCAACAGGTAGTGGCTAAGTGGCCCGACTTTCCACAAATATCACATTTAACATTTGGACAGTTTCTACAGAAATGTTGTCCGCCACACCACTTACAACTAAATCTTGAGGGACCACCCTCTTCAGGGCATCGACTCCCTATCACATTCTGCTGCTTCTTCAAGAAATTGATGTCAACAGCTATTTGCCGATATTGTTCAAAAATCATGTCAGTGTAGTGCTTCATCATATCCTTAACTTCGCCAAGGACATTAGAGGCACTCGACTCATAGCCTTGATCATCTATCCATCATTCCATTGGCCTAACAATTTGATTGGACATTGGTTGTTGACTCTGAGGAACAACATTAGGGTTTGAAACTTTGCCTCCAACATTTGGTGAAGTTAACTGACTAGCCATAGGCATAGTCACACTGGGAGAAGCTCACAGTAAAGGTACATTTTGAACCATGCTTCCTCTCCCATTAGGTTATTCATAGGCATTCCTTGACTTCCATTTGTCAATGGTAAAGTTCCTCGAGGTACTAAACCCGCATTAAGTTTTATTCTCAATTGTACATGAATATTGAAATCCAATCCATACAAGAAGTATTGCAATTGGGCAGCTGGGGGAATAGAATTGTAAGTTTGTAACTTACGAAACACTTCCTTAAGCTTCTTGGCATAGCCTTTCACATTCTTATGGGGGTCTCGGCATGTTACATTCAACACATGCAACCAGTATTGGCCACCTCTTTCAGGGGCATACTCTCCTCGGAAAGCTGCATAAAATTGGTCGATTGTAGTTATGGTTACAGTCTCTATGCTATGATACCATACTGCAGCCCTTCCTTTTAATGTCATGTTAAAGAACATCATAAGATGTCCCTCATCTTGGATGTGGTAATTAAACATTAATCTTTGGATTTCACAAAAGTGAAACTTTGCATCTTCTTCAGCTAACCCATTAAAAATGGGCAAAGGCACTCCTAAAGCTGGTAGATCCGGTGTTCCTACAGGAATTGCAATGGGTTGTGCCATGATGACAGTCAGATGAACAATAGGAGTTTGGACTGATGGGATCACACCCCCACTTGAAGTGGGTTGACTTGGTGGAAGAGAGGAAGAACTTGTGCTTCCTCCTACACCTAAAAGACTATGTGCAACACTTGGATTACTAAGACCATTGCTTCTTATGCGTATTGGGCTACTCCTTTGAGGAGAATAGCGACTTACAATCTCCAACCGCCGTCTAGCCCTCTCAGCACATTCTGCTTTTTGTATTTTGGCTTGACGGTCCTTGTCAAAGGACATAAACCAACTTTTTGGTCCCTAAAAACCCTAGATTCGAGGACCACCACTTGTTGGCAGCTCCGGGCAGACACACTAGTGATGGGACCTGAAATGGGCCGACACTAGCTATGGCACTAGCTGGACCTCATGCTCATAACAAACAAACACACCCTCACGGCCTCGTGGACCAAGAGCATCAATCTGCTGCTAAAGGATAAACTTTCCTAAAGCCTAATCTATGCGTTTATAGTTTTATAGCTTTGTAGTCCAATGTTTCCCTTTCTATAAACTCCACAGAGGGAGAACCCATACACATTGGCAATGCTACGATAATCACATACATGGAGGCAACCTCTCGGTAGAAACACCGTGGCCCCACTACAGCTCTCCTACATCGCAGGGATTAGCCCCTTGATGCGCTGCTCAACATATAAAACAAACGAACAAACTCCACTCTTTCATTTTGAATCCAGGAGATATACCATGCTTCCTCACCAAATAATCCCACAAGAAACGAATGTCTATCCTACAGCTTAGGATGCCTTTCCACACTCAAACGTGGGTCATTGTCATTGAAAACATGTGCTATGCATCCAGGTTTTATATTCCGATACCATGATCATCATGCACATGAAAATGTGAATGATTCTAAAGTGCTCAAACATCATTTTAAATCAGCAACGTGCTTAGTGCACAAACAGGTTTTTTCAAATGCATTTCACTAACCCGTTGTGGTGATGAAAGGATAGCACCGAGATACCACTCATGCTACTATCCTCTTAATTAACCTAACATGGACTCTATGGCATGATGTACATTAAAAAATCAGCAACAATCAGCATGCAAATCACACCATTCAAACATCCCAACCCCCTATGTTTAGGTATTGCTTTCGTTGCATAGGTGTAGAGGTTCATTTTGTCATGTTTTGATGTATAAAAAGTGATAAATCACAAAATTTGACAAGGAGATAGAGCAAATTGAGGCTAAACCTCATGCTTTACCACTACCATACATCCACAAACAATCATTATATTTTTCCTTGTTTTTCCAAGACGTATTTCTATTTTTTCCCTTATTTTTTTCATTTTCTTGATTTATTTGACAATAAAATATGCTATTTTCCAATTTTTCTTATTCCAATCACTTCAGCATACTATTATTCAATTTATCTTCCATATTCCCCCCATGGGAACATATTTTACCCACCTAAAACGGAAAAACTAGCATTTTGCCACTTAAAAACCGCATTTAGGGTTTACGGGAATTAAATAAAGCATGTAAATCATTGCAAAACCAATATTTCCTGATAAACAACAATTATTCATAATACAAACAACATTCGCACAAATTTTCATCCAATAAGAACATAATTATCATCATAAACTATAAAAAATCCTCCATTTTCTTCATAAAAATGGTCATACTGTATTTTCACGTAACTTGAGACACCTTAAATGATTGCATAATCAGCAAACGGAGCCTCCATTGCTCTCAATTCAATGCTGCTCATCAATCTTCAGCATCTCCATCAATTTCCACCACCACTTTCCTTCATTCTCCTTCCCCGGTTCCTTCATCAAGATGGCACACATGAACAACCCATGGAGAAGAGAGAGAGGAAGGAGAGATAAAGACTAGAATCTCTTCTCTTCATTCAGTCCACCATTCCACGAGCGAAGACAGGTGATAGCATCAACCCATAGGGAAAAGTTCAGCCCCATTGTCCATTCCATGGGTTCTTCACAGCCCACATGCATGATGAGAGAGGAGAGAGGATGCAATTTGCGCCTGCATGCAAACATCGCCATTCTTCATCTCCTTCACGATTTTTTGCTTCAAAAATTGAAGGGGGGTTAAAGTTTCCCCAAAGGGCACCCCCCCTTTGGTCCATGTTGTAGCCACCCTTTCAAATCTTGACCGTTTGTTGGTCCTTTTCTCGTCCGGCATCCGATTCGTGCTCTGAAAAATCCTGGGCATCCCGATTGATATCCCGCACTGAGTAGCAGCTCCTGAAATCCCGCACAGTAGTCAAAATATTTATCAAAAATCCACAAGTGTCGCTTGGGCGCCTTTTAAAAGCCGTCTTTCAGTTGGTGCTTAAAATCATCCTAGTTGTAGCCGCCACCTTTGATGTTAAATATCTTCCCCCTAAATTCTAGATTTTTTGGCAAATTTTAGGCACATCCCAGGCTCAAAACTCCGCTCTTATGTTGCTGCGGTGCATAGGTATAAATGGTTGTTTTGTATCATTTTGTATGTAAAAACCAATAAACATGTACTATAACACAAAGGAGGAGGCCAAACTAAAGCTTGACCTCATGCTTTAACCTTGCTAAACATTCACGCACATAAATCTTATTTTTTCATATTGTTTGAGTGCGAAAACCCAAAATTTCTCTATTTTTCACTATTTTTTCTATTTATTATTAATGAAAAATAAGAATTTTCTGATTTATTTGTATTGGCTTATTATTTTAACTAAAACTTAACATTATCTCTGGGTTTATCCCATTTCCACTCCTTTCTCCCAACTTAAAATTAAAAAAAAAACACTAATTTCTATTAAAAATAACATTTTACGAGTTTTAAAGAATTAAAAGGACTCAAAATCATTACCGGTTCTGCATTTTTGTAGTTACAGCCCTCAAACATGATGTAAACAAGGTTCAAACAAAAATTCATCGCGTATAAACAACATTTGAACCATGAAACAACAAAAATAAGCAAATTTCTTCATAAAATTGGAGCATACCGCGTGTCTTGCATGTGTTGCAGGTTTTTTAATAATTATTCTGGGCAGCCCACAGACCAACTAGCAACCATTCTTCAGTGATGAACCTCTTTTTAAGACTCCTCTTCATCTTGAAGCAATCCGATCATAGTCCAAGCATTCTTTAGCCCCTCTTCTTCTTGATTTCTTGCACATGAATTACCTCTATGCAGGAGAGAGAGGGAGGGGAGAGAAATACTAGTTTTTTATCTCTTTGATCAGTGCATCATTTCTTGATCCGTTTGCTGTGATGGAGGGCAAAGGATAGAAGTATCTCAGGGCAAAGAGGATTCCTCCTACCTCCACCGATCAAAAAATGATGAAGAATGGGGGAAAAATGGGACGCAAAAAATTGATGCCCCCCTCCCCCCCCCAAACGTTTCAATTCGTGAGCATTAAGCTCTTTGTTAAGAGCTTTTAAGCTCTTAATCAAATTATCTAGTTCATGACTTTTGCTTTCACACTTTGAGCAAGTGGTTTTTTCGCTTTTGGAGGGGCAAATGACATTGGATTCGAGATCCATCTGGACGGATGGTTCCATGGCATGGAAATCTACAAACTTCAGCCCCGTCATGCTCTTCTCCGCTTCTAGATCCAGTAGCTACTTCACAACCCCGAACCTTGAGGGGATTAAATAGGGAATCAAACATCCTCGGAATTGAGATCCGAGACTTGCGCTAGATTCCTGACGTCGTTTTGCATCTAGGAAAACTCCAGCTTGGCCATCCGCCACCATTTGATTTCCTATGAAAATTAGCACTAGCACTTTAGGGACTTGCCGCTTAAAATCGTACTAATTGCCACCGATGCCTTTGACGAAGTCTTTTTTTCCCCTGATATTCGTAATTTTTGGCTATTTTTAAGCACTTCTTGGCATAAAAAATCATCTGTCATTGGCGACCACGGGATAGGGTGACTCAGCCTGTCGAATCCCACTAATAGATATGTAGAGAAACAACAAAAAGGAGCATCAAGTGTTAGAAGTCAAGCTCAGTAGGTACATCTTTATGTGTGACCGACATCTGTGACAGCTAGGTGTGTGTTGTCTCCATGTGACTACATTGAATAAGTCGGGTTTGTGTTAGTAGGTGACCTGACTAGAGTTAATCAGTCTAGTCAATGCTAAGACTAGGTTACTTTACATTGTATTTGAGTGCTTCTCAGTTAGTGTGAAATAATGAAGAAAGCTATGGGGACCTGAAGGTTCATGGAGATTGAGTTTCCGTGTCTCTCTCTCTCATCTTTGAACATGGTATCAGAGCATTTCCAAGTTGAGCTCTCTGGAGCAGGAGGAAGTCAAGAAGACTTGCAGGAGTGGAAGATCAAGGGTTCTCAAAGATCAAACAAGCTATCATTGTGATGGAAGGTAGGCATTGTGTGATTGCTTACTCTATGGTTCAAGCTACTGTCTATGGCTTGTTTAGAGCCTTATGAAGGGGGTATTAAGCACTAGTGTGTGCTTCATCATCATCACCATCATCAAATCAAGCTGCTAGAGCAGAGAATAGATCTGTGCAAGCTGTGCATGTATTCTGCAGACATCTTCGTGGGGCTGAAAAACATCATATGCAAGTGATATGAAGTGGCTAAATTCCTGACAGAGACTAGTGGAAGGTACTTGAAGAGTATAAGGTGTAAACGCTTATGTGTGAGCTCACCTATGAGCTGAGAACAGAGACTGTAGGTCTGCCAACAAATAGTGGCCTGCTGTATATAGGCATTAAAAAACATGTATGCATTTAGGACATGAATCTGGAGCCCTCAAACATACCCAGAAGCATCGATGGAGCAAATGTATATGCCAGGAGGACATATGTGCTTGATGAAACGCATTTGAGCTGAAGTTGCTCACTGAAATCATTCATATCTGAAATATGTTAATGACTGAAAACTGTCATACATAGTGAATGACAAGCATTGTATCTTGCTGAAGCAATACATCTCACTTTGGAGCTTCTATCACCTATATGAACTGACATATGCATGTTGAATGTATGGAGGATTGAGGAAAGCATTGGATGCTACTGAATATTCAAATCTGAACCTGAAATAAGTCCCTTGACAGTGCTTGGGCTGGTTGTGAATAGTCATGGTTATGAACAGTCATGTACTCTTTGACAGTGATTAATGAAGACATGTTGTCTATGCCTACTCAAATGCTCATGTATTGAACTTGCCACTACAAAGTAAATATATGACATGTCTTGAGGACTTTTGAAGCTGAAATACATCTTGGTTGCCAGAATATTGGTTGTTGGTGATCTGTAAGTAAATTTATGTCACTTATACTTGCTGGTTATGCACTGTTTTGTGCCTATGTGCTTATGTCTTGATTGCCAAATGTACCAGTAGCTATCTGGGAGGTTTTGGGACATGTATGACATGAATACTACTCAATTTTGACCTTGGAATTGCTACTAGTTACTCACAGTTTACAGTTTTCAGACTGCATGTATTCACCCTGGCAGTGAGGTTGCAGAAGCTTAAGCTGAAGCAAGTATATAGCTTATGTATTGACATTTATACCTACAGCTGAGACCACTTGTTTGTGGGCTGTTTTGGGTTATCAATGGGCTGAAATACACTGGTTTTTTATTGCAATTAATTGTAGAAAATTGTCATAAACTGTTGTGGACTGAACTTGGTTAGTGATACTTATCGACTTGCAGGGAGTTAGGCACTTGATAGACAGTCTATTGCATCTTGGCTAATGCACATGGGACTAACAATATCACTCAGATAGTTGGAGAAAAGCTAGACAACAAGAACTTTGCATTGTGGAAATTCAGGATGAAAAACTTTCTGGTTGGCAGAGGTTATTGGGATCTATGTACAGGAGATGAGACTGCTCCTGAGTTGCCTGCAACGAATCCAACTAATGAATAGAAAAGAGCTTATAGGCTATGGAATGAGAGAGCATGCAAGGTGCTGCATTGGTTTTCTCTATGTATATCTGATGCTATGGTATTTCAAATCACTGGATGTGAGACTCCAAAGGATGCTTGGGACATACTGATGAAAAATTATGGAACCATGACACATGCACGAAAGATCCAATTGAAACATCAGTTCAACAACATGTCTAGGAATGGCAGGAGCATCCAGGTGTATACCACATAGATTAAGACCATAGTTGTCTTGAGATATCGAGCTCCACTCGTGATATGCCAGGGTGACCGTTGTGCATTTATGTCACCTACTTGTCAGTTGTAGATGCGGTTGGTACACTGCCCATGAATAATAGCTAGATGACAGCTATCCTTATCTACTCTAGTTCGTGGCTCAGTTAGTATGCCACCTTAGTTAGTTGAGTTTGTTTTGAGACCCATATATAGGGTTCTTCTATTTCTTTGTATAAGAGTTCTTTTTGGCTTACACAACTAAGAAGAGGAAAACTGTTTTCAGCCTCCACCTCTGTGTGTATTCCCCCATTGTGCAAGCAAGAAAGCTACAAGTGAGACTCCTTCCTTCTCTCCCACAATCTTGACATGGTATCAGAGCCTTGTTCGTGGTAAGGAGCTCAAGAAAGCAAGCCAAGCTCGCGGTGTTCTGGTAAGAGGAGCAATGTTGCTTTCATTTTCTGTTTTGGGAGCAGATCTCTACAGGTAGCACAACCGAAAATTGCAAGAGTGCATTGTCTCAGGTTGAGACGCCCTTCACGGTGAAGCAAGAGGGCAGTATATGCTGCGAGAGAGGGCTTATGCCCTTGGCGACCCTGTTTTTTTGATTTCAGGCCATTTCGGGGCCTGTTTTGGAGGCGGAAGTCTTCTCCACGCACTCAAGAAAAAGCCTTGTTTTATGCTGTGCGACCACTGTTCTACAGGTTGGTGAAAAGTTGCCACAGATATTGCATCGTATGCTTGTGTGCAAAGACATTGGGAGTTACAAAATCATCCTTGGTTCCTGTATATACAAAATCGTCACTAGGAAGTGACTGTGTGGTCAAATACCACTTTTGCCAGTTTTGCAGATTTGCCCTTGTGAGGCTGAAGCTGTGTTCTTTGCAGTGACAGAATTTTTTGCAGTGTTTTGTAATGGCGTGTGATTCTCTTTCACAGATTGTCACTGAAAAGCTTGACAAGAACAACTTCCAAGCATGGAAGTTTAGAATGAGGAATTTCCTTATGGGAAAAGGATATTGGGAATTTGTTGCAGGAAATGAAGAAGAACCAGTTCTTCCTGATGTTTCCAATCAACAGCAAATGCAGGCATTTAAAGCATGGCACGACAGAGCCAGGAAAGTTATGTACTGGTTGTCTATCAGTATTTCAAACTCTATGATTGTGCATATTCAGGATGCAAGTACACCAAAGGAGGCATGGGATACTTTGTCAAAAATGTATAGCACAAATACGCAAGCCAGGAAAATGCAGCTCAAGCAAGAGTTGCATAATGTGCAAAGAGAAAATATGAGCATCAACGACTACCATATGAAGGTGAAGAAGATTGCAGATGCACTTGCTTCCATTGGGTCGCCAGTGGAAGATGATGATTTAGTTTCTGTGACCTTGAATGGTCTAGGAAAGGATTATGCACAGTTTCGGACATCCATTTCAGTTCGTGAAAGATTTTCTGATTTTGAGGAGTTGATTGCTCTTCTAATTTCTGAGGAGCAGAGAAATGGTGGTGCATCTTCTTCAGGAGGAACTTCAAAAGAAACTGTCTTCTACTCAAATGCTGGAAGAGGTAGAGGCAAAGGTAGGGGAGGCCGATTTGGAGGCCATGGTAGAAATCAGAATATGTAGCAAACTCAAGAAAACTAGTCCTATGGAGGAGGACGTGGTAACTCTAGAGGCAGGGGGAGCCAAAGAGGTCGTGGTGGATGGCAAAGAGGCCAAAATGCAAACAGTAATGTTGAATGCTACTACTGTGGTAAAATGGGTCATATGGCTAAAGACTGCTATAAAAAGCAGAATGACATCATGAATGGAAAACTGCAACAAGGGAATTATGCATCTTCTAGTAGACAGGGTGATGACAGAAATGAGCATTTGTTTATGGTGCAGCACATGAACAATTCTGTGACAAGTGCAGAAGAAAGCAATGATGTATGGTATGTTGACTCAGGTGCATCAAACCACATGACAGGTCATGCAAAATGGATGGAGGATGCAAGGAAAATGGAAAAACCAGGATTTGTGGAGATTGGTGATGATACTACACATCCTATTGTGCAGATTGGAAAATTTCATTTGTCTTTGCAGGATGGGAAAAAGAAATACCTGTCCGATGTATTTCATGTCCCGAATATCACCAAGAATCTGGTCTTTGTTGGTCAAATGGTTGAGCAGGGCTTGCAGGTCAGATTTAATCCTCATGGATGCTTTGTTGAGGATATGAAAAATAAAGGTCGCTTGATAGCAAAAGAAAAGAAGAAGGGCAGAATGTTTACGTTGGATGCAGACATGTCTGAATTGAGTGCAGCAATGTTTGCACATGGGACCGGTGTAGTTGCACATATTGATATCTGGCATAAACACATTGGTCATATTAATGTACAGCGACTTAAATCAATGCAGGCCCAAAATATTGTTGCAGGATTGCCTAGATTCAAAGTTGCAGAAATGCATAAGGTATGTGAAGCCTGTCAGTTTGGAAAACAGGCAAAGAAACCATTTCCTAGACATGTTCAAGAGAGTAAGAAGCCATTGGAATTAATCCACTCTGATGTGTGGACTACTAAAGCTGCATCTCTTGGAGGCTGTCATTATTTTGTCACTTTTATTGATGACTATAGCAAAAAAGTTTGGGTGTATTTTATGAAAAAGAAAAGTGAAGTTTTTGGGCATTTCAAAACTCTTAAAGCTATGGTTGAAAAAGAAACAAGTCTGCAATTAAAATGCCTAAGGTCAGATGGAGGGGGAGAGTACCTCTCAAATGAGTTTGCAAGGTTCCTGCAGGAACATGGCATAAAGCAGCAATATTCATGCAGTCATACCCCAGAACAAAATGGAATTGCAGAAAGGAAAAATATGCATATTGGAGAGGTATCGCGTGCCATGCTCAACGAAAAAGACTTGCAATATTTTTACTAGGCTGAAGCAATTGCTACAGCAGTCTATATAATGAACAGGACTCCCACTGCAGCAATACATGGGATGACTCCAGAGGAGAGGTATACTGGTAGGAAACCAGATATTTCTCATTTGAAAATTTTTTGTTGCATTGCCTATATACATGTGCCAGATGAGTTGAGATCCAAATTGGATCCAAAAGCTGAGAAGTACAACTTTATTGGTTACTCTCTGCAGCAAAAAGGGTATAGATGCTATAACCCTTCTACTCGTAAGTTTACAGTGAGCAGAGATGTTGTTTTTGATGAGATGAGTAGCTGGTATAAACCAATAAATGTGATTGATGATGTAGATGCACAAAATGGCAATGCTGCACAGAATTCACAGCAGCAATCACAAAATATTAGTGGACCTGGAGCGTCCTCTAGCAGTGGGTCACATTCTTCGCCATGGACAGGCAGATTGAGATCAGGAGAATCTTCTCAAAGCAATGCAGATAGTGGTATGCAGGTATCACGAAAAGGAAAAGAGAAGGTTGATCAGCCCATGTTTGATGTGAATGCAGGTCACTCTTATATGGATGGTGAATCCAGTGGCTCAGAACAGAGCATTGATGATGAGTTGGGTATTCCTTCTATTGCTACACCTGGATTAAGGAAGACCAGGGATGTTTTGAGAGCACCTGGGAGTGAACCTATTTTGCGCAGATCTACGAGAGCTAGGTATCCTGTGGATAGGCTGAAATATGATGGATTTACAGCCATCCACTATGCATATATGGTCAAAGTGGTACAGGAACTAGAACCCACTTCTTTTGAGCAAGCCATGGGAAAAGAAAAATGGGAGAAAGCCATGGATGAAGAAATGGATGCCTTGGAAGCAAATGCTACATGGGAGTTGGTACCTTTGCCTAAAGGTAAGAATGCAATTGGCTGTAAGTGGGTTTATAAGGTGAAGCACAATGCAGATGGTTCTGTGAACAGATACAAGGCAAGATTACTAGTCAAGGGGTATGCACAAACATATGGCATTGATTATGAAGAAACATTCAGTCCGGTTGCAAGGATGGCAACCGTAAGAGCAGTCATTGCTATGGCTGCATCAAAAGGATGGTCTTTACATCAGATGGATGTAAAGAATGCCTTCTTGCATGGTGATTTGCAAGAAGAGGTCTATATGGAGCAGCCACCAGGTTATGTGCATGCTGTTCATCCTGAGTTTGTTTGTAGGTTGAAGAAAGCCTTGTATGGCTTGAAGCAAGCACCTAGAGCATGGTCTGATAAGATAGGACTGTATCTTGTCACTATTGGCTTTCAGATTTCCAAGGCAGATTTCTCACTTTATGTGAGAAAAATAGAGAAAGGTATTATGCTACTTGTTTTTTATGTTGATGATTTGATTATGACAGGTGACAGTGATGAAGATATCCTTCATGTGAAAATGCTATTGAAGCAAAAGTTTGAGATGAAAGATTTGGGAGAGCTGCGTTATTTCTTGGGCATTGAGGTGATTAGATCACCAAGTGGGATACAGCTCTTGCAGAGGCAGTATGGATTGGACATGCTATCCAAATATGGGATGACAGGCTGTAAGCCTATTTCAGTTCCTTTGGAGCAGAATGTGAAGCTGAGCGTAGATGCAGGTGAGCTTCTGGAAGACCCTACTATGTACAGACACATAGTAGGAAGTTTGATTTATATAACTATTACCAGGCCAGATTTGAGCTATGCTGTTGGATTGGTAAGTCAGTTTATGCAGGCTCCAAGGAAATCGCATTTGGATGCGGCTAGACGCATACTCAGGTATGTGAAGTCCACACTGCAGTATGGACTATTTTATGAGACTGGGGTTCAGATACAGTTGCATGGATACACTGATGCTGATTGGGCTGGTAGTATTTCTAATAGACGATCTACCAGTGGGTATGTGTTCTCTTTTGGGAGTGCTGCAGTCACTTGGAGCAGCAAGAAACAGCCTACAGTTGCCTTGTCGAGCACAGAGGCTGAGTACAGGGGCGCAGCAATGGCTGCATGTGAGTTAGCTTGGTTGCATAAGCTACTTTATGATATGCATCAGTCTACATATGGGCCAGTTGTCATTTATTGTGACAACATGAGTAGTATACACTTGGCAAATAAGCCAGTCTATCATGCTAGAACAAAGCACACTGAGGTGCATTATCACTTTGTGCGGGAGAGGGTTTTACTAGGTCTTATTGATCTGGTTTATGTCAGAACAGAGGATCAGGTAGCTGATATATTTACGAAGGCATTGGGCATAGAGAAGCTGCGCAAGTTCAGAGACCTTCTTGGTGTGCAGGAATTGGGATTGAGCTCGAGGGGGAGTGTTGAGATATCGAGCTCCACTGGTGATATGCCAAGGTGACCGTTGTGCATTTATGTCACCGACTTGTCAGTTGTAGATGCGGTTGGTACACCGCCCATGAATAATAGCTAGATGGCAGCTATCCTTATCTACTCTAGTTCATGGCTCAGTTAGTATGCCACCTTAGTTAGTTGAGTTTGTTTTGAGACCCATATATAGGGTTCTTCTATTTCTTTGTATAAGAGTTCTTTTTGGCTTACACAACTAAGAAGAGGAAAACTGTTTTCAGCCTCCACCTCTGTGTGTATTCCCCCATTGTGCAAGCAAGAAAGCTACAAGTGAGACTCCTTCCTTCTCTCCCACAATCTTGACAAGCTGATCAACTTGCTACCATTGGCTCAAGTGTATCAGAAGATGATATGATTGCTGCTCCCTTGAATGGATTAGGGAAAGAGTATAAAGTTTTTGACACATCCATCTCTATTAGAGAAGAGCCCCCTACCTGGGAAGAGCTAATTGCTTTGTTGCTGCATGAGGAGGTAAAACTTGGTTTGAATACAGGTTCCAGTGCATCTCAAAGTAGAGACATTGTGTTATACTCTAGCTAGTGTGGTAGAGGATTTAGAGGTCGTGGTTCATTTCGAGGTCGTGGTGACACTCGTAATGCTTATGGACAGCAACACCAGCAGGGTAATTGGCATGGTGCAAATACACAAGGCCAGCGTGGATGGCGGATTTAGAGGCAGGGGGAGATCACCCCAAGGTAGAGGTGGTGGATCTGGTTCATGGCAGTCTTCTGACCAATCCAACAGGGACAAAGATTGCCATTATTGTGGTAGGTATGGGCACATTGCAAAGGATTGCTACAAGAAGCAGGGAGATATGAAGGCAAAGAGCAGACAGCATGGGCACTATGCATCTTCTAGTGGTGCTCATGATGAGCAAGTTGATAGACTCTTTGCCATGCAGCATGCATCCAAAAATACATTGAGACATGATAGAGATGATAGATGGTACATTGACTCTGGAGCATCAAACCACATGACACCGCATGGAGAGTGGTTTGATGAGATGGTTGAAGGTACACATGGTCATGTATGTACTGGGGATGACACCCAACATGACATAAAGAATAAAGGGATTGTTTCTCTTATGATGCCTGATAGCAAGAAGAAAGGTATGCATGATGTATTACATGTACCGACTATAACAAAGAATCTTTTATCTGTGGATCAAATGGCAGAACAGAATCTGCAAGTGAGATTTAACAAAGATGGATGCTTTGTTGAGGAGTATGGAAATGGTTGCAAGTTAATTGCCAAGGGTAGAAGGGATGGTAGGATGTTTACATTGAATGTGACCATTCTGGGACTTAAGGCAGCCATGTTTACTCATGATGAGAGTGCCATTCGGGATGTAGAGATTTGGCACAAGTGGATTGGACATGTCAATGTATAAAAGCTGAAATCTATGCAGCAGAAGGAAGTAGTACTTGGATTACCTAAATTCAAGTATAATGACTTTGGTCATGTATGCCCTGCATATCAGTTTGGGAAGCAGGCACGGTTTCCTTTCATGAAACATGTAAAAACTAGCACTAGGCCTTTACAGTTGGTGCACTCTGATGTCTAGGGTCCTTCACATAATGCTTCTTTTGGATGTGCACAGTATTATGTCTCATTTATTGATGATTTCAGCAGGTACACTTGGCTTTATGTTTTGAAGCATAAAGATGATGTGTTTGATGCATTCAAAGACTTCAAGAAGCATGCTGAAAATGAGTTGGGCTGCTACATATCCTGTTTGAGATCAGATGGAGGAGGTGAATATGTCTCTAATTACTTTGATAGGTATCTTGCTAAATATGGGATCAGAAGATAGCTGATGCCAGGAGGCATATTCCACGGTGGATTCCGTGAGGTTCTACGGTGGATTCCGTAAACTTAGATGACCGGGGCTCATACACAAAGAGGATTCTTTGTGCAAGAAGTTGATGGGGATGCCTGTCCTTTTTGGGCGTTTCATTAATTTAGTGTGTACATGGGTGATTCCATAGCGGGTGATTCCGCAAAATGCATATTAAATTAATGAACGTTTATGAGTTTAGAGTGCGCACTCGTAATAAATTAAGGTTAGGATTTATTTCTAACCAGTTGATTTATTTATGTAGCTGAAGACTGCTAGGTATTCACTTTTGTCGGTTTAATTGTATTATTTTACTAACGATTGTGAATGCTTCAGTTGATGTGTAGAGATAGCAACAGTGGCGGAGGAAAGCATTGGAGTTTAGCGAGTATTCGACTTTTGGATTATATTTTGATAGGCGCCACGCCTATATTTTGGTTATGTCTATTGAGACATCGATTATTTATTATTATTTTGTATGTGCCTATGCGCACGGATATGTTATTTCTATTTGGACATTGAGATTGGGCGTGCCAGACTCTATGGGCACCATCCATTAGCTTTATTTCCTATTTTTGTAGAAAGCAAACTCAAAAGCTAAAAGCTTGTCATATTTTTGTAAATTGGGCTATTATTGAGCATGAAGATTGAAATATACATAAAATACATGCTTTGTGAAGCGCTCACACAAGGCATGGGGGAGATTGAACCCAATTTGTCTCTTGCTTCTTGTCGTTCAAGCTTTTACATGGTTTTTTTGTGCAAAAAGGTAGAGTTCATTGTTCTTGGGGACCTTCCGGGATTCACCACGTGAGCATACTGCGTCCGATCTGCGCACCAGTGGTATCAGAGCGGAGCAGAGATCAAGAGCTTCCAATCGCTACCAATCTCGGGCAAAGGCGGAGCTCCAGGAACGAACGGGCTCTATAGTCAATCTCGTCGCGAACCGTCGATACAGGCAGACTTCTGGCGATCAAGAAACCCTATTTCTACTGTCAGATCACGAAGGACCAGGTTCTTTAGGCGGAGGACCACTCCTACATCCTCACATACAAGTCATGAAGAAACAGTGAGAAAAACTCTTAATCCTCTTAATCAAAAGCTTAATCTTAAGCTTATAAGCCTTAAAGAAGCTTAATAAGCTTCATTAATCAAATCGTGGAGAAACGGCATCATTCCGTGATTTTCGGCGCAAAAAACGGCCCCCCCCACGAAAATTCACGCTGCCTGCTACTTCTTCATTAAGCTCATTAAGCTTAAGCTTAATCACTTAAGCTTAAGGCATTCAATTCTCTGCAAGTCTGACAAGATACACAAGTCGGCAAACTCCAGGTCCTACGCTGCAAAAATCAAGTTCTACAAGTCAAGTGGAATCAAGTCTTGTAAGTTCAGCAAGTCGGCCTAAGTTCAGCAAGTCAACAACTCTGCAAGTCTGCTAAGTCTGTAACTCTGCAAGTCAGACTAAATCAGAACTGACTAGTGCTCAAAACTCCTAGAAGACTTGTTCGTATGCAAAAACTCTGAACTGGAAAGTTGTTCGCATCAAGCTGTTCTACCTATCTACTAGTTCGTTGAAGTACTTTCAGCAAACGGATACAAAAATATTACAGATTTTCTGAAAATTGAGAAAGAAATATCCAAAAATACATAGCCTTGTAACCCCGAATTTGAGCTACGCTCATCCCGCTAACCTGATTTTGAGTGAGAAAGGTTTGTTGAGTTTTACAGGATGACGACCCCACATATGGATGATCCTATGGCTGAAGACGACTTACCTGAGCCTACCATGGAACAAAAGCTGGATCTAATCATGCTGCAATTGGAAGAAGAGCGAAGGGCTAGGCAAGCACTACAAGCGCAATTGACAAAATTACAAAGAGCATCCACCGATAAAGAAGAACCACAAGCTGAAGATTTGATTCGCCGTACCATCAACGCCACTCTTGAAGCACAAACCATTCGCAAGGAATCAAAGATAAGTAAACGAAGTTTCAAATTTCGCACTTTCAATGGTATACGAGAAGGGAAGACTATTTTATCATTCATTAGCCAGTTTGATAACTATTTCCATGAGGAAACTTATCCAGAAAAAGATAAAATCAAGTGTGTTACTAACCATGTGATAGTCAGAGCATCACTTTGGTGGACTGTAGTCCGCAAGAGCATAGAATGTCCTGTTACATGGGAAGATTTCAAGAAGAAGTTCATTCACAATTTCCTTCCACCGCAATTTCATGAGAATGCTATCAAGCAATGGGATTTACTTCAACAGCGAGATCGTGAGCCTATTCCACAGTATACAGAGCGTTTTTGGAATGCACTCCTACAGCTACGCATGCTTGAAGACGTACCAGAGACGACACATAAGCAGAAGTATATGTCTGGACTTCTTGGACATTACTATGCTGAAGTGAACATGTTCAAGCCTGCTACCCTTGAAGGCGCCATCTCATTAGCTCACGACACTGAAGATAAGTTACGCGGAAGAGATAGACGACCACAGCAATTCCAAGCCAACGGTAATTACGGATCTAAACAATTCAATTCCAATTTTCGAAGGTTTAATCCAGGTCGTTTCTCATCACCATCTTTCCGCAAGAATTGGGATAAACCACCTGCATTACCATCCAATGTCAATCCAAATCCAAAGCCTATTCCACAAGCAAATCCAAATATACCCAGACTTCCAGCCATTGCAAATAATGTAACTAAAGCCAAGCCAATAGTATGCTATAAATGTCACCACCAGGGCATCTCGCAGCAAATTGTCATTCAAAGAAGCCACCAGCACATATCAATTATCTTGGAGCTATGGACGAAGATGAGCATGAGGATATGCCGGATTTCACTGAAGATGAGGATGATCCTACTACTACTTCCGACACTTTACCAGGTATGCCTCTACCCCACATTCATTGTTGACTATGAGATGTTTGGTGCATGGAAAGGAAAGAATTATCTTGCATGATGACAGTAGTACTCATGACTTTATTTCAGCAAAATTGGTAAAAGAATTGAATTTACAGACTGTACCTACGCATTATCGCATAAAAGCTGCATTTCTAGGCACTAGGTACAATGGCACACAAGAAGTACAAAATTTAGAAATTCAAATTGGTGCATACATTGAAAGAAGAAATTTCTTAGTTGTCCCATTACAGTCAAGCGACATTATTCTAGGAATGCCATGGAGACACCAGCATAATCCAAATATAGATTATTCCACGCACACAATGAATATTAATTTTCAAGGAAAATCTATTACATTATATGGTATGCATGCATCTAATATTTTTCCACTGCTTTCGCATACTCAAGCAAAACGTGCACTACGCAAGAATACTAAGTCATATCTCATTTGGGTGAATGAATTGCATGCAAAGGAAAATCATATGCACCCTAGGCATAATGAATTTCTTGCATATTTTAAGGACTGTTTTGCACAAGACCTACCACCAGGTTTACCTCCTTCACGTCCAAAAGACCATAAGATTGATTTAATTCCTGGCACACAACCACCTTGCAAAGCACCATATAGGCACAATCAAATAGAGCAAAAAGAAATCCAGAGTCAAGTTGAAGAACTACTAAATAGAGGCTTAATTCGACCTAGCAGTTCCCCATTCGATGCACCTGTACTCTTAGTCAAGAAAAAGAATAATACCTATCGTATGTGTATTGACTACCGAGCATTAAATAAGATCATTGTAAAGAATAGGTATCCTATACCTAGAGTTGATGACCTTATGGATAAACTGCAAGGATCTTCTATATTTACTAAAATTGACCTTAAATCTGGATATCATCAGGTGAGGCTAGATAAATCCGACATATTTAAGACTGCATTCAGAACACAGTTTGGCCATTACGAATTCTTAGTCATGCCATTCGGATTGACTAATGCACCTGCTACTTTCAGTAGAATGATGAACCGTATTATTCTGAAATATCAGTATTGTGTGATTGTTTTCTTTGATGATATTTTGGTGTTTAGTCAAAGTGAAAAAGAGCATTATGAGCATTTATCATTAGTTTTTCAATTACTGAAAGAAAATCAATTGTTTGCAAATCCTGAAAAGAGTGAATTCTTCAAGACAGAAATTGAGTATTTAGGTCATATTGTATCAAAAGAAGGAATAAAAGTTGATCCTAAGAAAATTGAAGCAATATTGCATTGGCCTGTTCCTAAAAATGTACATGAATTACGCTCATTCATTGGTCTTGCTAGTTTCTATAGGAAGTTTGTACGTAATTTCTCATTACTTGCTTTACCATTAACCAAACTTCTTAAGAAAGGAATTGTTTATCAATGGACTGAAACTCAGCAGAAATCCTTTGACTTACTGAAACGTGCATTAACTAATGCCCCTGTACTACAGTTACCTAACTTTAACAGACCATTCTTTCTAGTTGTGACTGATGCTAGTGGATCAGGAATAGGAGCCGTATTAATGCAAGACAATCATCCAATAGCATATTCTAGTTCTAAGCTGAAACCCTCTGAGCTGAAATATTCCACTTATGACAAAGAATTATTAGCAGTTGTACAAGCATTAAAACAATGGAAGCACTATTTAATGGGTTCAGAATTCATGATAAAGACTGACCAACAAAGCATTAGACATCTACTTAGCCAACCCCAAATTTCTGACCGTCATATCAAATGGGCTTCCTTCATTCAAAGTTTTCATCCTATCATTCAATACCAACCTAGAAAAGAAAATGTAGTTGCTGATGCATTGAGTAGAAGACCTGCAATTCATAATATTTCTATCATATCTTTTGATTCTTTGATTGCTATGAAAGATACATATCACCAGGATATTACTTTTCATTCTGATTGGCAAAAATTAGTTCAAAATAATTTCATTCCTGTTGATTCATTGTCATATAATGATGGATTCATGTTCTTTGAAAAGAGACTGTGTGTTACTATTCCATTCCGATCTTTTGTTTTGAATGAAATTCATTGTCCCCCATATCAAGGTCATAGAGGTATCATATCTACATTACGCATGTTAACTGAAGATTTTTATTGGCCGCATATGGATGCAGATGTATCTAATTTCGTTTCTGAATGTTTGATTTGTCAAAGAATAAAGAGACATCATGGTAAACAGTATGGATTACTAATGCCTTTGTCTATTCCATCTAAACCTTGGGAACATATATCTATGGATTTCATTACTGGTTTACCAAATACTAAATCTAACCATGACATGATTTGGACAATTGTAGATAGATTTAGTAAGCAAGCATATTTCATTGCATGTAAGAAAACTTTAACAGCATCACAAGCAGCACAGTTATTTTTGAAAACTATTTTTACTAACCATGGATTGCCAAAAGTGATTATTTCAGATCGTGATTCTAGATTTTGTAATAATTTTTGGATTACACTGTTTGCAAATCTAGGCACAAAGATTGATTTCTCATCTGCATTTCATCCAGAAACAAATGGACAAACAGAAGCCACAAATAGCACCATTCAAGATCTTTTACGTGCATATACTATCTCCAAACCTCAAACATGGGACACTCATTTGCATTTATTACAGTTTGCATATAACAATACACCACACACATCTACAAAGAAAGCACCTTTTGAAGTCATTTATGGATATAGATTATCTACACCTGTTGCATCTTTGTCTAATCGAATTCAAAGTGCTGATGATATTGCCACTATGCACAATAGTATTTTTGATGAGGTTAAGGATATGATTTCTAAAGCCCAACAATCATATACTAAACAAGCTAACAAGAAAAGACAAGCTATGAATTTCAAAGTTGATGATTATGTTTGGCTTAGAATAGAAAAGCGTAGACTGCAAAGTGTGGATAGACATCCAGTTGTCAAATGAGCTCCTAGATTTTATGGACCATTTAGAATCATTCATAAGATTAATGATAATGCATTCAAGTTAGAATTGCCATCTCATTGGAGAATTCATCATACATTTCATATCAGTTTATTGAGACCATTTAGAGGCCAATTACCTATCCACCCTGTTTATGAAAACCACCTTTACTAGAGGAAGAGACTGAAATACTTGAACCAGAAGCCATCATAGACACAGACTACATGACCACTAGAACTGGCCGAAGGTATTCTAGATATCTAGTAAAATTCAAGAACCATCCTGTAGAGTAAGCACAATGGATGCATGCTAGAGACTTAAATGCTTTCCCCACTCTGTTAGCTCCACATTGAGCTAATAGCAATTGAGGTCAATTGCTATCCCACCCCGGGGGTATGATGCCAGGAGACATATTCCACGGTGGATTCCGTGAGGTTTTACTGTAATATTTCTGTTTGAAATATTACTAGACCAACCTCCCGCACATCGTGAATTTGTGAAAAGGTTATCTCCATTTCCAGTAGCTGATTTATGATTGTATGCGAGAAAGGGAAGTACTCCGCATTGGTAAATCGGGACCGAAGAATCATGACCTCTCCGCTGGCAAAACGCAACCGAGGTTTAAATAAACCGCATAACCATAGGTAAACAGCCTCTTGGGAAGAGGTCAAGAGGATAAGGTAATTGCAAATTTTTTTTATTACTTCCCCCAGCCAAAGCGTGGCTGAGGGAAGGGGATGGACTGAAATTGGAAATTTAAGAGGTGGAGGGGAAGAGCCATGCAGGCACCACGTGGGGGGAGGGAGACCTTACCCCCCTTCCTATAAATACCCCCCTCTAAGGGGTGAGAAGGGGGGGGTGGTGGAAAAAGCTGGGAGGCCACGCTGATGAATGGGCCGTGAGGAGGCGACGGTGATGGAGGGCCGTGAGGAGGCGACGGTGATGGAGGGATTGTGGGGAGGCTTCCGGTGAAGGAGGGCCCACGAGGAAGCTGCCGGGCTGCGCTGTGTACGGGAGGAGCCACCACCTGAACATTGAGGCCGCCGCTGCCATCGCCGAAACGCCGCTAGCTGCCAGCTGGAGTCGCTGTCGCCATCCCACCTAACGGTCGCCACCAGCAAGGCCTTCCAAATCCTCATAATCCACGTAGCCAATAATCTCCCTTTTTCCATAGTTGCGTTTCAGAAGCTTCATAGAAGCTTCTTTAGGAAGCTTCTAAGGGCTTCCCTAAGCCCCTTTCCCATGGAATTCTCCAAAAAGCCCAAATTTCCATACCCTGCTTGAAGAGAAGCCTATAAGGTCCTTCTTACCAAATCACTCAATAAGCCCATCCCGGGACTTTGAAGGAGAGGAAGCTATAAAGCTCCTTCCCACCAATCGTCCCTAGTTCGAGTTTTGAAAGAAGAGGTGGAAGCCTATAAAACCCCTTCTCACTAGATTCCCCAATAAGCCCATCCTTAACCCTCGGGTCTTTGTGGAAAAGAAGAGGGCTTCCTTAGACCCCCTCCCCACTCGATTCCACATAAATCCATTCCTACCCCTTTTTCCTCTTGATTTTAGGGGAGGAAGATGAAGTTCATAGGCATTCGTTTCCGCAAGGCCCTCATAAGATCCCTTCACAAAATCCCTCTTTTCCCGAAAGAATGAAGGTCCAAGCTCCGAACCCTACGGCCTTCAAAAACCAAACTCCGCAAGTCAGTACTTCTCTCAAGGAGCCGTAATTCAAAGGGAATCTCCGCGTACGAGGGAGACGGCCAAAGATGATAAGGCTCCAAACCCAGGCAAGCAATTTGAATCTCTCAAGGCAAACCAGAGGTCGAAATCATGATGGGCCCTAAAAAGTTGCAAGGCGCACCTGTAGGAGGTTCATCTCCTAGTATTCTCATGGATATTTCCCGGAGTCCACAAGTCCAGGTTTTATCTATTTGGATTCCACACAAAAGTATTGAATTAATCACGATAACTTCATGGATTAGGAAGCACTCATGCATGTTCAAATTCAACTAGTCAAGTTAAATGCAATTGGAAAATGAATTGGCTATTTGAACATTTATTAGAAATAGCTTAAGATATGAAAATTGATCATTGGTACGTTCAATGGAATGAATGAAAAGAGCATAAGGTGTCTATGCATTTGTAGGACCTTATTAGTAAGTTTCCTTTTGTGCATTCAAAAGTGACGAGCCTAGGACAACTGTTACCTCATTACAAGGTTAAAATTATTGAGGTACACCTTTTTACTAGGCGTGGAAAGATTAATGGCATGTCACATTTTTAGATAAATCTTCCTTGTAATGATTCATGAGGAAAAGTTAACACCCATAAGATGTTATTCGAAAAGAAATAGAAGAGCACGAAAATGATCTATGGACTTGCAAGTGGCATGTAAAATGGAATAAGTTAACACTAGTTTTAGTTTTTGTATGAGCTTCATTGAATACATTGGGCTAGGAGAAAGTTGCGTATTGCATAGTCGTCATGCAGAAATGTCATTCATCAGGAGCCGCATTTAGGGAAGGTTGCATGGTTTATCAAGGCATAAGATTCTAAAGTGTAGACAACAAGGTTGTAGGCATGATTATTTGATGTAAGTCCTAGTAGGACCTAGGAAAGTTAGTGTCCAGATTATCAGGCATTTTTTTTACTTTACCAAGGAAAGATAGGGTTATCGTGAACCATGTGATGCGTAGAAGCAATGAATCGCATGTTTACATGTATTGGTGTAGTTGTAACTATTTTTCCCCCTTTAGATCTAGTTTATTATCCCTAGGAAAGGTTCATCCTTGTCACAAGACAAGTATATTGAGTTGTCTAAATCACCTAACCCACAAGGGATTTATATGGGCATGGTTCAGTCAATATGACAAATACCCCAAGTGCTCACTTGGGTTTAGTACGATAAGGAGTCGACCTAGTTTTATACTTATTGCCAAGTCAAAACCCTCAAACCCAATGATCATACCCACATTCACGAAATGTTGAGTCAATTGGATGCTCATGCATAAAATGATCTAAGGTTTCTATCCTAAGGATCACTCGTTCAAATGATGAAACTCCGACTGAGTTGGAAATTCCGAGGACCGTGGCCCAATATAATTAGGAATGGGTTGGGTAAGAAGACACCCTAAACCCTGCTACTCGGCTGGGGGTAATTCCGTGACCAGAAAACGCCATTCAATGGGTGAAATGATCCCATGGAATAGATGCAACACATGGGCAAAAAGTTGCAACATCGCATAGACTTGTGATTTGTCCACAAGAGAGTTTTGTCATTTCTTGAAATGAGGATGGCAAGTTATTGCGCAAATTTAACTTACAAGAGGATGGGTAATCATCCTGTTACATCACCTTTCTTGGGGAATAATTGCCAAGAAAAAGGGAAAGTTAGGTATTTGCCTAGAAGCAAATGACCAATCAATAAATTGAAGCGACATGGTCGCTAGGATTTACTATTACCTAAGGTATTGGTTAAGTTGGGTTAATAGGGTATTGCCCTAACCCAAGGACAAAAGGGTGAACAAACAAACCCTTGGGGATCTTGCCAAGTCGCAATTGATCCCAGATCGAATGCGGGATGCATTCGGAGAGAAGGAGTCACTCCTTAACAGTTTGCCAACTAAACGACCACTGGAATTGATTGTGCTTGTAACAGTTTAGAAAGCACTGTTTGCATTGTTTGTTCAAGGAATTAAAGGATGAAAGATATATAAATGCTTCAGGTTGAAGGCCTGAAGGGAGAGGCAGCTTCAGTTACCCCCGACTGCCTGCCTGACCCTAACCAAGGGGGTTGTTGACCGCGCCGGGAACGTGGACCGAACCCGCCGTGAGAGGTCTTTCCGTTGAGTTCTACTTGGAGCAGGAGGACGCTTGGGTGCCAGGGGGGGCTCTAGCCGTAAATCCCTCGCCTTCCGGGTCCTGCACAAGAGGCTAACGTGACTCGGGATTGGATCTCGAGGCCCGCATACTAGTCTACGGGCAGAAGCTTGGATTAGTGATCCCTGGTGGATTACTGGATAGCCTTCGGGCGGATTATGAACAAGCCTACGGGCGGAACTCCTTGTATTTCAAAGATAAAAGGATAAAATGATAATAAAGAAGTTGTTTGACATTGTTTTTCTATGTCACGTGATAAGATTACGTGAAGGAACCAGTGCTTAACAGGGGTAATCAAAGAAGTTGTTTGTTATATGTCAAATTAATGTGTTAGGTAATTACATAACTAAAACAAACCGAGGAAAGTGCGGAGGATGAACCATGGGTCCGTCCTACGGATGGGTGGTCCCGGTTAGCCGGGAACTTTTCTCAAAGATCTGGAAGAGCAGCGGGAGGTTCATCAAAAGCAATGACCGAGAATTATGTCTTACCCAATTTACGCTGTTTTAGGGGAACGGAATGGGACTATGGCAGAGAGGTTGAGTTTTGCATCCCTCTCGTTTCCCATTCTCCTTGAACCAAGTGCAGCGTGAATCCGCTTCGGACTTGGCATTTCTGCGTAAAGTAATTCACTCGGATCTGACGCTAGTTGCTGCTAGCTAATGACCAAACAAGAAAACCCAAATTCAGGTCGATCCTAAGTGGGAACGGCCAGGATACTTCCGCTACGGGGCAGACACGGAAAGACCTGGATTGCAAAACCCGTAACATTCCATGGGAGTGCCGGGCGGAGTTTTCTAGACATCCTTTCCGATGGACTGCTAAGGCGTGTCCTGGATGATCCTAGTGGACACGTTACAGTTGGTATCAGAGCGAACCAACAAAGGACTGGTTTTTAGGAAATTTTAATAAGACGAAGTAAAGCAAATGCTACTGTCCCAAACATTTCCTTACTTCAATGTTGTCTTGCAGAATTATGAAGCATGGAACAAGTTCTTAGTGTTCCGAGTCATGTTTATGACCGCGATGCATTCCACGGATTATCGACAAAGGGTTGAGATGATGAACATCCTAGACCGCATTTACAATCCATCGCCTGTGTACGTGGAACGGAGATGGATGGGTGTTACAGGGATCTATTACATAACTGCCTATCGACCTGCGTACCTTCAAATTAACTTGAAGAGAATCAAGTGGATGGAGGATTTGAAGATCGTAAAGCTGTTCGTCTTTGTTGAGGCTCATGCAAACGCGACCCTACAGGTCGGAGGTCAAAGGGTTAACCAGAATAAGTATGTGTACGGAGAAGTGATTCAAAGAATCCCTGTCGACCGAATCAAGGTTTTGGGACGTCATGAGAAGAATGGATATCAAAGGAAAAGATACCCTAATCTTCCAATGGACTATCGATTCCTGAAAATCGATGACCCCAATCCGTACTACTACTCAGTTTCTGTAGCTGAATGCAACAACATCTTATTCTCCTCGAATTAGGTATTAACTTGTTCCATCGCCCCAAGAAATAATTGTAAGGGCTATGCTGATATGAATGGAATAAATTTTTGTTAAAAAATCAACGATTGTCTTGACTGTGAATATTGATAGAGAAGTAAAGTGATTTGGTCACTTGGCTGAAGGAATACGGGACGTAGTTTCTGAAGAGTTAACAGAACTCCCGCTTCAAAGAGAAGTAGATCATGAGATCAAGCCAGTAATAGGAGCTGCACCAATTGCGAAGAGACCATATAGAATGTCTATATCGGAAGCAATTGAGTTGAAGGAACAACTCAAGCAACTACTGGATTAGGGCTTACGAATGTGCCTGCCACATTTAATAGGTTGATGAAGGATATCTTAGACCATAAACTTTGTGCTCGTCTTCTTTGATGACACTCTGGACTATTCCAAACAGGAAGGAGATCATGAACCCCAACTTCGGATTTTCCTTGAGACAAGGAGGTCATACAAGCTGTATGATAAGATGACAAAATGTGCATTCCCCAAACATCAAATTGGTTATCTGGGATTCATCATATCGGTAGAAGGAATCTCAGTGGAGCCAGCCTAAGTTAGAAATGTTCTAGGATGGCCAAATCCCAACAACTGTCAAAGAAATACTCAGCTTTCTTGGATTGACAAAATGGTATGGGGTCTTCATCAAAAACTATGCTTTGATTGCAGCACATTTGACAGAATTATTGAAGAAGCAAACGTCCATTACATGGTCAACTGGCGAACAAACTAGCTTTGATAGGTTGAAGCAAAGTTTGGTATCAGCACCGATCCTAAAACTTCTAGACCACAGTAAGGAGTAGAGGAAGTAACTGATACTAGCATGCTTATATAGAAAAGTCATCCTATAGCCGAATCTTCAAGAAACTGAAGATCCATGAAAAGAATTATGCTACCCATGATCTTGAACTTTTAGTTGTCAAGCTTTGGAGACACTACTTGCTGGGTAACAAGTTTACACTAGTGACTGATCATAAAAAGTCTCAAGTGGAACTTTACCTAGAACAAGCTCAACATGAGGAAATGTCGGTGGATTGAAGTGTTGGAGGGGTGTGACCTTAAGATCAAGTACCGAACTGGAAAGGAGTATGTAGTTGCTGATGCACTCAGTCGCAAGGCATTCCTTAATTCTCTAAAAATCCATCAATAGCTAGATCTCTGGCTACAAAGGTATCTATGCCAAGCAATCCTATTTTCGAACTAGCTAGAGAGGAAGCATGCCAGGATCCAGTCTATCAAAAGATGCTAAGGGAAATCTCTATCGAGGACCAGGAACAAAAGCTAGAGGCTAAGTATCATGAATTCTCTGTCAATAATGGACATGTCTACTATAGAACGAGAGCATGTATACCGGCAAGCCAGTTACTTAAACAGAAGAGATTGTGCGAAGCTCATGATTTCACTTTCTCGGGACATCAAAGCTGCGAAGGATAGACAGAAGGCATACACGGATTTGAAGTGTCAAGATAGAATATTTGAGAAAGGAGACATGGTCTTCATTCACGTATGCCCAAAGAAGAGTTCCCTATCCTTAGGGGATTGCAAGAAGCTAAGTCCAAGGTATTGTGGACCATACAAGATCCTCAAATACCTAGGACCCAATGCTTATAGACTGAAACTCCCTGAGAGCCTAAAGGTTCATAATGTACTCCCTATCAGTCTATTGAAGAATGAAGTATGTACCTAACCCTAACCATGTACTTGATGACCAACAAATTGAAATATTTAGTCAAGGAGTCCTTGAGCTACGGCTGACGGGATCTTAGATGCTAGGGGAAAAACGACGAAGATCTAGAAAGAATGCCTCGTCCAGTGGAAAGATTATCCCGAGAAGGATACCACTTGGGTGGATGATAGGTACTCTCAACCATCAATATCCCCAGTTCATCTCGAGATGAGGACATCTCGATTCCTCCAAGGGGGAGAGAATGTAATATTTCTGTTTGAAATATTACTAGACCAACCTCCCGCACATCGTGAATTTGTGAAAAGGTTATCTCCATTTCGAGTAGCTGATTTATGATTGTATGCGAGAAAAGGAAGTACTCCGCATTGGTAAATCGGGACCGAAGAATCATGACCTCTCCGCTGGCAAAACGCAACCGAGGTTTAAATAAACCGCATAACCATAGGTAAACAGCCTCTTGGGAAGAGGTCAAGAGGATAAGGTAATTGCAAATTTTTTTTATTACTTCCCCCAGCCAAAGCGTGGCTGAGGGAAGGGGATGGACTGAAATTGGAAATTTAAGAGGTGGAGGGGAAGAGCCATGTAGGCACCACGTGGGGGGAGGGAGACCTTACCCCCCTTCCTATAAATACCCCCCTCTAAGGGGTGAGAAGGGGGGGGTGGTGGAAAAAGCTGGGAGGCCACGGTGATGAATGGGCCGTGAGGAGGCGACAGTGATGGAGGGCCATGAGGAGGCGACGGTGATGGAGGGATTGTGGGGAGGCTGCCGGTGAAGGAGGGCCCACGAGGAAGCTGCCGGGCTGCGTTGTGTACGGGAGGAGCCACCGCCTGAACATTGAGGCCGCCGCTGCCATCGCCGAAACGCCGCTAGCTGCCAGCTGGAGTCGCTGTCGCCATCCCACCTAACGGTCGCCACCAGCAAGGCCTTCCAAATCCTCATAATCCACGTAGCCAATAATCTCACTTTTTCCATAGTTGCGTTTCAGAAGCTTCATAGAAGCTTCTTTAGGAAGCTTCTAAGGGCTTCCCTAAGCCCCTTTCCCATGGAATTCTCCAAAAAGCCCAAATTTCCATACCCTGCTTGAAGAGAAGCCTATAAGGTCCTTCTTACCAAATCACTCAATAAGCCCATCCCGGGACTTTGAAGGAGAGGAAGCTATAAAGCTCCTTCCCACCAATCGTCCCTAGTTCAAGTTTTGAAAGAAGAGGTGGAAGCCTATAAAACCCCTTCTCACTAGATTCCCCAATAAGCCCATCCTTAACCCTCGGGTCTTTGTGGAAAAGAAGAGGGCTTCCTTAGACCCCCTCCCCACTGGATTCCACATAAATCCATTCCTACCCCTTTTTCCTCTTGATTTTAGGGGAGGAAGATGAAGTTCATAGGCATTCGTTTCCGCAAGGCCCTCATAAGATCCCTTCACAAAATCCCTCTTTTCCCGAAAGAATGAAGGTCCAAGCTCCGAACCCTACGGCCTTCAAAAACCAAACTCCACAAGTCAGTACTTCTCTCAAGGAGCCATAATTCAAAGGGAATCTCCACGTACGAGGGAGACGGCCAAAGATGATAAGGCTCCAAACCCAGGCAAGCAATTTGAATCTCTCAAGGCAAACCAGAGGTCGAAATCATGATGGGCCCTAAAAAGTTGCAAGGCGCACCTGTAGGAGGTTCATCTCCTAGTATTCTCATGGATATTTCCCGGAGTCCACAAGTCCAGGTTTTATCTATTTGGATTCCACACAAAAATATTGAATTAATCACGATAACTTCATGGATTAGGAAGCACTCATGCATGTTCAAATTCAACTAGTCAAGTTAAATGCAATTGGAAAATGAATTGGCTATTTGAACATTTATTAGAAATAGCTTAAGATATGAAAATTGATCATTGGTACGTTCAATGGAATGAATGAAAAGAGCATAAGGTGTCTATGCATTTGTAGGACCTTATTAGTAAGTTTCCTTTTGTGCATTCAAAAGTGACGAGCCTAGGACAACTGTTACCTCATTACAAGGTTAAAATTATTGAGGTACACCTTTTTACTAGGCGTTGAAAGATTAATGGCATGTCACATTTTTAGATAAATCTTCCTTGTAATGATTCATGAGGAAAAGTTAACACCCATAAGATGTTATTCGAAAAGAAATAGAAGAGCACGAAAATGATCTATGGACTTGCAAGTGGCATGTAAAATGGAATAAGTTAACACTAGTTTTAGTTTTTGTATGAGCTTCATTGAATACATTGGGCTAGGAGAAAGTTGCGTATTGCATAGTCGTCATGCAGAAATGTCATTCATCAGGAGCCACATTTAGGGAAGGTTGCATGGTTTATCAAGGCATAAGATTCTAAAGTGTAGACAACAAGGTTGTAGGCATGATTATTTGATGTAAGTCCTAGTAGGACCTAGGAAAGTTAGTGTCCAGATTATCAGGCATTTTTTTTACTTTACCAAGGAAAGATAGGGTTATCGTGAACCATGTGATGCGTAGAAGCAATGAATCGCATGTTTACATGTATTGGTGTAGTTGTAACTATTTTTCCCCCTTTAGATCTAGTTTATTATCCCTAGGAAAGGTTCATCCTTGTCACAAGACAAGTATATTGAGTTGTCTAAATCACCTAACCCACAAGGGATTTATATGGGCATGGTTCAGTCAATATGACAAATACCCCAAGTGCTCACTTGGGTTTAGTACGATAAGGAGTCGACCTAGTTTTACACTTATTGCCAAGTCAAAACCCTCAAACCCAATGATCATACCCACATTCACGAAATGTTGAGTCAATTGGATGCTCATGCATAAAATGATCTAAGGTTTCTATCCTAAGGATCACTCGTTCAAATGATGAAACTCCGACTGAGTTGGAAATTCCGAGGACCGTGGCCCAATATAATTAGGAATGGGTTGGGTAAGAAGACACCCTAAACCCTGCTACTCGGCTGGGGGTAATTCTGTGACCAGAAAACGCCATTCAATGGGTGAAATGATCCCGTGGAATAGATGCAACACATGGGCAAAAAGTTGCAACATCACATAGACTTGTGATTTGTCCACAAGAGAGTTTTGTCATTTCTTGAAATGAGGATGGCAAGTTATTGCGCAAATTTAACTTACAAGAGGATGGGTAATCATCCTGTTACATCACCTTTCTTGGGGAATAATTGCCAAGAAAAAGGGAAAGTTAGGTATTTGCCTAGAAGCAAATGACCAATCAATAAATTGAAGCGACATGGTCGCTAGGATTTACTATTACCTAAGGTATTGGTTAAGTTGGGTTAATAGGGTATTGCCCTAACCCAAGGACAAAAGGGTGAACAAACAAACCCTTGGGGATCTTGCCAAGTCGCAATTGATCCCAGATCGAATGCGGGATGCATTCGGAGAGAAGGAGTCACTCCTTAACAGTTTGCCAACTAAACGACCACTGGAATTGATTGTGCTTGTAACAGTTTAGAAAGCACTGTTTGCATTGTTTGTTCAAGGAATTAAAGGATGAAAGATATATAAATGCTTCAGGTTGAAGGCCTGAAGGGAGAGGCAGCTTCAGTTACCCCCGACTGCCTGCCTGACCCTAACCAAGGGGGTTGTTGACCGCGCCGGGAACGTGGACCAAACCCGCCGTGAGAGGTCTTTCCGTTGAGTTCTACTTGGAGCAGGAGGACGCTTGGGTGCCAGGGGGGGCTCTAGCCGTAAATCCCTCGCCTTCCGGGTCCTGCACAAGAGGCTAACGTGACTCGGGATTGGATCTCGAGGCCCGCATACTAGTCTACGGGCAGAAGCTTGGATTAGTGATCCCTGGTGGATTACTGGATAGCCTTCGGGCGGATTATGAACAAGCCTACGGGCGGAACTCCTTGTATTTCAAAGATAAAAGGATAAAATGATAATAAAGAAGTTGTTTGACATTGTTTTTCTATGTCACGTGATAAGATTACGTGAAGGAACTAGTGCTTAACAGGGGTAATCAAAGAAGCTGTTTGTTATATGTCAAATTAATGTGTTAGGTAATTACATAACTAAAACAAACCGAGGAAAGTGCGGAGGATGAACCATGGGTCCGTCCTACGGATGGGTGGTCCCGGTTAGCCGGAAACTTTTCTCAAAGATCTGGAAGAGCAGCGGGAGGTTCATCAAAAGCAATGACCGAGAATTATGTCTTACCCAATTTACGCTGTTTTAGGGGAACCGAATGGGACTATGGTAGAGAGGTTGAGTTTTGCATCCCTCTCGTTTCCCATTCTCCTTGAACCAAGTGCAGCGTGAATCCGCTTCGGACTTGGCGTTTCTGCGTAAAGTAATTCGCTCGGGTCTGACGCTAGTTGCTGCTAGCTAATGACCAAACAAGAAAACCCAAATTCAGGTCGATCCTAAGTGGGAACGGCCAGGATACTTCCGCTACGGGGCAGACACGGAAAGACCTGGATTGCAAAACCCGTAACATTCCATGGGAGTGCCGGGCGGAGTTTTCTAGACATCCTTTCCGATGGACTGCTAAGGCGTGTCCTGGATGATCCTAGTGGACACGTTACATTTACGGTGGATTCCGTAAACTTAGATGACCGGGGCTCATACACAAAGAGGATTCTTTGTGCGAGAAGTTGATGGGGACGCATGTCCTTTTCGGGCGTTTCATTAATTTAGTGTGTACATGGGTGATTCCATAGCGGGTGATTCCGCAAAATGCATATTAAATTAATGAACGTTTATGAGTTTAGAGTGCGCACTCATAATAAATTAAGGTTAGGATTTATTTCTAACCAGTTGATTTATTTATGTAGCTGAAGACTGCTAGGTATTCACTTTTGTCGGTTTAATTGTATTATTTTACTAACGATTGTGAATGCTTCAGTTGATGTGTAGAGATAGCAACAGTGGCGGAGGAAAGCATTGGAGTTTAGCGAGTATTCGACTTTTGGATTATATTTTGATAGGCGCCATGCCTATATTTTGGTTATGTCTATTGAGACATCGATTATTTATTATTATTTTGTATGTGCCTATGCGCACGGATATGTTATTTCTATTTGGACATTGAGATTGGGCGTGCCAGACTCTATGGGCACTGTCCATTAGCTTTATTTCTTATTTTTGTAGAAAGCAAACTCAAAAGCTAAAAGCTTGTCATATTTTTGTAAATTGGGCTATTATTGAGCATGAAGATTGAAATATACATAAAATACATGCTTTGTGAAGCGCTCACACAAGGCATGGGGGAGATTGAACCCAATTTGTCTCTTGCTTCTTATCGTTCAAGCTTTTACATGGTTTTTTTGTGCAAAAAGGTAGAGTTCATTGTTCTTGGGGACCTTCCGGGATTCACTACATGAGCATACTGCGTCCGATCTGCGCACCAGTGGTATCAGAGTGGAGCAGAGATCAAGAGCTTCCAATCGCTACCAATCTCGGGCAAAGGCGGAGCTCCAGGAACGAACGGGCTCTACAGTCAATCTCGTCGCGAACCGTCGATACAGGCAGACTTCTAGCGATCAAGAAACCCTATTTCTACTGTCAAATCGCGAAGGACCAGGCTCTGTAGGCGGAGGACCACTCCTACATCCTCACATACAAGTCGTGAAGAAACAGTGAGAAAAACTCTTAATCCTCTTAATCAAAAGCTTAATCTTAATCTTATAAGCCTTAAAGAAGCTTAATAAGCTTCATTAATCAAATCGTGGAGAAACGGCATCATTCCGTGATTTTCGGTGCAAAAAACGGCCCCCCCACGAAAATTCACGCCGCGTGCTACTTCTTCATTAAGCTCATTAAGCTTAAGCTTAATCACTTAAGCTTAAGGCATTCAATTCTCTGCAAGTCTGACAAGACACACAAGTCGGCAAACTCCAGGTCCTGCGCTGCAAAAATCAAGTTCTACAAGTCAGGTGGAATCAAGTCCTATAAGTTCTGCAAGTCGGCCTAAGTTTAGCAAGTCAACAACTCTGCAAGTCTGCTAAGTCTACAACTCTGCAAGTCAGACTAAATCAGAACTGACTAGTGCTCAAAACTCCTAGAAGACTTGTTCGTATGCAAAAACTCTGAACTGGAAAGTTGTTCGCAGCAAGCTGTTCTACCTATCTACTAGTTCGTTGAAGTACTTTCAGCAAACGGTTACAGAAATATTGCAGATTTTCTGAAAATTGAGAAAGAAATACCCAAAAATACATAGCCTTGTAACCCCGAATTTGAGCTACGCTCATCCCGCTAACCTGATTTTGAGTGAGAAAGGTTTGTTGAGTTCTACAGGATGACGACCCCACATATGGATGATCCTATGGCTGAAGACGACTTACCTGAGCCTACCATGGAACAAAAGCTGGATCTAATCATGCTGCAATTGGAAGAAGAGCGAAGGGCTAGGCAAGCACTACAAGCACAATTGACAAAATTACAAAGAGCATCCACCGATAAAGAAGAACCACAAGCTGAAGATTTGATTCGCCGTACCATCGACGCCACTCTTGAAGCACAAACCATTCGCAAGGAATCAAAGATAAGTAAACGAAGTTTCAAATTTCGCACTTTCAATGGTATACGAGAAGGGAAGACTGTTTTATCATTCATTAGCCAGTTTGATGACTATTTCCATGAGGAAACTTATCCAGAAAAAGATAAAATCAAGTGTGTTACTAACCATCTGATAGACAGAGCATCACTTTGGTGGACTGTAGTCCGCAAGAGCATAGAATGTCCTGCTACATGGGAAGATTTCAAGAAGAAGTTTATGCAGAATTTCCTTCCACCTCAATTTCATGAGAAGGCTATCAAGCAATGGGATTTACTTCAACAACGAGATCGTGAGCCTATTCCACAGTATACAGAGCGTTTTTGGAATGCACTCCTACAGCTACACATGCTTGAAGACGTACCAGAGACGACACATAAGGGGAAGTATATATCTGGACTTCTTGGACATTACTACGCTGAAGTGAACATGTTCAAGCCTGCTACACTTGAAGACGCCATCTCATTAGCTCACGACACTGAAGATAAGTTACGCGGAAGAGATAGACGACCACAACAATTCCAAGCCAACGGTAATTACGGATCTAAAAAATTCAATTCCAATTTTCGAAGGTTTAATCCAGGTCATTTCTCATCACCATCTTTTCGCAAGAATTGGGCTAAACCACCTGCATTACCATCCAATGTCAATCCAAATCCAAAGCCTATTCCACAAGCAAATCCAAATATACCCAGACTTCCAGCCATTGCAAATAATGTAACTAAAGCCAAGCCAATAGTATGCTATAAATGTCACCAGCCAGGGCATCTCGCAGCAAATTGTCATTCAAAGAAGCCACCAGCACATATCAATTATCTTGGAGCTATGGACGAAGATGAGCATGAGGATATGCCGGATTTCACTGAAGATGAGGATGATCCTACTACTACTTCCGACACTTTACCAGGTATGCCTCTACCCCACATTCATTGTTGACTATGAGATGTTTGGTGCATGGAAAGGAAAGAATTATCTTGCATGATGACGGTAGTACTCATGACTTTATTTCATCAAAATTGGTAAAAGAATTGAATTTACAGACTGTACCTACGCATTATCGCATAAAAGCTGCATTTCTAGGCACTAGGTACAATGGCACACAAGAAGTACAAAATTTAGAAATTCAAATTGGTGCATACATTGAAAGAAGAAATTTCTTAGTTGTCCCATTACAGTCAAGCGACATTATTCTAGGAATGCCATGGAGACACCAGCATAATCCAAATATAGATTATTCCACGCACACAATGAATATTAATTTTCAAGGAAAATCTATTACATTATATGGTATGCATGCATCTAATATTTTTCCACTGCTTTCGCATACTCAAGCAAAACGTGCACTACGCAAGAATACTAAGTCATATCTCATTTGGGTGAATGAATTGCAGGCAAAGGAAAATCATATGCACCCTAGGCATAAGGAATTTCTTGCATATTTTAAGGACTGTTTTGCACAAGACCTACCACCAGGTTTACCTCCTTCACGTCCAAAAGACCATAAGATTGATTTAATTCCTGGCACACAACCACCTTGCAAAGCACCATATAGGCACAATCAAATAGAGCAAAAAGAAATCCAGAGTCAAGTTGAAGAACTACTAAATAGAGGCTTAATTCGACCTAGCAGTTCCCCATTCGATGCACCTGTACTCTTAGTCAAGAAAAAGAATAATACCTATCGTATGTGTATTGACTACCGAGCATTAAATAAGATCATTGTAAAGAATAGGTATCCTATACCTAGAGTTGATGACCTTATGGATAAACTACAAGGATCTTCTATATTTAGTAAAATTGACCTTAAATCTGGATATCATCAGGTGAGGCTAGATAAATCCGACATATTTAAGACTGCATTCAGAACACAGTTTGGCCATTACGAATTCTTAGTCATGTCATTCGGATTGACTAATGCACCTGCTACTTTCAGTAGAATGATGAACCGTATTATTCTGAAATATCAGTATTGTGTGATTGTTTTCTTTGATGACATTTTGGTGTTTAGTCAAAGTGAAAAAGAGCATTATGAGCATTTATCATTAGTTTTTCAATTACTGAAAGAAAATCAATTGTTTGCAAATCCTGAAAAGAGTGAATTTTTCAAGACAGAAATTGAGTATTTAGGTCATATTGTATCAAAAGAAGGAATAAAAGTTGATCCTAAGAAAATTGAAGCAATATTGCATTGGCCTGTTCCTAAAAATGTACATGAATTACGCTCATTCCTTGGTCTTGCTAGTTTCTATAGGAAGTTTGTACGTAATTTCTCATTACTTGCTTTACCATTAACCAAACTTCTTAAGAAAGGAATTGTTTATCAATGGACTGAAACTCAGCAGAAATCCTTTGACTTACTGAAATGTGCATTAACTAATGCCCCTGTACTACAGTTACCTAACTTTAACAGACCATTCTTTCTAGTTGTGACTGATGCTAGTGGATCAGGAATAGGAGCCGTATTAATGCAAGACAATCATCCAATAGCATATTCTAGTTCTAAGCTGAAACCCTCTGAGCTGAAATATTCCACTTATGACAAAGAATTATTAGTAGTTGTACAAGCATTAAAACAATGGAAGCACTATTTAATGGGTTCAGAATTCATGATAAAGACTGACCAGCAAAGCATTAGACATCTACTTAGCCAACCCCAAATTTCTGACCGTCATATCAAATGGGCTTCCTTCATTCAAAGTTTTCATCCTATCATTCAATACCAACCTAGAAAAGAAAATGTAGTTGCTGATGCATTGAGTAGAAGACCTGCAATTCATAATATTTCTATCATATCTTTTGATTCTTTGATTACTATGAAAGATACATATCACCAGGATATTACTTTTCATTCTGATTGGCAAAAATTAGTTCAAAATAATTTCATTCCTGTTGATTCATTGTCATATAATGATGGATTCATGTTCTTTGAAAAGAGACTGTGTGTTACTATTCCATTCCGATCTTTTGTTTTGAATGAAATTCATTTTCCCCCATATCAAGGTCATAGAGGTATCATATCTACATTACGCATGTTAACTGAAGATTTTTATTGGCCGCATATGGATGCAGATGTATCTAATTTCGTTTCTGAATGTTTGATTTGTCAAAGAATAAAGAGACATCATGGTAAACAGTATGGATTACTAATGCCTTTGTCTATTCCATCTAAACCTTGGGAACATATATCTATGGATTTCATTACTGGTTTACCAAATACTAAATCTAACCATGACATGATTTGGACAATTGTAGATAGATTTAGTAAGCAAGCATATTTCATTGCATGTAAGAAAACTTTAACAGCATCACAAGCAGCACAGTTATTTTTGAAAACTATTTTTACTAACCATGGATTGCCAAAAGTGATTATTTCAGATCGTGATTCTAGATTTTGTAATAATTTTTGGATTACACTGTTTGCAAATCTAGGCACAAAGATTGATTTCTCATCTGCATTTCATCCAGAAACAAATGGACAAACAGAAGCCACAAATAGCACCATTCTAGATCTTTTACGTGCATATACTATCTCCAAACCTCAAACATGGGACACTCATTTGCATTTATTACAGTTTGCATATAACAATACACCGCACACATCTACAAAGAAAGCACATTTTGAAGTTATTTATGGATATAGATTATCTACACCTGTTGCATCTTTGTCTAATCGAATTCAAAGTGCTGATGATATTGCCACTATGCACAATAGTATTTTTGATGAGGTTAAGGATATGATTGCTAAAGCCCAACAATCATATACTAAACAAGCTAACAAGAAAGGACAAGCTATGAATTTCAAAGTTGATGATTATGTTTGGCTTAGAATAGAAAAGTGTAGACTGCAAAGTGTGGATAGACATCCAGTTGTCAAATGAGCTCCTAGATTTTATGGACCATTTAGAATCATTCATAAGATTAATGATAATGCATTCAAGTTAGAATTGCCATCTCATTGGAGAATTCATAATACATTTCATATCAGTTTATTGAGACCATTTAGAGGCCAATTACCTATCCACCCTGTTTATGAAAACCACCTTTACTAGAGGAAGAGACTGAAATACTTGAACCAGAAGCCATCATAGACACAGACTACATGACCACTAGAACTGGTCGAAGGTATTCTAGATATCTAGTAAAATTCAAGAACCATCCTGTAGAGGAAGCACAATGGATGCACGCTAGAGACTTAAATGCTTTCCCCACTCTGTTAGCTCCACATTGAGCTAATAGCAATTGAGGTCAATTGCTATCCCACCCCGGGGGTATGATGCCAGGAGGCATATTCCACGGTGGATTCCGTGAGGTTTTACGGTGGATTCCGTAAACTTAGATGACCGGGGCTCATACACAAAGAGGATTCTTTGTGCGAGAAGTTGATGGGGATGCCTGTCCTTTTCGGGCGTTTCATTAATTTAGTGTGTACATGGGTGATTCCATAGCGGGTGATTCCGCAAAATGCATATTAAATTAATGAACGTTTATGAGTTTAGAGTGCGCACTCGTAATAAATTAAGGTTAGGATTTATTTCTAACCAGTTGATTTATTTATGTAGCTGAAGACTGCTAGGTATTCACTTTTGTCGGTTTAATTGTATTATTTTACTACGATTGTGAATGCTTCAGTTGATGTGTAGAGATAGCAACAGTGGCAGAGGAAAGCATTGGAGTTTAGCGAGTATTCGACTTTTGGATTATATTTTGATAGGCGCCATGCCTATATTTTGGTTATGTCTATTGAGACATCGATTATTTATTATTATTTTGTATGTGCCTATGCGCACGGATATGTTATTTCTATTTGGACATTGAGATTGGGCGTGCCAGACTCTATGGGCACCGTCCATTAGCTTTATTTCCTATATTTGTAGAAAGCAAACTCAAAGCTAAAAACTTGTCATATTTTTGTAAATTGGGCTATTATTGAGCATGAAGATTGAAATATACATAAAATACATGCTTTGTGAAGCGCTCACACAAGGCATGGGGGAGATTGAACCCAATTTGTCTCTTGCTTCTTGTCGTTCAAGCTTTTATATGGTTTTTTGTGCAAAAAGGTAGAGTTCATTGTTCTTGGGGACCTTCCGGGATTCACTACGTGAGCATACTGCGTCCGATCTGCGCACCAATAGCTCACATGTAGCTATACACCGTAGCAAAATGGTGTTGGAGAGAGAAAAAATAGGGTCCTGATGGAATCAGCTAGAGCTATGCTAAATGAGAAATGTCTGCCAAATGGTTATTGGGCTGAAGCAGTGATGACTGCTGTCTATGTGCTGAATCGAACCCCTACAGCATGGATTCATGATGTCACTCCATATGAGAGGCTGTATGGTCATAAACCTGATATTTCGCACTTGAAGGTATTTGGCAGCATTGCATAAGTGCATATACCGGATGAGAAGAGGAAGAAATTGGATCCTAAGGCAGTGAAGAGTGTGTTTGTGGGATATGCACAGGAACGGAAAGCTTATAAGTGTTATGTACCTTCTACGCATGAAACACTCATAAGCAGAGATGTGGTATTTGATGAGTTAGCATCGTGGTATGGGAATCCTATTGCAGTGCCTACTGATGGCTCACCCAGTATGAGTCATGCTGAAAGTACTCCTGCAGAGAGTACTTCCATGAGTGGTCAAACAGGTGATGTATCATCTACAATGAGTCCTTGGATAGGACGATTGCGTAGTCACACTACTGCATCCACTGACATGGATATGTCAGTGAGGGGGAGAACAGATAAGGGAAAAGAAAAGGTTTTTGAAGATGTAACAGGTCCACTCACCGCAGGTTATGATTCATCTAGCAGTGACAGCTTAGACAGTGAATTGGGGATTCCGTCTGTTATGATGCCAAGTGTTAGGCAGAATCGTTATGTGCCGCCTCATGAGAGGCAAGCTCACAGTGAGCCACAGCTCAAGAGATGATAGAGGGTCAGACGACCTGTTGATAGGTATACTTACACTGGATATTCAGCCCGTTATTATGCTTATATAACGAAATGAATAGGTTTTAGAGAACCAAGTAAGTTTGATGAGATAGTTGTAGATGAGGATTGGAGTGTTGCTATGGATAAGGAATATTAAGCTTTGGCTGAAAATGGCACATGGGATTTGGTTTAGTTGCCTGAGGGCAAAACACCTATTGGTTGCAAGTGGGTGTATAAGGTAAAATGTAAATCATATGGATCATTGGAAAGATACAAGGCTAGGCTGGTTGCAAAAGGATATGCGCAATAATATGGTCTTGATTATGAGGAGACTTTCAGCCCTGTAGCAAAGATGGCTACAGTTAGAACTGTGATTGCTTTGGCAGCAGCTAGAGGTTGGAAATTATGGCAGATGGACATAAAGAATGCCTTTTTGAATGGAGAGTTATAGGAAGAAGTTTACATGGAACAGCCTGAAGGCTATGTGCATCTAGTATTTCCAGCACATGTATGCCGGCTGAAACAGGCACCCAGAGCATGGAATGCTCCCATCAGCAGTTATTTGCAGCAACATGGTTTCTGATTGGGTGATGCTAATCATAGTTTGTTTGTGAAGAAGACAGATCGTGGCTATGTATTTCTAGTGGTCTATGTTGATGACTTAATCATTACAGGAGATGATGAAAGCGGGATTGCTGAAGTAAAGACACATTTATAGGCTGAGTTTAAGGTCAAGGACTTAGGAGAGCTGAAATATTTTTTGGGGATTGAGGTTGTCTTTACACCTCAAGGCATATGGCTGCTACAGAAGCAGTATGCTCAGGACATGTTACAGAAATATAGTATGGCTGATTGCAAGCCTATGGATACGCCTTTAGAGCAGAATGTCAAGCTGCAGATTGATGTTGGGACAAAGATTGAGAATGTTACCATGTACAGACAGATGGTAGGTAGCTTGATCTATCTCACGATCACTAGACCTGACTTGAGTTATGCTGTGGGGTTGATCAATCAGTTCATGCAGAAGCCTCGCAAACCACACTTAGATGCAGTCAGGAGAATTCTCAGATATGTAAAGAGTACCACAGATCATGGGCTGTTTTATGCATATGGGAAACCCCTTGACTTGATGGGGTATACTGATGCTGACTGGGCTGGTTGCACATATGACAAGAGGTCAACCAGTGGTTATGCATTTGGATTGGGTAGTAGCATGATCAGTTGGTAGAGTAAGAAATAGCCTACAGTTGCACTGTCCAGCATGGAAGTGGAGTATCATGGTGCAGCCTTAGCGGGCTGTGAATCTATGTGGTTATAGAAATTGTTGAATGACTTGGGAGTACACTTGGACAGCAGAGTCAGGCTGTATGTGACAATTTGAGCAGTGTCATGTTAGCAAGCAATCCTATTTATCATGCAAGATCGAAACACATTGAGGTTCAGTACCATTTCATTAGGGAAATGGTTTCAGCACATCAGATTGACTTAGAGCATGTGAAGACTGAAGACCAAGTAGTAGACATCTTTACCAAATCACTTGGTAAAGATAAGTTCATTCACTTTAGACAGCTATTTGGAGTGATGCAGATGACTTGAGTTTTGTTTTTGAGCTTGAGGGGGAGTGTTAGAAGTCAAGCTCAATAGGTATGTCTTTATGTGTGACCGACATCTGTGTCAGTTAGGTGTGTGCTGTCTCCATGTGACTACATTGAATAAGTCGGGTTTGTGTTAGTAGGTGACCTGACTAGAGTTAGTCAGTCTAGTCAATGCTAAGACTAAGTTACTTTACATTGTATTTGAGTGCTTCTCAGTTAGTGTGAAATAATGACGAAAGCTATGGGAACCTGAAGGTTCATGGAGATTGAGTTTCCGTGTCTCTCTCTCTCATCTTTGAACATCAAGCTGATATAAAAAATACACAACACAACACATCACAGCTCATACCCTACCCCCTGACAAAACCAAGGCATGAAATCCACGAGGAGTAGGCCCATCATAATCTGATAGAAGGCCTGAAGCTAATCAGGATACCAAGGATAGCATAAAATAGGAGGACTAGCCTCATGATCCTCATGTGAGTCAACTAAAAGCTTGATCTATGCTCTTTGTAGATCCACTAGCCCAAGCCTTTCCACTGATATCTCAGTAATAATGGCCATCTCTTCTTGGGTACTATGAGCTGAATGAATGACATCATTAGGTTGATATATCTCATCCCCTTGGTCATCGTATTTCAAATGGATTGCTTGTCCCAACTTTCCAGCAACTCCTCCTATAGGGAGAATCATGGATTTATGATTATTCAATTATTCTCTAATTGGAGCATTACATATGTCCATGATACAATCCAAACTAGACAGAGCTTCAAGCCTAGAGCCATCACATAGATGCATCTCAAGGCAGTGGTCCCTATTGTCAGATGTCACATTATGGCCTTTAGTTGCATCCTTTTGGGAATCCATCAAAGCGTGTCCACATGCATTTCATTGCCCTTCATCTAACATACCAACAGTATTTTTAGGGGTTTTGGGCCTCCAAACCCATCTCATATTCCTTTTCATATTCTCAGACTGCCTCATCTGCCCACATTGGTCCAATGGACTCACTGTGGATTTATCACCATTACCAGATGGCCTCACAGCCTTATGTCTTCTATTTAGTACAGGTGGTCATTTGCACAAACTCCACTCTTTCATAATTCAACGTTCCAGGAGATTTTGATTTGTCTCACAAAACTTTCCCCAACGGAAGCGCCCATCTAACCGACAACTTAGGTTTCCTATCCTCTCAGCGTTAGTCAAAGTTTATCAATCAATTGCAATGCATTCTAAGAGATACCACATGGCATCCTTGATGCAAGATGTATGAAATTTGTGGACAACCATTTTATGATTTAAAAAAATATCCATGTGAGGTGCGAAAAACAGCCCTTTCATGAGTTTTAACTAAGCATTACGTGCTGCGCTACTTTAGGGACTAGCACTGGAACTTCCGTGCTACTAGTCGCCTATATTTAATTATGGAACAATCTCTAAATACTATGCACAAAGAGGGAAATCGGAATTTTTATCTTTTCAGCAATTAGATCATCACACAAACTTCCTCCCCCCCTCACTATTTAGGTGTTGCTATAGTGCATAGGTATAAATGGTTGTTTTGTATCATTTGTATGTAAAAACCAATAAGCACATACTATAACACAAACGAGGAGGCCAAACTGAGGCTTGACCTCATGCTTTAACCTTGCCAAACATTCACGAACATAAATCTTAATTTTTCATATTTTTTGAGTGCGAAAACCCCAATTTTCTTTATTTTTCACTATTTTTTTCTATTTATTATTCATGGAAAATAGGTATTTTCTGATTTATTTGTATTGGCTTATTATTTTGACTGAAACTTAACATTTTCTCTGAGTTTATCTCATTTCCACTCCTTTCTCCCAACTCAAAATTAAAAAAACCACTAATTTTCATTAAAAATGACATTTTACAGGTTTTAAAGAATTAATAACGACTCAAAATCATTACAAGTTCTGCATTTTTGTAGTTATAGCCCTCAAACATGATGCAAAAAAGGTTCAAACAAAAATTCATCGCATATGAACAACATTTGGACCATGAAACAACAAAAACAAGCAAATTTCTTCATAAAATTGGAGCATACTGCGTGTCTTGCGTGTTGTGGATTTCTAAATAATTATTCTGGGTAGCCCACAGACCTAGCCCACAGACCGACTAGCAACCATTCTTTAGTGTTGAACCTCTTTCTTTAGCCTCCTCTTCATCTTGAAGCAATCCGATCATAGCCGGACAAGCATTCTTTAGCCCCTCTTCTTCTTGATTTCTTGAGCATGAATTGCCTCTATGCAGGAGAGATATGGAGGAGAGAGAAAGATTGGTTTTTTATCTCTTTGCTTAGTGCATCATTCCTTGATCATCTCAGGGCCAAGAGGATTCCTCCTGCCTCCACTGATCAAAAAATGATGAAGAATGGGGGAAAAATGGGGCACAAAAAATTGACACCCCCCCACCTCCCCCCCCCTTTCTCCCTCCCCCAACGTTTCAATTCATGAGCATTAAGATCTTTGTTAAGAGCTTTTAAGCTCTTAATCAAATTATCTAGTTCATGCCTTTTGCTTTCACACTTTCGACAAGTGGTTTTTTTCGCTTTTGGAGGGGCAAATGACATCGGATTCGAGATCCGTCTGGACGACTAGTTCCGTGGCATCGAAATCTACAAAGCTGGGCCATGTCACGCTCTTCTCGGCTTCCAGATCTAGTAGCTGCTTCACAATCCCGAACCTTGCGGGGATTAGATGGGGAATCAAATCACCTCGGAATTGAGATCCGAGACTTGCGTTGGATTCTTGACGTCGTTTTGCATTTAGGAAAACTCCAGCTCGGCCATCCACCACCATTTGATTTCCTATGAAAATTAGCACTAGCATTTTAGGGACTTGCCGCTTAAAATCGTATTGATTGCCACCGCCGCCTTTGATGAAGGCTATTTTTTCCATGATATTCGTATTTTTTGGCTATTTTTAAGCACTTCTCAGCATCAAAAATCATGTGTCAGGTTTCCGAAATGTTTATCTTTGTAAGCTGCAAAAAACCAAGCCCCTATTCCTGAAAACCCTAAAAATCCATAGCCACTTTACCTAAAGCTCTTCTTTTCACTTCATCTACTCATTGGTCCCAACACATTGAAGGTCATGTCACTCATATATGAAGGCCCTTGCATAAAATTAAGGAGAGGAAGATTTGGATTTGGAAGAACTTGAAGGATTTTGAAGATTTGGAAGACTCAAGGAAGAAAGATAGTGTCCATTGACACTCATTTAGTGCTCTTAGCACTTATGTCTTTTGGCACATCTCAATCAACTCTTCTACTGCTAAAATATAATAATTTTGGAGTTGATTTGCCACTCCAGCAAGGGCAAAGATTCTCCAACCATTCAATTCAATGGAGTCAGGTTTCACACCTAGAAACTCGCATCAAACTCATCCTGATGAAGAAGGGCCTATAGGCCATTACCAATGGACAAGAAAAGAAGCCCCATGATGAAACTCTTGTAGTTACTTGGCAAAAACATGATGAAAAAGCATAGGTCAATATCAAAGTGGAGTTGGATGATAGCTACATCCATCATGTAGTTGCGTGTGACACGTCCCATGACACTTGGGATAGATTAGATACCTTGTTTGGTGCACAGTCCAAATCCTCAAAGTATGTTTTACTGATGAACTTATTTTGACTTGATATGAAACCTAATCCTAAACTGGTTGACATTAAGTCATTCCTACTAGAAGAAGAAAAGAAGAAAAAATACAAAGAAGAACCAAGCACCTCTAAAGATGAACAAATATTATATGCCGGTAACAAGTACAAGGGCAAGAAAGATCAGGTATGTGACTTCTACAAAAGGATCGAGCACATGGTGTCATGGGATTTTATGTTTATAGTGTGAAAAATGGAGATGATGTGGATCATGCAGGTCTACATACTTGGTCTACAGGAGCTTTAGGATAGAGGTTACATGACATAAAGTAGTGACTATTTAAGTTCATTTTTCTTGGATGTCACTTAGTTCAACAAGTCCACTTGGTTTGAGCATGGGACATATATATGCCTTTGTTTTAATGACTTAGGTAACTTAAGTGTGTCTTATGAAACTTAGTAGTTATGTGGATGAACAACAAGGGCTTCACCATGATTTTTGATGCATTTCATATGCGGCACTGCAGGGAGAGTGCTAACACAACTGGACTACAAAAGGAGCTTCCAAGGCATGCAACTTAGGCTCAACTCAAGAGGAATGCTTAAGATTAATTTGAGGAAGGCAAAGTTTTTTTTGCCCTGCATTTTAGGGAAGAGGAAGAGAGCTATGGTGCTGTCTTAAATAAGGAAAAATAGGGAATCCATGACCATCAAGGTTTCTTCTTGCTTCATCTTTATTCTTAAGGCTTTTTTGGATGCCTAAATCTTGATTCTTTCTCCCAGGATCTAATGTACCACTTAGGATAGTCAAATGTGTGATTTTTCTTGGTCTATGGGCTGTTTTGGACTGTTCAAAACTATCATAAATAGGGCAGCCCATAGTCCACTCAATTTGGGAGAGCTTGCAAGTGATCTAAGTGAATGTATGTATTGGATACGGACCCTAAACAATAGGGCAACCTTGTGCATTCATAAGAGAGGCTTATGATTGGATTTGTGTGCATTTTGGAGCCTTGATTGAGGGTTGGGATACACTATTATTGTAAGGGCCGAAGTGGTTCTTTGGTTTTGACAAGGATTTGACAGGAGCATTTGATATGTGTCTTGGTTGTAGTGGCTTCTACTACTACTAGTTTGAAGTTTGCATGTAATTTTGAGGTGATTACCTATAGTAGTCAATGGATGGTAGTAGCATGGATCATGGATTATCATCATGGATTATGTTAAGTATTTGTGTATGAGCTGAGATATTGTCTTAGTGTGTCTTGGGCTTTGACCCACCGTTATTTGGATGTATTTGGTAATGAGCTATGATTATGAGCTGATGTCTTTCATGTATGGCAGGATGCTGAAATAAGTTGATAGGCTTCACCTCTATCAGTTTTCTTCTACATCTTCTATTTATTCAAATCGCTTCTCTTTTATCTAGTGCTCTCCCCTTGAATCTCCCTTCACCCTACTCTCTCTTACCCCCATGGTAGACCTTCAACTCCAAACGTTGCGACACAATGGTGAATCCAACGTGAAAGTCAGTAGTAGTAGGTGTGAAAAGATGGGGGATTCTATAGGTTCAAGTGGTGGTGATGTTTTACAATAGATGATTTCTTTGTTGCAACAGCAACAACAACAATAGTTGTTGTTACAACAGTAGATGCAAACTTGACAGGAAGTAGAATTAATTGATTCCTTAGTTGTGAATTCATTGCAGGCAGTGGGACAAGAATTGAAGTAGTTCAAGGGTCAAAATGTTTCGACCTTCATCCAACTATATTAAGAAAAGATGTTTCATGGGGTACCGCAGTATGCATGGAGTCAATATTTCTCCCATTTGGCCATGCATGCATTGCATGATCGAATTAATGAGTTATATAGAAGAGATGCTAATTGGACAGCTTTTAAAAATGTTTTGAGGAAAGAGTTTTTCTTGGAAGATGCAGGCTTGGTAACTAAAAAGACATTTATAGAATGCATTGAAAAGCCGAATAAAGGGTCACAGCTTTGCTTCATGAATTGAAAAGTCGGTATGTGCAGTTAGATGCTGATGAGCAACAATCAGTGTGGAGAGCCAACAAATTGATTTGTTTCTAAAGGTTGTAGATCCTGTCTTGCAAGAGAAGCTGATTAATTGTTTTGAAGATGCCTCTTCTGAAACGGGACTAGTGGGCTGATGTAGCTGAGGTAGTGCATATATTGGTAAAGAGAGATCGGATGAAATTAAGATGGGGTACATGCACCACACCTGCCAGTGCTTAGAGGGGGGTTGAAATTGCACGCAAAGAACCTATAGATATGGAAAAACAACCAGCTATACATGTTTATCCATCTCTTAAAGGTGATGCTGTGGATGAATTAATCAAGCGCATGTGTGATTTGAGGCTGAATTTGACTGAAATCAATGCAAAGGCCAAAAAATTGGATGTTAAGATAGAAGAGAAGGGTCGGGCATAATAGGCTAAAGGTTGTATAGAGAGGGATACAAAAGGAGATGCATTTCGTATGAGAGTTTACAGCATGATAAGCAAGACTATGTAGCCTACCATCAAGCAGAAGTAAAAAGGTTAGTCTTTTGGAAAGATGGAAAAATACATGCAACAGAAACTAGTCTTTCAATAGAGCCAAATTTTGGAAATGGTGGTATGTAAAAGAGGTTGCACTACAAGATATAGGCCTTATATCGATGTTAAAAGTGACGAAAATATAAATAACAAAATTTTCCCCTGTCATCGCAAAAAGCATCGTTATTAGCGACGCCATCAAACAGTCAGTATTAGCGACATTATCAGCGTTGCTATTTGTGTCAGTATTTACCGATGTAAATAACAACACTGATAACGATGCTTTGCGATGCTAATAACAACACCAATAACAACGTGTGTAGATAAATTTGCGACGGTAATAGCAATGGTAATAGGGAAAAAAAATTTGTGGCAGGGTAGCAAGTTGCCTTGCCACATATAGCACTATGTGCTTTATTTGGGCCATACAAAATAGTTTTTGCACTGTGTACAATGCTCATGTAAATAAAGACAATGTGTACTTAAATCATAACACTGATACATAAAATAAATACATGATTGCATAATGAAAGCGACTGGTACAATCATGGCAAGATATCACTACTACATAGAAAATGTCTGCACAGATCAGGTGACCAAAAAAGAAGGGTGTGTGAGCTCTAGGGATCCAAGGGCGAGCTATAGATCCTCACCATCTGAAAGCTCGTCCTGACGCAAAGAAGCATTGAAGGGACTCTGCAAAAAAAGAAACAACTAGACATCAGTCCACCATACAATAATGCATTCTAATTAAACATGGTAACTATGGACAAGAAAGATGAGTGAGTTACAGGGCCGCCACGTCCATACAATCAGTCGATCAATGTAGTGAGACCGTGCCTCTCTGCATATCGAGTCTCAAGGCCGATCGGATCATGATTTGTAATGGAGTGCTGCAAAGGAAACAAAATAATAACTCTTAGAAACACGATTGTCACTACAAAGGATATTGCAAAAAAATAAGCAAGCAAAACAAAAGAAAAACTTACAAAGTCCTCCACATATGTATTGTGGCCTCCACTCCCAAGATGATGGACCACTCCGGTCTCTAGTCATGCCCTCGTCGCCTTGCGCTGCTGACTCCAACGTCCTGGAGAATTTGTAGCCTCCTCCCTCAGGCGGCGCCTATCGTCTGCATCTAGCCAGTCGGGCTTTGTAGCCCCACTCTTGAGTGCCTTGCATGCATTGGATCGTCTGTGTGACATATATGCACGTATGCACTCCATCATCCAGCCTGTAGAAAACCCTCTCTGCTGTGGCTGGTACCGGAAACTCCTCATGCAAGGCTGCTACTATGTAGTTCTTGATCCCCTCCGGTATGTTTTTGCAATGATCCCAGACGTTGTGCCAAAAAACTTGTTGGCACAACTCTCTCATGTGAACCATCACCCTCCTCCCCTCATCATTCTTGATGATGGCTCCTGACCTATCATCTACAAGATAGGCATACCCCTCTGGGGTATGCCTAAGATGGGTCCTCTCCCACCTGCGACCACGCTCTTGGGCATATCTAGGATTGGATTAATTAAGGAGGGATATTTTGCACATGTGGATCATCTCCAAGATCACATTGTGGATTATCTCGAGAGGGCATTGCTCGATTCACACGCCGATGGTCCAGTGGTGAAAAGGCCAACCACGGAATTGGCATCTCACTCCTAGACCACTTGTGGGTTAGGTGGAGCTCTAAACACCCCTTGCCTGTCCAGAGTGGAGTTGGAGATCCCCGTAAGCCCAACATCTAGGACATTGGAAGATCCTATTCTAGATAAAGGATGGAAATCTTGGTGCCATGTGATTTGGATCGGGTACTTCTGTTGGACAGAAGGGATACATAATTCTCTTGTATGGGCAGAAGACAAAGATTAACTTAAAGATAAGTTAAGGAACTTGTTTGATAAAAGGACTGCTTGTTTTGTTTTTGTGTATGTGTTGTAAATTACGTGAACAAATTCTGTGCCCTAAAAGGCTTAATTAATGAAGCTTATTTTAAATGTCGCACATAAATGTGGTAGGACCTAATTAGACAACTAAAGCTATCAAGGGAAGCGGGTGGACGGAATCCCCTGACAGGTCTATCCTATGGCTGGGTAGTCTTAGAGAATTGGGAGGCTTCTCACAAGGATTTACCGTCGAATGACTTTAGGTATTGTTAAGTTAGAAACCGATTCATGCCATTTTAGGGGACCGGAATGGGACTATGCCCTACGAGTAGAGAGGTTGAGTGGTGCATCCCTCTCGTTTTCCATTCTCTATGAGCCAAGTGCAGTATAAATTTGCTTCGACTCTGTTGTTCCTACTCAAAGTGGGTCATCTGGAGCTCGACGATAGCTACTTCCTAGAGACTTGGCTGATAGGAAAGAAACCCTGACTTCAGGTCAGTCCTAAGTGGGAACAACTAGATACTTCCGCTTCGGGGTAGACTTAGAAAGACCTAGATCGCAAACCCTGTGACATTCCTTGCGTGTGCCGGGTGGCACTTTGTAGACTCTCTTCCTGATGGGCTGCTAAGACGTGTCCCATAAGTGGACAAGCAGAGTACAGTTGGTATCATAGCAAAAAATTCATGATGATATATGATTGATTAATGTTCGGTTCATAGACATATCCTAAATAGAAATAACCTGAGTGGTATGGCTTGATTGTCAGGCATCTTGTGCACCCACGAATGCTGACATGCAAGAGAAGAAATTTATTCTCAAGAAAATTTAGGCACCCGAGTTTGATGGAGAAGGGTTAGACATCGTAGCAGAAGCAGAGATATGGATTGAGACGATGGATGACTATTTCTCTTCTTCAGGAACTGCCTCCATGAATCAAGCAATGATTGGAAAACTGAAGTTAGTTGGCCAAGTTCGGTTATGGTGGAAGCAATGGTGCAAAGATCAAGGTATTTTTGGAGCCACTGTTATATGGACTCAGTTGAAAGATGTTGTATGTGGATGATACCTTTCGCCAACCTACCAGACCTTGAAGATGAATGAATTCTTCAAGCTCAAGCAGTGTGAATTAACCCTGGAAGCTTACTACTCAAATTTTCTAATCCTATTAAAATATGCGCCACCTATGGATATTGCAGAGCAAGTATCAAAGTTTTGCCATGGCCTGAACACTCCTTTGAACCACGGTCTTGAAGCAATGCGTCCAACGGACTTGCAAGATGCATTACTCCGAGTGAATCCAATCGTCCAAGAACTTAAATTGGGCAATTGTAGCAAAGATGACTATGGAGATTAGGATAAGAGATGCCATACGTGCGGAGAGATAGGGTGCATCCGTAGGAGATGTCCCTACTGTCAGTGCTTCCATTGTAATGAGCTAGGACACATCCAAGCAGACTACCCTGATCTAAGTCCAGAAGACAGAGAGCCTCCAAGAAAATGAAGCTACACAGGTGCAGTCTATCGATATATAGACGAATCAAATGAAGACGAAGATCTAGAGCCCACTAAACCTTATTAGGAGGACTAAAATTCCTAGAAGCTTAATTGACATGTAACACAATTGAGAATAAATCCTACTCTTGTACCTATGGTTAATTCGAATAATATGAGTGCACTACTTGAAACATTAAGAGTAGTGCAGCGGATGCATGGTGGGTCTTAACCCATAGGTCATAAGCCCCATTAGTGCTTGTCTTCCCCAGAGGACATCTCGATTTCTCTAAGGGGGGGAGGATGTAATATTTCCACGCAATAAAAGCTAGTTGGTTAGTTCGAAAGTTAGTTAGTCAATTAATAAGTTAGTAAGATTACTAACTAAAGACTAACTAAGGTAAAAACTGACTAGCATTAATAGCTAATAATTTTCATTCAATTAAAAATATATTTTAAAAATCGAGAGTCATAAATCTGACATTTTTCTTGGATTGATAAGGACCGTAGCCACCCTTCACGAAAAGTACAATGTGAATGGGACTTATGAGCCATATTAATCACTAGTAATAATGTGTATAGTTTGAATGGACCAAAAATATTAGATTCTTAGGGGGGGAAAAACTATTATATTTTAGATATTACCTTAAAAAGATAGAACTAAAAGTCATTTAAAAGAAAATAAAAGTGATGTTTCAGTTAGTTTTGGAGATTTTATAAAAAGAGAAATAAAGAAAAGTGACTGGAAAAATTGTGTGCACCACGATCGTAGTCTACAGGCAGTAGAGAGCACTTCGAACAGAGAAAAGAAGGAGTGAACTAAGAGCTTTCTAAGCAAGTTTCTTGGGGTTTTACCCCCCTTTTGGAGCCAATGCTACCATCACATTTATGATATGAGCATCAGATCACTGAGTCTTCTAAGAGCCCCTCCACTCTTGTTCTCAGACTTATCCCCTCCTCTCTAATTCATTATAAATATGAGGCATGGGAGGCACAAGGGAGCATAAGGAGACCCCGAAAGGCTGCAAGAGAGAGGGAGAGAGAGAGTATATCCCTCCAAGAGATTGTGAGAGAGAGCTTGAGAGAGAGAGAGAAAAAGAGAGAGAGAGAGGAGTTACCCCGAGAGGCTACACAATTTCCCTCTATCTCGATCCTCAATTTAACCATCTTTTCTTATGCTCTCACATCTCGAATCTATTCCACCTTCTTAATCTCTTGAGTCTACTTGCCGACGATGGCCTCCAAGCGAAGAATGTCACGTGCATATGACAATCCTACAACCAGCAATAGAGCTTCGTGCGAAGGCAGCACTATCAATCCAATTGCAGTACTAGTCGTAAGTAATGTATTTTCAAATTGATAAATGCTTGCAAGAGATGCATTAGGCTCCATACCTTGTGGTGCTAGAATAGGTCATTGAAAATGATAAATCGCATCTCAAATATTCAAAGATGAAGTTTGTGAAGTGCTTGTATCAAAGGGAGTGAAATTGCACCTAGTTGCTATGCGATGAATCCATGCATAGCATAAGCAACATATGGGACACAAAATTATTGAGCATCAATGAGTCTTTGATTAATCTTTACCGAGGATAATATTATTTAAAGTTTGCAAATGCATATACACGGTACATACATGGGAGAGATTATGTAAACTTTACATTGATGACATGCGACTCCTTGCCTTAGGAGAAAGGAAGATAAATCCAAGAAAAAATATTGCCTAGTAGGAAAATACTAAAAGATAATTGTCACTTAGAGAAGAGGCATAAATGCTCTTGCTAGATTGTTTAATTTGCATTGGAATGATAGGACTTAAGTCATGTATAGTATTGGAAACTTTAGCATATACCTTAGGCTAAAGGAGGTAATATTAAGTAAATTCTTCTCTTTCGCCCCAAGGGGGAGAGCGAATATGCAATGGAATTATTGTCGCGTCTTTTATTGTATTGTTCGGGAAAAATACAATTAGTTTTGTTGGTTGATTGAACAACACCCTAAATGTTTTTCTTTCAATCAAGGGATTGTTTCATTGTGATTTGGATAAATATTCCAAGGCTTGTGTTGATGGCAAATGCATGGCATGGGTCTATAATGACAAGTTGTCATGGGAATAAAGGAATGTTTTTCTAGAATATGATATTAGGACTGATTGCTTTGATTGTGTTTGAATTTTAATTGGATTAATTAAGGAAGGATATTTTGCACACGTGGATCATCTCCAAGATCACATCGCGGATTATCCTGAGAGGGCATTGCTGGGTTCGCAAGCCGATGGTCGAGTGGTGAAAAGGCCAACCACAAAAATGGCATCTCACTCCTAGATTGCTTGTGGGTCAGGTGGAGCTCTAAACACCCCTTGCCTGTCCAGAATGGAGTTGAAGATCCCTGTGAGCCCAACGTTTGGGACGTTGGAAGATCCTACTCTAGATAAAGGATGGAAATTTTGGTGCCATGTGATTTGGACTGGGTACTTCTGTTGGACAGAAGGGATACATAATTCTCCTGTATGGGCAAGAGACAAAGATTAACTTAAAGATAAGTTAAGGAACTTGTTTGATAAAAGGACTGCTTGTTTTGTTTTTGTGTATGTGTTGTAAATTACGTGAACAAACTCTATGCCCTAAAAGGCTTAATTAATGAAGCTGATTTTAAATGTCGCACATAAATGTGGTAGGATCTAATTAGACAACTAAAGCTATCAAGGGAAGCGGGTGGACGGAACCCCTCGACGGGTCCGTCCTATGGCTGGGTGGTCCCAGAGAACTGGGAGGCTTCTCACAAGGATTTATCGTCAGATGACTTTAGGTATTATTAAGTTAGAACCTGATTCATGCCGTTTTAGGGGACCGGGCCCTACAGGCAGAGAGGTTGAGCGGTGCATCCCTCTCGTTTCCCATGCTCTATGAACCAAGTGTAGCATAAATCTGCTTCGACTCTATTGTTTCTACTCAAAGTGGGTCATCTAGAGCTCGACGCTAGCTACTTCCTAGAGACTTGGCTAATAGGAAAGAAACCTTGACTTTAGGTCGGTCCTAGGTGGGAACGGTCGGATACTTCCACTTCAGGGCAGACTCGGGAAGACCTAGATCGCAAACCCTGTGACATTCCTTGTGAGTGCCAAGTGACACTTTCTAAACTCTCTTCCCGATGGGATGCTAAGACGTGTTCCATAAGTGGACAAGTGGACACGTTACACTTGGGACTATCCTCCTCTAATTTGTTGTGCATCATGACCTTAGTCACAACCATGAACTTGACCTTTGCCATGGCCTCTACCTCTACTAGTACAGTAAAATACCTATTCAGACTTATTCTTTCTTTGAGAAGAAGAGAAATCCAAGTCAAGCTCTTTTCCTCAAGTACTAGCATAGAAATCAAGTGTACAAAATCAAGGATATCATCCCTTGTATTCATAGATGACCCGAAGCTATTCTATTCATCTCCAAGTCCATCTAAGTATGCATGCAAAATATAATCATCATCAACTACTACACTAATAGATCTAAGAGCTTTCACAATAATCTTGATCTTCAAAAGACATAAGGACAAGTTTCTTCTTTTCACTTAATTCATCTCTAACACTTGAGTTGCAATTGTCTCACCTTTGTATTTATTTTGAACAACCTTGCCAAATTCTTCCATGCAATAGTGGGGGTTTTAGGTTCTTGCAAATAGCCCATCATGCTATTTTTGATACTAATAGACATAGAATACATGACTTTACTCTTTGTGTTTACTTCCAATCTTTCTTAGCCTTTAGTTGTTCTACAGTAGCATTTCATGCCCAAACTTCAAGTGCTACTACCATGCCTCCTTCAATATAATTCCAAAAACCTTTTCCCTTTAACAAATTTATCATCCTCAACTTCCATACATAATAATTATTTTTATCAAGCTTCTTGGTGACAGCCGAATTAAAGTTGTTAGTCATTCTAAAAAAATGAAAAACCTTGCACAAACCTACAATCTGTAAGCAAGCTGATACAAGGTACACCACAACAAAACACACAACATTTTTCATTGATTTCACGACAATAACTATAATATATAATCTATATGAAAGTACCTTTTATGTTTGCAACCTAACAAATACATGAAACCTTAAAGATTTGAAACCTGTAACCTATGCACTTGTAAATGACGAACATAGTCAAAAGTGCAGTTTACCCAAATATTGTTATATGGACCACATACAGCTCATAACAAGGGCCAAAATGACCTTAGATGCAAAAAATCATAGTGGGATAGCCCTGCAGGGCTGATTTGCAATATATATACCATTCTTACAACTCCCCAAGTTTCACTGCAATCGAAGATTGCAACCTTGCCAACATCCTAAGGGCCTCATGCGGCTATAACCTAAGGCAAATTGAGCAAGGTGGATTGCTTGCCTACTTAATTTCCTACTCCACCATCTCTATCTCAACCTTCAATCAAGCTCTGCACAGTTATGGGATGGCTATGATATCATGAAAACAAACAAGAGGGGAGAGAGATGAAGAGACCAAGATCATACATATACAAAAGCAATGGAGACTTAAGCACATAGAGAAATAGGGCTAAAATCTTCTTCTTCTTCTTTCTTATTCTTCCACTCTAAATAACTAAGTCTAAAACATGATAAAATAATGATATGAAAGTACCACAACATATGTACATGCTATAACTAAGTGTGAACCTACTAGGAAAGAAGAGGTAACACAATAAATATACCATAACTAGGGATGGACTACATGGGTATAGTCCAATGGTAGAATCACTAGTGTATCCTCATGTTAGTCACCTAACATGCCAATGAATAATATCATGCCACATCACCAAGGCAAATAGTGGGATGCCAACTCATATAGAGCTTGATATCTCAACACCTCTAGCTCAAGTGATTCTGATGAGAGTTTCACCATGGAAGAAGTTTATCAAGTGTGCTTGAATGAGCCGATAGGGGTAAAAGATTGGATTTGTAATGCTAATGTGATAGAGTTGGATCTTGGAATCCTAATGATCCTCACCCAATCAACCTCAACACCATATTATCAAATGATGAGCATATGGACTATGTGGCACTGCTACAAGAGTTTAGAGATGTACTCATAAGGAGCTATGATGAGTTGAATGGGATTCCCCCTATTTTCAACGCTCTTGTGAGCACACTGCCGTGACCCAAGAACCACTTATTACTTCAAGCATTTCAAGTCAAGAGCTATGGATATCCTTCACATATCTATGCACACTCTCACACACACGTGTAATGAGTGTATCTTTGAATTCGATTGAGTTGCCTCCTCCCATCAATCCACTTGTAACTCCACAATCAAAGATGTGCTTTCAAGCAAGCTCCAAGCTTCAAAAACCATATCCATGCATGTGAGAAAAGAGAAGAGAAGAAGGAGAAGATGAAGAGAGGAGAAGAAGAGCTTCTCCACTGTCTCTCACTCTCTCACACATACTCTCCCTATCTCACACTCCCTCTCTCATACACAAGAATGAAGCAAGAAGCAAGAAACAAGAAGAGAGCAAGTTTGTCCACACACCAAGAATGTGATTTTTCATTCACTTTTTGACTTTTATACATGCCCTACCTCCTCCTTGGGTAGCCATCTCCTTTTTGGTCAGGCCTTTATCCATTCCTCCACTTTTTTTCCTCTCATTTCCTATTAGCATGGCCTCTTATTCTTTACAACTTGTACACGAGAGAACATGATGCTCTTTTTGCAAAAATATTAAGGTGGACTTATTCTTATGCACCTCCCTCCTCTTATATTTAGAATTCTTCCCTACACTTTGTGCCTTCAAATTTTCCTTAGTACACCTTTTTCCTCCGTCTTCCTCTTTCCTTGGGACTGTCTTTTGCTTTCACTTTTCCATATTTTTCATCTTAGTCTTTTGAGGGTTAACATTATCCCAGTCCTAGCTGAGTGCTAGTCCCATGGCACTTGATGGTACATGCTAAAGATATTGAGAGTTGGTGTGGAAGGGTTCTTGGAGCCTTTAAGGAGGTTAGTTATGTTGGAGATGCTCTATGAAGTAGGTTTTGAGGTTGCTGATGTCAAAGATGGATTGGTGGTTGAAGAATGCCTCCACAGTTGTTAGCTTGTTGTGTCGCTACACAATATACCTAAAAATAAGAATGAGTGCACTTCCTAGGGAGGTGTATCTACCTTACTATATAGTGCATAGTGCAAGTGATGGTGGAACTAGGATATGGGTCAAACCCTAGGCCCATAAGCAAGCGTAAGGTGTTGTTCCATACTTGAGGACCTAGTTTGTGTAAAGGGAGGTGTTGTGTGTGACTTAAGGAGACATATCTATCAAAATGTCCCACCCTTGATGTGCCCTAAGGTGTGAAGAGGGAGAGGGGCTAGGGCACTCCCTAGGTGCAGTGGTTGTGGCACGCATAGAGCACAAATAAAGGGATTTAATTTTTCTTTTCTTTTCTTTTGTACTTATTTTCTTTTCTATATTTTCTTTTTTTTTGTTACAAGGGAGCACGTTAAGTGGTATCCCATTCATGGGTAGGGTCCAAGGCCTCAGGGATTTACATAGGAAAGGTTAGCTTTTCATATAGTCCTTTAAGTTGATTCTTACATTGAGGGATGTGGTGGACAAAAATGGGCGGTTACACCCACTAAACCTACTATCACTGATATCTTCTAATAAGATTATATAAAACACTGACAAGAGGGCGACTCTCATCATGAGGTGGGTCATTGGGTTGCTATCTATTCTTGCATTAATATCAAAGAAGAGGGGCATTAACCACTCTTCCTCTATGTTGTAGGTTTTTGTTTTCGTAAGATTCTCAAGAGGCATAGATAATTATAAGTGGTGAAGAAGGTAGGATTTGGGCAAGAAGAGAATCCCTTGAGAAAGCATGCTATGGATGGATAGAGATCCCTCTTTATGAAGGTCATGCATTCCTCTAGAGATGCGACATTTATATCGTAGATCTTATGGAAATTGTACCTACCATGCACCTCCTAGTTGAAATCAACTCCAATTATGTGTGAATAGGGCATGTAGGTAGGGTTATTCCTCTCATATGGTAGTGTGTTACAGATGGCCATCTAGGCATCTAAGTTAGAGTCTCATTTATTTGCTACTTTGGTTATGCTTCATATCCCTCCACTTTCCTAAGCACCTCCATCACCTTGTCCTTCCAATATTATTCAGGCTCTTGTTGCCACCTTTTGGGGTGTCTAATTCTCTCCTCCGACCATTTCTTTCCCAGCCTTGCAGAGACCTTTATCACTTCTTCCACTACCCTTGGAGATACCACTCTATCCAATGTCCAAGGGAAGGTGAAGGTGAATTCAAAGGGTTAGTTGCGATTCTCCCACTGCTCCCATACTATAAGTTCCTGGTTCCATGCAGCCATTGGTGCACCCCTATACTCAACCTCTGTGCTCGACAAGGCAACTGTAGGCTTTTTCTTGTTGCTCCAAGTGAGTGCATCACTCCCAAAAGAGAACACATATCCACTGGTAGATTGTCTATCAAAAATACTACCAACCCAATCAGCATCAGTGTATCCATGCAACTATATATCTGAACCCTAGTCTCATAAAATAATCCATACTGCAATGTGGACCTCACATACCTGAGTATGCATCTAGCCGCATCCAAATGCAGTTTCCTTGGATCCTGCATAAACTAACTTACCAATCCAACAGCATAGCTCAAATCTGGCTTGGTAATAGTCATGGTAATAGTCATATAAATCAAACTTCCTACTATGCGTCTGTACATAGTAGGGTCTTCGAGAAGCTCACCTACATCTGCGCTCAGCTTCACATTCTGCTCCAAAGAAACTGAAATAGGCTTACAGCCTGTCATCCCATATTTGGACAGCATGTCCAATCCATACTTCCTCTACAAGAGCCGTATCCCACTTGGTGATCTAATCACCTCAATGCCCAAGAAATAACACAGCTCTCCCAAATCCTTCATCTCAAACTTCTACTTCAATAGCATTTTCACATGAAGGATATCTTCATCACTATCACCTGTCATAATCAAATAAACAACATAAATGACAAGTAGCATAATATCTTTCTCTGTTTTTCTCACATAAAGTGAGAAATCTGCCTTGGAAATTTGAAAGCCAATAGTGACAAGATACTGTCCTATCTTGTCAGACCATGCTCTAGGTGCTTGCTTCAAGCCATACAAGGCTTTCTTCAATCTGCAAACAAACTCAGGATGAATAGCATGCACATAACCTGGTGGCTACTCCGTATAGACCTCTTCTTGCAAATCACCATGCAAGAAGGCATTCTTTACATCCATCTGATGTAAAGACCATCCCTTTGATATAGCCATAGCAATGACTGCTCTTACGGTTGCCATCCTTACAAGCGGACTAAATGTTTCTTCATAATCAATGCCATATGTTTGTGCATACCCCTTGACTACTAATCTTGTATCTGTTCACAGAACCATCTGCATTGTGCTTCACCTTATAAACCCACTTACAACCAATTGCATTCTTATCTTTAGGCAAAGGTACCAATTTCCATGTAGCATTTGCTTCCAAGGCATCCATTTCTTCATCCATGGCTTTCTCCCATTTTTCTTTTCCCATGGCTTGCTCAAAAGAAGTGGGTTCTCGTTCCTATATCACTTTGACCATATAGGCATAGTGAATGGCTATAAATCCATCATATTTCAGCCTATCCACAGGATACCTAGCTTTGGTAGACCTGTGCAAAGTAGGTTCACTCCCAGGTACTCTCAAAATATCCCTGGTCCTTTTTACTCCACGTGTAACAATAGAAGGAATACCCAACTCATCATCAATGCTCTGTTCTGAGCCACTGGATTCACCATCCACATAAGAGTGACCTGCATTCACATCAAACATGGGCTGATCTACCTTCTCTTTTCCTTTTCGTGAAACCTGCATACCACTATCTGCATTTCTTTGAGAAGATTCTTCTGATCTCAATCTGTCTGTCCATGGCAAAGAATGTGAACCACTGTTAGAGGACACTCCAGGTCCAGTAATATCTTGTGACTACTGTTGTGAATTCTGTGCAGCATTATCATTTTGTGCATCTACATAATCAACCACATTTACTGGTTTATACCAGCTACTCATCTCATCAAAAACAACATATCTGCTCACTATGAACTTACGAGTAGAAGGGTTATAGCATCTATACCCTTTCTGCTGTAGAGAGTAACCAATAAAGATGCACTTCTCAGCTTTTGGATCCAACTTGGATCTCAACTCATCTGGCACATGAACATAGGCAATGCAACCAAAAAATTTCAAATGAGAAATATCTGGTTTCCTACCAGTATACCTCTCCTCTGGAGTCATGCCATGTATTGCTGCAGTGGGAGTCCTGTTCATTATGTAGACTACTCTAGCAACTGCCTCAGCCCACTAAAAATCTAGCAGGTCTTTTTCATTGAGCATGGCACGAGATACCTCTCCAATATGCCTTTTTTTCTTTCTGCAATTCCATTTTGTTGTGGGGTATGACTACATGAATATTGCTGCTTTATGCCATGCTCCTACAAGAACCTTGCAAACTCATTTGAGAGGTACTCTCCCCCTCCATCTGACCTTAAACATTTTATTTGCAGGCCTGTTTCTTTTTCAACCATAGCTTTAAGAGTTTTGAAATTCCCAAAAACTTCACTTTTCTTTTTCATCAAATACACCCAAACTTTTCTGCTATAGTCATCAATAAAAGTGACAAAATAATGACAGCCTCCAATAGATGCACCTTTAGTAGTCCACACATTAGAGTGGATTAATTCCGATGGCTTCTTACTCTCTTGAACATGTCTAGGAAATGGTTTCCTTGTCTGTTTCCAAATTGACAGGCTTCACATACCTTATGCATTTCCGCAACCTTGAATTTTGGCAATCCTGTAACAATATTTTTGGCTTGCATTGATTTAAGTCGATGTACATTAACATGACCAATGTGTTTATGCCAGATATCAATATCTGCAACTACACCGGTCCCATGTGCAAACATTGTTGCACTCAATTCAGGCATGTCTGCATCCAACGTAAATATTCTGCCCTTCTTCTTTCCTTTTCTATCAAGCGACCTTTATTTTTAATATCCTCAACAAAGCATCCATGAGGATTAAATCTAACCTACAAGCCCTGCTCAACCATTTGACCAACAGAAACCAGGTTCTTGGTGATATTCAGGACATGAAATACATCCGACAGGTATTTCTTTTTCCCATCTTGCATAGACAAAGGAAATTTTCCAATCTGCACAATAGGAGGTGCAGTATCATCACTAGTCTCCACAAATCCTGGTTTTTCCATTTTCCTTGCATCCTGCATCCATTCTGCATGACCTGTCATGTGGTTTGATGCACCTGAGTCAACATACCACACATTGTTGCTTTCTTTAGCACTTGTCACAGAATTGGTCATGTGTTGCACCATAAATAAATGCTCATTTCTGTCATTACCCTGTCTACTAGAAGATTCATAATTCCCTTGTTGCAATTTTTCATTCATGATGTCATTCTACTTTTTATAGCAGTCTTTAGCCATATGACCCATTTTACCATAGTAGTAGCATTCAACATTGCTGTTTGCATTTTTCCCTCTTTGCCATCCACCACGACCTCTTTGACTCCCCTTGCCTCTAGAGTTACCACGTCCTCCTCCATAGGACTAGTTTTCTTGAGTTTGCTGCATATTTTGATTTCTACCAAGGCCTCTAGATCGGCCTCCTCTACCTTTGCCTCTACCTCTTCCAGCATTTAAGTAGAAGACAGCTTCTTTTGAAGTTCCTCCTGAAGAAGATGCACCATCATTTCTTTGCTCCTCAGAAATTAGAAGAGTAATCAACTTCTTAAAATCAAGAAATCTTTCACGGACGGAAATGGATGTTCGAAACTGTGCATAATCCTTTCCTAAACCATTCAAGGTCATACAGACTAAATCATCATCTTCCACTGGTGACCCAATGGAAGCAAGTGCATCTACAATCTTCTTCACCTTCATGTGGTAGTCATTGATGCTCATACTTTCTCTTTGCACATTGTGCAACTCTTGCTTGAGCTGCATTTTCCTGGCTTTTGTATTTGTGCTATACATTTTTGACAAAGTATCCCATGCCTCCTTTGGCGTAGTTGCATCCTGAATATGCACAATCATAGAGTCTGAAATACTGATAGACAACCAGTACATAAATTTTTTGGCTCTCTCATGCCATCCTTTAAATGCCTGCATTTGCTGTTGATTGAGAAATTCAGGAAGAACTGGTTCTTCTTTATTTCCTGCAACAAATTCCCAATATCCTTTTCCCATAAGGAAATTCGTCATTCTAAACTTCCATGCTTGAAAGTTGTTCTTGTCAAGATTTTCAGTGACAATCTATGAAAAAGAGTCAGACGCCATTACAGAACACTGCAAAAAATTCTGTCACTGCAAAAAACACAGCTTTCAGCCTCACAAGGGAAAATCTGCAAAACTGACGAAAGTGGTATTTGACCACACAGTCACTTCCTAGTGACGATTTTGCATCAACAGGCAACAAGGATGATTCTGTAACTCCCAATGTCTCTGCGCATAAGCATACGATGCAATTTCTATGGTAATTTTTCACCGACCTGTAGAACAGTGGTCGCACAGCAAAAAAGAGGGCCTTTTCCTGAGTATGTGTGGAAAACTTCCTCCAAAACAGGCCCCGAAATGGCCTCGAATAAAAAAAACAGGGCAACCAATGGCTAAATCCCTCTCTCGCAGCATATACTACCCTGTTGCTACACCATGAAGGGCGTCTCAATCTGAGAAAATGCACTCTTGCACTTTTCGGCTGTGCTACCTGCAGAAACTTGCTTCCAAAATTCGAAAAATGAAAGTAACACTGGTCCTCTTACCAGAACACCGTGAACTTGGTTTGCTTTCTTGAGCTCCTTACCACAAACCCGGCTTTGATACCATGTCAAGATTGTGGGAGAGAAGGAAGGAGTCTCACTTGTAGCTTTCTCCCTTACACAATGGGGGAATACACACAAAGATGGAGGTTGAAAACAGTTTTCCTCTTCTTAGTTGTGTAAGCCAAAAAGAACTCTAGTACAGAGAAATAGAAGAACCCTATGTATGGGTCTCAAACCAAACTCAACTAACTAAGGTGGCATACTAACTGAGCCACGAACTAGAGTAGATAAGGATAGCTGTCATCTAGCTATTATTCATGGGCAGTGTACCAACCGCATCTGCAACTAACAAGTCGGTGATATAAATGCACAATGGTCACCCTGGCATATCACGAGTGAAGCTTGATATCTCAACAAGCTCTACCTGTTCTCTCCACTTGTGCCTCATTTCCACCATTCTCTTAGGGGTATGGTTTTCTCACCTTACTCTTCTGTTTATGCTTGTGTTTATGGTGGGGGACTTGGTTTATGTAATTTTTCTTCCTCATCATGCTCTTTCGTTTATGCTTTTGTTTGTAGTGGGGGGCCTGGTTCATGTGGCTGCTCTTTCTTGTCGTGGTCTTGCTCAAATTCTGACCCCTCTTCATATATTGGCTCTCTTGGCTCCTCAGAGGGAGGCTGTGCTTGCTACTCTTGCTCCCCGAACCCTAGCTATTAAAGTTCCTACATAGATAATCTTGTCGTTATCAAATGAGCTCTTTGTTCCTCCACATCTAAGCTAGTGCTAAGTTTGGGCACGCTCGCATGGATTCCATGCTTAAGTGCTCTCCTTATACCAGCTATAATTTCTTTTTGAGTTCATCAATCGTGTCTTCCTCTCTTGTGTGGGTGACATTTAGTACCATGTTGAAGAAAACTTTTTGCTGCTCAAGCATCCTTGTCTCCACAACTTCACCTTTGCTTTTTGACATAATGTGTTTGTCTCTGAATGTACCAAGTAGTAAGCTAAATCTTTAATCGTGTCATCATTTCTAGCTAACCGTTCTTCCCCCTTCCCTTTCACTTGCTCCAATCCTTGGTTTTTGTATTATACAAGGGTAGTGATTACTTGCTCTTGCTCTCACCATAATATACTCAGTTTTTTCTTCTCTCAGTTCTGGCACTCTACCTATTTCCTTAGGATGGCCTGCTCATGGAGTGTTGCATAATGTTGGTTATCCGCTATGCCATCTTCTTCATGGTCTCTTCATCTTTTGCATCTTTGCCACATGCAACTCTTGTCTCACTTCCTCTCTTTGCCTCTTCAACTCCTTGTTTTCTAGCTCCAAGTGTTTATTTTCTGTGAAGTTTAAGGCACATAGTTGCTCTAGAGCCATGTGTATCTCCCTTTTCTCTTCATACGAGTCTTGTAGGATCTCTTCACCCTACCTTTCCTTTAAGGTCTCTTTTAATACAATCACTTTCTTGGTTATTACGGTCATTTTGCTTATTTTTTCTAGCCGGTAGTTTGCAAAGGCATTCCTTTCTTCATCTAGCTTGGCAAGTGTGACATTTCTTTCTTCATTCATCTTGTCATGTTGACTCTAAAATCCTTCACTAACTCATCATACTCTTTTGTGTTTTGCATTGCTTAGGGCATCGAAGTAGTAGGTACTTCAAGGTGGGGTATCTTCAGCCCTTGTTGTGATTCCATATCAGCTACTATTGGCCTTTTGGTTCCTACATGAGTGGAGCCCCTTTTCTTAGTGCAGGTGCAAGCTCTTACACTTGTCTTACGAGATAGTGCATCAAAGACATGATGTTATTTTCATTGATTGCCCATTCTATGGTTCCTTGAGTTGAAATGGTTGTAGTGACCATGTTTGGTGGGGGTGGATGCAGGGGAACCTTTCCCTTTCCTTCCATCACTGGTCTTTTCTTAGTCTTCTTTGCAACAGAGTAGCACTAGTGCTAGGCACATCCTCACCTATAGGACTCATCATGGTTAGCTCCTGAGATTGCGAGGGTTGCTCCATTGATCTTTTGATAGCCATGGTCACTTGACTTCCTCCTTTCGTCTTAGTATCTCTTCCTCTTCCTCATATTTTTTTGTGTTGTTCTTCAGATATTTTTGACTCTTATTTCCCTCTTTGCAAGTGCTCATATTATTTCTCATGTTTCTTGTTGTATTCTTCTTCCGATCTCCTTGATTTTGCTTGGGTGACTTTTAGGTCTCTACTTCCTCTATTGTGGCCTTTATCTTTTTGCTTGGGATTCTCAACATGATTCTTCTTCTTTCTCCTTGGCTTGATGATGCTGTCAAGATTATGGGAGAGAAGGAAGGAGTCTCACTTGTAGCTTTCTTGCTTGAACAATGGGGGAATACACACAGAGGTGGAGGCTGAAAACAATTTTCCTCTTCTTAGTTGTGTAAGCCAAAAAGAACTCTTATACAAAGAAATAGAAGAACCCTATATATGGGTCTCAAACCAAACTCAACTAACTAAGGTGGCATACTAACTGAGCCACGAACTAGAGTAGATAAGGATAGTTGTCATGTAGCTATTATTCATGGGCGGTGTACCAACCGCATCTGCAACTAACACGTCGGTGACATAAATGCACAACGGTCACCCTGGCATATCACGAGTGGAGCTCGATATCTCAACACTCCCCCTCGAGCTCAATCCCAATTCCTTCACACCAAGCAGCTCTCTCAACTTGCGCAGCTTCTCTACGCCCAATGCCTTCATGAATATGTCAGCTACCTGATCCTGTGTGCTAACATAAACTAGATCAATAAGACCTAGTAAAACCCTCTCCCGCACATAGTGATAATGCACCCCAATGTGCTTTGTTCTAGCATGATAGATTGGGTTATTTGCCAAGTGTATACTACTCATGTTATCACAATAAATGACAACTAGCCCATCTGTAGGCTGATGCATATCATAAAGTAGCTTATGCAACCAAGCTACCTCACATGCAGCCATTGCTGCACCCCTATACTTAGCCTCTGTGCTGGATAAGGCAACTGTAGCCTGTTTCTTGCTGCTCCAAGTGACTGCAGCACTCCCAAAAGAGAACACATATCCACTGGTAGATCGTCTATCAGAAATGCTACCAGCCCAATCAGCATCAATGTATCCATGCAACTGTATCTGAACCCCAGTCTCATAAAATAGTCCATACTGTAATGTGGACTTCACATACCTGAGTATGCGTCTAGCCGCATCCAAATGTGATTTCCTTGGAGCCTGCATAAACTGACTTACCAATCCAACAGCATAGCTCAAATCTGGCCTGGTAATAGTCATATAAATCAAACTTCCTACTATGCGTCTATACATAGTAGGGTCTTCCAGAAGCTCACCTGCATCTGCGCTCAACTTCACATTCTGCTCCCAAGGAACTGAAATAGGCTTACAGCATGTCCAATCCATACTGCCTCTATAAGAGCTGTATCCCACTTGATGACCTAATCACCTCAATGCCCAAGAAATAACACAGCTCTCCCAAATCCTTCATCTCAAACTTCTGCTTCAATAGCATTTTCACATGAAGGATATCTTCATCACTGTCACCTGTCATAATCAAATCATCAACATAAATGACAAGTAGCATAATACCTTTCTCTGTTTTTCTCACATAAAGTGAGAAATCTGCCTTGGAAATCTGAAAGCCAATAGTGACAAGATACTGTCCTTTCTTGTCAGACCGAGCTCTAGGTGCTTGCTTCAAGCCATACAATGCTTTCTTCAACCTGCAAACAAACTCAGGATGAACAACATGCACATAACCTGGTGGCTGCTCCATATAGACCTCTTCTTGCAAATCACCATGCAAGAAGGCATTCTTTACATCCATCTGATGTAAAGACCATCCCTTTGATGCAGCCATAGCAATGACTGCTCTTACGGTTGCCATCCTTGCAACCGGACTGAATGTTTCTTCATAGTCAATGCCATATGTTTGTGCATATCCCTTGACTACTAATCTTGCCTTGTATCTGTTCACAGAACCATCTGCATTGTGCTTCACCTTATAAACCCACTTACAGCCAATTGCATTCTTACCTTTAGGCAAAGGTACTAACTCCCATGTAGCATTTGCTTCCAAGGCATCCATTTCTTCATCCATGGCTTTTTCCCATTTTTCTTTTCCCATGGCTTGCTCAAAAGAAGTGGGTTCTGGTTCATGTATCACTTTGACCATATATGCATAGCGGATGGCTGTAAATCCATCATATTTCAGCCTATCCACAGGATACCTAGCTCTGGTAGACCTATGCAAAGTAGGCTCACTTCCAAGTGCTCTCAAAACATCCCTGGTCTTCCTTACTCCAGGTGTAACAATAGAGGGGATACCCAACTCATCATCAATGCTCTGTTCTGAGCCACTGGATTCACCATCCACATAAGAGTGACCTGCATTCACATCAAACATGGGCTGATCTACCTTCTCTTTTCCTTTTCGTGATACCTGCATACCACTATCTGCATTGCTTTGATAAGATTTTCCTGATCTCAATCTACCTGTCCATGGTGAAGAATGTGAACCACTGCTAGAGGACACTCCAGGTCCACTAATATTTTGTGACTGCTACTGTGAATTCTGTGCAGCATTACCATTTTGTGCATCTACATCATCAATCACATTTACTAGTTTATACCATCTACTCATCTCATAAAAAACAACATCTCTGCTCACTCTAAACTTACGAGTAGAAGGGTTATAGCATCTATACCCTTTCTGCTGCTGCAGAGAGTAACCAATAAAGATGCACTTATCAGCTTTTGGATCCAACTTGGATCTCAACTCATCTGGCACATGAACATAGGCAATGCAACCAAATATTTTCAAATGAGAAATATCTGGTTTCCTACCAGTATAACTCTCCTCTGGAGTCATTCCATGTATTGCTGCAATGGGAGTCCTGTTCATTATGTAGACTGCTGTAGCAACTGCTTCATCCCAATAAAAATCTGGCAAGTCTTTTTCATTGAGTATGGCACGAGATACCTCTCCAATATGCCTTTTTTTCCTTTCTGCAATTCCATTTTGTTGTGGGTTATGACTGCATGAATATTGCTACTTTATGCCATGCTCCTGCAGGAACCTTGCAAACTCATTTGAGAGGTACTCTCCCCCTCCATCTGACCTTAGGCATTTTATTTGCAGGCCTGTTTCTTTTTCAACCATAGCTTTAAGATTTTTGAAATGCCCAAAAACTTCACTTTTCTTTTGCATCAAATACACCCAAACTTTTCTGCTATAGTCATCAATAAAAGTGACAAAATAATGACAGCCTCCAATAGATGCAACTTTAGTAGTCCACACATTAGAGTGGATTAATTCCAATGGCTTCTCACTCTCTTGAACATGTCTAGGAAATGGTTTCCTTGCCTGTTTTCCAAATTGACAGGCTTCACATACCTTATGCATTTCTGCAACCTTGAATTTTGGCAATCCTGCAATAATATTTTGGGCCTGCATTGATTTAAGTCGTTGAACATTAACATGACCAATGCGTTTATGCCAGATATCAATATCTGCAACTACACCGGTCCCATGTGCAAACATTGCTGCACTCAATTCAGACATGTCTGCATCCAACGCAAACATTCTGCCCTTCTTCTTTCCTTTTGCTATCAAGCGACCTTTATTTTTCATATCCTCAACAAAGCATCCATGAGGATTAAATCTGACCTGCAAGTCCTGCTCAACCATTTGACCAACAGAAACCAGATTCTTGGTGATATTCGGGACATGAGATACATCAGACAGGTATTTCTTTTTCCCATGTTGCATAGACAAAGGAATTTTTCCAATCTGCACAATAGGATGTGCAGTATCATCACCAGTCTCCACAAATCCTGGTTTTTCCATTTTCCTTGCATCCTCCATCCATTCTGCATGACCTGTCATGTGGTTTGATGCACCTGAGTCAACATACCATACATCATTGCTTTCTTCTGCACTTGTCACAGAATTGTTCATGTGCTGTACCATAAATAAATGCTCATTTCTGTCATCACCCTGTCTACTAGAAGATGCATAATTCCCTTGTTGTAGTTTTCCATTCATGATGTCATTCTGCTTTTTATAGCAGTCTTTAGCCATATGACCCATTTTACCACAGTAGTAGCATTCAACATTACTATTTGCATTTTGGCCTCTTTGCCATCCACCACGATCTCTTTGGCTCCCCCTGCCTCTAGAGTTACCACGTCCTCCTCCATAGGACTAGTTTTCTAGAGTTTGCTGCATATTCCGATTTCTACCACGGCCTCCAAATCGGCCTCCTCTACCTCTGCCTCTACCTCTTCCAGCATTTGAGTAGAAGACAGCTTCTTTTGAAGTTTCTCCTGAAGAGGATGCACCACAATTTCTCTGTTCCTCAGAAATTAGAAGACAAATCAACTCCTCAAAATCAGGAAATCTTTCACGGACGGAAATGGATGTTCGGAACTGTGCATAATACTTTCCTAGACCATTCAAGGTCACGGAAACTAAATCATCATCTTCCACTGGCGACCCAATGGAAGCAAGTGCATCTGCAATCTTCTTCACCTTCATGTGGTAGTCATTGATGCTCATACTTTCTCTTTGCACATTATGCAACTCTTGCTTGAGCTGCATTTTCCTGGCTTGCGTATTTGTGCTATACATTTTTGACAAAGTATCCCATGCCTCCTTTGACGTACTTGCATCCTAAATATGCACAATCATAGAGTCTGAAATACTGATAGACAGCCAGTACATAACTTTCCTGGCTCTCTCATGCCATGCTTTAAATGCCTGCATTTGCTGTTGATTGGGAGCATCAGGAAGAACTGGTTCTTCTTCATTTCCTGCAACAAATTTCCAATATCCTTTTCCCATAAGGAAATTTGTCATTCTAAACTTCCATGCTTGGAAGTTGTTCTTGTCAAGTTTTTCAGTTACAATCTGTGAAAGAGAATCAGACGCCATTACAGAATACTGTAAAAAATCCTTTCACTGCAGAGAACACAGCTTCACCCTCACAAGGGAAAATCTGCAAAACTGACGAAAGTGGTATTTAACCACATAGTCACTTCCTAGTGACGATTTTGTAACTTCCAATGTCTCTGCGCACAGGCATACGATGCAATTTCTACAGTAACTTTTCACCAACCTGTAGAATAGTGGTCGCACAGCATAAAACTGGGCCTTTTCGTGAGTGCATGCAGAAAACTTCCGCCTCCAAAATAGGCCCCGAAATGGCCTCAAATAAAAAAAACAGGGACGGCGAGGACTAAAGCCCTCGCCCGCAGCATATACTGCCCTCTTGCTTCACCGCGAAGGGCGTCTCAACCTGAGACAATGCACTCTTGAAATTTCCGTTCCGGCTGTGCTACCTGCAGAGATCTGCTCCCAAAATAGAAAATGAAAGCAACACTCCTCCTCTTACCAGAACACCGCGAGCTTGGCTTGCTTTCTTGAGCTCCTTACCACGAACAAGGCTCTGATACCATGTCAAGAATGTGGGAGAGAAGGAAGGAGTCTCACTTGTAGCTTTCTTGCTTGCACAATGGGGGAATACACACAGAGGTGGAGGCGAAAACAGTTTTCCTCTTCTTAGTTGTGTAAGCCAAAAAGAACTCTTATACAAAGAAATAGAAGAACCCTATATATGGGTCTCAAACCAAACTCAACTAACTCAGGTGGCATACTAACTGAGCCACGAACTAGAGTAGATAAGGATAGCTGTCATGTAGCTATTATTCATGGGCGGTGTACCAACCGCATCTGCAACTAACACGTCGGTGACATAAATGCACAACGGTCACCCTGGCATATCACGAGTGGAGCTTGATATCTCAACAGATGCACAACCCTACTCCCCTTGTTCACTAACCCTCCTCTTGCTTGAAGTTTCTTATTGTTGAGTTTGGCAATCGGCTTCTCTCTTCTTATAGTAGCTTCTTCTACCTTCTCCTGTGCTAAACTCTATTGAATTCTTCTTTCGCTGAACTCCTTGTTGATAATGAAGTGGAAGGGCTCATTGGAGCAGGAGAGCAATGCTCTTCTTTGGTCAGTGATCATTCAAGGGTCTCCTCCACTACTTCTTCTATTTCCATCTCTCCCATGGCTTCCTATATTATGGTTGTTAGCACCCCTTCAAACCCTACAATTGATTGCATTGTATGCAAGTTTTCTCCTCTTTGATTCCATATCATAGCTAGAGACTCTCCCCTTGTTGCCTTGGAGATGTTGCTAGCATCTTTACCAATGGCTGTATTTTTTTTTGAACATAAGCATTCCAATTCACCTCATCCAATGCATTCCCTATAAGGCTTTCAAGTAAGTGCACTCCTATTCTATTCATAAGGTCATTATATCTTTGACTCAAGAAGAGAGTGTGGACCATCTTCATTTGTAGTCTGATGGTGGGCTTGAGAATATTAGCCAAGCTAATTCCGTCATTTGTGTAAACTTTTTTACTATCCATTCCCAACATCCCATAGACATATCTCTTTGATCTCTTCTCTAACTTATCCACTAAATCCAAGGCCTTCTCCATGATCTCCATGCTAAGTTCAACTTTTACCCTCCTAGTGGCATCTCCTTGTCTAATTGTCCCCTTACCACTATTCTTCTAGACATAAAAAGTTTTTAAAAATTTGGTGCATTTGCTATGATCTATGTCCTGGCCCACGTTCTCCAGGTACTTTGCAAGATTGCACTACTCTATTATCTATTTGGCTACCTCTTCTAATGTCACTAGCTCCTCCAAGTTATGGATGATATGGTATTTTAGATGGTTGAAGACACATGCCTCAGCGGCTAAGCGTTGTATTTTTTCTCCAAGAATGGGATCTTGTTTGTTTTATCCTACCACTCTTCCATTTGGGTTCTTGTCACCACACAATAGCCCACAATGAGTTCTCTTTGAAGGACATTTCTTACATAAAAGATAAAGTGATTAGAAAGAGACACTACTAGATGGTGAAATGTATAAGCCAAGAAATGAAAATTTCCATACCAATCAACCCACACATTCCATGCAAGAATTTCATGGGGAATTTTTATCAAAAAAAGAAAAAAATTCAATTCATTCTTTTCTTTTGAAGTTCAACTCATATTTTGATTTTTCATTTACCTTTTGATTTACCCCATCCCCCTTGGAAATGATAAAAATTGTTCCTAGGATTGTGGAAGTAAAGATGTAAGCTTGCCTTCATTGCATCCTTGGTGTGCCTCACTATTTCAAGAGCCAATCATAAAGGTTGGGTTATACTCTAATGTTGCATGATAGTCCATATCCTGTGGACAAGTGCCCATATGTATGATATAAGTCAATATGTTAGTCAAGAGGTCACCTGAGTTGATTCAACTTACAATGTGGAGTTTCTTCTCTATTAGGATCCAATCCAAGTATGGATGTGGCCTGATATTGTCTTCTAATGGTCAATTTCTTGTCATTGTTAATGCCCTAAATGAAGTTGGAGCCACATATGTTTGGTAATACTTGAAAGTCTTGATGGTACATCATTGCTCCAAATTGGTCATGATTTGATAGCCCTCTTGTTCCCATTGAATATGCATAGTATACCACTTGTGTAAAAAATTGGACTCAGATTCAACTAATCGTTGGAGCACAAAAAGTTCTTGTGGTGGCATGGAAAATTTTCTCTTCTTGAAGGGTGTGATTAAGAATTGGCTTAAGGAATGTTCTCTTGACATTTCATTGGAAATCCAACTCTTTTGGAATGGTGGAGGCCATTGTAAAGAGGAATTTATATTCTTCCCAAGAACACAACAAGGAGCGTACCTCATTTGCTATATGTTTGTCAATTAGGTCTAGGTCTAAGCATTCATAACTTCTAGCAAACAATGTGAAAGTTGAGTCCAATCTTCGGATGCACATTACTAATTCATCTCTATGTCCATGGCCATGTTAGAAGCCAATTCAAGAATGGATAATCATTGTTGCTGCGAAGGCTTAAGGCCTATTGATGGCTTTGGTTTAATTGGACTAAACAGGTTGGTACATGGTGTTTCTACTTTGAGATTCTCATCACGTTTGGTGGGCATGGTTTGAGAATTTGATTAGGTTTGAATTTTAGTGGACACTTTGTCATTGGATTGTGTAGTGGTGATCACATTAGAGTTATTAGGTGGGAGCTCATTAATGATTGGGTCTCTCATTGATGATTGTTTGAGCTCTTAGTCAATAGACCATTGGAGCACTCATGGATTGAGCACCCTTTCTCTTGGATTTTCTCTTACCCTATTTTGATTTAGGTTTTTGGGCATTATTTTTTGGATCTTAAGATTAAGGGCATACATGCCACTTGTGATTTTGGACACCCATACCAAGGTGTTACCTTCATAGTAATCTTGGGCACTCGATAGGGCTTTTGGGACCTAGTGTAGCCTAGTCACTTGTATACCATAGGAGTGCCAACTCTGTTTAGGTCTAGAGTGTGAGGCATGAAAACTATGAGTTCCTAATGATTCACTTTTTTGAGTCTGTGGTGGTCTGCAGGATTGTTTGATTTGTAGCTTTGGATGTGGTTTCTAGATGTTGGTGGGACTTCACAATGGGTATATGTTGTGGTGCACTAACCCCCTTCTTAGGGTTGACACTAGGATTAACTATCAGTGAAACTACAGGATTTAGTATGGCTATCATGCCTTGCTAAAAGCTATTACTATTCTAACATTGCCTATGGAAAGGTGGATGCACTGCGAGTCATAGTCAACATTACAATGAACTTGTTTTTTCAACCCACCAGTGATTCCTTGCCAATACTTTGTTTGCTCAATAATACATAAAAGATGATGGGTAGGCTCTTAGTCTTGATAGAAACCATTAGTTTGTAGTTCTCCAAGAGTGGATAGGACTGCCCCCCCAAATGGACCAAGTTTTTCATTGATTCATTGTAATTGGGGTTGACCAATAGTGGTATAATGATCATACATTAAGTTATTATAGTCAGCTCTCTCATCAATTAGTGCGCCAAAGGTGTACCTCTTTTGAACGATCATCACTATTATATACAAGTAGGCTGGTGCTACTACTTCCTCATCCTCTAATTTAGTGATACTTGTAACTCTCACATTCATTGGTGGTTCTATCGTTGGAGGTTCATGGAGTGGATGTGATAGAGGGTAATAATTTTTTATGTAACTTCTCTTAAAAAAGCATATGCCATTCCCCTCTAAGGTTTCAAACTCTAAATTGCTTGTTCCACTGATGTTGTAAACCTTGAAAGGTCCCAATTCCCTAAATTTCATCTTCTACTTCTGTCCCTTGGCATAGTACATGAAGACTAGGTCTCCTTGTGGACAGTCTCACTATTTGATGTGCTTGTCAAACTGTAGTATTTCCACTTTGAAATATTGAAGACCCGTAATTCGCACAAAAAGCAAACTAAAATAATCTCCCACATTGGTAAATGTTGGTGGTTAAGTGCTTACCCCGCACGCACAATCAATAAACTCCAAGCCACGTTATGCGAAAGAGGCCGAGGCTAAAAACCCATAGGCCGCATGGGAACACCTCTTCTAAGGGGGAAAAAAGGGGATAATGGATTAATTTTGTGCAAATTTTTTTATTAACCCCCTCCCCTCAGCAAATGCATGGTGGGGAGAGGGAGTGTGAGAAAAGCATGAGTGTGGAGGGCATGGGGAGGTGGCATGCAGCCCGACACATGAGTGGCTATCCTTCCCCCCCTTAGTCCTATAAGACCACCCCCTCCCCAAGCTTGAGGGAGGGCAGAGAAGAGAGAGAAGGTGTTGTCGTGCTTCCCGCCATCGCCGCCCTGCTCCTGTGGAGAGCCGCCACGTTGTTGTTGCATGCGTCATCACCATCGCCATCACCATAATCATCATCCTCATCTCCTTCCTCATCGACATCGTCACCTTCCTCCTCCCTAATCATTTCCAAACCCCCCCCATCATTCTGTCAAACAGAAGCTTCTTGGAAGCTTCTTTAGAAGCTTCTAAACAAGGCTTCCATAAGCCTTGTACACACATCCTTGCTCGGGTTTTTTAAAAACCCACGTCTTGTAAAGGCAAATTCCTGCGCGAGGAGGAGTAGGCAGTTTTGGGCCTGACTTGCCAAAGCCTGGAGGGAGTTTGGAGTCAAGGATCTACGTCGTCAATGGCTCCTAAGAAAATGGCGAGAGGTGCACATGCGGGAGCTCCCACTCCAAGTTCGCGTGTGGACAACACCTCGAACCTCAGTACCCAGGTTTTTAAAATTGATTCTCGCATGATAAGAATGCATTTAAGCATGTCTTTAATTTACATAGTTGAGTTAAATACATTTCAAAATTTTAAATGCAATTATCCATTCCTTTTACAAGGTTTACTGCATGCCAATTAATTGAAATTGCTTGCACTCCCGTCAACAAGGGCAGTTGCAATCTTCTTGAATGATAATGCATAAATTAGAAGAGGATATCATGCTAAGAAGGATAGAGCTTATGTCGCATGTTGCACTTATGATTTAAATTCATGGTCATGATTCGTATGAGATAATCATTGACGTCCATTAGATGTTGTCCAAGTAGTTGCATTGCATGAAAGGGATTTATGTACCTTGCAAATCACATGTGGTGAAAATTGCATCCTAGGTTGGCTAAGTGCTGAAGGGCAAATTAAATCAATAATGGTCCCATGACGTTCATGCATGGACTTCATTTATCAAAGTTGGATTTGGGAATGGATGAAATTTTATATTAAAGCTAGAATTCAATGAATTAAGCGAAGGGTTACAAGCATAGTTCTTGATGAAATTCAATGTAGATTTTCTACGAATTAGCCCTAAACTTGTCAATCATTATGATTTAGGCAAGGAAAAGAAATGGTCATTGTAAATCTTATAGTTGCATAGAAAGGAACAAGTTTATGAATTGCATATTTGCATGGAATGTTGTATCTTGAAATTATTTACTTCTCTTAGGAAAAGTATTTGCATCTCTTATAACGAAAGATCACCTCTTGTTACAAGACAATTAGATCGATTAGGTAATTTGCTTGCAATAGTGTAACTCAAAATGATGATTACCTCAATGCGCTAGGTAGAGTTAAGTCACGATAAAATTCTGCTTAGTATCGCACTCGGAAAACTGACTTGATAATTCCGACCTCAAAGGTCCTACCCACATTCACGGAATGTTAGGGTTAGTTAAATGCCCATACAATAAGGATATAGGGTTTTTACCCTAGGGTAAATTGGCCTAAAACTAGACTTTCGATTGAGTTTAGAAACCCTAGGGCCAAATGTTGTCAGCCTAGTAAGGTTAGGGTTAGGCTGGGTCAAGAAGACTCCCAAACCCTACATCTTGACCAAAGTATTCTTGACCTAGGAATACCATCTGACGGGAGAAATGATCCCACAGGTTAGGTGCGACACTTGTCTCATGCAACAAGTTGCAACGTTGCATGATTTTGTGTTAAATCACAAATTAGTATTGCCACTCCTTAGAACAAGGTTGGCGAGATCTACGTGCGAGTCTAATTTACAACAGGATGAGTAGTCATCCTGCTACATCACCCTTCTGTGAGGCTGAGTTGCCAAGTTAGGGTAATCATGAATTGCCTAGCAAGCAATTGACCAATCATGAATTGCCTAGCAAGCAATTGACCAATCAAGTTAGGACAGCGAGGATGTCCAGGATTTATTAACCTTAATATAAGGAACCTAAGGTGTTTGTTAATTTGGGTTAATAGGGTATAAACCCTAACCCAAGGTTAAAAAGGGTAAACAAACAAAAAAACCCTTAGGGATCTTGCCAAGTTGCAATTGATCTTGAATTGAATGCTGGATGCATTCGGAGAGAAGGATTCACACCTTAACAATTGGCCAAACAAACGGCCACTGGATTGATTGTGTTTGTACAATTAGGAGCACTGTTTGTACTTCTTTGCTCAAGGAATCTAATGTTGGAAAATTAACTATTGCTTCAGGTTGAAAGCTTGGAGGGAGAGGTAGCATCAGTTACCCCCGACTGTCTGCTTGACCCTGACCAAGAGGGTTGTTAGCCGTGCCGGGTACGTGAACCGAACCCACCGCGAGAGGTCTCTTCGTGGGTGCTACTTGGAGCATGAGGATGCTTGGGTGCCAAGGGGAGATTTGGCTGGAGCCCCAAGAGGAACACCAAGGAAAAGGGAATTCTCTTGTAAGAAAATCTATCTTGTAACATCAACAAGCTTGTTTATTATGTTTCATATTATCACAATGAAGAAAAGAACACCAGGCACAACAAATCTTCATGCAGCATCATGTAGATCTCCCACAGATTTGATAGAATCAACCATATTCTTCAATATCTTCACAGAATCCATCAATAGAACAAAGAAAGCAAAGGAATACACCATCTTTTAATGGAAACACATCACATAGTATTCATCTTCAATATCTTCATAGTCTTCTCTCTCAATCTCTCATATACAATCACTCTGTTTTAGTAGAATTGGCTATCTCTGACTCTCTCTCTCTCTCTCTATCAATAATACATCATATCCTCACTAAAATATCTCAAAATCACTCTCAATAATCCTTCTTAGGTCGTGGATACCCCTCCCAAGAGGTATGTCTGATATGAAGAGTCACCAGAGCCACTACACTGTTCTTTCATAGCTCACTACTGTCACTTCACTCCAGTCTTCACTTGAGTCTTCAACAATTACTTCTTTCACTTCTTTCAGCTCTTTTGCACTTGTATTCACCTCTTTCCAAGGCTAGAAAACTTTCCCAAGCTACACTCTTATCCATCAGAACACATACAGAAGCATACAGAACAGTCTACAGAACAGTACCAGAACAGCTACAGTACAGAACAGAACAGAAAAGAAGCTCTACAAAAGACCTACAGAAGGTTACAGAAGGTCATCAAAACCTCATAACTCATACTCAAACCATTCCAAACTCTCACAAACCATTCAATAATCTTTTACAATATCTCAATCTTCATCAATCAATACTCCATCCCTCTTTACAGAAGACAATTAGAACAAAACAGAACAAAATAGAAGCCATACAAAAGGTATACACAACCAATCAGAACCTATCAGAACATCACAGAACCACTAATAAACATCATGAACTTCCAAGACACAATGAATATCATCCAAAACACTCTCAAACCACTTCCAAACCAATCAATCATCTCATAAAATCAACCATTCAACTCTCAAAAACAACAAAAATCAGCCAAAAAACAAGTCATTTCAACACTCAACATATCCCCACATTTAATAAGGAAGCGTCCTCGTGACCCAGGAAAAAGGGAATACAAGTTCATTCAAAATCGCAACTTTGATCTTCAATATCTTTTCAAAAATAATCCATCCAACCACGACCTCAACTTATCACCTGTATCTGATATAAAAATACAACGAAAGGAAAACCCTTTATACATTAACACTTCTTATCAGACTAGAAATCACAACAAACTTGTAAAGGATATAAGAGGTTTCTTCTTCTTCTTCATCAGCATCTTCAACTCTCCAACCACGACCCCATCACCACAATTCTCCAAAATGTAGCTCGCACGAAATCCAATCCAATAGGAAACCACCACGTTCTTTGTACATAAATTAACCCACAACACAAACACTACACACAGCACAACCATCTGAATGACTCCTCCAAAAAGAGAGACTTTCATTAAAAAGCATCCACCATACATTGGAAAGGTATCAATGAAGATGATCCCTCTTAAAAGATTGATGATCTTGGAAACGATCCATAGACAAGGATTCATCTACAAATGTTTTGGGAGGATTTTGAAAAAACTGAAGATAGCACATCCTTTCCAACAGGACCAGGTATCTGCTAGGCAAACAAAGGGCATGAAAATACAATATATCCAGCTGCTGGGAATCAATGCTCACATTGACATTCATGCACAACTTTAGAATAGGCTTGGAATCATTATGAGAGTGCCTATGCATATACGCCAAGTACCAAGCAAAGTGAGCAGTTAATCTCATTGAAGGATCTGCAGACTGTGAATACTGCTGAGCAAAATGAATATAGTTTTGATAAGCTTGACTGGCAGCTGTCCATTCTCCTGGAATTACTGGCCAATTTATCTGAGGTCCTGTAAGGGAATCATTCGAGATCCATCCCCTTCTTCTGAAAATCTGATGATCAAACCCGTCATAGTCACTAACCAACTGAGGTGGTTGAGATATAGAAGTGTTAGGTGAGGGAAGTGGAATAAGGAAAAGAGGATGAAGTGAGGGGTAGGAAAAATCATAAAAGGAAGAATGATTTAAAGAAGGAGTGGCAGAAATTGGTATGGAATCAGTTAAAAAGGGTGTTAACTGATAAATAGGAAAGGTGGAAGGTACATGAATGGATGGAGAAGGACATGGTGGAGAAGGGGAAAATACTCTATCCTCAATAAAGGAGCAGTATGTAAAAATGGAAATTTGAGGGAAAGAGGAAGGTTGGAAAAGAAGGGGTAAAATAGTTGGGGAATTAGATTAACAAAGGGAAAGATATAGATCATATCGGTGAGCCATTTGTTGGTAATATGGAAGGGTAGGAACAGAAGGTCCTAAGAGAGATCTTCTATGATAGGCATCAAAGAAGGTAGAATCAAATGGATTATGTTTTTAAAGATAAGCTAAGAGATCCATCCTCAGTTGATTAGTACTCTGGGCATAGGTAGGAGCTGTGTTTTGTCTTTGATTCAAGACCACAAAATCAATCATGGTATGCCAGGAATTATCAGGAAAATTAACCAGCTTGGAGGAGTAACTCTGGAACATGTCAGAAATGCGCAACTCCAAATGGTTGACATACAAAACAGCTGTAGATACACGTCCCCCACATACCATGCCATATCCACCTCATCTGGAATTAACAAGTCTCCTCGTAGATACATGTATGACATCAACATGGTATCTGGCATGACAGAATCTTCAAACACCATCCTTACCACCTCTGTCAGCAACTTGGCAGACCAAGCCCCACTCCATCCATCCTCTGGAAGAGGTAAATCCATCGTGGAAAGCTTCATGTAGAAGACCAACTTTTGTAATTGGTAGTGGACAAAGAAAGAATGGTTTGGTGGAACATATTCCTAAAACTACTCAAATGTAGAGCATAACAAATCCATTCTAAATTGCAATCTTTCCACTTTATCTTGGAATAGAGGGCACAAGGTAGCCTGTCTCTGAAGAGCAACCAAGTCCTGTTGTGAAAGAGAAGGAATCAAGGGAACATTAGGGCTTGGAGGAACAAACCGGGACTTTGCCAGTTGATCTTGCAACTGCTTGATATGGGAAGCTTGTGATTCCACTGTGTCATTAGCAGTCTATAAGGCTGAAAGTTTGTCATTTAAAAGAGTTTGGAACTCCTGCGCTTCTCTGGACATCCTCTCCTTCTCCTCTGAAAGGCTAGTAATCTCTGATTGAGCCTCTAGTAACTGGACCTTCAAAGAAGAGATCTCATCTCTTTGGGTTGCAACCAGTTGGGTTTGTTGTTCCATCTGCTTAAACAAATCTGCTAGGGTATCCTTAGCAGAGGCTAACTCGGATATTGCCTTATGCAACTGGTCCTTAGACTGCATGAGTTTGTCATAAAAGGAAGCGTACAACTGTTGAACACAGGTTGTCACTGACAATTCAATGGAACTCTGAATATCTTTACAGAGGAAAGGAATTGCATCTCCTGAGACCAGACTGTTTAGTGAGGGAACTGATATGTCCGATGAACCTTCTCGATGTGCTCTGAACAGGTTATTACAAGTGAGATACCCAGGGAGATCACTGCCAGAGGTAGCAGGAATGGACACTGAAGGAAGTACTGAAGGAGCTTTATCCGCTACCCGCTTCAAGCGTTTGTGCTATATGACCAGGGGAGGCGGAGAATCATCATCCTCTATATCAATGGGTTCTGACTCATCTGAAGGTGGAGGAGGAGGTACTGGATCTGATGGAGGAGGTGGAGACACACTCTTCTATAAACCTGAATAGGTCAAGAAAGCAGACAAGTACGATCCATATGTGACATTGATAACATTACCCCTGGTGACTTTAACGAAATGTTGATCCATTTTAGTGAGGAGATAAGTGCTCCAATCAATAGCAACTCCTTTCAACACCATCCTTGAAGTTGTGAAAATCTCTTTGGATAAGTACTGGGATGGTGTTTTGGTAGGCATAAACCTGTCCTGGAGAAACTGACAGACCATCTTCCACATAGGATCAGTGATCATGGAAAAGGAAACTCCTGAAGAGTTGATCACCTTCTTAACATCCAGCATTTCCCTTGTCTGTTTTTGTAACAGCTTCAAAATCTCTTCATTAGAGAAAAGCTGACGAGTGGTAACAAAGGGTTCACCTTTGAAGGGAAGAGACAGAGCCTTCCCTAGGCCTCAAGGTGTCAAAGTCATAGAAATTCCCTGGACTAGTCCTGACTTCTTGCTGTAGGAGGCCAGAAACTCATCACACATCAACGGATCCTCTGGAAGCAATGAAAAGGAGGTAGCCACAAAAGCAGCAAGTCCCGCCTTCGTGAGAGAGTGAGTAGGGAAGAGTAATCCCTACTAACTAGTGGGACGTACTGGATAGGAGGAGGAGCGTGAGAAGGCGCCATTCAGATGGTTACACACACACCACAAACACAGACAATCAAGGAGAATGCCTACAAAGCAACAAACAAAAAACCAAGGATAAGAGAACAACCAAAACAATAAAACGTGACTCGACCAACTATCCCCAAGCAAACCACAGCCTAGAAAAAAAATTCGACATGACCTCGAGACATATGCGACCGAAAGCTTCATGCTATGCATCATACAAACACCCAGAACCCCATGTCAGGCAATAAAAGAAAAAACTACACACCGTACCCTTAACCGTAACAAAGACACTAAACCAAAACATCACCACAACCTACACATATCAAGACCACATCGTTGATAAACCAGTGTTTGACCATGGAAATAACTCCAAAAACTGCGGATACCCATCCCACGAAACCGGGTTCGTTAAAAAGGGGAATTAAGTGCAGTGAGGGGAAAATTAATTTAATGAAGGGTTTATTTTAATAAATTATTAAGAAATGGGTGAATTTTTATTAAGTGATAAACCTTAGCAAGAAAACGTTGGTTCCTTCTTAAAAATTTAATTACCAATTATTAGGTGAAAGCGGTGCGTTAATTCGAATCCCGGACTTCGATACCCAGACTGGGTCTCTAAATGCAAGTTCATTGATTACAAATTAAGGTGATGTGGAGCGCTTTTTTGCCAGCGCGTGCTCTTGTGACGGCTGGTTCATTTTAATTAAAAATTAAAGTGCCTCTTTAGTGCACTAAGCGCGTGCAAGTGAACGGCGGGTTTATTTTTATTTTAAAAAAATGGTGTGTTTAGCACGAATGCGCGTGCCATGGTGGTGTTTAGGTTTCATTTTTTTATATTAGTTGTTTGTTTGTTTGTTTCGTTGGCTTTTTTTTCTTGGTTGTTTTTTATTTTTATATTAACCGTGGGTTGTGGGGTAGCTGAAAAAAAATAACAAATAAAAGGAAAAATACCTGGTAGTGGGTGTATGGAAATGCAAAGAATGCGCTCTCCACAATCCAAAAATATCTGGATTTTTTTCTAGATGTTTAGTTTGTGTTTGGATAAAAAATGTATTTTTTTGTTATTTTATTGATTTGTTTTTTTTTAAGGAATTTAGGTGTGGAATAAAATATTGTGACAACTTAAAAAAATATGCCAAAGATAAGTAAAAATGTTAATGGAAGTGTTAGGAATTTTGCAAAAATTAATTGGAAATTTTTTAGCATTTCTAATAATTTTTTTCATTTTTGTGGGGTATTTTTAAAAGATTGAGGAATTTTAAAATGGTCAAAAATGTTTTTTTTGAAATTTACAAGTTTAGAAAAATATGTCCATGGGTTGCAAAAATAATAAGATATTTCCTAGATTTTTCTGGAATTTTTTCCAGAATTTTGAGTGTTTTTTAATGATTTGTTTTTGTATTTTTCAATGTTTTTTTTGTTTTTTTAATTTTAAAAGGGTTTGCGGGTGTGTGAATTAAAAATCTGGGAAAATACCCAAAAAGAAGCTGCGTGGCAGTTACATGTCAGCACAACCGACGATCAAAGTCCCGCACCCGCGCATGATCAATCACACGATCAACCTCAAGCTCCCACGCGCGCGTACACACCGACGCGTGGGTCGATGCCACGAGGGTGTCCACGGGTGGGACGGGGGTTGATGGAGGGAATCGCGGTGGTGCAGCCGGGCAGCGGGGCTACAGCGTGGGACAGGGGGCTTACAGGGGGTTATTTGCAGTGCAACGGTTCCGCGGGTTTCTTGGGGGGGAAAGGGGGCTTGTGGGGAGGTAGGGTGGGTTAGTGGTGGGACTAGGGGGTGTGAACAGGGGGCTAGGTAGGAGGTGGGGGTAGTGTTCTTTCGGGGGGAAAAAGGGCTTGGTTGGGGGCAGGTAGGGAGTGGGTGGTGATGGGGTGTGAAGGGGGATTAGTGGGGGGGTGGGGTGGCGTGTGTGAATGGGGGTGGGAAAGGGGATTAGTGGAGGGGTGGGGAAGGTGGGTTTGAATGGGGGTGGGAAAGGCGGGAGGCCAACGGGGCGGGGCCAGGGGCGTCCGGACGTGGCGGCCGGGAGGCACTGGAGGGCGGCGGGCTGACGGCTGGCGAAGGGGCAGCCCAGGACGGATGGCGGCGGCGACTGGCGCGCAAGGCGAGGAGCAACGGGTGCCAACGCGCTGCAGGGCGATGAAGGGGCGCTGCGAGACTGGAGCACAAGACGGGCAGGGGTGGCCCAGGACGGATGGCGGCGGGCGGGGCTGGAGCACGAGGCCGGGCGAAGGTAGGAGCTAAGCTGACGGCGTCCAGGAGGCGGCTCGGCGGTGCTGCGACGTCCAGGAGGAGCAGGGGCGGCGTCAGGAGGCGCTGCGACACGTCAGCGAGGGCGGGCGGCCTGGAGCAAGAGGCCGGGCGAAGGCAGAAGCTGAGGCATCGCCAAGGAGGACGAGGGGAAGAGGGAGAGGAAGGAGGGGAAGGAGAGGGGAGGAACAGGCATGGCGGGAGAGGAAGAAGGGGGAAGAAAGAGGGGAGGGAGAATGACGAGGAGGAGGGAGGAGAGAAAGAGGAGAAGAGGAGGAGGGGAGAAGAAGGGAAAGAGAGGGAGAAGAAGAAGAAGGGGAGGAGGATAGAACAGAGGAGGAGGAGGGGAGAGAAGGAGATGGAGATGGAGCAGGGAGATGGAGATGGAGGGAGGGAGGGGGGACACGCAGGAGCGGGAGAAGGAGAGAGGGAGGGGAGGCAGTTGGGGTGGGGAGGGGTCGGGGAGAGAGAAGGGTGGGGGGGGATAGGGAAGGGTATGGGGAAGGGGCAGGGCCCATGGGGGGTGCCCATAAGGGGATGGGAGTGGTATGGGCAGGGGCCCATGGGAAGGGGGGGCATAGGGAAGGGGCAGGGCCCATGGGGGGGTGCCCATAGGGGGATGGGGGTTGGTATGGGCAGGGGCCCATGGGAAGGGGGGGCATAGGGAAGGGGCAGGGCCCATGGGGGGATGCCCATAGGGGGATGGGGTAAGGGTTAGTGGGAGGAATGCCCACAAAGGAGGCGTACCCCCCCGTCCTGCACGCGTGCGCGGGGTGGGGGTAAAAAAATTTGCCGTGACGGGATTGAAAAAGCGCCCGCATGCGGGGACGAGGCACGCAAATGCGACCGGGGCGCGTTAAGACGTGTAAAATCGAAAAAGGGCGCATTCACGCACGGGACGGGGTGCGCAAAAACACATAAAAATCAAGAAAAATTAATAACTCCCAATCCGGGCGTCAAAACGAAATGGTGTAAAAACAAAAAGTGGGCAGGACGGCAGGGGGAAGACAGGGAAAATGTGCAACGGAGGTTCCGGGGGGGTAAAGGGTGGTCATGTGCAAAAATCACAAAAATGGACCAAAAACACAATTAAAAATTAATATCAGAAGATCCGCGCATCGGAACGAGGTGCGGGAAAAATGAAAACGGTGCAGAAAGACGTGCCTGACAATCCTATCACATCAAAACATAGTTCCTACTGAGATAAGACACGTTCACGTGGGAAAAACCCAAAAAACAGACCCGAAAATGGGATCGGACATTAATATTGGCCGAACCGTTCGCCGGAATGGCATGCAGTAAGAAGGAAAAATCTCCGCAGGAAGGAGTGGCACAAGGTTGACATGTTAAACCGCAGTTCCAGTGGAAATAGGAGGGGTTCACATGCAAAAGACACCAAAAATACGCCCGAAAACTCATTTTAAAAATTAATAATAATAAATTCAGAAGTCAAAAAAGGGTGGAGGAAAAAGGAAAAAGGTGGGGAAAGGCACAGGGGACATGGCTGTCAAATCAAATTGGAATTCCGATGCAAACAGGGTAGGTTCACATGGAAAAATGTCAAAAAGACGCACGAAAAAGTCTTAAAAAACCGGAAAATTAATAATGGACAAACTGTGCATCGAAAGGACTCAGAATAAAAAGGAAAAATGTCAGAGGAAAAGTGGTTGTCAGGGCTATGATGTCAGATCACGGTTCCGAAGCAAGAAAAGCGGGTTCACATGGAAAACCGGCTAATTTGTGTAAAATGCTTCAAAAATTAATAACTCGAAAACCGTGCACCGGAGTAGGGGTTTGTAAAAAGGAAAAATGGTCAGTTCAAAGGGAGAAACAGGGCTATAAGGTTGGATTTGGACTGTGGTGAACCTAGGATGCATTCACATGGCAGGACCTCAAAATCAGGGAATGAAGGAAAACTGCAAGGGAACAGCCCCAAGGGTGGGTGGAACATGAACGGTCAGGTGGGAAGGCACCCCATTAAGGTAAAAACAAGTCAAGGTATAGATACATTAGCAGGTTAAGGCATATGCAGAGGGGTATGCAATGTAGACATGCAGGGACACGTCCCCACAGTTAAGACCTTAACGGATAGGGTGAACCGAGCAACAGGGACCTAGGACCACGCCATAGACCATCCACTAACGTCCCCACACTTAAAACATGAACGTCACTGAGAAACAAAAGTTGTAGGGTTAGAAAAACTTGGCCCATTTTATCAAGAATCAAGGTTGAGTGTCGATGGCACGTCCTGTGTTGTTGTCGGCTGCAGGAGGTACCAAGCCATCTTCACAATGCACATCCGTCATGGCAGGGACCACATGGCAGCACCCAAGGAGGTAGCTAGTTGAAGGAATCGTAGGAAATTCGATGTCGAAGGATATTGCACTCAACTCACAGTCACTAATGGAATGAAAGAACAGTCACTCGCCCCATGACTAATATCACTCGAGGAAAAATGATTAAAACCCATCTCTCGTACCTGGTTTAGGAATCGACAAAGGGGAATGATGCAGAGGGAGTATGCTAGGGTGCACAGTTGATGGTGCATTAGTGCGTCAAACCCATCTGGCATGAGTGCAAAGAGGAAGGCAAGGGAGCCTTACAGTGCAGTGTACAGAACAGGGTGACGTGTCCTATGATGACGGTAGAGACACATCTCGTGGGTGCATAGGGAAACGGGAACATACTTGACTCCAAGTGTCATAACGTCCCTCAATCTCACCTCTCGGTAATGGATTGAAGAAACTCCAGTCACACTCAGCCCACCCTCTGTCTCATGCTCTGTTGATAGATACAGGAGGGCAACCATGTCCTGAAACCCGTTGATGTAATCCTCATAGTCACTTGTGCAAAGGTTGTATGCCTTGTGTGCATTCGATGGTGCAACTGTGCATCCCGCTGTGTGTCGGCATACGGTGCAAGAAGGAAGGCCAAGGAGCCTTATAGTATAGTGCACATAACAAATCGTGCTTTGTGCATTGAGAGGCCCATCCCGTGCGTGCAACACTTCATTCACACTACTCACCTCTCATTTGATTTGAAGGGAAAAGACTGGTCTCTCGCCCCACCCTCTGTCTCACTCTCGGTTGATAGTTACAGAGGGCAACCCATACTCACTTCCCCATCCGGTTAGGATGAAGGCTCACATCACTTGATTATTTGTCGATGAAGATCGCGTCGTCAGTTGTTGAAGAGGCGTACCGAGGGAGGTAGCCATCAAATCGAACATTGTGTTGGATAGGAACATGTCATCTGCTAGAGGAGAGTTAGACACTCTGTAGAGAGACCCAGGACACATCGTACCAAGGGAGGTAGCTTCGGAATTGGATCCTGGAAATTTCAAGTGATAAATCCACTTTCTGGACTGCTAGGTGTTGCCACCTTTTCCACAGCCAGCTTCTCGCCCAAGGGTGGTTATCACCTTTTCTTGGAACGAGGCCTGCTATGACAGGGAATTGCTTCCTTTTCTCCCATAACAGATTTTGTTTTTTTCTCTTTTTTTTTCCTTTTTTCTTCCTTTGTTTTCCCCTATTCCCGAGGGTGTTTTCACATTTTCTCGAAGAATAGGTCGGCATGACAAGGACCTAAGTCCTTTTCTCCCATGACCGATATGTATATTTTTCTTTTTTGTTTTTTTTTTCGATTTAAGCAAGGGGATGGTAGAAATACCACTTACCAGAACCAACCTCGCCACTGTCGCTGGTGGAAAATAGAGGATAAGAGATCACGGCTGGAAGGTAGGGTTGAGGGGACAGAGGGTTGCGTCCACCTCATCAGGAGTAGCTGAAGAACGGCTATCAGAAGTAGCATCATAAGAAGTACAGTGCCACATGAACGAGGGAAAGGATCTGGTGACCATGATTGTCAGGATCCCCAAGGAGGAAAGTACTTCTTCAGGCGATATCCATTGATCAGGAAGGGATCATCAGAGGCATCAACGGTCTGCACTTGGACAGAGCCATTAGGGTTGACAGCAAGTACCTTATATGGGCCCATCCACTGCTGTTGGAGCTTGCCAAGAAACTTGCCAAATCGTGAATCATAGGCTAGGACCAAATCACCTTCTTGGAACTCCTTGTGCTTGATGAAGTTGTCATGGTAAGCCTTGCGTCGAGCTTGCGTGGCTTCCATGCACTGTAGAGCCATCCTGCAAGTTTCATCCAAACATTCCAAGTGCAGGAGACGACGTTGCAGTGAATCATCATTCCCCAAATGCTCTTTGATAGCCACTCTCAAAGAGGGTAATTCCAGTTCAATAGGGAAAACATCTTCTGTACCATACACCAGCTGGAAGGGTGTCTGTCCTGTTGTTGCTTTATCGGAGGTTCTGTACGCCCAGAGGGCCTCTGTAAGTCGATCATCCCAATCACGACGATGTGTGGCAATTGTTCTTGTCAGAATCGAGCAGAGGATGCGATTCGTGACTTCGACTTGGCCGTTGGCTCTGGGGTAATAAGGAGTGGACTTGCGATGGCAGATCTTATACAACTTTGTCAACTCTTCCATGACTTTATTAAGGAAATGAGTGCCTCTGTCACTTACCAGCTCTAAGGGACTGCCAAAACGGGTGATGATATTCTCACACATGAACAGGGCCACGCTGTTACCATCATCCCGCTTGAGGGCTTTAGCTTCACACCACTTTGTAACATAATTCGTACATACGAGGATGTATTGGTTCTGTTTCCTTCTGGTGGGAGGATCGATCGGACCTACGAAGTCGATGCCCCACTTCTCAAACGGCTTTAAAGGAAGGATAGGTTGCAGTGGCATGGCACTTGTCTTCGTGGGTTTCCCCATTCTCTAACAAGCATCACATCTTTTACAGTAATCCTAGGCATCCTTATGAATGGTAGGCCACCAGTATCCTGCTAGCAGAGCCTTCCTGGCTGTAGCTTCTCCTGCAAAGTGGCCTCCACATGGCTCATCATGGCAAGCCTTCAGAAAAATCCCAATCTCATCTCCTGCAACACATCTTCGGAGCACTTCATCTTTGCCTTTCTTGTACAGTGCACCGCCTAGTAGGGTGTAGGGGGCTGATTCTAACATAAGCTTCTTCCTCTCTCGACTAGAAATGCCAGGAGGATACTGTTGGGTTGCCAGCAGATTGGCAATGTCTGCATACTAGGGAGTTACATTTTCTACCAGAAATAGGGAAGCATCAGGGAGGTCTGGATCATCCTGCTCCTCGTCTGCAGTTTGTGGGATACGCGACAGATGATCAGCCAGAACATGGGAACGACCAGGTTTAGTAATCACCTCAAAGTCGAACTCCTGAAATAGAAGGAGCCATCTCTTCATTTGTCCTTTCACATCTGCTTTGTTCATTAGGAAGGATAGGGCCTCGTGATCCACATAAAATTTAAAGTGGGTGGATAGGAGATAATGGCATAACTTTTCTAAGGCAAACACCATTGCCAAGCACTCCAGCTCTGTCAATGTATAGTTCCGTTCCCTATCAGTGAATTTCCGGCTTGTGTAATAGATCGGTTGATCTAATTTCGAGGAGCCCTTTTGGCATAGGACAGCACCTAAGCCTTCAATGGATGCATCAGTGTGTACATGAAACTCTTTCGTCCAATCAGGAGGTTGCAGAATGGGTGCCTCAATCAGACACTACTTCAGAGTGTTGAAGGCTTTGTCACATTCTTTCGTCCAAGTAAACTTTGCATCTTTCCTCAGAAGCTTGTGCAAGGAGGTTGCCTTTGTTGCAAAATGGGCTATGAACCTTCTGTAGTAACCCACATGGCCTAGGAATCCCCTCAACTGTTTGAGGTTGGTGGGTGCTGTCAGAGCTGCGATCCTTTCGATCTTTGCAGGGTCTGTTGATATCCCTTGTGCAGAGACAATGTGGCCCAACAGAACTCCAGAAGAGACCCCAAATATGCATTTGTCGGGGTTGAGGGAAATCCCATACTCCTGGCATCGGTCAAAGCATTGTTCCAAATGTCCCCAGTGTTCACGGATCAAACTATAGACATAGAAGTCATCCAAATATACCTCAATAAAGTCATGCAGATGATTTTGAAATGCGGCCATCATGACTGGTTGGAAAGTAGCAGGGGCATTGCAGAGCCCAAAGGACATCACTCAGTAAGTGTAGGTCCCCCATTCTGTGGTGAAGGTTGTTTTGGATTGGTCTTCTTCTGCGATTTGCACTTGGTTATATTCGCTGAATCCATTCAAAAGAGAATAAAGCTCATGTCCTGCCACTGTGTCCAACAATTGATCTGTGAAAGGAATCGGAAAGTGATCCTTCTTCGTCTTGGAATTAAGCTTTCAGAAGTCAACACATATTCGCAATTTGCCATTCTTCTTGGGTACAACCACGATAGGTGAAACCCATTCACTATTTGCCACTGGATAGATGAACTCGGCTTCCAGAAGCTTCAGCAGCTCTGCTTTTACCAATGTGGAATAATTTGGGTTCATTCGCCTCTGTTGTTGCCGTACTAGCTTGGCATCAGGCTCCAAGTCAATATGATGCTGACATATTGTGGGATCAATCCCCTTTAGGTCTTTGTAGGACCACGCAAACACGTCCAAATTCTCTTTCAACATTGTACAAAGTTGACAACTCCTCTTCTAGGAGGCTGCTACCCACCTTCAAGTGGCATTCAGTGCCATCTGCATCCACAAAGGTTAACTGCCTTTCACCTTCTACTTCACGGATGAAGGTCCCGTAGACTGCTTCTGGATACAGATCCGACTCCTTCAAGGGAGTGGTGTCCTCTTCTGATGTTCCACTAGAACCAACTTCTTCTTTTGATGGAGACTTAATTTTCTCCTTGAGATGCTGAAATTGGATTAGAGCCGTTTCGGGTTTGGTTTCACGATTAGTTACCTCTTGGCTTGAAGACTCATCTTCTGATGACACATCCAGGAACGTCACATAACAGGGACCCTCTGATGCCTGTTGGGTTGGTGGGACTGGTGCTTGTTGGCATGGTGCATCATCATCATCTTTTCTTGGCAAAGGTGGTTGAGGACGGCAAGAGCCACTACTGAAAGACGGCTTGTTCTTCTTAACCCATGTCTTATAAAGATTTTGCATATAAGAAGATCCATTTACCAGACCAAATGGTACCATCGCCATTCTGTCCCACATCATGAGCTCGTCTACTTCTAATGCTTCTGGAACTTCTTCTCCAAATGTATCCTCTTCAGGTGGAATAGACTCTTTTGGCTCACTTTCATAACCTTCTTCGTCCATATCATATTCATCCTCTTCTGTCTCTGCTTCTATCTCTGTCTCTGTCTCTCGCTCTTCTTCTGCTTCTGTCTCTGGTTCTGCTTCTATCTCTGTCTCTGTAGGAGCTCTGTAAGAGAAGAACAGGTTCTCTGTTTCATCTTCTGCCTCTATCTTTGGCTCTGCTATGGCCATGTAACGGGGAAAGCAGTACATCCATGCTTCTATCTCACTGTCAGAAGTGATTTCAGAAATCGTTCCTGGTTTAGGCAGGAAGTATTCACCCATTGATAATGGCTTTGCATCTTTTGGAAGTTGGCTTACAGTATCCACTGTTAAGGAACGTGCCACTGTTTTCTTAGAAAGGATCTGTTTGAGAGCATCTTCGTCTGCTGATGTTCCATCTGTAGCCTCATTAGGGGAGTCAGAAGATAATTCCAAGGAGGTGGATCCATGTCCTTTTTGAGAACCATATAACTTCAACATCACTTTATTGGGTCCTCTACCCAAGGTCAAGGTTCCTTTGAACCAATTCGTCCTTGCTCGGGCTTCAAAAAGCCATGGTCTGCCCAGTAACAGAGGGTAGGATGTACCATAAGAGTTTGGCTTCACCACCAGATAGGTTAGCCAATAATCTTTTCCAGCCACTATAGTCTTCACTTATGGGAGAATGCCCAAAAGCTTGATTCTGCTCTGATCCGCCTGTCTGATGAGCCATTGGGTGGGTTGCACACCTTGCAGGCCTAGATTCTTCAGTGTCACATCCGTCATAATGTTCACTGATGAACCTCCATCAATTAGTGCTTAGATCCACACGCCAGTCTCCAGAGTACCCGGATCTAGGAAGGCGTTAGCTACATCCAGTTCTTTTACAGGCTCTGGAGCTTTATTGGATTTTGTTACTGTTGAGGGAGCAATCCTTAATCCACGTCTTCTTGTCAGTATACATTTGAACCGTTTTCGGCAACTGGGAGACAACATAAATAATTGTTAGAATGTGAGGTTTGGTTTAAAGGTATCTAGATCTCTGACCAGATTGTATTCCTTAATAGGATCCACTTGCTTCTCTAACCGATTAGGGAATGGGGCAACACCCATTTTCATTTTCCCTCTTTCTTCCAATAGAGGCATCACGGGGACTTCTTCTGCCACTTGTGGCACTTCCTCCTCTTCTTTATCCTGGACCTCTGGTCCTGTCTCTAGAACTGTCTCTGTAACTCTCTGTGGCACTGTAGTACTCTGTACGGCACTGTCAGGCTCTGTTCTGTTCTATTCTTCTGGTGGAAGATTGAACTTCACTGTTCTGGTAGGAGGATTATTTTCTTTCTGAATAGGTGGTTCCTTCTTCTTTGCATGTGTGATGGCAGCAACTTCCAATTCCACTAAATTGGAGGTAGGCTCTTGGGCCTTAGCCGGACTATCAGTAGCACTGTTCTTCACTGGGGCTGGACTTGGACAGTCTTTTGCAGTGTGGCCTTCTCCTTTGCATCGACTGCATAAGGGCTTATAATCCACTGACCTTCTGGGATTTGGACAATTTTGTGAGATGTGTCCCTTTTCTCCGCATCTGTAACACTCCACTTCTGATCTCTGACCACCACCAGACTATCTTCCTCTGTAACTTTGGGATGGAAATCTTCTAGGACCGAAATTAGGACCAAACTCTCTAGGCTTGGGTCCAATATCCTGTGTTGTCATTTTGGATTCCAGCAAGTTGAATCTTGCATCCTCTTTCTTCCTTCTCCTATCATGCATCTCCTTCAGAGAGCAAATGTCCTCTGTATGGTTCTTTCGCAAACAATAGGAACATAAAGCTCCAGGGATGGTTGGTTTTCGTGTACATTCAGTGGCTAAATGACCTGCTTGATGACACTTACCACACCAAGTATTTGACCGCATCACATCTCTTCCTGCTCCTGCCACGTTGGATATGCTGGCGATATTCACTTTCAGCGTCTGTAGCTGCTCTGTAATCACATCCATCAACTCCTTTTTGATATTTGCAACTAAGTTGGATAAGTAATCCTTCAAGCTTTCTCTTCCTGAGGTACTGGCAGGAGGGTTTTGAGGAGTCTCTGCAATCACTGCATAAACAAGTTGGGCTGGCACAGAGGGGTCTCTGTTCTAATTCTGATTTAGAGCTCCTATTTGAACTATTGGCTGTTGGCTCTAGTTGGTAGGGTTCCACTACTGTTGTTGATTTGGCATTGGGGAAATTGGTTGGGACTAGTGTTGTTGTGGTTGAACCATCATTTGAGGCATTGATTGTGGCCACTGTGGATTTGGTGCACTCTACTGTGATACTGAGGGCATCTGTGGGTAAGGGTAGGGGACAGTCCCTGGGACTGCATTTGGTGAGTACATCATTCCTGGCATCAGAGGAGGTAGGACTCCTCTTCCTGAATTCATCGCCAATCTAGCTTCCACTTCATCGTACAGTCTTGCACCTTCTGTTGCAGCTTGCAGTGTGGCTGGTCTTTGCAACTCCACAAACTTACGGACTTCTGGTTGTAATGCTCTGAAAAACACCCCCTTCTGAATGCCATCATCTAGATTATGGTTAGTCCATCTCTTCAGGATGGATTCCATTCATGAGACATAAGCTTCTACTCTTTCTCCAAAGGACTGACTTAGGTTCATAAATTCCTCTCGCATCCGTTCTTCAAAACCTTCACGCTTGAATTTAGTGAGGAAGGCCAACTTTAGATTGTCCCATGTGCCAAAAGTTCCTGCTGCTTGTCTTTCATACCACTGAAATGCTGCGCCCTTGAAAGTGGCAAGAAATATTGCTAACCAATGCTTAGGGGTTCTGGCATTGTTAGCCACACATGCTACCATAAACTCTGCTACATGAAGATCGGGGTCTTCATTGTACTCTCCCTTAAAAACTGGCAATGGAACTACATTCGCTGGCCTGTCATCAATATTTCTAGGATGGATCTGGCTTGGAAGTGGACCTCCAGCAGGAGGAGGAAGGGCTTGATGTGCCATTGGGACTTCTGTAAAGAGTTCCGCAAGGGTGTCAAAGGCGGCTTCTATTGCGAGCTCGTTCTCAGCCTTGATTTTTGCTTTCTCTCTTCTCACGTACCTCTGGACTCGTTCTAACGCTTGCCTCTTTATTGCGTCATTCATCAGGGGGTTGGCTCCACTATGTTGTTGGTGCTCCATAAAGGGTTAACAGAAGGCTTCAGTCTCGGGAGGACTCTCTTGCCAACATTTCTTCTACTTCTTCCTTTTCCACGTCTCTAAATTCTGCTTTCATGCCACTGCACAGAGGAAGGTATTCGGTTTTGAAGGTGTCAAAATGCATACGTCTAAGCATTGTGGTGGTGCCATCATCATAGTAATGCCAGCTTTTGATGGTTTCAACAGTGTATGTTGTAAAGAACACTCTGTCTACCAACTTCTAGTGGGTTGCTAATTGAACAAATAGAAGATTATCAGTGCACCAAGCATCCCACGTATCTTGCTGTTGAGCATCTACAAACAAATTCCAACTCTTTTCCTTCTTGTCTTTGTGAACCTCCAATGACCAAGACTCTTGAAGCTTCTTCACAATCTCCCACTTGATGATATCTGGAAACTTCTCAATGAATGCCAAATCTTCCATGGATGGTTATTCTCTCTGTTTCTGCTCTTCAGTTTGTCCCCAAACAGTTTGCCACCAAGATGCAAGTTTCTACTGCTTCAACAGGAAGAGGAAACTGTCCACCACATAGAGCATGCATCATGATGGTGATGTGTTTCCGCCATTGTGGGATGAACTTCTTGTGGAAAGTGGCTTTCATTATGAGAAACTCCAACTCCTCAATGGAAGAAGGAACTTTACAAACATCCATTGAATTCTTCTCTTCTTAGCAATGCCGTTTCCTTCATTTTCAGCCTCTTTTGGTGCTTGTTGATGGCAAGTTTCCCTGGCTGTGCACCAAAAATATGGAGCCCCAAGAGGAACACCAAGGAAAAGGGAATTATCTTGCAAGAAAATCTATCTTGTAACATTAACAAGCTTGTTTATTATGTTTCATATGATCACAATGAAGAAAAGAACACCAGGCACAACAAATCTTCATGCAGCATCATGTAGATCTCCCACGGATTTGATAGAATCAACCATATTCTTCAATATATTTACAGAATCCATTAATAGAACAAAGAAAGCAAAGGAATACACCATCTTTTAATGAAAACACATCACATAGTATTCATCTTCAATATCTTCATAGTCTTCTCTCTCAATCTCTCATATACAATCACTTTGTTTTAGTAGAATTGGCTATCTCTGACTCTCTCTCTCTCTCTCTCTATCAATAATACATCATATCCTCACTAAAATCTCTCAAAATCACTCTCAATAATCCTTTTTAGGTCGTGGATACCCCTCCCAAGAGGTATGTCTGATATGAAGAGTCACCAGAGCCACTACAGTGTCCTTTCATAGCTCACTACTATCACTTCACTCCAGTCTTCACTTGAGTCTTCAGCAGCTACTTCTTTCAGCACTTTTGCACTTGTATTCACCTATTTCCAAGGCTAGAAAACTTTCCCAAGCTACACTCTCATTCATCAGAACACATACAGAAGCATACAGAACAGTACCAGAACAGCTACAGTACAGAACAGAACAGAGACATAAGCTCTACAAAAGACCTACAGAAGGTTACAGAAGGTCATCAAAACCTCATAACTCATACTCAAACCATTCCAAACTCTCACAAACCATTCAATAAGCTTTTACAATATCTCAATCTTCATCAATCAATACTCCATCCCTCCTTACAGAAGACAATCATAACAAAACAGAACAAAACAGAAGCCATACAGAAGGTATACAGAATCAATCAGAACCTATCAGAACATCACATAACCACTAATAAACATCATGAACTTACAAGACACAATAAATATCATCCAAAACACTCTCAAACCACTTCCAAACCAATCAATCATCTCATAAAATCAACCATTCAACTCTCAAAAACAACAAAAATCTGCCAAAAAACAAGTCATTTCAACACTCAACATTGGCCGTAAATCCCTTCTGGCCCACATACTAGTCTACGGGCAGAAACTTGGAATAGTGATCCCTGAGGATTGTTGGAATTGCCTTCGGGCGGATTTATGGATTAGCTTCGGGTTGGATTATATAATGTATTCCAAAGACTGATAAATAAGATCAATCGTTGAAAAGACTCTTGTTTGACATTGTTTTTCTATGTCTGTGCTTAAGTTACATGAAGGAAACGATGATTAATTGGCTAATTAAGGAAGCTATTTTTGCTTGTCAAAATAAATGTGGTAGGTAATAAGAAAACTAAAGCAACCCTGAGGAAAGTGTGGTGGATGTGACCATGGGTCCGTCTTACGGAACGGTGGTCCCGGTTGGCCGGGGTTTTTCTCAAAGGAATTGACAGCAAGGTAACGATGACCTAGAATCTAGAGAGCTAGAATCCCGATTTATACTGTTTTAGGGGAACGGAATGGGACTATGCCTTATGGGTAGAGGGTTCGAGCTTCGCATCCCTCTCGTTTCCCATTCTCCTTGAACCAAGTGCAATATAAATTTGCATCGACCCTGACGTTTCTGCATAAAGACGCTAGTTATCTCTATGGAACTTGACCATTAGGAAACCCCAATTTAGGTCGGTCCTAAGTGGGAACAGCCGTAATGCTTCCACTTCATGGCAGACTTGGGAAAACTTAGATTGCAAACCCCGTGACATTCTGTGGAAGTGCTGGGCGGCGCTTTCTAGATTCTCTTCCCGATGAGCTGCTAAGACGTGTCCTACCAGTAGACAAGCGAACACGTTACAGTTGGTATCAAAGTGAGAACCAACGAGATCTAATAATTTCATGGAAACTTAATGCGGAGAAGTAGAGCAAATGTTGATGTTAAGAACATTTCCTTACTTACTTATGGATGCTGGCCTACAAAGTCGCAAAGCATGGAACAGATTCTTGGTGTTCCAGGTTATGTTTATGACTGCGATGCGTGCCTCAGATTATTGATGAAGGCTCCATATGATGAATATCCTAGACCACATCTACAATCCTTCACCCTTGTACGTGGAACGGAGATGGACGGGTGATTCAGGAATTTATTACATAGCTGCCCACCAACTTGCGTACCTTTGGACCAACTTGAAGAGAATCAAGTGGATGGAAGACTTAAAGATCGTGAAGCTCTTCATCTTTGTTGAGGCTCACGCAAACACAACCCTACATGTCGGCAGTCGCAAGGTCAAGCAAAACACATATGTGTATGAGGAAGTAACTCGAATAATCCCTGCCAACAGAATCAAGGTGTTGGGACATTATGAAAAAAACGGGTATCAAAGGAAAGGATACCCTAATCTTCTTATGACCTATCGATTCCTGAAAATCCATGACCCCAATCCATACTATTACTCAGTTCCTATAGCTGAATGTAACACAATCTTATTCTCCCCAAAATAATGTATCAACTTCTTTCATCTTCCCAAAAATAATTGTACTCGAAAGGGCTATGCCCATATGAATGGAATAGACTTTTTTTATCAATGACTATCTTGGCTGTAAGTATTGGTAATGGAGTTAAGTGATTAGGTCACCAGCGGCCGGCTGAAGCATAAGGGATCTTGGCCATCTCGACCCTCTGCTCATCTGTCTACGGACAATCGGCCTTTGATACCTTCACATAAGAAGGTAATGGACAGCCAATAGGCTTTACGTCCTGCATGCGGAAGCGCTCAAGGACTTTATGAATGTACTCCCGCTGTGAGAGATACAAAAGCCCCTGATGCCTATCACGCTTACTGCGCATCCCAAATATATGTGAGGCCTGTCCCAAATCCTTCATCTCAAAGCTCTTCTTCAGCTGAGATTTAAGAGCATCTAGCTCATCATGAGCTTTCCCTGCTATCAGCATATCATCAACATAGAGTACCAAGATAAGCAAATTGCCATCATGGGCTTTCTTGTAAAGACACGGATCCATAGCACTCCTGCTGTAGCCCTGTGATTGCATAAAGGCATCAAACTTATGATACCATTCCCTAGGTGCCTGCTTCAAGCCATACAAGCTCTTCTTCAACTTGCACACTAGGTGCTCCCTGCCAGTTTCTGCAAAGCCCTTAGGCTGATCCATATAGATCTCATCATGCAAGTCCCCATGTAGAAAAGCCGTCTTGACATCCATCCGATATAGATCTAAGTCAAGCTATGCAACCAAAGCCAAGACTAAGCGCAGGGTGGTCATCTTAACCACAGGAGAGAAGACCTCATCAAAGTCCACACCATGTTCCTGCTTAAAACCCTTTGCTACCAATCTAGCCTTGTATGCCGGCTTGGGGTGTCCAGGGGTACTTTTCAGCTTGTACACCCACTTGCATGGCAAAGCCTTCTTGCCCTTAGGCAAGGCAACCAAATCCCAAGTCTCATTCTTATGCAGGGAGTCTATCTCAGACTGCATAGCCCTCTCCCAGGAGTGACTGTCACCCCTGCGCATAGCCTTATCATAAGTGAAAGGCTCTCCTGCATCTGTAACCAAAACATAATGCATAGAGGGCTGAAATTTGTCAGGTGGATGTCTGTCTCTAGCAGACCATCTCACCGCAGGCTCTGCTGCCTGTCTAACTGCCTGTCCAACACCCTGGCCCTATGGAGGAACTGCTATAGGTTGTATTACTGGCTGTGCTGGAGCTCTAGGCTCCTCCTGAAAGATCACTCTGTGGATCTCAATCACCTTCTCAGGCTGCCTGTGCATCTTGTCTTCATGGAAGACGACATCATGGCTGCGTACTATTTTCCGCACCTGCCGATCCCATAGGCGATAGCCCATCTCTCCTGACTCACCATAGCCAAGGAATATGCATTTAATGCTCTTTGGATCCAATTTACTCCTTTTGTCCTTGGGCACATGGCAGAATGCCTCACATCCAAAGACACGGAGATGCGCATAAGAGGGTGGCTTACCAGCCCAAACTTCCTCTACAACCTGGAAATCCAATCCACTGGAAGGCGATTGGTTTATGACATGCACTGCCGTACTAACTGCCTCAGCCCAAAAACTCTTGGCTAGGCCTGCATGGCTAAGCATAGAGCACACACGCTCCTGAATAGTCCTGTTCATGCGCTCAGCCAAACCATTCTGGGGTGGGGTGTAAGGGGCAGTCAACCGACACTTAATACCCCTGTCATCACAAAACTGCTCAAAATCATGCGAGACATATTCTCCCCCTTTGTCAGTCCTAAGGCATTTCAGCCTATACCCAGTGTGGTTCTCAACAAGAGCAAGCCAACGCTGAAAGACTGCCAATACATCGGACTTTTGCTTTATGGGATAAGCCCACACTTTCCTAGAAAAATCATCAATTAAGGTAACAAAGTACTTCGCGCCACCCATAGACATGCAAGGCATAGGCCCACAAACATCGGAATGCACCAATGCCAAGGGCTCACTCATGCATGGCCTACCCAATTTCTTATGCGTAGACCTATTCTGCTTACCATAAAGACAATGATCACACGAGTCAAAACATGCATAATCCAAAGGCGGAAGATACTGCAAACCAGATAACATTTTCATTCCCTTCAAAGACATGTGCCCTAAACGAGCATGCCAAAGTGATACATGTGGAATAGAACCCACTGCCAAAACATGGTCAACTGAGGACCCAGATACAACAAGAGGATAGAGGCTGCCAGCCTTGGCGCCTCTAGCAAGCACAAGTCTGCCACAAGTAATCTTCCAAGCAGAATCCTCAAAACAAACATGAAATCCTGCATCATCCAGCTGCCCTACAGACATAAGACTGCGCGTAAGCGCAGGTACATGACGTACATTCCTAAGCAAAAATGAACTGCCAGTGGAAAACTGCAATTGAATATCACCCATGCCCACAATGTCAAGAGACCTGTCGTCTCCAAGTCTGACTGAACCAGATATAGTGAGGTAAGAGTGGAACCACTCACGGTAAGGCGTCACATGGAAGGATGCTCCTGAATCCAATAACCAGCACTGTGCATACATACTAGATGTCTCAGTCAAGTGTGAAGCATTAGAAGAACTAGTTGCAAGTATAAACTCATCACCACCATCGGACTCCTCAGTCTGCGTGACATTAATTTCCTCAATCTTGACGTTGGACTTCGCAGGTACTATGCTGTGATCAGAGGACTTCTCCTGCACTTTATCTTTCCCCTTATCCTTGCGCTTCTCATTGCACAACTCATGACACTGTGGTCTAATATGGCCCTTTTTCCCACAATGATGACAAGTGACATTTGCATTGCGCCCACGCGACTTACTACGTGACTTGCCACGAGATTTAGACCGACCCTTCTGCGAGTCACGGCCACGGTTATTACCACGATCATTCTTGTCATTCCTAACTCTAACTGTCAAAGCATGACTACCACGAGAGGCATCCAAGTTTTTGCGATTCACCTCTTCCTGAAGAAGAGCACTCTCAACATCTGCCAATTTTAGAGTAGCACTAGAGGCAAAAGAGCAGTGCGGAATACATCCCATGACTCATTCAGAGTCCCAAGCAAGAAAAGAGGAGTTACTTCCTCTCCAAAGGTGATATCCTGCGAAGTCAAGTTCTTCAGTATAGCATGGAACTGGCTCAAGTGAGCAGACATAGTCGCATTATCCTTCATGCACAGATCCATAAGCTGCTTCAACCAGTACATCTGACTCGCCGGACTTTTCTTATCATAAAGATTCTTGATCTTATTCCATAGATCCCATGCACTCTGTGCTTCCTCAAATACATTATAATGTACCTGTTCAGTGAGAGACAATACAATCGTGGACTTGCATAGCTCATCAAGTTCAAGCCAGGCGTCATTGTCCATAGTTTCAGGCTGCTCCCCACTCAACCGAAGTGGCTTAATCTGAGATTTCTGCACCAAGACCTGCCAAATTTGACTTTTCCAATAAGAGTAGTTGGTACCATCCAACTTTGTAATGTTAAAGATGGCACTATCATGCGAAGATGACACCATTATGCAGGCTGGAAATGCCCAAACAGTTCAAAACTGCTTGTTGTTTTACTGCAGAAACTACCCAAAAATGACCAAAACAGGGTCCAAAGGGCAAGCAAAGTATGCCAAAAGTTGCTGCCCACTTAGTACTAGGTGTGGTACACCAAGTCAGGATATTTTAGCATGAAAAGTACACCTCAGTCCACCAATAACTGCTTGCTGTAATAAATTGCAGGTATGTAGTCTAGAGAGCAAACTGTCCCAAAATAGGATCCAATGTCAAGCAAACAATGCTAGGTCCAAAGCCGGCATGAAATGGACATAAGCAAGGCCAATGACAGTGAAAAGAACATGAGCTCAACACTGAAGCATGTCAAAATAACATCTGCCAGTGAAAGGCACACCCCCAGACACTCTAGGCAAAGTGTTCCTGTAAACTGCTAAAACCTGACACAAATAGGTTTCTGCTCAAAGAGAAAGATCCAAATATGAGACTCAGCTCATAAGCATCCTGTGAACCAAGAGTACATCAATGCATATCCATAAAGATCGGAGTATGATCCGAAAGTCTCAATGTGTATGTAGCTGCTCAAGACATAAACTACTCCAAATACATATAAGTGCTCCAATAGCATGCAACTGTCAAAGGTCAAGCAAGCATGTAAAATGATCCCACTGGCACAAAAGGCATACAAAGCGAGCTCAGAAGCTCAAACAACCCAAGAGAAAGCACCAGTGATAAGTGACCCTGTCAATGCATCAAGCGCATCCAAGAGAGCATGACATACATGAAGCACCGGTCGTATTAACCATGAAGCAATACATAAGCCCAAATAAGCTCTCGGTCAACTCAATGACATCCAAATAGCAACCAAGATCAGTGATCAAGTAAGCCGGGAATGCTCAAATACATCCAAATCCAAGCTCCAAATGTCGGTATGGCATACACGAACCAAATAGCATATGTAACGAACCAAAGCATGTAATGCAAAAGCCTAACTGTCAAGTAGAGACATGAGGCATAGGCGGTCCACGAGCATGCCAAGTCAGTCCAAATGCCAGTGAAGACGGAGCTAATGCGAAGCTCAAAAGCATCCCATAATCTCATACATATGCTCCAAGTCGTCCCCAAATGTCAGAGACATCATGCCAAAGCTCAAAGCATACATCCGGTATCAGTAGGTAAGTGCCAAAGCATGTAAAGTACCTTCAGCCCACAGTTATTCCAACATGTATTTATTGTTCTAAACAATAGATTTCAGCCCCGAATTCAAGCCAAAATCATGGTCAAACCAAATGCATACATCCCCAATACATCCGGGTAGGAAGTAGACCGCATACGGGCATCAAATAGCTCCAATGGAATGAGGCATAAGCAACAAATGTCAGTGTCAGGGGTGCTGCCCTGTTTCCAGCACTGTTATGCAGTGAATGACAGTTTCAAAATTGAGAATGATCAGCTCCCAACCTCAATGTCAAGCCAAAGCATCAAAATGACATCCAAAAATGGCTCAAATGCCCTCCAAATAGGGCAATGATGAGTGCTCCATGAGCAACAAAGCATTCAACTGTAAAACGTGGAGGTCAAAGTTTGAAAATGGGTGCCATATTCAGCGTGTTGAGGCCTGGAGTGCTACTGCCAATCACGTGGAGTTAGGATGGTTGGGGGGGGCTCAATGATGGCCCAAGGTGCCATGAAGGCCCAATGCAAAGGGGAGGGAAGATATGAGCTATGGAGCTCAAGAAGAGTGGCTGCCCTTTGTTCCTGCCCTGTTTCAAACTGAGAATACACTCAAATGCCTGCAAGTGCTGAAGCAATACCTCAAGGGCAAGGCCCTGATGATGCTCAAGAAGGCCGGGATGGAGCTCAGGAAGCCGGGGAGAGTCGGGAGCTCGAGAGGTCGGCTATGGCTGCCGGGATGGAGACCCAATGCGTGAAGCGAGTCGATGCGAAGGTCGGGAAGCACCGAGTCGAGCTCGAGCAAGAGAATGCCAAGCTCTGATACCAGTTGAAAGGTGAGAAGGATCAAAGCTTGCACGTGAGCTATGGCGGGAGAGCAAGAGCAAGAAAGAGAGATACAAGAAATGGGAACTCCAACAGTCACAATGTGTGACTGGGCCTTCCTTTATTCAAACTGTCACTAAAAGAATAAAGAATAAAGTGACGTGATGGGCGCCCACCACCTGCAGTGTGCAGTGGGTGGGTACTGTCAGTGTAGTAATACATGGGGCGGCACGGCAGAGGCGCCTTTACCGCCAACACTTGGAAGCTTCTTTAGATGCTTCTAAACAATGTTTCCATAAGCCTTGTACACATGGTCTTCCTCGGGTTTTTTAAAAATCCACATCTTGTAAAGGCAAATTCCTGCGCAAGGGGGAGTAAGCAGTTTTGGGCCTGACTTGCCAAAGCCTGGAGGGAGTTCAGAGATCGCATAAAGGAAAGGACAAGTTTGCGGAGTGAAGGATCGACGTCCTCAATGGCTCCCACGAAAATGGCGAGAGGCGCACATGCGGGAGCTTCTACTCTGAGTTTGCGTGTGAACACCTCGAACCTCAGTACCCAAGTTTTTAAAATTGATTCTCACATGAAAAGAATGCATTTAAGCATGTCTTTAATTCACATAGTTGAGATTAATAAATTTCAAAATTTTAAATGCAATTATCCATTCCTTTTACAAGGTTTAGTGCATGTCGATTAATTGAAATTGCTCGCACTCCCGTCCACAAGGGCAGTTGCAATCTTCTTGAATGATAATGCATAAATTAGAAGAAGATATCATGCTAAGAAGGATAGAGCTTATGTCGCATGTTGCACTTATGATTTAAATTCATGGATGTGATTCATATGAGATAATCGTTGATGTCCATTAGATGTTGTCCAAGTAGTTGCATTGCATGAAAGGGATTTATGTACCTTGCAAATTGCATGTGGTGAAAATTGCATCCTAGGTTGGTTAAGTGTTGAAGGACAAATTAAATCAATAATGGTCCCATGACATTCATGCATGGACTTTGTTTATCAAAGTTGGATTTGGGAATGGATGAAATTTCATATTAAAGCTAGAATTCAATGCATTAAGCGAAGGGTTACGAGCATAATTCTTGATGAAATTCAATGTAGATTTTCTACGAATTAGCCCTAAACTTGTCAATCATTATGATTTAGGCAAGGAAAAGAAATGGTCATTGTAAATCTTATAGTTGCATAGAAAGGAACAAGTTTATGAATTGCATATTTGCATGGAATGTTGTATCTTGAAATTATTTACTTCTCTTAGGAAAAGTATTTGCATCTGTTATAAGGAAAGATCACCTATTGTCGCAAGACAATTAAATCGATTAGGTAATTTTCTTGCAATGGTGTAACTCAAAATGATGATTACCTCAATGCGCTAGGTAGAGTTAAGTCGCGATAAAATTCTGCTTAGTATCGCACTCAGAAAACCGACTTGATAATTCCGACCTCAAAGGTCCTACCCACATTCAAAGAATGTTAGGGTTAGTTAGATGCCCATACAATAAGGATCTAGGGTTTTTACCCTAGGGTAAATTGGCCTAATATTAGACTTTCGATTGAGTTTAGAAACCCTAGGGCCAAACGTTGTCGGCCTAGTAAGGTTAGGGCTGGCTGAGTCAAGAAGACTCCCCAAACCTACATCTTGACCAAAGTATTCTTGACCCAGGAATACCGTCTGACGGGAGAAATGATCCCGCAAGTTAGGTGTGACACTTGTCTCGTGCAACAAGTTTCAACGCCACATGATTTTGTGTTAAATCACAAATTAGTATTGCCACTCCTTAGAACAAGGTTGGCGAGATCTACGTACGAGTCTAATTTACAAGAGGATGAGTAGTCATCCTGCTACATCACCCTTCTGTGAGGCTGAGTTGCCAAGTTAGGGTAATCATGAATTGCCTAGCAAGCAATTGACCAATCAAGTTAGGGCAGCGAGGATGTCTAGGATTTATTAACCTCAATATAAGGAACCTAAGGTGTTTTTTAATTTGGGTTAACAGGGTATAAACCCTAACCCAAGGTTAAAAAGGGTAAACAAACAACAAAACCCCTTAAGGATCTTGCCAAGTCATAATTGATCCTGGATTTAATGCTAGATGCATTCGGAGAGAAGGATTCACACCTTAGCAGTTGGCCAAACAAACGACCACTGGATTGATTGTGTTTGTACAGTTAGGAGCATTGTTTGTACTTCCTTGCTCAAGGAATCTAATGTTGGAAAATTAACTAATGAATCGGGTTGAAAGCCTAGAAGGAGAGGCAACATTAGTTACCCCTGAACTTCTGCCTCACCCTAACCAAGGGGGTTTTTAGCCATGCCGGATACGTGGACCGAACCCACCGCGAGAGGTCTCTTCGTGGGTGCTACTTGGAGTAGGAGGACGCTTGGGTGCCAAGGGGGGCTTTGGCCATAATTCCCTTGCCTCCGAGTCTTGCAGAAGAGGCCAACGTGGATCTCGAGGCCCGCATACTAGTCTACGGGCAGAAACTTGGAATAGTGATCCCTGAGGATCGTTGGAATCGCCTTCGGGCGGATTATGGAATTGCCTTCGGGCAGATTTATGGATTAGCCTCCGGGCTGGATTATATAATGTGTTCCAAAGACTGATAAATAAGATCAATTATTGAAAAGAAACTTGTTTGACACTGTTTTTCTATGTCAATGCTTAAGTTACGTGAAGAAACTGGTGATTAATTAGCTAATTAAGGAAGCTGTTTTTGCTTGTCAAAATAAATGTAGTAGATAGTAAGACAACTAAAGCAACCCTGAGGAAAGTGCGCTGGATGTGACCATGGATCCGTCCTACGGAACGGTGGCCCCGATTGGTCGGGAACTTTTCTCAAAGGAATTGACAGCAAGGTAACGATGACCTAGAATCTAGAGAGCTAGAATCCCGATTTATATTGTTTTAGGGGAACGGAATGGGACTATGCCTTATGGAAAAAGAGATTGAGCTTCTCATCCCTCTCGTTTTCCATTCTCCTTGAACCAAGTGTCGTATAAATCCGCTTCGACCATGAAGTTTTTGTGAAAAGTAGTTACGCTAGTTATCTTCGAGGAACTTGACCATTAGGAAAACCCTGATTTAGGTCGGTCCTAAGTGGGAACGGCGGTAATGCTTCCGCTTCGTGGCAGACTTGGGAAGACCTAGATCGAAAACCCCCTGACATTCTGTGGGAGTGCCGGGCGGCGCTTTTTGGACTCTCTTCCTGATGGGCTGCTAAGACGTGTCCTACCAGTAGACAAGCAAACACGTTACAGTAGGTATCAAAGTGAACCAACGAGATCTAATAATTTCATGGAAACTTAATGAGGATAAGTAGAGCAAATGTTGCTGTTAAGAACATTTCCTTACTTACTTATGGATGCTGGCCTACAGAGTCGCGAAGCATGAAACAGATTCTTGGTGTTTCAGGTTATGTTTATGACTGCGATACATGTCGTGGATTATCGATGAAGGCTCGATATGATGAATATCCTAGACCTCACCTATAATCCTTCACCCTTGTACATGGAACGAAGATGGATGGGTGATTCAGGAATTTATTACATAGCTGCCCACCAACTTGCGTACCTTCGGACCAACTTGAAGAGAATCAAGTGGATGGAAGACTTAAAGATCATGAAGCTGTTCATCTTTGTTGAGGCTCACACAAACGCAACCCTACATGTCGGCGGTCGAAAGGTCAAGAAAAACACATACGTGTACGAGGAATATGAAAAAAACGGGTATCAAAGGAAAGGATACCCTAATCTTCTTATGACCTATCGATTCCTGAAAATCCATGACCCCAATCCATACTATTACTCAGTTCCCTTAGCTGAATGTAATACAATCTTATTCTCCTCAAATTAATGTATCAACTTGTTTCATCTTTCCAAAAATAATTGTACTCGAAAGGGGTATGCCCATATGAATGGAATAGACTTTTTTTATCAATGACTGTCTTGGTTGTAAGTATTGGTAACGGAGTTAAGTGATTAGGTCACTTGTCTAAAAGCTGAACTGGACATGTAATGTAATGTGAGAAATATTTAGCGAGTTTTTAACGTAAAGATTTTCAATGCCCATGCACAACCTTAAGTGCAGATTGCTGATACTATCTCCTAGTTGCCGAAAAAGATTCAAAAGCATATTGACAACCTACACTAAGTACGGCCGTGATTCAGGAGAAGAAGTTTCTTCTCAAGCAAATCAAGCCACTAGAATTTGATGGCAAAGGAAGGACCTTCCAAACTGATGCCGAGATTTGGATCAAATCCATGGAGGATTATTTCGAAGCAGCATGTACTGCACCCGCTAACCAAGCGATGCTCACCAAACTGAAGCTCATGGGTGAAGCAAGACTTTGGTGGAAGCAATGGTGCAGAGACCAAGGGTTCTCGAAAGGGTCAATTACTTTGGAAGAAGCTAAAAAGAGCTGTGCGAGGAAGATATCTACCACCTACCTACCGCACACAAAAGATGAATGAGTTCTATGAACTGAAGCAACTTGGTCTATCCCTTGACGCGTACTATTCAAAGTTCGTCTCTCTTTTGAAGTACGTACCACAAATGGATATGACACAATAGGTGTCGAAGTTTTGTGCTGGATTAAACCCACCTATACACATCTGCCTCGAATCAATGCGCCCGACAGATCTTCAGGACGCACTCATTCGAGCTGCACCCATAATACAGGAGGTGCAGACCAAGCCAAGAAGTAACAAGACTTGGTCTTATAAGGATCAAAACAAAGGAGTGTAGAGGTCCTAGGCGAAGAGAGCGCAAGGTGAAAATCAGGGACAAAGGAAGAAAGCTAGGACCAACAATGTCAATAATTTTGTGCCGACCCAAGGTAATGGCTGCAATCTCCGTTGCTTCCATTGCAACAAACCCGGTCATTTTAAAATGCAGTGTCTCAAGCTTAATGGAGGACAATATCAAGGACCATTCCAAGGAACCGTCCGTGGCCAAGGAGCTGCCATCAGGGCCAGAGGGAGAACCTCCAGTGTTGCCAACAAGGAGTTGTGTGATGAAGAAGGCCCAATCATGAAAGCTGACTTTGAGAGGGCAACGGTTCATGCCGCTCTCCACAAGAAAGGCCCGAATCGCCAGTTCTCGGTGATTCAGACACCATCCGATTATCAAGGCAAAAGCTTCAAAACATTGATTGATTGTGGCAGTACACATTCCTTCATTTCGCCAGTCTATGCAAAAAGATTAGGAATAGCCACAATAGATACACCTACCTTACTTGTGGAATTAGTAAATGGTCGTGAGGTCACTTGTACCAGGAAAACTGCTAAGATGGAATTCCTTTGGGTGGAAATTTAACTTCGATTAGATTCAGGGTTATGAACCTAGGTATCCATGAGTGTTTGCTCGGAATGGATTGGCTTAAACCTAATGATGCCCACATTCACTATGGAAAGGGTCAAGTTTCCTTTCAAAATTCTAAAAGGGAATTGGTCACAACTCAAGGGGAGGCTGGTAAGCCAAAAATTCAACTGGCCAAAGCATCTCGGATAATAAAAGGAGTTAGAAAGGGGATACCTATCTATTTGATTAAGCTAAATAAGCTAGATCAAAATCAACTTACTAGGGAAGAACCTTCATGGCTAAAGGAATACGCAGACGTATTTCCTGAAGAGCTGACAGAATTTCCTCCTCAAAGGGAAGTTGATCACGAAATCAAGCTAGTGCCAGGAGCTGCACCAATTGCAAAGAGACCTTATAGAATGTCCATCCGGGAAGCGATTGAGCTGAAGGAGCAACTCAAGCAACTGTTGGATCAAGGCTACATCCATCCTAGCATTTCACCATGGGGAGCTCTAGTGCTGTTCAAGAAGAAGAGAGATGGAACGCTTCGATTATGCATTGACTACAAAGGGTTAAATCAATCAACCATTAAGAACAAATATCCCATTCCAAGAATAGATGAACTTCTTAACCGTCTTCAAGGTGCAAAGATCTTCTCCAAGATTGATCTCAGGTCTTGATACTATTAGATAAGGATCAAGGAAGAAGATATCCCAAAGACGGAATTCAACACAAGTTATGGAAACTTTGAGTTCTTGGTTATGTTGTTCGGGCTGACAAATGCTCCTGCTACCTTCAATAGGTTAATGCAGGATATCTTTAGGCCCTATCTTGATGACTTTGTACTCGTCTTCTTTGACGATACCCTAGTCTACTCCAAACAGAAAGAAGACCATGAACCCCAGCTTCGCATTGTCCTTGAAACAATGAGGGCACACAAGCTTTATGCCAAGAAGAAGAAGTGTGCATTTTTCAAGTGACAGATTGAATATATGGGATTCATTGTATTGGAAGGAATTTTTGTAGACCCGGCCAAGGTCAGACACGTTCTAGAGTGGCCAACACCAACAACTATCAAAGAAATACATAGTTTTCTTGGATTGAGAGGATGGTATAGGGTTTTTATCAAAAACTATGCTTTGATTGCAGCACCTCTAACCGATCTACTGAAGAAGCAAGCAACAATTGTATGGTCACCTGATGAACAGTCCAGCTTTGATAAACTAAAGCAAAGCTTGGTATCAACACCCATCTTGAAACTTCCAGATCTTAGTAAGAGGTTTGAAGTGATAACTAATGCTAACACACTTGCCTTAGGATATGTGTTTATGCAAGAAAGGCATCCTGTAGCATACTCTTCAGCGAAACTAAAGAGCCGTGAGAGGAACTATGCTACCCACAATCTGGAGCTGTTAGCTATCATCCATGCTCTCAAGCTTCGGAGACACTACCTACTGGGTAACAAGTTTACTCTAGTGACGAATCATAAAAGTCTTAAATGGATTTTTACCCAAAATGAGCTCAATATGAGGCAATGTCGATGGATTGAAGTGTTGGAGGAATATGACTTTGAAATCAAATACTGGCCTGGAAAAGAGAACATAGTTACCGATGCACTCAGTCGCAAGGCATTTTTGAATTCTCCAATTTTGCAGGATCCATCAATAGCCAGATCTCTAGCCACAAAGGTATCCATGCCAAAAAACCCAATTCTTGAGCTAGCTAAAGAAGAGGCATGCCATGATCCAACCTATCAGAAATTGCTAAGGGAGATCCCCATCAAGGATCAAGACCTGAAGCTACATGCAAAGTATCTAGAATTCTCTATCAATAGTGGACTTGTCTACTATAGAATGAGATTATGTATACCGAAAATCCAATCACTCAAAAAAAAGATACTTTGGGAAGCCCATGAATCCCCTTTCTCAGGACATCCCGGCTATGCCAAGACCCTCAATGCAGTCAGAAAGAGCTATTATTGGGAGAGGCTTAAAGGTGACGTTCTCAAATATGTCACTAAACGTTTGTCTTGTCAACGTATTAAGGCCGAACATGTCAAAATGCCAGGGAAATTGCAACCACTTGACATTCCCCAAATAAAATGGGAATTCATTAGTATGGATTTTGTTGTTGGCTTGCCCCAAATTCAAGGAGGATACAACTCTATTATGGTTGTGGTGGATATGCTCACCAAGGTTGCACATCTTATCCTTGTTAAGACAAACTATAAAGCCTCAGACATTGCAAGGTTATTTATCAAGGAGATATTCAAACTGCATGGGTTACCCATAAGAATCATTAGTGATCGTGACTCTCTCTTCACATCACACTTTTGCAGGGCTATCTTCGAGGCCATTGGGACTCAACTCTGTTTCAGTACATCTTACCATCCCCAAACTGATGGACAAATGGAGCGAGTAAACCAAGTCATTGAGGAAATTTATCAACTCTGTTTCAGTACAGGTTATTTATCAAGGAGATATTCAAACTGCATGGATTACCCAGAAGAATCATTAGTGATCGTGACTCTCTCTTCACATCACACTTCTAGAGGGCTATCTTTGAGGCCATTGGGACTCAACTCTGTTCAGTACAGCTTACCATCCCCAAGCCGATGGACAAATGGAGCGATTCAACCAAGTCATTGAGGATATGCTAAGGGCACACTGCTGCCGTGAGCCCAAAAAGTGGATTCGATATTTGCCATTGGTGGACTTTGCTTACAATGCTTCCTACCAACTAAGCATTCAGATGACCCCTTTTCAAGCATTGTATGGGCACGACTGTCGTAGTCCTTTAAACTTTTTAGATCTAACCTTAAGGGTTGAAGCTTCTCAATAGATGCTTGAAGATATGGATGACCAAATCAAGTCAATAAGACAGGACATCCAAGCCACCAAGGATAGACAAAAGGCTTACATGGACTTGAAATGTCAATGCTCAATCCTAGTCTCAACATGCGGTGGATTCTGTTTCCAAAGGTGTTGGGATCATCCAAGCCAAACCTAGAGGTCAACAAGGTAGTCTCGAATAGGAGCAGCATGAGGTCCTTGTGAGTTTGTGTTGTCTAGCCCATCAACACAGGGTGCGATACCTGTAGAGAAAAATGGAATGTGATAAGCCTTTTGAGGCTTTAATCCAGCCATGGTAGTCACGCTGATACCTGTAGAGAAAAATGGAATGTGATAAGACTTTTGAGGCTTTAATCTAGCCATGGTAGTCGTGATGATGTCCAAGGAAGTGCAAAAAACTCTGGCTTTTTTTGTTTGAGCACTAGCACTCTATTGTTACGAATCCGTTTCTATTTTTTGGTGGCTGCTAGCATTGAGAGCTAAGTGGCGTGCAGTGGCTCCACTGTTCGTCCCTCACCTACTGCCACCACTTCACCTCCACGAGGTTCTGACACTACTATGGAAGTTGTGGCAGCTCTAACCAAGACACTGCGCAAGGGCATCTGACACACAGGGAGGGCCATTCTCCAAGGCAAAAGAGATGAGTTGCCGACTGAAGAAAGGCTTGGCCTCTACGGCCTAAAAGGCAATCAAAGAAGCTAGTCTGAGCTCCCAGCCGCATCGATCCTTGGCCAAGTTACCCGAGCTCAGATGCAAAAGACACAGGAAACTTGGCTCTGTCTGGATGACAACAGAGAAAAGTACCTATGGCATCTTAGGACTTACTAGTACCTCACTGCTTGGGGACAACAGAGGCTAGCTTTCAGAAGCTCATGCAAATCTGCTAGAGGTCGCCTTCTTTCAATTCTGAAGATGCCACTATAAATCCAAAGGAGCACGATGAAGTTCTAGTTGTTTTGGCAGATGAGAATCAAAATGCTTATGCTTTGTATGGTGAATCATTTGAAGACTTCTATAGTGACATGATGGAAGAAATGAGGGAGTTCCAAACAAGGATAACCCCAATTATATTGCAGACATTAAAATGGAAGGGCCAATAGAGAGAGATTCTAAAGCCACCAAGGTTCCAGCAAACAGATGGTTAGAAAGTGCAGTTGGCAAAGGCTTGGATAATTCAAAGGTTGCATCTGATAGGAAATCAAAGACTAGTTATGAAAGAAGGTCAGAACAGCTAGCTGGATTGGATAGTAGATCAGACACTGGGGTTTCAGATAGAAGATCAGAGACGATTGCTCATGTAGAGGGTGATGAAAGAAAACCCTCCAAGATTCCCTTGTGCAATCCAGATTTCAAAAAAATGAGGATAACAGCTTTGGATCGAGATTTGGACAAAGAAAACTTTTTTATCTTTGAAGAAGGGCACAGGATGCGGTACACCACATCATCAGACTGAGGGCTCTAGGATTAGGTATTTTCTTCTGTCGCCCATTAGATTCAAGTGTTTTTTTTTTCATCATCGTAGTGTGCATACATGCGCTTTCTTGTAGATCCAAGGTAGGTATCCATAGAGAGGTATGGGCTGAAACATGAACGAAAGGCTTGATAGGGAGACCTGTCAAGTTGCTGGATGATGAGAGTGGTATTGCTGAGGATGATCAACCACTGCAACTGCAGCTGTCCATCTTCTCAACCATTGCAACTGCAGCTGTACGCATATAGGCAGCATTGATTTTGTCAAGCACAAGAATTGCTTCCTCCTCCACTCCCATCATTAGGACCATCATCAGGATTGCAATGCTATGGGATATGTTTTTCCCTGAATTGTTTCATACAAGAATGCACTTGCTTGGGCAGCAATCCAAATTAAGAAGACATTGTCTCCCCATGGCACTCCTTGTTCATCGAAATGCATAAAATTGAAGGCATTCCAGGGTTGTAGATTGCATCTCTATCCTAGAAAAGTCATCCATGCTAATACATCATGAGCCCAGAATGTAGCCTATAGGAATGCATAGGAAACTAGAAGACATTGTGCCTTCCTCTCATAGCTATGATGTTTGTGAATGAATTGAGTTGATTACCAACTTATAGACATATTTGAAAGAAGATTTGTGAACCTCCTTATGGACAATAATGGAACTAAGGATGTATGACAGAGAGTTGTTGGGGGTAAAGGCGCCTCCGCCGTGCCGCCCCGTGTATTACTACACTGACAGTACCCGCCACTGCACATTGCAGGTGGTGGGCGCCCGTCACGTCACTTTATTCTTTATTCTTTTAGTGATAGTTTGAATAAAGGAAGTCCCGGTCACACATTGTGACTGTTGGAGTTCCCATTTCTTGTCTCTCTCTTTCTTGCTCTTGCTCTCCCGCCATAGCTCGCGTGCAAGCTTCGATCCTTCTCACCTTTCAACTGGTATCAGAGCTTGGTATTCTCTTGCTCGAGCTCGACTCGGTGCTTCTCTACCTTCGCATCAACTCCCTTCATGCATTGGATCTCCATCCCGGCAGCCATATCCGATCTCCCCGAGCTCCCGTCACTCCCCGGCTTCCCGAGCACCTTCCCGGCCTATTGAGGCACCTTCAAGGCATTGATATTGAGGTATTTGATCATTCTTTCAGGGTTTTATTTCAGTCTACAGCTTGCAAACAGCAAGGGCAGCCATGGCTTCAAACTCTTGAAGCGTATTCCCCTCATATTGTGCCTTACACCTATCAAGGCTCAAAGAGGCTTGTCATAGGGCTTTGATAGGACCTTCTTGAGCCCCCCATTACCCTCTTTTCAGCCCATGTGGAGCAGCAGCAAGTTCAGCACCAATAGGGCAGATTGCATCATTTTTTTCTAGGCTGTGAGCACTCATCTACTTCAGCTTCACACTTGGCCATTGCTTCTTGCTCTCTACCTTGATCAAGAGGGCTATAGACTTCATGTTTGATGTCATTCAAGCTTTGAGCATTGGTCTTGATCATTCAGGGCTGATTTCTTCAGATTTGGGACTGTCATAAACTATCATAATAGGCTGAAAACAGGGCACCACCATTGGCATTAGCATTTGTTGCTTATACTCCATTCCGGTTGTGCTATTTGATGCACGTATGCGGTCTACATGATGCCTAGTGCCTTGGGAATGTATGCACATGATTATGCCATGATTTTGGATTGAAATATTGGCTGATTTGGGACTATTATTTACTATTATATAGTGCTGGAAACAGGGCAGCCACACTTGGCATCGGCATTTGATGCTTATACTCTACTCCAGTTACCTTATTTGATGCCCGTATGCGGTCTACTTCCTACCCGGATGTATTGGGGATGTATGCATTTGGTTCGACCATGATTTTGGCTTGAATTCGGGGCTGAAATCTACTATTTAGAACAGTAAATACATGCTGGAATAACAGTGGGTTGAAGGTGCTTTACATGCTTTGGCACTTACCTACCGATACTGGATGTATGCTTTGAGCTTTGGCATGATGTCTCTTACATTTGGGGATGACTGGGAGCATATGTATGAGATTATAGGATGCTTTTGAGCTTCGCATTAGCTCCGTCTTCACTGGCATTTGGACCGACTTGGCATGCTCGTGGACCTCCTATGCCTCATGTCTCTGCTTGACACTTAGGCTTTTGCATTACATGCTTTGGTTCGTAACATATGCTATTTGGTTCGTGTATGCCATACCGATATTTGAAGCTTGGATTTGGATGTATTTGAGCATTCCCGGCTTACTTGATCACTGATCTTGGTTGCTATTTGGATGTCATTGAGTTGACTGAGAGCTTATTTGGGCTTATGTATTGCTTCATGGTTCATACAACCGGTGCTTCATGTATGTCATGCTCTCTTGGATACGCTTGATGCATTGGCAGGGTCACTTATCATTGGTGCTTTCTCTTGGGTTGTTTGAGCTTCTGAGCTCGCTTTGTACGCCTTTTGTGCCAGTGGGAGCATTTTACATGCTTGCTTGACCTTTGACAGCTGCATGCTATTGGAGCACTTACATGTATTTGGAGCAGTTTATGTCTTGAGCAGCTACATACGCATTGAGACTTTCGGATCATACTCCGATCTTTATGGACATGCATTGATGTACTCTTGGTTCATAGGATGCTTATGAGCTGAGTCTCATATTTGGATCTTTCTCTTTCAGCAGAAACCTATTTGTGTCAGGTTTTAGCAGTTTACAGGAACACTTTGCCTAGAGTGTCTGGGGGTGTGCCTTTCACTGGTAGATGTTATTTTGACATGCTTCGGTGTTGAGCTCATGTTCTTTTCACTGTCATTGGCCTTGCTTATGTCCGTTTCATGCCGGCTTTGGACCTAGCATTGTTTGCTTGACATTGGATCCTATTTTGGGACAGTTTGCTCTATAGACTGCATACCTGCAATTTATTACAGCAAGCAGTTATTGGTGGATTGAGGTGTACTTTTCATGTTGAAATATCCTGATTTGGTGTACCGCACCTAGTACTAAGTGGGTAGCAACTTTTGGCACACTTTTCTCGCCCTTTGGACCCCATTTTGGTCATTTTTGGGCAGTTTCTGCAGTAAAACAGCAAGCAGTTTTGGACTGTTTGGGCATTTCCAGCCTGCATAATGGCGTCATCTTCACATGATAGTGCCATCTTTAACATTACAAAGTTGGATGGTACCAACTACTCTTACTAGAAGAGTCAAATATGGCAGGTTTTGGTGCACAAATCTCAGATTAAGCCACTTCGGTTGAGTGGGGAGCAGCCTGAAACTATGGACAATGACGACTGGCTTGAACTTGATGAGCTATGCAAGTCCACGATTGTATTGTCTCTCACTGAACAGGTACATTATAATGTATTTGAGGAAGCACAGAGTGCATGGGATCTATGGAATAAGATCAAGAATCTTTATGATAAGAAAAGTTCGGCGAGTTAGATGTACTGGTTGAAGCAGCTTATGGATCTGCGCATGAAGAATAATGCGACTATGTCTGCTCACTTGAGCCAATTCCATGCTATACTGAAGAACCTGACTTCGCAGGATATCACCTTTGGAGAGGAAGTAACTCCTCTTTTCTTGCTTGGGACTCTGAATGAGTCATGGGATGTATTCCGCACTGCTCTTTGTGCCTCTAGTGCTACTCTAAAATTGGCAGATGTTGAGAGTGCTCTTCTTTAGGAAGAGGTGAATCGCAAAAACTTGGATGCCTCTCGTGGTAGTCATGCTTTGACAGTTAGAGGCAGGAATGACAGGTATGACCGTGGTAATGGCCGAGGACGTGACTCGCAGAAGGGTCGGTCTAAATCTCGTGGCAAGTCGCGTAGTAAGTCGCGTGGGCGCAATGCAAATGTCACTTGTCATCATTGTGGGAAAAAGGGCCATATTAGACCACAGTGTCATGAGTTGCGCAATGAGAAGCGCAAGGATAAGGGGAAAGATAAAGTGCAGGAGAAGTCCTCTGATCGCAGTATAGTACCTGCGAAGTCCAGCATCAAGATTGAAGAAATTAATGTCATGCAGACCAAGGATTCCGATGGTAGTGATGAGTTCATACTTGCAGCTAGTTCTTCTGATGCTTCACACTTGACTGAGACACCTAGTATGTATGCACAGTGCTGGTTATTGGATTCAGGTGCATCCTTCCATGTGATGCCTTACCATGAGTGGTTTCACTCTTACCGTACTGTATCTGGATCAGTCAGACTTGGAGATGACAGGTCTCTTGATATTATGGGCTGTGGAGATATTCAGTTGCAGTTTTCCACTGGCAGTTCCTTTTTGCTTAGGGATGTACATCATGTACCTGCGCTTACGCGCAGTCTTATGTCTGCAGGACAGTTGGATGATGCAGGGTTTCATGTCTGTTTTGGGGATTCTGCCTGGAAGATTACCAAAGGCAGACTTCTGCTTGCTAGAGGTGCCAAGGTTGGCAGCCTCTATCCTCTTTTTGTATCTGGGTCTTCTATAGACCATGTTTTGGCAGTGGGCTCTATCCCACATGTATCACTTTGGCATGCCCGTTTGGGGCATATGTCTTTGAAGGGAATGAAAATGTTATTTGGTTTGCAGTATCTTCCGCCTTTGGACTATGCACATTTTGACTCGTGTGATCATTGTCTTTATGGTAAGCAGAATAGGTCTACGCATAAGAAATCGGGTAGGCCACGCATGAGTGAGCCCTTGGCATTAGTGCATTCCAATGTTTGTGGGCCTATGCCTTGCATGTCTATGGGTGGCGCGAAGTACTTTGTTACCTTCATTGATGGTTTTTCTAGGAAAGTGTGGGCTTATCCCATAAAGCAAAAGTCCGATGTCTTGGAAGTCTTTCAGCGTTGGCTTGCTCTTGTTGAGAACTAGACTGGGTATAGGCTGAAATGCCTTAGGACTGACAATGGGGGAGAATATGTCTCACGTGCTTTTGAGCAGTTTTGTGATGACAGGGGTATTAAGCGTCAGTTCACTGCCCCTTACACCCCCACCCAGAATGGTTTGGCTGAGCACATGAACAGGACTATTCAGGAGCGTGTCTGCTCTATGCTTAGCCATGTAGGCCTACCACAGAGCTTTTGGGCTGAGGCAGTTAGTACGGCAGTGCATGTCATAAACGGATCGCCTTCTAGTGGATTGGATTTCCAGGTTGCAGAGGAAGTTTGGGCTGGTAAGCCACCCTCTTATGCACATCTCCGTGTCTTTGGATGTGAGGCATTCTGCCATGTGCCCAAGGACAAGAGGAGTAAATTGGATCGAAAGAGCATTAAATGCATATTCCTTGGCTATGGTGAGTCAGGAGAGATGGGCTATCGCCTATGGGATCCGCAGGCGCGCAAAATAGTACGTTGTCGAAGGGTTTTCGAAAGCCAAGTCGCGACCACTGAGGACTTTGAATAATTTCAGGATAGAAGATTCAACATATGAATAATCCTCTTTGAAAAGGTTTTGTTTTAAATGTCAGTCTGAGAAGCATCAGTAGGTGCTAGTTGTATTCCAATACAGAAATTAAATTCGCATGACATTGCATGATCAAACGAGCAATAAGTCTTTGCTAATGTTTTCTGATTTTTGTTTTTAATGACTTCATAGGCATCAGGTTGCAATATCACTGAAAATTTCTGGTAGACCTGGTTTCCTTTATGAAGTCTTCTCAAGGCTGCTGCCACTTTGTTTATGTGCTTTGCTGGTTACATCCTTAAATTTCTTCTCAAACATGTACTTCATGATTTTCCATAGAGGAACAGCAGAGCAGCAGAATACAGAGAGATTGATGTTTTCCCCTGCACCTTCATGGACACCTTGGCCACCTCTGTCTTTAAGCCTTGGTTAGCCTTCCTTCCTTTCTTCCTTCGTGCTCTCTTGCAAGTTCTGTCTGAATAATATTCAGGTGCTGTCAAACTGGTAATAGTTGCCCAATTTAGGCTTGATTGCCTCTGAATAATAATCAGTTGCTGTCATCTGCCCTGCTGCCTTGCCCTGTGCTACTAGGCTTCAATTACACAACCTCAAAAACTCCCAAGTGTTGCACCTTGCATGCTGTAAGAGAATATGCACCTGCAATCCTGCTTAGATGACACACCGCTTCGAAGAAGACACTCTTTTGTCCTGCTGAAACAAGCAATGCTCGGGTACATTTGTCTAAGTCCAAGGCTTGGAAACCACAATCCAACTCTCGCCTCTGTTGTTACTGTCATGTTAGCTTCTCTTTTTATTGATTAAATGAAGAGCTCTAACAAATCTGCAGAAGGTGACAATCGGGAGGAAGGAAACGATGAAGGAGCTGCTGCTTCCTTGGAGAAGGGTCGCAGAAACGATCAACCTTCGTCTCCTTTCTCCTTTCTTTATGACAAAGGTCATGAACAGTGGGGGGGGGTGAAAAATCACCAAAAGCCGTAATATGAAATGTTCCTTTCCTTCTTTTCCTTCCTCAGATCTCCGAGGGCCTCAATAAACGCAAGCTTCAGCACGTCTTTGAGCGGGGGGGGCCGATACAGCTGCTACTGCGGGCGTGTGGATACGGCTCTCTGATTCCTGATGAAAGCATGTTCTATTATTCACCAGAAGCAGCACCATTAGTTCCAGACCCTTGGTAAAATGACTCCGAGAGTACAGTCGGTAATTCTCAGCAAATCTCTCATGCCTCACTACAAAGCCCCTCCCAGTCCGCCGTTCCTTCACACGATCGCGACCTCTTCATCCACTCTCATTCCCCTTCTGTTGTCGCAGCATTACGTCAACTCTTAATGAATCTTTGTCTTCTGATCTTGGCATTCCTCTCGTAGCAGAGCTTTGTTTTTCTTTTCGTTGATCTCCTTCCTCTCCATCAACAAATGTCTCATCCTTGCTTGAAACCTCAACAGCATTACGATAATCACCATAAGAGCTCCCAACTCTACCACCAGTGGAAATGGTATTGGAGGCTGCTAAAACCACATTTCGACAGAGGTGAAGCCAACCAGATAGGCAAGATGGGCATGCAGCTTCCAGCAGTCGAAGGAGTGTAAGTCACACCAATGATATAATTTGGATCTCTCTCTGCAAGGTGGCGCAATGTTGAAACAGCAGCTTGTCTCAGAGAAGGCTTTTGTAAGATTGTAACGAGTATACTGACGCCTTTGGGTCGCAAGCTTTCAAAAACACCTGTTGCAACCAACTGCAGTGATCAGACGGCTCAAGCACTCTGCCGCAAACAAACGAGTGCTATAGCGAGGTAGTTGTTCTCCTTCTTTACTCTCGCGCTTCCTCTGATTCTCAAAGCCCGACTAGTTCTAACATAGGTCATGAGGATCATGCCCTTCCCTTCTCGTCGACTCCCCCACTGTTTCTGCCTTTTCCTCCCTCCCAAAATACCTCTTTTCTTTTCAAAATAGCTCCCCTTCTTTTCTTCATTCGTATCCTCTGTTCCCCTTTTTTCCCTCCTTCTTTAGCTTTTCAAAAATCCCCTCTTTTTCCTCTTTCTTTCGTGTTTTCTTTTCCTCTTTTTTTTTTTTCTCTCAAATTAGCTTCCCTCTAGAATCAGAAAAGCACCAAGGAAGAGTAGGCCCAAAGTAGCCGCGAGCTGTAATGCCAAAGAACCTCAATCGAAAGTGTTCCCACTCGGAAGAAAAGCACAATTTCAGCATCACATGTGTGTGTAAGCATATTGAATGCATGTCAAAGGTTCAAACTTTTCTGTTCTGTAAAATCCACTCAGCTGAGTACATGAACAATAGTGCTAATGAATTTTGGCAAGCAGTGGTTCCATGATCAAGGACAACACATGAGCCTCATGTTCATCTAAAAATTCACTGGTCTTCTTAAACTCCCTTGTTGATACCATTTGCATCTTCAGCATAAGCAAACAACTTGTGAAGCTCGGAAAAACCATACTCATTGCAGATCTAGAACCCGTTCTCCTTCTAATTTGTTTATACCAAATATCAGATTCAATCCCAAACAGCGCTTGTCTCTTCTGTAAAATTGAACATGAACCAACTGAAAGAAAAATGTTCAAGCAAAGCAAAGCACAACGTCTACGTCAAAGTATGTACAAAGTAACAAATCTCATGTACAACTTTTGGGTGGTTTTCACACCTCGAATGCGCAGCAATACGACATCCACCCCCTCTAATCCTGCGCATCCTCCGGATGGGCCAACTACCCATGATCATTATCATCAAGATCCACAAACAAATCAATCTCTTCATTATGCATTTCCGGTAGATCAACAAGATTTTCAGCCATATCATCTGTCTCTTCCATTGGAGTTTCTTGTCGTTGCTCTTCTCTTGAAAATTCTTCCAATGCATAATCCTCATCATCTCTTTTCTTGAAAATCTTGATTCTTTTTCCAGCAATTGGCACTCTAAGCACTGTCCCATCCAACTCTGTCAGTTCATATGTTAAGGCTGCTATCAAAGACCAATACCCAATCTCCCTCTTCTATTGCTCTAGGCCGTAAGCGATGCCTGCTATCAAACCTGTCCTTGTTCCTTAGTCTAGCAACTTTCAACCTGTCAATAGCTAGCTGAATATCCTCAGGTCTCCTCTCCAACTGTCGAATCCGAAGAGCTAAGAGCTCCTCTCTCGTCAAATCCTCCTGCCAAGGTAAAACTGACCAAGTCAAAGCACAAGTCTCAATCGGCATAACAGGTTTCTGACCATACATCAACTCTGCAGGCATATATCCTGTAGTAACACTATGAGTCGTACGATCAGCCCATAAAGCAAATGATAGAAGTCTCGGCCATTCTCCAATTCGTCCTCTGCATGCTTTGGCTAATGCTTTCACTATCGGCGGATGCCCTCTTTCACTCTTCCCATTTCCCTCTGGATTGTATGCTGTGGTTAGAGCCAATTTGATTCCTAGCTGAGAGAAAAACTCCCTAGCTTCATCAGCATCCAATTCACCACGATCCGCAGTGATCTTACCCACACAACCATACCTGCAGAAAATTTCCTCCAATAAGAACTTACACACTGCACTAGTGGTCTTCGTTCTCAAAGATCTACCCTCAACATGATTGGTAAGATCCTCTCTAGCCAAAACAATGTACCTCATCTGCCATAGACCTATAGGCATAGTAACCAAATCAACTACCCACTTATAATGAATGCATAGTGGATAGGTCGGGTGAAGCTCATCTCTATGGCGCACTGCTGAATACATCTGGCAGTCTCTGCAAGTCTCAACAAAGTGAGAAACATCTCTATACATGCCTTTCCACCAATATTTCTCCCTGATCTTCTCATAAGTAGCCCATACTCCTCTATGACCAGCCCAAGGACTCTCATGAAACTCCCTCATCACCTGTAACTGTGACTCTCTATCGCAGACAACCCGCAAAGGTAATCCGCCTCTTTTCTTCGGATGCTTCCAAAGAAATCCGTCCTTGAGAAAATAACCATAGGCTTTCCTTCTGATCTTCTTGAACTCTTCATCTGTCCATTCATCTCTTTTGCTTAGTGTACTAAGGTACCTGCCAATCTGCAACCAATCCCCAACATAGAGCTCTTCTGTGAAAGCCACAATTTCATAAACATGACAAACATGATCAACCATAGTGGCTGAAATTTCTGCATCATCCTCTTCTGCAAGTAGAGTCTCCTCATCATCATATCTGGCTCTAGATAACATATCTGCCACTGGATTATCCTTCCCTGCTATGTGTTTAAATTCCGGATTTAATGACTTGATGTATGCAATCCATCTCAACATGGCTATATCCGGAGTAGAGCAACTCGTGATCATACCAATCAATGGCAAGCAATCTGTCTCTACTACAACTGAAGCTCCAATAAAGTACTCCTTGTCACATTTGAGAGCCGTGACAATCCCCAATAACTCCCTTTTTATTTGCGGATACCTCCTCTGTCTCTCGTTTAGGACTTTCGCCCCAAAGCGAATAGCATACCTATTTCCATCTGCATCATCTTGACCCACAGCCCAACCTATGCCAATTGGACTAGTGTCAACTGTCAATACAATAGGCCTATCACAGTTATAATCCGCTTTCCTGAGAGTAGGAGCATTCTGCAATAACTTCTTCAATTTCCGCATGGCTCTAGTGTGGCTCTCATCCCAATAAAATTTCTGCCCCTTTCGAAGCAACTGATACAAACAATCTGCAATGTGTGCAAAATGAGGTATCCAAATCATATAAAACACACAAGCGCCAATGAATCTTCGTACCTCAGAAGTGGTGGAACAATACTCTACAATCTTGCCTATAGCATTCACCTTATCAGGTGAGGGTTTCCTGCCATAATATCCACACATATGCCCAACAATGACAACTTCATTCACTCCAAAAACTGATTTTTGCCCTGAAAGTGTCAAGTTCACTTCTTCTAACCTGGCCAAAATCTTCTCACATGCTGAAATATGATCAGCCACAAAGTACCTGCATCCCTGCTCATTTAGGCTCTCATTCTTCTCTTCTTCTGCACACCCCTTAATGGGCACATCATCCAAGAAAGGCATAGTAAGCTGAGGTATGTAATCACGAAGGACCTTATGCATGGCATTCATCATATGCGCAACAGAATTAGTAGCACCTTGAGGCAAGGTACACATCCTGACAAGCCCAATAGGAGTTCTCATGGTGGTTATATCCCTGCTTTCCAAAGCCAGCTGAAACTGATCATAACCTGAATACAAATCACCCAAAGAATAGATGGCACGTCCAGCAAATGCCTCTGCAAACTCATCCACAACTGGACCAATACCAACATTCCTGATAGTAACCCTGTTCACTAGCTGCATGTCCTGAATAAATCGAAGAGTACCATTCTTCTTTGGAACTGTAAACCACCTGTTTGAGTATGGTGCAGATGAAGGCTCAAGGATTCCCATCCTGATCTTCTCATTCAATAAATCAATTAGCTTTGGCAAGTGTGCTTTAGGCACTGGAATAGGTCGGAGATTCCATGGGATATGAGGAATAGTAAAGATAACCATAGGAGCAACAACATCAGGATTCACACATCCAATCTCATGTGGGACAAAAGCAAATCCCCTTCCATGACGCTCAAGCATCTCCTGAAAGCATTGCTTCTCCATGGGTAACAAGAAATCAGCATTTCCAATTTTCAATTCAGCAAGTGTTTCTGCTGAAAATTTATGACCAATATGCTCTGGATTCCTCAAAATTTGCTGTTTAGCAGCCCTCTCTATTTGCTGATCACTGTCAGATGGAAGCGGTACAGCAACCGGCTTCACCTTCTTATCCACAGTTTTGTACTTCGTGTCAACCCTGGCTTCATTATGCTCTTCTGCATTACATAAACCTTGCTGTAAATCAGCAATTCTGCACTTCAATGGCTGAATATTCTCAGCCCTCTGCTCTATGGACTGCATAGAAACAGCCCCAAACTCTGAATGCTGAAATATTTCAGCAATAAACTCTGTTGGCTGAAAATTTTCAGCCCTCTGTCTCTCTGAAAGCTGATCATAACCAGCTGGAAACTCTGTTTGCTGAATTTCTTCAGCACTCAATACTCTTTGCTGAGTTACCTCAGCCTCTGACTCAATCTGTGACATAAAATCTGCAATTTCATGAAACATGTCCAGGGATTGCACTAATACATTATCATGACAATTCAGCATATCAGTTTTCAGCATATCTCCCATCTCTGTCATCGTATCTGTACAAATCACACTGTCATACATACCATCTATGTGCTCATCATCCTCCAAAATTCCTGCATTTTTCAAATTTTTCTCCTTCCTGCATATATACTGCCTGGCAGCTCTAGGCAACCTAGAAGTCTTCTGATAGCTCATTGAACTGTTTGCTGAAATCCCAACATAACCGGAGGAGAAAACACTGCTGCCAGGAGGCGAGAACTCCAATCTCCTCTCCTCTGTACCACCGTCGTCTCACGAAACGGTGGTACCTAATGAAAACCCGAATCCCTCACAGTGGGCAAGGGTGCATCTCTCAGAGTATCTCTGTTTCTAACATGATTCACACATACAGTCATAAACTGAACTGCTCTCATACCATCTTTACTGCGAATCCGTGCATAAGCAGATCCATCATCCATGACCTTTGTCTCCATGCGCATCTCTGTAATGAATGGCTGACCAAGAATTATGGGATACGAGCATGAATCATGCACAAAGAAATGAAAATCCTCCTCTACATCACCAATAGAAACCCTGACACTAGGGCAAGCAGCATATAAATCACCTGCAGTGTTATTGGCAGCTCTCATACGCCATCCATGCTCTACATCCATAGGCCATCTGTTACTCTCATAAACTCCACGAACAATGAGATTAATCTCTGAACCATGATCAACCAATGCAACATAAGGCACCTGTTTTTCTCCAACCTTTACCATCGTCTCTGTAGTTGCCCTAGCCCAATGGCTCCGCGAAAAGTGACTACGCGGTATCAAAACAGGCTCATCAATTTCAGCATAATGCATAGGCTGAACCCTCTTCTCTACCTGCGGCAAAACAGAAGCATTATCAACCATGACCTCATCATCATCCTCATCCAACTCTCCAATCAAAACTCCCTGCGTATCAGTGGTAGACAATGCATGTCTTTTCCTCTTCAGGACCTCCTGAAACTGATCCTGAAACTCTCTTTTCGAGATGCCCAAAATCTCGGAAATAGTGAAAGTCACCTCACTGCCAAGTATCTTATCATTAAAGATTTTCTTCATGTCTGTAGATGTCTCAATATCGGACATCAATCTGAATCTTGGCTGCTTTCTCTCTCTAGGCTCTTGCCTCTTTTCCCTCTTTTGAGCATCCTCCATCTGTCGATCTGGCCCTGATCGTGAAGACGGTCCTGCAGTAGGTGGAGTAACAAACTCACCTCCTCTAGTCTTCTTAGCTGCACTTGGATTTTCTTCATCCCTCTTACGCTTCTCCTCAACAAATACATCTGCACCATGAGATTTAGCCAAATAAGCATAAATAGAATACCTGTCAACAGGCGAGTCCCATCCTGTCTCTGATCTGATGCTAGAGCCTGCGCTAGTCAAAACAGTTTGCTGAATTTTCCCCTTGTTTGCAGTCTCCATAGCATAAGTCCATAGTGCGGACTGAGTCTCCGATCCCTTCTCAATCTGTACTCCATATGCAGAAGCATCACCTCTAGCTGCCACATAAGAAGTACGCGCAGCCATATCCTCCACTAACTTCTTCATTCCACCTTTACCAAAGTTGGTAGCAAGTGGAGCTCCTGTCTCAGCCAACCAAATCTTACCATCTTGCCCCCAATATACCAAATTTTGCCTCCTTGCATCCTGGAAAGAGTCACAATCCCTGCAATGCTGATGCTCCGTACTATCACACCAAATACATCTCCGATCTCTCCTAGGAGCACTAGGAGCACTCCTAGGTGCAATAGGAGCACTAGAAGAAGTAGCAGGCACAGTGGAAGCAAACTGCTCCTTCAACTTACCCACCAACTCCGCTTTGACTGACTCAAGTGTCAAATCTGTGATTCCTTTGATTATATCATCAATAGAGGTAGGCACCGATGGAATAGATGGGTTTGGAGCAGAAGGTGTAGGCATCGGTCGTGGAATAGGAGGAATAGGTGGAGTAGAAACAGTAGGCACTGGCATAGGCCAAGAAACTGGCTGAGGAGGAGAAGAAATAACAGGAATAGAAGTAGGCATAGGAGCTGATGATGATGTAGGTGTCATGGAACCATTCTGTAGACGAGTCTTCCATATCCTCCTCTTGGTCAATGTCGAAACTGCATCCTGAGCATCCTGCCAATCAGTTTTAAGACCCATAGGCTTCGTACGATCTTCAAGAAGCTCACCCAATTCTTCTTGAAGAGCAGGATCTGCAGCTTGCAAGAAAAGTTCAACTTTTTCAACATCCAATGCTCTTTGTTCAATAGCATCAAGCTGACTATACCTTTCTTCGAATTCTCGAATCAACTCCGAAGCAGCAAGACCTTTGTTTGGCATGTAGACCCACTCTCGGAATGACCGTCGAGTAGCCATACCAAAGTCCTCAAGGAAATATTCTTCTTTAAGAGCCTTCTTAAAATCTTGCCAATGTGTATTTTGAATATATAAATCAGTCACCTTTGTCCTCAAAGCAGGTGTGACAAGTCGAAGGAAGTACTTACTCATAAGTCCAGCAGGAACTCCAAAGAACCCCATCTTGATCTCATATGTCTTCAAATATGCTGAAACATTACGCCCGTCAAATAGCTTCTTCTCACTCTCAACTGCTTCAATAGCCTTAGTCGCGCTGTTTGCATTCTCCTGCTCCGAATAGAGTTGCCTTTGTTGAGACAACTGCTGTTGATGCAATTGTTGTTGCTGCTGCATATACATTTGTGTTTGCTGATTTTGGAGCTGCATATACATGGACATATTCTGCAAAATCTGTTTTAGATCCTCCGTTGAAGTACTTGACGCAGCAGTCATTGATGGAGCTGAAGTAGAGGCAGCAAGAGTTGTAGAGGAAGCTGAAATAGAGGCTGAAGTGTCTCCCATCCTGAAATTTCTGCGACGCTTTCACGTCGGGTTCACCAAAGATGTCGAAGGGTTTTCGAAAGCCAAGTCGCGACCACTGAGGACTTTGAATAATTTCAGGATAGAAGATTCAACATATGAATAATCCTCTTTGAAAAGGTTTTGTTTTAAATGTCAGTCTGAGAAGCATCAGTAGGTGCTAGTTGTATTCCAATACAGAAATTAAATTCGCATGACATTGCATGATCAAACGAGCAATAAGTCTTTGCTAATGTTTTCTGATTTTTGTTTTTAATGACTTCATAGGCATCAGGTTGCAATATCACTGAAAATTTCTGGTAGACCTGGTTTCCTTTATGAAGTCTTCTCAAGGCTGCTGCCACTTTGTTTATGTGCTTTGCTGGTTACATCCTTAAATTTCTTCTCAAACATGTACTTCATGATTTTCCATAGAGGAACAGCAGAGCAGCAGAATACAGAGAGATTGATGTTTTCCCCTGCACCTTCATGGACACCTTGGCCACCTCTGTCTTTAAGCCTTGGTTAGCCTTCCTTCCTTTCTTCCTTCGTGCTCTCTTGCAAGTTCTGTCTGAATAATATTCAGGTGCTGTCAAACTGGTAATAGTTGCCCAATTTAGGCTTGATTGCCTCTGAATAATAATCAGTTGCTGTCATCTGCCCTGCTGCCTTGCCCTGTGCTACTAGGCTTCAATTACACAACCTCAAAAACTCCCAAGTGTTGCACCTTGCATGCTGTAAGAGAATATGCACCTGCAATCCTGCTTAGATGACACACCGCTTCGAAGAAGACACTCTTTTGTCCTGCTGAAACAAGCAATGCTCGGGTACATTTGTCTAAGTCCAAGGCTTGGAAACCACAATCCAACTCTCGCCTCTGTTGTTACTGTCATGTTAGCTTCTCTTTTTATTGATTAAATGAAGAGCTCTAACAAATCTGCAGAAGGTGACAATCGGGAGGAAGGAAACGATGAAGGAGCTGCTGCTTCCTTGGAGAAGGGTCGCAGAAACGATCAACCTTCGTCTCCTTTCTCCTTTCTTTATGACAAAGGTCATGAACAGTGGGGGGGGTGAAAAATCACCAAAAGCCGTAATATGAAATGTTCCTTTCCTTCTTTTCCTTCCTCAGATCTCCGAGGGCCTCAATAAACGCAAGCTTCAGCACGTCTTTGAGCGGGGGGGGCCGATACAGCTGCTACTGCGGGCGTGTGGATACGGCTCTCTGATTCCTGATGAAAGCATGTTCTATTATTCACCAGAAGCAGCACCATTAGTTCCAGACCCTTGGTAAAATGACTCCGAGAGTACAGTCGGTAATTCTCAGCAAATCTCTCATGCCTCACTACAAAGCCCCTCCCAGTCCGCCGTTCCTTCACACGATCGCGACCTCTTCATCCACTCTCATTCCCCTTCTGTTGTCGCAGCATTACGTCAACTCTTAATGAATCTTTGTCTTCTGATCTTGGCATTCCTCTCGTAGCAGAGCTTTGTTTTTCTTTTCGTTGATCTCCTTCCTCTCCATCAACAAATGTCTCATCCTTGCTTGAAACCTCAACAGCATTACGATAATCACCATAAGAGCTCCCAACTCTACCACCAGCGGAAATGGTATTGGAGGCTGCTAAAACCACATTTCGACAGAGGTGAAGCCAACGAGATGGGCAAGATGGGCATGCAGCTTCCAGTAGTCGAAGGAGTGTAAGTCACACCAATGATATAATTTGGATCTCTCTCTGCAAGGTGGCGCAATGTTGAAACAACAGCTTGTCTCAGAGAAGGCTTTTGTAAGATTGTAACGAGTATACTGACGCCTTTGGGTCGCAAGCTTTCAAAAACACCTGTTGCAACCAACTGCAGTGATCAGACGGCTCAAGCACTCTGCCGCAAACAAACGAGTGCTATAGCGAGGTAGTTGTTCTCCTTCTTTACTCTCGCGCTTCCTCTGATTCTCAAAGCCCGACTAGTTCTAACATAGGTCATGAGGATCATGCCCTTCCCTTCTCGTCGACTCCCCCTCTGTTTCTGCCTTTTCCTCCCTCCCAAAATACCTCTTTTCTTTTCAAAATAGCTCCCCTTCTTTTCTTCATTCGTATCCTCTGTTCCCCTTTTTTCCCTCCTTCTTTAGCTTTTCAAAAATCCCCTCTTTTTCCTCTTTCTTTCGTGTTTTCTTTTCCCCTTTTTTTTTTTCTCTCAAATTAGCTTCCCTCTAGAATCAGAAAAGCACCAAGGAAGAGTAGGCCCAAAGTAGCCGCGAGCTGTAATGCCAAAGAACCTCAATCGAAAGTGTTCCCACTCGGAAGAAAAGCACAATTTCAGCATCACATGTGTGTGTAAGCATATTGAATGCATGTCAAAGGTTCAAACTTTTCTGTTCTGTAAAATCCACTCAGCTGAGTACATGAACAATAGTGCTAATGAATTTTGGCAAGCAGTGGTTCCATGATCAAGGACAACACATGAGCCTCATGTTCATCTAAAAATTCACTGGTCTTCTTAAACTCCCTTGTTGATACCATTTGCATCTTCAGCATAAGCAAACAACTTGTGAAGCTCGGAAAAACCATACTCATTGCAGATCTAGAACCCGTTCTCCTTCTAATTTGTTTATACCAAATATCAGATTCAATCCCAAACAGCGCTTGTCTCTTCTGTAAAATTGAACATGAACCAACTGAAAGAAAAATGTTCAAGCAAAGCAAAGCACAACGTCTACGTCAAAGTATGTACAAAGTAACAAATCTCATGTACAACTTTTGGGTGGTTTTCACACCTCGAATGCGCAGCAATACGACAACGTAGCCATGATGTCGTCTTCCATGAAGACAAGATGCACAGGCAGCCTGAGAAGGTGGTTGAGATCTGCAGAGTGATCTTTCAGGAGGAGCCTAGAGCTCCAGCACAGCCAGTAGTATAGCCTGCAGTAGTTTCTCCATAGGGCCAGGGTGTTGAATAGGCAGTTAGACAGGCAGCAGAGCCTGCGGTGAGACGGTCTGCTAGAGACAGACGTCCACCACCTGACAGATTTCAGCCCTCTATGCATTATGTTTTGGTTACAGATGCAGGAGAGCCTTTCACTTATGATGAGGCTATGCGCACGGGTGACAGTCACTCCTGGGAGAGGGCTATGCAGTTTGAGATAGACTCCCTGCATAAGAATGAGACTTGGGATTTGGTTGCCTTGCCTAAGGGCAAGAAAGCTTTGCCATGCAAGTGGGTGTACAAGCTGAAAAGTACCCCTGGACACCCCAAGCCGGCATACAAGGCCAGATTGGTAGCAAAGGGTTTTAAGCAGGAACATGGTGTGGACTTTGATGAGGTCTTCTCTCCTGTGGTTAAGATGACCACCCTGCGCTTAGTCTTGGCTTTGGTTGCACAGCTTGACTTAGATCTATATCAGATGGATGTCAAGATGGCTTTTCTACATGGGGACTTGTATGATGAGATCTATATGGATCAGCCTAAGGGCTTTGCAGAACCTGGCAGGGAGCACCTAGTGTGCAAGTTGAAGAAGAGCTTGTATGGCTTGGAGCAGGCACCTAGGGAATGGTATCATAAGTTTGATGCCTTTATGCAGCCACAGGGCTACAGCAAGAGTGCTATGGATCTGTGTCTTTACACAAAGAAAGCCCATGATGGCAGTTTGCTTATCTTGGTACTCTATGTTGATGATATGCTGATAGCAGGGAAAGCTCATGATGAGCTAGATGCTCTTAAATCTCAGCTGAAGAAGAGCTTTGAGATGAAGGATTTGGGACAGGCCTCACATATACTTGGGATGCGCATTAAGCGTGATAGGCATCAGGGGCTTTTGTATCTCTCACAGCGAGAGTACATTCATAAAGTCCTTAAGCGCTTCTGCATGCAGGACGTAAAGCCTATTGGCTGTCCATTACCTTCTTATGTGAAGGTATCACAGGCCGATTATCCACAGACAGATGAGCAGAGGGCCGAGATGGCTAAGATCCCTTATGCTTCAGCCGTGGGCAGTTTGATGTATGCCATGATAGCCACTCGTCCAGATATTGCGCATGCAGTTGGTGTTGTGGCACACTATATGGCTACACCTGGCAGCAGACATTGGGATGCCGTGAAGGGTATCATGAGGTACCTGAAGGGCACAACAATATGTGTATTTGCTATGGCAGCTAGGATACAAGGGTCGTGGGGTACACTGACTCCGATTATGCAGGACATGCAGATAGTAGGAAGTCCACTTCTGGCTATGTATTCACCTATGCTGGAGGGGTTGTCTCTTGGATGTCTAGGGTTCAGAAGTGTACGGTTTTGTCTACCACTGAGGCCGAGTGTTGCAGCCACTGAGGCTTGCAAGGAGGTCATATGGTTAGGCCGTCTAGTTGCTGACCTTGGGATTGATGCTACACCTACACTGCATTCGGATTCTATGAGTGCCATTCAGTTGGCTAAGAATCCGGTCTTCCATGCGAAGACGAAACACATTGAGGTGAGGTATCACTTCATACGTGGTGTCATGGAGGACAGGTCTGTTGACCTTGTCAAGATCTCCACTGATGAGAATCCTATAGATCTACTCACGAAGAGCCTCACTACTGAGCGCTTTTCCTTCCTCAGGAGGTTGATGGGCGTTGGATGAGATGTCGCCTTTCCTCATCCCTTGTACCTATGTACATTTATACTATCTTTTCTTTTTTCTTTTCTCTCTCACTAGGGCAGATTCGCCTTTAAGTGGGAGGTTGTTGGGGGTAAAGGCACCTCCACCGTGCCGCCCCGTGTATTACTACACTGATAGTACCCGCCACTGCACACTGCAGGTGGCGGGCGCCCGTCACGTCACTTTATTCTTTATTCTTTTAGTGATAGTTTGAATAAAGGAAGGCCCGGTCACACATTGTGACTGTTGGAGTTCCCATTTCTTGTCTCTCTCTTTCTTGCTCTTGCTCTCCCGCCATAGCTCGCGTGCAAGCTTCGATCCTTCTCACCTTTCAAGAGCATGGATGCCAGGTGTAGATCGGCCCATGGGCATCCCCAGGCCTATCGCAGTTGAGAGGCATATTGATAGACCTAGATTGTTGCATATTGATGGACAGAACATGCCTAGAAGGATGGATGGTCTATTTTTTCCATGCCCGCAGGGAAATCATGTTTTACAGAGAATAGAAGGCCCTGGTTTACTGCACCCTAAAGGTGCTCGCATTCTACGCCCCCACAGCCTTGGTATACTACACCGTGAAAGGGATCTCACTTTAAGCATGATTGATGGTCCTTGTATGCTTCACCCTGAGGATGACAACAGTTTGCAGAGAATAGAAGGCCCTGATGTGCTTCACCCTGAAAATGTCAATGCTCTTAAGAGGATAGATGGTCATGGAATACTACGACCTGCTAGTGACAAGACTCTTAGGAGAAGGGACGGACCTAGTATGCCGCAACCCGAAGATGATACTCTGAGGAGAACGGAAGGGATTGGGATTCCTGGTCCTGAACTTGATAATGTATTTAGAAGAGTACAAGGTCTCAGTGTTAACGTAGATCATGGCAATGATTTTAGGCAGATGGAAGGGCCTGGTATGCAAAAGTCAGATGGCAATAATTTTGTTAACCAAAATATTATACAATACATGATGGAACCTAGAACGGGCCGGCACTGGCTCATGCACTAGTCAGACCTCTATCTCACGCGCTCAACAACCCCACGGCCTCGCGGCCAAGAGTGTTGATGACACATACATTGCCTTCCTAGACATCTTGCGTTTGTATTATGTCGTTTGTAGTCCACTTTTCTCTCACCCACTACTCCTCAGATGGAGTCCCTTACACATTGCCTAATGGCACAAAGCACAGACATAGGGGGTTCTCCAACGGCTCAGTGCCGCCACCCCTCTGTGACTCTCCTACACCTTGGGGATTGGCCCCTTGATGCATCGCTCAACATATAAACATTCCGTACAAAATCCACTCAAGGTACCATTTAATCGTATACAGGAATGTACCATTGTCCTTACTTCTCTTTCCCTTAGACCCCACGACTAGCCTATAGCTTAGGGTGTCCTGTCTCTCACTCAACATGGGTCAAGGTCCTAATGAAAACAATTGCTGTGCATCCAGGATTTGTGATACCTTTAAATATTTCCATGATTTATGCATATTGTGGATGCTAAGTGCTCAAACAGTTATGAAATCAATATTGTGCACATGTGGAAAACATCCTTTCAATGATTTTCAACTACCGATCTTATGCGGCGTTGCACGAATCTAGCAGCAGCGAGGAAACCCTCGTGCTACTAGGCTCTTATTTTATAATTATTCACGACCTATATGGCATGCAAATAAAAACAATAATCTTTTCATCATTTGACTCCACATTTAGACACACTTTAACCACTCTACCCTCCCATCGATCAAATGTTACATTGTTGTATAGATTTATAAGGCATTTTCCCATCATTTTATGTGTAAAAAGCGGGAAAAACACACTAGGATAAGAAGGTGGGGTTGAACTGAGGAAAATCCTCATGCTTCAGTCCCCACAAACATTCACAAACATTGTTCTTAATTTTCATTAATTTTCCGCACCCAAAATGCATTTTTCTCCTATTTTTAGTGTTTTTCCTCTATTTTTATTGTATTTTTCCTTATTTTTTGCATTATTTAATTACTGAAAATTCAAAATAGGTTATGGGCTGTGGCCGTTAGTTCCTTCTTGCAGCAAAAATGAAAATTTAGTTGGTGTTCCTATTCATTCTTCCATTTTTATGCCCAAAAACATCATTTTTCCTTGATTTTCCATATTTTACGTGTTTTAGTGTATTATTTTGAACCACAAGATGCATATTTTTTCTGATTTTTTGATTATGATCAACAAGTACTCATGGAAAATAGCAACACAAATAATTTTTAGCCCACATGAACAACATTTTATCAATCAAAAGCCATGAAATCTCAAATTTCCTTTGAAAAAATTGAATTACCGCTTATTTGCCTATTTCCGATTTCATGTCCATGGCTGCAAATCTGAAAATCAGCAGCCCTTCATGCTCAGCACGATCAAAAATCACCATTTCTAGCCCGTGGAGCAATCCGATCAATGCCGGACAAGCCTCCATCATTCTTTCTTCTTCCTTCCTCTTCCCACATGAACTTCCTCTTAGAGGAGAGAGAGGGAGGAGAGAGAAAGACTAGATCTGGTTCTCTTCATTCAGTCCACCATTCTATGGGCGAAGGGCGGCGATAAGATCGGCCAAGAAGGAGAAGATCAGCCCCAATGTCTGTTCCATGGGGTACTCGCAGCCCACAATCATGATGAGAGAGGAGAGAGAGCGAAAAATGCGCCATTTCTTGATCATGCCATGTCTTCCTTCACTCTCCACGTTTTTTGATCAAGAGGTGCATAAAATTTTGGGTGGGAGGGTCCAAACTCAAAAGGCATGCCCAATTTTGGCCTCCCAAGTGTCCACCCCTTCGTATCTTGACCGGTTTCTTGGCTCCTTTCCCGTCCGGACTCCAAATTGAGCTCTGAAAAATCCTGGGCGTCCGGCTTGGCATCTCGCATTGGCCAGTAGCTCGTGTCAACCCACACGACTGTGTGAAAAATTATGAAAAATCAACAAGTGTCGCTCGGGCACCTTTAAAGCACTTTGGTGCTTAAAATCGTCCTAGATCGAGCCGCCGCCTTTGACGGTGAATATTTTTCCCTTGATATTCATAAATTTTAGCTATTTTTAAGCACTTCCCGGCACCAAAATTCCACTCTCATTGGCGACCATGGGATAGGGCGACTCAGCCCGTCGAATCCACGAACATATCTGCACATAAACAACCAAAGAAGCATCAAACTGATACAAAACAAAGATATAATAAAACTCAGCACAATGCTCCCCCTACCCCTGGACACAACCAAGGCATGATATCCACAAGGAGTAGGCCTAGCATCATCTAATAGAAGATCCAAAGTGAGTCGCCAACCAACTGCTCTAACACAGCCAAACTAAAAAACCTATCAAAGAGGTTGCCCTAAATGGTAGTGTGAACTACTTACCAACTAAAGACAACACAACTAGGAGCTCCTACAAGGCGAGGACTCCTATAGCCTAATCAAGGAGTATTTTCTTTCAGTACAGTTCTTCTTTTAGGGTGTTTATTTTATCCATCATACTTGGGCATGTAAAAAGGAGGGAGCGGAGCATAGTGACCCAAGGAGAACAGGGCATCGGTCTCAGGACCTGTCTCGGCACCCTAAGAACCTACCAAGCCCTCCCAAGGCGACACTTAATCCTTTTCTAACGCTCACTTTTAGTTTCGCTCCAACCTTCCTTGTTTTGTCATTCATTTTTCAGCAAGAAGCCACCCCTAGGAAGACAAGGTATCGGCGCCGGGTCTGACTCGTCCCCAGGAACCTACCAGGCCTTCACAAGGCAATGATCAACGGCTTATATATTTTCATTTCTTTTCTTTTCTTTGATAGGGGTTAGAACCCCTTTTTACACACCTTCGTATTTATATTCATCTTTTGCGATGGTCAGGGTTCCTTGGCATCATCATTATTATCTTCCAGCAGGCTTCTCTAACTGCCTCACTACTAACAAGAACTCCTAGAACGGCTGCCTAGCAAGCTAGCAGAACAGGCCCACTAAGACTTCCTTCTAAAACAGGTCTTTCGATGCCTGACAATGTCTTTACAGGAGGCAATGACTACTCCGACCTCCCTCAAACATACTTAGCCTGAACCTCGGACTTCATGCCTTGGTTGCCGGTCCCCAACAAAAATATATCCCCTCGACAAGTACAAATACACATATAACATGAAAGAAAGGTACTCGTAAAGGAGAGATATCACCTGGATTGGCTACAAGAAGCTTCCATCGCAGCAAAGGCTCCTCCAGGCTCCACCAAATTCCATGAAACACGAAACCTATCCAGCACAACACTTAAACCAAAAACCCGATTAAATGCACCCGCACTAGACAGGGAAATGGCCCTCTTGGCCTAATGAAATAAAACATGACTTTGCTACAAAACTGAATTGGACCTCTTGGCCTAATGAAATCCAACAATACTACGCATAACATCCACCTGGAAACAACCATGATAGACATCAAAGCATACCATTCCCAGGGAAACAAAGGCTCAAAGCCCTAAAGTAGGTGCATTAGATTATGACCCATCCCTCCTGCGTATATCGCAAGAGGTGTTCGCATCACATGTCGGCTAATCACTCTGTGGGTCCAAGATAGTAAAGGCAGATGAGTCTCGCTTATCCTCTACATCACCCAGATCAACCATCGTCTGCCATAGAGGGCATGTTCAGAAAGCATACCCCACAAACGACCAGGTCCTATCTCACCATCAATAGATATATCGGGACAAGGACCACAATTAAAGAAGAGGTCTTCTTCATACTCAAGATTAGCCAATGAATCGGCAAACTGATTCCAGTTCCGTGGAATCAGCTGAAAAGACACTCTATCAAATTCGTCTAGCAGGGCTATGGCAGTATGATGGTACATGCAAAGGATGGGGTTTCACACCATGTACGTCCCATTGAGTTGATTTAAAACCAACTGAGAGTCCCCTTTCACCAATAACTGGCGGATACCACCCTTCTTTGCAATATTCAAACCCATAATCAGGGCTTTGTATTCTGCCATATTATTGGTAAAATTCACCCCGAGATAAGCAACTAACTTCATGACAATGCATCGTCGGGGGTCTCGGATGATGACTCCTACACTTCCTTTTTTGCATGGACCCCTGGACGCCCCATCAAAGTACAAGGTGTACGTCCATAAAGGGTTTACATATCCCGCCATCCTGAACTCTACTCGTAATTATGGTAATAGAAATTCAGCATATTCAACGGGTGGACTGTCGGCTCCATCCCTCCATCATCATTGAATTCAACAGGGATGCTCGTCAATATTTGTAGGCAGTGATGTCAAAAGACCTTGATCTCCCAAATAAATGGCCTGCCTTCTTGCTCAGTCACCTTATATCCTTTGCTCCACTAAATGAGCTTTCCCTGATGATACCTCTGTTCTAAATATGGGTGTTCTAAATAAGGGATCAAACGACCCATCAACCTCTATCATGATTTCCTTGCAGATATTTGATCGATCTCGCCTAGACCTGCAAGGCAGTCATAGCATTAGTGCAATTAGAAATAATAAAGTTTAATCTTATTAAGATTAACCTTATTTTTAAATTCTACCCCCTCAAGGTCAGCTTACAAGACTGTAGATTTATTCTTTCCTATTCTAACGATCCTATAGGGCCCGTCCCATTTGGGCTCTAGCTTGCCTGGAAATAATTCACGTCGTGCGTCATAATATAGAACAAGCTATCCTTTCTTGAAGGTGTATTTCTTGGCTTTGAGGTCGTGTAGCTGCTTCATTCGGCGCTTCGCCACTTCTTGGTGCAATAAGCTCTGCAGCTTAAGCTCATCTAAATGTGCCAGTGTCGTCAAGCGCTCAAAAAGTGCGTCTTCATCACTCAAAGAATGATTGATGGCAAACCGAATAGTCGGCAGCTCAATCTCTAAAGGCAAGACACACTCCTCCCCATATACTAACTTGAACGGGGTATGGCTAGTGGCTCGTTTGAAGGTCGTATTATAGGCCCACACTGCCACGTATAACTTTTTATCCCAATCCCGTTTCTTTTCCGACACAATTTTGGACAGGATACCCACAAGCTACTTGTTGGTGCTTTCAACTTGCCCATTGGCTTGCGGGTTATATGGGGTTGTCTTGTTATGCTTGATTTGCCAAGTTTCTGTCAAACCTTTGATCACCTTATTCAGGAAATGGGTTCCGCGGTCCGACACTAATTCTTTCGGCGGACCAAAACGGCATATTATCTGCTCTAAAAGGAAACTAGCAATTTCTTTAGCATCATCTTTCCTTGTTGCACGTGCTTTTGACCACTTTGTGAAGTAGTCAGTTGCTACAATGATGTACCTCTTTTGCGTAGTCGACGACGGAGTAATAGGACCCACAAAGTCTATTCCTTACTTCTCAAATGGAAGTATCACCATAATAGGGGTAAGTGGTCGTTTCCTATTCTCTCGACTATCATGTCGTTGACAAATATCGCATCTCTTAACATACGCAAATGCATCTTGGAAGATGGCAGGCCACCAATAACGTGCTCTTAAAGCCTTTGGTGCTGTAAGCCATCCAGCAAAATGGCCGCCGCAAGCAGAATCATGGCACTCTTCCAAAATGAATGGCACCTCGTCAGGCATCACACATCGGTGATAGATGTCATCAACCCCTTGCCGATATAATGTACCTGTGATCAGGGCAAACTTTAACGCTTGCTGCTTAATTTTCATTCTCTCAGCTTTAGATAATTCGGATCCTGCCTCTCCCGTCGATAAATAATGCGTTATTGCAGTGTGCTAGGAGGGAATAGATGCCGTATCTATTCTAAATAACAACTCCATGTCACTACCTTCAGCCACAGATTCTTTCGGCTCCCCAAAGTCCACAAGACATTCCACGATGCCTTGCAACCTTGGTGGCTTACTCCTGATTTCATAATCGAATTCCTGCAAAGTCATTAACCACTTCGCTAGACGATCAGGTGGCTGTAGCTTATTCATCAATAGTCGAAGTCCCTCCGCCTTCGTATAAAGCACGACTTTCTCATAGAGAATATAATGCCTAAATTTCTTGGTCCCAAAGACCATCACTAGACATAACTTCTCCATGTAGATATAATTGATTTCGGATACCCCCAGCTTCCGGCTAGCAAAAGAAATCGGGTGGTACCACTTCTCTTCCCAAATTTGGACTAAACAGCAGCTGATACTATACATGGTGGTTGCTGAAAATATATAGAACACCTCACCTCTTTTAGGTGCTTTTAAAACGGGCGCTCTTGCTAGCTCTTGTTTCACATCCTTGAATGCTACCTTACAAGGGTCACCCCATACAAACGAACAGCTAAAGGACAATAAATTTGTAAGCGGCAATGTTCTTTTTGCCAAGGCGTTTATGAATCTACGGTTTTAACCAACCGAAGACAGAAAGCTATGAACTTCCTCCGGAGTGCCTGGTGGACCCATGGCAGCTATAACTTTGGCCTTCTCGGGGTTTGTCACAATTCCTACCGAACTAACCACATGACCCAACAATAGCCCATAAGGTACTCCAAAAACACACTTCCGTGGGTTTAGAGTGATGCAGAATTGTCTACAGCGCTTAAAACATTTTCTTAAAATGATTAACTACCTTTCTCTCACGGTGGCGGCCCCTAAGTCATCAATAAATACCTTCAACTCTTCAGGGGATATGTCACCGAATGTCTTATCTGCTGTTCGTTGCCACAAACCAGGCGCATTGCATAAACCAAAGGCCATCACATGGTACGCAAAAGTACCAAATACAGTTATAAAAGTTGTTTTCAACTTGTTCTCTTCTGCAATTGCCATTTCGTTGTATCCTACAAAGCAATCCATAAATGAATATATCTCCCTACCCGCTAATTGATCCAAAATTTGATCAATAGATGGCAATGGGTAGTAGTCCTTAACTGTCTACTTATTCATCTCTCTAAAGTATACATATAATCAGATTTGATTATTATTCTTCTTTCTTATCACAACCGGCAAACACTTTTCTGTGTGTTGCACAGGAAAAATCAAACCCGCTTTTCGAAGCTTGTGTAACTCTTCAAACAGCCCGTCCCTCAGTTCGAAAGGCACACGCCTTACTTTCTGTCGTACAGGACGACTGCCCTCTTTCAACGGGATTGTATGGACATCAAGACTAGGAGGAATGCCTCTCAACTCATCATAACTCCAGGCAAAGATATCACAGAATTCCTGGATCAAGGCCACATAGTCCTCCCTTTCTGCTGTGCTGAGCATAGAACCTAATTTGATTGGCCGTGAATCATCAGACGTACCAAGGTCTAGCTCGATAACATCTGCATCTCTTATACGTTCTTGGCCCTCTATCGGCTCGTTCAAAGTGATCTGATAGATATCTTCCGTGGTGGATCCCTCTTTGGACTCATCACTCGATGATGTCTCACTGGCAGATAAATTCTCTAATGTCTCCAATTCTGTAGAAGATAGAGGAGCTCTCTCACTCTGCGGGGACTCAGGATAAGCATCAACCACCACACACTGGGCACCTCTGCCGAATATTAGTTGACCGGCGGGTATATCTACTTGGCAGTCCGCTTGCAAGATCCAAGGTCATCCGAGTAATACTTGGTAACTTGGATAGCCTGCAAAACGAATCACCCTAAAGTCCAACATACATTCTACATTTGCAACAGTGACATGGACCTTAGTAATGCAGCCTTCTAGCTGTCTCAAACTATCATCTGCCATTCTGAGAATTGTGGAGGTATCTTTCTGGATCGCAAGACCCAACCTTTCCATCAGTTCAGAACTCATAATGTTAACAGATGATCCCGTGTCGACAATGGCATAATCTACTAATATCCCATCGACATAGGCTGCAACCCTTGGGTAATGCTTCTCAGCATGCTCGAACCAATCATCACCAACTCGCGCAATACCCAAAGGTTCTACGATATACCCGGTACGTAGGATCTTTCTAAATTCCTTGCATACTCCTGGGGAAAGCTTAATAAGCTGTAAAAGATTCACATCCGGCTTGACTTCGCAAAGAGAGCTTGCCAAATCGAATTCATGATAGTTCGATAGAGCTCGCTTTTCACGCCAAACCATCCGCTCTTTAGGTTGTTGAATCGGCTTTATTGCCTCTTTCTTAACTTTCACCTTCTTTTTTGGTGGTTCCTTATTGGCTTTACTCTCTACGGGCTTCAAAGGTCCCCTTTCCATGGCAGGATCCAAAAATTGCGTTCCTTTGTCGCCTTGTTTAGGGTTTCTGTCGACAGGCTTATCCTTGTCAGCTTCTCTACCCTTTTAACCTCTTGTAAGAACAGCTCGCAGATTAGAGGTTTTAGCATCATTAACGCGTACAGCCTCAATGAAACTAACCCCACTACCACTAGGTAGCTTCTCCACTGTAGTCTTTGGTCGTTGAAGTATTTGTTTAGGCCCGTCTTCTCGCTGGGAATCATTTCCTTGCACACGATGATTAACAGGCCTTGGTTGCCGACTACCTCGCTGGAGGGAACTGATCTTACTCCAGCAAGTAGTTGCTAAATGGCCGGATTTTCCACAGATGTCGCACGTAACATTTGGGCAATTTCTTGGATAGTGCTGCCCACCACACCATTTGCAGCTAAACCTCGAAGGTGCACCCTCATCTGGGTATCTACTTCCTATCAAATTTGTTGTTTTTTAAGGAAGTTGACATCAACGGCTATTTGTCGATACTGCTCTATTATCATGTCGGTATAATGCTTCATCATGTCCTTAACCTCACCAAGAATATTGGAAGCGCTCGACTCATAGCCTTGGTCATTACCATGTCGTTCCATCGGCCTAACAATTCGATTAGGCATTGGTTGTTGAGCCACATGCATAGCATTAGAATTGACCGCCTGGCCTCCACCACTTGGAGCCATTTGACTGCCCGTAGGCATCGACATGCTAGGGGGAGCTGGTAATAAAGGCACATTCTGCATCATGTTCCCTCTCCCATTAGGGTTAGCCATCGCTATCCCTTGGCCACTACTGCCATTGGCTATTGCCATGTTGTTTCCCAATACTAAACCCATATTCGAATTGCCTCGAGAAGCATAGGCTGCTTGTAGTCGGGATTCCACCTCTTGTGCTCGTGTAATGGCAAAATCTATATCCCCCAAGGGGACACTACTCAACTGCAATTGGATATTAAAGTCCAAACCATGTAAGAAATATTACAATTGGGTAGCTGCGGGGATAGGAATAGAGGTGTCCAACTTACGGAAAACTTCTTTTATTTTCTTTGCATAAGCACGAATATCCTCGTTTGGTTCTTGGTGGGTCACGTTGAGTACACGCAACCAATATTGTCCACCCCTTCCAGGGGCAAACTCCCTTCGAAAAGCTCCATAAAATGCATCAATATTCAATATGGTTCCGGCTTCTAAACCATGATACCATATGGCAGCTCTTCCTTTGAGAGTCATGTTGAAGAACATCATTAAATGTCCTTCTTCTTGAATGCGACAGTTAAACATCAGCTTTTGAAACTCCCTAATGTGGAGTTCCGCATCTTCCTCAACTAGCCCATTAAAAATAGGTAGCGGGTAACCTAGAGCCGGAAAATCCATCGTTCCTGTTGGAATTGCAATAGGCTGCGCCATGACGAGGATTGGATTTGCACTAGGATTAGGGGACGGTGAGGTTGCACCTCCCGCACTTGATGTAGACTGGCTTATGGAAGAAAGGGGAGCACTAGAGCTTCCACCTTCTCCTAACTTACTGCTTGTGGCCCCAAGACCACTAGATCCACTCCCTCGTAAGGGTTCAGCACCGCTACGCTTAGGGGAATATCTCCTAAAAATTTCAGCACGCCGCCTAGCTCTTTCGTCTCTCTCTTGCTTTTGGATTTCTGCTAGACGATGCTTATTGATAAATAACGGATCAATCTCAGTATCCTTTGGCATAAACTGCTAGTTGGTCCCTAGACAACCAGGATTCGAGGACCACCACTTTTAAGTGGCTCTCGGCAGACGCACCACTGATGGAACCTAGAACGGGCCGGCACTGGCTCGTGCATTAGGCGGACCTCTATCTCACGCGCTCAACAACCCCACGGCCTCGCGGCCAGGAGCATTGATGACACATACATTGCCTTCCTAGACATCTTGCATTTGTATTACGTCGTTTATAGTCCACTTTTCTCTCACCCACTACTCCTCAGAGGGAGTCCCTTACACATTGCCTAATGGCATGAAGCACAGACATAGGGGGTTCTCCAACGGCTAAGTGCGGCCAACCCTCTGTGACTCTCCTACACCTTGGGGATTGGGCCCTCGATGCGTTGCTTAATATATAAACATTCCGTACAAAATCCACTCAAGGTACCATTTAATCGTATACAGGAATGTACAATTGTCCTTACTTCTCTTTCCCTTAGACCCCACGACTAGCCTATAGCTTAGGGTGTCATGTCTCTCACTCAACGTGGGTCAAGGTCCTAATGAAAACAATTGCTGTGCATCCAGGATTTCTGATACCTTTAAATATTTCCATGATTTATGCATATTGTGGATGCTAAGTGCTCAAACAGTTATGAAATCAATATTGTGCACATGTGGAAAACATCCTTTCAATGATTTTCAACTACCGATCTTATGCGGCGTTGCATGAATCTAACAGCAGCGAGGAAACCCTCGTGCTACTAGGCTCTTATTTTATAATTATTCACCGACCTATATGGTATGCAAATAAAAACAGCAATCTTTTCATCATTTGACTCCATATTTAGATACACTTTAACCACTCTACCCTCCCATCGATCAAATGTTACATTGTTGTATAGATTTATAGGGCATTTTGCCATCATTTTATGTGTAAAAAGCGAGAAAAGCACACTAGGACAAGAAGGTGGGGTTGAACTGAGGAAAATCCTCATGCTTCAGTCCCCACAAACATTCACAAACATTGTTCTTAATTTTCATTAATTTTCCGCACCCAAAATGCATTTTCCCCCTATTTTTAGTGTTTTTTCTCTATTTTCCTTGTATTTTCCCTTCTTTTTTACATTATTTAATTACTGAAAATTCAAAATAGGTTATGGGCTGTGGCCCTTAGTTCCTTCTTGCAACAAAAATGAAAATTTAGTTGGTGTTCCTATTCATTCTTCCATTTTTATGCCCAAAAACATCATTTTTCCTTGATTTTCCATATTTTACGTGTTTTAGTGTATTATTTTGAACCACAAGATGCATATTTTTTCTGATTTTCTGATTATGATCAATAAGTACTCATGGAAAACAGCAACACAAACAATTTTTAGCCCACATGAACAACATTTTATCAATCAAAAGCCATGAAATCTCAAATTTCCTTTGAAAAATTTGAATTACCGCTTATTTGCGTGTTTCGGGTTTCATGTCCATGGCTGCAAATCTGAAAATCAGCAGCCCTTCATGCTCAGCATGATCACAAATCACCATTTCCAGCCCGTGGAGCAATCCGATCAATGCCGGACAAGCCTCCATCATTATTTCTTCTTCCTTCCTCTTCCCACATGAACTTCCTCTTAGAGGAGAGAGAGGGAGGAGAGAGAAAGACTAGATCTGGTTCTCTTCATTTAGTCCACCATTCTACGGGCGAAGGGCGGCGATAAGATCGGCCAAGAAGGAGAAGATCAGTCCCAATGTCTGTTCCATGGGGTACTCGTAGCCCACAATCATGATGAGAGAGGAGAGAGAGCGAAAAATGCGCCATTTCTTGATCACGCCATGTCTTCCTTCTCTCTCCACGTTTTTTGATCAAGAGGTGCATAAAATTTTGGGTGGGAGAGTCCAAACTCAAAAGGCATGCCCAATTTTGGCCTCCCAAGTGTCCACCCCTTCGTATCTTGACCGGTTTCTTGGCTCCTTCCCCGTCCGCACTCCAAATTGAGCTCTGAAAATTCCTGGGCGTCCGGATTGGCATCCCACATTGGCGAGTAGCTCGTGTCAACCCGCACGACTGTCTAAAAAATTATAAAAAATCAACAAGTGTCGCTCGGGCACCTTTAAAGCACTTTGGTGCTTAAAATCGTCCTAGATCGAGCCGCCGCCTTTGACGGTGAATATTTTTCCCTTGATATTCATAATTTTTAGCTATTTTTAAGCACTTCCCGGCACCAAAGTTCTGCTCTCAACACAACTTTGGGCAACACCTAGGCTATTCACCTTGTCATGAGGGTGGATCATACTCCAATGGATTTGATCAGCAGTATGGCTATCACGAGTAGCATGATTATGGCCATTATGAATAGCATGATTACGCTTACAAGCACTCCTTTATGCAGCAACATAGTTCTTATGAAAGTCATGATCATGGACATGTATATGGTAGCTCATACAGCATTGGTCAGCAACATGCATATGGAGATACTTATACGATGCAGGAGTAGCAAGCCAGTGATTATGACCAGCATCATGCCGATACCTATGCTCATGGACTTGCTATTCATCATATTTATGGTCAGCCTAGGATGCAGGGACACCATTGTAGTCATGTTGGACAATCAACATGCAATCTTGGGCAGCATGTTTATGGGCAACATTATGGCCAAAGCTTTGGTAATAGTCAACAACAAATAGATGTAAATGAGCAGCATGGCTGTTATTACCATATGCAATAAGGATAGCATGAGTATCATTATGAGCAGCATCCACATTGGTATGACCCTCCATATGGACAGCATGAGCATTATGGTCATGGGCAGGCATCTATTGTACACGAGCAGCAAGATGACTATGAGCAGCATGTCAGAACTATTACTGAGCTGAACAATGGTGATGAGCATATGTGTGGAAAGAATGAGTATCATTATGAGACGTAGCCACATTGGCATGACCCTTCATATGGACAGTATGAGCATTATGGTCATGGGCAGCCATCTGTTGTACATGAGTAGCAAGTTGACTATGAGGAGCATGTCAGAACTATTACTGAGCTGACCAATGGTGATGACCATATGTGTAGATTGATATCTAAGGCTAAACGTGTTAAACACCTTACTAGTGATACGATACGAGACCTTATACTATCGATGTGCTAAGCCGATATTTTGTGATCATCAAGACAAATGTAGAGCACAAAATGCAAAACTCCTATTTGTGTTCGAATATCATTATGCCAAGGATAGGATAGATCTTGCTGAGGACCATTTTGATGTGGGTCCAAAGCAAGATGAACTTTCATTCAAGAAAGAAGATCATGTAGATCTTAAAGATCATGCATATATTACGGATCAATAAAACATGTCCTCCAGGAGACCCTTCAGTCTATACACATGTCACATATAAGGGTTGATATAGTACACTTCTCAGCTATTGACAGCATCCAAGTGTAGACCAAGCTTAATCATATGATGCTTATGGTAGACTCGATGCAACAACTAGTGGTACTGGCCATTCTAGCTTTACTTGAGGATGGTAATCCAATGCATAGAAAGGACAACCACTTTCCATTTTACCCCGATGGTAGTGCTGAGACCCAAGCTTGCATGGATGACCTGTATGCTGGTGATGCTTACCATGCACGTTATCCATTTGATCCCAGGGGTTGAAAGAAAGCTCTATCTACATCAGCACTCCCTGGTGCAGTCCCCTCACCTTGAGGCAGCAACCTTGGTTGAAGACGAGTCGATTTGGTCCTTTTTTGCAATAGACAGCCATCTACTTTTGAACAATTTTGGTCTTGCATTAACTGCACCCTTGCATGACCTACTTGGGCTAAAAGTACCCTCAACGAGCTTTGTTTTGACATGTCACATGCTTGAATCGAAGATGCCCATAGGAAGTTATGACCAGTTTTCTCCAGTAGGCCTGTTCTGGATAGCATGCTGTCCACTATTTGTCAGCCCCTAATTGTCAAGAATTCGAGGCCAAACTCATATGCTATCAACTTGCACATGTCATATACAGCATATACACAATTCTATGCCCCAATTACACATGAGATTGTACTTCAGCATACCCATATTCTCCCTTGTAATGCTGAGTAGAGTAGTACTTTGCAACCCCCCCTTTTCGCTGTGAGCCATAGGTTCTCTTTTTGTTTTTGAGGGAAAAAACCTTCGGGGTCGGGATGGAATGTAAAAGAGTGGGGATAAATGGGTAGGACATGGATTAGCATGGAAATACCCAGTTATATTGACAAGGTATATAAGTGTTGAGAGACCCAATCAGGGCATCATTTATCAATAATCAAGTCTCTCTTTTCTCCTTCCTCCTAGCTTTCATGGCTTCCCTCCTCTTTCTCTCTCTTCTTCTAGTATTTCGCTCTCTTCTTCTCTCATCTTCTTCTTCCTATTTCTCTCTCCTCTCTGCAGTCTCTCCCTTTTCTCCTTCTCTCTCCTAGGTTTCCTTCATTACAGCTACAAAGACTTGGTTATAGGTGCGGAGGCTAAGCCCAAACTCCCCAAACTCTTGATCAGCTTAGCACATCAAGCATGGACTGAGAGAGCTCGTAGGTATTGCATTGGCTATCCCTATGAATTTCTAATGCTATGGTTATGCAAATAATGAATTGCATTTGATTGAAGGATGCATGGGATATTCTGATGAGATACTATGGTACTACCTACACTAGTGCCAAAAAAATACCGTTGAAGCAAAAATTTAACACAATGGATAGGAAAGGTCGGTCCATTCATGACTATGTGACTGATATAAAGACTATTGCAGATCAGCTAGCATCCATTGGGACTGAGGTAGATGATCATGATTTGGTGGCTATGACCCTGAATGGTCTAGGGCCTCAATACAAGTCCTTTGATATGTCAATTTCAGTCAAGGCTCAAATTCCTAACTTTAATGAGCTTGTATCCTTGCTTATCCATGAAGAAGTGAAATTGGGTCTGGCTACGAGCTTGAGTAGCTCTAAAAGCAAAGATGTAATTGTTTACTCTAATTAGAGAGGCTGTGGTTATCATGGCGGAGGTTCTAGCCATGGTAAGGGAACTCAACAACATGCATCTCAGCATGGACAAGATTAATAGGGATTTTCTGGTAGAGGCAGTGGATACTCTCATGCGAGGGGGAAATCTTAGTGTAGGGGCAGAGGATCCTAGCATACACTCAGTCTACTCATGAAAATGCTAATAAGGATAAAGATTGTTGTTACTATGGTAAGCATGACCACATTGCAAAAGAGTGTTGGAAAAAGCAAGCTGATAAGAAGGGTAGACATCAAGGTCACTATGCATCTTCTAGTCATGTAGAGCCTGATACTAGTGAAAAACTCTTTGCTATGACTCATGTATGCAACAAGGGCAAGCCACGAGGAGAGTCTGATGATGTCTGATATATAGATTATGGTGTCTCAAAAAACATGACATCACATGGCGAGTGATTCATTGAGCTAAAATCATGTGCTAATGGTCATGTATCTACTGGAGATGAGTCTCAGCATGATATAGCACACACAAGGATTGTTTCTTTCACTATGCCTGATGGTAGGAAAAAGTACTTGCATGATGTATTGCATGTACCCTTGATTACCAATATTTTTTTATATGTAAGTCATACGGTTGAGAAAAAGTTGCAGGTACAATTTAATAGAGATGGCTACTTCATAGAGGAGTATGGCGGAGGATGTAGATTAGTTGCTAAAGGCCAGAGACATGGCAATATGTTTACGCAGGATGCAAACATACTTGAGTTGAATGGTACTATGCTTTCTCATGATGAGGCAAGTATCCGAGACATTGATATGTGGCATAAATGGATTCGATATATAAATATCCAAAAGCTGAAAAATATGTAGCATAAGGAGCTTGTTACAGGGCTACCAAGGTTTAAGTATTCTGATTTGAGACATGTATGCTCAGCATGTTAGTTTGGGAAACAAACCAGGTTTCCATTTGCTAAGAATACACCGAATAGTAGCAGGTCTTTACAACTTGTGCACTCAAATGTTTGGGAACCTGTGCATAATGTATCACTTGGTGGGTCTCAATACTATGTGATATTTGTGGATGACTATAGTAGTACACATGGATATACATCTTATAGCATAAACATGATGTGTTGGACATCTTTATGTATTTTAAAGCTCATGTTGAAAAAGAGCTTAACTATTATGTCTCATGCTTACAATCTATGGTGGTGGAGAGTATGTCTCAAAGGAATTTGGCAGGTACTTAACAAAGCATGGGATAAGGAGGCATTGACTTGCAACTATACTCCACAGTAGAGCAAAGTTGTTGAAAGAAAGAACAAGATGATTATGGAGGTAGCCATGGCCATGTTAAATGAGAAGTATATGCCTTTGTTTTATTGGTTTGAGGCAGCACTTATGATTGTCTATATTATGAATAGAACACCTACTATGAATACATGAAAACACACCTTATGAGTAGCTATATGGCTCTATAAGCCTAACATATGACATTTGAAAGTATTTGGTAGTATTGCATATGTTCATGTTTTCGATGACAAATGGAAGAAACTTGACCCTAAAGCAATGAAGTGTGTTTTCCTTGGATACTCATAGGAAAAAAGGCATATAAGTGCATTGTTCCAACTACACAAGAGATATTGCTTAGTCATAATTTTGTATTTGATGAGTTAGCATCTTGGTGTGGTGCTAAGCATGCTGTAGTATATGATGAAACTTCACAGGGCACATATATTGAAAATGGATAGCAAGGCACTTCTTCTATTAGTGGACCTATTCAAGATGTATTTGGCAATGTAAGTCCCCGGACTAGAAGGCTACATAGCTGTGGGTCTCATCCACTAATATGGATACGTCAATAAGGGGGAGAGATATAGGAAAAGAGAAAGGTTATAATGTTGTTACAAGTTCATTAACTTCAATATATGACTCTAGTGAGAATCTTGATAGCAAGTTTGGAATACTTGCAGTAGTTGCACTTGGAGTTAAGCAAAGTTATGTATTTCCTCATGAGAGACCGGATTCTAGTTCATCTCCATTGTAGAGATTGCAAAGAGAAAGAAAGCACGTGGATAGGCTTACCTACAGTGGACGCTTAATGAGACATTATGTATACATGATAGAAGTGTAGAAATACAAAGAGCCTACATCTTTTACAAAAGCATTTAAGGATGAGAATTGGTGCAAGGCTACAGATGATGAATATGAGGCTTCACTAAAAATAGGACATGGGATTTGGTTGAGTTTCCTAAGGGCAAAGTGCCTATTGGATGCAGTTGGGTCTATAAAGTAAAATGTAAGTTTGATGGCTCACTAGAGAGGTACAAGGCTAGATTGGTAGTGAAAGGATATGCCCAGCAGTACTGGCTAGATTATGAGGAAACCTTTAGTCTGGTTGCTAAGATGGCAATTGTATGGAATGTTATAGCATTGGTAGTATCTAAAGGCTGGAATCTTTGTCAAATGGATGTTAAAAATGCTTTCTTAAATGATGATTTGAAAGAAGAGGTTTATATGGATCAGCCAGAGGGCTATGTGCATTTCCACTATCCATCATATGTATGCAAATTGAAGAGAGCATTGTATGGCTTAAAGCAAGCCCCCTGAGCTTGGAATGCTAGGATTACTTCCTACTTGTAGACACTTGGATCTCAACTAGGAAAAGTTGATCATAGCCTATTTACTAGGCAAATAGAGACAAGATATTTTATTTTGGTACTCTATGTAGATGATTTGATGATCATAGGTGATGACATATAGGGCGGCATTGATGACATAAAAGCTAAATTTTTTCTTAGGCATTGAAGTTATGCATACACCTCATGGGATATGGATGATACAAAAACCAGAATATGTTGGAAAGTATGGCATGCTAGAATGCAAACCCATGAACACACCATTGGAGCAAAATGTAAATCTTGATGTTGATATAGGAAATGTGATAGAGAACAGGACTATGTATAGATAGATGGCTGGTAATCTGATCTATCATCTTACTATTGTAAAAATTACACAGCGCAGCGAAAAGAATCTGAGAAAGAAATAGAGAGTACACAATAGATAAGAGGAGAACCAGTTAATTCTTTAGCTCCAAACAAATGATACAAAGATGGCTCTGTCCACCCGTACGCTTCCATTGTGTGAAGCTTAGATGGCGATCTAGACAGGAGATAGGTGAAGAGCTTAAGGCTAGTTGGAACAACAACTCTGTCTAGGTGAAAGATGAATGATGGATGGCTATGAAGGGGTTTAGCTTTTATAGCCCACAAAGGCCGTTAGGTCGGCTTGACCGACCTACCATATGATCCTCCACTAGTCGTCCGGGGAATATTCTAGGGAATATTCCCTTTGCCATCGGGCCGGGGGCGCAGCCCTCGGACCCCCGCCAGGGGGGCTACTGGCCTCCCTAGGACCCCCCAGTCGGGGGCCGCTTCCGCGGCCCCCAGACCCCACAATGGGGGCCCCTTTTAACTCCCTTACCCTGCAACTCCATGCAATGCACCTCGAGTTGCTACCAACTTAATCACTCCGTCTAGCCCAAAGATTAGACCCACAATAGTCACCTTTTTGTCATCCCGTCACATAGACCTCATCTGATATACAAGTCAGCACTCAACCAATGTCCGGGCTCACATTTGGCTTCTCCTCATAATGGGGACCTTACAACTTTGAGCACCATGGATCATTGGTGGCACCTAATGAGGGTGGGGCATTGATCATATCTAACACCCCCCCTCAATGTCCACCCATAGGTGAACTATCTCCTCGGCCCAATGCCGAGTCTCTGAAGATGAACTTGAAGCAGATCCTTCGTAAGTGCTTTGGTGAAGATATATGCTCCATTCTCCTTTGTTGGATAGTAGACCAATTCCACTATCCCATCCCCCATCAAATCATGCACATAGTGATACTGGATCTCTATATGTTTGGTACGTGCATGAAACACTGGATTTTTGGCAATGGTGATGCAACTGTGATTGTCACATCTTAGCACAATTGGTTCTTCATCCTGCACTCCCATATGCCACAGAATCCTTCTCAACCATACTACTTCACATGCAGCAAAACAAGCTGCCTTGTACTCTGCTTCGGTAGAAGACAATGCCACTGATGGCTGCTTCTTACTAATCCAAGAAAATATTCTTGAACCCAAAGAGAAACAATAAACAAAAACTGAATTCCTGGAATCACTATCTCTTGCCCAATCTAAGTCACAGTTCCCCACAAGAGAAGTTTCGAAACTGTATGTGATACCATAGTCAAGAGTTTTCTTCAACTATCTGAGCACCCGCATCCCAGCCTTCTAATGACTCTCATGATGTTTGTTTGAGAACTTGCTCAAAACACCAACAACAAAACTGATATCTGGTTTGGTGTTACACAAGTAGATCAGACTGCCGACCACCAGCCTCCTATACCTCCCAATGTCTACTAGTGCTAATGTATCCTCAACGGATAACTTTGCATTCACCTCCATAGGTGTAGCTATCTCCTTGCACTCGGTCATGCCAAATGCCTTCAAGATCTCCCATGCATACTTCTTCTGAGAGATGAAGATCTTTCCTAGCTCTTGCTGCCAGACTTCAATCCCCAAACAATAGTGAAGGAAGCCCAAGTCTGTCATTTCAAACTCAGAACTCAAAGCCTTTCGAGTTTGGTTGATTATATCTTCATAGTCACCTGTAATAACAAGGTTGTCCACATATAGGACAATCACTACAGACTTTTTACCATCCCTGTAAACATACAAGTTAGCATCTAAGGCACATCTTTTGAAGTTTAGGTTCTAAAAGAACTTATCTATTTGCTGGTACCATGCTCTAGGGGCTTGTTTCAGTCCATACAATGCCTTCTTTAGCTTACACATTTTTTTCTCAGAATGGGGGCCTCAAACCCTGGTGGTTGAGCCAGCACACCTCCTCCTTCAGGTCACCATTTAAGAACGTTGACTTAACATCCATTTGGTACACTAGCCACTTCTTGTGGGCAACCACTGCAAGTACCGTGCGAATAGTGGTCATTCTGGCGGTTGGGGCAAATGACTCTTGAAAATCAAACCCTTCAACTTGTGAAAATCCTTGGGCAACCAGTCTAGCTTTGTAGTTTTCTAAGGTACCATCAGCCTTGTACTTTACCTTCCAGATCCACTTGGTGCCAATAACCTTCCGCTTTTCTGGTCGATCCAATAGCTCCCAAGTGTCATTCTTCATTACGCTGTCATACTCCGCTTGCATGGCAGCCTTCCATGATGGATCTGCAAGTGCTTCTTCCAAGTCAGTTGGCTCCTTTACTTCTCTCATAATCTCAACCATTAAGGCCATATTGACTACGTGAGGAGAATCCCTCCTTTGCTCCTCTATTCTCTGAGACCTCCTTGGTCCATCTACCTTCTCCTCAACAGATGCAGGCATAGGATTATTGTAGTCATAGATCTGCTTTACCTAGCGCGGCAATGGCTTTTCCAGTGGGGTGATGTCAGGTTGGTGAATCTTTTCCTCATCATCTGAAGATGATGCTTCCTCTTCCTTAAGGATAGGGACAGCTCTCGCGACAGGTTCATAATGGACTACTGTTGAGATATCGAGCTCCACTTGTGATATGCTAGGGTGACCATTGTGCATTTATGTCACCGACTTGTTAGCTGCAGATATGGTTGGTACACCGCCCATGAATAATAGCTAGATGACAGCTATCCTTATCTACTCTAGTTCGTGGCTCAGTTAGTATGCCACCTTAGTTAGTTGAGTTTGGTTTGAGACCCACATATAGGGTTCTTCTATTTCTTTTTTATTTGAGTTCTTTTGGCTTACACAACTAAGAAGAGGAAAACTATTTTCAGCCTCCACCCTTGGGTGTATTCCCCCATTGTGCAAGCAAGAAAGCTACAAATGAGACTCCTTCCTTCTCTCCCACAATCTTGACATGGTATCAGAGCCTGGTTCGTGGTAAGGAGCTCAAAAAAGCAAACCAAGTTCGTGGTGTTCTGGTAAGAGGACCAGTGTTGCTTTCATTTTTTGAGTTTGGGAGCAAGTCTCTGCAGGTAGCACAGCCGGAAGTGCAAGAGTGCATTGTCTCAGATTGAGACACCCTTTCGGGGCCTGTTTTGGAGGCAAAAGTTTTCCGCATGCACTCAAGAAAAGGCCCTATTTTTTGCTGTACGACCAATGTTCTACAGTTCGGTGAAAAGTTACTGTAGAAATTGCATCGTATGCTTGTGCGCAGAGACATTGGGAGTTACAGAATCAGGTTGCCTGTTGATGCAAAATCGTCACTAGGAAGTGACTGTGTGGTCAAATACCACTTTCGTCAGTTTTGCAGATTTGCCCTTGTGAGGCTGAAGCTGTGTTTTTTGCATTGACTGAATTCTTTGCAGTGTTCTATAATGGCGTCTGATTCTCTTTCACAGATTGTCACTGAAAAGCTTGACAAGAACAACTTCCAAGCATGGAAGTTTAGAATGATGAACTTCCTTATGGGAAAAGGATATTAGGAATTCATTGCAAGAAACGAAGAAGAACCAGTTCTTCCTCATGTTCCCAATCAACAACAAATGCAGGCATTTAAAGGATGGCATGAGAGAGCCAGAAAAGTTATGTACTGGCTATCTATTAGTATTTCAAACTCTATGATTGTGCATATTCAGGATGCAAGTACACCAAAGGAGGCATGGGATACTTTGTCAAAAATGTATAGCACAAATACGCAAGCCAGGAAAATGCAGCTCAAGAAAGAGTTGCACAATGTGCAAAGAGAAAGTATGAGCATCAATGACTACCACATGAAGGTGAAGAAGATTGCAGATGCACTTGCTTCCATTGGGTCGCCAGTGGAAGATGATGATTTAGTTTCTGTGACCTTGAATGGTCTAGGAAAGGATTATGCATAGTTCGGAACATCGATTTCCGTCTGTGAAAGATTTCTTGATTTTGAGGAGTTGATTTCTCTTCTAATTTCTGAGGATCAGAGAAATGATGGTGCATCTTCTTCAGGAAGAACTTCAAAAGAAGCTGTCTTCTACTCAAATGCTAGAAGAGGTAGAGGCAGAGGTAGAGGAGGCCGATCTGGAGGCCGTGGTAGAAATCAGAATATGCAGCAAACTCAAGAAAACTAGTCCTATAGAGGAGGACGTGGTAATTCTAGAGGCAGAGGGAGCCAAAGAGGTCGTGGTGGATGGTAGAGAGGCCAAAATGCAAATAATAATGTTGAATGCTACTATTGTGGTAAAATGGGTCATATGGCTAAAGACTGCTATAAAAAGCAGAATGACATCATGAATAGAAAATTGCAATAAGGGAATTATGCATCTTCTAGTAGACAGGGTGATGACAGAAATGAGCATTTGTTTATGGTACAGCACATGACCAATTCTGTGACAAGTGCAGAAGAAAGCAATGATGTGTGGTATGTTGACTCAGGTGCATCAAACCACATGACAGGTCATGCAGAATGGATGCAGAATGCAAGGAAAATGGAAAAACCAAGATTTGTGGAGAATGGTGATGATACTGCACATCCTATTGTGCAGATTGGAAATAATCCTTTGTCTATGCAGGATGGGAAAAAGAAATACCTGTCGGATGTATTTCATGTCCCGAATATCACCAAGAACCTGGTTTCTGTTGGTCAAATGGTTGACCAGGGCTTGCAGGTCAGATTTAATTCTCATGGATGCTTTGTTGAGGATATGAAAAATAAAGGTCGCTTGATAGCAAAAGGAAAGAAGAAGGGCAGAATATGTACGTTGGATGCAGACATTCCTGAATTGAGAGTAGCAATGTTTGCACATGGGACCGGTGTAGTTGCAGATATTGATATCTGGCATAAACGCATTGGTCATGTTAATGTACAGCGACTTAAATCAATGCAAGCCCAAAATATTATTGCAGGATTGCCTAAATTCAAGGTTGCAGAAATGCATAAGGTATGTGAAGCTTGTCAATTTGAAAAATAGGCAAGGAAACCATTTCCTAGACATATTCAAGAGAGTAAGAAGCCATTGTAATTAATCCACTTTGATGTGTGGACTACTAAAGCTGCATCTATTGGAGGCTGTCATTATTTTGTCACTTTTATTGATGACTATAGCAGAAAAGTTTGGGTGTACTTTATGAAAAAGAAAAGTGAAGTTTTTGGGCATTTCAAAACTCTTAAAGCTATGGTTGAAAAAGAAACAGGTCTGCAAATAAAATGCCTAAGGTCAAATGGAGGGGGAGAGTACCTCTCAAATGAGTTTGCAAGGTTCTTGTAGGAGCATGGCATAAAGCAGCAATATTCATGTAGTCATACCCCACAGCAAAATGGAATTGCAGAAAGAAAAAAAGGCATATTGGAGAGGTATCTCATGCCATGCTCAATGAAAAAAACCTGCCAAATTTTTACTGGGCTGAAGCAATTGCTACAGTAGTCTACATAATGAACAGGACTCCCATTGCAGCAATACATGGCATGACTCCAAAGGAGAGGTATACTGGTAGGAAACCAGATATTTCTCATTTGAAAATTTTTTATTGCATTGCCTATGTTCATGTGCCAGATGAGTTGAGATCCAAGTTGGATCCAAAAGCTGAGAAGTGCATCTTTATTGGTTACTCTCTGTAGCAAAAAGGGTATAGATGCTATAACCCTTCTACTCGTAAGTTTACAGTGAGCAGAGATGTTGTTTTTGATGAGATGAGTAGTTGGTATAAACCAGTAAATGTGATTGATAATGTAGATGCACAAAATGGTAATGCTGCACAGAATTCATAGCAGTAGTCACAAGATATTAGTGGACCTGAAGCGTCCTCTAGCAGTGGTTCACATTCTTTGCCATGGGCAGGCAGATTGAGATCAAGAGAATCTTCTAAAAGCAATGTAGATAGTGGTATGCAGGTATCATGAAAAGGAAAAGAGAAGGTAGATCAGCCCATGTTTGATGTGAATGCAGGTCACTCTTATGTGGATGGTGAATCCAGTGGCTCAGAACAGAGCATTGATGATGAGTTGGGTATTCCTTCTATTGTTATACTTGGAGTAAGGAAGACCAGGGATGTTTTGAGAGCACTAGGAGTGAACCTACTTTGCGTAGGTCTACCAGAGCTAGGTATCCTGTGGATAGGCTGAAATATAATGGATTTACAGCCATTCACTGTACCTATATGGTCAAAGTGATACAAGAACCAGAACCCACTTCTTTTTAGCAAGCCATGGGAAAAGAAAAATGGGAGAAAGCCATGGAGGAAGAAATGGATGCCTTGGAAGCAAATGCTACATGGGAATTGGTACCTTTGCCTAAAGATAAGAATACAATTGGTTGTAAGTGGGTTTATAAGGTGAAACACATTGCAGATGGTTCTGTGAAGAGATACAAGGCAAGATTAGTAGTAAAGGGGTATGCACAAACATATGGCATTGATTATGAAGAAACATTCAGTCTGGTTGCAAGGATGGCAACCGTAAGAGCAGTCATTGCTATGGTTGCATCAAAGGGATGGTCTTTACATCAGATGGATGTAAAGAATGCCTTCTTGCATGGTGATTTGCAAGAAGATGTCTATATGGAGTAGCCACCAGGTTATGTGCATGCTGTTCATCCTGAGTTTGTTTGCAGGTTGAAGAAAGCCTTGTATGGCTTGAAGCAAGGACCTAGAGCATGGTCTGACAAGATAGGACAGTATCTTGTCACTATTGGCTTTCAGATTTCCAAGGTAGATTTCTCACTTTATGTGAGAAAAACAGAGAAAGGTATTATACTACTTGTCATTTATGTTGATGATTTGATTATGATAGGTGATAGTGATGAAGATATCCTTCATGTGAAAATGCTATTGAAGCAGAAGTTTGAGATGAAGGTTTTGGGAGAGCTGCATTATTTCTTGGGCATTGAGGTGATTAGATCACCAAGTGGGATACAGCTCTTGCAGAGACAGTATGGATTGGACATGCTGTCCAAATATGGGATGACAGGCTATAAGCCTATTTCAGTTCCTTTGGAGCAGAATGTGAAGCTGAGCACAGATGTAGGTGAGCTTCTGGAAGACCCTACTATGTACAAACGCATAGTAGGAAGTTTGATTTATATGACTATTACCAAGCTAGATTTGAGCTATGCTGTTGGATTGGTAAGTCAATTTATGCAGGCTCCAAGGAAACCACATTTGGATGCGGCTAGATGCATACTCAGGTATGTGAAGTCCACATTGCAGTATGGACTATTTTATGAGACTGGGGTTCAGATACAGTTGCATGGATACATTGATGCTGATTGGGCCGGTAGTATTTCCGATAGACGATCTACCAGTGGATATGTGTTCTCTTTTGGGAGTGTTGCAGTCACTTGGAGCAGCAAGAAATAGTCTACAGTTGCCTTGTCGAGCACAGAGGCTGAGTACAGGGGTGCAGCAATGGCTGCATGTGAGGTAGCTTGGTTGCATAAGCTACTTTATGATATGCATCAGCCTACAGATGGGCCAGTTGTCAGTTATTGTAACAACATGAGCAGTATACACTTGGCAAATAACCCAGTCTATCATTCTAGAACAAAGCACATTGAGGTGCATTATCACTATGTGTGGGAGAGGGTTTTACTAGGTCTTATTGATCTAGTTTATGTCAGCACAGAGGATCAGGTAGCTGACATATTCACAAAGGCATTGGACGCAGAGAAGCTGCGCAAGTTCAGAGACCTGCTTGGTGTACAGGAATTGGGATTGAGCTCGAGGGGGAGTGTTGAGATATCGAGCTCCACTCGTGATATGCTAGGGTGACCATTGTGCATTTATGTCACCGACTTGTTAGCTGTAGATGCGGTTGGTACACTGCCCATGAATAATAGCTAAATGATAGCTATCCTTTTCTACTCTAGTTCGTGGCTCAGTTAGTATGCCACCTTAGTTAGTTGAGTTTGGTTTGAGATCCACATATAGGGTTCTTCTATTTCTTTTGTATTTGAGTTCTTTTGGCTTACACAACTAAGAAGAGGAAAATTGTTTTCAGCCTCCACCCTTGGGTGTATTCCCCCATTGTGCAAGCAAGAAAGCTACAAATGAGACTCCTTCCTTCTCTCCCACAATCTTGATGACTACTTCTTCGCTTGATGATAAAGTGGAAGAACTTGCCTTCTCCTCCTCCACTGTATGTGGCTCCTCCTTGAACACCACATCACGGCTCGCGATGATCTTCTTTGCCTCGTGGTCATATAATTTGTAAGCCTTTTACTCATCACTATAATCCAAGAAGATAAATTTTCTGCTTTTTGGTTTTAACTTGTTTCTCTTCTCATCTAGAACATGTGCATAACATTCACATCCAAAATTTCTGAAATGTGAGACAGATGGTTTCTTACCAGTGTAAGCCTCATGAGGTGTTTTTTCCCTGAGAGCCTTTGTGTAGCTCTGATTTAGAATGTAGATTGCAATATTAATAGCTTCAGCCCAAAAATGGTTAGGCAATCCCTTGCCCTTTAGCATACATCTTGCTATCTCCACAATGGTGTGATTCCTACATTCCACAACATCGTTCTGTGGAGATGTGTGAGGCGTCGTCAATTGACGCTTGATCCCTTTGCTCTTGCAAAAGTCTTCAAACTCCTTTAAGTTGAACTCACCACGACCATCTATTCTAAATTTCTTTACACTTTTCCTTGTTTCATTCTCAACAAGTTTTAGCCATTCTTTAAACTTACCAAAAGCTTGAGCCTTATCACGAAGGAAGTACACCCACATCTTCTTACTATAGTCGTTGACAATCAACATAAAATAAGAAGATCCCCCCAAGGCCTGTGTAGGCATCTTACCACACAAGTTAGCATGCACCAACTCTAGAGGAGCCTGTGCTCTATTCTTGCTTTCTTGTGGAAATGTCTTTCTCTGTTGCTTGCCCATCATACAAGCTTCACATGGTTCCTTCAATTCAGTTATTGTAGGTAGGTGAGCAACCATACCTTGCTTTTGCATCTCCTTCAACACTGCAAATCCAATGTGTCCAAACCTTTCATGCCAAAGCTTACTTGTGCCCACTCCAGCAGTGGCTGTAAGAGCACTTAGCTCATACAGGTTGTTCCTTCTTTCTCCTTTGCCAACATTTGTGCTAGCACTATCAAGAATTTCTGCACCTGTCTTCTTGAACCTCACTTCATGACCAAGATTAGTTATGGCAGCAAACTGATAACAGATTTCTCCTGATTTCGGGAACACACAACACATTTGAAAGCTTTTTCACTTCACCATTTGCAGCAACAAAAGAAATAGTACCTGTGCCCATAGTAGGGCATTTAACATCATTTCCAACCATCATAGTGATGGATTCTTGTAGAGGCTGCATAGAACTATATAGACCTTTCTTGTTAGTCATGTGATGGGAGGCCCCACTATCCAACACCCATGAGTCAGTGGTAGATTCTTCTTGTGCTGAGGAGCACACTTCCTCAATGGTCGCCATGAATAATTCCATCTCTACTTCAGCCATATTGGATGTCTCTTTCCCTTTACTTTTAAGGGTACCATTCTTTTCATCTGCCTTCTTGACACGACAATCTAAAATTGCATGTCCTTTCTTCTTGTAGTAGAAGCACTCTCCTTGAAACTTCTTCTTGCTGCCCTTCTTTTTTTGTCACCATCATTTTTGGTGGAGGAACCACCTTTGCCTTTTGCATTGGCAGAGAATGCAGCATCTCCATTGTTGCTTCCTTCTCGAGCTTTCAATCTCAACTCCTCCATCAATAATGCACAAAACTCCTCAAAAGTTAAAGCTTGAGGTCTCACCTGAGTATTAAAGGCAGTTACTAGTTCATCAAACTTTTGTGGACAAATCCAAAGACACCTCCGAGCTAGCTCTTCGCTAGTCTTTTGTATCCCAGTGCCAGCCATCTGGTCATGCAGATTCTTAATCCGAGTGATGAATGCTTCAACCATCTCTCCTTTAGCAAACTTCTCTGCTGCTAGTTGATTCTTCAAGTTTTGAATGCTTGTTTGGTTTTGTGTTTCATACTGAAAAGCTTGTAACTAAGGCACACAATGCATCTACATTCCTTCGTTTCCAAGCTCGTAGAAGATCTACATACGGAGGAATCATCACATTAGAATTTGATGGGTCGGGGGTAGGCTGTGGTTCTGCATCAGTCCCCAGCACAATCTCCAAAAGCTCATAAGAATCAAGGATAGTTGTAATTTTGAACTTCCACAAGGTGTAGTTTGTACCATCTAACTTGGCTTCACTCAAGGTTGGTGGACAAATCCTCAGTGTTTGAATAGCCGGTACAATAGCACCACCTCCTACACCGCTTCCTGATGCGCCAGAACCGCTTCCGAAAGTTGACATAGTTTCTCTTTGCTGTTGAAGCCTTTGCCTCTTGCACACTCTCCAATCTCTAGAGCCTCATGGGCTCTGATACCATGTAAAAATTAAACAGCACAGCGAACAAAATCTGAGAAAGAGATAGAGAGTACACAACAGATAAGAGGAGAATCAGTAAATTCTTTAGCTCCAAACAATTGATACAAAGATGGCTTTGTCCACCTGTGCACTTCCACTGTGTGAAGCTTAGATGGCGATCTAGACAGGAGATAGGTGAAGAGCTTAAGGCTAGCTGGAACAACAACTCTGACTAGGTGAAAGATGAATGATGGATGGCTATGAAGGGGTTTAGCTTTTATAGCCCGCGAAGGGCGTTAGGTCGGCCTAACCGACCTACCATATGAGCCTCTACTAGTCGTCCAGGGAATATTTCAGGGAATATTTCCTTTACCATCGGGCTGGGGGCGCTGCCCTCGGACCCTCGCCAGGGGGGCCGTTGGCCCCCCTAGGACCCCCCTAGGACCCCCCAGCCGAGGGCCACTTTCTCGGCCCCCTAACCCCAAAATAGGGGCCCCTTTTAACTCCCTTACCCCGCAACTCCATGCAATGCGCCTCGAGTTGCTACCAGCTTAACCACTCCATCTAACCCAAATATTATACCCACAACGGTCACCTTTTTGCCATCCGGTCACATAGACCTTATCTGATATACAAGTCAGGACTCAACCAATGTCCATGCACACATTTGGCTTCTTCTCATAATGGGGGCCTTACAACTTTGAGCACCATGGATCATTGGTGGCACCTAATGAGGGTGGGGCATTGATCATATCTAACAACTATCACTAGAGCGGACTTGATTTATGTAGTTGGTTTGATAAGCCAGTTTATGTAATAGCCAAGGAAACCTCACCTAGATGTTGTGAGGAGGATTTTGAGATATGTGAAGGGTACATTGTCTTATGTACTATTCTATGAGCATGATAAGCCTATTGAGCTTATAGGTTATTATGATGTAGATTGGGTTGGCTCCATGTATGATAGGAGATTTGACTAGTGGATATGCATTTGGTCTTGGAAGTAGCATGGTCAGCTGGAGTAGTAAAAAAAAAAAAAACCTATAGTGGCTCTCTCAAGTAAAAAAGCAGAATATAGGGGTGCAGCATTAGTTATGTGTGAGGATGCTTCACATGTTAAGTTGATGGATGACTTGGGGATTCATGTGGATAAACCAATCAAGCTATATTGTGATAACATGAGTAGTGTGCTTCTAGCAAGTAATCCAATTTATCATGCCAGGTCAAAGCACATAGAGGTACATTACCATTTCATCAAAGAAATGGTGCTTGGAGGACCTCATACATTTGAAGATTGAAGACCAAGTTGTAGATATCTTTACCAAATCCCTTGGTAGAGATAAGTTCACTCATTCTAGATCGCTGCTTGGGATACAGTTTGGGTAAGCTACTCATGAATATATTACAATTAGGTAATTATTGAGTGGATAATCATTATTACATATATTATTTGCTAATTAGTATTAGATAAGCATTATAAGGTATTTAATATATATTTATTAGATAAATAAATAGACAATAATTAGGTAAATATCATTGGGTGATTATTATTAGCTAATTAGTATTAAAAGATGAATTAGAGTACTTAAGATTTACCTAATTATTTAGTATTTAATATTACTAATAATACTTATGGCATTATTTATTTATTAAATAAGTAGCTATAATTAGGTAATTATTAAGTGGATAATAATAAATATTAAAATTATTAGCTAATTTATATTAGGTAACTATTATAAGGTATTTATAACTAATTATTAACTATTTTCTTTTTGTAATTGTTAGGTAGATATAATAATGTACTTATTATTAGCAACTTATTATTAGAAGATTCATGAGAGAACTTAGGTTTTGCCTAATTATTAGCATGTAATATTACTAATAATAATTATAGGAGTAATTAATTATTAACTAGGTTATTATTATTAAGTATTTAAATAGGGTAGTTAATTAATAAAAATTACTTAATAATTATTTAATATTAATAGTAACATTTATTATTGTTTAACATTTAATATTATTAATATTTAAATGAAAAATATTTATAATATTTAATATTTAGATATTTTCTAGCATTTAATATTATTACTTATCAATTTTAAGAATTATTTAATTATTATATTTAATATTATTCTTAACATTTCATCATAAATAGTATATAATATTAGAAAGTGTTCAATATTTTGTCAATTTTTAATATTTAATAATAATCAATATTCAATAATACTATTATCATTGGTAACATATTAGTACACCTTGATTAATAATAGTTAATAATAAAAGTATTCAGTATTGGCCAGTAATACTATAGTAATAATTTTATCAATAATCAATTAGAGTGGTTAGTAGTCGAATTAGTTAGTACTTAATAGTATTCTATACTTAATATTAATATTATTTAATTACGAGTTAGTAAATAACACTATTAGATACTATTTAAATACTATTACATACTATTACATATTATAAGATATAATATGACTATATACTATTAGATTCTAATTGCATATTAATTAGATAGTATAATAATCGATAATGTTAATAATTAAATTATCATTACTAAATAGAAATAGAGAGAGAGAGAGAGAGAGAGAGAGACATTATGGAGTTGTTACGACTTTTTTTTCACTAGGAAGGATTGTTCGTAGTCATTGGCGAAACATGTTTCCACAAGTCCCCTTAGGGAGGGGTCTTGTCTCCCATCCCATTATGCCATTTGCATGCCATGCCCATGATAAAACTGTGAAAATACATGGATCTATAAGGACATGGCTTTGGAGGTTAAAAGAGGAAGAGTGAGCTCATGAGGACATAGACATTAAGATTGACTATCACACAAGTGAATTAGGTTCTAAGATTGAGGCTTGGACTCATAAACACAATCTTGTGTGTTGACAATCACACATACACTTTAATGGAAGGAAAAAAGTACTATAACATTGCATTAAAAAAGAGAGCAAGTGTAATGCTTTATAGGGATAGATTGGGCTGCACTTTCTACCATTGTGCATATGGCATTTCGCATCCTAAGCCCACATTGCTCCATACAAAAAGGCTAAGCTGGGTGTGATTGCCAATATCTCAATACCCGTCCTCAATCACAACCAGAAAAGTACAAAGTGTGTAGAGGCTTTAGTGAGCAACCACCTGCAAAGTGTGGGCACACCACAAACATGATAAACACTAGAGGTTGTCGTAGAAAAGGCTAAGTCTGGGTACCAAAGACATAGTGGACATCTAGAGGCTGTAATAGGGGCCTCACAAAGTGTAAAGAGGCTGTAGTACAAGGTTATATGAGGAGTTTACAAGCATATGTTAGAAGCATTAGCGCTAGGCAATATAAGGCTAAAAAAGTCTATCAGAATAGGAGTAGAAGGGCTGATGAGGCTTGTCCTTCTAATGGTGGTCTTCTTCTTCTTCTTTTTCTTCCTTTGCTCCATGGTCTTCTTCTTCTTTAATAGCAACTAGATAGGCCTTTTGAGACCTCTTCCTGGCATGATAGAATTTCTCCGTTGTCGGAGCATTTGGAGTCGAAGGTCTACCACAAGGGTAAGAGACATTAGTGTGAAGGGAGATTCAGGGAGAGCAGTAGATAAAAGAGAAGGGGTTTGAAGGAATAGAAGATGTAGAAGAAATATGGTAGAGGTGAAGCCTATCAATTTATCTCAACATCTAGTCATACATGGAAGACATCAGCTCATAATCATAGCTCATAACCAAATACATCCAAATAAGGGTGGGTCAAAGCCCAAGACACACTGAGATAATAGCTCAACTCATACACAAATACTTAACATAATCTATGATGATAATCCATGATCCATGGTGCTACCATCCATTGATTGCTATAGGTAATCACCTCAAAATTACATGCAAATTTCAAACTAGTAGTGGTAGAAGCCACTACAACCAAGACACATATCAAATGCTCCTATCAAATCCCTATTAAAACTAAAGAAGTACTTCAGCCCGTGACAATAACAATGTATTCTAGCCCTCAATCAAGGCTCCAACATGCATACAAGTCCAATCATAAGTCTCTCTAATGAATGCCCAATGTTTCCTTGTTGTTTAGAGTTTGTATCCAATATGTACATTCACTTAGATCACTTGCATTGTGGGCTGCCCTATTTATGACAGTTTTGAATAGTCCAAGAAAAATCACACCTTTGGCTGTCCCAAGTGGTACACTAGATCTCGGGAGCAAGAACCAAGCTCTAGGCATCAAGAAAAGCCCTGAGAATGAAGATGAAGCAAGAAGAGACCTTGCCCATCATTGATTCCCTATTTTTCCTTGTTCAAAACATCACCATAGCTCTCTTCCTCTTCCCCAAAATGCATGGCAAAAGAAACTTTACCTTCCTCAAATTAAACTTAACCATTCCCCTTGAGCTGAGCTTAAGTTGCATGCCTTGGAAGCTCCTCTTGTGGTCCAGTTGTGCCAGTACTCTCCCTACAGCCCACGTAGTGAAATGCATCAAAAATCATGTTGAAGCCCATGCTCTTCATCCACATAACCACTAAGTTTCATAAGGCACACTTAAGTTACCTAAGTCATTAACAAAGGCATATACCATGGTCCATGCTCAAACCAAGTGGACTTGTCGAACTAAGTGACATCCAAGCAAAATGAACTTAAAAAGTCACTACTTTATGTCCTTTGACTTGTCCTAAAGGTCCTGTAGACCAAGTATATAGACCTACATGATCCAGAGCATCTCCATTTTTCACACTATAAACATAAAATCCTATGACATCCACCCCCTCCCAACCTGCACATCATCCGACATGTGCCAAAGTCTTATGGATCTGTAGTGTCTGAAGAAGTATGCTCTGCTATGTCAATGTCTTCATCTTCTACCTCTTCTTCTTTCATATTCTCATGTTCATGCTTATTATCTAGCTCCTACAACTCATATGCTAAAGACTCCCTGCATTTAAAGAGATTGATACATTTTCCAGCCATTGGAATCCTTATGGACCAAACTACCGTTTGCCATCTTTCAACTAGCACTATGCTGATTTTCCAATATACTGTCATAAACCAGCACCCAGTTCCTTTCCTGTATACTCATGGTCGAAGTCTATGTCACTTGTCAAACCTCTTCTTGTTCTTGGTCCTTGTAGTCTTCACTTTTTTATGGTTTTCTCAATGTCTTCAAGCCTTCTTTCTAACTATCTAATGCATAGGAGCAGCAACTCTTTTCTATTCAAACCCTCTCCCCATGGTAGAACACTCCAAGTAGCAACAACGCTCACACAAATTTTCATCCAATAAGAACATAATTATCATCGTAAACTATCAAAAATCCTTCATTTTCTTCATAAAAATAGTCATATCGTGTTTTTATGTAACCTGAGACGCCTTGCATGATTGCATCGGAGCCTCCATTGCTCTCAATTCAATGCTACTCATCAATCTTTAGCATCTCCATCAATTTCCACCACCACTTTCCTTCATTCTCCTTCCCCGGTTCCTTCATCAAGATGGCACACATGAACAGCCCATAGAGAAGAGAGAGAGGGAGGAGAGATAAAGACTAGAATTTGTTCTCTTCATTCAGTCCACCATTCCACGAGTGAAGAGAGGCAATAGCATCAGCCCATAGGGAAAAGTTCAGGCCCATTGTCCATTCCATGGGTTCTTCACAGCCCACATGCATGATGAGAGAGGAGAGAGGGCGCAATTGGTGCTTGCGTGCAGACGTCACCATTCTTCATCTCCTTCATGATTTTTTACTTCAAAATTGAAGGGGGGTTAAAATTCCCCCAAAGGGCACCCTCCCTTTGGTCCATGTTGTGGCCACCCTTTCAAATTTGGACCGTTTGTTGGCCTTTTCCTCGTCTGGCATCCGATTCGAGCTCTGAAAAATCTTGGGCATCCGGCTTGACATCCTGCACTGAGTAGCAGCTCTTGATATCCCGCACGGCAGTCGAAAAAATTATTAAAAATCCACAAATGTCATTCAGGCGCCTTTTAAAAGCCGTCTTTCACTTGGTGCTTAAAATCGTCCTAGCTGCAGCCGCCGCCTTCGATGTTAAATATTTTTTCCCTAAATTTTGGATTTTTCGGCAAATTTTAGGCACATCCCGAGCTCAAAACTCCGCTCTCATTGGCGACCACAGGATAGGGTGACTCAGCCCGTTGAATCCCACAACAAATCTGCACAAAACAACCAAAGGAAGCATCAAGCTCATACAAAATAGATACATATTAAAACCACAACACAATGCTCACCCTACCCCTTGACAAAACCAAGGCATGACATCCACAAGGAGTAGGCCTAGCATAATCTGATAGAAGGTCCGAAGCTAGTCACTAACCGACTGCTCCAACACGGCCAAACTAAAAAGAACTATCAAAGAGGTCGCCCTAAGTGGTGGTCTGAACTACCTACCTAACTAAGGACAACACAACTAGGAGCTCCTACTAGGCGAGGACTCCTATAGCCTGATCAAGAAGTATTTTCTTTTAGCACATTTCTTCTCTTAGGTTTTTATTCTTCCCATAATTGGGCATGTAAAAAGGAGGGATCTAAGCGTAGTTGAGTGGTTCTATTAGCCCAAAAGCAAAGGGTAACATTCTTGGCCACTCTTTCATCTTGCCCTTGCATGACCTTGCTAATGCCTTAATGATAGGTTGATAACCTCTTTCACTTTTTCCATTTGCTTCAAGAATGTAGGCTGAAGTTAAAGCTAGCTTGATACCCAATCGTGAAAAGAAGTCACGAGTCTCATTCACATCCAATTTTCCTTTATCTGCAACCACTTTACCAGCACAACCATATCTGCAAAAGACTTCTTCCAATAAGAACCTGCAAACAGCTTGAGTAGTCTTTGTATTAATAGCTCGACCTTCCACTTGATTTGTCAAGTCTTTCGATGCAAGCACAAGATATCTCATTCTCAATAAAATTGTAGGCATAATAACCAAATCAACTACCCATTTGTAATGCATAGACAATGGATAGGTCAATTGCAACCCATCTCTATGCTTTACCATGGAATACATTTGACAGACACTGCATGATTCCACATAATGCTTCGCATCTTTATACATGTTCTGCCACCAATACTTCTCTTTGATCTTGGCAAATGTGGCCCAAAATGCTTCTAAAGAATATAGATTGCTTCAGACAACAAAAGTTCTATGATCCAGAGTTGCCCAGCTAAACACACTTGTGATGATACCCTCAATAAACCAATCCTGGTGCCATTTCTACGGACACAACCAATGCAGCAGGAGCCATCCACAAGGGAAAACTCAACCATAGCAGCTTCTTTACAAAACTGGGCTGTTTGTGTGGTACTATGTGCTACCATCTCTGTGCACACTTCTGGGGTGAGAAATGCATTGGGCCGTCTATTGCTGTATGGGCAACATCTTCAGCAAGTAGTAATTCAAAGCATAGCAAAGTGCACGCCCATCAACAAAGGATGTAGAGCAGTTTTTCATTGAAATGCCATACTTATTGGATATGACCTATACCCACTCCAGTAGCAACAGATCAACAAGTGATGAAACAACACATATGACTCCCAATCCATTTGATCATCCTTGGTTGTCCATTGCTAGTCTCAAGATTGCGTTGTTGAACAGCAATGAGTATTGCATTCATAAAAATAGCATCCAACTCATGCTGTAATCTGGCTTCTTTGGTTTTAGCATGTGCCCCAGAATCTCTATAATGAGACCAACACGATGAAGGACATGTTTACCCGACCATGTGCCTCAAGAAGAAGCCATGGATCCTCAATCCAAGCTCATATATCATCATGCACTGTTCTGAAATGTACATTGGTGGCAGCTTCCCCTGTTTTTTGGCAGTGCACCCTAGTGCGTACAGTAGCACGATTGATGGAGAGGATGCTAAAGATGCTAATGATGATGAAGATGATGACGAGCATATTGCAAGAAGCACTTGACTCAGACTGTTGCCAATGTGTTGTGGAAAAGCCAGGTCAAGAGGATGGCCTTGGAGTCCATCTTCTACAACAGCTTCACAAAATTAGACGACGACTTGTTCAGGGTCAGGATTGATCCTCCAGATGGTTGTTCCACTCCTCCTCTGTTCGTCAAAGTGATTTTGCCTCACCTTTGATGAAAATGTTGACAAGGCCTAGATCCGGCAGGGAGCAAATGAAGCATAGGTCCACAACCTCTAGAAGCCCAGAGACATGAATTTTGAAGGTGTTTTGCTTGTGGGACTATAAATTACTACTCCAGGGCGATTGGAGGGGTCCTTCTTTTCTGTGTTCTGCGCCTAGGGCCTTTTTGAGCTCCCTCTTTCCCGTCGTGCACTCCTTTGTACCTGGGACGGCAAGGCAGAAGAAGAGCTCCCTCTCTCTTGGTCAGCAAAGATGCAATGACACTGATGTTAGTGATAGTGTCCTACATGGTCCAGTAATGTGGCCATCTCCACACCATTGTTGAGCTCGCATTTTGGCTGTCTCAATTTCCTGCCCCTTCTCCTCTACCTAGATCTTTGAGTGGTCCTCTTACCACTGAACATGAAACTCGTACTCAGCCATCTCCAAGAAAGATAAACATGTCTTCTTCACCAGTCAAGGCCAGGACTGCAGCTGCTGCCATGCGGAACGAGGCTGTAAAAGACCCAGGCTATAAAAGACCATGACACAGAAAACTCGTTTGATAATGTTGGTGATTCATCAACAAAGATGAATGCGACTGAAGCTGCTAATGAATCACAAATAATCCCCATCCCTTATCTAAGGAAATGGAATATTCCTCCTCCAATATCATCTGGAGGTGAAGACTGAAGGCGGGGACTTGGTGGTGTAGAGTGAGAATTCCATGTTGCACATCTCCAGTAAGTCTTCCTTACATAGTGGAACTTGCAATCTCTAGTAGTTTCCTCAAGACCTTTTCCAACCATCTTTTGAACTGGATAAGAACACTTGCTTCCTTTTGCTTACACCCAAGGGAAGACCCCTGGTAAATCCACTCTCATACCCTACACAGCTGAGTGAGCCAAAATGTCATGAAGAAGCCCAGAATCCTCACAATGTGTACTCAGCGGAGATGGACACTGATTTCACTGCCAATCGGGCCTGTAACCTCAAGGCATAGAACAGGTGGTTTGGCAGCCACATGAACCTCCTGACTCGAGGCGTTGGGATACCCTAACTCCTCTTCCATCACAGTTGTGAGGGAGGTAGAAGAAAATTGAACAATGGTGGCCATGGAAGGAGTACGATAACAAACCTATGGCTGCCGAATTGGTGACGAGGAGGAGGTGGAACTCCAAGAGATGTACTTGAAGCGTAAGTCATTCGCATTTGACTCAGATGCTCCTGGCGCAAGAATGAAAGAGAAGTAGCAAGTTTTTGAAATGGCACTTGCCACTACGGATGCTACATTCCAGAATCTGGACTCTTTAGAGATATCACTCACAGATGTGAGCCATTACTTTGACTTAGACCCAACAAAACTAGTGCAAGGGTTGAGGAAGGAGGAGAGAGAAAGGAAGGATCAATGCTGCCTATCTTCTTCTTGGAAATGCCCACTTGTCACTCCAGTGCTCCCTCTAAGTCTTGCAGTGTCCTCCTTTACTAAAACCCTAGAATGTTTACCTCAATGTTTAAAAACGACCTGTCATTTTTGTCTTTCTGCCTCCATTTTTGGTCCAAGCTCCAATTCAAGCGGTGTCTTCATGGTAGTGATATCTCGGCTTTCCAATGCAAGTTAGAAATGATCATATCCTAAATATAAATCACCCATAGAGTGAATTGCTTTACCTGCAAATGCTTCCACAAATTCATCCACTATTAGGCTTGATCCAACATTCCTTATGGTGACTTTATTAACTAGTTCTAAATCCTGTATAAACCACAAAACACCATTCTTCTTTGAAACATTAAACCACTAATTCAAATATGGAGCTGAAGAGGGCTCCAAAATCGACATCCTGATCTTCTCATTCAAAAGCTCCAGCAGCTTAGGAAAATATGCCCAAGGCACTCGAGTAGGCTTTAAATTCCATGGCACATGAGTTACTCTAAAGATCATCAGAGGTGCAACTATGGTCGAATCAACACATCCAATTTCATCTTGTTAAAACACAAAGGCTTTCCCATGCCTTGTCAACATCTGCAAGAAACAAGCTCTTTTTGTAGGCAAAATAAATCTTTTATCACCATTTTTTAGCTCTTGTAAAGTTTCAACTATAAATTTTTTCCTACTCCATGTGGAACCCGCAAACTAGGTTGTTGAGATACTTTTTCAACCAACCCATCACTTTCAAGCAGTAAAGGTAAAGCCACAGGCTTAACCTTCTTTGCAACTATTTTGTAATGTGTATAGCCACCCCTGCTTTAGCCCTGTTTTACAGCCCATAACATTCATGCTCAAAAAACTCTTGAATGATTCATACATCTCTAAAGTATCAACACAAATAACCTCTTTTTCAGCCCTACTTTCAGCATCAATTACTGCAAAAATTTCAGCCACTATATCAACATCAACCAGCCCTAAAAATAGGCCTGAAATACCCTCATTTGCAACCATCAAACCATATGTCTTTAGCTCTTTTCAGCCTTGCACATGGCTGAAATTTTCTTAGAACTGCCAAGACTACATGTTGTTCATTCTTGCAAACCAAACACAAACATAGTTTCCCCCTTTCTTGAGGGCATAATTATCTTCCTAGAGGCACTTCCATAGCCTCCACTTAGAGTAGTGATGTCTAAAATTCCTTAAACTCTCATGCATTAGGTTACATGGGATTATCCCATAGCCTATCCCAATTGCAGGGATGATTCACACAAACAATAAGAAATTGTACCGCATTTGTATTGTCTTTACTCTGTATCCGAGAATATGAAGAACCATCATCCAAGGCTTTTGTTTCCAGCCTTAATTCCGAAATATAAAACTGCCCCAAAATCATCGAATAACTGCATAAATTGTACTCAAAAGAATGATATTCATCCCTAACATCTCCAATAATCATGTGTACATTCAGACAAGTTGCATAATGATCCCCTGATGAATTATTTGTTACCCACATGCGCCATCCAGATCTACATCAATCAGCCAACCTCCATTCTCATAAAAGCTACATGCCATAACATTGATTTAGGATCAATGATCCAAGAGATCCATGCAAGGCATCTTTCTCCCCTTTAAACAATTGTCTATGTTGTAGCATGAGTCCAACGCGTTCGTGAATAATGACTACTCAGAATAAAACGAGCATATTCTTCTTCATGTACTTACTGATAGACATTCCCTTTATACATAGCCTTCTCTCTATGCTTAGTGCTGCACACAATACAATTTTCAACCATAAGCTTATTGTCTACACTCTTACTCAACCCATTTTCAACATCATCTTGTTCCAAAACAGCATTGCATGCATCATCATACTCCCTCTAAAGTTGTATCTCTATGTCATTTTCAACCTGCATCAATGCTTGCAAAACTTCTCCATCGAACTACCGTTTGCATTTCAGCATATCAATGATGATTGCATCATGAAATTCATGCTTGGTGATTCCAAGAACTTTGCCAAGTGTGAATTCCACTGTACTACCAAGTATAACACCATATTGGGGAATATGGAAATTTCCCATAAGTTTGGGACATGTGGTCAAATCTTTGGATTTGACACAACTTGAATACTATAACTCCAAATGGAACGCTCTATAGCTCAATAGATTCCATTTTTCAAGCACTTTCCAATGATAGTTCACATCATATGGTTTTGAGAAACTAATTGGCATGTTATTCGGGTGCCACCTTTTTAGTATTCAAAAAATGGGAACTGGGACATTCCCAAACTCACTAATATTGTGTTGTATGCATTCTTCCAAGAATTTTTAAAGGTTTATAGCAGTCTCAAGATCCAATTGTAGCTTGTAATCGGGCTACTTGCCCCATTTCTTCCCTTCTTGTTTCTTCTCCTGAGATGCATTCTCCATAGTATGTTCACAGATGGCTTTTTTAGCCTCTTTTTGCTACTCCATTTTACTTCCTGTTATGCATTTAGATGGACCTGAAGAGGAAGGACTAGTAGTGTCCTCTTCTCATCTTCTCTTTTCTTCCACAAGAGTTTCTTGATTATGAACTTTAGCCACATAAGCATAGGCTGAAAATGAATCCACTGGTGCATTCCATTATGTTCTCTCTCATATACTGTGGCTTGCATCAACCAATTCAGCCTTTTCAAAATTTTCCTTTTCCATGCATTCTAATGCTTGCATCCAAACATGAGATTTTACTTCAGCCATGCATCCGTTACGAGCTTCATCAACCCTTTCAATTGTCAAACCATATGTGGCTGCATCTATGGCTACAAATGCTATCCTTGTAGCCATTTCTTGCAACACTACAAGGATATGGAGGTATAGCGATGGCAGTTTTCGATGCAAAATAGCGGCATCACTATTTGTGATGCTAATAGTGACGCAAATAGCAACGGTACTCAGACGAAAAAAAACATGGGCCGAAACCCGAGCGCGTTATTTTGCACGCATACACAAAAGAGAGAGTGAAAGGGAGAGCGAACATCTTGCATTTGAGAGGGAGAGGGAGAGAAAGAGAGAAAGAGGGAGAAGGAAAGGTTTCTGCCACTGCCATCGCAATTATCGAAGAAGAGGAGGAAGTGTATGGAGGGCGAAGAGGAGCCCCCATCGTGAAGAGGAGCCGCCAAACCCTTCTTCGAGCCTTTACGGTGAGTGCATTGTTCCTTCTTTCTTTGTTTTTGTGTTTTCTCTTTCTCTTTTACTTGTTTTTGTTAAAATTCATGTGTATTGAGAGAGGGAGAGGAAATGAGAGATAAAGAGAGGGAGAGGGAGAGAAAATGAGAGAGGGAGAGAAAGAGGACGAGGGAGGGAGAGGAAATGAGAGAGGGAGGGAGAGAAAGAGGGAGAGGGAGAGGGAGGGAGAGGAAGAGAAAGAGATGGAAACATTAAACATAATAGGGAAAGAGAGAAAGAGAGGGACAGGAAGAGGAAGAGGGAGGGAGAGGAAATGAGAGAGGGAGGGAGAGGAAGAGCGAGAGGAAAGAGAGGATAACATTAAGCATAATAGGGAAAGAGAGAAAGAGAGGGAGAGGGAGAGGGAAAGGGAAAGGGAGAGGAAATGAGAGAGGGAGAGGAAGAGAGAAAAGGAAATGAGAGAGGGAGAGGAAGAGAGAAAAAATATTAAACATAATAGGGAAAGGGAGAAAGAGAGGGAGAGGAAGAGGGAGAGAGAGAGAGAGAGAGAGAGGAAGAGAGAAAAGTAAGTTAAATGAGAGAGGGAGAGGAAATGAGAGAGGGAGAGGAAGAGAGAAAAAACATTAAACATAATAGGGAAAGAGAGAAAGTGAGGGTGAGGGTGAGGAAGGGAGAGGAAATGAGAGAAAGAGAGGAAGAGAGAAAAGGAAATGAGAGAGGGAGAGGAGAGAGAAAAATATTAAATATAATAGGGAAAGAGGGAAAGAGAGGGAGAGGAAATGAGAGAGGGAGAGGAAGAGGGAAAAGGAAATGAGAGAGGGAGAGGAGAGAGAAAAAAATTAAAGATAATAGGGAAAGAGAGAAAGAGAGGGAGAGGGTGAGGGAGGGAGAGGAAATGAGAGAAAGAAAAAAAGAGAGAAAAGGAAATGAGAGAGGGAGAGGAGAGAGAAAAAACATTAAACATAATAGGGAAAGAGAGAAAGAGAGGGAGAGGGAGAGGGAGGGAGAGAAAATGAGAGAGAGAGGGGAAGAGGGACAAGGAGGGAGAGGAAAGAGTGGGGAACATTAAACATAATAGGAAAGGAGAGAGGGATAGGAAGAGAGAAAAAGGAAATGAGAGAGGGAGAGGAGAGAAAATACATTAAACATAATAGGGAAAGAGAGAAAGAGAGGGAGAGGGAGAGGCAAGGGGAGGAAATGAGAGAGGGAGATGAAGAGAGAAAAGGAAATGAGAGAGGGAGAGGAGAGAGAAAAAGAGTGAAAAAACATTAAACATAATAGGGAAAGAGAGAAAGAGAGGGAGAAGGTGAGGGAGGGAGAGGAAATGAGAGAGGGAGAGAGAGAGAAAAAACATTAAACATAATAGGGAAAGAAAGAAAGAGAGGAGAGGGTGAGGGAGGAAGAGGAAATGAGAGAGGGAGAGGAAGAGAGAAAAGAAAATGAGAGAGGGAGAGGAGAGAGAAAAAGAGAGAATAAACATTAAACAGACTAGGGAAAGAGAGAAAGAGAGGGAGAGGGTGAGGGAGGGAGAGGAAATGAGAGAGAGAGAGGTCATAGGTGTAGTCGTAGTCATGGTCATAGTCGTGGTTGTAGTAGTAGTAGTGGTTTTCTTGTTTGTTGTTGTTGTAGTAGTAATGGTTTTTTTTGTATTCTTGTTTATTGTTGTTTAGTTTTCTTATTTATTGTTATTGTTGTAGTAGTGATAGTAATAGTAGTTTTTTTTTCTTTTCTTGTTTGTAGTAGTAGTAGTAGTAGTAGTAGTAGTAGTAACCTTGAAAAAGAGAGAGAGATGGAAGAAGAGGAGATAATGAATGGATAAAAAACAAAGAGAGAGGGGTGATGAGGTCCGGTGCAACACCACGAGACGGGAAACACTCCGATATACGTTAATTTGTGGGTGGGTGGGTTGAGACTTTATATACATTAATTTTTGCTGAGTTACAAGAGAAGAAATCCCTTCTCAAACAATTTAAGAAAGAAAAAAAGAATGATAATTAAAAAATTTGTTTGTCGTAACGTAGAAAAAATGGAAAACGATGAAGGTCTTGATGTTCAAGATTGCGAGGTGTATCTTAATCAATGTATACCATGTCCTTGCTCTCAATGCAAGCTGGCAATTCGACGAAAATGTTGATTGTCTATAGAACATGTACGACGCTTCAGCGAGTTTCAATCTGAGATCATTGATCAGGAAATCTTGGATTTTCAGCAAACGTTATGAAAAGTTAATATCATTCATGCATTGTACTCGCAAGCTAATTGAATACCATATACAAAAATATTGGGTGTGGCTTGCAAATTTTCTATCCAGGGAGGTGATGTCTCGTCCCAAGGAGGAGTGCACCCTTTGTGGCCAATTAGAAGATTTTGTGGGCGTACGATGGATGGAGTGCTTGAGCCAATCCACCACTTGGAATGTACTACCCAATCTATACCATCAATACGAGAGGAGTCAGATAGCCTTCGAGACTTACCTACAATCTTGGATCTTGAGATGGAGGCAATGATCGATGCATTGATTCCCATGGATGTCGAAACTTCTGATCCGCTTAGAGAGAAAGCATCCATATCATTATATGATGGGTGCCAAGTATCTCACCTAAAGACACTGTTTGCACTCCTAAGTGTGCAAGCAAAATACAGGTGGAGCGATGCGAGTGTGATCGAGTTGATCAGGTATCTTATACGTACACTTCGTTAATTTCTTTTTGGCACTATCATTAAAAAAATTTGTGCTTTTTCAAGGTGTTTTATGATTTTTTTCAAGTTACTGAAGTATCATATATTACCACTTACAAATACCATGCTTGAGTCTCGTGATGATGCGCGACATGTTTTACAAAAGCTTGGCATGGACTACAACAGCATCCATGCATGTATCAACGATTTCATACTATTTCGAGAAGAATACAAGACTATGAAGACATGTCCAAAGTGTGGTTCTCACAGGTATCGACAGGACTTGCAAGGGCAAACCATCCCTCAAAAAGTTCTTAGACACTTTCCACTTATCCCCTGTATAAAGCACATGTTTCGTGTGTCTGGCATGGTGAGCTTGACAATGTGGCATGCACAGAATAGGTCCACAGATGGAGTTCAACGAATATCAGTGGATTCACGTGCATGAAGCCACATTGACTCTACCTTTTCATGCTTTGCTCGAGAGCTAAGGAATATTCGGCTCGGTCTTGCAATGGATGGTGTGAACCCATTCAGTCTGTGCTCAACTTCTTACAGTGTGTGGCCTATAGTCCTTGTCAACTACAATATCCCTCCATAGTTTTCTACAAACAAAGGACATCTCATCCTTAGCTTAATCGTCCCCGGTCACTACAATGTCAAAAATATGGACGTGTATCTTCATCCATTAGTCGATGAGCTTAAGATTTTGTAGGAGGAGAGGGTCACCATGTAAGATATGAGCAAGCACGATGGTTGACGGTCTGCCAATATTTGAGCCATTCTCATGTGGATGATGCATGACTTCCAGGATTCGGAGAGTGCTCAGGTAAATAGGCTTCTGTTCTTCTTGGTAATATCTATCATAGCTCATTCAAGTTTATATTCACTGGATAGAGGTGTTGGGGCAGGCCTGGTTACCTTAGGTTATCATGCATGTCCATTGTGTGGGCCACAGTTAGACTCTCGAAGGTCATGAACCATGAAGAAGACGGTAGGTCAAGGACATGCCACATTCTTGCCAAAGGGTCATGAACTCAAGGAAGGTTTTCTTGGATGACCTCCAACACGTATGAATGCTCAAAGCTAGTACAAGCTAAAAATGGTCCACACTGAGTCACATCCAAATGGAATGCGACGGCTCTCAATTTTCTTCAAGTTACCATATTGGACCCACTTACAGATCAACCACTTGTTGGATCCCATGCATATTTTCAAGAACATGGGCAGCTTGCTATGGGACCAGATCACACGAAAGAGAGACACTATAGGGGCACAAATGGATTTGAAGGAGGTAGGCAAGATGGAGGTGCTTTGGCCAAAGTCAAGTGCTAATGGTCGTGTGCAGCTATCTCACGCTCCTTGGTTTTGTCCACTAAAGAAGAGTGCATTGTAAAGTAAATAGTCAAGTCTATCCGCACTCCAACGTGTATGATGCATTTTCTCAGGTCTGTATTTTCTAAAGACGACTAATTGTGAGGGCTAAAATTCCATGATTGGCATAAGATATGTCAGGTTTGTACTACAAATGGATTGTAAGTGGCCTGCGCATTTTGCTATTTGGAGTGTAGTCATTCTTCATAATGCTTTCTCATTTGTGGTAGTTTGTACTACTGATCGCGATCACAGGATGCCTTACTCCAGAAATACACGGGGCCATTTACAAGTTGTCGACTTTAGTGCAATGGATCTCATAGAAGGAGATTAAGACATCCTCTATTGAATCCACGAGGTGGGAAACAGTGGAGACGGTCTGTCTCTTTGAGAAATACCTACCTAATAGCATGCTCACAATAAAAATCCACCTTCTTGTGCATCTTATAGATGAAGTGGAGATTGTTGGACCTCTCCATACGCGATGGATCTTATTCTTGGAGTGCTTCATGAAAACCCTAAAATGCTTTATGCAACAACAAGCTAGGCCAGAAGGTAGCATGGCTGAAGGTTGGTTGGTGTCTGAGGCGTTAGTGCATATTTCACAATGGCTATCAATGGTGGATCCAGATAACAGTATGCTATGGTTGCTGAAGGATGATGAAAGACTGACCAGAGATGTGGTGGTTGGAAATGGGGTAGAAAAAAGAATGGATGTTGCAATGGAAGAGAAAGTGAATCGCTTTTGTATGTTGCACCATGCCTCTATCGAGATGTGTCTCGCCAGGGTACCAGCAAGCTAGGCAAGATCGAGAGGAAGCACGATCTGAATTTTGACGTAGTACATGCCATCAACCGATTCGATATCCCGAGGGCATGGAGGAGATGCCATGATTTATTTCAACGCAATGGTTCCATGGATCTTTGACCACAGTGTCTCGCGAAGGGGCGGAGGTCTCAACTGAGGAGTGGGAATTCTCGAGGGGATATAGTCCAAAGGTGATGACGTGTTTAGGATTGTCGTATCTATATTTTATATGCGACAACTAATTGAGTGTTTCAATATACAGTACAAAATATATAGTGCAGTATGGTCGCACGGACGACATTTTCGCGTGGAGGGTATTGACAAAATGCGCTCCACAACAGACTGTGGTATCATGGCAATGTTCGAGCAAGTGAGCCGATGATGATGAGCAACCGATCCAAACACAGTTATATATGAGAGATGGAGTATTTTGGGAACTTACAAAGTATTGCTACGGTTGATTACTGTAGCTTCTCCATGATACTATTCGATGTGCAATGGTTCAAAGTAGTACTTGAAGGAGCTGGAGCAATAGTTCGACGAGGTCCATCTGGATTTCTCGAAATAGATTTTGAAAAAAATGGGCAGATTTGCGCGAGACCTTTGTGTTGCTGGCCCATTGTGAACAGGTGCATGAACTCATTTGTTTGTTAATTGTATTACGACATGGTATATGTCACAATAGTTAAATCTCTCTTGTACGTGTTTGTAAACATGTAATCTTCTATCCAAACCCTCAACAACCTAGATGGTGGTATGTTATACATTCAACTCCCCGAAGTGTGAGAGTAGATGATCAAATCGATGTTCTGAGCATAGATGATGACAATATGCAAATAGAGGGGTCGATATTGCAAGGGGTGGAGGCCACCAAAATAAAGTAGTCCAAGAAGAGGAGCCAGCATTAGGTAACAATGATGAAAATACAGTAGTCCAAGAATTCTTTGAGAACGAGGTGGACTCATCCTTTTGTGGTGACATGTCTATCGACCTTCCAGTTTATGCTGAGTTGTGTCAGGAGATTGACATGGGACCATAGGATACTTCATACTTGGAGCATCCAATTACTCCATTCGTTGACTAATCACTTATAAGGGTACATAAGATATGCATTTTAAGTAAGATTATTTTTTTAAGATTTATATTACTGCGCTTTGTATGATTTAAATTGATTATGCTAACATCATTTTTTGTATGTAACCTTTGTGGATAATTAGATCATCAGGATGAGTTGAGGGATGAGCGATGAGGAGTTGTAGGATATCTTCACGTGCATGTCTTCAGATCAGATGGCAAGATTCAAAGACATGGTAGACCAGGAGCTGTCTCGGACATCGTCAGGCTGCTCTATTAGATCAACTTTGATGCGATCAGATGCTTCAGCTTCGAGCAAACGAGGTCGACGCTCCAAACTTGGGCCACACGGAGGGAGTGCTTCAGGGTCAAGGGGATGCTACAAAGATACAGATATAGTGAGCTTGCAATTGTCTTGGGATACAGGTGCTACTCCTCGCTCTCATGGCGGTTCGAGAGAGCGTGGCTTAGGTGCTTACTATGGAGGCATGGACCTGGTATCTCCGTCTTGTCATTCTGTTGGAGTTTTGTCACCTCCAAGATTTTTCACACTTGTGGGAAAGTCTACTCTAGTTACTCCGGCTTTTGCTTAGCCGTCCGCAAGTGGCACCCCTATGGGTGCTACTCCGCCGATAGATACTACCCCGGTCAAAACATCAGACGTACAAGGGTCTCCTAGATATGCCCAAGAGCGTGGTCGCAGGTGGGAGAGGACCCATCTTAGGCATATCCCAGAGGGGTATGCCTATCTTGTAGATGATACGTCAGGAGCCATCATCAAGAATGATGAGGGGAGGAGGGTCATGGTTCACATGAGAGAGTTGTGCCAACAAGTTTTTTGGCACAACGTCTTGGATCATTGCAAAAACATACCGGAGGGGATCAAGAACTACATAGTAGCATCCTTGCATGAGGAGTTTTCGGTACCAGCCACAGCAGATAGGTTTTCTATAGGCTGGATGATGGAGTGCATACGTGCATATATGTCACACAGACGATCCAATGCATGCAAGGCACTCAAGAGTGGGGCTACAAAGCCCAAGTGGCTAGATGCAGACGATAGGCGCCGCCTGAGGGAGGAGGCTACAAATTCTCCAGGATGTTGGAGTCAGCAGCGCAAGGCGACGAGGGCATGACTAGAGACCGGAGTGGTCCATCATCTTGGGAGTGGCGGCCACAATACATATGTGGAGGACTTTGTAAGTTTTTCTTTTGTTTTGCTTGCTTATTTTTTTGCAATATCCTTTGTACTGACAATCGTGTTTCTAAGAGTTATTATTTTGTTTCCTTTGCAACACTCCATTACAAATCACGATCCGATCGGCCTTGAGACTCGATATGCAGAGAGGCACGGTCTCACTACATTGATCGACTGATTGTATGGACGTGGCGGCCCTGTAACTCACTCATCTTTTTTGTCCATAGTTACCATGTTTAATTAGAATGCATTATTGTATGGTGGACTGATGTGTAGTTGTTTCTTTTTTTGCAGAGTCCCTTCGATGCTTCTTTGCGTTAGGACGAGCTTTCAGATGGTGAGGATCTATAGCTCGCCCTTGGATCCCTAGAGCTCACACACCCTTCTTTTTTGGTCACCTGATCTGTGTAGACATTTTCTATGTAGTAGTGATATCTTGCCATGATTGTACCAGTCGCTTTCATTATGCAATCATGTATTTATTTTATGTATCAGTGTTATGATTTAAGTACACTTTGTCTTTATTTACATGAGCATTGTACACAGTGCAAAAACTATTTTGTATGGCCCAAATAAAGCACATAGTGCTATATGTGGCAAGGCAACTTGCTACCCTGCCACAATTTTTTTTTCCCTATTACCGTTGCTATTACCGTCGCAAATTTATCTGCACACGTTGTTATTGGTGTTGTTATTAGCATCGCAAAGCATCGTTATCAGTGTTGTTATTTACATCGGTAAATACTGACACAAATAGCAACGCTGATAATGTCGCTAATACTGACTGTTTGATGGCGTCGCTAATAACGATGCTTTTTGCGATGATAGGGGAAAATTTTGTTATTTATATTTTCGTCGCTTTTAACATCGGTATAAGGCCTATATCTTGTAGTGAAACCTCTTTTACATACCACCATTTCCAAAATTTGGCTCTATTGAAAGACTAGTTTCTGTTGCATGTATTTTTCCATCTTTCCAAAAGACTAACCTTTTTACTTCTGCTTGATGGTAGGCTACATAGTCTTGCTTATCATGCTGTAAACTCTCATACGAAATGCATCTCCTTTTGTATCCCTCTCTATACAACCTTTAACCTATTATGCCCGACCCTTCTCTTCTATCTTAACATCCAATTTTTCGGCCTTTGCATTGATTTCAGTCAAATTCAGCCTCAAATCACACATGCGCTTGATTAATTCATCCACATCATCACCTTTAAGAGATGGATAAACATGTATAGCCGGTTGTTTTTCCATATCTATAGGTTCTTTGAGTGCAATTTCAACCCCCCTCTAAGCACTGGCAAGTGTGGTGCATGTAACCCATCTTAATTTCATCCGATCTCTCTTTACCAATATATGCACTACCTCAGCTACATCAGCCCACTAGCCCCGTTTCAGAAAAGGCATCTTCAAAACAATTAATCAGCTTCTCTTGCAAGACAGGATCTACAACCTTTAGAAACAAATCAATTTGTTGGCTCCCCACACTGATTGTTGCTCATCGGCATCTAACTGCACATACCGACTTTCCAATTCATGAAGCAAAGCTGTGACCCTTTATTGGGCTTTTCAATGCATTCTATAAATGTCTTTTTAGTTACCAAGCCTGCAACTTCCAAGAAAAACTCTTTCCTCAAAGAATTTTTAAAAGCTGCCCAATTAGCATCTCTTCTATGTAACTCATTAATTCGATCATGCAATGCATGCATGGCCAAACGGGAGAAATATTGACTCCATGCATACTGCGGTACCCCATGAAACATCTTTTCTTAATATAGTTGGATGAAGGTCGAAACATTTTGACCCTTGAACTACTTCAATTATTGTCCCACTGCCTGCAATGAATTCACAACTAAGGAATCAATTATTTCTACTTCCTGTCGAGTTTGCATCTACTGTTGTAACAACAACTATTGTTGTTGTTGCTGTTGCAACAAAGAAATCATCTATTGTAAAACATCACCACCACTTGAACCTATAGAATCCCCCATCTTTTCACACCTACTACTACTGACTTTCACGTTGGATTCACGACTGTGTCGCAACGTTTGGAGTTGAAGGTCTACCATGGGGGTAAGAGAGAGTAGGGTGAAGGGAGATTCAAGGGGAGAGCACTAGATAAAAGAGAAGCGATTTGAATAAATAGAAGATGTAGAAGAAAACTGATAGAGGTGAAGCCTATCAACTTATTTCAGCATCCTGCCATACATGAAAGACATCAGCTCATAATCATAGCTCATTACCAAATACATCCAAATAACGGTGGGTCAAAGCCCAAGACACACTAAGACAATATCTCAGCTCATACACAAATACTTAATATAATCCATGATGATAATCCATGATCCATGCTACTGCCATCCATTGACTACTATAGGTAATCACCTCAAAATTACATGCAAACTTCAAACTAGTAGTAGTAGAAGCCACTACAACCAAGACACATATCAAATGCTCCTGTCAAATCCTTGTCAAAACCAAAGAACCACTTCGGCCCTTACAATAATAGTGTATCCCAACCCTCAATCAAGGCTCCAAAATGCACACAAATCCAATCATAAGCCTCTCTTATGAATGCCCAAGGTTGCCCTATTGTTTAGGGTCCGTATCCAATACATACATTCACTTAGATCACTTGCAAGCTCTCCCAAATCGAGTGGACTATGGGCTGCCCTATTTATGATAGTTTTGAACAGTCCAAAACAGCCCATAGACCAAGAAAAATCACACATTTGACTAACCTAAGTGGTACATTAGATCCTGGGAGAAAGAATCAAGCTTTAGGCATCCAGAAAAGCCTTAAGAATAAAGATGAAGCAAGAAGAAACCTTGATGGTCATGGATTCCCTATTTTTCCTTATTTAAGACAGCACCATAGCTCTCTTCCTCTTCCCTAAAATGCAGGGCAAAAAAAACTTTGCCTTCCTTGAATTAATCTTAAGCATTCCTCTTGAGTTGAGCCTAAGTTGCATGCCTTGGAAGCTCCTTTTGTAGTCCAGTTGTGTTAGCACTCTCCCTGCAGTGCCGCATATGAAATGCATCAAAAATCATGGTGAAGCCCTTGTTGTTCATCCACATAACTACTAAGTTTCATAAGACACACTTAAGTTACCTAAGTCATTAAAACAAAGGCATATATATGTCCCATGCTCAAACCAAGTGGACTTGTTGAACTAAGTGACATCCAAGAAAAATGAACTTAAATAGTCACTACTTTATGTCATGTAACCTCTATCCTAAAGCTCCTGTAGACCAAGTATGTAGACCTGCATGATCCACATCATCTCCATTTTTCACACTATAAACATAAAATCCCATGACACCATGTGCCCGATCCTTTTGTAGAAGTCACATACCTGATCTTTCTTGCCCTTGTACTTGTTACTGGCATATAACATTTGTTCATCTTTAGAGGTGCTTGGTTCTTCTTTGGATCTTTTCTTCTTTTCTTCTTCTAGTAGGAATGACTTAATGTCAACCAGTTTAGGATTAGGCATGTTGATTAATGTAGTTGACTCATTATTATAGTCAAGAGGCAATCTTTTTAACAACACACCAATACAAATATCTTCATCCATCTTGAGATTTATCCCCCCAAGTTGGGTTAGCAGATGAGATGCCAATGATATATTAGGTTTCATATCAAGTCAAAATAAGTTCATCGGTAAAACATACTTTGAGGATTTGGACTGTGCACCAAACAAGGTATCTAATCTATCCCAAGTGTCATGGGACGTGTCACACGCAACTACATGATGGATGTAGCTATCATCCAACTCCAGTTTGATATTGACCTATGCTTTTTCATCATGTTTTTGCCAAGTAACTACAAGAGTTTCATCATGGGGCTTCTTTTCTTGTCCATTGGTAATGGCCTATAGGCCCTTCTTCATCAGGATGAGTTTGATGCGAGTTTCTAGGTGTGAAACCTGACTCCATTGAATTGAATAGTTGGAGAATCTTTGCCCTTGCTGGAGTGGCAAATCAACTCCAAAATTATTAGATTTTAGCAGTAGAAGAGTTGATTGAGATGTGTCAAAAGACACAAGTGCTAAGAGCACTAAATGAGTGTCAATGGACACTATCTTTCTTCCTTGAGTCTTCCAAATCTTCAAAATCCTTCAAGTTCTTCCAAATCCAAATCTTCCTCTCCTTAATTTGATGCAAGGGCCTTCATATATGAGTGACATGACCTTCAATGTGTTGGGACCAATGAGTAGATGAAGTGAAAAGAAGAGCTTTAGGTAAAGTGGCTATGGATTTTTAGGGTTTTTAGGAATAGGGGCTTGGTTTTTTGCAGCTTACAAAGATAGACATTTCGAAAACCTGACACATGATTTTTGATGCTGAGAAGTGCTTAAAAATAGCCAAAAATTACGAATATCATGGAAAAAATAGCCTTCATCAAAGGCGGCGGTGGCAATCAATACGATTTTAAGCGGCAAGTCCCTAAAATGCTAGTGCTAATTTTCATAGGAAATCAAATGGTGGTGGATGGCCGAGCTGGAGTTTTCCTAGATGCAAAACGACGTCAAGAATCCAACGCAAGTCTTGGATCTCAATTCCGAGGTGATTTGATTCCCCATCTAATCCCCGCAAGGTTCGGGGTTGTGAAGAAGCTACTAGATCTGGAAGCCGAGAAGAGCGTGACAGGGCCCAGCTTTGTAGATTTTGATGCCACGGAACCAGCCGTCCAGACGGATCTCGAATCCGATGTCGTTTGCCCCTCCAAAAGCGAAAAAACCACTTGTCGAAAGTGTGAAAGCAAAAGGCATGAACTAGATAATTTGATTAAGAGCTTAAAAGCTCTTAACAAAGAGCTTAATGCTCATGAATTGAAACATTGGGGGAAGGAGAAAAGGGGGGGGAGGTGGGGGGGCGTCAATTTTTTGTGCCCCATTTTTCCCCCATTCTTCATCATTTTCTGATCAGTGGAGGCAGGAGGAATCCTCTTGGCCCTGAGATGATCAAGGAATGATGCACTAAGCAAAGAGATAAAAAACCAATCTTTCTCTCTCCTCCATATCTCTCCTGCATAGAGGCAATTCATGCTCAAGAAATCAAGAAGAAGAGGGGCTAAAGAATGCTTGTCCGGCTATGATCGGATTGCTTCAAGATGAAGAGGAGGCTAAAGAAAGAGGTTCAACACTAAAGAATGGTTGCTAGTCGGTCTGTGGGCTAGGTCTGTGGGCTACCCAGAATAATTATTTAGAAATCCGCAACACGCAAGACACGCAGTATGCTCCAATTTTATGAAGAAATTTGCTTGTTTTTGTTGTTTCATGGTCCAAATGTTGTTCATATGCGATGAATTTTTGTTTGAACCTTTTTTGCATCATGTTTGAGGGCTATAACTACAAAAATGCAGAACTTGTAATGATTTTGAGTCGTTATTAATTCTTTAAAACCTGTAAAATATCATTTTTAATGGAAATTAGTGGTTTTTTAAATTTTGAGTTGGGAGAAAGGAGTGGAAATGAGATAAACTCAGAGAAAATGTTAAGTTTCAGTCAAAATAATAAGCCAATACAAATAAATCAGAAAATACCTATTTTCCATGAATAATAAATAGAAAAAAATAGTGAAAAATAAAGAAAATTGAGGTTTTCGCACTCAAAAAATATGAAAAATTAAGATTTATGTTCGTGAATGTTTGGCAAGGTTAAAGCATGAGGTCAAGACTCAGTTTGGCCTCCTCGTTTGTGTTATAGTATGTGCTTATTGGTTTTTACATACAAATGATACAAAACAACCATTTATACCTATGCACTATAGCAACACCTAAACAGTGAGGGGGGGAGAAAGTTTGTGTGATGATCTAATTGCTGAAAAGATAAAAATTCCAATTTCCCTCTTTGTGCATAGTATTTAGAGATTGTTCCATAATTAAATATAGGCGACTAGTAGCACGGAAGTTCCGGTGCTAGTCCCTAAAGTAGCGCAGCACGTAATGCTTAGTTAAAACTCATGAAAGGGCTGTTTTTCGCACCTCACATGGATATTTTTTTAAATCATAAAATGGTTGTCCACAAATTTCATACATCTTGCATCAAGGATGCCATGTGGTATCTCTTGGAATGCATTGCAATTGATTGATAAACTTTGACTAACGCTGAGAGGATAGGAAACCTAAGTTGTCGGTTAGATGGGCGCTTCTGTTGGGGAAAGTTTTGTGAGACAAATCAAAATCTCCTGGAACGTTGAATTATGAAAGAGTGGAGTTTGTGCAAATGACCACCTGTACTAAATAGAAGCCATAAGGCTGTGAGGCCATCTGGTAATGGTGATAAATCCACAGTGAGTCCATTGGACCAATGTGGGCAAATGAGGCAGTCTGAGAATATGAAAAGGAATATGAGATGGGTTTGGAGGCCCAAAACCCCTAAAAATACTGTTGGTGTGTTAGATGAAGGGCCATGAATTGCATGTGGACACGCTTTGATGGATTCCCAAAAGGATGCAACTAAAGGCCATAATGTGACATCTGACAATAGGGACCACTGCCTTGAGATGCATCTATGTGATGGCTCTAGGCTTGAAGCTCTGTCTAGTTTGGATTGTATCATGGACATATGTAATGCTCCAATTAGAGAAGAGTTGAATAATCATAAATCCATGATTCTCCCTATAGGAGGAGTTGCTGGAAAGTTGGGACAAGCAATCCATTTGAAATACGATGACCAAGGGGATGAGATATATCAACCTAATGATGTCATTCATTCAGCTCATAGTACCCAAGAAGAGATGGCCATTATTACTAAGATATCAGTGGAAAGGCTTGGGCTAGTGGATCTACAAAGAGCATAGATCAAGCTTTTAGTTGACTCACATGATGATCATGAGGCTAGTCCTCCTATTTTATGCTATCCTTGGTATCCTGATTAGCTTCAGGCCTTCTATAGTGAAGGGCCTACTCCTCGTGGATTTCATGCCTTGGTTTTGTCAAGGGGTAGGGTATGAGCTGTGATGTGTTGTGTTGTGTATTTTTAATATCAGCTTGATGTTCAAAGATGAGAGAGAGAGACACGGAAACTCAATCTCCATGAACCTTCAGGTTCCCATAGCTTTCTTCATTATTTCACACTAACTGAGAAGCACTCAAATACAATGTAAAGTAACCTAGTCTTAGCATTGACTAGACTGACTAACTCTAGTCAGGTCACCTACTAACACAAACCCGACTTATTCAATGTAGTCACATGGAGACAGCACACACCTAGCTGACACAGATGTCGGTCACACATAAAGACATACCTATTGAGCTTGACTTCTAACACTCCCCCTCAAGCTCAAAAACAAAACTCAAGTCATCTGCATCACTCCAAATAGCTATCTAAAGTGAATGAACTTATCTTTACCAAGTGATTTGGTAAAGATGTCTACTACTTGGTCTTCAGTCTTCACATGCTCTAAGTCAATCTGATGTGCTGAAACCATTTCCCTAATGAAATGGTAGTGAACCTCAATGTGTTTTGATCTTGCATGATAAATAGGATTGCTTGCTAACATGACACTGCTCAAATTGTCACATACAGCCTGACTCTGCTGTCCAAGTGTACTCCCAAGTCATTCAACAATTTCTATAACCACATAGATTCAGAGCCCGCTAAGGCTGCACCATGATACTCCACTTCCATGCTGGACAGTGCAACTGTAGGCTATTTCTTACTCTACCAACTGATCATGCTACTACCCAATCCAAATGCATAACCACTGGTTGACCTCTTGTCATACGTGCAACCAGCCCAGTCAGCATCAGTATACCCCATCAAGTCAAGGGGTTTCCCATATGCATAAAACAGCCCATGATCTGTGGTACTCTTTACATATCTGAGAATTCTCCTGACTGCATCTAAGTGTGGTTTGCGAGGCTTTTGCATGAACTGATTGATCAACCCCACAGCATAACTCAAGTCAGGTCTACTGATCGTGAGATAGATCAAGCTGCCTACCATCTGTCTGTACATGGTAACATTCTCAATCTTTGTCCCAACATCAATCTGCAGCTTGACATTCTGCTCTAAAGGCGTATCCATAGGCTTGCAATCAGCCATACTATATTTTTGTAACATGTCCTGAGCATACTGCTTCTGTAGCAGCCATATGCCTTGAGGTGTAGAGACAACCTCAATCCCCAAAAAATATTTCAGCTCTCCTAGGTCCTTGACCTTAAACTCAGCCTATAAATGTGTCTTTACTTCAGCAATCCCGCTTTCATCATCTCCTGTAATGATTAAGTCATCAACATAGACCACTAGAAATACATAGCCACCATCTGTCTTCTTCACAAACAAACTATGATCAGCATCACCCAATCAGAAACCATGTTGCTCCAAATAACTGCTGATGGGAGCATTCCATGCTCTGGGTGCCTGTTTCAGCCGGCATACATGTGCTGGAAATTCTGGATGCACATAGCCTTCAGGCTGTTCCATGTAAACTTCTTCCTGTAACTGTAATATTTCCGCACATTGCGTACCGTAAATATTGACTTTCCGCACGCCGTGTAAATCCTGTGCAAGGGTATCACCTACATCGTATTATTGGTAGCTTAATCCATACCATTCACGCTCAAAAATGAGGCCGCCACATTGTAAATTAGAGGCTGGGGTTGAGGACCGTAAAAACCGCGTGGGAACACCCTTTTTGAAGGGGCAATTGGATAAATTCAAGGCAATTTTTTTTAATTATTATCCCTTCCCCCAGCCGATGCATGGCTGGAGGAGAGGGAGTGTGGGGAGGAATGGCCAAGGAGGAGTAGATCAGATTGCATGAGGGGGAGTCCTCCACGTGTGTGGAGGCCCTCTTTCCCACCCCCCCCCCCCCCCCAAGGCCTATAAAAACCCCCCTCCCCAGGGAGTCGTGGGGAGGAGAGAGGGCCGTGCAGAGAGAGGGAAAGCGTGGGAGGTGGAGGTCGCCGTGTTGGTCGAGGTGGAGGTCGCCGCCGTGCTGCAGTCGCCAGTCCGCCATAGCCGCCGCCACAGCCGCCTTGCTGACACTGTCCGCCGCTGCCTGGATCCCGACCCCTTTCCCCCCCCCCCGACGTGCTGCAGAAGCTTGGAAGCTTCTTAGAAGCTTCCTAAGAACTTCTAAGGGGGGGCTTCCTTAACCCCCCTTCCCACTACATCCCCCAAAGGTCTATTCATACCCCCCGGACCCTTGAAGAGGAGAGGGTGAAGCTCATAAAGACCTCCCATAAGCCGTTTCCACGAGCTTTCCGGGATCCTAAAATCCATACCCTATAAAGGGGTATTCCTACATAAGGGAGAAGTAAACATATTTTGAGACTACTTGCCAAGACTCGGAGGAAATTTTGAGAGCCATAAAGGGGTAAGGACAAAACCCGGAGCCCAAATCCTCTACATCTACGATGGCCCCAAAAAAATCACAAGGTGCGATCGCGGGAGGTTCATCTCCGAGCATACAAGTGGATATCTCCCCGAGCCCACAAGTCCAGGTTCTTTCAAGTTTATTTTCGCTTAAAAGAAATGACTAGGTGCGCTTAGCTCCATAGGGAAGAATGCATTTTACGCTTAATTTTAATGCATGTGGCAGTGGCAAAAAGACATTTGATAAAGTATCTCTTGAAACGTTAGGCAAGGTTGAAGTATGTCATGAATTCGAAACGGGTTGTCCGCCGTAGAAGACTAGCTGCATGATGCTATCTTGGTACATTATCAAAGTAATGAGTCTAAACATATATTACTTAGGCAAAGAGATGGAATTTATAAGTGCATTTTTTCCTTCTTAGACATGGTAGGAATAAGTATGTGCCGCGTGTTAGGCAACATCCTCCTCGTAATGATTTCATGAGGAAAAGTTAACACCCATAAGATATTATCCGAAAAGAAATAGAAGAGAGTACGGAAATGACCTTATGGGCTTGCAAGTGGCATGTAAAATGGAATAAATTATCACTAGCTGTAGTTTTGTATGAACTTCATTGTAGCTAGGAGAACGTTGCGTATTGCATAGTCATCATGCAAAAATGTCATTCATTAGGAGCCGCATTTAGGAGTCAAAGCATAAGATTCTAAGTATAGACAATAAGGTTGTAGGCATGACTATTTGATGTAAGTCCTAGTAGGACCTAGGAAAGTTAGTGTCCAAGTTATCAGGCATTTTTACCTTACCAAGGAAGGATAGGGTTATTGTGAACCATGTGATGAGTAGAAGCACTGAATCGCATGTTTACACGTATTGGTGTAGTTGTAACTATTAATCTCCACTAGATCTAGTTTATTACCTTTAGGAAAGGTTCATCCGTGACGCAAGACAAGTATATTGAGTTGACTAAGTCACCTAAACCACAAGGATTCTTATGGACATGGTTGGGTCGATATGATAGGTATCTCAAGTGCTAACTAGGGTTTAGTGCAATAAGAATTCGACCTAGTTTTACACTGGTTGCCAAGTCAAAACCTGCAAACCCAAAGATCTTACACACATTCACGAGATGTCGAATCAATTGGATGCTCATGCATAAAATGATCTAAGGTTTTATCCTAAGGATCATTCGTTCAAATGATGAAACTCCGATTGGGTTGGAAATTCCTAGGACCGTGGGCCAATATAATTAGGAATAGGTTGGGTAAGAAGACACCCTAAACCCTGCTACTCGCCTGAAGTTAATTCCGTAACCTGAATACGCCATTCAATGGGTGAAATGATCCCGTGGAATAGATACAACACATGTACAAAAAGTTGCAACATCGCATAGACTTGAGATTTGTCCACAAGAGAGTTTTGTCATTTCTTGGAAATGATGCTGGCAAGTTATTGCGCTAAGTTAACCTACAAAAGGATGAGTAATCATCCTGTTACATCACCTTTCCTGGGAAATAGTTGCTAAGGAAAAGGAAAGTTAGGTATTTGCCTGGAAGGAATTGACCAATCAATAGATTGAAGCGACATGGTCGCTGGAATCTACCATAACAAAACCTAAAGTATTGGTAGGGTATGACCCTAACCCAAGAATGATAGGAATCTTGCCAAGTTGCAATTGATTCCGGATCGAATGCGGGTTGCATTCGGAGAAAAGGAGTCACTCCTTAACAGTTTTCCAGCTAAACGACCATTGGAATTGATTGTGCTTGTAACAGTTTAGAAAGCATTGTTTGCATTGTTTGCTCAATGAACTAAAAAGATATCTAAATACTTCAGGTTGAAGGCCTGAAGAGAGAGGCAGCTTCAGTTACCCCCGACTGCCTGCCTGACCCTAACCAAGGGGGTTGTTAACCGCGTCGGGAACGTGGACCGAACCCGCCGTGAGAGGTCTCTCCGTTGAGTTCTACTTGGAGCAGGAGGACGCTTGGGTGCTAGAGGGGGCTCTGGCCGTAAATCCCTCGCCTTCCGGGCCCTGCACAAGAGGCTAATGTGACTCGGGATTGGATCTCGAGGCCCGCATACTAGTCTACGGGCGGAAACTTGGATTAGTGATCCCTGGTGGATTACTGGATAGCCTTCGGGCGGATTATGAATATGCCTACAGGCGGAACTCCTTGTATTTCAAAGATAAAATGATAAAATGATAATAAAGAAGTTGTTTGACATTGTTTTCTTTATGTCCTGTGATAAGATTACGTGAAGGAACCAGTGCTTAACAGGGTTAATCAAGGAAGCTGTTTGTTATATGTCAAATTAATGTGGTAGGTAATTACATAACTAAAACAAATCGAGGAAAGTGCGGAGGACGGACCATGGTTCTGTCCTATGGATGGGTGGTCCCGGTTAGCCGAGAACTTTTCTCAAAGTCTTCAACGAACAGAGGATGATCGTCATCACCGAAACAAGTAACGAGAACAATGACTTAGAATTAACCTTTACCCGATTCAGGTTGTTTTAGGGGAACGGAATGGGACTATGCCTTATGGCAGAGAGGTCAAGCCTTGCATCCCTCTCGTTTCCCATTCTCCTTGAACCAAGTGCAGCGTGAATCCGCTTCGGACCTGGCGTTTCTGCGTAAAGTAGTTCGCTCGGGTCTGACGCTAGTTGCTGCTAGCTAATGACCAAACTAGAAAACCTTAATTCCGATCGATCCTAAGTGGGGAAACGGCCAGGACACTTCCGCTACGTGGCAGACGCGGAAAGACCTAGATTACAAAACCCGTAACATTCCATGGGAGTGCCGGGCGGAGTTCTCTAGACAGCCTTCCGATGGACTGCCAAGACGTGTCCTAGAGGATTCTAGTGGACACGTTACAGTTGGTATCAGAGCCGACCAACAATGGAATTTTTTTTCATGAGATTTCATTAATAATGAAGTAAAGAAATTGTTCCTGTCCAAGCATTTCCTCATCTTCAATACTGTCTTGCAGAATTACGAGGCGTGGAACAAGTTTTTGGTGTTCCGGATCATGTTTATGACTGCAATGCATTCTCTGCATTATGGGCAGAGAATTGAAATGATGAACATCCTGGAGCAGATTTATAATCCATCACCTCTATATATAGAGCAAAGATGGACTGGGTCTTCGGGAATCTATTACATAGCTGCCCACCGGTTCGCTTATCTACAGACCAACCTGAAGAGGATCAAGTGGTTGGAAGATTTGAAAGTCGTGAAGCTGTTCATTTTTGTGGAAACTCACGTAAATTCGACTTTGCATATTCGAGGTCGGAGAGTTGAATTGAACTCATATATATATGAGGAAGTAACCCGTGTAATTCCAGCTGATAGGATTAAGGTGTTGGGCCGCCATGGGAAGTATGGATTCCAACGGAAAGGATATCCCGAACTTCCGATGAATTATCGATTCCTAAAGATTCATGACCCAAAACCCTACTATTACACAGTTCCTGTAGACAAATCCAATACAATGTTGTTCTCCCCAAACTAAATGTAATGATTGGATTATCATCACACGAGATGTTGTATAAGGCTACGCCATATAAATATAAATAAGGACTTCTTTTTACCACTATCCGATCGTGCATCAGGGTTGTTGCAAAAAGTTAAGTAGCTTCATGATTTACGAGATAGCTGAACTAAAGATAAGCTAATGTCAATTATCATACAATAATGTTAAGAAAACTTTTACTCAGGCACAACCCCAGGTACAGGTTCCAAATTCGCCCCCTACATCAAGTACTACTGTGATCCAGGAGAAGAAGTTCCTCCTCAAACAGATAAAGCCACCCGAGTTTGACGGGAGAGGCAGATTCGTCCAGTCGGATGCTGAGATTTGGATTGAATCTATGGAGGACTACTTCGAAGCAGCTGGTATTGCACCTACCAATCAGGCCATGCTCGCCAAACTAAAACTCACCGGTGAAGCCAGACTATGGTGGAAACAATGGTGCAGGGATCAAGGGATTTCAGAGGGGTCCGTTACCTGGGAGAAGTTAAAGCAAGCCGTGCAAGGGAGATATTTGCCGCCTGCATATCGTACACAGAAAATGAATGAGTTCTATGAGCTAAAACAGTTAGGACTCACTCTTGACGCATACTACTCTAAATTTGTCTCACTCTTAAAGTATGCGCCACAAATGGACACGACACAGCAGGTGTCCAAATTTTGCGCAGGCTTAAATCCACCTGTAAATACCCGTCTCGAATCTATGCGTCCATCAGATCTTTAGGATGCACTCATTCGAGCGGCACCTATAATTCAGGAAGTGCAAGCTAAACCAAGGGGTATTAAGCATTGGTCTTATAGCGACCCGAACAGAGGAGCATTCAGACCCCAGGTTAAGAGAGTTCAAGGCCACAATCAGGGACAAAGGAAGAAAGCAAGGACGAATAACGTCAACAACTTTGTTCCTACTCACAATAATGGCCGAAACATCCGATGTTTCCACTGCAACGAACTCGGTCACTTCAAAAGGCAATGTCCCAAGCTTAGCGAAGGACACCGTCAAGGTGCAGGGCGCGGTCAAGGAGCCGCCACCCGTGGTAGAGGAAGAGCTGCCTGCATTATCAATAGGCAAAGATGTGAAGCAGAGGAAGAGGAAGATCCGACTATGGAAGCGGATTTCGAAAGAGCGACGGTCCATGCCGCTCTACATAAGAAGGGCCCGAATCGCCAATTCTCGGTGATTCAAACACCGTCAGACTATCGAGGTAAAGGTTTCAAAACCTTGATTGATTGTGGCAGTACACATTCCTTTATCTCACCAGCGTGTGCTAAGAGATTAGGAATAGCCACAGTAGAAGCACCTACCCTAATTGTGGAATTGGCAAACGGTCGTGAGGTAACTTGTGCTAGGCAAACTGCTAAGGAGGAGTTCTATCTGGGAGGAAAGAAAACCTCAGTCAAATTCAGAGTCATGAATTTAGGTATCCATGAGTGCCTACTCGGGATGGATTGGCTTAAGCCTAATGACGCTCACATCCACTGTGGAAAGGGTCAAGTTTCCTTTCGAAACTCTGAAAGAGAGTTTGTTACAACTCAAGGTGAAGCGGGAGTGCCAAGGATCCAGTTAGCCAAAGTATCGCGGATCATAAAAGGGGTTAGGAAAGGATTACCTGTTTACTTGATCAAACTCAATAAGTTAGATCAAAAGCAAGAGTCTCATGAGGGACCCTCTTGGCTAAAGGAATATGCTGACGTATTCCCTGAGGAATTAACTGAACTCTCACCTCCAAGAGAAGTTGATCATGAAATAAGGCTAATACCTGGAGCTACGCCAATTGCAAAGAGACCTTATAGAATGTCTATTCCGGAAGCTATTGAGTTGAAGGAACAACTCAAGCAACTGTTAGATCAGGGTTACATCCGGTCTAGCAACTCACCATGGGGAGCTCCAGTTCTATTCCAGAAGAAGAAAGATGGGACACTTCGACTATGTATTGATTACCGTGGGTTGAATCAGTCAACAGTCAAGAACAAGTATCCTATTCCTAGAATAGATGAGCTTCTCGATCGCCTTCAAGGTGCAAAGATCTTCTCCAAAATTGATCTCAGGTCAGGTTACTATCAAATCAGGATCAAGGATGAGGATATTCCAAAAACAGCCTTCAATACAAGATATGGGCACTTTGAATTCTTGGTTATGTCATTCGGGCTTACAAATGCACCTGCCACCTTCAATAGATTAATGCAGGATATTTTTAGACCATATCTTGATGATTTCGTGCTTGTCTTCTTCGACGACATTTTAGTCTATTCTAAATAGGAAGAAGATCATGAACCTCAACTACGGATTGTTTTGGAGACAATGAGGTCTCATAAGCTGTATGCAAAAATGAAGAAGTGTGCATTCTTCAAGCGTCAGATTGAATATCTAGGATTCATAGTATCATCAGAAGGAATATCAGTAGATCCAGCCAAAGTCAGAGATGTGCTTGAATGGCCAATACTAGTATCCGTCAAAGAGATACGCAGTTTTCTTGGCTTGACAGGATGGTATAGGGTCTTTATCAAGAACTATGCTTTGATTGCAACACCTCTTACCGACTTACTAAAGAAGCAGACTTCTATTACATGGTCAACTCCCGAGCAAAATAGCTTCGACCAATTGAAGCAATGTTTGGTATCAGCACCTATTCTGAAACTTCCTAACCTCAATAAGGAGTTCGAGGTAGTAACTGATGCCAGCATTCTCGCCTTGGGGTGTGTTCTTATGCAGGAAGGTCATCCAGTAGCATACTCTTCAAGGAAATTGAAGAGTCATGAAAAGAATTATGCCACGCATGATCTGGAGTTATTAGCTGTCATCCATGCTCTAAAGCTTTGGAGACACTACCTGTTGGGTAACAAGTTTACTCTAGTAACAGATCATAAGAGTCTCAAATGGATTTTTACCCAGAACGAGCTCAACATGAGGCAACGTCGATGGATCGAAGTATTGGAGGAGTATGATTTTGAGATCAAGTATCGACCAGGGAAAGAGAATGTAGTTGCCGATGCACTCAGTCGCAAGGCATTCCTAAACTCTCTAATCTTGCAGAATCCATCAACGGCCAGATCTCTGGCTACAAAGGTATCCATGCCAAGCAACCCTATACTCGAACTAGCTAAAGAGGAAGCAAGCCATGACTTAGCCTACCAAGCAATGATAAAAGAAATATCTACCAAGGATCAGAATCTGAAGTTACAGGCCAAGTATCATGAATTTTCTATTGACAATGGACTTATTTACTACAGAACAAGGTTATGTATACCAACAAGCCAGTCACTTAAGCAAAAGATATTATGGGAAGCTCATGACTCCCCTTTCGCAGGACATCCTGGCTATGCAAAAACTCTTAATGCAGTTAGGAAAAGCTACCATTGGGAGAGGCTCAAAGGTGACGTCCTCAAATATGTCACCGAATGTTTGTCTTGCCAACGTATCAAGGCTGAACATGTCATGATGCCAGGAAAATTGCAACCACTTGACATTCCCCAAATGAAATGGGAATTCATCAGTATGGATTTTGTGGTGGGCTTACCCCAAGTCCAAGGAGGATACAACTCCATTATGGTTGTAGTTGACATGCTTACTAAGGTTGCACACCTGATTCCAGTCAAGACAAACTATAAAGCCTCCGACATTGCAAGGGTTTTTATCAAAGAGATATTCAAGCTACATGGGCTACCTAGAAGGATCGTTAGCGATCGAGACTCTCTCTTCACCTCACACTTCTGGAGAGCTATCTTTGAAGCTATTGGAACTCAGCTCTGTTTTAGCACTGCCTACCATCCCCAAACGGATGGACAAACAGAACGAGTAAATCAAATCATTGAGGATATGCTTAGGGCTTACTGCTGTCGAGAGCCGAAGAGGTGGATTCAATACTTACCGTTAGTAGAATTTGCTTACAATGCTTCTTACCACCAGAGCATTCAAATGACGCCTTTTCAGGCATTGTATGGTCATGATTGTCGAAGTCCCCTAAATTTTTCTGATCCTACCCTGAGAGTGGAAGCTTCAAGACAAATGTTGGAGGACATGGATGACCAAATAAGGTCAATAAGACAAGATATACAAGCAGCCAAAGATAGACAAAAGCCATATGCGGATTTGAAACGCCAAGAGAGGGTCTTCGGAGAAGGAGACATGGTCTTCATTCGTGTACGGCCGAAAAAGAGTTCTCTATCTCTAGGTGAATGCAAGAAGCTAAGTCCAAGGTATTGTGGACCGTATAAAATCCTCAAATGCCTAGGACCCAATGCTTATAAATTGCAACTTCCTGATAACCTAAAAGTTCATAATGTATTCCATGTTAGTCTCTTAAAAAAATATGTACCCAACCCAAATCATGTACTTGATGACCAACAAATTGTAATGCCTAGTCAAGGAGTCCTTGAACTAAGACCGGATAAGATCTTAGATGTTAGGGAGAGACAGCTAAGATCTAGAACCTTGAAGGAATACCTCGTCCAGTGGAAAGATTATCCCGAAGAGGATGCTACCTGGATGGATGAAAGCTCTCTCAGTCTTCAATATCCCCAGTTTTTCTCGAGATGAGGACATCTCGATTCTTCTAAGGGGGAGAGAATGTAATATTTCCGCACACTACGTACCGTAAATATTGACTTTTCGCACGCCGTGTAAATCCTGTGCAAGGGTATCACCTACATCGTATTATTGGTAGCTTAATCCATACCATTCACGCTCAAAAATGAGGCCGCCACATTGTAAATTAGAGGCTGGGGTTGAGGACCGTAAAAACCGCGTGGGAACACCCTTTTTGAAGGGGCAATTGGATAAATTCAAAGCAAATTTTTTTTATTATTATCCCTTCCCCCAGCTGATGCATGGCTGGAGGAGAGGGAGTGTGGGGAGGAATGGCCAAGGAGGAGTATATCAGATTGCATGAGGGGGAGTCCTCCACGTGTGTGGAGGCCCTCTTCCCCACCCCCCCCCCCCAAGGCCTATAAAAACCCCCCCTCCCCAGGGAGTCGTGGGGAGGAGAGAGGGCCGTGCAGAGAGAGGGAAAGCGTGGGAGGTGGAGGTCGCCATGCTGGTCGAGGTGGAGGTCGCCGCCGTGCTGCAGTCGCCAGTCCGCCATAGCCGCCGCCACGGCCGCCTTGCTGACACTGTCCGCCGCCGCCTGGATCACGACCCCTTTCCCCCCCGACGTGCTGCAGAAGCTTGGAAGCTTCTTAGAAGCTTCCTAAGAAGCTTCTAAGGGGGGGGCTTCCTTAACCCCCCTTCCCACTACATCCCCCAAAGGTCTATTCATACCCCCCGGACCCTTGAAGAGGATAGGGTGAAGCTCATAAAGACCTCCCATAAGCCGTTTCCACAAGCTTTTCGGGATCCTAAAATCCATACCCTATAAAGGGGTATTCCTACATAAGGGAGAAGTAAACATATTTTGAGACTACTTGCCAAGACTCGGAGGAAATTTTGAGAGCCATAAAGGGGTAAGGACAAAACCCGAAGCCCAAATCCTCTACATCTACGATGGCCCCAAAAAGATCACAAGGTGCAACCGCGGGAGGTTCATCTCCGAGCATACAAGTGGATATCTCCCCGAGCCCACAAGTCCAGGTTCTTTCAAGTTTATTTTCTCTTTAAAAAAATGATTAGGTGCGCTTAGCTCCATAGGGAAGAATGCATTTTACGCTTAATTTTAATGCATGTGGCAGTGGTAAAAAGACATTTGATAAAGTATCTCTTGAAATGTTAGGCAAGGTTGAAGTATGTCATGAATTCGAAACGGGTTGTCCGCCTTAGGAGACTAGCTGCATGATGCTATCTTGGTACATTATCAAAGTAATGAGTCTAAACATATATTACTTAGGCAAAGAGATGGAATTTATAAGTGCATTTTTTCCTTCTTAGACATGGTAGGAATAAGTATGTGCCGCGTGTTAGGCAACATCCTCCTCGTAATGATTTCATGAGGAAAAGTTAACACCCATAAGATATTATTCGAAAAGAAATAGAAGAGAGTACGAAAATGACCTTACGGGCTTGCAAGTGGCATGTAAAATGGAATAAATTATCACTAGCTGTAGTTTTGTATGAACTTCATTGTAGCTAGGAGAACGTTGCGTATTGCATAGTCATCATGCAAAAATGTCATTCATTAGGAGCCGCATTTAGGAGTCAAAGCATAAGATTCTAAGTATAGACAATAAGGTTGTAGGCATGACTATTTGATGTAAGTCCTAGTAGGACCTAGGAAAGTTAGTGTCCAAGTTATCAGGCATTTTTACCTTACCAAGGAAGGATAGGGTTATTGTGAACCATGTGATGAGTAGAAGCACTGAATCGCATGTTTACACGTATTGGTGTAGTTGTAACTATTAATCTCCACTAGATCTAGTTTATTACCTTTAGGAAAGGTTCATCCGTGACGCAAGACAAGTATATTGAGTTGACTAAGTCACCTAAACCACAAGGATTCTTATGGACATGGTTGGGTCGATATGATAGGTATCTCAAGTGCTAACTAGGGTTTAGTGCAATAAGAGTTCGACATAGTTTTACACTGGTTGCCAAGTCAAAACCCGCAAACCCAAAGATCTTACACACATTCACGAGATGTCGAATCAATTGGATGCTCATGCATAAAATGATCTAAGGTTTTATCCTAAGGATCATTCGTTCAAATGATGAAACTCCGACTGGGTTGGAAATTCCTAGGACCGTGGGCCAATATAATTAGGAATAGGTTGGGTAAGAAGACACCCTAAACCCTGCTACTCGCCTGAAGTTAATTCCGTAACCTGAATACGCCATTCAATGGGTGAAATGATCCCGTGGAATAGATACAACACATGTACAAAAAGTTGCAACATCGCATAGACTTGAGATTTGTCCACAAGAGAGTTTTGTCATTTCTTGGAAATGATGCTGGCAAGTTATTGCGCTAAGTTAACCTACAAAAGGATGAGTAATCATCCTGTTACATCACCTTTCCTGGGAAATAGTTGCTAAGGAAAAGGAAAGTTAGGTATTTGCCTGGAAGCAATTGACCAATCAATAGATTGAAGCGACATGGTCGCTGGAATCTACCATAACAAAACCTAAAGTATTGGTAGGGTATGACCCTAACCCAAGAATGATAGGAATCTTGCCAAGTTGCAATTGATTCCGGATCGAATGCGGGTTGCATTCGGAGAAAAGGAGTCACTCCTTAACAGTTTGCCAGCTAAACGACCATTGGAATTGATTGTGCTTGTAACAGTTTAGAAAGCATTGTTTGCATTGTTTGCTCAATGAACTAAAAAGATATCTAAATACTTCAGGTTGAAGGCCTGAAGGGAGAGGCAGCTTCAGTTATCCCCGACTGCCTGCCTGACCCTAACCAAGGGGGTTGTTAACCGCGCCGGGAACGTGGATCGAACCCGTCGTGAGAGGTCTCTCCGTTGAGTTCTACTTGGAGCAGGAGGATGCTTGGGTGCCAGAGGGGGCTCTGGCCGTAAATCCCTCGCCTTCCGGGCCCTGCACAAGAGGCTAACGTGACTCGGGATTGGATCTCGAGGCCCGCATACTAGTCTACGGGCGGAAACTTGGATTAGTGATCCCTGGTGGATTACTGGATAGCCTTCGGGCGGATTATGAATATGCCTACGGGCGGAACTCCTTGTATTTCAAAGATAAAAGGATAAAATGATAATAAAGAAGTTGTTTGACATTGTTTTCTTTATGTCCTGTGATAAGATTACGTGAAGGAACCAGTGCTTAACAGGGTTAATCAAGGAAGCTGTTTGTTATATGTCAAATTAATGTGGTAGGTAATTACATAACTAAAACAAATCGAGGAAAGTGCGGAGGACGGACCATGGGTCTGTCCTATGGATGGGTGGTCCCGGTTAGCCGGGAACTTTTCTCAAAGTCTTCAACGAACAGAGGATGATCGTCATCACCGAAACAAGTAACGAGAACAATGACTTAGAATTAACCATTACCCGATTCACGTTGTTTTAGGGGAACGGAATGGGACTATGCCTTATGGCAGAGAGGTCGAGCCTTGCATCCCTCTCGTTTCCCATTCTCCTTGAACCAAGTGCAGCGTGAATCCGCTTCGGACCTGGCGTTTCTGCGTAAAGTAGTTCGCTCGGGTCTGACGCTAGTTGCTGCTAGCTAATGACCAAACTAGAAAACCTTAATTCCGGTCGATCCTAAGTGGGGAAACGGCCAGGACACTTCCGCTACGTGGCAGATGCGGAAAGACCTAGATTACAAAACCCGTAACATTCCATGGGAGTGCCGGGCGGAGTTCTCTAGATAGCCTTCCGATGGACTGCCAAGACGTGTCCTAGAGGATTCTAGTGGACACGTTACAGTAACTCTCCATTCAGAAAGGCATTCTTTATGTCCATCTGCCATAATTTCCAACCTCTAGCTGCTGCCAAAGCAATCACAGTTCTAACTGTAGCCATCTTTGCTACAGGGCTGAAAGTCTCCTCATAATCAAGACCATACTATTGCGCATACCCTTTTGCAACCAGCCTAGCCTTGTATCTTTCCAATGATCCATATGATTTACATTTTACCTTATACACCCACTTGCAACCAATAGGTGTTTTGCCCTCAAGCAACTATACCAAATCCCATGTGCCATTTTCAGCCAAAGCTTAATATTCCTCATCCATAGCAGCACTCCAATCCTCATCTACAACTGTCTCATCAAACTTACTTGGTTCTCTAAAACCTATTCATTTCGTTATATAAGCATAATAACGGGCTGAATATCCAGTGTAAGTATACCTATCAATAGGTCGTCTGACCCTCTATCATCTCTTGAGCTGTGGCTCACTGTGAGCTTGCCTCTCATGAGGCGGCACATAACGATTCTGCCTAGCACTTGGCGTCATAATAGACGGAATCCCCAATTCACTGTCTAAGCTGTCACTGCTAGATGAATCATAACCTGCAGTGAGTGGACCTGTTACATCTTCAAAAACCTTTTCTTTTCCCTTATCTATTCTCCCCCTCACTGACATATCCATGTTAGTGGATGCAGTAGTGTGACTGCGCAATCGTCCTATCCAAGGACTCACTGTAGATGATACATCACCTATTTGACCACTCATGGAAGTACTCTCTGCAGGAGTACTTTCAGCATGACTCATACTGGGTGAGCCATCAGTAGGCACTGCAATAGGATTCCCATACCAGGATGCTAACTCATCAAATACCACCTCTCTGCTTATGAGTGTTTCATGCGTAGAAGGTACATAACACTTATAAGCTTTCCGTTCCTGTGCATATCCCACAAACACACTCTTCACTGCCTTAGGATCCAATTTCTTCCTCTTCTCATCCGGTATATGCACTTATGCAATGCTGCCAAATACCTTCAAGTGCGAAATATCAGGTTTATGACCATATAGCCTCTCATATGGAGTGACATCATGAATCCATGCTGTAGGGGTTCGATTCAGCACATAGACAACAGTCATCACTGCTTCAGCCCAATAACCATTTGCCAGACATTTCTCATTCAGCATAGCTCTAGCTGATTCCATCAAGACCCTATTTTTCCTCTCTCCAACACCGTTTTGCTACGGTGTATAACTACATGTGAGCTATCTTCTGATCCCATATTTAGCAAGATACCTGTCAAAGTAATTAGAGACATATTCACCTCCTCCATCTGATCTCAAACAGGATATGTAGTAGCCCAACTCATTTTCAGCATGCTTCTTGAAGTCTTTGAATGCATCAAACACATAATCTTTATGCTTCAAAACATAAAGCCAAGTGTACCTGCTGAAATCATCAATAAATGAGACATAATACTGTGCACATCCAAAAGAAGCATTATGTGAAGGACCCTAGACATCAGAGTGCACCAACTGTAAAGGCCTAGTGCTAGTTTTTACATGTTTTATGAAAGGAAACCGTGCCTGCTTCCCAAACTGACATGCAGGGCATACATGACCAAAGTCATTATACTTGAATTTAGGTAATCCAAGTACTACTTCTTTCGCATAGATTTTAGCTTTTATACATTGACATGTCCAATCCACTTGTGCCAAATCTCTACATCCCGAATGGCACTCTCATCATGAGTAAACATGGCTGCCTTAAGTCCCAGAATGGTCGCGTTCAATGTAAACATCCTACCATCCCTTCTGCCCTTGGCAATTAACTTGCAACCATTTCCATACTCCTCAACGAAGCATCCATCTTTGTTAAATCTCACTTGCAGATTCTGTTCTGCCATTTGACCCACAGATAAAAGATTCTTTGTTATAGTCGGTATATGCAATACATCATGCATACCTTTCTTCTTGCTATCAGGCATCATAAGAGAAATAATCCCTTTATGCTTTATGTCATGTTGGGTGTCATCCCCAGTACATACATGCCCATGTGTACCTTCAACCATCTCATCAAACCACTCTCCATGCGGTGTCATGTGGTTTGATGCTCCAGAGTCAATGTACCATCTATCATCTCTATCATGTCTCAATGTATTTTTGGATGCATGCTGCATGGCAAAGAGTCTATCAACTTGCTCATCATGAGCACCACTGGAAGATGCATAGTGCCCATGCTGTCTGCTCTTTGCCTTCATATCTCCCTGCTTCTTGTAGCAATCCTTTGCAATGTGCCCATACCTACCACAATAATGGCAATCTTTGTCCCTGTTGGATTGGTCAGAAGACTGCCATGAGCCAGATCCACCACCTCTACCTTGGGGTGATCTCCCCCTACCTCTAAACCCGCCATCCACGCTGGCCTTGTGTATTTGCACCATGCCAATTACCCTGCTGCTGTTGCTGTCCATAAGCATTACGAGTGTCACCACAACCTCGAAATGAACCACGACCTCTAAATCCTCTACCACACTGGCTAGAGTATAACACAGTGTCTCTACTTTGAGATGCACTGGAACTTGTATTCAAACCAAGTTTTACCTCCTCATGCAGCAACAAAGCAATTAGCTCTTCCCAGGTAGGGGGCTCTTCTCTAATAGAGATGGATGTGTCAAAAGCTTTATACTCTTTCCCTAATCCATTCAAGGGAGCAGCAATCATATCATCTTCTGATACACTTGAGCCAATGGTAGCAAGTTGATCAGCTTGTCAAGATTGTGGGAGAGAAGGAAGGAGTCTCACTTGTAGCTTTCTTGCTTGCACAATGGGCGAATACACACAGAGGTGGAGGCTGAAAACAATTTTCCTCTTCTTAGTTGTGTAAGCCAAAAAGAACTCTTATACAAAGAAATAGAAGAACCCTATATATGGGTCTCAAAACAAACTCAACTAACTAAGGTGGCATACTAACTGAGACACGAACTAGAGTAGATAAGGATAGCTGTCATCTAGCTATTATTCATGGGCGGTGTACCAACCGCATCTACAACTGACAAGTCGGTGACATAAATGCACAATGGTCACTGTTGAGTGTTGAAATGACTTGTTTTTTGGCTGATTTTTGTTGTTTTTGAGAGCTGAATGGTTGATTTTATGGGATGATTGATTGATTTGGAAGTGGTTTGAGAGTGTTTTGGATGATATTGATTGTGTTTTGGAAGTTCATGATGTTTGTTGATGGTTCTATGATGTTCTGATAGGTTTTGAATGGTTCTGTATACCTTCTGTTTTGTTCTGTTTTGGTCTGTTTTGTTCTGATTGTCTTCTGTGAAGAGGGATAGAGTATTGATTGATGAAGAATGAGATATTGTGAAAGTTTATTGAATGGTTTGTAAGAGTTTGAAATGGTTTGAGAATGAGTTATGTGGTTTTGATGACCTTCTGTAACCTTCTGTAGGTCTTCTGTAGAGCTTCTGTCTCTGTTCTGTTCTGTACTGTAGCTGTTCTGTAGACTGTTCTGTATGCTTCTGTAAGTGTTCTGTGGAATGTATGTGTGACTTTGGGAAAGTTTTCTAGCCTTGGAAAGATGTGAATACAAGTGCAAAAGAGCTGAAAGAAGTGGAAGAAGTAGCTGCTGAAGACTCAAGAGAAGACTAGAGTGAAGTGACAGTAGTGAGCTGTGAAGAGACACTGTAGTGGCTCTAGTGACCCTTCATATCAGACATACCTCTTGGGAGGGGTATCCACGACCTAAGTGTGATTATTGAGAGTGATTTTTGAGAGATTGTAGTGAGGATATGATGTATTATTGATGGAGAGAGAGAGAGAGAGTCAGAGATAGCCAATTCTACTGAAACAGAGTGATTGTATATGAGAGATTGAGAGAGAAGACTATGAAGATATTGAAGATGAATACTATGTGATGTATTTCCATTCAAAGATGGTGTATTCCTTTGCTTTCTTTGTTCTATTGATGGATTTTGTGAAGATGTTGAAGAATATGGTTGATTCTATTAAAATCCGTGGGAGATTTACATGATGCTGCATGAAGATTTGTTATGCCTGGTGTTTTTGTCTTCATTGTGATCATATGAAACATGATAAACAAGCTTGTTGATGTTACAAGATAGATTTTCTTGCAAGAGAATTCCTTTTTCCTTGGTGTTCCTCTCGGGGCTCCAGTCACCTTGGCATATCACCAGTGGAGCTCGATATCTCAACACTCCCCCTCGAGCTCAATCCCAATTCCTGCACACCAAGAAGGTCTCTGAACTTGCGCAGGTTCTCTGCACTCAATGCCTTCGTAAATATGTCAGCTACCTGATCCTCTGTTCTGACATAAACTAGATCAATAAGACCTAGTAAAACCCTCTCCCGCACATAGTGATAATGCACCTCAATGTGCTTTGTTCTAGCATGATAGACTGGCTTATTTGCCAAGTGTATACTACTCATGTTGTCACAATAAATGACAACTGGCCCATATGTAGACTGATGCATATCATAAAGTAGCTTATGCAACCAAGCTACCTCACATGCAGCCATTGCTGCGCCCCTGTACTCAGCCTCTGTGCTCGGTAAGGCAACTGTAGGCTGTTTCTTGCTGCTCCAAGTGACTGCAGCACTCCCAAAAGAGAACACATACCCACTGGTAGATCGCCTATTAGAAATACTACCAGCCCAATCAGCATCAGTGTATCCATGCAACTGTATCTGAACCCCAGTCTCATAAAATAGTCCATACTACAGTGTGGACTTCACATACCTGAGTATGCGTCTAGCCGCATCCAAATGCGATTTCCTTGGAGCCTGCATAAACTGACTTACCAATCCAACAGCATAGCTCAAATCTGGCCTGGTAATAGTCATATAAATCAAACTTCCTACTATGTGTCTGTACATAGTAGGGTCTTCCAGAAGCTCACCTGCATCTACGCTCAGCTTCACATTTTGCTCCAAAGGAACTGAAATAGGCTTATAGCCTGTCATCCCATATTTGGATAGCATGTCCAATCCATACTGCCTCTGCAAGAGCTGTATCCCACTTGGTGATCTAATCACCTCAATGCCCAAGAAATAACGCAGATCTCCCAAATCCTTCATCTCAAACTTTTGCTTCAATAGCATCTTCACATGAAGGATATCTTCATCACTGTCACCTGTCATAATCAAATCATCAACATAAATGACAAGTAACATAATACCTTTCTCTGTTTTTCTCACATAAAGTGAGAAATCTGCCTTGGAAATCTGAAAGCCAATAGTGACAAGATACAGTCCTATCTTATCAGACCATGCTCTAGGTGCTTGCTTCAAGCCATACAAGGCTTTCTTCAACCTGCAAACAAACTCAGGATGAACAGCATGCACATAACCTGGTGGCTGCTCCATATAGACCTCTTCTTGCAAATCACCATGCAAGAAGGCATTCTTTACATCCATCTGATGTAAAGACCATCCCTTTGATGCAGCCATAGCAATGACTGCTCTTACGGTTTCCATTCTTGCAACCGGACTGAATGTTTCTTCATAATCAATGCCATATGTTTGTGCATACCCCTTGACTAGTAATCTTACCTTGTATTTGTTCACAGAACCATCTACATTGTGCTTCACCCTATAAACCCACTTACAGCCAATTGCATTCTTACCTTTAGGCAAAGATACCAACTCCCATGTAGCATTTGCTTCCAAGGCATCCATTTCTTCATCCATGGCTTTCTCCCATTTTTCTTTTCCCATGGATTGCTCAAAAGAAGTGGGTTCTAGTTCCTGTATCACTTTGACCATATATGCATAATGGATGGTTGTAAATCCATCATATTTCAGCCTATCCACAGGACACCTAGCTCTCGTAGACCTGCGCAAAATAGGTTCACTCCCAGGTGATCTCAAAACATCCCTGGTCTTCCTTACTCCAGGTGTAACAATAGAAGGAATACCCAACTCATCATCAATGCTCTGTTCTGAGCCACTGGATTCACCATCCACATAAGAGTGACCTGCATTCACATCAAACATGGGCTGATCAACCTTCTCTTTTCCTTTTCGTGATACCTGCATACCACTATCTGCATTGCTTTGAGAAGATTCTCCTAATCTCAATCTGCCTGTCCATGGTGAAGAATGTGACCCACTGCTAGAGGACGCTCCAGGTCCACTAATATTTTGTGATTGCTGCTATGAATTCTGTGCAGCATTGCCATTTTGTGCATCTACATCATCAATCACATTTACTGGTTTATACCAGCTACTCATCTCATCAAAAACAACATCTCTGCTCACTATAAACTTACGAGTAGAAGGGTTATATCATCTATACCCTTTTTGCTGCAGAGAGTAACCAATAAAGATGTACTTCTCAGCTTTTGGATCCAATTTGGATCTCAACTCATCTGGCACATGTACATAGGCAATGCAACCAAAAATTTTCAAATGAGAAATATCTGGTTTCCTACCAGTATACCTCTCCTCTGGAGTCATCCCATGTATTGCTGCAGTGGGAGTCCTGTTCATTATATAGACTGCTGTAGCAACAGCTTCAGCCTAGTAAAAATCTTGCAAGTCTTTTTCGTTGAGCATGGCACGAGATACCTCTCCAATATGCCTGTTTTTCCTTTCTGCAATTCCATTTTGTTGTGGGGTATGACTGCATGAATATTGCTGCTTTATGCCATGCTCCTGCAGGAACCTTGCAAACTCATTTGAGAGGTACTCTCCCCCTCCATCTGACCTTAGGCATTTTAACTGCAGACCTGTTTCTTTTTCAACCATAGCTTTAAGAGTTTTGAAATGCCCAAAAACTTCACTTTTCTTTTTCATAAAATACACCCAAACTTTTTTGCTATAGTCATCAATAAAAGTGACAAAATAATGACAGCCTCCAAGAGATGCAGCTTTAGTAGTCCACACATCAGAGTGGATTAATTCCAATGGCTTCTTACTCTCTTGAACATGTCTAGGAAATGGTTTCTTTGCCTGTTTTCCAAACTGACAGGCTTCACATACCTTATGCATTTCTGCAACCTTGAATCTAGGTTATCCTGCAACAATATTTTGGGCCTGCATTGATTTAAGTCACTGTACATTAACATGACCAATGTGTTTATGCCAGATATCAATATCTACAACTACACCGGTCCCATGTGCAAACATTGCTGCACTCAATTCAGACATGTCTGCATCCAACGTAAACATTTTGCCCTTCTTCTTTCCTTTTGCTATCAAGCGACCTTTATTTTTCATATCCTCAACAAAGCATCCATGAGGATTAAATCTGACCTGCAAGCCCTGCTCAACCATTTGACCAACAGAGACCAGATTCTTGGTGATATTCGGGACATGAAATACATCCGACAGGTATTTCTTTTTCCCATCCTGCAAAGACAAAGGAAATTTTCCAATCTGCACAATAGGATGTGTAGTAGCATCACCAATCTCCACAAATCCTGGTCTTTCCATTTTCCTTGCATCCTCCATCCATTCTGCATGACCTGTCATGTGGTTTGATGCACCTGAGTCAACATACCATACATCATTGCTTTCTTCTGCACTTGTCAGAGAATTGTTCATGTGCTGCACCATAAACAAATGCTCATTTCTGTCATCACCCTATCTACTAGAAGATGCATAATTCCCTTGTTACAGTTTTCCATTCATGATGTCATTCTGCTTTTTATAGCAGTCTTTAGCCATATGACCCATTTTACCACAGTAGTAGCATTCAACATTACTGTTTGCATTTTGACCTCTTTGCCATCCACCACGACCTCTTTGGCTCCCCCTGCCTCTAGAGTTACCACGTCCTCCTCCATAGGACTGGTTTTCTTGAGTTTGCTGCATATTCTGATTTCTACCATGGCCTCCAAATCGGCCTCCCCTACCTTTGCCTCTACCTCTTCCAGCATTTGAGTAGAAGACAGTTTCTTTTGAAGTTCCTCCTGAAGAAGATGCACCACCATTTCTCTGCTCCTCAGAAATTAGAAGAGCAATCAACTCCTCAAAATCAGGAAATCTTTCACGAACTGAAATGGATGTCCGAAATTGTGCATAATCCTTTCCTAGACCATTCAAGGTCACAGAAACTAAATCATCATCTTCCACTGGTGACCCAATGGAAGCAAGTGCATCTGCAATCTTCTTCACCTTCATGTGGTAGTCGTTGATGCTCATATTTTCTCTTTGCACATTATGCAACTCTTGCTTGAGCTGCATTTTCCTGGCTTGCATATTTGTGCTATACATTTTTGACAAAGTATCCCATGCCTCCTTTGGCGTACTTGCATCCTGAATATGCACAATCATAGAGTCTGAAATACTGATAGACAACCAGTACATAACTTTCCTGGCTCTGTCGTGCCATGCTTTAAATGCCTGCATTTGCTGTTGATTGGGAACATAAGGAAGAACTGGTTCTTCTTCATTTCCTGCAACAAATTCCCAATATCCTTTTCCCATAAGGAAATTCCTCATTCTAAACTTCCATGCTTGGAAGTTGTTCTTGTCAAGCTTTTCAGTGACAATCTGTGAAAGAGAATCAGACGCCATTACAGAACACTGCAAAAAATTCTGTCACTGCAAAGAACACAGCTTCAATCTCACAAGGGCAAATCTGCAAAACTGGCAAAAGTGGTATTTGACCACACAGTCACTTCCTAGTGACGATTTTGTATATACAGGAACCAAGGATGATTTTGTAACTCCCAATGTCTCTGCACACAAGCATACGATGCAATATCTGTGGCAACTTTTCACCAACCTGTAGAACAGTGGTCGCACAGCATAAAACAAGGCTTTTTCTTGAGTGCGTGCAGCAGACTTCCGCCTCCAAAACAGGCCCCGAAATGGCCTCAAATCAAAAAAATAGGGTCGCCCAGGGCATAAGCCCTTTCCCGCAGCATATACTGCCCTCTTGCTTCACCGCGAAGGGCGTCTCAACCTGAGACAATGCACTCTTGCAATTTCCGGCTGTGCTACCTATAGAGATCTACTCCCAAAATAGAAAATGAAAGCAACACTGCTCCTCTTACCAGAACACCGCGAGCTTGGCTTGCTTTCTTGAGCTCCTTACCACGAACAAGGCTCTGATACCATGTCAAGATTGTGGGAGAGAAGGAAGGAGTCTCACTTGTAGCTTTCTTGCTTGCACAATGGGGGAATACACACAGAGGTGGACGCTGAAAACAGTTTTTCTCTTCTTAGTTGTGTAAGCCAAAAAGAACTCTTATACAAAGAAATAGAAGAACCCTATATATGGGTCTCAAAACAAACTCAACTAACTAAGGTGGCATACTAACTGAGCCACGAACTAGAGTAGATAAGGATAGCTGTCATCTAGCTATTATTCATGGGTGGTGTACCAACCGCATCTACAACTGACAAGTAGGTGACATAAATGCACAACGGTCACCCTGGCATATCACGAGTGGAGCTCGATATCTCAAGATAGCTATGGTCTTAATCTATGTGGTATACACCTGGATGCTCCTGCCATTCCTAGACATGTTGTTGAACTGATGTTTCAACTGGATCTTTCGTGCATGTGTCATGGTTCCATAATTTTTCATCAGTATGTCCCAAGCATCCTTTGAAGTCTCACATCCAGTGATTTGAACTACCATAGCATCAGATATACATAGAGAAAACCAATGCAGCACCTTGCATGCTCTCTCACTCCATAGCCTATAAGCTCTTTTCTATTCATTAGTTGGATTCGTTGCAGGCAACTTAGGAGCAGTCTCATCTCCTGTACATAGATCCCAATAACCTCTGCCAACCAGAAAGTTTTTCATCCTGAATTTCCACAATGCAAAGTTCTTGTTGTCTAACTTTTCTCCAACTATCTGTGTGATATTGTTAGTCCCATGTGCATTAGCCATGATGCAATAGACTGTCTATCAAGTGCCTAACTCCCTACAAGTCGATAAGTATCACTAACCAATTTCAGTCCACAACAGTTTATGACAATTTTCTACAATTAATTGCAATAAAAAACCAGTGTATTTCAGCCCATTGATAACCCAAAACAGCCCACAAACAAGTGGTCTCAGCTGTAGGTATAAATGTCAATACATAAGCTATATACTTGCTTCAGCTTAAGCTTCTGCAACCTCACTGCCAGGGTGAATACATGCAGTCTGAAAACTGTAAACTGTGAGTAACTAGTAGCAATTCCAAGGTCAAAATTGAGTAGTATTCATGTCATACATGTCCCAAAACCTCCCAGATAGCTACTGGTACATTTGGCAATCAAGACATAAGCACATAGGCACAAAACAGTGCATAACCAGCAAGTATAAGTGACATAAATTTGCTTACAGATCACCAACAACCAATATTCTGGCAACCAAGATGTATTTCAGCTTCAAAAGTCCTCAAGACATGTCATATATTTACTTTGTAGTGGCAAGTTCAATACATGAGCATTTGAGTAGGCATAGACAACATGTCTTCATTAATCACTGTCAAAGAGTACATGACTGTTCATAACCATGACTATTCACAACCAGCCCAAGCACTGTCAAGGGACTTATTTCAGGTTCAGATTTGAATATTCAATAGCATCCAATGCTTTCCTCAATCCTCCATACATTCAACATGCATATGTCAGTTCATATAGGTGATAGAAGCTCCAAAGTGAGATGTATTGCTTCAGCAAGATACAATGCTTTTCATCACTGTGTATGACAGTTTTCAGTCATTAACATATTTCAGATATGAATGATTTCAGTGAGCAACTTCAGCTCAAATGCGTTTCATCAAGTACATATGTCCTCCTGGCATATACATTTGCTCCATCGATGCTTCTGGGTATGATTGAGGGCTCCAGATTCATGTCCTAAATGCATACATGTTTTTTAATGCCTATATACAGCAGGCCACTATTTGTTAGCAGACCTACAGTCTCTGTTCTCAGCTCATAGGTGAGCTCGCACATAAGCGTTTACACCTTATACTCTTCAAGTACCTTCCACTAGTCTCTGTCAGGAATTTAGCCACTTCATATCACTTGCATATGATGTTTTTCAGCCCCACGAAGATGTCTGCAGAATACAGGCACAGTTTGCACAGATCTATTCTCTGCTCCAACAGCTTGATTTGATGATGGTGATGATGATGAAGCACACACTAGTGCTTAATACCCCCTTCACAAGGCTCTAAAGAAGCCATAGACAGTAGCTTGAACCATAGAGTAAGCAATCACACAATGCCTACCTTCCATCACAATGATAGCTTGTTTGATATTTGAGAACCCTTGATCTTCCACTCCTGCAAGTCTTCTTGACTTCCTCCTGCTCCAGAGAGCTCAACCTGGAAACGCTCTAATACCATGTTCAAAGATGAGAGAGAGAGACACGGTAACTCAATCTCCATGAACCTTCAGGTCCCCATAGCTTTCTTCATTATTTCACACTAACTGAGAAGCACTCAAATACAATGTAAAGTAACCTAGTCTTAGCATTGACTAGACTGATTAACTCTAGTTAGGTCACCTACTAACACAAACCCGACTTATTCAATGTAGTCACATGGAGACAACACACACCTAGCTGTCACAGATGTCGGTCACACATAAAGATGTACCTACTGAGCTTGACTTCTAACACTTGATGCTCCTTTTTGTTGTTTCTCTACATATCTATTCGTGGGATTCGACGGGCTGAGTCACCCTATCCCGTGGTCGCCAATGACAGATGATTTTTTATGCCAAGAAGTGCTTCAAAATAGCCAAAAATTACGAATATCAGGGGAAAAAAAGACTTCGTCAAAGGCATCGGTGGCAATCAGTACGATTTTAAGCGGCAAGTCCCTAAAGTGCTAGTGCTAATTTTCATAGGAAATCAAATGGTGGCGGATGGCCAAGCTGGAGTTTTCCTAGATGCAAAACGACGTCAGGAATCTAGCGCAAGTCTCGGATCTCAATTCCGAGGATGTTTGATTCCCTATTTAATCCCCTCAAGGTTCGGGGTTGTGAAGTAGCTACTGGATCTAGAAGCCGAGAAGAGCATGACGGGGCCGAAATTTGTAGATTTCCATGCCATGGAACCATCCGTCCAGATGGATCTCGAATCCGATGTCGTTTGCCCCTCCAAAAGCGAAAAAACCACTTGCTCAAAGTGTGAAAGCAAAAGTCATGAACTAGATAATTTGATTAAGAGCTTAAAAGCTCTTAACAAAGAGCTTAATGCTCACGAATTGAAATGTTTTGGGGGGGGGGAGGGGGGCATCAATTTTTTGCGTCCCATTTTTCCCCCATTCTTCATCATTTTTTGATCGGTGGAGGTAGGAGGAATCCTCTTTGCCCTGAGATACTTCTATCCTTTGCCCTCCATCACAGCAAATGGATCAAGGAATGATGCACTGATCAAAGAGATAAAAAACTAGTATTTCTCTCCCCTCCCTCTCTCTCCTGCATAGAGGTAATTCATGTGCAAGAAATCAAGAAGAAGAGGGGCTGAAGAATGCTTGGACTGTGATCGGATTGCTTCAAGATGAAGAGGAGTCTTAAAAAGAGGTTCAGCACTGAAGAATGGTTGCTAGTTGGTCTGTGGGCTGCCTAGAATAATTATTAAAAAACCTGCAACACATGCAAGACACGCGGTATGCTCCAATTTTATGAAGAAATTTGCTTATTTTTGTTGTTTCATGGTTCAAATGTTGTTCATACACAATGAATTTTTGTTTGAACCTTGTTTACATCATGTTTGAGGGCTGTAACTACAAAAATGCAGAACCGGTAATGATTTTGAGTCCTTTTAATTCTTTAAAACTCGTAAAATGTTATTTTTAATAGAAATTAGTGGTTTTTTTTTTAATTTTAAGTTGGGAGAAAGGAGTGGAAATGGAATAAACCCAGAGAAAATGTTAAGTTTCAGTTAAAATAATAAGCCAATACAAATAAATCATAAAATTCCTATTTTTCATTAATAATAAATAGAAAAAATAGTGAAAAATAGAGAAATTTTGGGTTTTCGTTCTCAAACAATATGAAAAAATAAGATTTATGTGCGTGAATATTTAGCGAGGTTAAAGCATGAGGTCAAGCCTCAGTTTGGCCTCCTCCTTTGTGTTATAGTACATGTTTATTGGTTTTTACATACAAAATGATACAAAACAACCATTTATACCTATGCACCGCAGCAACATGAGAGCGGAGTTTTGAGCCTGGGATGTGCCTAAAATTTACCAAAAAATCTAGAATTTAGGGGGAAGATATTTAACATCAAAGGTGGCGGCTACAACTAGGACGATTTTAAGCACCAACTGAAAGACGGCTTTTAAAAGGCACCCAAGCGACACTTGTGGATTTTTTATAAATATTTCGACTGTCGTGCGGGATGTTAGGAGCTGCTACTCAGTGCGGGATGTCAAGCCGGATGCCCAGGATTTTTCAGAGCACGAATCGGATGCCGGACGAGAAAAGGACCAACAAACGGTCAAGATTTGAAAGGGTGGCCACAATATGGACCAAAGGGGGGGTGCCCTTTGGGGGAACTTTAACCCCCCTTCAATTTTTGAAGCAAAAAATCGTGAAGGAGATGAAGAATGGCGATGTTTGCACGCAGGCGCAAATTGCATCCTCTCTCCTCTCTCATCATGCATGTGGGCTGTGAAGAACCCATGGAATGGACAATGGGGCTGAACTTTTCCCTATGGGTTGATGCTATCACCTGTCTTCGCTCGTGGAATGGTGGACTGAATGAAGAGAATAGATTCTAGTCTTTATCTCTCCTTCCTCTCTCTCTTCTCCATGGGTTGTTCATGTGTGCCTTCTTGATGAAGGAACCGGGGAAGGAGAATGAAGGAAAGTGGTGGTGGAAATTGATGGAGATGCCGAAGATTGATGAGCAGCATTGAATTGAGAGCAATGGAGGCTCCGTTTGCTGATTATGCAATCATTTAGGGTGTCTCGAGTTACGTGAAAATACAGTATGACCATTTTTATGAAGAAAATGGAGGATTTTTTATAGTTTATGATGATAATTATGTTCTTATTGGATGAAAATTTGTGCGAATGTTGTTTGTATTATAAATAATTGTTGTTTATCAAGAAATATTGGTTTTGTAATGATCTACATGCTTTATTTAATTCCCGTAAACCCTAAATGCGATTTTTAAGTGGCAAAATGCTAGTTTTTCCATTTCAGGTGGGTAAAATATGTTCCCATGGGGGGAATATGGAAGATAAATTGAATAATAGTATGCTGAAGTGATTGGAATAAGAAAAACCGGAAAATAGCATATTTTATTGTCAAATAAATCAAGAAAATGAAAAAAATAAGGGAAAAAATAGAAATACGTCTTGGAAAAACAAGGAAAAATATAATGATTGTTTGTGGATGTATGGTAGTGGTAAAGCATGAGGTTTAGCCTCAGTTTGCTCTATCTCCTTGTCAAATTTTGTGATTTATCACTTTTTATACATCAAAACATGACAAAATGAACCTCTACACCTATGCAACGAAAGCAATACCTAAACATAGGGGGTTGGGATGTTTGAATGGTGTGATTTGCATGCTGATTGTTGCTGATTTTCTGATGTACATCATGTCATAGAGTCCATGTTAGGTTAATTAAGAGGATAGTAGCATGAGTGGTATCTCGATGCTATCCTTTCATCACCACAACGGGTTAGTGAAATGCATTTGAAAAAACCTGTTTGTGCACTAAGCACGTTGCTGATTTAAAATGATGTTTGAGCACTTTAGAATCATTCACATTTTCATGTGCATGATGATCATGGCATCGGAATATAAAACCTGGATGCATAGCACATGTTTTCAATGACAATGACCCACGTTTGAGTGTGGAAAGGCATCCTAAGCTGTAGGATAGACATTCGTTTCTTGTGGGATTATTTGGTGAGGAAGCATGGTATATCTCCTGGATTCAAAATGAAAGAGTGGAGTTTGTTCGTTTGTTTTATATGTTGAGCAGCGCATCAAGGGGCTAATCCCTGCAATGTAGGAGAGCTATAGTGGGGCCACGGTGTTTCTACCGAGAGGTTGCCTCCATGTATGTGATTATCGTAGCATTGCCAATGTGTATGGGTTCTCCTTCTGTGGAGTTTATAGAAAGGGAAACATTGGACTACAAAGCTATAAAACTATAAACGCATAGATTAGGCTTTAGGAAAGTTTATCCTTTAGCAGCAGATTGATGCTCTTGGTCCACGAGGCCGTGAGGGTGTGTTTGTTTGTTATGAGCATGAGGTCCGGCTAGTGCCATAGCTAGTGTCGGCCCATTTCAGGTCCCATCAATGGTGTGTCTGCCCGGAGTTGCCAACAAGTGGTGGTCCTTGAATCTAGGGTTTTTAGGGACCAAAAAGTTGGTTTATGTCCTTTGACAAGGACCGTCAAGCCAAAATACAAAAAGCAGAATGTGCTGAGAGGGCTAGACGGCGGTTGGAGATTGTAAGTCGCTATTCTCCTCAAAGGAGTAGCCCAATACACATAAGAAGCAGTGGTCTTAGTAATCCAAGTGTTGCACATAGTCTTTTAGGTGTAGGAGGAAGCACAAGTTCTTCCTCTCTTCCACCAAGTCAACCCACTTCAAGTGGGGGTGTGATCCCATCAGTCCAAACTCCTATTGTTCATCTGACTGTCATCATGGCACAACCCATCGCAATTCCTGTAGGAACGCCGGATCTACTAGCTTTAGGAGTGCCTTTGCCCATTTTTAATGGGTTAGCTGAAGAAGATGCGGAGTTTCACTTTTGTGAATTCCAAAGATTAATGTTTAATTACCACATCCAAGATGAGGGACATCTTATGATGTTCTTTAACATGACATTAAAAGGAAGGGCTGCAGTATGGTATCATAGCATAGAGACTGTAACCATAACTACAATCGACCAATTTTATGCAACTTTCCGAGGAGAGTATGCCCCTGAAAGAGGTGGCCAATAATGGTTGCGTGTGTTGAATGTAACATGCCGAGACCCCCATGAGAATGTGAAAGGCTATGCCAAGAAGCTTAAGGAAGTGTTTCGTAAGTTACAAACTTACAATTCTATTCCCCCAGCTGCCCAATTGCAATACTTCTTGTATGGATTGGATTTCAATATTCATGTACAATTGAGTAGTGTGGCTTTGGCTGATATAGACATCGCCATTGCACGGGCAGAAGGAGTAGAAGCACGATTACAAATGGCCTACTCCTCTCGAATAAAACTTAATGCGGGTTTAGTACCTCGAGGAACTTTACCATTGACAAATGGAAGTCAAGGAATGCCTATGAATAACCCTAATGGGAGAGGAAGCATGGTTCAAAATGTACCTTTACTGCGAGCTTCTCCCAGTGTGACTATGCCTATGGCTAGTCAGTTAAATTCACCAAATGTTGGAGGCCAAGTTTCAAACCCTAATGTTGTTCCTGAGATTCAACAACCAATGTCCAATCAAATTGTTAGGCCAATGGAACGATGGATAGATGATCAAGGCTATGAGTCGAGTGCCTCTAATGTCCTTGGCGAAGTTAAGGATATGATGAAGCACTACACTGACATGATTTCTGAACAAAATCGGCAAATAGCTGTTGACATCAATTTCTTGGAGAAGCAGCAGAATGTGATAGGGAGTCGACGCCCTGAAGAGGGTGGTCCCTCAAGATTTAGTTGTAAGTGGTGTGGCGGACAACATTTCTGTAGAAACTGTCCAAATGTTAAATGTGATATTTGTGGAAAGTCAGGCCACTTAGCCACTACCTGTTGGAGTAAGATTAGTTCCCTCCAACAAGGGAGTAAACAGCCAGGTCTAGTTAATCATAGAGCGCAAGGTAATAACCTCCACCAAAATGATGGACCAAGACAAATATTGCAAAGGGGAAAGACCAATATAGAAGAGTTGCCACAAGGCAATGGAGTCAGCCTTTGAGGCTATATGCGTCAATGGTGTTGAAACCTCTAACCTACGAGCCATGACAAGAGGCCAAAAGGCTAAATAGGATGATAGAGATAATGTAAAACCGGTCGAGGGAAACCCTAAGCAAGGGGATAAGGGGATGCAAGTCCTGAATCCTGGCGTGGAAGGTGGACCTCTAAGGCCTATTGCCAAGAAAGTCGATCCTAAGAAAGATGAGGAAGTGCCAAGAAAGAATGCAAGAGCTAAGAGAGAAGCACCAAAGCCGGTCCCGAGACCAAAAGAAAGGATGGTGTGGCGAGAAAAGAGAGCTTTGGCTACCTATCATGATTTTGATTTAGCAAGTTCTCTTTGCGAAGTCAAACCAGATGGAAACCTCTTACAGTTGATTAAATTATCTCCAGGAGTATGCATGGAATTCAAGAAGATCCTACGTATTGGGTATATTGTAGAACCTTTGGGAATAGCATGAGTCGGGGAAGATTGGTTTGATCATGCTGAAAAGAATTGCCCTAGGGTTCTAGCATACGCGGATGGAATATTAGTAGAGCATGTTATCGTAGACACTAGGTCCTCCGTCAATATCATGAGTTCAAAGTTGATGGAGAGGTTGGGTCTAGGCATCCAAAAAGATAGCTCCACCCTTCTTAGAATGGCTGATGATAGTCTAAGACAACCAAAAGGTTGCATTACTAAGGTCCATGTTACAGTTGCAAGTGTAGAATGCTTCTTGGACTTTAGGGTGATAAGATTTGCAGGACGTCCTAGCTATCGAGTCTTGCTAGGTAGGCCATGGATCTTATGAACAGACTGTCAAGTCGATATACCCGCTGGTTGAGTGGTTCTAGGTAGAGGTGCTAATCGAGTAATAGTCGATGCTTATCCTGAGCCTCCTCAGAGTGAGAGAGCTCCTTTATCCTCTACTGAATTAGAAACACCAGATGATGCATCTGGTAGTGAAATATCATCCAATGATGAATCTAAAAAGGGGTCCACTACAGAGGATATTTATCAGATAACCCTAAATGAGCTAATAGAGCCGCAAGATAGGGTAAGAGACATAGATGTGATTGAGTTGGACCTTGGCACGCCGAATGATTCGCGGCCAATTAAATTAGGTTCCATGCTCAGTTCAGCAGAAAGGGAGGACTATGTGTCCTTGATTCAAGAATTTCGCGATATCTTTGCTTGGAGTTATGATGAGCTAAGAGGCATTCCTCCCAGCCTGGTTGTTCATACTATTCCTATAAAAGAAGGCAGTCGTCCTATGCATCAGAAAGTAAGATGTATGCCTTTTGAATTGAGGGACGGGTTGTTTGAAGAGTTACAGAAGTTAAGGAAAGCTGGTTATATCTTCCCTATACAGCACACAAAATGGTGTTCACCAGTTGTCATCAGGAAGAAGAAAAACAACCAGATCCGAATAAGTGTAGATTTTAGAGGGCTGAATAAGCAGACGGTTAAGGATTACTACTCATTGCCATTTATTGACCAAATTTTGGATCAATTAGCAGGTAGGAAAATATATTTGTTTATGGATTGCTTTGCGGGATACAACTAGATGGCAATCACAGAAGAGGACAAGTTGAAAACAACTTTCATTACCGTCTTTGGTACTTTTGTGTACCATGTGATAGCCTTTGGTTTGTGCAATGCACTTGGATCATGGCAACGAAAAACATATAAGACCTTTGGTGACATCTCCCCAGATGAGTTGAAAGTATTTATCGATGACCTGGGGGTAGCCACTGTAAGGGAAAGGATGTTGATTATCTTAAGAAAGTGCTTTGAGCACTGCAAACAATTTTGTATCTCTCTTAACCCACGGAAGTGTGTCTTTGGAGTCCTTATGGGCTATTGCTAGGCTATGTGGTCAGTCCAGTAGGGATAGCAACTGACTCTGAAAAGATCAAGGTCATAGTCGCTATGAGTCCACCACGTACTCTGAAAGAGGTACATATCTTCCTGTCATCGATAGGGTACTATCGGAGGATCATAAACACCTTGGCAGAAAGAACGTTGCCACTAACAAACTTATTATCCTTTAGTTGTCTATTTGTATGGAGCAACCCTTGTAAGGTAGCTTTCGAGGATGTGAAACAGGAGCTAGTAAAAGTACCAGTTTTAAAAGCACCTAAAAGAGGCAAGTTATTTTACATATTTTCAATAGCCACCATGCATAGTATCAACTGTTATCTAGCCCAAATCTGGGAGGAAAAGTGGTATCATCCGATAGCTTTTGCTAGTCAAAAATTGGGCATATCAAAAATTAATTACACCTACATGGAAAAGTTGTGCCTTGCGATGGTCTTTGTGACTAAAAAATTTAGGCACTACATCCTCTATGAGAAGGTAGTTTTCTATACGAAGGCGGAAGGGCTTAGATTGCTTATGAACAAGCTACAACCACCTAATCGTCTGGGAAAGTGGTTAATCACTTTGGAGGAGTTCGATTATGAGATTAAGAGTAAGCCACCAAGGTTGCAAGGTATTGTGGAATGCCTTCTGGATTTTGGGGAGCCAAAAGAGACTTTGGATGAAGGAAGTGATATTGAAGAAATGTTTAAAATCGATATAGTTTCTATCCCATCTTGGTATGCTGCTATCATGCATTATCTATCAACAGGAGAGATTGGAGCTAGTTTATCAAAATCGGAAAAGAGGAAAATCAAACAACAGAAGTTTTCTTTGATCACAGGGACACAATATTGGCAGGGTGTTGATGATATCTACCGCCGATGTGTGATGCATGACGAGGTTCCTTTCATCTTGGAAGAGTGCCATGACTCTGCATGTGGAGGGCACTTCGCTGGACAATTGACGGCACAAAAAGCTTTAAGAGTTGGATATTGGTGGCCGTCCATCTTCCAAGATTCCTTTGAGTATGTTAAGAGATGTGATACCTGTCAAAGACATGACAGCAGAGAGAATAGGAAATGTCTACTTACGCCTATTATGGCTATCCTTCCATTTGAGAAGTGGGGTATTGACTTTGTGGGCCCTATCACCCCATCGTCTACTACTCAGAAGAGATACATTATAGTAGCAACTGATTATTTTAGAAAATGGTCAGAAGCGCGGGTGACGAGGCAGGACAATGCAAAAGAGATTGCAAGTTTTCTTTTAGAGCAGATTATCTGCCGTTTCGGTCCACCGAAGGAACTAGTGTCGGACCATGGAACCCATTTTTTGAATAAAGTGATCAAAAGCTTGACTGAAGTTTGGCAAATCAAGCATAATAAAATGACCCCTTATAATCTGCAAGCCAATGGGCAAGTCGAAAGTACTAATAAGCAGCTTGTGGGTATTTTGTCTAAAATAGTCTCGGAGAAGAAACGAGACTGGGACAGGAAGTTGTATGTGGCAGTATGGGCGTACAATACAATGTTCAAGCGAGCTACCGGCCATATTCCATTTAAATTAGTTTATAGGAAAGAGAGTGTGTTACTCCTCGAAATCGAGTTGCCAACCATACGGTTTGCACTCAACCACTCTTTGGGAGATGAGAATTCACTCTTTGAATGGTTTACGACCATAGCCCACTTGGATGAACTGAAATTGCAGAGCTTATTACACCAGGAGATAGCTAAACGTCGGATGAAGTAGTTGCACGACCTTAAAGCAAAGAAGTACACCTTTAAAAAATGGCAATTAGTTCTGGATTACGATGCGCATAGGGAGCTGTTTCTAGGGAAGTTGGAAACTAGATGGGATGGCCCCTACAAGATTGTTAGGATAGGAAAAAATAGGTCTATGGCTCTACTAGCTGATCTGCAGGGAGTAGAATTTAAAAATAAGCTACACTCTCATTCATCAGAACACATACAGAAGCATATAGAACAGTACCAGAACAGCTACAGTACAGAACAGAACAGAGACAGAAGCTCTACAGAAGACCTACAGAAGGTTACAGAAGGTCATCAAAACCTCATAACTCATACTCAAACCATTCCAAACTCTCATAAACCATTCAATAAGCTTTTACAATATCTCAATCTTCATCAATCAATACTCCATCCCTCCTTATAGAAGACAATCAGAACAAAACAGAACAAAACAGAAGCCATACAGAAGGTATACAGAACTAATCAGAACCTATTAGAACATCACAGAACCACTAATAAACATCATGAACTTCCAAGACACAATAAATATCATCCAAAACACTCTCAAACCACTTCCAAACCAATCAATCATCTCATAAAATCAATCATTCAACTCTCAAAAACAACAAAAATCAGCCAAAAAACAAGTCATTTCAACACTCAACGTTGGCCGTAAATCCCTTCTGGCCCACATACTAGTCTACGGGCAGAAACTTGGAATAGTGATCCCTGAGGATTGTTGGAATTGCCTTCGGGCGGATTTATGGATTAGCTTCAGGTTAGATTATATAATGTATTCCAAAGACTGATAAATAAGATCAATTGTTGAAAAGAAACTTGTTTGACATTGTTTTTCTATGTCAGTGCTTAAGTTACATGAAGGAAACGATGATTAATTGGCCAATTAAGGAAGCTATTTTTGCTTGTCAAAATAAATGTGGTAGGTAATAAGAAAACCAAAGCAACCCTGAGGAAAGTGTGGTGGATGTGAGCATGGGTCCGTTCTACAGAACGGTGGTCCCGGTTGGCTGGGGTTTTTCTCAAAGGAATTGACAGCAAGGTAACGATGACCTAGAATCTAGAGAGCTAGAATCCCGATTTATACTGTTTTAGGGGAACGGAATGGGACTATGCCTTATGGGCAGAGGGTTCGAGCTTCGCATCCCTCTCGTTTCCCATTCTCCTTGAACCAAGTGCAATATAAATTTGCATCGACCCTGACGTTTCTGCATAAAGACGCTAGTTATCTCTATGGAACTTGACCATTAGGAAAACCCCAATTTAGGTCGGTCCTAAGTGGGAACAGCCGTAATGCTTCCACTTCATGGCAGACTTGGGAAAACCTAGATTGCAAACCCCGTGACATTCTGTGGAAGTGCCGGGCGGCGCTTTCTAGATTCTCTTCCCGATGGGCTGCTAAGACGTGTCCTACCAGTAGACAAGCGAACACGTTACAATTGGTATCAAAGTGAGAACCAACGAGATCTAATAATTTCATGGAAACTTAATGCGGAGAAGTAGAGAAAATGTTGATGTTAAGAACATTTCCTTACTTACTTATGGATGCTGGCCTGCAGAGTCGCAAAGCATGGAACAGATTCTTGGTGTTCCAGGTTATGTTTATGACTGCGATGCGTGCCTCGGATTATCGATGAAGGCTCCATATGATGAATATCCTAGACCACATCTACAATCCTTCACCCTTGTACGTGGAACGGAGATGGACGGGTGATTCAGGAATTTATTACATAGCTGCCCACCAACTTGCGTACCTTCGGACCAACTTGAAGAGAATCAAGTGGATGGAAGACTTAAAGATCGTGAAGCTCTTCATCTTTATTGAGGCTCACGCAAACACAACCCTACATGTCGGCAGTCGCAAGGTCAAGCAGAACACATATGTGTATGAGGAAGTAACTCGAATAATCCCTGCCAATAGAATCAAGGTGTTGGGACATTATGAAAAAAATGGGTATCAAAGGAAAGGATACCCTAATCTTCTTATGACCTATCGATTCCTGAAAATCCGTGACCCCAATCCATACTATTACTCAGTTCCTGTAGCTGAATGTAACACAATCTTATTCTCCCCAAAATAATGTATCAACTTGTTTCATCTTCCCAAAAATAATTGTACTCGAAAGGGCTATGCCCATATGAATGGAATAGACTTTTTTTATCAATGACTATCTTGGTTGTAAGTATTGGTAATGGAGTTAAGTGATTAGGTCACCAGTGGCCGGCTGAAGCATAAGGGATCTTGGCCATCTCGGCCCTCTGCTCATCTGTCTGCAGACAATCGGCCTCTGATACCTTCACATAAGAAGGTACTGGACAGCCAATAGGCTTTACATCCTGCATGCGGAAGCGCTCAAGGACTTTATGAATGTACTCCCGCTGTGAGAGATACAAAAGCCCCTGATGCCTATCGCGCTTAATGCGCATCCCAAATATATGTGAGGCCTGTTCCAAATCCTTCATCTCAAAGCTCTTCTTCAGCTGAGATTTAAGAGCATCTAGCTCATCATGAGCTTTCCCTGCTATCAGCATATCATCAACATAGAGTACCAAGATAAGCAAACTGCCATCATGGGCTTTCTTCGTGTAAAGACACGGATCCATAGCACTCCTGTTGTAGCCCTGTGACTGCATAAAGGCATCAAACTTATGATACCATTCCCTAGGTGCCTGCTTCAAGCCATACAAGCTCTTCTTCAACTTGCACACTAGGTGCTCCCTGCCAGGTTCTGCAAAGCCCTTAGGCTGATCCATATAGATCTCATCATGCAAGTCCCCATGTAGAAAAGCCGTCTTGACATCCATCCGATATAGATCTAAGTCAAGCTGTGCAACCAAAGCCAAGACTAAGCGCAGGGTGGTCATCTTAACCACAGGAGAGAAGACCTCATCAAAGTCCACACCATGTTCCTGCTTAAAACCCTTTGCTACCAATCTAGCCTTGTATGCCGGCTTGGGGTGTCCAGGGGTACTTTTCATCTTGTACACCCACTTGCATGGCAAAGCCTTCTTACCCTTAGGCAAGGCAACCAAATCCCAAGTCTCATTCTTATGTAGGGAGTCTATCTCAGACTGCATAGCCCTCTCCCAGGAGTGACTGTCACCCTTGCGCATAGCCTCATCATAAGTGAAAGGCTCTCCTGCATCTGTAACCAAAACATAATGCATAGAGGGCTGAAATCTGTCAGGTGGACGTCTATCTCTAGCAGACCATCTCACCGCAGGCTCTGCTGCCTGTCTAACTGCCTGTCCAACACCCTGGCCCTGTGGAGGAACTGCTACAGGGTGTACTATTGGCTGTGCTGGAGCTCTAGGCTCCTCCTGAAAGATCACTCTGCGGATCTCAACCACCTTCTCAGGCTGCCTGTGCATCTTGTCTTCATGGAAGAGGACATCATGGCTGCGTACTATTTTCCGCGCCTGCCGATCCCATAGGCGATAGCCCATCTCTCCTGACTCACCATAGCCAAGGAATATGCATTTAATGCTATTTGGATCCAATTTACTCCTTTTGTCCTTGGGCACATGGCAGAATGCCTCACATCCAAAGACACGGAGATGCGCATAAGAGGGTGGCTTACCAGCCCAAACTTCCTCTGCAACCTGGAAACCCAATCCACTGGAAGGCGATTGGTTTATGACATGCACTGCTGTACTAACTGCCTCAGCCCAAAAAATCTGGGATAGGCCTGCATGGCTAAGCATAGAGCGCACACGCTCCTGAATAGTCCTGTTCATGTGCTCAGCCAAACCATTCTGGGGTGGGGTGTAAGGGGCGGTCAACTGACGCTTAATACCCCTGTCATCACAAAACTGCTCAAAAGCATGCGAGACATATTCTCCCCCATTGTCAGTCCTAAGGCATTTCAACCTATACCCAGTCTGGTTCTCAACAAGAGCAAGCCAACGCTGAAAGACTGCCAATACATTGGACTTTTGCTTTATGGGATAAGCCCACACTTTCCTAGAAAAATCATCAATTAAGGTAACAAAGTACTTCGCGCCACCCATAGACATGCAAGGCATAGGCCCACAAACATCGGAATGCACCAATGCCAAGGGCTCACTCATGCATGGCCTACCCGATTTCTTATGCGTAGACCTATTCTGCTTACCATAAAGACAATGATCACACGAGTCAAAACATGCATAATCCAAAGGCGGAAGATACTACAAACCAGATAACATTTTCATTCCCTTCAAAGACATGTGCCCTAAACGAGCATGCCAAAGTGATACATGTGGAATAGAACCCACTGCCAAATCATGGTCAACTGAGGACCCAGATACAAAAAGAGGATAGAGGCTGCCAGCCTTGGCGCCTCTAGCAAGCACAAGTCTACCATGAGTAATCTTCCAGGTAGAATCCCCAAAACATACATGAAATCCTGCATCATCCAGCTGTCCTGCAGACATAAGACTGCGCGTAAGCGCAGGTACATGACGTACATCCCTAAGCAAAAATGAACTGCCAGTGGAAAACTGCAACTGAATATCACCCATGCCCACAATGTCAAGAGACCTGTCGTCTCCAAGTCTGACTGAACCAGATATAGTGCGGTAAGAGTGGAACCACTCACGGTAAGGCATCACATGGAAGGATGCTCCTGAATCCAATAACCAGCACTGTGCATACATACTAGATGTCTCAGTCAAGTGTGAAGCATTAGAAGAACTAGTTGCAAGTATAAACTCATCACCACCATCGGACTCCTCAGTCTGCGTGACATTAATTTCCTCAATCTTGACGTTGGACTTCGCAGGTACTATGCTGCGATCAGAGGACTTCTCCTGCACTTTATCTTTCCCCTTATCCTTGTGCTTCTCATTGCGCAACTCATGACACTGTGGTCTAATATGGCCCTTTTTCCCACAATGATGACAAGTGACATTTGCATTGCGCCCACGCGACTTACACGTGACTTGCCACGAGATTTAGACCGACCCTTTTGTGAGTCACGGCCACGGTTATTACCACGATCATTCTTGTCATTCCTGCCTCTAACTGTCAAAGCATGACTACCACGAGAGGCATCCAAGTTTTTGCGATTCACCTCTTCCTGAAGAAGAGCACTCTCAACATCTGCCAATTTTAGAGTAGCACTAGAGGCACAAAGAGCAGTGCGGAATACATCCCATGACTCATTCAGAGTCCCAAGCAAGAAAAGAGGAGTTACTTCCTCTCCAAAGGTGATATCCTGCGAAGTCAGGTTCTTCAGTATAGCATGGAACTGGCTCAAGTGAGCAAACATAGTCGCATTATCCTTCATGCGCAGATCCATAAGCTGCTTCAACCAGTACATCTGACTCGCCGAACTTTTCTTATCATAAAGATTCTTGATCTTATTCCATAGATCCCATGCACTCTGTGCTTCCTCAAATACATTATAATGTACCTATTCAGTGAGAGACAATACAATCATGGACTTGCATAGCTCATCAAGTTCAAGCCAGGCGTCATTGTCCATAGTTTCAGGCTGCTCCCCACTCAACCGAAGTGGCTTAATCTGAGATTTCTGCACCAAGACCTGCCAAATTTGACTTTTCCAATGAGAGTAGTTGGTACCATCCAACTTTGTAATGTTAAAGATGGCACTATCATGCAAAGATGACGCCATTGTGCAGGCTGGAAATGCCCAAACAGTCCAAAACTGCTTGTTGTTTTACTGCAGAAACTGCCCAAAAATGACCAAAACAGGGTCCAAAGGGCAAGCAAAGTGTGCCAAAAGTTGCTGTCCACTTAGTACTAGGTGCGGTACACCAAGTCAGGATATTTCAGCATGAAAAGTACACCTCAGTCCACCAATAACTGCTTGCTGTAATAAATTGCAGGTATGCAGTCTAGAGAGCAAACTGTCCCAAAATAGAATCCAATGTCAAGCAAACAATGCTAGGTCCAAAGCCGGCATGAAATGGACATAAGCAAGACCAATGGCAGTGAAAAGAACATGAGCTCAACACCGAAGCATGTCAAAATAACATCTTCCAGTGAAAGGCACACCCCCAGACACTCTAGGCAAAGTGTTCTTGTAAACTGCTAAAACCTGACACAAATAGGTTTCTGCTGAAAGAGAAAGATCCAAATATGAGACTCAGCTCATAAGCATCCTGTGAACCAAGTGTACATCAATGCATATCCATAAAGATCGGAGTATGATCCGAAAGTCTCAATGCGTATGTAGCTGCTCAAGACATAAACTGCTCCAAATACATGTAAGTGCTCCAATAGCATGCAACTGTCAAAGGTCAAGCAAGCATGTAAAATGCTCCCACGGGCACAAAAGGCGTACAAAGCGAGCTCAGAAGCTCAAACAACCCAAGAGAAAGCACCAGTGATAAGTGACCCTGTCAATGCATCAAGCGCATCCAAGAGAGCATGACATACATGAAGCACCGGTCGTATTAACCATGAAGCAATACATAAGCCCAAATAAGCTCTCAGTCAACTCAATGACATCCAAATAGCAACCAAGATCAGTGATCAAGTAAGCCGGGAATTCTCAAATACATCCAAATCCAAGCTCCAAATGTTGGTATGGCATACACGAACCAAATAGCATATGTCACGAACCAAAGCATGTAATGCAAAAGCCTAACTGTCAAGCAGAGACATGAGGCATAGGCGGTCCACGAGCATGCCAAGTTAGTCCAAATGCTAGTGAAGACAGAGCTAATGCGAAGCTCAAAAGCATCCCATAATCTCATACATATGCTCCAATTCGTCCCCAAATGTCAGAGACATCATGCCAAAGCTCAAAGCATACATCCGGTATCAGTAGGTAAGTGCCAAAGCATGTAGAGTACCTTTAGCCCACAGTTATTCCAGCATGTATTTACTGTTCTAAACAGTAGATTTCAGCCCCGAATTCAAGCCAAAATCATGGTCAAACCAAATGCATACATCCCCAATACATCCGAGTAGGAAGTAGACCGCATACGGGCATCAAATAGCTCCAATGGAATGAGGTATAAGCAACAAATGTCAGTGTCAGGGGTGCTGCCCTATTTCTAGCACTGTTATGCAGTGAATGACAGTTTCAAAACTGAGAATGATCAGCTCCCAACCTCAATGTCAAGCCAAAGCATCAAAATGACATCCAAAAATGGCTCAAATGCCCTCCAAATAGGGCAATGATGAGTGCTCCATGAGCAACAAAGCATTCAACTGTAAAACGTGGAGGTCAAAGTTTGAAAATGGGCGCCATATTCAGTGTGTTGAGGCCTGGAGTGTTGCTGCCAATCACGTGGAGTTACGATGGTTGGGGGGGGCTCAATGATGGCCCAAGGTGCCATGAAGGCCCAATGCAAAGGGGAGGGAAGATATGAGCTATGGAGCTCAAGAAGAGTGGCTGCCCTTTGTTCCTACCCTGTTTCAAACTGAGAATACACTCAAATGCTTGCAAATGCTGAAGCAATACCTCAAGGGCAAGGCCCTGATGAAGCTCAAGAAGGCCGGGATGGAGCTCAGGAAGCCGGGGAGAGTCGGGAGCTCGAGAGGTCGGCTATGGCTGCCGGGATGGAGACCCAATACGTGAAGTGAGTCGATGTGAAGATCGGGAAGCACTGAATCGAGCTCGAGCAAGAGAATACCAAGCTCTGATACCAGTTGAAAGGTGAGAAGGATCGAAGCTTGCACGTGAGCTATGGCGGGAGAGCAAAAGCAAGAAAGAGGGAGACAAGAAATGGGAACTCCAACAGTCACAATGTGTGACTGGGCCTTCCTTTATTCAAACTGTCACTAAAAGAATAAAGAATAAAGTGATGTGACGGGCGCCCGCCACCTGCAGTGTGCAGTGGCGGGTACTGTCAGTGTAGTAATACATGGGGCGGCACGGCGGAGGCGCCTTTACCGCCAACACTTGGAAGCTTCTTTAGATGCTTCTAAACAATGTTTCCATAAGCCTTGTACACACGGTCTTCCTCGGGTTTTTTAAAAATCCACGTCTTGTAAAGGCAAATTCCTACGCAAGGGGGAGTAAGCAGTTTTGGGCCTGACTTGCCAAAGCCTAGAGGGAGTTCAGAGATCGCATAAAGGAAAGGACAAGTTTGCGGAGTGAAGGATCTACGTCCTCAATGGCTCCCAAGAAAATGGCGAGAGGCGCACACGTGGGAACTTCTACTCCGAGTTTGCGTATGAACACCTCGAACGTCAGTACCCAGGTTTTTAAAATTGATTCTCACATGAAAAGAATGCATTTAAGCATGTCTTTAATTCACATAGTTGAGATTAATAAATTTCGAAATTTTAAATGCAATTATCCATTCCTTTTACAAGGTTTAGTGCATGTCGATTAATTGAAATTGCTCGCACTCCCGTCAACAAGGGCAGTTGCAATCTTCTTGAATGATAATGCATATATTAGAAGAAGATATCATGCTAAGAAGGATAGAGCTTATGTCGCATGTTGCACTTATGATTTAAATTCATGGATGTGATTCATATGAGATAATCTTTGATGTCCATTAGATGTTGTCCAAGTAGTTGCATTGCATGAAAGGGATTTATGTACCTTGCAAATTGCATGTGGTGAAAATTGCATCCTAGGTTGGTTAAGTGTTGAAGGACAAATTAAATCAATAATGGTCCCATGACATTCATGCATGGACTTCATTTATCAAAGTTGGATTTGGGAATGGATGAAATTTCATATTAAAGCTAGAATTCAATGCATTAAGCGAAGGGTTACGAGCATAATTCTTGATGAAATTCAACGTAGATTTTCTACGAATTAGCCCTAAACTTGTCAATCATTATGATTTAGGCAAGGAAAAGAAATGGTCATTGTAAATCTTATAGTTGCATAGAAAGGAACAAGTCTATGAATTGCATATTTGCATGGAATGTTGTATCTTGAAATTATTTACTTCTCTTAGGAAAAGTATTTGCATCTGTTATAAGGAAAGATCACCTATTGTCACAAGACAATTAGATCGATTAGGTAATTTTCTTGCAATGGTGTAACTCAAAACCATGATTACCTCAATGCGCTAGGTAGAGTTAAGTCGCCATAAAATTCTGCTTAGTATCGCACTTAGAAAACCGACTTGATAATTCCGACCTCAAAGGTCCTACCCACATTCACAGAATGTTAGGGTTAGTTAGATGCCCATACAATAAGGATCTAGGGTTTTTACCCTAGGGTAAATTGGCCTAATACTAGACTTTCGATTGAGTTTAGAAACCCTAGGGCCGAACGTTGTCGGCCTAGTAAGGTTAGGGCTGGCTGAGTCAAGAAGACTCCCCAACCCTACATCTTGACCAAAGTATTCTTGACCCAGGAATACCGTCTGACGGGAGAAATGATCCCGCAAGTTAGGTGCGACACTTGTGTCGTGCAACAAGTTGCAACGCCACATGATTTTATGTTAAATCACAAATTAGTATTGCCACTCCTTAGAACAAGGTTGGCGAGATCTACGTACGAGTCTAATTTACAAGAGGATGAGTAGTCATCCTGCTACATCACCCTTCTGTGAGGCTGAGTTGCCAAGTTAGGGTAATCATGAATTGCCTAGCAAGCAATTGACCAATCAAGTTAGGGCAGTGAGGATGTCTAGGATTTATTAACCTCAATATAAGGAACCTAAGGTGTTTGTTAATTTGGATTAACAGGGTATAAACCCTAACCCAAGGTTAAAAAGGGTAAACAAACAACAAAACCCCTTAAGGATCTTGCCAAGTCACAATTGATCCTGGATTTAATGCTAGATGCATTCGGAGAAAAGGATTCACACCTTAGTAGTTGGCCAAACAAACGACCACTGGATTGATTGTGTTTGTACAATTAGCAGCATTGTTTGTACTTCCTTGCTCAAGGAATCTAATGTTGGAAAATTAACTAATGAATCGGGTTGAAAGCCTAGAGGGAGAGGCAGCATTAGTTACCCCTGAACTTCTGCCTCACCCTAACCAAGGGGGTTTTTAGCCACGCTGGATACGTGGACTGAACCCGCCGCGAGAGGTCTCTTCGTGGGTGCTACTTGGAGCAGGAGGACGCTTGGGTGCCAAGGGGGGCTTTGGCCATAATTCCCTTGCCTCCGGGTCTTGCAAAAGAGGCCAACGTGGATCTCGAGGCCCGCATACTAGTCTACGGGCAGAAACTTGGAATAGTGATCCCTGAGGATTGCTGGAATCGCCTTCGGGCGGATTATGGAATTGCCTTCGGGAAGATTTATGGATTAGCCTCCGGGCTGGATTATATAATGTGTTCCAAAGACTGATAAATAAGATCAATTATTGAAAAGAAACTTGTTTGACACTGTTTTTCTATGTCAATGCTTAAGTTACGTGAAGAAACCGGTGATTAATTAGCTAATTAAGGAAGCTGTTTTTGCTTGTCAAAATAAATGTGGTAGATAATAAGACAACTAAAGCAACCATGAGGAAAGTGCGGTGGATGTGACCATGGGTCCGTCCTACGGAACGGTGGCCCCGATTGGTCGGGAACTTTTCTCAACGGAATTGACAGCAAGGTAACGATGACCTAGAATCTAGAGAGCTAGAATCCCGATTTATATTGTTTTAGGAGAACGGAATGGGACTATGCCTTATGGAAAAAGAGATTGAGCTTCTCATCCCTCTCGTTTTCCATTCTCCTTGAACCAAGTGTCGTATAAATCCGCTTCGACCATGAAGTTTTTGTGTAAAGTAGTTACGCTAGTTATCTCCGAGGAACTTGACCATTAGGAAAACCCTGATTTAGGTCGGTCCTAAGTGGGAATGGCGGTAATGCTTCCGCTTCATGGCAGACTTGGGAAGACCTAGATCGCAAACCCCCTGACATTCTGTGGGAGTGCCGGGCGGCGCTTTTTGGACTCTCTTCCTGATGGGCTGCTAAGACGCGTCCTACCAGTAGACAAGCGAACACGTTACAGTTGGTATCAAAGTGAACCAACGAGATCTAATAATTTCATGGAAACTTAATGAGGATAAGTAGAGAAAATGTTGCTATTAAGAACATTTCCTTACTTACTTATGGATGCTGGCCTACAGAGTCGCGAAGCATGAAACAGATTCTTGGTGTTTCAGGTTATGTTTATGACTGCGATACATGTCTCGGATTATCGATGAAGGCTCGATATGATGAATATCCTAGACCTCACCTATAATCCTTCACCCTTGTACGTGGAACGAAGATGGACAGGTGATTCAGGAATTTATTACATAGCTGCCCACCAACTTGCGTACCTTCGGACCAACTTGAAGAGAATCAAGTGGATGGAAGACTTAAAGATCATGAAGCTGTTCATCTTTGTTGAGGCTCACACAAACGCAACCCTACATGTCGGCGGTCGAAAGGTCAAGCAAAACACATATGTGTACGAGGAAGTGACTCGAATAATCCTTGCCGATAGAATCAAGGTGTTGGGACATTATGAAAAAAACGGGTATCAAAGGAAAGGATACCCTAATCTTCTTATGACCTATCGATTCGTGAAAATCCATGACCCCAATCCATACTATTACTCAGTTCCCTTAGCTGAATGTAATACAATCTTATTCTCCTCAAATTAATGTATCAACTTGTTTCATCTTTCCAAAAATAATTGTACTCGAAAGGGCTATGCCCATATGAATGGAATAGACTTTTTTTATCAATGAGTGTCTTGGTTGTAAGTATTGGTAACGGAGTTAAGTGATTAGGTCACTTGGCTAAAAGCTGAACTGGACATGTAATGTAATGTGAGAAATATTTAGCAAGTTTTTAACGTTAAGATTTTCAATGCCCATGCATAACCTTAAGTGCAGATTCCTAGTCCGACCCCTACACTAAGTACGGCCATGATTCAGGAGAAGAAGTTTCTTCTCAAGCAAATTAAGCCACTAGAATTTGATGGCAAGGGAAGGACCTTCCAAACTGATGCCAAGATTTGGATCAAATCCATGGAGGATTATTTCGAAGCAGCATGTACTGCACCCGCTAACCAAGCGATGCTCACCAAGCTGAAGCTCATGGGTGAAGCAAGACTTTGGTGGAAGCAATGGTGCAGAGACCAAGGGTTCTCGAAAGGGTCAATTACTTTGGAAGAAGCTAAAAGGAGCTGTGCGAGGAAGATATCTACCACCTACCTACCGCACACAAAAGATGAATGAGTTCTATGAACTGAAGCAACTTGGTCTATCCCTTGACGCATACTATTCAAAGTTCGTCTCTCTTTTGAAGGACGTACCACAAATGGATATGACACAACAGGTGTCGAAGTTTTGTGCTGGATTAAACCCACCTATACACATCCGCCTCGAATCAATGCGCTCGACAGATCTTCAGGACGCACTCATTCGAGCTGCACCCATAATACAGGAGGTGCAGACCAAGCCAAGGAGTAACAAGACTTGGTCTTATAAGGATCAAAACAAAGGAGTGTAGAGGTCCCAGGCGAAGAGAGCGCAAGGTGAAAATCAGGGACAAAGGAAGAAAGCTAGGACCAACAATGTCAATAATTTTGTGCCGACCCAAGGTAATGGCTGCAATCTCCATTGCTTCCATTGCAACAAACCTGGTCATTTTAAAATGCAGTGTCCCAAGCTTAATGGAGGACAATATGAAGGACCATTCCAAGGAACCGTCCGTGGCCAAGGAGCTGCCGTCAGGGCCAGAGGGAGAACCTCCAGTGTTGCCAACAAGGAGTTGTGTGATGAAGAAGGCCCAACCATGAAAGCTGACTTTGAGAGGGCAACGGTTCATGCCGCTCTCCACAAGAAAGGCCCGAATCGCCAGTTCTCGGTGATTCAGACACTATCCGATTATCAAGGTAAAAGCTTCAAAACATTGATTGATTGTGGTAGTACACATTCCTTCATTTCGCCAATCTATGCAAAAAGATTAGGAATAGCCACAATAGATACACCTACCTTACTTGTGGAATTAGTAAATGGTCGTGAGGTCACTTGTACCAGGAAAACTGCTAAGATGGAATTCCTTTGGGTGGAAATTTGACTTCGATTAGATTCAGGGTTATGAACCTAGGTATCCATGAGTGTTTGCTCGGAATGGATTGGCTTAAACCTAATGATGCCCACATTCACTATGGAAAGGGTGAAGTTTCCTTTCAAAATTCTAAAAGGGAATTGGTCACAACTCAAGGGGAGGCTGGTAAGCCAAAAATTCAACTGGCCAAAGCATCTCGGATAATAACAGGAGTTAGAAAGGGGATACCTATCTATTTGATTAAGCTAAATAAGCTAGATCAAAATCAGCTTACTAGGGAAGAACCTTCATGGCTAAAGGAATACGCAGACGTATTTTCTGAAGAGCTGACAGAATTTCCTCCTCAAAGGGAAGTTGATCACGAAATCAAGCTAGTGCCAGGAGCTGCACCAATTGCAAAGAGACCTTATAGAATGTCCATCCGAGAAGCGATTGAGCTGAAGGAGCAACTCAAGCAACTGTTGGATCAAGGCTACATCCATCCTAGCAGTTCACCATGGGGAGCTCTAGTGCTGTTCAAGAAGAAGAAAGATGGAACGCTTCGATTATGCATTGACTACAAAGGGTTAAATCAATCAACCATTAAGAACAAATATCCCATTCCAAGAATAGATGAACTTCTTGACCGTCTTCAAGGTGCGAAGATCTTCTCCAAGATTGATCTCAGGTCTTGATACTATTAGATAAGGATCAAGGAAGAAGATATCCCAAAGACGGAATTCAACACAAGTTATGGAAACTTTGAGTTCTTGGTTATGTTGTTCGGGCTGACAAATGCTCCAACTACCTTCAATAGGTTAATGCAGGATATCTTTAGGCCCTATCTTGATGACTTTGTACTCGTCTTCTTTGACGATACCCTAGTCTACTCCAAACAGGAAGAAGACCATGAACCCCAGCTTCGCATTGTCCTTGAAACAATGAGGGCACACAAGCTTTATGCCAAGAAGAAGAAGTGTGCATTTTTCAAGCGACAGATTGAATATATGGGATTCATTGTATTGGAAGGAATTTTTGTAGACCCGGCCAAGGTCAGACACGTTCTAGAGTGGCCAACACAAACAACTATCAAAGAAATACGTAGTTTTCTTGGATTGACAGGATGGTATAGGATCTTTATCAAAAACTATGCTTTGATTGCAGCACCTCTAACCGATCTACTGAAGAAGCAAGCAACAATTGTATGGTCACCTGATGAACAGTCCAGCTTTGATAAACTAAAGCAAAGCTTGGTATCAACACCCATCTTGAGACTTCCAGATCTTAGTAAGAGGTTTGAAGTGATAACTAATGCTAACACACTTGCCTTAGGATGTGTGCTTATGTAAGAAAGGCATCCTGTAGCATACTCTTCAGCGAAACTAAAGAGCCGTGAGAGGAACTATGCTACCCACAATCTGGAGCTGTTAGCTATCATCCATGCTCTCAAGCTTTGGAGACACTACCTGCTGGGTAACAAGTTTACTCTAGTGACAAATCATAAAAGTCTTAAATGGATTTTTACCCAAAATGAGCTCAATATGAGGCAATGTCAATGGATTGAAGTGTTGGAGGAATATGACTTTGAAATCAAATACCGGCCTGGAAAAGAGAACGTAGTTGCCGATGCACTCAGTCGCAAGGCATTTTTGAATTCTCCAATTTTGCAGGATCCATCAATAGCCAGATCTCTAGCCACAAAGGTATCCATGCCAAAAAACCCAATTCTTGAGCTAGCTAAAGAAGAGGCATGCCATGATCCAACCTATCAGAAATTGCTAAGGGAGATCCCCATCAAGGATCAAGACCTGAAGCTGTAGGCAAAGTATCTAGAATTCTCTATCAATAGTGGACTTGTCTACTATAGAATGAGATTATGTATACCGAAAATCCAATCACTCAAGAAAAATATACTTTGGGAAGCCCATGACTCCCCTTTCTCGGGATATCCCAGCTATGCCAAGACCCTCAATGCAGTCAGAAAGAGCTATTATTGGGAGAGGCTTGAAGGTGATGTTCTCAAATATGTCACTGAATGTTTGTCTTGTCAACGTATTAAGGCCGAACATGTCAAAATGCCAGGGAAATTGCAACCACTTGACATTCCCCAAATAAAATGGGAATTCATTAGTATGGATTTTGTTGTTGGCTTGCCCCAAGTTCAAGGAGGATACAACTCTATTATGGTTGTGGTGGATATGCTCACCAAGGTTGCACATCTTATCCTTGTTAGGACAAACTATAAAGCCTCAGACATTGCAAGGTTATTTATCAAGGAGATATTCAAACTGCATGGGTTACCCAGAAGAATCATTAGTGATTGTGACTCTCTCTTCACATCACACTTTTGCAGGGCTATCTTCGAGGCCATTGGGACTCAACTCTGTTTCAGTACAGCTTACCATCCCCAAACCGATGGACAAATGGAGCGAGTAAACCAAGTCATTGAGGATATTTATCAACTCTGTTTCAGTACAGGTTATTTATCAAGGAGATATTCAAACTGCATGGGTTACCCAGAAGAATCATTAGTGATCGTGACTCTCTCTTCACATCACACTTCTAGAGGGCTATCTTCGAGGCCATTGGGACTCAACTCTATTTCAGTACAGCTTACCATCCCCAAGCCGATGGACAAATGGAGTGATTCAACCAAGTCATTGAGGATATGCTAAGGGCACACTGCTGCCGTGAGCCCAAAAAGTGGATTCGATATTTGCCATTGGTGGACTTTGCTTACAATGCTTCCTACCAACTAAGCATTCAGATGACCCCTTTTCAAGCATTGTATGGGCACGACTGTCGTAGTCCTTTAAACTTTTTAGATCTAACCTTAAGGGTTGAAGCTTCTCAATAGATGCTCAAAGATATGGATGACCAAATCAAGTCAATAAGACAGGACATCCAAGCCACCAAGGATAGACAAAAGGCTTACATGGACTTGAAATGTCAATGCTCAATCCTAGTCTCAACATGCGGTGGATTCTGTTTCCAAAGATGTTGGGATCATCCAAGCCAAACCTAGAGGTCAACAAGGTAGTCTCGAATAGGAGCAGCACGAGGTCCTTGTGAGTTTGTGTTGTCTAGCCCGTCAACACAGGGTGCGATACCTGTAGAGAAAAATGGAATGTGATAAGCCTTTTGAGGCTTTAATCCAGCCATGGTAGTCACACTGATACCTGTAGAGAAAAATGGAATGTGATAAGACTTTGGAGGCTTTAATCCAGCCATGGTAGTCGTGATGATGTCCAAGGAAGTGCAAAAAACTCTGGCTTTTTGTGTTTGAGCACTAGCACTCTATTGTTACGAATCCGTTTCTATTTTCTGGTGGCTGGTAGCATTGAGAGCTAAGTGGCATGCAGTGGCTCCACTGTTCGTCCCTCACCTACTGCCACCACTTCACCTCCACAAGGTTCTGACACTACTATGGAAGTTGTGGCAGCTCTAACCAAGACACTGCGCAAGGGCATCTGACATGCAGGGAGGGCCATTCTCCAAGGCAAAAGAGATGAGCTGCCGACCGAAGAAAGGCTTGGCCTCTACGGCCTAAAAGGCAATCAAAGAAGCTAGTCTGAGCTCCCAGCTGCATCGATCCTTGGCCAAGTTACCCGAGCTCAGATGCAAAAGACACAGGAAACTTGGCTCTGTCTGGATGACAATAGAGAAAAGTACCTATGGTATCTTAGGACTTACTAGTACCTCACTGCTTGGGGACGACAGAGGCTAGCTTTCAGAAGCTCATTTCTGAAGATGCGACTGTAAATCCAAAGGAGCACGATGAAGTTCTAGTTGTTTTGGCAGATGAGAATCAAAATGCTTATGCTTTGAATTAAAATGGAAGGGCCAATAGAGAGAGATTCTAAAGCCACCAAGGCTCCAGCAAACAGATGGTTAGAAAGTGCAGTTGGCAAAGGCTTGGATAATTCAAAGGTTGCATCTGATAGGAAATCAAAGACTAGTTATGAGAGAAGGTCAGAACAGCTAGCTAGATTGGATAGTAGATCAGACACTGGGGTTTCAGATAGAAGATCAGAGACGATTGCTCCTGTAGAGGGTGATGAAAGAAAACCCTCCAAGATTCCCTTGTGCAATCCAGATTTCAAAAAAATGAGGACAACAGCTTTGGATCGAGATTTGGACAAAGAAAACTTTTTGATCTTTGAAGAAGGGCACAGGATGGGTACACCACATCATCAGACTGAGGGCTCTAGGATTAGGTATTTTCTTCTGTCGCCCATTGGATTCAAGTGTTTTTTTTTTCATCGTCGTAGTGTGCATACATGCGCTTTCTCGTAGATCCAAGGTAGGTATCCATAGAGAGGTATGGGCTGAAACATGAACGAAAGGCTTGATAGGGAGACCTGTCAAGTTGCTGGATGATGAGAGTGGTATTGCTGAGGATGATCAACCACTGCAACTGCAGCTGTCCATCTTCTCAACCATTGCAACTGCAGTTGTACGCATATAGGCAGCATTGATTTTGTTAAGCACAAGAATTGCTTCCTCCTCCACTCCCATCATTAGGACCATCATCAGGACTACAATGCTATGGGATATGTTTTTCCCTGAATTGTTTCATACAAGAATGCACTTGCTTGGGCAGCAATCCAAATTAAGAAGACATTGTCTCCCCATGGCACTCCTTGCTCATCGAAATGCATAAAATTGAAGGCATTGCAGGGTTGTAGATTGCATCTCTATCCTAGAAAAGTCATCCATGCTAATACAGCATGAGCCCAGAATGTAGCCTATAGGAATGCATAGGAAACTAGAAGACATTGTGCCTTCCTCTCATAGTTATGATATTTGTGAATGAATTGAGTTGATTACCAGCTTATAGACATATTTGAAAGAAGATTTGTGAACCTCCTTATGGACAATAATGGAACTAAGGATGTATGACAGAGAGCTGTTGGGGGTAAAGGCGCCTCCGCGTGCCGCCCCGTGTATTACTACACTGACAGTACCCGCCACTGCACACTGCAGGTGGCGGGCGCCCGTCACGTCACTTTATTCTTTATTCTTTTAGTGACAGTTTGAATAAAGGAAGTCCCGGTCACACATTGTGACTGTTGGAGTTCCCATTTCTTGTCTCTCTCTTTCTTGCTCTTGCTCTCCCGCCATAGCTCGCGTGCAAGCTTCGATCCTTCTCACCTTTCAACTGGTATCAGAGCTTGGTATTCTCTTGCTCGAGCTCGACTCGGTGCTTCTCTACCTTCACATCAACTCCCTTCACGCATTGGATCTCCATCCCGGCAGCCATATCCGATCTCCTCGAGCTCCTGTCACTCCCCGGCTTCCCGAGCACCTTCCTGGCCTATTGAGGCACCTTCAAGGCATTGATATTGAGGTATTTGATCATTCTTTCAGGGTTTTATTTCAGTCTACAGGTTTCAAATAGCAAGGGCAGCCATGGCTTCAAACTCTTGAAGCTTATTCCCCTCATATTGTGCCTTACACCTATCAAGGCTCAAAGAGGCTTGTCATAGGCCTTTGATAGGCCCTTCTTGAGCCCCCCATTACCCCCTTTTCAGCCCATGTGAGGCAGCAGCAAGTTCAGCACCAACAGGGCAGATTGCATCTTTTTTCCAGGCTGTGAGCACTCATCTACTTCAGCTCCACACTTGGCCATTGCTTCTTGCTCTCTACCTTGATCAAGAGGGCTATAGACTTCATGTTTGATGTCATTCAAGCTTTGAGCATTGGTCTTGATCATTCGGGGCTGATTTCTTCAGATTTGGGACTATCATAAACTATCATAACAGGCTGAAAACAGGGCAGCACCATTGGCATTAGCATTTGTTGCTTATACTCCATTCCGGTTGTGCTATTTGATGCATGTATGCGGTCTACATGATGCCTAGTGCCTTGGGAATGTATGCACATGATTATGCCATGATTTTGGATTGAAATATTGGCTGATTTGGGACTGTTATTTACTGTTATACAGTGCTGGAAACAGGGCAGCCACACTTGGCATCGGCATTTGATGCTTATACTCTACTCCGGTTACCTTATTTGATGCCCGTATGCGGTCTACTTCCTACCCGGATGTATTGGGCATGCATGCATTTGGTTTGACCATGATTTTGGCTTGAATTCGGGGCTGAAATATACTATTTAGAATAGTAAATACATGCTGGAATAACAGTGGGCTGAAGGTACTTTACATGCTTTGGCACTTACCTACTGATACCGGATGTATGCTTTGAGCTTTGGCATGATGTCTCTGACATTTGGGGATGACTTGGAGCATATGTATGAGATTATGGGATGCTTTTGAGCTTCGCATTAGCTCCGTCTTCACTGGCATTTGGACCGACTTGGCATGCTCGTGGACCTCCTATGCCTCATGTCTCTGCTTGACAGTTAGGCTTTTGCATTACATGCTTTGGTTTGTGACATATGCTATTTGGTTCGTGTATGCCATACCGATATTTGGAGCTTGGATTTGGATGTATTTGAGCATTCCCGGCTTACTTGATCATTGATCTTGGTTGCTATTTGGATGTCATTGAGTTGACTGAGAGCTTATTTGGGCTTATGTATTGCTTCATGGTTCATACAACCGGTGCTTCATGTATGTCATGCTCTCTTGGATGCGCTTGATGCATTGGCAGGGTCACTTATCACTGGTGCTTTCTCTTGGGTTGTTTGAGCTTCTGAGCTTGCTTTGTACGCCTTTTGTGCCAGTGGGAGCATTTTACATGCTTGCTTGACCTTTGACAGTTGCATGCTATTGGAGCACTTACATGTATTTGGAGCAGTTTATGTCTTGAGCAGCTACATACGCATTGAGACTTTCGGATCATACTCCAATCTTTATGGACATGCATTGATGTACTCTTGGTTCACAGGATGCTTATGAGCTGAGTCTCATATTTGGATCTTTCTCTTTCAGCAGAAACCTATTTGTGTCAGGTTTTAGTAGTTTACAGGAACACTTTGCCTAGAGTGTCTGGGGGTGTGCCTTTCACTGGCAGATGTTATTTTGACATGCTTCGGTGTTGAGCTCATGTTCTTTTCACTGTCATTGGCCTTGCTTATGTCCATTTCATGCCGGCTTTGGACCTAGCATTGTTTGCTTGACATTGGATCCTATTTTGGGACAGTTTGCTCTCTAGACTGCATACCTGCAATTTATTACAGCAAGCAGTTATTGGTGGACTGAGGTGTACTTTTCATGCTGAAATATCCTGATTTGGTGTACCGCACCTAGTACTAAGTGGGCAGCAACTTTTGGCACACTTTGCTTGCCCTTTGGACCCCGTTTTGGTCATTTTTGGGCAGTTTCTGCAGTAAAACAGCAAGCAGTTTTGGACTGTTTGGGCATTTCCAGCCTGCATAATGGCGTCATCTTCACATGATAGTGCCATCTTTAACATTACAAAGTTGGATGGTACCAACTACTCTTACTGGAAGAGTCAAATATGGCAGGTTTTGGTGCAGAAATCTCAGATTAAGCCACTTTGGTTGAGTGGGGAGCAGCCTGAAACTATGGACAATGACGACTGGCTTGATGAGCTATGCAAGTCCACGATTGTATTGTCTCTCACTGAACAGGTACATTATAATGTATTTGAGGAAGCACAGAGTGCATGGGATCTATGGAATAAGATCAAGAATCTTTATGATAAGAAAAGTCCGGCGAGTCAGATGTACTGGTTGAAGCAGCTTATGGATCTGCGCATGAAGGATAATGCGAGTATGTCTGCTCACTTGAGCCAGTTCCATGCTATACTGAAGAACCTGACTTCGCAGGATATCACCTTTGGAGAGGAAGTAACTCCTCTTTTCTTGCTTGGGACTGTGAATGAGTCATGGGATGTATTCCGCACTGCTCTTTGTGCCTTTAGTGCTACTCTAAAATTGGCAGATGTTGAGAGTGCTCTTCTTTAGGAAGAGGTGAATCGCAAAAACTTGGATGCCTCTCGTGGTAGTCATACTTTGACAGTTAGAGGCAGGAATGACAAGTATGACCGTGGTAATGGCCGAGGCCGTGACTCGCAGAAGGGTCGGTCTAAATCTCGTGGCAAGTCGCGTAGTAAGTCGCGTGGGCGCAATGCAAATGTCACTTGTCATCATTGTGGGAAAAAGGGCCATATTAGACCACAGTGTCATGAGTTGCGCAATGAGAAGCACAAGGATAAGGGGAAAGATAAAGTGCAGGAGAAGTCCTCTGATCGCAGCATAGTACCTGCGAAGTCCAGCATCAAGATTGAAGAAATTAATGTCATGCAGACCAAGGATTCCGATGGTAGTGATGAGTTCATACTTGCAGCTAGTTCTTCTGATGCTTCACACTTGACTGAGACACCTAGTATGTATGCACAGTGCTCGTTATTGGATTCAGGTGCGTCCTTCCATGTGATGCCTTACCGTGAGTGGTTTCACTCTTACCGTACTGTATCTGGATCAGTCAGACTTGGAGATGACATGTCTCTTGATATTGTGGGCTGTGGAGATATCCAGTTGCAGTTTTCCACTGGCAGTTCCTTTTTGCTTAGGAATGTATATCATGTACCTGCGCTTACGCGCAGTCTTATGTCTGCAGGACAGTTGGATGATGCAGGGTTTCATGTCTGTTTTGGGGATTCTGCCTGGAAGATTACCAAAGGCAGACTTGTGCTTGCTAGAGGTGCCAAGGCTGGCAGCCTCTATCCTCTTGTTGTATCTGGGTCTTCTATAGACCATGTTTTGGCAGTGGGCTCTATCCCACATGTATCACTTTGGCATGCCTGTTTGGGGCATATGTCTTTGAAGGGAATGAAAATGTTATCTGGTTTGCAGTATCTTCCACCTTTGGACTATGCACATTTTGACTCGTGTGATCATTGTCTTTATGGTAAGCAGAATAGGTCTACGCATAAGAAATCGAGTAGGCCACGCATGAGTGAGCCCTTGGCATTAGTGCATTCCGATGTTTGTGGGCCTATGCCTTGCATGTCTATGGGTGGCGCGAAGTACTTTGTTACCTTCATTGATGATTTTTCTAGGAAAGTGTGGGCTTATCCCATAAAGCAAAAGTCCAATGTCTTGGAAGTCTTTCAGCGTTGGCTTGCTCTTGTTGAGAACCAGACTGGGTATAGGCTCAAATGCCTTAGGACTGACAATGGGGGAGAATATGTCTCACGTGCTTTTGAGCAGTTTTGTGATGACAGGGGTATTAAGCGTCAGTTGACTCCCCCTTACACCCCCGCCCAGAATGGTTTGGCTGAGCGCATGAACAGGATTATTCAGGAGCGTGTCTACTCTATGCTTAGCCATGCAGGCCTACCACAGAGCTTTTGGGCTGAGGTAGTTAGTACGTCAGTGCATATCATAAACGGATCGCCTTCCAGTGGATTGGATTTCCAGGTTGCAGAGGAAGTTTGGGCTGGTAAGCCACCCTCTTATGCGTATCTTCGTGTCTTTGGATGTGAGGCATTCTGCCATGTGCCCAAGGACAAGAGGAGTAAATTGGATCCAAAGAGCATTAAATGCATATTCCTTGGCTATGGTGAGTCAGGAGAGATGGGCTATCGCCTATGGGATCCGCAGGCGTGCAAAATAGTATGTAGCCATGATGTCGTCTTCCATGAAGACAAGATGCACAGGCAGCTTGAGAAGGTGGTTGAGATCCGCAGAGTGATCTTTCAGGAGGAGTCTAGAGCTCCAGCACAGCCAGTAGTACAGCCTGCAGTAGTTTCTCCATAGGGCCAGGGTGTTGAACAGGAAGTTAGACAGGCAGTAGAGCCTGCGATGAGACGGTCTGCTAGAGACAGACGTCCACCTGACAGATTTCAGCCCTCTATGCATTATGTTTTGGTTACAGATGCAGGAGAGCCTTTCACTTATGATGAGGCTATGCGCAGGGGTGACAGTCACTCCTGGGAGAGGTCTATGCAGTCTGAGATAGACTCCCTGCACAAGAATGAGACTTGGGATTTGGTTGCCTTGCCTAAGGGCAAGAAGGCTTTGCCATGCAAGTGGGTGTACAAGCTGAAAAGTACCCCTGGACACCCCAAGCCGGCATACAAGGCTAGATTGGTAGCAAAGGGTTTTAAGCAGGAACATGGTGTGGACTTTGATGAGGTCTTCTCTCCTGTGGTTAAGATGACCACCCTGCGCTTAGTCTTGGCTTTGGTTGCATAGCTTGACTTAGATCTATATCAGATGGATGTCAAGATGGCTTTTCTACATGGGGACTTGCATGATGAGATCTATATGGATCAGCCTAAGGACTTTGCAGAACCTGGCAGGGAGCACCTAGTGTGCAAGTTGAAGAAGAGCTTGTATGGCTTGAAGCAGGCACCTAGGGAATGGTATCATAAGTTTGATGCCTTTATGAAGTCACAGGGCTACAGCAGGAGTGCTATGGATCCGTATCTTTACACGAAGAAAGCCCGTGGTGGCAGTTTGCTTATCTTGGTACTCTATGTTGATGATATGCTGATAGCAGGGAAAGCTCATGATGAGCTAGATGCTCTTAAATCTCAGCTGAAGAAGAGCTTTGAGATGAAGGATTTGGGACAGGCCTCACATATACTTGGGATGCGCATTAAGCGCGATAGGCATCAGGGGCTTTTGTATCTCTCACAATGGGAGTACATTCATAAAGTCCTTGAGCGTTTCCGCATGCAGGACGTAAAGCCTATTGGCTGTCCATTACCTTCTCATGTGAAGGTATCACAGGCCGATTATCCACAGACAGATGAGCAGAGGGCCGAGATGGCCAAGATCCCTTATGCTTCAGCCGTGAGCAGTTTGATGTATGCCATGATAGCCACTCGTCCAGATATTGCGCATGTAGTTGGTGTTGTGGCATGCTATATGGCTACACCTGGCAGCAGACATTGGGATGCCGTGAAGGGTATCATGAGGTACCTGAAGGGCACAGCAGATATGTGTATTTGCTATGGCAGCCAGGATACAGGGGTCATGGGGTACACTGACTTCGATTATGCAAGACATGCTATCTTTAGGAAGTCCACTTCTGGCTATGTATTCACCTATGCTGGAGGGGCTGTCTCTTCGATGTCCAGGGTTCAGAAGTGTACAGTTTTGTCTACCACTGAGGCCGAGTATGTTGCAGCCACTGAGGCTTGCAAGGAGGCCATATGGTTAGGCCGTCTAGTTGCTAACCTTGGGATTGATGCTACACCTACACTGCATTCGGATTCTATGAGTGCCATTCAGTTGGCTAAGAATCTGGTCTTCCATGCGAAGACGAAACACATTGAGGTGAGGTATCACTTCATACGTGGTGTCGTGGAGGACAGGTCTGTTGACCTTGTCAAGATCTCCACTGACGAGAATCCTGCAGATCTGCTCACGAAGAGCCTCACTACTGAGCGCTTTGCCTTCCTCAGGAGGTTGATGGGCGTTGGATGAGATGTCGCCTTTCCTCATCCCTTGTACCTATGTACATTTGTACTGTCTTTTCTTTTTTCTTTTCTCTCTCACTAGGGCAGATTCGCCTTTAAGTGGGAGGTTGTTGGGGGTAAAGGCGCCTCCACCGTGCCGCCCCGTGTATTACTACACTGACAGTACCCGCCACTGCACATTGCAGGTGGCGGGCGCCCGTCACGTCACTTTATTCTTTATTCTTTTAGTGACAGTTTGAATAAAGGAAGGCCCGGTCACACATTGTGACTATTGGAGTTCCCATTTCTTGTCTCTCTCTTTCTTGCTCTTGCTCTCCCGCCATAGCTCGCGTGCAAGCTTCGATCCTTCTCACCTTTCAAGAGTATGGCTTCCAGGTGTAGATCGGCCCATGGGCATCCCCAGGCCTATCGCGGTTGAGAGGCATATTGATAGACCTAGATTGTTGCATATTGATGGACAGAACATGCCTAGAAGGATGGATGGTCTAGTTTTTCCATGCCCGCGGGGAAATCATGTTTTACAGAGAATAGAAGGCCCTGGTTTACTGCACCCTAAAGGTGCTCGCATTCTACGCCCCCACGGCCTTGGTATACTACACCGTGAAAGGGATCTCACTTTAAGCATGATTGATGGTCCTTGTATGCTTCACCCTGAGGATGACAACAGTTTGCAGAGAAGAGAAGGCCCTGATGTGCTTCACCCTGAAAATGTCAATGCTCTTAAGAGGATAGATGGTCATGGTTGTTTATGTGCATATATGTTCGTGGATTCGACGGGCTGAGTCGCCCTATCCCGTGGTCGCCAATGAGAGCAAAATTTTGGTGCCGGGAAGTGCTTAAAAATAGCTAAAATTTATGAATATCAAGGGAAAAATATTCACCGTCAAAGGCGGCGGCTCGATCTAGGACGATTTTAAGCACCAAAGTGCTTTAAAGGTGCCGGAGCGACACTTGTTGATTTTTCATAATTTTTCAGACAGTCGTGCGGGTTGACACGAGCTACTGGCCAATGCGAGATGCCAAGCCGGACGCCTAGGATTTTTCATAGCTCAATTTGGAGGTCTCCTATAGCCTGATCAAGGAGTATTTTCTTTCAGTACAGTTCTTCTTTTAGGGTGTTTATTTTATCCATCATACTTGGGCATGTAAAAAGGAGGGAGCGGAGCGTAGTGACCCAAGGAGAACAGGGCATCGGTCTCAGGACCTGTCTCGGCACCCCAAGAACCTACCAAGCCCTTGCAAGGCGACACTTAATCCTTTTCTAACGCTCACTTTTATTTTCGCTCCAACCTTCCTTGTTTTGTCATTCATTTTTCAGCAAGAAGCCACCCCTAGGAAGACAAGGTATCGGCCCCGGGTCTGACTCGTCCCCAGGAACCTACCAAGCCTTCACAAGGCAATGATCAACGGCTTATATATTTTCATTTCTTTTCTTTTCTTTGATAGGGGTTAGAACCCCTTTTTACACACCTTCGTATTTATATTCATCTTTTGGGATGGTCAGGGTTCCTTGGCATCATCATTATTATCTTCTAGCAGGCTTCTCTAACTGCCTCACTACTAACAAGAAATCCTAGAACGGCTGCCTAGCAGGCTAGCAGAACAGGCCCACTAAGACTTCCTTCTAAAACAGGTCTTTCGATGCCTGACAATGTCTTTACAGGAGGCAATGACTACTCCGACCTCCCTCAAACATACTTAGCCTGAACCTGGGACTTCATGCCTTGGTTGCCGGTCCCCAACAAAAATATATCCCCTCGACAAGTACAAATACACATATAACAGGAAAGAAAGGTACTCGTAAATGAGAGATATCACCTGGATTGGCTACAAGAAGCTTCCATCGCAGCAAAGGCTCCTCCAGGCTCCACCAAATTCCATGAAACATGAAACCTGTCTAGCACAACACTTAAACCAAAAACCCGATTAAACGCACCCGCACTAGAAAGGGAAATGGCCCTCTTGGCCTAATGAAATAAAACATGACTTTGCTACAAAACTGAATTGGGCCTCTTGGCCTAACGAAATCCAACAATACTACGCATAACATCCACCTGGAAACAACCATGATAGACATCAAAGCATACCATTCCCAGGGGAACAGAGGCTCGAAGCCCTAAACTAGGTGCATTAGATTATGACCCATCCCTCCTGCGTATATCGCAAGAGGTGTTCGCATCACATGTTGGCTAATCAGTCTGTGCGTCCAAGATAGTAAAGGCAGATGAGTCTCGCTTATCCTCTGCATCACCCAGATCAACCATCGTCTGCCATAGAGGGCATGTTCAGAAAGCATACCCCACAAACGACCAGGTCCTGTCTCACCATCAATAGATATATCGGGACAAGGACCCCAATTAAAGAAGAGGTCTTCTTCATACGCAAGATTAGCCAATGAATCGGCAAACTGATTGCAGTTCCGTGGAATCAGCTGAAAAGACACTCTATCAAATTCGTCTAGCAGGGCTATGGCAGTATGATGGTACATGCAAAGGATGGGGTTTCGCACCATGTACGTCCCATTGAGTTGATTTAAAACCAACTGAGAGTCCCCTTTCACCAATAACTGGCGGATACCACCCTTCTTTGCAATATTCAAACCCATAATCAGGGCTTTGTATTCTGCCATATTATTGGTAAAATTCACCCTGAGATAAGCAGCTAACTTCATGACAATGCATCGTCGGGGGTCTCGGATGATGACTCCTACACTTCCTTTTTTGCATGGACCCCTGGACGCCCCATCAAAGTACAAGGTGTACGTCCATAAAGGGTTTACATATCCCACGATCCTGAACTCTACTCGTAATTATGGTAATAGAAATTCAGCATATTCAACGGGTGGACTGTAGGCTCCATCCCTCCATCATCATTGAATTCAACAGGGATGCTCGTCAATATTTGTAGGCAGTGATGTCAGAAGACCTTGATCTCCCAAATAAATGGCCCGCCTTCTTGCTCAGTCACCTTATATCCTTTGCTCCACTAAATGAGCTTTCCCTGATGATACCTCTGTTCTAAATATGGGTGTTCTAAATAAGGGATCAAACGACCCATCAACCTCTATCATGATTTCCTTGCAGATATTTGATCGATCTCGCCTAGACCTGCAAGGAAGTCATAGCATTAGTGCAATTAGAAATAATAAAGTTTAATCTTATTAAGATTAATCTTGTTTTTAAATTCTACCCCCTCAAGGTCAGCTAACAAGACTGTAGATTTATTCTTTCCTATTCTAACGATCCTATAGGGCCCGTCCCATTTGGGCTCTAGCTTGCCTGGAAATAATTCATGTCGTGCGTCATAATACAGAACAAGCTGTCCTTTCTTGAAGGTGTATTTCTTGGCTTTGAGGTCCTGTAGCTGCTTCATTCGGTGCTTCGCCACTTCTTGGTGCAATAAGCTCTGCAGCTTAAGCTCATCTAAATGTGCCAGTGTCATCAAGCGCTCAAAAAGTGCGTCTTCATCACTCAAAGAATGATTGATGGCAAACCGAATAGTCGGTAGCTCAATCTCTAAAGGCAAGACACACTCCTCCCCATATACTAACTTGAACGGGGTATGGCCAGTGGCTCGTTTGAAGGTCGTATTATAGGCCCACACTGCCACGTATAACTTTTTATCCCAATCCCGTTTCTTTTCCGACACAATTTTGGACAGGATACCCACAAGCTACTTGTTGGTGCTTTCAACTTGCCCATTGGCTTGTGGGTTATATGGGGTTGTCTTGTTATGCTTGATTTGCCAAGTTTCTGTCAAACCTTTGATCACCTTATTCAGGAAATGGGTTCCGTGGTCCGATACTAATTCTTTCGGCGGACCAAAACGGCATATTATCTGCTCTAAAAGGATACTAGCAGTTTCTTTAGCATCATCTTTCCTTGTTGCATGTGCTTCTGACCACTTTGTGAAGTAGTCAGTTGCTACAATGATGTACCTCTTTTGCGTAGTCGACAACGGAGTAATAGGACCCACAAAGTCTATTCCTTACTTCTCAAATGGAAGTATCGCCATAATAGGGGTGAGTGGTCGTTTCCTATTCTCTCGACTATCATGTCGTTGACAAATATCGCATCTCTTAACATATGCAAACGCATCCTGGAAGATGGCAGGCCACCAATAACCTGCTCTTAAAGCCTTTGGTGCTATAAGCCATCCAGCAAAATGGCCACCACAAGCAGAATCATGGCACTCTTCCAAAATGAATGGCACCTCGTCAGGCATCACACATCGGCGATAGATGTCATCAACCCCTTGCCGATATAATGTACATGTGATCAGGGCAAACTTTAATGCTTGCTGCTTAATTTTCCTTCTCTTAGCTTTAGATAATTCGGATCCTGCCTCTCCCGTCGATAAATAATGCGTTATTGCAGTGTGCCAGGAGGGAATAGATGCCGTATCTATTCTAAATAACAACTCCATGTCACTACCTCAGCCACAGATTCTTTCGGCTCCCCAAAGTCCACAAGACATTCCATGATGCCTTGCAACCTTGGTGGCTTACTCCTGATTTCATAATCAAATTCCTGCAAAGTGATTAACCACTTCGCTAGATGATCAGGTGACTGTAGCTTATTCATCAATAGTTGAAGTCCCTCCACCTTCATATAAAGCATGACTTTCTCATAGAGAATATAATGCCTAAATTTCTTGGTCCCAAAGACCATTGCTAGACATAACTTCTCCATGTAGGTATAATTGATTTCGGATACCCCCAGCTTCCGGCTAGCAAAAGCAATCGGGTGGTACCACTTCTCTTCCCAAATTTGGACTAAACAGCAGCTGATACTATACATGGTGGCTGCTGAAAATATATAGAACACCTCACCTCTTTTAGGTGCTTTTAAAACGGGCGCTCTTGCTAGCTCTTGTTTCACATCCTCCAATGCTACCTTACAAGGGTCACCCCATACAAACGAACAGCTAAAGGACAATAAATTTGTAAGTGACAACGTTCTTTTTGCCAAGGCGTTTATGAATCTACGGTAATAACCAACCGAAGACAGAAAGCTATGAACTTCCTTCGGAGTGCGTGGTGGACCCATGGCAGCTATAACTTTGACCTTCTCGGGGTCTGTCACAATTCCTACCGAACTGACCACATGACCCAACAATAGCCCATAAGGTACTCCAAAAAACACACTTCCGTGGGTTTAGAGCGATGCAGAATTGTCTACAGCGCTCAAAACATTTTCTTAAAATGATCAACTACCTTTCTCTCACGGTGGTGGCCCCTAAGTCATCAATAAATACCTTCAACTCTTCAGGGGATATGTCACCGAATGTCTTATCTGCTGTTCGTTGCCACGAACCAGGCGCATTGCATAAACCAAAGGCCATCACATGGTATGCAAAAGTACCAAATACAGTGATAAAAGTTGTTTTCAACTTGTCCTCTTCTGCAATTGCCATTTGGTTGTATCCTGCAAAGCAATCCATAAATGAATATATCTCCCTACACACTAATTGATCCAAAATCTGGTCAATAGATGGCAACGAGTAGTAGTCCTTAACTGTCTGCTTATTCAGCTCTCTAAAGTCTACACATAATCAGATTTGATTATTATTCTTCTTTCTTATCACAACTGGCGAACACCATTCTGTGTGTTGCACAGGAAAAATCAAACTCGCTTTTCGAAGCTTGTGTAACTCTTCAAACAGCCCGTCCCTCAGTTCGAAAGGCACACGCCTTACTTTCTGTCGTACAGGACGACTGCCCTCTTTCAACGGGATTGTATGGACATCAAGACTAGGAGGAATGCCTCTCAACTCATCATAACTCGAGGCAAAGATATCACGGAATTCCTGGATCAAGGCCACATAGTCCTCCCTTTCTGCTGTGTTGAGCATAGAACCTAATTTGATTGGCCGTGAATCATCAAACGTACCAAGGTCTAGCTCGATAACATCTGCATCTCTTATACGTTCTTGGCCCTCTATCGGCTCGTTCAAAGTGATCTGATAGATGTCTTCCGTGGTGGATCCCTCTTTGGACTCATCACTTGATGATGTCTCATTGGCAGATAAATCCTCTAATGTCTCCAATTCTGTAGAAGATAGAGGAGCTCTCTCACTCTGCGGGGACTCAGGATAAGCATCAACCACCACACACTGGGCACCTCCGCCGAATATTAGTCGACCGGCGGGTATATCTACTTGGCAAGTTGCTTGCAAGATCCAAGGTCATCCGAGTAATACTTGGTAACTTGGACGGCCTGCAAAATGAATCACCCTAAAGTCCAACATGCATTCTACATTTGCAACAGTGACATGGACCTTAGTAATGCAGCCTTCTGGCTGTCTCAAACTATCATCTGCCATTTTGAGAATTGTGGAGGTATCTTTCTGGATCGCAAGACCCAACCTTTCCATCAGTTCAGAACTCATAATGTTAACAGATGATCCCGTGTCGACAATGGCATAATCTACTAATATCCCATCGACATAGGCTGCAACCCTTGGGCAATGCTTCTCAGCATGCTCGAACCAGTCATCACCAACTCGCGCAATACCCAAAGGTTCTACGATATACCCGGTACGTAGGATCTTTCTAAATTCCTTGCATACTCCTGGGGAAATCTTAATAAGCTGTAAAAGATTCACATCCAGCTTGACTTCGCAAAGAGAGCTTGCCAAATCGAATTCATGATAGTTCGATAGAGCTCGCTTTTCACGCCAAACCATCCGCTCTTTAGGTCGTTGAACCGGCTTTATTGCCTCTTTCTTAACTTTCACCTTCTTTTTTGGTGGTTCCTTATTGGCTTTACTCTCTACGGGCTTCAAAGGTCCCCTTTCCATGGCAGGATCCAGAACTTGCGTTCCTTTGTCGCCTTGTTTAGGGTTTTCGTCGACAGGCTTATCCTTGTCGGCTTCTCTACCCTTTTGACCTCTTGTAAGAACAGCTCGCAGATTAGAGGTTTCAGCATCGTTAACGCGTACAGCCTCAATGAAACTAACCCCACTACCACTAGGTAGCTCCTCCACTGTAGTCTTTGGTCGTTGAAGTATTTGTTTAGGCCCGTCTTCTTGCTGGGAATCATTTCCTTGCACACGATGATTAACAGGCCCTGGTTGCCGACTACCTCGTTGGAGGGAACTGATCTTACTCCAGCAAGTAGTTGCTAAATGGCCGGATTTTCCACAGATGTCGCACTTAACATTTGGGCAATTTCTTGGATAGTGCTGCCCACCACACAATTTGCAGCTAAACCTCGAAGGTGCACCCTCATCTGGGTATCTACTTCCTATCAAATTTTGTTGTTTTTTAAGGAAGTTGACATCAATGGCTATTTGTCGATACTGCTCTATTATCATGTCGGTATAATGCTTCATCATGTCCTTAACCTCACCAAGAAGATTGGAAGCACTCGACTCATAGCCTTGGTCATTACCATGTCATTCCATCGGCCTAACAATTTGATTAGGCATTGGTTGTTGAGCCACAGGCATAGCATTAGAATTGACCGCCTGGCCTCCACCACTTGGAGCCATTTGACTGCCCGTAGGCATCGAAATGCTAGGGGGAGCTGGTAATAAAGGCACATTCTGCATCATGTTCCCTCTCCCATTAGGGTTAGCCATCGCTATCCCTTGGCCACTACTGCCATTGGCTATTGCCATATTGTTTCCCAATACTAAACCCATATTCGAATTGCCTCAAGAAGCATAGGCTGCTTGTAGTCGGGATTCCACCTCTTGTGCTCGTGTAATGGCAAAATCTATATCCCCCAAGGGGACACTACTCAACTGCAATTGGATATTAAAGTCCAAACCATGTAGGAAATATTACAATTGGGTAGTTGCGGGGATAGGAATAGAGGTGTCCAACTTATGGAAAACTTCTTTTATTTTCTTTGCATAAGCACGAATATCCTCGTTTGGTTCTTGGTGGGTCACGTTGAGTACACGCAACTAATATTGTCCACCCCTTCCAGGGGCAAACTCCCTTCGAAAAGCTCCATAAAATGCATCAATATTCAATATGGTTCCGTCCTAAACCATGATACCATATGGCAGCTCTTCCTTTGAGAGTCATGTTGAAGAACATCATTAAATGTCCTTCTTCTTGAATGCGACAGTTAAACATCAGCTTTTGAAACTCCCTAATGTGGAGTTCCGCATCTTCCTCAACTAGCCCATTAAAAATAGGTAGCGGGTAACCTAGAGCCGGAAAATCCATCGTTCCTGCTGGAATTGCAATAGGCTGCGCCATGACAAGGATTGGATTTGCACTAGGATTAGGGGACGGTGAGGTTGCACCTCCCACACTTGATGTAGACTGGCTTATGGAAGAAAGGAGAGCACTAGAGCTTCCACCTTCTCCTAACTTACTGCTTGTGGCCCCAAGACCACTAGATCCACTCCCTCGTAAGGGTTCAGCACCGCTACGCTTAGGGGAATATCTCCTAAAAATTTCAGCACGTCGCCTAGCTCTTTCGTCTCTCTCTTGCTTTTGGATTTCTGCTAGACGATGCTTATCGATAAATAACGGATCAATCTCAGTATCCTTTGGCATAAACTGCTAGTTGGTCCCTAGACAACCAGGATTCGAGGACCGCCACTTTTAAGCGGCTCCCGGCAGATGCACCACTGATGGAACCTAGAACGGGCCGGCACTGGCTCGTGCATTAGCCGCGGACCTCTATCTCACACGCTCAACAGCCCCACGGTCTCGCGGCCAGGAGCGTTGATGACACATACATTGCCTTCCTAGACATCTTGCGTTTGTATTACGTCGTTTGTAGTCCACTTTTCTCTCACCCACTACTCCTCAGATGGAGTCCCTTACACATTGCCTAATGGCATGAAGCACAGACATAGGGGGTTCTCCAATGGCTAAGTGCCGCCAACCCTCTGCGACTCTCCTACACCTTGGGGATTGGCCCCTCGATGCGTCGGTTAACATATAAACATTCCGTACAAAATCCACTCAAGGTACCATTTAATCGTATACAGGAATGTACCATTGTCCTTACTTCTCTTTCCCTTAGACCCCACGACTAGCCTATAGCTTAGGGTGTCCTGTCTCTCACTCAACGTGAATCAAGGTCCTAAGGAAAACAATTGCTGTGCATCCAGGATTTCTGATACCTTTAAATATTTCCATGATTTATGCATATTGTGGATGCTAAGTGCTCAAACAGTTATGAAATCAATATTGTGCACATGTGGAAAACATCCTTTCAATGATTTTCAACTACCGATCTTATGCGGCGTTGCACAAATCTAGCAGCAGCGAGGAAACCCTCGTGCTACTAGGCTCTTATTTTATAATTATTCACCGACCTATATGGCATGCAAATAAAAACAGCAATCTTTTCATCATTTGACTCCATATTTAGATACACTTTAACCACTCTACCCTCCCATCGATCAAATGTTACATTGTTGTATAGATTTATAGGGCATTTTGCCATCATTTTATGTGTAAAAAGCGGGAAAAGCACACTAGGACAAGAAGGTGGGGTTGAACTGAGGAAAATCCTCATGCTTCAGTCCCCACAAACATTCAAACATTGTTCTTAATTTTCATTAATTTTCCGCACCCAAAATGCATTTTTCCCCTATTTTTAGTGTTTTTCCTTGTATTTTCCCTTCTTTTTTACATTATTTCATTACTGAAAATTCAAAATAGGTTATGGGCTGTGGCCCTTAGTTCCTTCTTGCAGCAAAAATGAAAATTTAGTTGGTGTTCCTATTCATTCTTCCATTTTTATGCCCAAAAACATCATTTTCCCTGGATTTTCCATATTTTACGTGTTTTAGTGTATTATTTTGAACCACAAGATGCATATTTTTTCTGATTTTCTTATTATGATCAACAAGTAATCATGGAAAACAGCAACACAAACAATTTTTAGCCCACATGAACAACATTTTATCAATCAAAAGCCATGAAATCTCAAATTTCCTTTGAAAAATTTGAATTACTGCTTATTTATGTGTTTCGGGTTTCATGTCCATGGCTGCAAATCTGAAAATCAGCAGCCCTTCATGCTCAGCACGATCACAAATCACCATTTCCAGCCCGTGGAGCAATCCGATCAATGCCGGAAAAGCCTCCATCATTCTTTCTTCTTCCTTCCTCTTCCCACATGAACTTCCTCTTAGAGGAGAGAGAGGGAGGAGAGAGAAAGACTAGATCTGGTTCTCTTCATTCAGTCCACCATTCTACGGGCGAAGGGCGGCGATAAGATCGGCCAAGAAGGAGAAGATCAGCCCCAATGTCTGTTCCATGGGGTACTCATAGCCCACAATCATGATGAGAGAGGAGAGAGAGCGAAAAATGCGCCATTTCTTGATCACGCCATGTCTTCCTTCTCTCTCCACGTTTTTTGATCAAGAGGTGCATAAAATTTTGGGTGGGAGGGTCCAAACTCAAAAGGCATGCCCAATTTTGGCCTCCCAAGTGTCCACCCCTTCGTATCTTGACCGGTTTCTTGGCTCCTTCCCCGTCCGGACTCCAAATTGAGCTCTGAAAATTCCTGGGCATCCGGATTGGCATCCCGCATTGGTGAGTAGCTCGTGTCAACCCGCACGACTGTCTAAAAAATTATAAAAAATCAACAAGTGTCGCTCGGACACCTTTAAAGCACTTTGGTGCTTAAAATCGTCCTAGATCCAGCCGCCGCCTTTGATGGTGAATATTTTTCCCTTGATATTCATAATTTTTAGCTATTTTTAAGCACTTCCCGGCACCAAAGTTCTGCTTTCAACACAACTTTGGGCAACACCTAGGCTATTCACCTTGTCATGAGGGTGGATCATACTCCAATGGATTTGATCAGCAGTATGGCTATCACGAGTAGCATGATTATGGCCATTATGAATAGCATGATTACGCTTACAAGCACTCCTTTATGCAGCAACATAGTTCTTATGAAAGTCATGATCATGGACATGTATATGGTAGCTCATACAGCATTGGTCAGCAACATGTATATGGAGATTCTTATACGATGCAGGAGTAGCAAGCCAATGATTATGACCAGCATCATGCCGATACCTATGCTCATGGACTTGCTATTCATCATATTTATGGTCAGCCTAGGATGCAGGGACACCATTGTAGTCATGTTGGACAATCAACATGCAATCTTGGGCAGCATGTTTATGGGCAACATTATGGCCAAAGCTTTGGTAATAGTCAACAGCAAATAGATGTAAATGAGCAGCATGGCTGTTATTACCATATGCAATAAGGATAGCATGAGTATCATTATGAGCAGCATCCACATTGGTATGACCCTCCATATGGACAGCATGAGCATTATGGTCATGGGCAGCCATCTATTGTACACGAGTAGCAAGATGACTATGAGCAGCATGTCAGAACTATTACTGAGCTGAACAATGGTGATGAGCATATGTGTGGAAAGAATGAGTATCATTATGAGACGTAGCCACATTGGCATGACCCTTCATATGGACAATATGAGCATTATGGTCATGGGCAGCCATCTGTTGTACATGAGTAGCAAGTTGACTATGAGCAGCATGTTAGAACTATTACTAAGCTGACCAATGGTGATGACCATATGTGTAGATTGCTATCTAAGGCTAAACGTGTTAAACACCTTACTAGTGATACGATACGAGACCTTATACTATCGATGTGCTAAGCCGATATTTTGTGATCATCAAGACAAATGTAGAGCACAGAATGCAAAACTCCTATTTGTGTTCGAATATCATTATGCCAAGGATAGGATAGATCTTGCTAAGGACCATTTTGATGTGGGTCCAAAGCAAGATGAACTTTCATTCAAGAAAGAAGATCATGTAGATCTTAGAGATCATGCATATATTATGGATCAATAAAACATGTCCTTCCAGGAGACCCTTCAGTCTATACACATGTCACATATAAGGGTTGATATAGTACACTTCTCAGCTATTGACAGCATCCAAGTGTAGACCAAGCTTAATCATATGATGCTTATGGTAGACTCGATGCAGCAACTAGTGGTACTGGCCATTCTAGCTTTACTTGAGGATGGTAATCCAATGCATAGAAAGGACAACCACTTTCCATTTTACCCCGGTGGTAGTGCTGAGACCCAAGCTTGCATGGATGACCTGTATGCTGGTGATGCTTACCATGCACGTTATCCATTTGATCCCAGGGGTTGAAAGAAATCTCTATCTACATCAGCACTCCCTGGTGCAGTCCCCTCACCTTGAGGCAGCAACCTTGGCTGAAGACGACTCGATTTGGTTCTTTTTTGCAGTAGACAGCCATCTACTTTTGAACAATTTTGGTCTTGCATTAAGTGCACCTTTGCATGACCTACCTGGGCTGAAAGTACCCTCAACGAGCTTTGTTTTGACATGTCACGTGCTTGAATCGAAGATGCCCATAGGAAGTTATGACCAGTTTTCTACAGTAGGCCTGTTCTGGACAGCATGCTATCCACTGTTTATCAGCCCCTAATTGTCAAGAATTCGAGGCCAAACTCATATGCTATCAACTTGCACATGTCATATATAGCATATACACAATTCTATGCCCCAATTACACATGAGATTGTACTTCAGCATACCCATATTCTCCCTTGTAATGCTGAGCAGAGTAGTACTTTGCAACCCCCCCTTTTCGCTGTGAGCCATAGGTTCTCTTTTTGTTTTTGAGGGAAAAAACCTTCGGGGTCGGGATGGAATGTAAAAGAGTGGGGATAAATGGGTAGGACATGGATTAGCATGGAAATACCCAGTTATATTGACAAGGTATATAAGTGTTGAGAGACCCAATCAGGGCATCATTTATCAATAATCAAGTCTCTCTTTTCTCCTTCCTCCTAGCTTTCATGGCTTCCCTCCTCTTTCTCTCTCTTCTTCTAGTATTTCGCTCTCATCTTCTTCTTCCTCTTTCTCTCTCCTCTCTGCAGTCTCTCCCTTTTGTCCTTCTCTCTCCTAGGTTTCCTTCATTACAGCTACTGAGACTTGGTTATAGGTGCGGAGGCTAAGCCCAAACTCCCCAAACTCCTGATCAGCTCAGCACATCAAGCATGGACTGAGAGAGTTGGTAGGTATTGCATTGGCTATCCCTATGCATTTCTAATGCTATGGTTATGCAAATAATGAATTGCATTTGATTGAAGGATGGATGGGATATTCTGATGAGATACTATGGTACTACCTATACTAGTGCCAAAAAAATACCGTTGAAGCAAAAATTTAACACAATGGATAGGAAAGGTCGGTCCATTCATGACTATGTGACTGCTATAAAGACTATTCCAGATCAGCTAGCATCCATTGGGACTGAGGTAGATGATCATGATTTGGTGGCTATGACCCTGAATGGTCTAGGGTCTCAATACAAGTCCTTTGATATGTCAATTTCAGTCAAGGCTCAAATTCCTAACTTTAATGAGCTTGTATCCTAAACACCAACAACAAAACTAATATCTGGTTTGGTGTTACACAAGTAGATCAGACTGCCGACCACCAGCCTCCTATACCTCCCAATGTCTACTAGTGCTAATGTATCCTCAACGGATAACTTTGCATTCACCTCCATAGGTGTAGCTATCTCCTTGCACTCGGTCATGCCAAATGCCTTCAAGATCTCCCATGCATACTTCTTTTGAGAGATGAAGATCTTTCCTAGCTCTTGCTGCCAGACTTCAATCCCCAAACAATAGTGAAGCAAGCCCAAGTCTGTCATTTCAAACTCAGAACTCAAAGCCTTTCGAGTTTGGTTGATTATATCTTCATAGTCACCTATAATAACAAGGTTGTCCACATATAGGACAATCACTACAGACTTTTTACCATCCCTGTAAACATACAAGTTAGCATCTAAGGCACATCTTTTGAAGTTTAGGTTCTAAAAGAACTTATCTATCTGCTGGTACCATGCTCTAGGGGCTTGTTTCAGCCCATACAATGCCTTCTTTAGCTTACACATTTTGTTCTCAGAATGGGGGGCCTCAAACCCTGGTGGTTGAGCCAGCACACCTCCTCCTTCAGGTCACCATTTAAGAACGTTGACTTAACATCCATTTGGTACACTAGCCACTTCTTGTGGGCAACCACTGCAAGTACCGTGCGAATAGTGGTCATTCTGGCGGTTGGGGCAAATGACTCTTGAAAATCAAACCCTTCAACTTGTGAAAATCCTTGGGCAACCAGTCTAGCTTTGTACTTTTCTAAGGTACCATCAACCTTGTACTTTACCTTCCAGATCCACTTGGTGCCAATAACCTTCCGCTTTGCTGGTCGATCCAATAGCTCCCAAGTGTCATTCTTCATTATGCTATCATACTCCGCTTGCATAGCAGCCTTCCATGATGGATCTGCAAGTGCTTCTTCCAAGTCAGTTGGCTCCTTTACTTCTCTCATAATCTCAACCATTAAGGCCATATTGACTACGTGAGGAGAATCCCTCCTTTGCTCCTCTATTCTCTGAGACCTCCTTGGTCCATCTACCTTCTCCTCAACAGATGCAGGCATAGGATTATTGTGATCATAGATCTGCTTCACCTAGCGCGGCAATGGATTTTCCGGTGGGGTGATGTCAGGTTGGTGAATCTTTTCCTCATCATCTGAAGATGATGCTTCCTCCTTCTTAAGGATAGGGACAGCTCTCGCGACAGGTTCATAATGGACTACTGTTGAGATATCGAGCTCCACTCGTGATATGCTAGGGTGACCATTGTGCATTTATGTCACCGACTTGTTAGCTGCAGATATGGTTGGTACACCGCCCATGAATAATAGCTAGATGACAGCTATCCTTATCTACTCTAGTTCGTGGCTCAGTTAGTATGCCACCTTAGTTAGTTGAGTTTGGTTTGAGACCCACATATAGGGTTCTTCTATTTCTTTTTTATTTGAGTTCTTTTGGCTTACACAACTAAGAAGAGGAAAACTGTTTTCAGCCTCCACCCTTGGGTGTATTCCCCCATTGTGCAAGCAAGAAAGCTACAAATGAGACTCCTTCCTTCTCTCCCACAATCTTGACATGGTATTAGAGCCTGATTCGTGGTAAGGAGCTCAAAAAAGCAAACCAAGTTCGTGGTGTTCTGGTAAGAGGACCAGTGTTGCTTTCATTTTTTGAGTTTGGGAGCAAGTCTCTGCAGGTAGCATAGCCGGAAGTGCAAGAGTGCATTGTCTCAGATTGAGACACCCTTTCGAGGCCTGTTTTGGAGGCGGAAGTTTTCCGCATGCACTCAAGAAAAGGCCCTATTTTTTGCTGTACGACCACTGTTCTATAGTTCGGTGAAAAGTTACTGTAGAAATTGCATCGTATGCCTGTGCGCAGAGACATTGGGAGTTACAGAATCAGGTTGCCTGTTGATGCAAAATCGTCACTAGGAAGTGACTGTGTGGTCAAATACCACTTTCGTCAGTTTTGCAGATTTGCCCTTGTGAGGCTGAAGCTGTGTTTTTTGCATTGACAGAATTCTTTGCAGTGTTCTATAATGGCGTCTGATTCTCTTTCACAGATTGTCACTGAAAAGCTTGACAAGAACTCCAAGCATGGAAGTTTAGAATGATGAACTTCCTTATGGGAAAAGGATATTGGGAATTCATTGCAGGAAACGAAGAAGAACCAGTTCTTCCTGATATTCCCAATCAACAACAAATGCAGGCATTTAAAGGATGGCATGAGAGAGCCAGAAAAGTTATGTATTGGCTATCTATCAGTATTTCAGACTCTATGATTGTGCATATTCAGGATGCAAGTACACCAAAGGAGGCATGGGATACTTTGTCAAAAATGTATAGCACAAATACGCAAGCCAGGAAAATGCAGCTCAAGAAAGAGTTGCACAATGTGCAAAGAGAAAGTATGAGCATCAATGACTACCACATGAAGGTGAAGAAGATTGCAGATGCACTTGCTTCCATTGGGTCGCCAGTGGAAGATGATGATTTAGTTTCTGTGACCTTGAATGGTCTAGGAAAGGATTATGCACAGTTCGGAACATCGATTTCCGTCTGTGAAAGATTTCTTGATTTTGAGGAGTTGATTTCTCTTCTAATTTCTGAGGATCAGAGAAATGGTGGTGCATCTTCTTCAGAAGGAACTTCAAAAGAAGCTGTCTTCTACTCAAATGCTGGAAGAGGTAGAGGCAGAGGTAGAGGAGGCCGATCTGGAGGCCGTGGTAGAAATCAGAATATGTAGCAAACTCAAGAGAACTAGTCCTATAGAGGAGGACGTGGTAACTCTAGAGGCAGGGGGAGCCAAAGAGGTCGTGGTGGATGGCAGAGAGACCAAAATGCAAATAATAATGTTGGATGCTACTATTGTGGTAAAATGGGTCATATGGCTAAAGACTGCTATAAAAAGCAGAATGACATCATGAATAGAAAATTGCAACAATGGAATTATGCATCTTCTAGTAGACAGGGTGATGACAGAAATGAGCATTTGTTTATGGTACAGCACATGACCAATTCTGTGACAAGTGTAGAAGAAAGCAATGATGTGTGGTATGTTGACTCAGGTGCATCAAACCACATGACAGGTCATGCAGAATGGATGCAGAATGCAAGGAAAATGGAAAAACCAAGATTTGTGGAGAATGGTGATGATACTGCACATCCTATTGTGTAGATTGGAAATAATCCTTTGTCTATGCAGGATGGGAAAAAGAAATACCTGTCGGATGTATTTCATGTCTTGAATATCACCAAGAACTTGGTTTCTGTTGGTCAAATGGTTGACCAGCGCTTGCAGGTCAGATTTAATTCTAATGGATGCTTTGTTGAGGATATGAAAAATAAAGGTCGCTTGATAGCAAAAGGAAAGAAGAAGGGCAGAATATGTACGTTGGATGCAGACATGCCTGAATTGAGTGCAACAATGTTTGCACATGGGACCAGTGTAGTTGCAGATATTGATATCTGGCATAAACGCATTGGTCATGTTAATGTACAGCGACTTAAATCAATGCAAGCCCAAAATATTGTTGCAGGATTGCCTAAATTCAAGGTTGCAGAAATGCATAAGGTATGTGAAGCCTGTCAATTTGAAAAATAGGCAAGGAAACCATTTCTTAGACATGTTCAAGAGAGTAAGAAGCCATTGTAATTAATCCACTTTGATGTGTGGACTACTAAAGCTGCATCTATTGGAGGCTGTCATTATTTTGTCACTTTTATTGATGACTATAGCAGAAAAGTTTGGGTGTACTTTACGAAAAAGAAAAGTGAAGTTTTTGGGCATTTCAAAACTCTTAACGCTATGGTTGAAAAAGAAACAGGTCTGCAAATAAAATGCCTAAGGTCAAATGGAGGGGGAGAGTACCTCTCAAATGAGTTTACAAGGTTCTTGTAGGAGCATGGCATAAAGCAGCAATATTCATGTAGTCATACCCCACAGCAAAATGGAATTGCAGAAAGAAAAAAAGGCATATTGGAGAGGTATCTCGTGCCATGCTCAATGAAAAAAACTTGCCAAATTTTTACTGGGCTGAAGCAGTTGCTACAGCAGTCTACATAATGAACAGGACTCCCATTGCAGCAATACATGGCATGACTCCAAAGGAGAGGTATACTGGTAGGAAACCAGATATTTCTCATTTGAAATTTTTTTATTGCATTGCCTATGTTCATGTGCCAGATGAGTTGAGATCCAAAAGCTGAGAAGTGCATCTTTATTGGTTACTCTCTGCAGCAAAAAGGGTATAGATGCTATAACCCTTCTACTCGTAAGTTTACAGTGAGCAGAGATGTTGTTTTTGATGAGATGAGTAGGTGGTATAAACCAGTAAATGTGATTGATAATGTAGATGCACAAAATGGTAATGCTGCACAGAATTCATAGTAGTAGTCACAAGATATTAGTGGACCTAAAGTGTCCTCTAGCAGTGGTTCACATTCTTTGCCATGGACAGACAGATTGAGATCAGGAGAATCTTCTAAAAGCAATGAAGATAGTGGTATGCAGGTATCATGAAAAGGAAAAGAGAAGGTAGATCAGCCCATGTTTGATGTGAATGCAGGTCACTCTTATGTGGATGGTGAATCCAGTGGCTCAGAACAGAGCATTGATGATGAGTTGGGTATTCCTTCTATTGTTATACTTGGAGTAAGGAAGACCATGGATGTTTTGAGAGCACTGGGAGTGAACCTACTTTGCGCAGGTCTACCAGAGCTAGGTATCCTGTGGATATGCTGAAATATAATGGATTTACAGCCATTCACTGTACCTATATGGTCAAAGTGATACAAGAACCAGAACCCACTTCTTTTTAGCAAGCCATGGGAAAAGAAAAATGGAAGAAAGCCATGGATGAAGAAATGGATGCCTTGGAAGCAAATGCTACATGGGAATTGGTACCTTTGCCTAAAGATAAGAATGCAATTGGTTGTAAGTGGGTTTATAAGGTGAAACACATTGCAGATGGTTCTGTGAAGAGATAGAAGGCAAGATTAGTAGTCAAGGGGTATGCACAAACATATGGCATTGATTATGAAGAAACATTCAGTCTGTTTGCAAGGATGGCAACCGTAAGAGCAGTCATTGCTATGGCTACATCAAAGGGATGGTCTTTACATCAGATGGATGTAAAGAATGCCTTCTTGCATGGTGATTTGCAAGAAGATGTCTATATGGAGTAGCCACCAGGTAATGTGCATGCTATTCATCCTGAGTTTGTTTGCAGGTTGAAGAAAGCCTTGTATGGCTTGAAGCAAGGACCTAGAGCATGGTCTGACAAGATAGGACAGTATCTTGTCACTATTGGCTTTCAGATTTCCAAGGTAGATTTCTCACTTTATGTGAGAAAAACAGAGAAAGGTATTATACTACTTGTCATTTATGTTGATGATTTGATTATGACAGGTGATAGTAATGAAGATATCCTTCATGTGAAAATGCTATTGAAGCAGAAGTTTGAGATGAAGGATTTGGGAGAGCTGCATTATTTGTTGGGCATTGAGGTGATTAGATCACCAAGTGGGATATAGCTCTTGTAGAGACAGTATGGATTGGACATGCTGTCCAAATATGGGATGACAGGCTATAAGCCTATTTTAGTTCCTTTGGAGCAGAATGTGAAGCTGAGCACAAATGTAGGTGAGCTTCTAGAAGACCCTACTATGTACAGACGCATAGTAGGAAGTTTGATTTATATGACTATTACCAAGCTAGATTTGAGCTATGCTGTTGGATTGGTAAGTCAGTTTATGCAGGCTCCAAGGAAACCACATTTGGATGCGGCTAGATGCATACTCAGGTATGTGAAGTCCACATTGCAGTATGGACTATTTTATGAGACTGGGGTTCAGATACAGTTGCATGGATACATTAATGCTGATTGGGCTGGTAGTATTTCTGATAGACGATCTACCAGTGGATATGTGTTCTCTTTTGGGAGTGTTGCAGTCACTTGGAGCAGCAAGAAACAGTCTACAGTTGCCTTGTCGAGCACAGAGGCTGAGTACAGGGGTGCAGCAATGGCTGCATGTGAGGTAGCTTGGTTTCATAAGCTACTTTATGATATGCATCAGCCTACAGATGGGCCAGTTGTCAGTTATTGTGACAACATGAGCAGTATACACTTGGCAAATAACCCAGTCTATCATGCTAGAACAAAGCACATTGAGGTGCATTATCACTATGTGTGGGAGAGGGTTTTACTAGGTCTTATTGATCTAGTTTATGTCAGCACAGAGGACCAGGTAGCTGATATATTCACAAAGGCATTGGACACAGAGAAGCTGCGCAAGTTCAGAGACCTACTTGGTGTACAGGAATTGGGATTGAGCTCGAGGGGGAGTGTTGAGATATCGAGCTCCACTCGTGATATGCTAGGGTGACCATTGTGCATTTATGTCACCGACTTGTTAGCTGCAGATGTGGTTGGTACACTGCCCATGAATAATAGCTAGATGATAGCTATCCTTATCTACTCTAGTTCGTGGCTCAGTTAGTATGCCACCTTAGTTAGTTGAGTTTGGTTTGAGATCCACATATAGGGTTCTTCTATTTCTTTTGTATTTGAGTTCTTTTGGCTTACACAATTAAGAAGAGGAAAATTGTTTTCAGCCTCCACCCTTGGGTGTATTCCCCCATTGTGCAAGCAAGAAAGCTACAAATGAGACTCCTTCCTTCTCTCCCACAATCTTGACGACTACTTCTTCGCTTGATGATAAAGTGGAAGAACTTGCCTTCTCCTCCTCCACTGTATGTGGCTCCTCCTTGAACACCACATCACGGCTCGCGATGATCTTCTTTGCCTCGTGGTCATATGATTTGTAAGCCTTTTACTCATCACTATAATCCAAGAAGATAAATTTTCTGCTTTTTGGTTTTAACTTGTTTCTCTTCTCATCTAGAACATGTGCATAACATTCACATCCAAAAATTCTGAAATGTGAGACAGATGGTTTCTTACCAGTGTAAGCCTCATGAGGTGTTTTTTCCCTGAGAGCCTTTGTGTAGCTCTGATTTAGAATGTAGATTGCAATATTAACAGCTTCAGCCCAAAAATGGTTAGGCAATCCCTTGCCCTTTAGCATACATCTTGCCATCTCCACAATGGTGTGATTCCTACATTCCACAACATCGTTCTGTGGAGATGTGTGAGGCGTCGTCAATTGACGCTTGATCCCTTTGCTCTTGCAAAAGTCTTCAAACTCCTTTAAGTTGAACTCACCACGACCATCTATTCTAAATTTCTTTACACTTTTCCCTGTTTCATTCTCAACAAGTTTTAGCCATTCTTTAAACTTACCAAAAGCTTGAGCCTTATCACGAAGGAAGTACACCCACATCTTCTTACTATAGTCGTTGATAATCAACATAAAATAAGAAGATCCCCCCAAGGCCTGTGTAGGCATCTTACCACACAAGTTAGCATGCACCAACTCTAGAGGAGCGTGTGCTCTATTCTTGCTTTCTTGTGGAAATGTCTTTCTCTGTTGCTTGCCCATCATACAAGCTTCACATGGTTCCTTCAATTCAGTTATTGTAGGTAGGTGAGCAACCATACCTTGCTTTTGCATCTCCTTCAACACTGCAAATCCGATGTGTCCAAACCTTTCATGCCAAAGCTCACTCGTGCCCACTCCAGCAGTGGCTGTAAGAGCACTTAGCTCATATAGGTTGTTCCTTCTTTCTCCTTTGCCAACAATTGTACTAGCACTATCAAGAATTTTTGCACCTGTCTTCTTGAACCTCACTTCATGACCAAGATTAGTTATGGCAGCAAACTGATAACAGATTTCTCCTGATTTCGGGAACATACAACACATTTGAAAGCTTTTTCACTTCACTATTTGCAGCAACAAAAGAAATAGTACCTGTGCCCACAGCAGGGCATTTAACATCATTTCCAATCGTCATAGTGATGGATTCTTGTAGAGGCTGTATAGAACTATATAGACCTTTCTTGTTGGTCATGTGATGGGAGGCCCCACTATCCAACACCCATGAGTCAGTGGTAGATTCTTCTTGTGCTGAGGAGCACACTTCCTCAATGGTCGCCATGAATAATTCCATCTCTGCTTCAGCCATATTGGATGTCTCTTTCCCTTTACTTTTAAGGGTACCATTCTTTTCATCTGCCTTCTTGACACGACAATCTGAAATTGCATGTCCTTTCTTCTTGTAGTAGAAGCACTCTCCTTGAAACTTCTTCTTGCTGCCCTTCTTTTTTTGTCACCATCATTTTTGGTGGAGGAACCACCTTTGCCTTTTGCATTGGCAGAGAATGCAGCATCTCCATTGTTGCTTCCTTCTCAGGCTTTCAATCTCAACTCCTCCATCAATAATGCACAAAACTCCTCAAAAGTTAAAGCTTGAGGTCTCACCTGAGTATTAAAGGCAGTTACTAGTTCATCAAACTTTTGTGGACAAATCCAAAGACACCTCCGAGCTAGCTCTTCGCTAGTCTTTTGTATCCCAGTGCCAGCCATCTGGTCGTGCAGATTCTTAATCCGAGTGATGAATGCTTCAACCGTCTCTCCTTTAGCAAACTTCTCCGCTGCTAGTTGATTCTTCAAGTTTTGAATGCTTGTTTGGTTTTGTGTTTCATACTGAAAAGCTTGTAACTAAGGCACACAATGCATCTGCATTCCTTCGTTTCCAAGCTCGTAGAAGATCTACATACGGAGGACTCATCACATTAGAATTTGATGGGTCGGGGGTAGGCTGTGGTTCTGCATCAGTCCCCAGCACAATCTCCAAAAGCTCATAAGAATCAAGGATAGTTGTAATTTTGAACTTCCACAAGGTGTAGTTTGTACCATCTAACTTGGCTTCACTCAAGGTTGGTGGACGAATCCTCAGTGTTTGAATAGCCGGTACAGTAGCACCACCTCCTACACCGCTTCCTGATGCGCCAGAACCGCTTTCGAAAGTTGACATAGTTTCTCTTTGCTGTTGAAGCCTTTGCCTCTTGCACACTCTCCGATCTCTAGAGCCTCATGGGCTCTCATACCATGTAAAAATTAAACAGCGCAGCGAACAGAATCTGAGAAAGAGATAGAGAGTACACAACAAATAAGAGGAGAATCAGTAAATTCTTTAGCTCCAAACAATTGATACAAAGATGGATTTGTCCACCTGTGCACTTCCATTGTGTGAAGCTTAGATGGCGATCTAGACAGAAGATAGGTGAAGAGCTTAAGGCTAGCTGGAACAACAACTCTGACTAGGTGAAAGATGAATGATGGATGGCTATGAAGGGGTTTAGCTTTTATAGCCCGTGAAGGGCGTTAGGTCGGCCTAACTGACCTACCATATGAGCCTCTACTAGTCGTACAGGGAATATTTCAGGGAATATTTCCTTTACCATCGGGCTGGAGGCGCTGCGCTCGGACCCTCGCCAGGGGGGCCGCTAGCCCCCTTAGGACCCCCCAGCCGGGGGCCGCTTTTGCGGCCCCCTAACCCCAAAATAGGGGCCCCTTTTAACTCCCTTACCCCGCAACTCCATGCAATGCGCCTCGAGTTGCTACAAGCTTAACCACTCCGTCTAACCCAAAGATTATACCCACAACGGTCACCTTTTTGCCATCCGGTCACATAGACCTTATCTGATATACAAGTCAGGACTCAACCAATGTCCAGGCACACATTTGGCTTCTTCTCATAATGGGGGCCTTACAACTTTGAGCACCATGGATCATTGGTGGCACCTAATGAGGGTGGGGCATTGATCATATCTAACAACTATCACTAGAGAGGACTTGATTTATGTAGTTTGTTTGATAAGCCAGTTTATGTAATAGCCAAGGAAACCTCACCTAGCTGTTGTGAGGAGGATTTTGAGATATGTGAAGGGTACATTGTCTTATGTACTATTCTATGAGCATGATAAGCCTATTGAGCTTATAGGTTATTATGATGTAGATTGGGTTGGCTCCATGTATGATAGGAAATTTGACCAGTGGATATGCATTTGGTCTTGGAAGTAGCATGGTCAGCTGGAGTAGTAAAAAAAAAAAAACCTATAGTGGCTCTCTCAAGTAAAAAAGCAGAATATAGGGGTGCAGCATTAGTTGTGTGTAAGGATGCTTCACATGTTAAGTTGATGGATGACTTGGGGATTCATGTGGATAAACCAATCAAGCTATATTGTGATAACATGAGTAGTGTGCTTCTAGCAAGCAATCCAATTTATCATGCCAAGTCAAAGCACATAGAGGTACATTACCATTTCATCAAAGAAATGGTGCTTGGAGGACCTCATACATTTGAAGATTGAAGACCAAGTTGTAGATATCTTTACCAAATCCCTTGGTAGAGATAAGTTCACTCATTCTAGATCGCTGCTTGGGATACAGTTTGGGTAAGCTACTCATGAATATATTACAATTAGGTAATTATTGAGTGGATAATCATTATTACATATATTATTTGCTAATTAGTATTAGATAAGCATTATAAGGTATTTAATATATATTTATTAGATAAATAAATAGACAATGATTAGGTAAATATCATTGGGTGATTATTATTAGCTAATTAGTATTAAAAGATGAATTAGAGTACTTAAGATTTACCTAATTATTTAGTATTTAATATTACTAATAATACTTATGGCATTATTTATTTATTAAATAAGTAGCTATAATTAGGTAATTATTAAGTGGATAATAATAATTATTAAAATTATTAGCTAATTTATATTAGGTAACTATTATAAGGCATTTATAACTAATTATTAACTATTTTATTTTTGTAATTGTTAGGTAGATATAATAATGTACTTATTATTAGCAACTTATTATTAGAAGATTCATGAGAGAACTTAGGATTTGCCTAATTATTAGCATGTAATATTACTAATAATAATTATAGGAGTAATTAATTATTAACTAGGTTATTATTATTAAGTATTTAAATAGGGTAGTTAATTAATAATAATTACTTAATAATTATTTAATATTAATAGTAACATTTATTATTGTTTAACATTTCATATTATTAATATTTAAATAAAAAATATTTATAATATTTAATATTTAGATATTTTCTAGCATTTAATATTATTACTTATCAATTTTAAGAATTATTTAATTATTATATTTAATATTATTCTTAACGTTTCATCATAAATAGTATATAATATTAGAAAGTGTTCAATATTTTGTCAATTTTTAATATTTAATAATAATCAATATTCAATAATACTATTATCATTGGTAACATATTAGTACACCTTGATTAATAATAGTTAATAATAAAAGTATTCAGTATTGGCCAGTAATACTATAGTAATAATTTTATCAATAATCAATTAGAGTGGTTAGTAGTCGAATTAGTTAGTACTTAATAGTATTCTATACTTAATATTAATATTATTTAATTACGAGATAGTAAATAACACTATTAGATACTATTTAAATACTATTACATACTATTACATATTATAAGATATTATTAGATATAATATGACTACATACTATTAGATTCTAATTGCATATTAATTAGATAGTATAATAATCGATAATGTTAATAATTAAATTATCATTACTAAATAGAAATAGAGAGAGAGAGAGAGAGAGAGAGAGAGAGACATTATGGAGTTGTTACGACTTTTTTTTCACTAGGAAGGATTGTTCGTAGTCATTGGCGAAACATGTTTCCACAAGTCCCCTTAGGGAGGGGTCTTGTCTCCCATCCCATTATGCCATTTGCATGCCATGCCCATGATAAAACTGTGAAAATACATGGATCTATAAGGACATGGCTTTGGAGGTTAAAAGAGGAAGAGTGAGCTCATGAGGACATAGACATTAAGATTGACTATCACACAAGTGAATTAGGTTCTAAGATTGAGGCTTGGACTCATAAACACAATCTTGTGTGTTGACAATCACACATACACTTTAATGGAAGGAAAAAAGTACTATAACATTGCATTAAAAAAGAGAGCAAGTGTAATGCTTTATAGGGATAGATTGGGCTGCACTTTCTACCACTGTGCATATGGCATTTTGCATCCTAAGCCCACATTGCTCCATACAAAAAGGTTAAGCTGGGTGTGATTGCCAATATCTCAATACCCGTCCTCAATCACAACCAGAAAAGTACAAAGTGTGTAGAGGCTTTAGTGAGCAACCACCTGCAAAGTGTGGGCACACCACAAACATGATAAACACTAGAGGTTGTCGTAGAAAAGGCTAAGTCTGGGTACCAAAGACATAGTGGACATCTAGAGGCTGTAATAGGGGCCTCACAAAGTGTAAAGAGGCTGTAGTACAAGGTTATATGAGGAGTTTACAAGCGTATGTTAGAAGCATTAGCGCTAGGCAATATAAGGCTAAAAAAGTCTATCAGAATAGGAGTAGAAGGGCTGATGAGGCTTGTCCTTCTAATGGTGGTCTTCTTCTTCTTCTTTTTCTTCCTTTGCTCCATGGTCTTCTTCTTCTTTAATAGCAACTAGATAGGCCTTTTGAGACCTCTTCCTAGCATGATAGAATTTCTCCGTTGTCGGAGCATTTGGAGTCGAAGGTCTACCACAAGGGTAAGAGACATTAGTGTGAAGGGAGATTCAGGGAGATCAGTGGATAAAAGAGAAGGGGTTTGAAGGAATAGAAGATGTAGAAGAAATATGGTAGAGGTGAAGCCTATCAATTTATTTCAACATCTAGTCATACATGGAAGACATCAGCTCATAATCATAGCTCATAACCAAATACATCCAAATAAGGGTGGGTCAAAGCCCAAGACACACTGAGATAATAGCTCAACTCATACACAAATACTTAACATAATCTATGATGATAATCCATGATCCATGGTGCTACCATCCATTGATTGCTATAGGTAATCACCTCAAAATTACATGCAAATTTCAAACTAGTAGTGGTAGAAGCCACTACAACCAAGACACATATCAAATGCTCCTATCAAATCCCTATTAAAACTAAAGAAGTACTTCAGCCCGTGACAATAACAATGTATTCTAGCCCTCAATCAAGGCTCCAACATGCATAAAAGTCCAATCATAAGTCTCTATAATGAATGCCCAATGTTTCCTTGTTGTTTAGAGTTTGTATCCAATATGTACATTCACTTAGATCACTTGCATTGTGGGCTGCCCTATTTATGACAGTTTTGAATAGTCCAAGAAAAATCACACCTTTGGCTGTCCCAAGTGGTACACTAGATCTCGGGAGGAAGAACCAAGCTCTAGTGTAACGTGTCCACTAGAACCATTCAGGACACGTCTTAGCAGTCCATCGGAAAGGATGTCTAGAAAACTCCGCCCGGCACTCCCATGGAATGTTACGGGTTTTGCAATCTAGGTCTTCCCGAGTCTGCCACGTAGCGGAAGTATCCTGGCCGTTCCCACTTAGGATCGACCTGAATTTGGGTTTCCCTGTTTGGTCATTAGCTAGCAACAACTAGCGTCAGACCCGAACGAACTACTTTACGCAGAAACTCCAGGTCCGAAGCGGATTCACGCTGCACTTGGTTCAAGGAGAATGGGAAACGAGAGGGATGCAAGGCTCGACCTCTCTGCCATAAGGCATAGTCCCATTCCGTTCCCCTAAAACAGCGTAAATCGGGTAGGATGTAAGTCTAGGTCATCATCCTCGTTATTCGCTTTGATGCTGAAGATTAACCTGCTGCTCGTCGAAGACTTTGAGAAAAGTCCCCGGCTAACCGGGACCACCCATCCGTAGGACGGACCCATGGTCCATCCTCCGCACTTTCCTCGGTTTGTTTTAGTTATGTAATTACCTACCACATTAGTTTGACATATACAAACAGCTCCTTTGATTAGCCCTGTCATGCACTGGTTCCTTCACGTAATCTTATCACAGGACATAAAGAAAACAGTGCCAAACAACTCCTTTATTATCATTTTATCCTTTTATCTTTGAAATACAAGGAGTTCCCGCCCGAAGGCTATCCAGTAATCCACCAGGGATCACTAATCCAAGCTTCCGCCCGTAGACTAGTATGCGGGCCTCGAGATCCAATCCCGAGTCACGTTAGTCTCTTGTGCAGGGCCCGGAAGGCGAGGGATTTACAGCCAGAGCCCCCCCTGGCACCCAAGCGTCCTCCTGCTCCAAGCAGAACTCAACGGAGAGACCTCTCATGGCGGGTTCGGTCCACGTTCCCGGCGCGGTTAACAACCCCCTTGGTTAGGGTCAGGCAGGCAGTCGGGGGTAACTGAAGCTGCCTCTCCCTTCACGCTTCAACCTGAAGTATTTAGATATCTTTTCATCCTTTAGTTCATTGAGCAAACAATGCAAACAGTCCTTTCTAAACTGTTACAAGCACAATCAATTTCAATGGTCGTTTAGCTGGCAAACTGTTAAGGAGTGACTCCTTTCCTCCGAATGCAACCCGCATTCGATCCGGAATCAATTGCAACTTGGCAAGATTCCTATCATTCTTGGGTTAGGGTCATACCCTACCAATGCATTAGGTTTTGTTGTGGCAGGATCCAGCGACCATGTCGCTTTAGTTTATTGTCTGGTCCTTTGCAAATACCTAACTTTCCTTTCCCTTGGCAATTATTCCCCAAGGAAAGTGAGTAACAGGATGATTACTCATCCTCTTGTAAGTTAAATTCCTTCAATAACTTGCCAACCTCATTTCGAGAGATGACAAAACTCTCTTGTGGACAAATCTCAAGTCTATACAATGTTGCAGCTTTTTGCACATGTATTGCATCTAATTTCACGGGATCATTCCACCCATTGCTTAGCGTTTTCCGGTCACGGAATTTACCTCCAGCCGAGTAACAGGGTTTTAGGGTATCCTCCAAACCATTCCTAGTTATGTTGGCCCATGGTACTAAAGATAAGCAACTCCGTCGGAGTTTCATCACTTTGAACGAATGATCCTTAGGATAAAACCTTAGATCATTTCATGTATGAAAATCCAATTGATTCGACATTTCATGAACGTGGGTAAGATCTTTAGATTCGCGGGTTTTGTCTTGGCAACCAGTGTAATGCTAGGTCAAATTCTTGCCGCACCAAACCCTAGTTAGCACTTGGGATACTTATCATATCGACTGAACCATGCCCAAATGAATCCCTTGTGGTTTATGTGATTTAGACAACACAATATACTTGTCTTGCGACAAGGATGAACCTTTCCCAAAGGTGATAAACTAGATCAATAGTTACAACTACACCAATACGTGTAAACATGCTATTCACTGCTTCTACGCAACACATGGTTCACAATAACCCTATCCTTCTTTGGCAAGTAAAAATGCCTGATAATCTGGACACTAACTTTCCTAGGTCCTACTAGGACTTACCTCAAATAATCATGCCTCTTGCAAGTCCATAGATCAATTTCGTGCCCTTCTATTCCTTTTCGAAAAACATCTTATGGGTGTTAACTTTTCCTCATGAATCATTACAAGGAAGATTTATCTAAAAAGGTGACATGCCATTAATCTTTCCATACCTAGTAAAAAGGTGTACCTCAATAATTTCAACCTTGAAATGAGGCAATAGTTGTCCTAGGCTCGTCACTTTTGAATACACAAAAAGGAAACTTGCTGCTAAGGTCCTACAATTTCATAGACACCTTATGCTCTTTTCATTCATTCCTTTGAACGTACCAATGATCAATTTCCATATCTTAGGCTATCTCTAATAAATGTTCAAATAGCCAATTCATTTTCCAATTGCATTTAACTTGACTAGTTGCATTTGACATGCATGAGTGCCTCCTAATCCATGAAGTTATCGTGATTAATTCAATACTTCTGTGTGGAATCCAAATAGATAAAACCTGGACTTGTGGACTCGGGAAGATATCCACTTGTATACTTGGAGATGAACCTCCCGCAGTCGCACCTTGTGATCTTTTTGGGGCCATCGTAGGCGTGGATTCGGCTTCTGATTTGCCTTTGTGGTCTACGAATTGACTTGCCTCGGAATGCAGCCTCCAGATCTTGCCCTTCTCCCTCATACGTACAAGATCCCTTTTTGAAGTACGGATCCTTGAAAAAAGGAAATACCGGCTTGTGGGATTTGGCTTATGGAAGGCCTTAGGGATTGGAACTTGGGCTTTTTGCAGAAGAGCTGTGGAAAAAAAAATGAAACTTAATAAAGGCTTGCGGGAATTGGGCTTTCTCGAGCAAGCTTGTGGGAATTGAAGCTTGTTATGGGAAGGAACTCTTGCGAATGGGCCTTGCAAGAATGGGGCTTTAGAGTTCTTCTTCTTCTTCCAAAAATCCTAGGACCGGCCTTGTAAGTGATTAGTGGGAGGGCCTTTATAGGCTTCCTCTTTTACTCTTCAAAATCCCGGGGGTTAAAGATATTGGGGAAAGGTGTTAAGAGATCCCCTCTTCTTCTCTACAAGATCTGGGCCTAGAGGCCTTATGGAAAATCGGTGAGAAGGTTCGTCGCCTCCTTCTCTTCAAAGACCCGGGGGGTGTGTGGATAGACCTATGGGCAATGTAATGGGAAGGGGGGCTTAAGAAGCCCCCTTAAAAGCTTCCTAGAGAAGCTTCTAAGAGCTTCTGGCAGCACGTGGGCATGTTGGGGGGGTCCCAATGATCATGGGAGAAAAGGCGTGGTCTAGGCGAGGACGGCGGCGGCCTGGTGGTTCCATGTGGCGTGGCGGCTCCCTGTCGGCGGCTTCCCAGCGGCCAGCGGCTCCCCACACAGCGTCCTCTCCTTCCACAGCAACCTCCCTCCACACGGCGTCCTTCTCTCCCCTTCACACGACCCGTTCCCTCCTTCTCACAGCCTGGCGACCTCCCCCTCCTTCATGGCAGCCTGGCGACCTCCCCGCGTCCTTCACGGCAGCCTGGCGACCTCCTCCACCTCCTCTCACCCTCCTGCTCGTCCAGCACCCTCCTCTCCACGGCGCGTCCTCTCCTTCCACAGCCGGCCTTCACACAATCTTCTGCCTCCATGTCCTTCTCTCCTTTCCCCCCTCCCCAAGAGGGGGTTCTTATAGTCCAAGGGGGGAGAGGGAACCTCCCCACGTGGACAGTTGCATGGCTCTCTCCCTCTCACCTCCCTCATGCTAGCCCATCCCTTTCCCCCCCAGCCACACATCGGCTGGGGAAAATAATAAAAAAAATTTGCCTTGAATTTATCCAATTGCCCTTCCCAAGCGGTCGTTTCCTCGCGGTTTTACGGTCTTCAACCCCGGCCTTTAATTCTCGACGTGGAGACCTCATTTTCGAGCGTGCATGGTGTGGATTAGGTTACCAATAATCACGAAGTAGGGAATACTCTTGCACAGGGTTTACACGGCGTGCGGGAAGTTAATATTTGTGGTACGTGGTGTGCGGAAATATTACATTCTCTCCCCCTTAGAAGAATCGAGATGTCCTCATCTCGAGATAAACTGGGGATATTGAAGATTGAGAGAGCTTTCATCCATCCAGGTAGCACCCTCTTCGGGATAATCTTTCCACTGGACGAGGCATTCTCTCAAGGTTCTAGATCTCAACTGTCTTTCCCTGACATCTAAAATCTTTTCCGGTCTTAGTTCAAGGACTCCTTGACTAGGCATTACAATTTGTTGGTCATCAAGTACATGATTAGGGCTAGGTACATACTTCATTCTTCAATAGACTGTTATGGAATACCTTATGAACCTTTAGGTTTTCAGGGAATTGCAGTCTATAAACATTAGGTCTTAAGCACTTGAGGATCTTGTATCGTCCACAATACCTTGGACTTAGCTTCCTACAATCTCCTAAGGATAGAGAACGCTTCTTTGGGCATACGTGAATGAAGACCATGTCTCCTTCCTCAAATATTCTATCTTGACACTTCAATTTCGTGTATGCCTTCTGTCTATCCTTCGCAGCTTTGATGTCCCGATAGAGTGAAATCATAAGCTTCGCACAATATCTTCTATTTAAATAACTGGCTTGCTCGTATACATGCTCTCATTCTATAGTAGACATGTCCATTATTGATAGAGAATTCATGATACTTAGCCTGTAGCTTCAAATTCTGATCCTTGGTAGATATTTCTTTTATCATTGCTTGGTAGGCTAAGTCATGGCATGCTTCCTCTCTAGCCCATTCGAGTATAGGGTTGCTTGGCATAGATACCTTTGTAGCCAGAGATCTGGCCGTTGATGGAGTCTGCAAGATTAGGGAATTTAGGAATGCCTTGCGACTAAGTGCATCAGCAACCACATTCTCTTTCCCCGGTCGATACTTGGTTTCAAAATCATATTCCTCCAATACTTCAATCCATCGACGTTGCCTCATGTTGAACTCGTTCTGGGTAAAAATCCATTTGAGGCTCTTATGATCGGTTACTAGAGTAATCTTGTTGCCCAACAGGTAGTGTCTCCAAAGCTTTAGAGCATGGATGACAGCTAATAACTCCAGATCATGAGTGGCATAATTCTTTTCGTGACTCTTCAATTTCCTTGAAGAATATGTTAGTGGATGACCTTCCTGTATAAGAACACATCCCAAGGCAAGAATGCTGGCAACAGTTACTACCTCGAACTCCTTATTCAGGAAGTTTTAGAATAGGTGCTGATACCAAACTTTGCTTCAACCTATCAAAGCTAGTTTGTTCGGCAGTTGACCATGCAATGGGCATTTGCTTCTTCAATAATTTTGTCAAAGGTGCTCCAATCAAGGCATAGTTTTTGATAAAGATCCTATACCATCTTGTCAATCCAAGAAAGCTGAGTATTTCTTTGACAGTTGTTGGTATTTGGCCATCCTAGAACATTTCTAACTTAGGCTGGCTCCACTGAGATTCCTTTTTCCGATATGATGAATTCTAGATGATCATTCTGATGTTTGAGGAATGCACACTTCTTCATTTTTGCATACAACTTGTGTGACCTCCTTGTCTCAGAAAAAAAATCCGAAGTTGGGATTGATGATCTCCTTCCTGTTTAGAATAGACTAAAATGTCGTCGAAGAAGACAAGCACGAAATCATCAAGATATGGCCTAAAAATATCCTGCATTAACCTATTGAAAGTGGCAGGTGCATTTGTAAGTCCGAATGACATAACCAAGAATTCAAAGTGCCCATATCTTGTATTGAAGGCCGTTTTTGGAATATCCTCATCCTTGATCCTGATTTGATAGTAACCTGACCTGAGATCAATTTTTGGAAAAGATCTTTGCACCTTGAAGATTATCAAGAAGCTCATCTATTCTAAGAACATGATATTTGTTCTTGACTGTTGATTGATTCAACCCACGGTAATTAATACATAGTCGAAGTGTCCCATCTTTCTTTTTCTGGAATAGGACTGGAGCTCCCCATGGTGAATTGCTAGGCCGGATGTAGCCTTGATTTAACAGTTGCTTGAGTTGTTCCTTCAACTCAATAGCTTCCGATATAGACATTCTATAGGGTCTCTTCGCAATTGGCGCAACTCCTATTACTAGCTTGATCTCATGATCTACTTCTCTTTAAAGCGGGAGTTCTGTTAACTCTTCAGAACTACGTCCCCGTATTCCTTCAGCCAAGTGACCAATTTACTTTACTACTTTTATCAATATTCACAGTCAAGACAATCAGGAAAAAGTTTTATTCCATTCATATCAACATGGCCCTTTCGAGGTACAGTTATTTCTTGGGGCGATGGAACAAGTTAATACATTAATTCGAAGAGAATAGGATATTATTGCATTCAGCTACAGGAACTGAGTAGTAGTACGGATTGGGGTCATTGATCTTCAGGAATCGGTAGTTCATTGGAAGATTAGGGTATCTCTTCCTTCGATATCCATTCTTCTCACGACGCCCCAAAACCTTGATTCGGTCGGCAGGGATTCTTTGAATCACTTCCCCGTACACATACTTATTCTGGTTAACCCTTCGACCTCCGACCTGTAGGGTCGCGTTTGCATGAGCCTCAATAAAGATGAACAACTTTAGGATCTTCAAATCCTCCATCCACTTGATTCTCTTCAAGTTAATTTGAAGGTACGCAGGTTGATAGGCAGTTATGTAATAGATCCCTGTAACACCCATCCATCTCCATTCCATGTACACAGGTGATGGATTGTAAATGCGATCTAGGATGTTCATCATCTCAACCCTTTGTCGATAATCCATGGAATGCATCGCGGTCATAAACATGATCCGGAACACCAAAAACTTGTTCCACGCCTCGTAATTCTGCAAGACAGTATTGAAGATGAGGAAATGTTTGGACAGGAACAATTTCTTTACTTCATTTTTAATGAAATCCCATGAAAACAATTCCATTGTTGGTTGGCTCTGATACCAACTGTAACGTGTCCACTAGAACCATTCAGGACACGTCTTAGCAGTCCATCGGAAAGGATGTCTAGAAAACTCCGCCCGGCACTCCCATGGAATGTTACGGGTTTTGCAATCTAGGTCTTCCCGAGTCTGCCACGTAGCAGAAGTATCCTGGCCGTTCCCACTTAGGATCGACCTGAATTTGGGTTTCCCTGTTTGGTCATTAGCTAGCAACAACTAGCGTCAGACCCGAACGAACTACTTTACGCAGAAACGCCAGGTCCGAAGCGGATTCACGCTGCACTTGGTTCAAGGAGAATGGGAAACGAGAGGGATGCAAGGCTCGACCTCTCTGCCATAAGGCATAGTCCCATTCCGTTCCCCTAAAACAGCGTAAATCGGGTAGGATGTAAGTCTAGGTCATCATCCTCGTTATTCGCTTTGATGCTGAAGATTAACCTGCTGCTCGTCGAAGACTTTGAGAAAAGTCCCCGGCTAACCGGGACCACCCATCCGTAGGACGGACCCATGGTCCATCCTCCGCACTTTCCTCGGTTTGTTTTAGTTATATAATTACCTACCACATTAGTTTGACATATACAAACAGCTCCTTTGATTAGCCCTGTCATGCACTGGTTCCTTCACGTAATCTTATCACAGGACATAAAGAAAACAGTGCCAAACAACTCCTTTATTATCAATTTATCCTTTTATCTTTGAAATACAAGGAGTTCCCGCCCGTAGGCGTATTCATAATCCGCCCGAAGGCTATCCAGTAATCCACCAGGGATCACTAATCCAAGCTTCCGCCCGTAGACTAGTATGCGGGCCTCGAGATCCAATCCCGAGTCACGTTAGTCTCTTGTGCAGGGCCCGGAAGGCGAGGGATTTACAGCCAGAGCCCCCCCTGGCACCCAAGCGTCCTCCTGCTCCAAGCAGAACTCAACGGAGAGACCTCTCATGGCGGGTTCGGTCCACGTTCCCGGCGCGGTTAACAACCCCCTTGGTTAGGGTCAGGCAAGCAGTCGGGGGTAACTGAAGCTGCCTCTCCCTTCAGGCTTCAAACTGAAGTATTTAGATATCTTTTCATCCTTTAGTTCATTGAGCAAACAATGCAAACAGTCCTTTCTAAACTGTTACAAGCACAATCAATTTCAATGGTCGTTTAGCTGGCAAACTGTTAAGGAGTGACTCCTTTCCTCCGAATGCAACCCGCATTCGATCCGGAATCAATTGCAACTTGGCAAGATTCCTATCATTCTTGGGTTAGGGTCATACCCTACCAATGCATTAGGTTTTGTTGTGGCAGGATCCAGCGACCATGTCGCTTTAGTTTATTGTCTGGTCCTTTGCAAATACCTAACTTTCCTTTCCCTTGGCAATTATTCCCCAAGGAAAGTGAGTAACAGGATGATTACTCATCCTCTTGTAAGTTAAATTCCTTCAATAACTTGCCAACCTCATTTCGAGAGATGACAAAACTCTCTTGTGGACAAATCTCAAGTCTATACAATGTTGCAGCTTTTTGCACATGTATTGCATCTAATTTCACGGGATCATTCCACCCATTGCTTAGCGTTTTCCGGTCACGGAATTTACCTCCAGCCGAGTAACAGGGTTTTAGGGTATCCTCCAAACCCTTCCTAGTTATGTTGGCCCATGGTACTAAAGATAAGCAACTCCGTCGGAGTTTCATCACTTTGAACGAATGATCCTTAGGATAAAACCTTAGATCATTTCATGTATGAAAATCCAATTGATTCGACATTTCATGAACGTGGGTAAGATCTTTAGATTCGCGGGTTTTGTCTTGGCAACCAGTGTAATGCTAGGTCGAATTCTTGCCGCACCAAACCCTAGTTAGCACTTGGGATACTTATCATATCGACTGAACCATGCCCAAATGAATCCCTTGTGGTTTATGTGATTTAGACAACACAATATACTTGTCTTGCGACAAGGATGAACCTTTCCCAAAGGTGATAAACTAGATCAATAGTTACAACTACACCAATACGTGTAAACATGCTATTCACTGCTTCTACGCAACACATGGTTCACAATAACCCTATCCTTCTTTGGCAAGTAAAAATGCCTGATAATCTGGACACTAACTTTCCTAGGTCCTACTAGGACTTACCTCAAATAATCATGCCTCTTGCAAGTCCATAGATCAATTTCGTGCCCTTCTATTCCTTTTCGAAAAACATCTTATGGGTGTTAACTTTTCCTCATGAATCATTACAAGGAAGATTTATCTAAAAAGGTGACATGCCATTAATCTTTCCATACCTAGTAAAAAGGTGTACCTCAATAATTTCAACCTTGAAATGAGGCAATAGTTGTCCTAGGCTCGTCACTTTTGAATACACAAAAAGGAAACTTGCTGCTAAGGTCCTACAATTTCATAGACACCTTATGCTCTTTTCATTCATTCCTTTGAACGTACCAATGATCAATTTCCATATCTTAGGCTATCTCTAATAAATGTTCAAATAGCCAATTCATTTTCCAATTGCATTTAACTTGACTAGTTGCATTTGACATGCATGAGTGCCTCCTAATCCATGAAGTTATCGTGATTAATTCAATACTTCTGTGTGGAATCCAAATAGATAAAACCTGGACTTGTGGACTCGGGAAGATATCCACTTGTATACTTGGAGATGAACCTCCCGCAGTCGCACCTTGTGATCTTTTTGGGGCCATCGTAGGCGTGGATTCGGCTTCTGATTTGCCTTTGTGGTCTACGAATTGACTTGCCTCAGAATGCAGCCTCCAGATCTTGCCCTTCTCCCTCATACGTACAAGATCCCTTTTTGAAGTACGGATCCTTGAAAAAAGGAAATACCGGCTTGTGGGATTTGGCTTATGGAAGGCCTTAGGGATTGGAACTTGGGCTTTTTGGAGAAGAGCTGTGGGAAAAAAAATGAAACTTAATAAAGGCTTGCGGGAATTGGGCTTTCTCGAGCAAGCTTGTGGGAATTGAAGCTTGTTATGGGAAGGAACTCTTGCGAATGGGCCTTGCAAGAATGGGGCTTTAGAGTTCTTCTTCTTCTTCCAAAAATCCTAGGACCGGCCTTGTAAGTGATTAGTGGGAGGGCCTTTATAGGCTTCCTCTTTTACTCTTCAAAATCCCGGGGGTTAAAGATATTGGGGAAAGGTGTTAAGAGATCCCCTCTTCTTCTCTACAAGATCTGGGCCTAGAGGCCTTATGGAAAATCGGTGAGAAGGTTCGTCGCCTCCTTCTCTTCAAAGACCCGGGGGGTGTGTGGATAGACCTATGGGCAATGTAATGGGAAGGGGGGCTTAAGAAGCCCCCTTAGAAGCTTCCTAGAGAAGCTTCTAAGAGCTTCTGGCAGCACGTGGGCACGTTGGGGGGGGGTCCCAATGATCATGGGAGAAAAGGCGTGGTCTAGGCGAGGACGGCGGCGGCCTGGTGGTTCCATGTGGCATGGCGGCTCCCTGTCGGCGGCTTCCCAGCGGCCAGCGGCTCCCCACACAGCGTCCTCTCCTTCCACAGCAACCTCCCTCCACACGGCGTCCTTCTCTCCCCTTCACACGACCCGTTCCCTCCTTCTCACAGCCTGGCGACCTCCCCCTCCTTCATGGCAGCCTGGCGACCTCCCCGCGTCCTTCACGGCAGCCTGGCGACCTCCTCCACCTCCTCTCACCCTCCTGCTCGTCCAGCACCCTCCTCTCCACGGCGTGTCCTCTCCTTCCACAGCCGGCCTTCACACGATCTTCTGCCTCCATGTCCTTCTCTCCTTTCCCCCCTCCCCAAGAGGGGGTTCTTATAGTCCAAGGGGGGAGAGGGAACCTCCCCACGTGGACAGTTGCATGGCTCTCTCCCTCTCACCTCCCTCATGCTAGCCCATCCCTTTCCCCCCAGCCACACATCGGCTGGGGAAAATAATAAAAAAAATTTGCCTTGAATTTATCCAATTGCCCTTCCCAAGCGGTCGTTTCCTCGCGGTTTTACGGTCTTCAACCCCGGCCTTTAATTCTCGACGTGGAGACCTCATTTTCGAGCGTGCATGGTGTGGATTAGGTTACCAATAATCACGAAGTAGGGAATACTCTTGCACAGGGTTTACATGGCGTGCGGGAAGTTAATATTTGCGGTACGTGGTGTGCGGAAATATTACATCTAGGCATCAAGAAAAGCCCTGAGAATGAAGATGAAGCAAGAAGAGACCTTGCCCATCATTGATTCCCTATTTTTCCTTGTTCAAAACATCACCATAGCTCTCTTCCTCTTCCCCAAAATGCATGGCAAAAGAAACTTTACCTTCCTCAAATTAAACTTAACCATTCCCCTTGAGCTGAGCTTAAGTTGCATGCCTTGGAAGCTCCTCTTGTGGTCCAGTTGTGCCAGTACTCTCCCTACAGCCCACGCAGTGAAATGCATCGAAAATCATGTTGAAGCCCATGCTCTTCATCCACATAACCACTAAGTTTTCATAAGGCACACTTAAGTTACCTAAGTCATTAACAAAGGCATATACCATGTTCCATGCTCAAACCAAGTGGACTTGTCGAACTAAGTGACATCCAAGAAAAATGAACTTAAAAAGTCACTGCTTTATGTCCTTTGACTTGTCCTAAAGGTCCTGTAGACCAAGTATATAGACCTACATGATCCAGAGCATCTCCATTTTTCACACTATAAACATAAAATCCCATGACATCCACCCCCTCCCAACCTGCACATCATCCGACATGTGCCAAAGTCTTATGGATCTGTAGTGTCTGAAGAAGTATGCTCTGCTATGTCAATGTCTTCATCTTCTACCTCTTCTTCTTTCATATTCTCATGTTCATGCTTATTATCTAGCTCCTACAACTCATATGCTAAAGACTCCCTGCGTTTAAAGAGATTGATACATTTTCCAGCCATTGGAATCCTTATGGACCAAACTATCGTTTGCCATCTTTCAACTAGCACTATGCTGATTTTCCAATATACTATCATAAACCAGCACCCAGTTCCTTTCCTGTATAGCTCATGGTCGAAGTCTATGTCACTTGTCAAACCTCTTCTTGTTCTTGGTCCTTGTAGTCTTCACTTTTTTATGGTTTTCTCAATGTCTTCAAGCCTTCTTTCTAACTATCTAATGCATAGGAGTAGCAACTCTTTTCTATTCAAACCCTCTCCCCATGGTAGAACACTCCAAGTAGCAACAACACTCACACAAATTTTCATCCAATAAGAACATAATTATCATCGTAAACTATCAAAAATCCTTCATTTTCTTCATAAAAATAGTCATATCGTGTTTTTACGTAACCTGAGACGCCTTGCATGATTGCATCGGAGCCTCCATTGCTCTTAATTCAATGCTACTCATCAATCTTTAGCATCTCCATCAATTTCCACCACCACTTTCCTTCATTCTCCTTCCCCGGTTCCTTCATCAAGATGGCACACATGAACAGCCCATAGAGAAGAGAGAGAGGGAGGAGAGATAAAGACTAGAATTTGTTCTCTTCATTCAGTCCACCATTCCACAAGTGAAGAGAGGCAATAGCATCAGCCCATAGGGAAAAGTTCAGGCCCATTGTCCATTCCATGGGTTCTTCACAGCCCACATGCATGATGAGAGAGGAGAGAGGGCCCAATTGGTGCCTGCGTGCAGACGTCACCATTCTTCATCTCCTTCATGATTTTTACTTCAAAAATTAAAGGGGGGTTAAAATTCCCCCAAAGGGCACCCTCCCTTTGGTCCATGTTGTGGCCACCCTTTCAAATTTGGACCGTTTGTTGGCCTTTTTCTCGTCTGGCATCCTATTCGAGCTCTGAAAAATCATGGGCATCCGGCTTGACATCCCACACTGACTAGCAGCTCTTGATATCCCGCACGGCAGTCGAAAAATTTATTAAAAATCCACAAATGTCATTCAGGCGCCTTTTAAAAGCCGTCTTTCACTTGGTGCTTAAAATCGTCCTAGCTGCAGCCGCCGCCTTCGATGTTAAATATTTTTTCCCTAAATTTTAGATTTTTTGGCAAATTTTAGGCACATCGCGAGCTCAAAACTCCGCTCTCATTGGCGACCACAAGATAGGGTGACTCAGCCCGTCGAATCCCACAACAAATCTGCACAAAACAACCAAAGGAAGCATCAAGCTCATACAAAATAGATACATATTAAAACCACAACACAATGCTCACCCTACCCCTTGACAAAACCAAGGCATGACATCCACAAGGAGTAGGCCTAGCATAATCTGATAGAAGGTCCGAAGCTAGTCACTAACCGACTGCTCCAATACGGCCAAACTAAAAAGAACTATCAAAGAGGTCGCCCTAAGTGGTGGTCTGAACTACCTACCTAACTAAGGACAACACAACTAGGAGCTCCTACTAGACGAGGACTCCTATAGCCTGATCAAGAAGTATTTTCTTTTAGCACATTTCTTCTCTTAGGTTTTTATTCTTCCCATAATTGGGCATGTAAAAAGGAGGGAGCTAAGCGTAGTTGAGTGGTTCTATTAGCCCAAAAGCAAAGGGTAACATTCTTGGCCACTCTTTCATCTTGCCCTTGCATGACTTTGCTAATGCCTTAATGATAGGTTGATAACCTCTTTCACTTTTTCCATTTGCTTCAAGAATGTAGGCTGAAGTTAAAGCTAGCTTGATACCCAATCGTGAAAAGAAGTTACGAGTCTCATTCACATCCAATCTTCCTTTATCTGCAACCACTTTACCAGCACAACCATATCTGCAAAAGACTTCTTCCAATAAGAACCTGCAAACAGCTTGAGTAGTCTTTGTATTAATAGCTCAACCTTCCACTTGATTTGTCAAGTCTTTCGATGCAAGCACAAGATATCTCATTCTCCATAAAATTGTAGGCATAATAACCAAATAAACTACCCATTTGTAATGCATAGACAATGGATAGGTCAATTGCAACCCATCTCTATGCTTTACCATGGAATACATTTGACAGACACTACATGATTCCACATAATGCTTCACATCTTTATACATGTTATGCCACCAATACTTCTCTTTGATCTTGGCAAATGTGGCCCAAAATGCTTCTAAAGAATACAGATTGCTTCAGACAACAAAAGTTCTATGATCCAGAGTTGCCCAGCTAAACACACTTGTGATGATACCCTCAATAAACCAATCCTGGTGCCATTTCTACGGACACAACCAATGCAGCAGGAGCCATCCACAAGGGAAAACTCAACCATAGCAGCTTCTTTACAAAATTGGGCTGTTTGTGTGGTACTATGTGCTACCATCTCTGTGCACACTTCTGGGGTGAGAAATGCATTGGGCCGTCTATTGCTGTATGGGCAACATCTTCAGCAAGTAGTAATTCAAAGCACAGCAAAGTGCACGCCCATCAACAAAGGATGTAGAGCAGTTTTTCATTGAAATGCCATACTTATTGGATCTGACCTATACCCACTCCAGTAGCAACAGATCAACAAGTGATGAAACAACACATATGACTCCCAATCCATTTGATCATCCTTGGTTGTCCATTGCTAGTCTCAAGATTGCGTTGTTGAACAGCAGTGAGTATTGCATTCATAAAAATAGCATCCAACTCTTGCTGTAATCTGGCTTCTTTGGTTTTAGCATGTGCCCCAAAATCTCTATAATGAGACCAACATGATGAAGGACATGTTTACCCGACCATGTGCCTCAAGAAGAAGCCATGGATCCTCAATCCAAGCTCATATATCATCATGCACTGTTCTGAAATGTACATTGGTGGCAGCTTCTCCTGTTTTTTGGCAGTGCACCCTAGTGTGTACAGTAGCACGATTGATGGAGAGGATGCTAAAGATGCTAATGATGATGAAGATAATGACGAGCATATTGCAAGAAGCACTTGACTCAGACTATTGCCAATGTGTTGTGGAAAAGCCAGGTCAAGAGGATGGCCTTGGAGTCCATCTTCTACAACAGCTTCACAAAATTAGACGACGACTTGTTCAGGGTCAGGATTGATCCTCCAGATGGTTGTTCCACTCCTCCTCTGTTCGTCGAAGTGATTTTGCCTCACCTTTGATGAAAATGTTGACAAGGCCTAGATCCGGCAGGGAGCAAATGAAGCATAGGTCCACAACCTCTAGAAGCCCAGAGACATGAATTTTGAAGGTGTTTTGCTTGTGGGACTATAAATTACTACTCCAAGGCAATTGGAGGGGTCCTTCTTTTCTGTGTTCTGCCCCTGGGGCCTTTTTGAGCTCCCTCTTTCCCGTCTTGCACTCCTTTGTACCTGGGACGGCAAGGCGGAAGAAGAGCTCCCTCTCTCTTGGTCAGCAAAGATGCAATGACACTGACGTTAGTGATAGTGTCCTACATGGTCCAGTAATGTGGCCATCTCCACACCATTGTTGAGCTCGCATTTTGGTTGTCTCAATTTCCTGCCCCTTCTCCTCTACCTAGATCTTTGAGTGGTCCTCTTACCACTGAACATGAAACTCATACTCAGCCATCTCCAAGAAAGATAAACATGTCTTCTTCACCAGTCAAGGCCTGGACTGCTGTCGCTGCCATGCGGAACGAGGCTGTAAAAGACCCAGGCTATAAAAGACCATGACACTGAAAACTCATTTGATAATGTTGGTGATTCATCAGCAAAGATGAATGCGACTGAAGCTGCTAATGAATCACAAATAATCCCCATCCCTTATCTAAGGAAATGGAATATTCCTCCTCCAATATCATCTGGAGGTGAAGACTGAAGGCGGGGACTTGGTGGTGCAGAGTGAGAATTCCATGTTGCACATCTCCAGTAAGTCTTCCTTACATAGTGGAACTTGCAATCTCCAGTAGTTTCCTCAAGACCTTTTCCAACCATCTTTTGAACTGGATAAGAACACTTGCTTCATTTTGCTTACACCCAAGGGAAGACCCCTAGTAAATCCACTCTCATACCCTACACAGCTGAGTGAGCCAAAATGTCATGAAGAAGCCCAGAATCCTCACAATGTGTACTCAGCGGAGATGGACACTGATTTCGCTGCCAATTGGGCCTGTAACCTCAAGGCATAGAACAGGCAGTTTGGCAGCCACATGAACCTCCTGACTCGAGGCGTTGGGATACCCTAACTCCTCTTCCATCACAGTTGCGAGGGAGGTAGAAGAAAATTGAACAATGGCGGCCATGGAAGGAGTACGATAACAAACCTATGGCTGCCGAATTGGTGATGAGGAGGAGGTGGAACTCCAAGAGATGTACTTGAAGCGTAAGTCATTCGCATTTGACTCAGATGCTCCTGGCATAGGAATGAAAGAGAAGTAGCAAGTGTTTGAAATGGCACTTGCCACTACGGATGCTACATTCCAGAATCTGGACTCTTTAGAGATATCACTCACAGATGTGAGCCATTACTTTGACTTAGACCCAACAAAACTAGTGCAAGGGTTGAGGAAGGAGGAGAGAGAAAGGAAGGATCAATGCTGCCTATCTTCTTCTTGGAAATGCCCACTTGTCACTCCAGTGCTCCCTCTAAGTCTTGGAGTGTCCTCCTCCACTAAAACCCTAGAATGTTTACCTCAATGTTTAAAAACGACCTGTAATTTTTGTCTTTCTGCCTCCATTTTTGGTCCAAGCTCCAATTCAAGCGGTGTCTTCATGGTAGTGATATCTCGGCTTTCCAATGCAAGTTAGAAATGATCATATCCTAAATATAAATCACCCATAGAGTGAATTGCTTTACCTGCAAATGCTTCTACAAATTCATCCACTATTAGGCTTGATCCAACATTCCTTATGGTGACTCTATTAACTAGTTCTAAATCCAGTATAAACCACAAAACACCATTCTTCTTTGAAACATTAAACCACTGGTTCAAATATGGAGCTAAAGAGGGCTCCAAAATTGACATCCTGATCTTCTCATTCAAAAGCTCCAGCAGCTTAGGAAAATATGCCCAAGGCACTCGAGTAGGCTTTAAATTCCATGGCACATGAGTTACTCTAAAGATCATCAGAGGTGCAACTATGGTCGAATCAACACATCCAATTTCATCTTGTTAAAACACAAAGGCTTTCCCATGCCTTGTCAACATCTGCAAGAAACAAGCTCTTTTTGTAGGCAAAATAAATCTTTTATCACCAATTTTTAGCTCTTGTAAAGTTTCAACTATAAATTTTTTCCTACTCCATGTGGAACCCGCAAACTAGGTTGTTGAGATACTTTTTCAACCAACCCATCACTTTCAAGCAGTAAAGGTAAAGCCACAGGCTTAACCTTCTTTGCAACTATTTTGTAATGTCTATATCCACCCCTGCTTCAGCCCTGTTTTACAGCCCATAACATTCATGCTCAAAAAACTCTTGAATGATTCATACATCTCTAAAGTATCAACACAAATAACCTCTTTTTCAGCCCTACTTTCAGCATCAATTATTGCAAAAATTTCAGCCACTATATCAACATCAACCAGCCCTAAAAATAGGCCTGAAATACCCTCATTTGCAACCATCAAACCATATGTCTTTAGCTCTTTTTAGCCTTGCACACGGCTGAAATTTTCTTAGAACTGCCAAGACTACATGTTGTTCATTCTTGCAAACCAAACACAAACATAGTTTCCCCCTTTCTTGAGGGCATAATTATCTTCCTAGAGGCACTTCCATAGCCTCCACTTAGATTAGTGATGTCTAAAATTCCTTAAACTCTCATGCATTAGGTTACATGGGATTATCCCATAGCCTATCCCAATTGCAGGGATGATTCACACAAACAGTAAGAAATTGTACCGCATTTGTATTGTCTTTACTCTATATCCGAGAATATGAAGAACCATCATCCAAGGCTTTTGTTTCCAGCCTTAATTTCGAAATATAAAACTGCCCCAAAATCATCAGATAACTGCATAAATTGTACTCAAAAGAATTATATTCATCCCTAACATCTCCAATAGTCATGTGTACATTCAGACAAGTTGCATAATGATCCCCTGATGAATTGTTTGTTACCCACATGTGCCATCCAGATCTACATCAATCAGCCAACCTCCATTCTCATAAAAGCTACATGCCATAACATTGATTTAGGATCAATGATCCAAGAGAGCCATGCAAGGCATCTTTCTCCCCTTTAAACAATTGTCTATGTTGTAGCATGAGTCCAACGTGTTCGTGAATAATGACTACTCAGAATAAAACGAGCATATTCTTCTTCATGTACTTACTGATAGACATTCCCTTTATACATAGCCTTCTCTCTATGCTTACTGCTGCACACAATACAATTTTCAACCATAAGCTTATTGTCTACACTCTTACTCAACCCATTTTCAACATCATCTTGTTCCAAAACAGCATTGCATGCATCATCATACTCCCTCTAAAGTTGTATCTCTATGTCATTTTCAACCTGCATCAATGCTTGCAAAACTTCTCCATCGAACTACCATTTTCATTTCAGCATATCAATGATGATTGCATCATGAAATTCATGCTTGGTGATTCCAAGAACTTTGCCAAGTGTGAATTCCACTGTACTACCAAGTATAACACCATATTGGGGAATATGGAAATTTCCCATAAGTTTGGGACATGTGGTCAAATCTTTGGATTTGACATAACTTGAATACTATAACTCCAAATGGAACGCTCTATAGCTCAATAGATTCCATTTTTCAAGCACTTTCCAATGATAGGTCACATCATATGGTTTTGAGAAATTAATTGGCATGTTATTCGGGTGCCACCTTTTTAGTATTCAAAAAATGGGAACTGGGACATTCCCAAACTCACTAATATTGTGTTGTATGCATTCTTCCAAGAATTTTTAAAGGTTTATAGCAGTCTCAAGATCCAATTGTAGCTTGTAATCGGGCTACTTGCCCCATTTCTTCCCTTCTTGTTTCTTCTCCTGAGATGCATTCTCCATAGTATGTTCACAGATGGCTTTTTTAGCCTCTTTTTGCTACTCCATTTTACTTCCTGTTATGCATTTAGATGGACCTAAAGAGGAAGGACTAGTAGTGTCCTCTTCTCATCTTCTCTTTTCTTCCACAAGAGTTTCTTGATTATGAACTTTAGCCACATAAGCATAGGCTGAAAATGAATCCACTGGTGCATTCCATTATGTTCTCTCTCATATACTGTGACTTGCATCAACCAATTCAGCCTTTTCGATTTTTTCATTTTCCATGCATTCTAATGCTTGCATCCAAACATGAGATTTTACTTCAGCCATGCATCCTTTACGAGCTTCATCAACCCTTTCAATTATCAAACCATATGTGGCTGCATCTATGGCTACAAATGCTATCCTTGTAGCCATTTCTTGCAACACTACAAGAATATGGAGGTATAGCGATGGCAGTTTTCGATGCAAAATAGCGGCATCGCTATTTGTGATGCTAATAGTGACGCAAATAGCAACGGTACTCAGACGAAAAAAAACATGGGCCGAAACCCGAGCGCATTATTTTGCACGCATACACAAAAGAGAGAGTGAAAGGGAGAGCGAACATCTTGCATTTGAGAGGGAGAGGTAGAGAAAGAGAGAAAGAGGGAGAAGGAAAGGTTCTTGCCATTGCCATCGCAATTCTCGAAGAAGAGGAGGAAGTGTATGGAGGGCGAAGAGGAGCCCCCATCGCGAAGAGGAGCCGCCAAGAGCCTTTACGGTGAGTGCATTGTTCCTTCTTTCTTTGTTTTTGTGTTTTCTCTTTCTCTTTTACTTGTTTTTGTTAAAATTCATGTGTATTGAGAGAGGGAGAGGAAATGAGAGATAAAGAGAGGGAGAGGGAGAGAAAATGAGAGAGGGAGAGAAAGAGGACGAAGGAGGGAGAGGAAATGAGAGAGGGAGGGAGAGAAAGAGGGAGAGGGAGAGGGAGGGAGAGGAAGAGGAAGAGATGGAAACATTAAACATAATAGGGAAAGAGAGAAAGAGAGGGACAGGAAGAGAAAGAGGGAGGGAGAGGAAATGAGAGAGGGAGGGAGAGGAAGAGCGAGAGGAAAGAGAGGATAACATTAAGCATAATAGGGAAAGAGAGAAAGAGAGGGAGAGGGAGAGGGAAAGGGAAAGGGAGAGGAAATGAGAGAGGGAGAGGAAGAGAGAAAAAACATTAAACATAATAGGGAAAGGGAGAGAGAGAGGGAGAGGGAGAGGAAGAGGGAGAGAGAGAGAGAGAGAGAGAGAGAGAGAGAGAGAGAGAGAGGGAGAGAGAGAGAGAGAAAAGTAAATTAAATGAGAGAGGGAGAGGAAATGAGAGAGGGAGAGGAAGAGAGAAAAAACATTAAACATAATAGGGAAAGAGAGAAAGTGAGGGTGAGGGTGAGGAAGGGAGAGGAAATGAGAGAAAGAGAGGAAGAGAGAAAAGGAAATGAGAGAGGGAGATGAGAGAGAAAAATATTAAATATAATAGGGAAAGAGGGATAGAGAGGGAGAGGAAATGAGAGAGGGAGAGGAAGAGGGAAAAGGAAATGAGAGAGGGAGAGGAGAGAGAAAAAAATTAAAGATAATAGGGAAAGAGAGAAAGAGAGGGAGAGGGTGAGGGAGGGAGAGAAAATGAGAGAAAGAAAAAAAGAGAGAAAAGGAAATGAGAGAGGGAGAGGAGAGAGAAAAAACATTAAACATAATAGGGAAAGAGAGAAAGAGAGGGAGAGGGAGAGGGAGGGAGAGAAAATGAGAGAGAGAGGGGAAGAGGGACAGGGAGGGAGAGGAAAGAGTGGGAAACATTAAACATAATAGGAAAGGAGAGAGGGATAGGAAGAGAGAAAAAGGAAATGAGAGAGGGAGAGGAGAGAAAAAACATTAAACATAATAGGGAAAGAGAGAAAGAGAGGGAGAGGGAGAGGCAAGGGGAGGAAATGAGAGAGGGAGATGAAGAGAGAAAAGGAAATGAGAGAGGGAGAGGAGAGAGAAAAAGAGTGAAAAAACATTAAACATAATAGGGAAAGAGAGAAAGAGAGGGAGAAGGTGAGGGAGGGAGAGGTAATGAGAGAGGGAGAGAGAGAGAAAAAACATTAAACATAATAGGGAAAGAAAGAAAGAGAGAAGAGGGTGAGGGAGGGAGAGGAAATGAGAGAGGGAGAGGAAGAGAGAAAAGAAAATGAGAGAGGGAGAGGAGAGAGAAAAAGAGAGAATAAACATTAAACAGACTAGGGAATGAGAGAAAGAGAGGGAGAGGGTGAGGGAGGGAGAAGAAATGAGAGAGAGAGAGGTCATAGGTGTAGTCGTAGTCATGGTCATAGTCGTGGTTGTAGTAGTAGTAGTGGTTTTCTTGTTTGTTGTTGTTGTTGTAGTAATGGTTTTTTTTGTATTCTTGTTTATTGTTGTCTAGTTTTCTTATTTATTGTTATTGTTGTAGTAGTAATAGTAATAGTAGTTTTTTTTTCTTTTTTTATTTGTAGTAGTAGTAGTAGTAGTAGTAGTAGTAACCTTGAAAAAGAGAGAGAGATGGAAGGAGAGGAGATAATGAATGGATAAAAACAAAAGAGAGAGGGGTGATGAGGTCCGGTGCAACACCACGAGACGGGAAACACTCCGATATACGTTAATTTGTGGGTGGGTGGGTTGAGACTTTATATACGTTAATTTTTGCTGAGTTACAAGAGAAGAAATCCCTTCTCAAACAATTTAAGAAAGAAAAAAAGAATGATAATTAAAAAAATTGTTTGTCGTAACATAGACAAAATGGAAAACGATGAAGGTCTTGATGTTCAAGATTGCGAGTGTATCTTAATCAATGTATACCATGTCCTTGCTCTCAATGCAAGCTGGCAATTCGATGAAAATGTTGATTGTCTATAGAACATGTACGACGCTTCAGCGAGTTTCAATCTGAGATCATTGATCAGGAAATCTTGGATTTTCAACAAACGGTATGAAAAGTTAATATCATTCATGCATTGTACTCGCAAGCTAATTGAATACCATATACAAAAATATTGGGTGTGGCTTGCAAATTTTCTATCCAGGGAGGTGATGTCTCGTCCCAAGGAGGAGTGCACCCTTTGTGGCCAATTAGAAGATTTTGTGGCCGTGCGATGGATGGAGTGCTTGAGCCAATCCACCACTTGGAATGTACTACCCAATCTATACCATCAATACCAGAGGAGTCAGATAGCCTTCGAGACTTATCTACAATCTTGGATCTTGAGATGGAGGCAATGATCGATGCATTGATTCCCATGGATGTCGAAACTTCTGATCCGCTTAAAGAGAAAGTATCCATATCATTATATGATGGGTGCCAAGTATCTCACCTAAAGACACTGTTTGCACTCCTAAGTGTGCAAGCAAAATATAGGTGGAGCGATGCGAGTGTGATCGAGTTGATCAGGTATCTTATACGTACACTTCGTTGATTTCTTTTTGGCACTATCATTAAAAAAATTTGTGCTTTTTCAAGGTGTTTTATGATTTTTTTCAAGTTACTGAAGTATCATATATTACCACTTACAAATACCATGCTTGAGTCTCGTGATGATGCGCGACATGTTTTACGAAAGCTTGGCATGGACTACAACAGCATCCATGCATGTATCAACGATTTCATACTATTTCGAGGAGAATACAAGACTATGGAGACATGTCCAAAGTGTGGTTCTCATAGGTATCGACAGGACTTGCAAGGGCAAACCATCCCTCAAAAAGTTCTTAGACACTTTCCGCTTATCCCCTGTATAAAGCACATGTTTCATGTGTCTGGCATGGTGAGCTTGACAATGTGGCATGCACAGAATAGGTCCACAGATGGAGTTCAAGGAATATCAGTGGATTCACGTGCATGAAGCCACATTGACTCTACCTTTTCATGCTTTGCTCGAGATCTAAGGAATCTTCGGCTCGGTCTTGCAATGGATAGTGTGAACCCATTTAGTTTGCGCTCAACTTCTTACAGTGTGTGGCCTATAGTCTTTGTCAACTACAATATCCCTCCATAGCTTTCTACAAACAAAGGACATCTCATCCTTAGCTTAATCGTCCCCGGTCACTACAATGTCAAAAATATGGACGTGTATCTTCATCCATTAGTCGATGAGCTTAAGATTTTGTAGGAGGAGAGGGTCACCATGTAAGATATGAGCAAGCACGATGGTTGATGGTCTGCCAATATTTGAGCCATTCTCATGTGGATGATGCATGACTTTCCGAGATTCGGAGAGTGCTCAGGTAAATAGGCTTCTATTCTTCTTGGTAATATCTATCATAGCTCATTCAAGTTTATATTCACTGGATAGAGGTGTTGGGGCACGCCTGGTTACCTTAGGTTATCATGCATGTCCATTGTGTGGGCCACAGTTAGACTCCCGAAGGTCATGAACCATGAAGAAGATGGTAGGTCAAGGACATGCCGCTTTCTTGCCAAAGGGTCATGAACTCAAGGAAGGTTTTCTTGGACGACCTCCAACACGTATGAATGCTCAAAGCTAGTACAAGCTAAAAATGGTCCACACTGAGTCACATCCAAACGGAATGCGACGGCTCTCAATTTTCTACAAGTTGCCATATTGGACCCACTTACAGATCAACCACTTGTTGGATCCCATGCATATTTTCAAGAACATGGGCAGCTTGCTATGGGACCAGATCACACGAAAGAGAGACACTATAAGGGCACAAATGGATTTGAAGGAGGTAGGCAAGATGGAGGTGCTTTGGCCAAAGTCAAGTGCTAATGGTCACGCGCAGCTATCTCACGCTCCTTGGTTTTGTCCACTAAAGAAGAGTGCATTGTAAAGTAAATAGTCAAGTCTATCCGCACTCCAACGGGTATGATGCATTCTCTCAGGTCTGTATTTTCTAAAGACGACTAATTATGAGGGCTAAAATTCCATGATTGGCATAAGATATGTCAGGTTTGTACTACAAATGGATTGTAAGTGGCATGCGCATTTTGCTATTTAGAGTGTAGCCATTCTTCATAATGCTTTCTCATTTGTGGTAGTTTGTACTACTGATCGCGATCACAGGATGCCTTACTCCAGAAATACACGGGGTCATTTACAAGTTGTCGACTTTAGTGCAATGGATCTCATAGAAGGAGATTAAGACGTCCTCTATTGAATCTACGAGGTGGGAAGCAGTGGAGACGGTCTGTCTCTTTGAGAAATACCTACCTAATAGCATGCTCACAATACAAATCCACCTTCTTGTGCATCTTATAGATGAAGTGGAGATTGTTGGACCTCTCCATACGCGATGGATCTTATTCTTGGAGCACTTCATGAAAACCCTAAAAGGCTTTATGCGACAACAAGCTAGGCCAGAAGGTAGCATGGCTGAAGGTTGGTTGGTGTCTGAGGCGTTAGTGCATATTTCACAATGGCTACCAATGGTGGATCCAGATAACAGTATGCTATGGTTGCTGAAGGATGATGAAAGACTGACCAGAGATGTGGTGGTTGGAAACGGGGTAGAAAAAAGAATGGATGTTGCAATGGAGGAGAAAGTGAATCGCTTTTGTATGTTGCACCATGCCTCTATCGAGACATGGCTCGCCAAGGTACCAGCAAGCTAGGCAAGATCGAGAGGAAGCACGATCTGAATTTTGACGTAGTACATGCCATCAACCGATTCGATATCTCGAGGGCATGGAGGAGATGCCGTGATTTATTTCAACGCAATGGTTCCATGGAGCTTTGACCACAGTGTCTCGCAAAGGGGCGGAGGTCTCAACCGAGGAGTGGGAATTCTCGAGGGGATATAGTCCAAAGGTGATGACATGTTTAGGATTGCCGTATCTATATTTTATATGCGACAACTAATTGAGTGTTTCAATATACAGTACAAAATATATAGTGCAGTATGGTCGCACGGACGGCATTTTCGCGTGGAGGGTATTGACAAAATGCGCTCCACAACAGACTGTGGTATCATGGCAATGTTCGAGCAAGCGAGCCAATGATGATGAGCAACCGATCCAAACACAGTTATATATGAGAGATGGAGTATTTTGGGAACTTACAAAGTATTGCTACGGTTGATTACTGTAGCTTCTCCATGATACTATTCGATGTGCAATGGTTCAAAGTAGTACTTGAAGGAGCTGGAGCAATAGTTCGACCAGGTCCATCTGAATTTCTCAAAATAGATTTTGAAAAAAATGGGCAGATTTGCGCGAGACCTTTGTGTTGCCGGCCCATTGTGAACAGGTGCATGAACTCATTTGTTTGTTAATTGTATTACGACATGGTACATGTCATAATAGTTAAATCTCTATTGTATGTGTTTGTAAACATGTAATCTTCTATCCAAACCCTTGACAACCTAGATGGTGGTATGTTATACATTCAACTCCCCGAAGTGTGAGAGTAGATGATCAAATCGATGTTCTGAGCATAGATGATGACAATATGCAAATAGAGGGGTCGATATTGCAAGGGGTGGAGGCCACCAAAATAAAGTAATCCAAGAAGAGGAGCCAGCATTAGGTAACAATGATGAAAATACAGTAGTCCAAGAATTCTTTGAGAACGAGGTGGACTCATCCTTTTGTGGTGACATGTCTATCGACCTTCCAGTTTATGCTGAGTTGTGTCAGGAGATTGACATGGGACCATAGGATACTTCATACTTGGAGCATCCAATTACTCCATTCGTTGACTAATCACTTATAAGGGTACATAAGATATGCATTTTAAGTAAGATCATTTTTTAAAGATTTATATTACTGTGCTTTGTATGATTTAAATTGATTATGCTAACATCATTTTTTGTATGTAACCTTTGTGGATACTTAGATCATCAGGATGAGTCGAGGGATGAGCGATGAGGAGTTGTAGGATATCTTCACGTGCATGTCTTCAGATCAGATGGCAAGAATCAGAGACATGGTTGACCAGGAGCTGTCTCAGACATCGTCAGGCTGCTCTATTAGATCTACTTTGATGCGATTAGATGCTTCAGCTTCAAGCAAACGAGGTCGACGCTCCAAACTTGGGCCACACGGAGGGAGTGCTTCAGGGTCAAGGGGATGCTACAGAGATACAGATGTAGTGAGCTTGCAATTGGCTCGGGATACAGGTGCTACTCCTCACTCTCATGGCGGTTCGAGAGAGCGTGGCTCAGGTGCTTACTGTGGAGGCATGGATCTGGTGTCTCTGTCTCGTCGTTCTGCTGGAGTTTTGTCACCTCCAAGATTTTTCACACTTGTGGGAAAGTCTACTCTAGTTACTCCGGCTTTTGCTTAGACGTCTGCAAGTGGCACCCCTATGGGTGCTACTCCGCCGATAGATACTACCCCGGTCAAAATATCAGACGTACAGGGGTCTCCTAGATATGCCCAAGAGCGTGGTCGCAGGTGGGAGAGGACCCATCTTAGGCATACCCCAGAGGGGTATGCCTATCTTGTAGGTGATAGGTCAGGAGCCATCATCAAGAATGATGAGGGGAGGAGGGTGATGGTTCACATGAGAGAGTTGTGCCAACAAGTTTTTTGGCACAACGTCTTGGATCATTGCAAAAACATACCAGAGGGGATCAAGAACTACATAGTAGCATCCTTGCATGAGGAGTTTCCGGTACCAGCCACAGCAGATAGGTTTTCTACAGGCTGGATGATGGAGTGCATACGTGCATATATGTCACACAGATGATCCAATGCATGCAAGGCACTCAAGAGTGGGGCTACAAAGCCCGAGTGGCTAGATGCAGACGATAGGCACCGCCTGAGGGAGGAGGCTACAAATTCTCCACGATGTTGGAGTCAACAGCGCAAGGCGACGAGGGCATGACTAGAGACCGGAGTGGTCCATCATCTTGGGAGTGGCGGCCACAATACATATGTGGAGGACTTTGTAAGTTTTTCTTTTGTTTTGCTTGCTTATTTTTTTGCAATATCCTTTGTACTGACAATCGTGTTTCTAAGAGTTATTATTTTGTTTCCTTTGCAGCACTCCATTACAAATCGCGATCCGATCGGCCTTGAGACTCGATATGCAGAGAGGCACAGTCTCACTACATTGATCGACTGATTGTATGGATGTGGCGGCGCTGTAACTCACTCATCTTTCTTGTCCATAATTACCATGTTTAATTAGAATGCATTATTGTATGGTGGACTGATGTGTAGTTGTTTCTTTTTTTGCAGAGTCCCTTCGATGCTTCTTTGCGTCAGGACGAGCTTTCAGATGGTGAGGATCTATAGCTCGCCCTTGGATCCCTAGAGCTCACACACCCTTCTTTTTTGGTCACCTGATCTGTGTAGACATTTTCTATGTAGTAGTGATATCTTGCCATGATTGTACCAGTCGCTTTCATTATGCAATCATGTATTTATTTTATGTATCAGTGTTATGATTTAAGTACACTTTGTCTTTATTTACATGAGCATTGTACACAGTGCAAAAACTATTTTGTATGGCCCAAATAAAGCACATAGTGCTATATGTGGCAGGGCAACTTGCTACCCTGCCACAAATTTTTTTTCCCTATTACCATTGCTATTACCGTCGCAAATTTATCTGCACACGTTGTTATTGGTGTTGTTATTAGCATCAGAAAGCATCGTTATCAGTGTTGTTATTTACATCGGTAAATACTGACACAAATAGCAACGCTGATAATGTCGCTAATACTGACTGTTTGATGGCGTCGCTAATAACGATGCTTTTTGCGATGACAGGGGAAAATTTTGTTATTTATATTTTCGTCGCTTTTAACATCGGTATAAGGCCTATATCTTGTAGTGCAACCTCTTTTACATACCACCATTTCCAAAATTTGGCTCTATTGAAAGACTAGTTTCTGTTGTATGTATTTTTCCATCTTTCCAAAAGACAACCTTTTTACTTCTACTTGATGGTAGGCTACATAGTCTTGCTTATCATGCTGTAAACTCTCATACGAAATGCATCTCCTTTTGTATCCCTCTCTATACAACCTTTAGCCTATTATGCCCGACCCTTCTCTTCTATCTTGACATCCAATTTTTTGGCATTTGCATTGATTTTAGTCAAATTCAGCCTCAAATCACACATGCGCTTGATTAATTCATCCACAGCATCACCTTTAAGAGATGGATAAACATGTATAGCCGGTTGTTTTTCCATATCTATAGGTTCTTTGAGTGCAATTTCAACCCCCCTCTAAGCACTGGCAGGTGTGGTGCATGTACCCCATCTTAATTTCATCCGATCTCTCTTTACCAATATATGCACTACCTCAGCTACATCAGCCCACTAGCCCCGTTTCAGAAGAGGCATCTTCAAAACAATTAATCAGCTTCTCTTGCAAGACAGGATCTACAACCTTTAGAAACAAATCAATTTGTTGGCTCTCCACACTGATTGTTGCTCATCGGCATCTAACTGCACATACCGACTTTCCAACTCATGAAGCAAAGCTGTGACCCTTTATTGGGCTTTTCAATGCATTCTATAAATGTCTTTTTAGTTACCAAGCCTGCATCTTCCAAGAAAAACTCTTTCCTCAAAGCATTTTTAAAAGCTACCCAATTAGCATCTCTTCTATGTAACTCATTAATTCGATCATGCAATGCATGCATGGCCAAACGGGAGAAATATTGACTCCATGCATACTGCGGTACCCCATGAAACATCTTTTCTTAATATAGTTGGATGAAGGTCGAAACATTTTGACCCTTGAACTACTTCAATTCTTGTCCCACTGCTTGCAATGAATTCACAACTAAGGAATCAATTATTTCTACTTCCTGTCGAGTTTGCATCTACTATTGTAACAACAACTATTGTTGTTGTTGTTGTTGCAACAAAGAAATCATCTATTGTAAAACATCACCACCACTTGAACCTATAGAATCCCCCATCTTTTCACACCTGCTACTACTGACTTTCACGTTGGATTCACCACTGTGTCGCAAAGTTTGGAGCTGAAGGTCTACCATGGGGGTAAGAGAGAGTAGGGTGAAGGGAGATTCAAGGGGAGAGAACTAGATAAAAGAGAAGCGATTTGAATAAATAGAAGATGTAGAAGAAAACTGATAGAGGTGAAGCCTATCAACTTATTTCAGCATCCTGCCATACATGAAAGACATCAGCTCATAATCATAGCTCATTACCAAATACATCCAAATAACGGTGGGTCAAAGCCCAAGACACACTAAGACAATATCTCAACTCATACACAAATACTTAACATAATCCATGATGATAATCCATGATCCATGCTACTGCCATCCATTGACTACTATAGGTAATCACCTCAAAATTACATGCAAACTTCAAACTAGTAGTAGTAGAAGCCACTACAACCAAGACACATATCAAATGCTCCTGTCAAATCCTTGTCAAAACCAAAGAACCACTTCGGCCCTTACAATAATAGTGTATCCCAACCCTCAATCAAGGCTCCAAAATGCACACAAATCCAATCATAAGCCTCTCTTATGAATGCCCAAGGTTGCCCTATTGTTTAGGGTCCGTATCCAATACATACATTCACTTAGATCACTTGCAAGCTCTCCCAAATTGAGTGGACTATGGGCTGCCCTATTTATGAATGTTTTGAACAGTCAAAAACAGCCCATAGACCAAGAAAAATCACACATTTGACTATCCTAAGTGGTACATTAGATCCTGGGAGAAAGAATCAAGCTTCAGGCATCCAGAAAAGCCTTAAGAATAAAGATGAAGCAAGAAGAAACCTTGATGGTCATGGATTCCCTATTTTTCCTTATTTAAGACAGCACCATAGCTCTCTTCCTCTTCCCTAAAATGTAGGGCAAAAAAAACTTTGCCTTCCTCCAATTAATCTTAAGCATTCCTCTTGAGTTGAGCCTAAGTTGCATGCCTTGGAAGCTCCTTTTGTAGTCTAGTTGTGTTAGCACTCTCCCTGCAGTGCCGCATATGAAATGCATCAAAAATCATGGTGAAGCGCTTGTTGTTCATCCACATAACTACTAAGTTTCATAAGACACACTTAAGTTACCTAAGTCATTAAAACAAAGGCATATATATGTCCCATGCTCAAACCAAGTGGACTTGTTGAACTAAGTGACATCCAAGAAAAATGAACTTAAATAGTCACTACTTTATGTCATGTAACCTCTATCCTAAAGCTCCTGTAGACCAAGTATGTAGACCTGCATGATCCACATCATCTCCATTTTTCACACTATAAACATAAAATCCCATGACACCATGTGCCCGATCCTTTTGTAGAAGTCACATACCTGATCTTTCTTGCCCTTGTACTTGTTACCGGCATATAACATTTGTTCATCTTTAGAGGTGCTTGGTTCTTCTTTGGATTTTTTCTTCTTTTCTTCTTCTAGTAGGAATGACTTAATGTCAACCAGTTTAGGATTAGGCATGTTGATTAATGTAGTTGACTCATTATTATAGTCAAGAGGCAATCTTTTTAACAACACACCAATACAAATATCTTCATCCATCTTGAGATTTATCCCCCCAAGTTGGGTTAGGAGACTTTCCATGTATTTCAGATGAGATGCCAATGATATATTAGGTTTCATATCAAGTCAAAATAAGTTCATTAGTAAAACATACTTTGAGGATTTGGACTGTGCACCAAACAAGGTATCTAATCTATCCCAAGTGTCATGGGACGTGTCACACGCAACTACATGACGGATTTAGCTATCATCCAACTCCAGTTTGATATTGACCTATGCTTTTTCATCATGTTTTTGCCAAGTAACTACAAGAGTTTCACCATGGGGCTTCTTTTCTTGTCCATTGGTAATGGCCTATAGGCCCTTCTTCATCAGGATGAGTTTGATGCGAGTTTCTAGGTGTGAAACCTGACTCCATTGAATTGAATAGTTGGAGAATCTTTGCCCTTGCTGGAGTGGCAAATCAACTCCAAAATTATTAGATTTTAGCAGTAGCAGAGTTGATTGAGATGTGTCAAAAGACACAAGTGCTAAGAGCACTAAATGAATGTCAATGGACACTATCTTTCTTCCTTGAGTCTTCCAAATCTTCAAAATCCTTCAAGTTCTTCCAAATCCAAATCTTCCTCTCCTTAATTTGATGCAAGGGCCTTCATATATGAGTGACATGACCTTCAATGTGTTGGGACCAATGAGTAGATGAAGTGAAAAGAAGAGCTTTAGGTAAAGTGGCTATGGATTTTTAGGGTTTTCAGGAATAGGGCCTTGGTTTTTTGCAGCTTACAAAGATAGACATTTCGGAAACCTGACACATGATTTTTGATGCTGAGAAGTGCTTAAAAATAGCCAAAAATTACGAATATCATAGAAAAAATAGCCTTCATCAAAGGCGGCGGTGGCAATCAATACGATTTTAAGCGGCAAGGCCCTAAAATGCTAGTGCTAATTTTCATAGGAAATCAAATGGTGGTGGATGGCCGAGTTGGAGTTTTCCTAGATGCAAAACGACGTCAAGAATCCAACGCAAGTCTCGGATCTCAATTCCGAGGTGATTTGATTCCCCATCTAATCCCCGCAAGGTTCGGGGTTGTGAAGCAGCTACTAGATCTGGAAGCCGAGAAGAGCGTGACAGGGCCCAGCTTTGTAGATTTCGATGCCACGGAACCAGCCGTCCAGACGGATCTCGAATCCGATGTCGTTTGCCCCTCCAAAAGCGAAAAAACCACTTGCCGAAAGTGTGAAAGCAAAAGGCATGAACTAGATAATTTGATTAAGAGCTTAAAAGCTCTTAACAAAGAGCTTAATGCTCATGAATTGAAACGTTGGGGGAGGGAGAAAGGGGGGGGAGGTGGGAGGGCGTCAATTTTTTGTGCCCCATTTTTCCCCCATTCTTCATCATTTTCTGATCAGTGGAGGCAGGAGGAATCCTCTTGGCCCTGAGATGATCAAGGAATGATGCACTAAGCAAAGATATAAAAAACCAATCTTTCTCTCTCCTCCATATCTCTCCTGCATAGAGGCAATTCATGCTCAAGAAATCAAGAAGAAGAGGGGCTAAAGAATGCTTGTCCGGCTATGATCGGATTGCTTCAAGATGAAGAGGAGGCTAAAGAAAGAGGTTCAACACTAAAGAATGGTTGCTAGTCGGTCTGTGGGCTAGGTCTGTGGGCTACCCAGAATAATTATTTAGAAATCCGCAACACGCAAGACACGTAATATGCTCCAATTTTGTGAAGAAATTTGCTTGTTTTTGTTGTTTCATGGTCCAAATGTTGTTCATATGCGATGAATTTTTGTTTGAACCTTTTTTGCATCATGTTTGAGGGCTATAACTACAAAAATGCAGAACTTGTAATGATTTTGAGTCGTTATTAATTCTTTAAAACCTGTAAAATGTCATTTTTAATGGAAATTAGTGGTTTTTTTAATTTTGAGTTGGGAGAAAGGAGTGGAAATGAGATAAACTCAGAGAAAATGTTAAGTTTCAGTCAAAATAATAAGCCAATACAAATAAATCAGAAAATACCTATTTTCCATGAATAATAAATAGAAAAAATAGTGAAAAATAAAGAAAATTGGGGTTTTCGCACTCAAAAAATATGAAAAATTAAAATTTTATGTTCGTGAATGTTTGGCGAGGTTAAAGCATGACGTCAAGCCTCAGTTTGGCCTCCTCGTTTGTGTTATAGTATGTGCTTATTGGTTTTTACATACAAATGATACAAAACAACCATTTATACCTATGCACTATAGCAATACCTAAACAGTGAGGGGGGGAGGAAGTTTGTGTGATGATCTAATTGCTGAAAAGATAAAAATTCCGATTTCCCTCTTTGTGCATAGTATTTAGAGATTGTTCCATAATTAAATATAGGCGACTAGTAGCAAGGAAGTTTCGGTGCTAGTCCCTAAAGTAGCGCAACACGTAATGCTTAGTTAAAACTCATGAAAGGGCTGTTTTTCGCACCTCACATGGATATTTTTTTAAATCATAAAATGGTTGTCCACAAATTTCATACATCTTGCATCAAGGATGCCATGTGGTATCTCTTGGAATGCATTGCAATTGATTGATAAACTTTGACTAACGCTGAGAGGATAGGAAACCTAAGTTGTCGGTTAGATGGGCGCTTCCGTTGGGGAAAGTTTTGTGAGACAAATCAAAATCTCCTGGAATGTTGAATTATGAAAGAGTGGAGTTTGTGCAAATGACCACCTGTACTAAATAGAAGCCATAAGGCTGTGAGGCCATCTGGTAATGGTGATAAATCCACAGTGAGTCCATTGGACCAATGTGGGCAGATGAGGCAGTCTGAGAATATGAAAAGGAATATGAGATGGGTTTGGAGGCCCAAAACCCCTAAAAATACTGTTGGTGTGTTAGATGAAGGGCCATGAATTGCATGTGGACACGCTTTGATGGATTCCCAAAAGGATGCAACTAAAGGCCATAATGTGACATCTGACAATAGGGACCACTGCCTTGAGATGCATCTATGTGATGGCTCTAGGCTTGAAGCTCTGTCTAGTTTGGATTGTATCATGGACATATGTAATGCTCCAATTAGAGAAGAGTTGAATAATCATAAATTCATGATTCTCCCTATAGGAGGAGTTGCTGGAAAGTTGGGACAAGCAATCCATTTGAAATACGATGACCAAGGGGATGAGATATATCAACCTAATGATGTCATTCATTCAGCTCATAGCACCCAAGAAGAGATGGCCATTATTACTGAGATATCAGTGGAAAGGCTTGGGCTAGTGGATCTACAAAGAGCATAGATCAAGCTTTTAGTTGACTCACATGAGGATCATGAGGCTAGTCCTCCTATTTTATGCTATCCTTGGTATCCTGATTAGCTTCAGGCCTTCTATCACATTATGATGGGCCTACTCCTCGTGGATTTCATACCTTGGTTTTGTCAAGGGGTAGGGTATGAGCTATGATGTGTTGTGTTGTGTATTTTTTATATCAGCTTGATGTTCAAAGATGAGAGAGAGAGACACGGAAACTCAATCTCCATGAACCTTCAGGTTCCCATAGCTTTCTTCATTATTTCACACTAACTGAGAAGCACTCAAATACAATGTAAAGTAACCTAGTCTTAGCATTGACTAGACTGACTAACTCTAGTCAGGTCACCTACTAACACAAACCCGACTTATTCAATGTAGTCACATGGAGACAGCACACACCTAGCTGACACAGATGTCGCTCACACATAAAGACATACCTATTGAGCTTGACTTCTAACACTCCCCCTCAAGCTCAAAAACAAAACTCAAGTCATCTGCATCACTCCAAATAGCTGTCTAAAGTGAATGAACTTATCTTTACCAAGTGATTTGGTAAAGATGTCTACTACCTGGTCTTCAGTCTTCACATGCTCTAAGTCAATCTGATGTGCTGAAACCATTTCCCTAATGAAATGGTAGTGAAACTCAATGTGTTTCGATCTTGCATGATAAACAGGATTGCTTGCTAACATGACACTGCTCAAATTGTCACATACAGCCTGACTCTCTTGTCCAAGTGTACTCCCAAGTCATTCAACAATTTCTATAACCACATAGATTCACAGCCCGCTAAGGCTGCACCATGATACTCCACTTCCATGCTGGACAGTGCAATTGTAGGCTATTTCTTACTCTACCAACTGATCATGCTACTACCCAATCCAAATGCATAACCACTGGTTGACCTCTTGTCATACGTGCAACCAGCCCAGTCAGCATCAGTATACCCCATCAAGTCAAGGGGTTTCCCATATGCATAAAACAGCCCATGATCTGTGGTACTCTTTACATATCTGAGAATTCTCCTAATTGCATCTAAGTGTGGTTTGCGAGGCTTCTGCATGAACTGATTGATCAACCCCACAGCATAACTCAAGTCAGGTCTAGTGATCGTGAGATAGATCAAGCTGCCTACCATCTATCTGTACATGGTAACATTCTCAATCTTTGTTCCAACATCAATCTGCAGCTTGACATTCTGCTCTAAAGGCGTATCCATAGGCTTGCAATCAGCCATACTATATTTCTGTAACATGTCCTGAGCATACTACTTTTGTAGTAGCCATATGCCTTGAGGTGTAGAGACAACCTCAATCCCCAAAAAATATTTCATCTCTCCTAGGTCCTTGACCTTAAACTCAGCCTATAAATGTGTCTTTACTTCAGCAATCCCGCTTTCATCATCTCCTGTAATGATTAAGTCATCGACATAGACCACTAGAAATACATAGCCACGATCTGTCTTCTTCACAAACAAACTATGATCAGCATCACCCAATCGGAAACCATGTTCCTGTAAATAACTACTGATGGGAGCATTCCATGCTCTGGGTGCCTGTTTCAGCCGGCATATATGTGCTGGAAATTCTGGATGCACATAGCCTTCAGGATGTTCCATGTAAACTTCTTCCTGTAACTCTCCATTCAGAAAGGCATTCTTTATGTCCATCTGCCATAATTTCCAACCTCTAGCTGCTGCCAAAGCAATCACAGTTCTAACTGTAGCCATCTTTGCTACAGGGCTGAAAGTCTCCTCATAATCAAGACCATACTATTGCGCATACCCTTTTACAACCAGCCTAGCCTTGTATCTTTCCAATGATCCATATGATTTACATTTTACCTTATACACCCACTTGCAACCAATAGGTGTTTTGCCCTCAGGCAACTATACCAAATCCCATGTGCCATTTTCAGCCAAAGCTTAATATTCCTCATCCATAGCAGCACTCCAATCCTCATCTACAACTGTCTCATCAAACTTACTTGGTTCTCTAAAACCTATTCATTTCGTTATATAAGCATAATAACGGGCTGAATATCCAGTGTAAGTATACCTATCAACAGGTCGTCTGACCCTCTATCATCTCTTGAGCTGTGGCTCACTCTGAGCTTGCCTCTCATGAGGCGGCACATAACGATTCTGCCTAGCACTTGGCGTCATAACAGACGGAATCCCCAATTCACTGTCTAAGAAGTCACTGCTAGATGAATCATAACCTGCAGTGAGTGGACCTGTTACATCTTCAAAAACCTTTTCTTTTCCCTTATCTATTCTCCCCCTCACTGACATATCCATGTCAGTGGATGCAGTAGTGTGACTGCGCAATCGTCCTGTCCAAGGACTCACTGTAGATGATACATCACTTATTTGACCACTCATGGAAGTACTCTCTGCAGGAGTACTTTCAGCATGACTCATACTGGGTGAGCCATTAGTAGGCACTGCAATAGGATTCCCGTACCAGGATGCTAACTCATCAAATACCACATCTCTGCTTATGAGTGTTTCATGCGTAGAAGGTACATAACACTTATAAGCTTTCCGTTCCTGTGCATATCCCACAAACACACTCTTCACTGCCTTAGGATCCAATTTCTTCCTCTTCTCATCCGGTATATGCACTTATGCAATGCTGCCAAATACCTTCAAGTGCGAAATATCAGGTTTATGACCATACAGCCTCTCATATGGAGTGACATCATGAATCCATGCTGTAGGGGTTCGATTCAGCACATAGACAGCAGTCATCACTGCTTCAGCCCAATAACCATTTGGCAGACATTTCTCATTCAGCATAGCTCTAGCTGATTCCATCAAGACCCTATTTTTTCCTCTCTCCAACACGGTTTTGCTACGGTGTATAGCTACATGTGAGCTATCTTCTGATCCCATATTTAGCAAGATACCTGTCAAAGTAATTAGAGACATATTCATCTCCTCCATCTGATCTCAAACAGGATATGTAGCAGTCCAACTCATTTTCAGCATGCTTCTTGAAGTCTTTGAATGCATCAAACACATCATCTTTATGCTTCAAAACATAAAGCCAAGTGTACCTGCTGAAATCATCAATAAATGAGACATAATACTATGCACCTCCAAAAGAAGCATTATGTGGAGGACCCTAGACATCAGAGTGCACCAACTGTAAAGGTCTAGTGCTGGTTTTTACATGTTTCATGAAAGGAAACTGTGCTTGCTTCCCAAACTGACATGCAAGGCATACATGACCAAAGTCATTATACTTGAATTTAGGTAATCCAAGTACTACTTCCTTCTGCTGCATAGATTTCAGCTTTTATACATTGACATGTCCAATCCACTTGTGCCAAATCTCTACATCCCGAATGGCACTCTCATCATGAGTAAACATGGCTGCCTTAAGTCCCAGAATGGTTGCATTCAATGTAAACATCCTGCCATCCCTTCTGCCCTTGGCAATTAACTTGCAACCATTTCCATACTCCTCAACGAAGCATCCATCTTTGTTAAATCTCACTTGCAGATTCTGTTCTGCCATTTGACCCACAGATAAAAGATTCTTTGTTATAGTCGGTACATGTAATACATCATGCATACCTTTCTTCTTGCTATCAGGCATCATAAGAGAAACAATCCCTTTATGCTTTATGTCATGTTGGGTGTCATCCCCAGTACATACATGACCATGTGTACCTTCAACCATCTCATCAAACCACTCTCCATGCGGTGTCATGTGGTTTGATGCTCCAGAGTCAATGTACCATCTATCATCTCTATCATGTCTCAATGTATTTTTGGATGCATGCTGCATGGCAAAGAGTCTATCAACTTGCTCATCATGAGCACCACTGGAAGATGCATAGTGCCCATGCTGTTTGCTCTTTGCCTTCATATCTCCCTGCTTCTTGTAGCAATCCTTTGCAATGTGCCCATACCTACCACAATAATGGCAATCTTTGTCCCTGTTGGATTGGTCAGAAGACTGCCATGAACCAGATCCACCACCTCTACCTTGGGGTGATCTCCCCCTGCCTCTAAACCCGCCATCCACGCTGGCCTTGTGTATTTGCACCATGCCAATTACCCTGCTGCTGTTGCTGTCCATAAGCATTACGAGTGTCACCACGACCTCGAAATGAACCACGACCTCTAAATCCTCTACCACACTAGCTAGAGTATAACACAGTGTCTCTACTTTGAGATGCACTGGAACCTGTATTCAAACCAAGTTTTACCTCCTCATGCAGCAACAAAGCAATTAGCTCTTCCCAGGTAGGGGGCTCTTCTCTAATATAGATGGATGTGTCAAAAGCTTTTTACTCTTTCCCTAATCCATTCAAGGGAGCAGCAATCATATCATCTTCTGATACACTTGAGCCAATGGTAGCAAGTTGATCAGCTTGTCAAGATTGTGGGAGAGAAGGAAGGAGTCTCACTTGTAGCTTTCTTGCTTGCACAATGGGGGAATACACACAGAGGTGGAGGCTGAAAACAGTTTTCCTCTTCTTAGTTGTGTAAGCCAAAAAGAACTCTTATACAAAGAAATAGAAGAACCCTATATATGGGTCTCAAAACAAACTCAACTAACTAAGGTGGCATACTAACTGAGCCACGAACTAGAGTAGATAAGGATAGCTGTCATCTAGCTATTATTCATGGGCGGTGTACCAACCACATCTACAACTGACAAGTAGGTGACATAAATGCACAATGGTCACCCTGGCATATCATGAGTGGAGCTCGATATCTCAAGACAGCTATGGTCTTAATCTATGTGGTATACACCTGGATGCTCCTGCCATTCCTAGACATGTTGTTGAACTGATGTTTCAACTGGATCTTTCGTGCATGTGTCATGGTTCCATAATTTTTCATCAGTATGTCCCAAGCATCCTTTGGAGTCTCACATCCAGTGATTTGAACTACCATAGCATCAGATATACATAGAGAAAACCAATGCAGCACCTTGCATGCTCTCTCATTCCATAGCCTATAAGCTCTTTTCTATTCATTAGTTGGATTCGTTGCAGGCAACTCAGGAGCAGTCTCATCTCCTGTACATAGATCCCAATAACCTCTACCAACCAAAAAGTTTTTCATCCTGAATTTCCACAATGCAAAGTTCTTGTTGTCTAAATTTTCTTCAACTATCTGAGTGATATTGTTAGTCCCATGTGCATTAGCCATGATGCAATAGACTCTCTATCAAGTGCCTAACTCCCTGCAAGTCGATAAATATCACTAACCAAGTTCAGTCCACAACAGTTTATGACAATTTTCTACAATTAATTGCAATAAAAAACCAGTGTATTTCAGCCCACTGATAACCCAAAACAGCCCACAAACAAGTGGTCTCAGCTGTAGGTATAAATGTCAATACATAAGCTATATACTTGCTTCAGCTTAAGCTTCTGCAACCTCACTGCCAGGGTGAATACATGTAGTCTGAAAACTGTAAACTGTGAGTAACTAGTAGCAATTCCAAGGTCAAAATTGAGTAGTATTCATGTCATACATGTCCCAAAACCTCCCAGATAGCTACTAGTACATTTGACAATCAAGACATAAGCACATAGGCACAAAACAGTGCATAACCAGCAAGTATAAGTGACATAAATTTGCTTACGGATCACCAACAACCAATATTCTAGCAACCAAGATGTATTTCAGCTTCAAAAGTCCTCAAGACATGTCATATATTTACTTTGTAGTGGCAAGTTCAATACATGAGCATTTGAGTAGGCATAGACAATATGTCTTCATTAATCACTATCAAAGAGTACATGACTGTTCATAACCATGACTATTCACAACCAGCCCAAGCACTGTCAAGGGACTTATTTCAGGTTCAGATTTGAATATTCAGTAGCATCCAATGCTTTCCTCAATCCTCCATACATTCAACATGCATATGCCAGTTCATATAGGTGATAGAAGCTCCAAAGTGAGATGTATTGCTTCAGCAAGATACAATGCTTGTCATTCACTATGTATGACAGTTTTCAGCCATTAACATATTTCAGATATGAATGATTTCAGTGAGCAACTTCAGCTCAAATGCGTTTCATGAAGTACATATGTCCTCCTGGCATATACATTTGCTCCATCGATGCTTCTGGGTATGTTTGAGGGCTCCAGATTCATGTCCTAAATGCATACATGTTTTTTAATGCCTATATACAGTAGGCCACTATTTATTGGCAAACCTACAGTCTCTGTTCTCAGCTCATAGGTGAGCTCTCACATAAGCATTTACACCTTATACTCTTCAAGTACCTTCCACTAGTCTCTGTCAGGAATTTAGCCACTTCATATCACTTGCATATGATGTTTTTCAGCCCCACGAAGATGTCTGCAGAATACAGGCACAGTTTGCGCAGATCTATTCTCTGCTCCAGCAGCTTGATTTGATGATGGTGATGATGATGAAGCACACACTAGTGCTTAATACCCCCTTCACAAGGCTCTAAACAAGCCATAGACGGTAGCTTGAACCATAGAGTAAGCAATCACACAATGCCTACCTTCCATCACAATGATAGCTTGTTTGATCTTTGAGAACCCTTGATCTTCCACTCCTGCAAGTCTTCTTGACTTCCTCCTACTCCAAAGAGCTCAACCTGGAAACGCTCTGATACCATGTTCAAAGATGAGAGAGAGAGACACGGAAACTCAATCTCCATGAACCTTCAGGTCCCCATAGCTTTCTTTATTATTTCACACTAACTGAGAAGCACTCAAATACAATGTAAAGTAACCTAGTCTTAGCATTGACTAGACTGATTAACTCTAGTCAGGTCACCTACTAACACAAACCCGACTTATTCAATGTAGTCACATGGAGACAACACACACCTTGCTGTCACAGCGGCAAGTCCCTAAAGTGCTAGAGCTAATTTTCATAGGAAATCAAATGGTGGCGGATGGCCAAGCTGCAGTTTTCCTAGATGCAAAACGACGTCAGGAATCTAGCGCAAGTCTCGGATCTCAATTCCGAGGATGTTTGATTCCCTATTTAATCCCCTCAAGGTTCGGGGTTGTGAAGTAGCTACTGGATCTAGAAGCCGAGAAGAGCATGACGGGGCCGAACTTTGTAGATTTCCATGCCATGGAACCATCCGTCCAGATGGATCTCGAATCCGATGTCGTTTGCCCCTCCAAAAGCAAAAAAACCACTTGCTCAAAGTGTGAAAGAAAAAGTCATGAACTAGATAATTTGATTAAGAGCTTAAAAGCTCTTAACAAAGAGCTTAATGCTCACGAATTGAAACGTTTGGGGGGGGGAGGGGGGCATCAATTTTTTGCGTCCCATTTTTTCCCCATTCTTCATCATTTTTTAATCGGTGGAGGTAGGAGGAATCCTCTTTGCCCTGAGATGCTTCTATCCTTTGCCCTTCATCACAGCAAACGGATCAAGGAATGATGCACTGATCAAAGAGATAAAAAACTAGTATTTCTCTCCCCTCCCTCTCTCTCCTGCATAGAGGTAATTCATGTGCAAGAAATCAAGAAGAAGAGGGGCTGAAGAATGCTTGGACTGTGATCGGATTGCTTCAAGATGAAGAGGAGTCTTAAAAAGAGGTTCAGCACTGAAGAATGGTTGCTAGTTGGTCTGTGGGCTACCCAGAATAATTATTAAAAAACCTGCAACACATGCAAGACACGCGGTATGCTCCAATTTTATGAAGAAATTTGCTTATTTTTGTTGTTTCATGGTTCAAATGTTGTTCATACGCGATGAATTTTTGTTTGAACCTTGTTTACATCATGTTTGAGGGCTGTAACTACAAAAATGCAAAACCGGTAATGATTTTGAGTCCTTTTAATTCTTTAAAACTCGTAAAATGTTATTTTTAATAGAAATTAGTGGTTTTTTTTTTAATTTTAAGTTGGGAGAAAGGAGTGGAAATGGGATAAACCCAAAGAAAATGTTAAGTTTAAGTTAAAATAATAAGCCAATACAAATAAATCAAAAAATTCCTATTTTTTATTAATAATAAATAGAAAAAATAGTGAAAAATAGAGAAATTTTGGGTTTTCACGCTCAAACAATATGGAAAAATAAGATTTATGTGCGTGAATGTTTAGCGAGGTTAAAGCATGAGGTCAAGCCTCAGTTTGGCCTCCTCCTTTGTGTTATAGTACATGTTTATTGGTTTTTACATACAAAATGATACAAAACAACCATTTATACCTATGCACCGCAGCAACATGAGAGCGGAATTTTGAGCCTGGGATGTGCCTAAAATTTGCCAAAAAATCTAGAATTTAGGGGGAAGATATTTAACATCAAAGGTGGCGGCTACAACTAGGACGATTTTAAGCACCAACTGAAAGACGGCTTTTAAAAGGCGCCCAAGCGACACTTGTGGATTTTTGATAAATATTTCGACTGCCGTGCAGGATGTCAGAAGCTGCTACTCAGTGTGGGATGTCAAGCCGGATGCCTACGATTTTTCAAAGCACGAATCGGATGCCGGACGAGAAAAGGACCAACAAACGGTCAAGATTTGAAAGGGTGGCCACAACATGGACCAAAGGGGGGGTTCCCTTTGGGGGAACTTTAACCCCCCTTCAATTTTTGAAGCAAAAAATCGTGAAGGAGATGAAGAATGGCGATGTTTGCACGCAGGCGCAAATTGCATCCTCTCTCCTCTCTCATCATGCATGTGGGCTGTGAAGAACCCATGGAATGGACAATGGGGCTGAACTTTTCCCTATGGGTTGATGCTATCACCTGTCTTCGCTCGTGGAATGGTAGACTGAATGAAGAGAATAGATTCTAGTCTTTATCTCTCCTTCCTCTCTCTCTTCTCCATGGGTTGTTCATGTATGCCATCTTGATGAAGGAACCGGGGAAGGAGAATGAAGGAAAGTGGTGGTGGAAATTGATGGAGATGCTGAAGATTGATGAGCAGCATTGAATTGAGAGCAATGGAGGCTCGTTTGCTGATTATGCAATCATTTAAGGTGTCTCAAGTTACGTGAAAATACAGTATGACCATTTTTATGAAGAAAATGGAGGATTTTTTATAGTTTATGATGATAATTATGTTCTTATTGGATGAAAATTTGTGCGAATGTTGTTTGTATTATGAATCATTGTTGTTTATCAGGAAATATTGGTTTTGTAATGATTTACATGCTTTATTTAATTCCCGTAAACCCTAAATGCGGTTTTTAAGTGGCAAAATGCTAGTTTTTCCGTTTCAGGTGGGTAAAATATGTTCCCATGGGGGGAATATGGAAGATAAATTGAATAATAGTATGCTGAAGTGATTGGAATAAGAAAAACCAGAAAATAGCATACTTTATTGTCAAATAAATCAAGAAAATGAAAAAAATAAGAGAAAAAATAGAAATACGTCTTGGAAAAACAAGGAAAAATATAATGATTGTTTGTGGATGTATGATAGTGGTAAAGCATGAGGTTTAGCCTCAGTTTGCTCTATCTCCTTGTCAAATTTTGTGATTTATCACTTTTTATACATCAAAACATGACAAAATGAACCTCTACACCTATGCAACGAAAGCAATACCTAAACATAGGGGGTTGGGATGTTTGAATGGTGTGATTTGCATGCTGATTGTTGCTGATTTTCTGATGTACATCATGTCATAGAGTCCATGTTAGGTTAATTAAGAGGATAGTAGCATGAGTGGTATCTCGGTGCTATCCTTTCACCACCACAACGGGTTAGTGAAATGCATTTGAAAAAACCTGTTTGTACACTAAGCACGTTGCTGATTTAAAATGATGTTTGAGCACTTTAGAATCATTCACATTTTCATGTGCATGATGATCATGGTATCGGAATATAAAACCTGGATGCATAGCACATGTTTTCAATGACAATGACCCACGTTTGAGTGTGGAAAGGCATCCTAAGCTGTAGGATAGATATTCGTTTCTTGTGGGATTATTTGGTGAGGAAGCATGGTATATCTCCTGGATTCAAAATGAAAGAGTGGAGTTTGTTCGTTTGTTTTATATGTTGAGCAGCGCATCAAGGGGCTAATCCCTGTGATGTAGGAGAGCTGTAGTGGGGCCGCGGTGTTTCTACCGAGAGGTTGCCTCCATGTATGTGATTATCGTAGCATTGCCAATGTGTATGGGTTCTCCCTCTGTGGAGTTTATAGAAATGGAAACATTGGACTACAAAGCTATAAAACTATAAATGCATAGATTAGGCTTTAGGAAAGTTTATCCTTTAGCAGCAGATTGATGCTCTTGGTCCACGAGGCTGTGAGGGTGTGTTTGTTTGTTATGAGCATGAGGTCCGGCTAGTGCCATAGCTAGTGTCGGCCCATTTCAGGTCCCATCAGTGGTGTGTCTGCCCGGAGCTGCCAACAAGTGGTGGTCCTCGAATCTAGGGTTTTTAGGGACCAAAAAGTTGGTTTATGTCCTTTGACAAGAACCGTCAAGCCAAAATACAAAAAGCAGAATGTGCTGAGAGGGCTAGACGGCGGTTGGAGATTGTAAGTCACTATTCTCCTCAAAGGAGTAGCCCAATACGTATAAGAAGCAGTGGTCTTAGTAATCCAAGTGTTGTCATAGTCTTTTAGGTGTAGGAGGAAGCACAATTTCTTCCTCTCTTCCACCAAGTCAACCCACTTCAAGTGGAGGTGTGATCCCATCAGTCCAAACTCCTATTGTTCATCTGACTGTCGTCATGGCACAACCCATTGCAATTCTTGTAGGAACGCCGGATCTACCAGCTTTAGGAGTGCCTTTGCCCATTTTCAATGGGTTAGCTGAAGAAGATGCGGAGTTTCACTTTTGTGAATTCCAAAGATTAATGTTTAATTACCACATCCAAGATGAGGGACATCTTATGATGTTCTTTAACATGACATTAAAAGGAAGGGCTGCAGTATGGTATCATAGCATAGAGACTGGAACCATAACTACAATCGACCAATTTTATGCAGCTTTCCGAGGAGAGTATGCCCCTGAAAGAGGTGGCCAATACTGGTTGCGTGTGTTGAATGTAACATGTCGAGACCCCCATGAGAATGTGAAAGGCTATGCCAAGAAGCTTAAGGAAGTGTTTCGTAAGTTACAAACTTACAATTCTATTCCCCCAGCTGCCCAATTGCAATACTTCTTGTATGGATTGGATTTCAATATTCATGTACATTTGAGTAGTGTGGCTTTGGCTGATATAGACATCGCCATTGCACGGGCAGGAGTAGAAGCACGATTAAAAATGGCCTACTCCTCTCGAATAAAACTTAATGCGGGTTTAGTACCTCGAGGAACTTTACCACTGACAAATGGAAGTCAAGGAATGCCTATGAATAACCCTAATGGGAGAGGAAGCATGGTTCAAAATGTACCTTTACTGCGAGCTTCTCCCAGTGTGACTATGCCTATGGCTAGTCAGTTAACTTCACCAAATGTTGGAGGCCAAGTTTTAAACCCTAATGTTGTTCCTGAGAGTCAACAACCAATGTCCAATCAAATTGTTAGGCCAATGGAACGATGGATAGATGATCAAGGCTATGAGTCGAGTGCCTCTAATGTCCTTGGCGAAGTTAAGGATATGATGAAGCACTACACTGACATGATTTCTGAACAATATCGGCAAATAGCTGTTGACATCAATTTCTTGAAGAAGCAGCAGAATGTGATAGGGAGTCGACGCCCTGAAGAGGGTGGTCCCTCAAGATTTAGTTGTAAGTGGTGTGGCGGACAACATTTCTCTAGAAACTGTCCAAATGTTAAATGTGATATTTGTGGAAAGTCGGGCCACTTAGCCACTACCTGTTGGAGTAAGATTAGTTCCCTCCAACAAGGGAGTAAACAGCCAGGTCTAGTTAATCATAGAGCACAAGGTAATAACCTCCACCAAAATGATGGACCAAGACAAATATTGCAAAGGGGAAAGACCACTATAGAAGAGTTGCCACAAGGCAATGGAGTCAGCCTTTGAGGCTATATGCATCAATGGTGCTGAAACCTCTAACCTACGAGCTGTGACAAGAGGCCAAAAGGCTAAATAGAATGATAAAGATAATGTAAAACCGGTCGAGGGAAACCCTAAGCAAGGGGATAAGGGGATGCAAGTCCTGAATCCTGGCGTGGAAGGTGGACCTCTAAGGCCTATTGCCAAGAAAGTCGATCCTAAGAAAGATGAGGAAGTGCCAAGAAAGAATGCAAGAGCTAAGAGAGAAGCACCAAAGCCGGTCCCGAGACCAAAAGAAAGGATGGTGTGGTGAGAAAAGAGAGCTTTGGCTACCTATCATGATTTTGATTTAGCAAGTTCTCTTTGCGAAGTCAAACCAGATGGAAACCTCTTACAGTTGATTAAATTATCTCCAGGAGTATGCATGGAATTCAAGAAGATCCTACGTATTGGGTATATTGTAGAACCTTTGGGAATAGCATGAGTCGGGGAAGATTGGTTTGATCATGCTGAAAAGAATTGCCCTAGGGTTCTAGCATACGCAGATGGAATATTAGTAGAGCATGCTATCGTAGACACTGGGTCCTCCGTCAATATCATGAGTTCAAAGTTGATGGAGAGGTTGGGTTTAGGCATCCAAAAAGATAGCTCCACCCTTCTTAGAATGGCTGATGATAGTCTAAGACAACCAAAAGGTTGCATTACTAAGGTCCATGTTACAGTTGCAAGTGTAGAATGCTTCTTGGACTTTAGGGTGATAAGATTTGCAGACGTCCTAGCTATCGAGTCTTGCTAGGTAGGCCATGGATCTTACGAACAGACTGTTAAGTCGATATACCCGCTGGTTGAGTGGTTCTAGGTAGAGGTGCTAATCGAGTAATAGTCGATGCTTATCCTGAGTCTCCTCAGAGTGAGAGAGCTCCTTTATCCTCTACTAAATTAGAAACACCAGATGATGCATCTGGTAGTGAAATATCATCCAATGATGAATCTAAAAAGGGGTCCACTACAGAGGATATTTATCAGATAACCCTAAATGAGCTAATAGAGCCGCAAGATAGGGTAAGAGACATAGATGTGATTGAGTTGGACCTTGGCACGCCGAATGATTCGCGGCCAATTAAATTAGGTTCCATGCTCAGTTCAGCAGAAAGGGAGGACTATGTGTCCTTGATTCAAGAATTCTGCGATATCTTTGCTTGGAGTTATGATGAGCTAAGAGGCATTCCTCCCAGCCTGGCTGTTCATACTATTCCTGTAAAAGAAGGCAGTCGTCCTGTGCATCAGAAAGTAAGATGTATGCCTTTTGAATTGAGGGACGGGTTGTTTGAAGAGTTACAGAAGTTAAGGAAAGCTGGTTATATCTTCCCTGTACAGCACACAAAATGGTGTTCACCAGTTGTCATCAGGAAGGAGAAAAACAACTAGATCCGAATAAGTGTAGATTTTAGAGGACTGAATAAGCAGACGGTTAAGGATTACTACTTGTTGCCATTTATTGACCAAATTTTGGATCAATTAGCAGGTAGGAAAATATATTTGTTTATGGATTGCTTTGCGGGATACAACTAGATGGCAATCACAGAAGAGGACAAGTTGAAAACAACTTTCATTACTATCTTTGGTACTTTTGCGTACCATGTGATAGCCTTTGGTTTGTGCAATGCACTTGGATCATGGCAACGAACAACAGATAAGACCTTTGGTGACATCTCCCCAGATGAGTTGAAAGTATTTATCGATGACCTGGGGGTAGCCACTGTAAGGGAAAGGATGTTGATTATCTTAAGAAAGTGCTTTGAACACTGCAAACAATTTTGTATCTCTCTTAACCCACGGAAGTGTGTCTTTGGAGTGCCTTATGGGCTATTGCTAGGCTATGTGGTCAGTCCAGTAGGGATAGCAACTGACTCTGAAAAGATCAAGGTCATAGTTGCTATGAGTCCACCACGTACTCTGAAAGAGGTACATATCTTCCTGTCATCGATAGGGTACTATCGGAGGATCATAAACGCCTTGGCAGAAAGAACGTTGCCACTAACAAACTTATTATCCTTTAGCTGTCTATTTGTATGGAGCAACCCTTGTAAGGTAGCTTCCGAGGATGTGAAACAGGAGCTAGTAAAAGTACCAGTTTTAAAAGCACCTAAAAAAGGCAAGTTATTTTACATATTTTCAATAGCCACCATGCATAGTATCAACTGTTATCTAGCCCAAATCTGGGAGGAAAAGTGGTATCATCCGATAGCTTTTGCTAGTCGAAAATTGGGCATATCAGAAATTAATTACACCTACATGGAAAAGTTGTGCCTTGCGATGGTCTTTGTGATTAAAAAATTTAGGCACTACATCCTCTATGAGAAGGTAGTTTTCTATACGAAGGCGGAAGGGCTTAGATTGCTTATGAACAAGCTACAACCACCTAATCGTCTGGCAAAGTGGTTAATCACTTTGGAGGAGTTCGATTATGAGATTAAGAGTAAGCCACCAAGGTTGCAGGGTATTGTGGAATGCCTTCTGGATTTCGGGGAGCCAAAAGAGACTTTGGATGAAGGAAGTAATATTGAAGAAATGTTTAAAATCGATATAGTTTCTATCCCATCTTGGTATGCTGCTATCACGCATTATCTATCAACAGGAGAGACTGGAGCTAGTTTATCAAAATTGGAAAAGAGGAAAATCAAACAACAGAAGTTTTCTTTGATCACAGGGACACTATATTGGCAGGGTGTTGATGATATCTACCGCCGATGTGTGATGCATGACGAGGTTCCTTTCATCTTGAAAGAGTGCCACGACTCTGCATGTGGAGGGAACTTCGCTGGACAATTGACGGCACAGAAAGCTTTAAGAGTTGGATATTGGTGGTCGTCCATCTTCCAAGATTCCTTTGAGTATGTTAAGAGATGTGATACCTGTCAAAGACATGACAGCAGAGAGAATAGGAAATGTCTACTTATGCCTATTATGGCTATCCTTCCATTTGAGAAGTGGGGTATTGACTTTGTGGGCCCTATCACCCCATCGTCTACTACTCAGAAGAGGTACATTATAGTGGCAGCTGATTATTTTAGAAAATGGTCAGAATCACGGGTGATGAGGCAGGACAATGCAAAAGAGATTGGAAGTTTTCTTTTAGAGCAGATTATCTGCCGTTTCGGTCCACCGAAGGAACTAGTGTCGGACCATGGAACCCATTTTTTGAATAAAGTGATCAAAAGCTTGACTAAAGTTTGGCAAATCAAGCATAATAAAATGACCCCTTATAATCTGCAAGCCAATGGGCAAGTCGAAAGTACTAATAAGCAGCTTGTGGGTATTTTGTCTAAAATAGTCTCGGAGAAGAAACGAGACTGGGACAGGAAGTTGTATGTGGCAGTATGGGCGTACAATACAATGTTCAAGCGAGCTACCGGCCATATTCCATTTAAATTAGTTTATAGGAAAGAGTGTGTGTTACCCCTCGAAATCGAATTGCCAACCATACAGTTTGCACTCAACCACTCTTTGGGAGATGAGAATTCACTCTTTGAATGGTTTACGACCATAGCCCACTTGGATGAACTGAAATTGCAGAGCTTATTACACCAGGAGATAGCTAAACGTCAGATGAAGTAGTTGCATGACCTTAAAGCAAAGAAGTACACCTTTAAAAAATGGCAATTAGTTCTGTATTACGATGCGCATAGGGAGCTATTTCTAGGGAAGTTGGAAACTAGATGGGATGGCCCCTACAAGATTGTTAGGATAGGAAAAAATAGGTCTATGGCTCTACTAGCTGATCTGCAGGGAGTAGAATTTAAAAATAAGGTTAATCTTAATAAGATTAAACCTCATTATTTCTAAGTATGCTAACACGAAGTAATGCATTGCAGGTCTATGCTAGGCTAATTTGAGACCTGCAAAAGAGCTGAAAGCTAGTTGACGGGGCGGTTAATTCCTTATTTGGAGCTCCCATATCTGGAGCAGAGATACCATTAGGGGAAACTTATCTGGTGGAGCAAAGGATATAAAGTGATTGAGCAAGAAGACGGAACCTTTGTGTGGGAGATCAAAGTCTTCTGCAATCACTGCTTACGAATATTGACAAGTATCCCTATTGAGTTTAATGAAGAAGGTGGGACGGAGCCGTCAATTCATCCTCTAAACATGTTAAAGTTTGACTATCATAATTACGAATAGAGGAGTTCGTGATGTCAGGCTGTGTAAACCCATTATGGACGTACACATTATATTTTGACAGAGCGTCCAGGGGCCCTAATAAAAAAGGGAGTGTTGGAGTGGTAATAGGAGACCCCCGATGTAGAGTTACAATGAAGTTAGCTGCTTATCTCAGGGTAGGATTCACTAACAATATGGTGGAGTATAAAGCCTTGATTATGGGACTGCATATTGCCAAACAAGGTGGTATTCGGCATTGTTAGTAAAAGGGGATTCCCAGTTGATCTTGAATCACCTAGATGGGACATAAACAGTGCGGAATCCCATCCTTTGTATGTATCATCGAATTGCTATGACCCTACTTGAGGATTTTGAGAGAGCGTCTTTTCAGCCGATTCCACGTTACTGGAATCAGTTTGTGGATTCAGTGGCAAATCTATGCTGCAAGTGCCAAAGAAATCCATGCCAAGTAGCTAGAAACAAGGCTTCAATAAGGCAAAAAATGGGTTTAAAAAGAGCTAAGATAGTAAGATGAAGAATGTGTTTAGTGAACACAATTCATTGTTTAAGAGAGAAAGAGAGTGTGTGCATTTATGTAAATGAGTCTTAAATTTTAAGCACTATATAAGAGGGTTCACTTTCTATCTTATTCAATGAGTTTTCAGATCTCTTGCTCTGTAGGAAAGATGGCTAGGTCTAAGGTAGCGATGGAAAAGCTTCCCGTCAAAGTCTCATATCATGTTCAACTCCATGGAGTATCTATTAGCTCATATATAGTCTTGGAGAATGACAATTCACAGCCTACAAATGGACCACCCCCTTCTCAACCTAGCCTAGTTTCCTCAAGCCACCCAGAGAGGGTTCCTCCTCAGTATTCCCACAAGAAACACAAGTGGAAACCATGTATAGTGGCTATGAGAGAAATCAAGAAGTATCAGGGCTCTTTTGATCTCATCATTCCAAAGGTAAGTTTCTTAAGACTTGTTTGCAAGATCATGCAAGAACTCTACCACATAGAAAGTAGGAGGTGGTTTTTGGCACATGTTCAAGATAAACTCGATCACTTCACAAAATAATTTCTTCATACTTTGTAGTGTGTTATAAAGGCCTTTTTGGTAGACTTAATGATTGATGATCAATGTTGTTCAATACATGTGAAGCACATCACTATAACTCTCAAAGACTTCCAACTTATAAGAAATCTTCAAGCAGCAGTGAAGGATGAATTCATTCCAATAGAATGAATATAATTTGTAATGTTATCTTTTTTGGAATGGTGTTCTCCTTGTGCACTAAACACATGACTATGTCCCAGTGAAAAACTATTATTAAGCTTTTGCTCTCATCCTTCACTCTCAACTTTAATGTGCATCTTCACTGTATTTGTGACTCTTAATTGTAGTTTTTGCTAGCACTATCAATTTCAATAGGAAAACCTTGTGAAAATTTTTCATTTCTCATTGCAAACTTTAATTTTGATGCCTCTATATAGTCTATGTGGGGGGTGCAACATTTCTAAGGGCTAGTAATCACAATGTTCATTTTTGAATTATCAATCCATCCATAATTAATTTTAGTGTAAGATCGTTTTAAAAATACCAAAATATATTGAAATGCAATGAAACTTCATAGACCTACCCATTAGGCTCTTAATATTTGTGTATAATCTATGTGGTGTGAAGTTTCTAAGGCCCAGTAATCGCAATGTTCATTTCTCAATTATCAATCCATCCATAATTAATTTTGGTGTAAGATCGTTTTAAAAATACCAAAATATATTGAAATGCAATGAAACTTCACACGCCTACCCATTAGGCTCTTAATATTTGTGTATAATCTATGTGGTGTGAAGTTTCTAAGGCCCAGTAATCGCAATGTTCATTTCTCAATTATCAATCCATCCATAATTTTGGTATAGGATAATTTTAAAAATACGAAAGTATATCAGAATGTAATAAAATTTCACACACACACCACTTAGGTGGCCGAGAGCCTTTTTTTTGGGAAAAAAAAAGCCAAGAGGCCCCCTAACATTTGGACCCACTTTTTTGGTAGAAAAGTGGCTCTAGACACTAGACTTCGTACTAGGGGCTCTTTGTATTCTTTTTTTTAAAAAGGGTTCTTGGTCACCTAACAAGTATGCATATGAATTTTTATCGTATTCTAATAAAACCTTATGGATTCACGATCACACGATAGACATTGTATATGAAGCTACATTGACAGCAATTTTGGATTTAAATGGGTTAAAAGTTCATTCTTCTTCTCATTTTCACATCTTTCTTTCATTGCTTCCTCCATTCTCACATCCCCAACCTCTGTCTCTCCTCCATATTTCCCTCCTCAGGCTTGTATGGCATGCATCAAGCAAGCCGTTTGCTATTTTGTCCTGAAGAAGATTCGATATCAATGCATGCCTAGAGCACAAGGTGGAGACTCCATGGTGCAACATCAAGTGCTCTCCCTCAAGCACAAAGACCATCATATAAGAAAAGGAGATGGAGACCAGGCACTATTTCCCTTTGGGAGATAAGGAGAAGTCAACATGGATATGAGCTTCTCATCCTAAAAAGATCCCTCAAGAAGGTTGTTCAAGAAATTTCTACAAGACATGCACCTAAAAGGGCTAGAAAGGTTTTGGGTGTGAGTGAGTGATAGCCCATGGCCATGCAAGTGAATTGTTGCAACCATGAAGGTCCTACAAACAAGTGCAGAATGGTTTCTCATTGACATGTTTGATGATACACAACTATTGGCCATCCATACAAAGCATGTTAGAGTCATTCATAAAGGCATGGACTTTATCATTCAACTTCTTTACAATAAGGGAGACTCCTTCATAGATTATGAGATTAATGATGTAAGGTTTTGCCATGAGTGCTACAACACCATTACATCTTTAAAATCCAAAGCATTTTATACATATTTTTTAATATCATGCAATGTGTACAAAATTCAATTAATTGAAGTAAAGTTTTTTTTTTTTGTTTCTTGAAACGCAGACTCTTATCTTTTGTTTAATGCATGTAGGTATCAAAAGTAGTAATAAATACGAATACGAGTTACGTTATCGCCTATGCACGATCAAGTATACATATTATGTGTTGACATAATTAAAGTTGTTTACACTAATGCATATGAATGTGTCATAAACGTACCACATATTATTCATTGAATATATATTTATAGGGACAAAGCAAAATGTCTTATATTCATCAAGAAAAATGCATGCAATGGTGGCTGATAATAATGAAAAATATAAAGAGCCAATAGCCAATAAGAACTCTCATTTGTTCCTTGTCTTTTTCATTGGCGGAGAGGAGAGGCCAGCATCAAATGAAAAAAAAAGCTACTTCTTTGCTTCAACAATAATACGCTTCCCCTTCAACTCTTCCTCCAAGAGAAGCATATCTGAAACTTTTGCAAGCTCACTTAATGTGATTACCACATACATTTCTCCATTGACCAAATTGTTGAGAATCAACAATCACACTCAAACAGCCTCTTTGTATGGAGTCTCAGGGTCAAGGACATGCAGGCTAACTTATCCCATATGCACAATGGTGCCTACTGCAGTTTCCTACTTTCCTATAAAGCATTGTACTTGCTTCCTTTCTTAATGCAATGATAGTACTCTTTTCATTTCAGTAAAGTGTCAATGTCATTGTCCACATACACAAGATTGTGTTTATGAGTCCAAGTCTCAATCTTGGAACCTAATTCACTTGTGTAACAAACAGTGTCCATTCCATCATGAGTCTACACTTCTCCTTCCATCCTCCATAGCTTCCAGTTATGTCATGCTCTAGATCCCGCATTTCTAACATGGTATCAGAGCCCAGTTGGGCATGGCATTGCTTCTCCAGCCTCTCTTGATTCTTCTGAACCTCCATCCAGCTCAGTGTCAGTGTATGACTTCTTTTCTCAACTCTACTCTCACTGAAGCTTCCATGGCAGCCATAGCCAGCAGCACCCTGTCAGATTGAACTGCTTATATCTCACTCCACAGGTCAAATATCTTGGAGCTTCCTTCTGGAAAAGTATTCCCCAACTCATAAAGCTTCCCTGTATCACATCAATCCAGGACATTGGACCATCTGGAGCTCAGCATTGTGAAAATCCCCAATCTCTGCTCTGTGTCTGCCATAGCCAGACAGGACCTACCTTGCTTGGAGCTTCCATAACTCTTCAACCAGGCCATTTCAGCCGACGATTTCTTCTGGAGAGTTGTTCCTCTGCTCAAGGCACTTCATCTTGGCAAAGAGAAGAAATCGCGGGACACGGACCTTGCAACTACTTGGCAAAAGAATGATGACAGAGCCCAGGCCATTATCAAATTGGAGCTAGATGACAGTTATATCCATCACGTGGATAACTGTGAGACCTCACAGGATACATGGAAAAGACTTGACACCCTGTTCGGTGCACAATCTAAATCATCAAAGTATGGTCTCCTAATTGAATTCTTCAGGCTTGAAATGAAGTCCAGCACATCACTTGCCACACATCTTAATTACATGGAAGGACTCCTAACCCAACTTGCAGGAATCAACATTAAAATGTATGAAGATGTTTGCATCGGTGTTCTACTTAAGAGCTTGCCTCCTGAATATAATAACGTATCAACAACTTTAATCAACATGCCAAATCCTGAACTTGTTGATATCCAGGCATCACTGTTAGAAGAAGAAAAGAAGCTAAAAACTAAAGAAGAACCAAGTACCTCTAGAGATGAGCATGCATTATATGTTGGCAACATGTACAAAGGCAAGAAAGATCAGCTCTTTTGTGACTTCTGCAAAAGGACCGAACACACCGAGAAGTTCTGCCACGCAAGAAAGAGATCCCAAAAGGCCTATCTAGTCGCAGTCAAAGAAGAAGAAGAAAATGAAGCAAAGGAAGAAGAAGATGAAGATCACCAGGATCGAAAGGACAAGACTCATCAGTCCTTGTACTCTCATAATTCTGATAGACTGTTTTAATAGCCTTGTATTTTTCCTTGCCCTAATGCTTCCTGCCATAAGCTATGTAAACTCCTTATGTAACTTGGCATTACAGTCCCTGTACACTTTGTGAGGCCCCTGTTACAGCCTCTGGATGTCCACCATGTTTATGGTACCCATGAAGAAGCAAGAAAGTACACACAGAGTGAGGGAAGCAAGGGTGAGCTAAAGTTACGTGATGGGAAAAAAGTACATCATCAAAAAGATACACATCAATCATAAGCACACAACCCTAGATTAAGGATTTGTGCATAATAGGCACTAGTGCTAAGCACTGTGCTTGCTAAGCATAAAAAGCCTAGAACTAGCCTAATAATACTGCCCCTAGCCTCCTGATGAGGTCACATGGGCTATTATTAGCCTGGGGGAAAAAACCTCCCTTAGGGGGAGTAAAAAGTGCCCCGAGCCACCTACAACCACCAATACTCCTATAGGGATACACATATATAGTGGAGAGTGCACTAACAAACCCCCCTGGAGTGATGTGTGGTGTATGTACACATGTTACAGGGTATGTAGCTTAATCACCAGGTAATGGGATTAAGTTTAAGAGCTGTCGAAAAGCCTCAAACTTATCACGTGGTAGTGCCTTGGTGAAAATATCAGCTACATTATCGTGTGTAGACACGTGAGACAAGCATATCTCTCCTGCTGCGAGTCTCTCTCTGACATAATGGTAATGTACCTCTATGTGCTTCGTGCGAGCATGAAACACAGGGTTCTTGGCTACAGCCAAAGCACTCATACTGTCAGTGAGAATGGATGTAGAAGCATGCTGCTCCAATCCAAGATCTGCATAAAGCCTCCTGAGCCAAACACACTCAACTGTGGCTGTGAAAGCAGCCCTGTACTCTGCCTCACAACTGCTAGTGGCCACCGTAGGTTGCTTCTTACTGAGCCATGAAATGCATGCATCACCCAAAAAGAAACAATAACCGGAAGTGGACACCCTTGTGTCATAATCTCCTGCCCAGTCTAAATCACTGTAGCCCTGCAAGCATGAAGCATCCCCCCTGGGGTAAAACAATCCAAGATGCATAGTACCCTGGAGATATCTAAATATTCTCTTCACAGCCTGCCAATGTTTTGTGCCTGGACAGTGCATAAATCTGCTCAATACGGATACCCCATACTGTATGTCTGGCCGAGTGTTGCATAAATACAGTAATGATCCAACAGCCTGCTTATATACAGTGGCATCAAAAAGTTCTCCTGCATCCTCAAGACTCAACTTTACACCTGATTCCACGGGAGTGGCAACCGGTTTGCAATCCTGAAAGGAAAACTTCTGTAGCAATTTCTGAATATACATAGATTGCTGCAAATATATGCCCCCTGATGTCTGCATAAACTGTATACCCAAATAGTAATACAACGGACCAAGATCTGACATTTCAAAGCGGTGCTATAATTCAGCTTTGAAAGCTGCAATATGCACTTTCTATGGCCCCGTGAGTAGCATGTCATCAACATATAGAACTAAAATCAGAAACATATCCTCTGCACTCTTGACATATAGAGTGCTCTCAGCTGAACTCTTCAGAAAGCCTTGGGAAGCCAAGTAAGAATCAATCTTCTCATACCATGCTCTAGGGGACTGTTTCAACCCATATAGAGCCTTCTGCAATCTGCAAACTTTGGCTTCCTGCCCCCTAACTCTAAAGCCAGTGGGCTGCTGTACATAAACTTCCTCATGGATATCACCATTCAGGAAAGCTGTAGTAATGTCCAACTGATGGATAGTCCATCCAAACTGACCAGCCAAGGCAATCATGCATCTGACTGTGGTCATGCGAGACGTGGGTGCAAATGTCTCATCATAATCTATGCCCTTCTCCTGAGCATACCCTTTTGTAACCAAACGGGCTTTGTAGCGTGACACTGTGCCATCTGCATTCCGTTTGATTTTATACACCCACTTAACCCCTATGGCCTTCTTACCTAGAGGCAAGTCTGTCAGATACCATGTCTCATTCTTCATGACGCTATCATATTCTGATTGCATGGCCTGCATCCAATTTGGGTCTTCTGCTGCCTCCTCAAAAGAGACAGGCTCATCCACCTGAGTGGGTTCATCCTCACTGTATGTGCCCTCACATGCATGATAATCAATACTCATCCCATGAGCACGGCAGGATCTTGTCCTGGTAGGCAAAGGAACATCAATGTGGCTGTCCCGCAATGTATCTAGCAACCACCTAGGCACCCGTCTGGACACTTCAGGGACTGCCATGTGCTCGGATGATGGCTGTGGCAAATCAGCTTGTGACTGTACTAAATCATGAGCTGCACCAGTAGGATCAATAACATTTGTTGCTGGCTGTATACCAGCTGTACCGAGCTGATTTTGGGGCTGAATTGCATCTGCTACAGGCCCCACAATGTCAACAACCCGTGGTAAATTTGTGGCTGCACTTCTTCCCTCCTGGGGCAGGAGCAATTCGAAGACATCATGACTGTAAATTTCTGGTTGCCTACGGAGTGTAGACCAATCAAAATTCTGCTCCTCTGCAAATGTAACATCTCTGCTGGTTAGAATCTTCTGTGTACCAGGATGGTACAGCCGATAGCCCTTACTTTCACTGCTATAACCAACAAAAATGCATCTTACAGCCTTGTCATCCAACTTACCCCTCTGATGCTGTGGCACTAAGGCATAACTCAAGCATCCAAAAACCTTGAAGCCTTTGACAGAAGGCTTCCTGCCGGTCCACATCTCAAATGGAGTCCTCTCATACTTCTGCAAAGCTTTCTTTGGGCACCTATTCAGCACATAATTGCTGCACTGCAGTGCTTCCATCCAAAATTTGTTAGGGAGGCCCTTCCCCTTAAGCATGCATCTGGCCATTTCCATCACAGTACGGTTGAACCTTTCAGCTTTACCATTCTGCTGGGGTGTGTATGGCACAGTGCACTGATGGGCAATACCCTTGCTTGCCAAGAAAGCATGAAAAGTATGAGATATGTATTCCCCCCCTCGATCGGTACGAAGGGTGGCAACCTTTTCCTGTGTCTGATTCTCCTGCAACAAAATAAAGTCTTTGAACCGTGCTTCCACCTCCGATTTATGCCTCAGTCCATAAACCCAAGAGTAGCATGTAAAATCATCAATGAATGTAACGAAGTATGCACAGCCACCTATGGACTTGGTCCTCATAGGACCGCAAACATCTGAATGAACGAGCTGCAATTTCCTGGCAGCCCCATATGTGGACAACTTAGGCACTGGGGTCCTGTGCATTTTGCCCAATATGCATCCCTTGCACACATGACGAGAGGGTAACTGTATGGGTGGCATGTCCTCCACCATAGAATGTGCCTGCAATCTCTGTAAACCCCTGAAGTGTAGATGGCCCATCCTGGCATGCCACAGCTCAGCAATGGCCAACTGATCACTAGTAATCACAGCACAAGCATCATGTACTCCAGCCCTGTAGTGATCCAATCTATACAACCCACGACATAAAGTACCTGTTGCAACAATGCAACCCTCATCAGAAAGGTCATGCACTGTGCATTTCCTTCCAGAAAATGTCACCTCAAGTCCTCCCATGGCAATAGCAGGGACGGAAAGGAGATTCTTCTGGATTCCTGGAACATAAAGTACATCTGTGAGTGTAAAAGATCCACCTTGTGTGGCTGTAAGTACAATCTTGCCAACTCCTTGTATAGCATAAGCGGAGTTATTGGCACATGTAACTGTACCTCTCTCGGAGGTAGCATCAAAAACTGAAAATAAATTCCTCTGTGAGGTAATGTGCTTACTAGCACCTGAGTCAAAATACCAATCCTCCTGAGAGGTCACAGAGAGGCATGATTCATCTGTAGTGTGCATAGAAGGGTTGTACGAGCATGATACTGTACAAGCCCACTCATCATCAAAGTCCTCGTCTCCATGCGAGACAATGGACAGATTGGCTGTCTCCTTCTTCTCTGCACTAGATGCATCTGCCTGTGCTACATTTGCTTCCTTCTTTGTGCCCTTTTCCTTCTCTTTTGCAATTCTTTTCCGGCATTCACCAATATAGTGACCCGGTTTCCTGCAATAATGACATTTCCCCTTTTTCTTGGGCTGATTTTCATCTTTTTCCCCACTGACAGTTGGCTGGTTGGCTGCTGTTTTTGGTTTATATGCAGCCCCAGACACAGCTTTACCCTTGCCCTTTTGACTTGCCATGAAGGCCTGATCACCCTGCTGAAGTATGCTCTTGTTTTCTCTTGACTGTTCCTCCTGCAATAGTATCTGCACTAGGTTGTCAAAGCGAAAGGAATCAGGATTCCCTTGCATGATTAACCTCAATGTAGAAGCAAGAGCCTGATAAGACTCAGGAATACCATTCAGCATTACAGTGACCATAGACCCATCTGTCATGTCTTCCCCTAAGGAAATCAACTCCTCACGCAAGTCCTTAAGCTTGGTAATGAAGCTATCCATAGTCTCTCCTTCATGCATCACTAAATGATCAAGCTGCCTTTTAAGATAGGCTACCCTGGCTTCATTGCGTACCTGATAAAGGTTAGCCAGGGTGTCCCATGCCTCCTTAGCGGACTTACAAGACCGTATGTGAGGTATAAGCGCAACTTTGACCGACAATCCTATCATAGCATGTGCTTTAGCATCCCTCTCATCCCACTTCTGCTGTGCATCTGTGGTGGGAGCTGGGGGTGGAGCTGGAATACCTCTTCTGCCAGTGGTACTAGTGGAGTCCTCATCCATGTCTGAGGTCACACGAGAGCCAGGACGAGGTTCTGAACCCTCCACAATCTTGCTAAACCCGTGTGCCACTAGTATGTGGTTCATCATATATGACCACAGTGGGTAGTTGGAGCTCCCATCAAGCTTGTTCTCAACAGAGAGAAAATCCAACACACCATCCTTGCCCATTGCGTAGGGTGTATTGCACAAGAATCACCTGAAAGAAAAATAAAAGGAAAATCCCAAAACAAAATATCTCTTCCGAGATTTAGACACAATCACTTGCTTTACTCTGTCCCACTGCATAAGGGCAATGTCAATGCATACAAATCTGTTCCAAAACTGTAATCCCTTCTCAGTGTTCAAATTGAGAGCATAGCATCCACACACACTGTCACACAGTGTTCCTGTTCTGCTGCACCACAATAAAGCATAAAATCCCCCAATTTCTCACTCAATTCCTGAGTGGATAGGCACAATCTTGTTGTACCAAGTGTAAACAAGGCATACACACAAGAAATGTCGAAAAGCCCCTTGATTGGAAGGGTAAATCTGATCACAATTGTTGCGTACACGCTGCCCAATGCATAAAATCAGCTACAGCAACACCCAGGTGGCAAAAGCCCCAATTTTTCACACTTGTATCGGTCCTCGGGAGAACCCACAAGTCACGGGAGAGCTGGTAACAGCAAATACAGTCGTTTTCACAAACCCATAGGTTGTTAATCACTGCTGCGTTGCAAATACAAGCTGGAACAGATAAAAAATTGAACTGTTTATTGCTTCTGGAAGCTGTTTTCAGCAGTGCGCTCAATCGGAAGTGATACTGGGTTGATTTAATGACTGAATCAAGTGTCGACACAGCATGTACAGGTCTGTACAGCCCTGTTAATGAGGCGCGATGTGGCGAAACAGCTCCTGGAGCTATTTTCCCTGTCGATTTGACCTGAACAGGCTGAGAATGACCTCGAAACTGTTCTAAAACTGTGCGCGCCTGAGCTTATCAGCTTGTAGGCTGTCTTGAGCATGTGTATGAGGTTGTAGAAGCTTTCAAAGACCCTCGACAGGGGGCGACTACAGGTCTAGAACTGAGCGCGACCACACGTGTGAGAGTTTGGTGCTGATTCCCACGACCAAATCGAAGGTACAACCTCCCATATGCTGAAAAGAGTGGCGGCGGCCTATTTTGCAGCAGTTCCTGTCAATTCCAGAATGTCTTGAGTCGATATGAAGCTCACGAGCTGAGGGTACGCGATGGGATGCTCACGGGAGTGATGGGATGGCTCTGATACCAAATGAAGAAGCAAGAAAGTACACACAGAGTGAGGGAAGCAAGGGTGAGCTAAAGTTACGTGACGGGAAAAAAGTACATCATCAAAAAGATACACATCAATCATAAGCACACAACCCTAGATTAAGGATTTGTGCATAATAGGCACTAGTGCTAAGCACTGTGCTTGCTAAGCATAAAAAGCCTAGAACTAGCCTAATAATACTGCCCCTAGCCTCCTGATGAGGTCACATGGGCTATTATTAGCCTGGGGGAAAAAACCTCCCTTAGGGGGAGTAAAAAGTGCCCCGAGCCACCTACAACCACCAATACTCCTATAGGGATACACATATATAGTGGAGAGTGCACTAACAACCCACACTTAGCTTTTTCTGCGACAGCCTCTGGTGTTTTGCCATGTCTGTGGTATACCCACACTTTGCACGTGGTTCTCATTACAGCCTCTACACACTTTGTGCCTTTCCTAGTTGTGATTGAGGAGGGGTGTTGAGAATCAGCAATCACACTCAAACAGCCTCTTTGTATGGAGTCTCAGGGTCAAGGACATGCAGGCTAACTTATCCCATATGCACAATGGTGCCTACTGCAGTTTCCTACTTTCCTATAAAGCATTGTACTTGCTTCCTTTCTTAATGCAATGATAGTACTCTTTTCATTTCAGTAAAGTGTCAATGTCATTGTCCACATACACAAGATTGTGTTTATGAGTCCAAGTCTCAATCTTGGAACCTAATTCACTTGTGTAACAAACAGTGTCCATTCCATCATGAGTCTACACTTCTCCTTCCATCCTCCATAGCTTCCGGTTATGTCATGCTCTAGATCCCGCATTTCTAACACAAATAAGTAGAGAAACTTTGACTACTTCACTAGCACCACCTTCATCAAGTGGATGTCAGAGACATTGCTAAAAATGATTGGGCCAAAATTTATATAAATGTTTTCTCCCTTCATGGTGAGCACTCCTTATGGAAGACCAAGTTAGCAACAAGGTTGCCAATGTACTCCTTCAAAGCCAAATTCTTATATTAATCAGCATGTTGAGATCTTTCTTGCCTCCATGCAAACTCATCTATATACAATATATCTTGAATGACAATGTCAAATTAAAACAAAGATTAGTAATTAACAAAGAGTCATCAAAATGTGATGAAACTTAACCCTAGGGTGTATCAAGTCCTCTAGAGTCCATAAGTGAAATCTTGGCAAAAAATGATGCTTGTCATTGCCTTATCTAAATTTTGGCATCTGGGACCACTTTTATAGCATAATTTTTAGCCAAGATTTCACCGATGGACTCTGGGGGACCCAATGTGCCCTATCATCAAGTTTTGCCAATAAAAGTATATGGTAGCCAGAAAATAGCACATTTTCTAGATCATCTTGTATCTTTCTTTCCTTGTATATTAGTGAGACACCTCTCTAGGAAAAGGGATCCACAAACTCTTTGGTAGGAAGATGGCCAAACATATCATGTTGTAGTGCTTCAAACTCAGTATTTGACACAAGGTAATCTTCTTTAGCCATGGTAATCTTCTCCTTTGTTGCTATGATTGCACTCATTCTATCTAAGCTTGTGCCATCATATCTTCCATCCTTTGCCATCGTCAGATGCACATCCATGTAATCATAATCAATGAGGTCTTTCATTGAATCCTTGATTACCAGGACAAAAAACAACTCTTCTTCCTTCATTTCCAAATATTGCAGCACATCCTAGAGAATCAAGTACTGCATGTTGTCTAATTCAATGGGTGTCAACAAGACAAGGTTGGATTCATCAACCTGTGGCTTTTTTGAATTGGATGGCACTATGAGAGAAAACCCTTAATGCACCACCACTCTATTGAGAAATGACAAATGATGTATGCTCCAAGAAGAGATGTCCTGAATCCCATATGCACAATGGAGAAAAAGGGGACCATCATGAGCATATAAAGTGATGTATCTTCTTCTCATTCAATGGTGGAATAGAATTTTACTTTGTCCTTTCAGTCATAGTTAGTGTCATACTCAAAATTTTGTTTATGAGTCCAAGCTTCCATCTTGGAACCTAATTCACTTGAGTAACAGTTGGTCTAATCTATGTCATCATGAACATTGTCTTTGTGTTCCATCCACCATAGCCATGCTCTAGATCCATGCATTTCAACATGGTATCAGAGCTCAACTAAGCATGGAATAGCTCACTTCTATGCTTTCTTAGTTTCTTTTAACCTTAGGTCAACTCAAATCTAGCTCATGATCTCATTTCTCACTTCCATCTCCACTTGATCTATAGCCAAAATAGTTCATACCTACATTGGAGCCTCTGCATCTCCCAAACCAGGCAATATCTACTGATGTTTTCTTCTAGACATATCCTTTACACCTCAAGGTTCTTCTCATTACTATGTCACAGCTCAACATTATCCCCTGTATAAGCCGGCATTGCGGAAATTCATCCTCGTTGTCCAGAACTTCGCCTCCTTTGGTCGTACTGATGTTGCGTGCACAGCTTGTGATTCTCCCTATGAACATAGGGCAATCAAAGATGGAATAATGAGCTTACTCCCCATCAAAGGACTCATCAATTGGCTACCTCTACATGGTACTCTAATTAAAACAACCAGTCAGGTCTGTCAGAAACAATAAAGACTCCATAGCTAAAACCTCAAAAGCTTGACATTTATCATTGGTTATTCTCAGTGAAGCTATTAATAGTGATTTTAATCACTGAGCTACAAGCACTAAATTCCATAGCAAGATTCACCCAAGGAGAGGAGACCTTGGAAGATTTGAAGATCTCAAGCACCAATATCCAACATTAAGCTCAAATAATAGTATCCCCCATTTTTACTCAACTAGTGTTAGTTTGACACTGATCTTTGTGTATCTCTTGACACATTGAACTAAAACTCTTTTGTTGGGTGATTTGTTGTTGATAAAAAATGACAGAGCTCGAACAAATAGCAAAGTTCAATGGAGAAGGCTTCCATGCATGGAAGGAAAAGACCATGTACCACCTCATGAGGAAAGACCTCTGGGATCTCTTTGAAGATTATGAAGGTGATGCAAACGGCAAGAAAGAAGATTCACAAAGCAGGATCCTTGTAGTAGCCCCACAAAAAAACCAAAGAATGGTAGAAGATGAATAACAAGGCACTAGGCATCATTGCTTGGGGACTAAGTGATGATGTGCTACATCATATCTCTAGCATCAGAGATGCTAGAACTGCTTGGGAGGAACTTGGCTGGATCTTTGGTACCCAAGAAAAGAATTCAAAGGTGAAATTACTCATGCGGTTTAATAAAATGGATATAAAAGATAGTCCTTCCATGACCATACACATAACAAATTCAAGAGCCTAAAAACCCAACTTGCAACTCTTAAGAAGAATATTGATGAAGATGAAGCAATATTCGTACTACTTTGCAAGTGTAAATAAGGATCCATATGAGAATCTTGTATCCACCCTAAGTAATATTCCAATTCTCTCACTTAAAGAAATTGAGCACTCACTACTTGATGGAGAAAGAAAAGTTAAAAGCAAGGATGCAAAGGAACACACCAAAGACAATCTCTTGTACACCAAGGGCACTTATGGAGCAAAAACTGTGATTGAGGACTCAACACCAACACAAACAAGGATCAAATTATATGTCATTACTATGGCAAGACTTACCATATAGTCAGTGAATGTTTCCACAAGAAAAGAGCATAGCAGATGCACAACAATCACCATCAAACCCAATTCATGAATGAAGAAGAAGAAGAAGATGCTTCCGCTACCATCAACAACTCTAATAGATTGTTCTAAAGAAATTTCATTGTATCTTTCATATGTTTTTCCCATAGTGGATCTCTATTTTTCCCTTAGTGGATTTACTTTATAAAAACCCTTACCAAAGATGTAAAGTTTCAAGCTTTAACTTGACTAGAAGGCTGCCTATGAGCGAGCCATGTCACCATGTAGGGGGGGCAAAAGTCAACAAGTGTAGGGACTCATCATTTGAGGGGGGGTGTTGAGAAATAACAAATGATGTATGATCCAAGCAGAAAGATGTCTTGAATCCCTAATGCACAGTGGAGAAAAAGGGAACTATCATAAGCCTATAAAGTGATCTATCTTCTTATCATTCAATGATGGAATACAATTGTACTTTGTCCTTTCAGTCATAGTTAGTGTCATACTGAAGATTGTGTTTATGAGTCCAAGCTTCCATCTTGGAACCTAATTCACTTGAGTAACAATTGGTCTAATCTATCTCATCATGAACATTGTCTTTGTGTTCCATCCGCCATAACAATGCTCTAGATCCATGCATTTTAACACGCTCGATATTCCTCTTTTTTTTTTGTGCTTATCCCCCCTTATATGTGATAGCAACAAGTTGTGTAGTTATATCTGCATCCCTCTCCTTCTCTATGGGTGTATCCAATGCAAGGAGGTAAATCGATAATGCACAATCACACTCCACGAGCTTCAAATGTGTTGTACTTAGTGCAATGCCCATGGGAATAGTGCATACTTTGTGCAAAGGATCCACATGGTCCAAACACCTATTCACCACTTTTAGGTGGTTCTTCCCTACTTGAAATACCATGAGCTATTCCAAATTCACCCAAGTCATGTCAGATCCCTCAATGGAGTATGTGTAGGTGGCGACGATGCTCACAAAGTCTTCCAAGTCATGAAGGGGGGATCCAACAATACATTCTTCGAGCCAATGCTTGGCTTCATAGAGTTTAATATGTCTACTGCAAATTTTTTGGTACATATGTACAAAATGTTGCTACTACCTAATGTCCATTCTATCTATTGAAATTCAATATGTATATAGACTCAAGGGTTCCATATTCTTGACCCCCCTTGGATAGTATGCAATTGGAGTCGTATAAAAATACAAGGTCCTCTGCAAACTGCTTGAATCTACACCCCTCATAGAGAAACTTAATATGAAACTCTTGCCATTTTTCCACTTACATCAATGTAAAGGGTATATTTCTATAAATATGAGAGAATTAGTTGCATAGATATCATGAAATTGCGCATTCTCAATGTAATATTTCCGCGTACTGCCTACCGTAAATATTAACTCCCCGCTCTCATCGTAAACTCGTGCAAAGAGTATCACCAGTGCCAGCAGCCATACTCGGGAAATGGAGACACTCCACCTTAGGAAAATAAGGCCGAGGATTCAAACCGCATAGCCGCGGGAAAATAGCCTCTTGGGAAGAGGTCAAGAGAATAAGATAATTATAAATTTTTTTATTATCTTCCCCAACCGATGTGTGGCTGGGGGAAAGGGATGGGCTAGCATAGAACCCCCTCTTGGGGAGGAAGGAGGGGGAAAAAGGACGGGGGGGGAAGCTGTGAGAGAGGAGTGGAAGGGAGGGCCGTGAGGGAGGGTGTGCTGGACGAGCTGGAGGAGGACGCCGTCGCCGTCACCGTGCTGAGAAAGCCGCAAGCCGCCACAGTCCGCCGCCCTGCAGGAAGCCGCCGGCCACTTCCGTCTGCCGCCGTCGCCATGACCACGACCCCACCCCTGACGTGGCCGCTGCTGCCCCAGGAAGCTTCTTAGAAGCTTCTTTAAGAAGCTTCTAAGGGGCCTTCTTAAGCCCCCTTCCCACTACCTTTTCCCCCCATAAGTCTATCCACATCCCGGGACTGTGAGAAGAAGGAGGCGACGAGCCTTCTCACCTATCACCCAATAAGTCCATCCCGGGACTTTGAGGAAGAGGAGGCTACAAAACCCCTTCCCACCAGTCATCCATGGGCCGGGATTTTTGAAGAATAAGAGAGGAAGCCCATAAAGGCCCCTCCCACTAATCACTTACAAGGCCGGTCCTTGGATTTTAGGGAAGGAGAAGAAGAACTCTAAAGTCTCCATTCTTGCGAGGCCCATTCGCAAGAGCCCTTTTCCGCGAACATCATCGTAAGGCCCACAAAATCCTTCCTAAACCCGGAATTTCAAGGTGGATTAAAAGCTCTCAAATCTCCATTGTCCAAAGGGATCTCATAAGAACCCTAAGGCCTTCCCAAGTCAAATTCCGCAAGTCGGAACTTCGGTCAAGGAAGCCATATATCAAAGAGAATTGCGCATACAAGGGAGATGGACCAAGGTCATAAGACTGCAAGCCAAGGCCAAAAGTTGAAATCCACAAAGGCTAACTGGAGATCGAATTCGCGATGGCCTCTAAAAAGATCACAAGGTGCGATGCGGAAGGTTCATCTCCGAGTATACAAGTGGACATTTCCCGGAATTCACAAGTCCAGGTTTGAGCTATTTGGATTCCACACAAAAGTATTGAATTAATCACGATAACTTCACGGATTAGGAAGCACTCATGCATGTTCGAATTCAACTAGTCAAGTTAAATGCAAATGGGGACATGAATTGGCTATTTGAACATTATTAGAAATAGCTTAAGATTTGGAAATTGATCATTGGTACGTTAAAAGGAATGAATGAAAAGAGCATAAGGTGTCTATGAAATTGTAGGACCTTATCAGCAAGTTTCCTTTTTGTATATTCAAAAGTGACGATCCTAGGACAACTATTGCCTCATTTCAAGGTTGAAATTATTGAGGTACACCTTTTTACTAGGCATGGGAAGATTAATGGCATGTCCCGTTTTTGGATAAATCTTCCTTGTAATAAGTTAACACCCATAAGATGTTATTCGAAAAGGAATAGAAGGCACGAAATTGATCTATGGACTTGCAAGAGGCATGATTATTTGATGTAAATCCTAGCAGGACCTAGGAAAGTTAGCGTACAGATTGGCAAGCATTTTACCTTACCAAGGAAAGATAAAGTTATCATGAACCATGTGTTGCGTAAATACAATAAACCGCATGTTTACGCGTATTGGTGGAATTGTATCTATTGCTCTCCGTTAGATTTAGTTTATTACCTTTAGAAGAATCATCCTCGTCGCAAGATAGGTATAATTGAAGTGACTAAGTAACCTAAACCACAAGGGTCTCATATGGGTATGGCTCCGTCGGTATGACAGGTTTTCCAAGTGCTAACTAGGATTTAGTGCAATAATAATTCGACCTAGCTTTAGACAAAAACCGTGATTCTAAAGATCCTACACACGTTCACAAAATGTCGAGGCAATGGGATGTTCATGCATGAAATGATCTAAGGTTTTATCCTAAGGATCATGACGAAACTCCGACGGAGTTGCATATTTCTAGAACCAGGGGCCAACCTAATTAGGAATGATTTGGAGGATACCCTAAAACCCTGTTACTCGGCTGGGTAAATTCCGTGAACGGAAAACACTAAGCAATGGAATGATCCCGTGGGATTAGATGCAATACATGTGCAGAAAGCTGCAACATTGTATAGACTTGAGATTTGTCCACAAGAGAGTTTTGTCATCTCTCGAAATGAGGTTGGCAAGTTAATTTACAAGAGGATGAGTAATCATCCTGTTACTCACTTTTCTTGGGGAATAATTGCCAAGGAAAAGGAAAGTTAGGTATTTGCGAATGACCCGACAATAAACTAAAGCGACATGGTCGCTGGATCCTGCCACAACAGAACCTTAAGCATTGGTAGGGTATGACCCTAACCCAAGAATGATAGGAATCTTGCCAAGTTGCAATTGATTCCGGATCGAATGCGGGTTGCATTCGGAGAAAAGGAGTCACTCCTTAACAGTTTGCCAGCTAAACGACCATTGGAATTGATTGTGCTTGTAACAGTTTAGAAAGGACTGTTTGCATTGTTTGCTCAATGAACTAAAGGATGAAAAGATATCTAAATACTTCAGGTTGAAGCCTGAAGGGAGAGGCAGCTGCAGTTACCCCCGACTGCCTGCCTGACCCTAACCAAGGGGGTTGTTAACCGCGCCGGGAATGTGGACCGAACTCGCCGTGAGAGGTCTCTCCGTTGAGTTCTGCTTGGAGCAGGAGGACGCTTGGGTGCCAGGGGGGGCTCTAGCTGTAAATCCCTCGCCTTCCGGGCCCTGCACAAGAGACTAACGTGACTCGGGATTGGATCTCGAGGCCCGCATACTAGTCTACGGGCGGAAACTTGGATTAGTGATCCCTGGTGGATTACTGGATAGCCTTCGGGCGGATTATGAATATGCCTACGGGCGGAACTCCTTGTATTTCAAAGATAAAAGGATAAAATGATAACAAAGAAGTTGTTTGGCATTGTTTTCTTTATGTCCTGTGATAAGATTACGTGAAGGAACCAGTGCTTAACAGGGTTAATCAAGGAAGCTGTTTGTTATATGTCAAACTAATGTGGTAGGTAATTACATAACTAAAACAAACCGAGGAAAATGGGTCCGTCCTACGGATGGGTGGTCCCGGTTAGCCGGGAACTTTTCTCAAAGTCTTCGACGAACAGCAGGTTGATCTTCAGCGTCAAAGCGAATAACGAAGACGATGACCTAGAGTTATATCCTACCCGATTTACGCTGTTTTAGGGGAACGGAATGGGACTATGCCTTATGGCAGAGAGGTCGAACCTTGCATCCCTCTCCTTTCCCATTCTCCTTGAACCAAGTGCAGCGTGAATCCGCTTTGGACCGGGCGCTTCTGCGTAAAGTAGTTCGCTCGGGTCTGACGCTAGTTGTTGCTAGCTAATGACCAAACAGGAAAACCCAAATTCAGGTCGATCCTAAGTGGGAACGGCCAGGATACTTCCGCTACGTGGCAGACGCGGGAAGACCTAGATCGCAAGTCCCGTAACATTCCATGGGAGTGCCGGGCGGAGCTTTCTAGACATCCTTCCCGATGGACTGCTAAGACGTGTCCGAAATGATTCTAGCGGACACGTTACAGTTGGTATCAGAGCAAACCAACAAAGGACTTGTTTTTAGGAAATTTTAATAAGAAGAAGTAAAGCAAATGTTGTGTCCCAAACATTTCCTTACCTTGATTGCTGTCTTCCAGAATTACGAAGCATGGAACAAGTTCTTAGTGTTCCAAGTCATGTTTATGACCGCGATGCATTCCACGGATTATCGACAAAGGATTGAGATGATGAACATCCTAGACCGCATTTACAATCCATCGCCGGTGTGCATGGAACAGAGATGGATGGGTGTTTCAGGGATCTATTACATAACTGCCTATCGACCTGCGTACCTTCAAATTAACTTGAAGAGAATCAAGTGGATGGAGGACTTGAAGATCGTGAAGCTATTCGTCTTTGTTGAGACTCACGCAAACGCGACCCTACAGGTCGGAGGTCGAAGGGTTAACCAGAATAAGTATGTGTACGGAGAAGTGATTCAAAGAATCTCTGCCGACCGACTTAAGGTTTTGGGACGTCATGAGAAGAATGGATATCAAAGGAAAAGATACCCTAATCTTCCAATGAACTATCGATTCCTGAAAATCGATGACCCCAATCCGTACTACTACTCAGTTCCTGTAGCTGAATGCAATAATATCTTATTCTCCTCGAATTAATGTATTAACTTGTTCCATCGCCCCAAGAAATAATTGTACCTTGGAAGGGCTATGTTGATATGAATGGAATAAAACTTTTTAATTAACGATTGTCTTGACTATGAAGTGATTTGGTCACTTGGCTAAAGGAATACGGGGACGTAGTTTCTGAAGGGTTAACAAAACACCCACTTTAAAGAGAAGTAGATCATGAGATCAAACCAGTAATAGGAGCTGTGCCAATTGTAAAGAGACCCTATAGAATGTCTATATCTGAAGCAATTGAGTTGAAGGAACAACTCAAGCAACTGTTAAACCAAGGCTACATCCGGCCTAGCAATTCACCATGGGGAGCTCCAGTTCTATTCCAGAAGAAGGAAGATGGGACATTTCGACTATGTATTGATTACCGTGGGTTGAATAAATCAACGGTCAAGAACAAGTATCCTATTCCTAGAATAGATGAGCTTCTCGATCGCCTTCAAGGTGCAAAGATCTTCTCCAAAAATAGATCTCAGGTCAGGCTACTATCAAATCAGGATCAAGGATGAGGATATTCCAAAAACGGCCTTCAATACAAGATATGGGCACTTTGAATTCTTGGTTATGTCATTCGGGCTTACAAATGCACCTGCCACCTTCAATAGATTAATGCAGGATATTTTTAGACCATATCTTGATGATTTCATTTTAGTCTATTCTAAACAGGAAGAAGATCATGAACCTCAACTACGGATTGTTTTGGAGACAATGAGGTCTCATAAGTTGTAGGCAAAAATGAAGAAGTGTGCATTCTTCAAACGTCAGATTGAATATCTAGGATTCATAGTATCATCAGAAGGAATATCAGTAGATCCAGCCAAAGTCAGAGATGTGCTTGAATGGCCAATACCAGTATTTGTCAAAGAGATACGTAGTTTTCTTGGCTTGACAGGATGGTATAGGATCTTTATCAAAAACTATGCTTTGATTGCAGCACCTCTTACTGACTTACTAAAGAAGCAGACTTCTATTACATGGTCAACTCCCGAGCAAAATAGTTTCGACCAATTGAAGCAATGTTTGGTATCAGCACCTATTCTGAGACTTCCTGATCTCAGTAAGGAGTTCGAGGTAGTAACTGATGCTAGCATTCTTGCCTTGGGGTGTGTTCTTATGCAGAAAGGTCATCCAATAGCATATTCTTCAAGGAAATTGAAGAGTCATGAAAAGAATTATGCCACTCATGACCTGGAGTTATTAGCTGTCATCCATGCTCTAAAGCTTTGTAGACACTATCTGTTGGGAAATAAGTTCACTCTAGTAACCGATCATAAGAGTCTCAAATGGATTTTTACCCAGAACGAGCTCAACATGAGGCAACGTCGATGGATTGAAGTATTGGAGGAATATGATTTTGAAATCAAGTATCGGCCCGGAAAGGAGAATGTGGTTGCCGATGCACTCAGTCGCAAGGCATTCCTAAACTCCCTAATCTTGCAGAATCCATCAACGGCCAGATCTCTGGCTACAAAGGTATCTATGCCAAGCAACCCTATACTAGAATTAGCTAGAGAGGAAGCATGCCATGACTTAGCTTACCAAGCAATGATAAAAGAAATATCTGCCAAGGACCAGAATCCGAAGTTACAGGCCAAGTATCATGAATTTGCTGTTGTCAACGGACTTATTTACTATAGAACAAGGCTATGTATACCAGCAAGCCAGTCACTTAAGCAGAAGATATTGTGGGAAGCTCATGACTCCCCTTTCGCAGGACATCCCGGCTATGCAAAGACTCTTAATGCAGTCAGGAAGAGCTATCATTGGAAGAGGCTCAAAGCCTCAAATATGTCACTGAATGTTTGTCTTGCCAGCGCATCCAGGCTGAACATGTCATGATGCCAGGAAAATTACAACCACTTGACATTCCCCAAATGAAATGGGAATTCATCAGTATGGATTTTGTGGTGGGCTTACCCCAAGTCCAAGGAGGATACAACTCCATTATGGTTGTAGTTGACATGCTTACTAAGGTTGCACACCTGATTCCAGTAAAGACAAACTATAAAGCTTCCGATATTGCAAGAGCGTTTATCAAAGAAATATTCAAGCTACATGGGTTACCTAGAAGGATCATTAGCGATCGAGATTCTCTTTTCACTTCTCACTTCTGGAAAGCTATCTTTGAAGCTATTGGGACCCAACTCTGTTTTAGCACTGCCTACCATCCCCAAACAGATGGACAAACAGAGCGAGTAAATCAAATCATTGAGGATATTCTTAGGGCTTACTGCTGTCGAGAGCCAAAGAGATGGACTCAATATTTGCCGTTAGTAGAATTTGCTTACAATGCTTCTTATCAGCAGAGCATTCAAATGACTCCTTTTCAAGCATTGTATGGTCATGATTGCCGAAGTCCTCTAAATTTTTCAGATCCTACCCTGAGAGTGGAAGCTTCAAGACAAATGTTGGAGGACATGGATGACCAAATAAGGTCAATAAGACAAGACATACAAGCAGCCAAAGATAGACAAAAGGCATATACGGATTTGAAGTGTCAAGATAGAATATTTGAGGAAGGAGACATGGTCTTCATTCACGTATGCCCAAGGAAGAGTTCTCTATCCTTAGGAGATTGCAGGAAGATAAGTCCAAGGTATTGTGGACCATACAAGATCCTCAAGTGCTTAAGACCTAATGTTTATAGACTGCAACTCCCTGAAAACCTAAGGGTTCATAAATGTATTCCATAACAGTCTGTTGAAGAATGAAGTATGTACCTAATCCTAGTCATGTACTTGATGACCAACAAATTGTAATGCCTAGTCAAGGAGTTCTTGAACTAAGGCCGGACAAGATTTTAGATGCTAGGGTGAGACAACTGAGATCCAGAACCTTGAGAGAATGCCTCGTCCAGTGGAAAAATTATCCCAAGGAGGATGCTACCTGGATGGATGAAAGCTCTCTCAAATCTCGATATCCCCAGTTTATCTCGAGATGAGGACATCTCGATTCTTCTAAGGGGGAGAGAATGTAATATTTCCGCGTACTGCCTACCGTAAATATTAACTCCCCGCTCTCATCGTAAACTCGTGCAAAGAGTATCACCAGTGCCAGCAGCCATACGCGGGAAATGGAGACACTCCACCTTAGGAAAATAAGGCCGGGGATTCAAACCGCATAGCCGCGGGAAAACAGCCTCTTGGGAAGAGGTCAAGAGGATAAGATAATTATAAATTTTTTTATTATCTTCCCCAACCGATGTGTGGCTGGGGGAAAGGGATGGGCTAGCATGAGGGAGGTGAGAGGGAGAGAGCCATGCAAAGGGCCAGGTGGGGAGGTTCCCTCTCCCCCCCCCGGGCTATAAGAACCCCCTCTTGGGGAGGAAGGAGGGGGAAAAAGGACAGGGGGGGGAAGCTGTGAGAGAGGAGTGGAAGGGAGGGCCGTGAGGGAGGGTGTGCTGGACGAGCTGGAGGAGGACGCCGTCGCCGTCACCGTGCTGAGGAAGCCGCCAGCCGCCACAGTCCGCCGCCCTGCAGGAAGCCGCCGGCCACTTCCGTCTGCCGCCGTCGCCATGACCACGACCCCACCCCTGACGTGGCCGCTGCTGCCCCAGGAAGCTTCTTAGAAGCTTCTTTAAGAAGCTTCTAAGGGGGCTTCTTAAGCCCCCTTCCCACTACCTTTTCCCCCCATAAGTCTATCCACATCCCGGGACTGTGAGAAGAAGGAGGCGACGAGCCTTCTCACCTATCACCCAATAAGTCCATCCCGGGACTTTGAGGAAGAGGAGGCTACAAAACCCCTTCCCACCAGTCATCCATGGGCCGGGATTTTTGAAGAATAAGAGAGGAAGCCCATAAAGGCCCCTCCCACTAATCACTTACAAGGCCGGTCCTTGGATTTTAGGGAAGGAGAAGAAGAACTCTAAAGTCTCCATTCTTGCGAGGCCCATTCGCAAGAGCCCTTTTCCGCGAACATCATCGTAAGGCCCACAAAATCCTTCCTAAACCCGGAATTTCAAGGTGGATTAAAAGCTCTCAAATCTCCATTGTCCAAAGGGATCTCATAAGAACCCTAAGGCCTTCCCAAGTCAAATTCCGCAAGTCAGAACTTCGGTCAAGGAAGCCATATATCAAAGAGAATTGCGCATACAAGGGAGACGGACCAAGGTCATAAGACTGCAAGCCAAGGCCAAAAGTTGAAATCCACAAAGGCTAACTGGAGATCGAATTCGCGATGGCCTCTAAAAAGATCACAAGGTGCGATGCGGAAGGTTCATCTCCGAGTATACAAGTGGACATTTCCCGGAATTCACAAGTCCAGGTTTGAGCTATTTGGATTCCACACAAAAGTATTGAATTAATCACAATAACTTCACGGATTAGGAAGCACTCATGCATGTTCGAATTCAACTAGTCAAGTTAAATGCAAATGGGGACATGAATTGGCTATTTGAACATTATTAGAAATAGCTTAAGATTTGGAAATTGATCATTGGTACGTTAAAAGGAATGAATGAAAAGAGCATAAGGTGTCTATGAAATTGTAGGACCTTATCAGCAAGTTTCCTTTTTGTATATTCAAAAGTGACGATCCTAGGACAACTATTGCCTCATTTCAAGGTTGAAATTATTGAGGTACACCTTTTTACTAGGCATGGGAAGATTAATGGCATGTCCCGTTTTTGGATAAATCTTCCTTGTAATAAGTTAACACCCATAAGATGTTATTCGAAAAGGAATAGAAGGCACGAAATTGATCTATGGACTTGCAAGAGGCATGATTATTTGATGTAAATCCTAGCAGGACCTAGGAAAGTTAGCGTACAGATTGGCAAACATTTTACCTTACCAAGGAAAGATAAAGTTATCATGAACCATGTGTTGCGTAAATACAATAAACCGCATGTTTACGCGTATTGGTGGCATTGTATCTATTGCTCTCCGTTAGATTTAGTTTATTACCTTTAGAAGAATCATCCTCGTCGCAAGATAGGTATAATTGAAGTGACTAAGTAACCTAAACCACAAGGGTCTCATATGGGTATGGCTCCGTCGGTATGACAGGTTTTCCAAGTGCTAACTAGGATTTAGTGCAATAATAATTCGACCTAGCTTTAGACAAAAACCGTGATTCTAAAGATCCTACACACGTTCACAAAATGTCGAGGCAATGGGATGTTCATGCATGAAATGATCTAAGGTTTTATCCTAAGGATCATGACGAAACTCCGACGGAGTTGCATATTTCTAGAACCAGGGGCCAACCTAATTAGGAATGATTTGGAGGATACCCTAAAACCCTGTTACTCGGCTGGGTAAATTCCGTGAACGGAAAACACTAAGCAATGGAATGATCCCGTGGGATTAGATGCAATACATGTGCAGAAAGCTGCAACATTGTATAGACTTGAGATTTGTCCACAAGAGAGTTTTGTCATCTCTCGAAATGAGGTTGGCAAGTTAATTTACAAGAGGATGAGTAATCATCCTGTTACTCACTTTTCTTGGGGAATAATTGCCAAGGAAAAGGAAAGTTAGGTATTTGCGAATGACCCGACAATAAACTAAAGCGACATGGTCGCTGGATCCTGCCACAACAGAACCTTAAGCATTGGTAGGGTATGACCCTAACCCAAGAATGATAGGAATCTTGCCAAGTTGCAATTGATTCCGGATCGAATGCGGGTTGCATTCGGAGAAAAGGAGTCACTCCTTAACAGTTTGCCAGCTAAACGACCATTGGAATTGATTGTGCTTGTAACAGTTTAGAAAGGACTGTTTGCATTGTTTGCTCAATGAACTAAAGGATGAAAAGATATCTAAATACTTCAGGTTGAAGCCTGAAGGGAGAGGCAGCTGCAGTTACCCTCGACTGCCTGCCTGACCCTAACCAAGGGGGTTGTTAACCGCGCCGGGAACGTGGACCGAACCCGCCGTGAGAGGTCTCTCCGTTGAGTTCTGCTTGGAGCAGGAGGACGCTTGGGTGCCAGGGGGGGCTCTGGCTGTAAATCCCTCGCCTTCCGGGCCCTGCACAAGAGACTAACGTGACTCGGGATTGGATCTCGAGGCCCGCATACTAGTCTACGGGTGGAAACTTGGATTAGTGATCCCTGGTGGATTACTGGATAGCCTTCGGGCGGATTATGAATATGCCTACGGGCGGAACTCCTTGTATTTCAAAGATAAAAGGATAAAATGATAACAAAGAAGTTGTTTGGCATTGTTTTCTTTATGTCCTGTGATAAGATTACGTGAAGGAACCAGTGCTTAACAGGGTTAATCAAGGAAGCTGTTTGTTATATGTCAAACTAATGTGGTAGGTAATTACATAACTAAAACAAACCGAGGAAAATGGGTCCGTCCTACGGATGGGTGGTCCCGGTTAGCCGGGAACTTTTCTCAAAGTCTTCGACGAACAGCAGGTTGATCTTCAGCGTCAAAGCGAATAACGAAGACGATGACCTAGAGTTACATCCTACCCGATTTACGCTATTTTAGGGGAACGGAATGGGACTATGCCTTATGGCAGAGAGGTCGAACCTTGCATCCCTCTCCTTTCCCATTCTCCTTGAACCAAGTGCAGCGTGAATCCGCTTTGGACCGGGCGCTTCTGCGTAAAGTAGTTCGCTCGGGTCTGACGCTAGTTGTTGCTAGCTAATGACCAAACAGGAAAACCCAAATTCAGGTCGATCCTAAGTGGGAACGGCCAGGATACTTCCGCTACGTGGCAGACGCGGGAAGACCTAGATCGCAAGTCCCGTAACATTCCATGGGAGTGCCGGGCGGAGCTTTCTAGACATCCTTCCCGATGGACTGCTAAGACGTGTCCGAAATGATTCTAGCGGACACGTTACAGTTGGTATCAGAGCAAACCAACAAAGGACTTGTTTTTAGGAAATTTTAATAAGAAGAAGTAAAGCAAATGTTGTGTCCCAAACATTTCCTTACCTTGATTGCTGTCTTCCAGAATTACGAAGCATGGAACAAGTTCTTAGTGTTCCAAGTCATGTTTATGACCGCGATGCATTCCACGGATTATCGACAGAGGATTGAGATGATGAACATCCTAGACCGCATTTACAATCCATCGCCGGTGTGCATGGAACAGAGATGGATGGGTGTTTCAGGGATCTATTACATAACTGCCTATCGACCTGCGTACCTTCAAATTAACTTGAAGAGAATCAAGTGGATGGAGGACTTGAAGATCGTGAAGCTATTCGTCTTTGTTGAGACTCACGCAAACGCGACCCTACAGGTCGGAGGTCGAAGGGTTAACCAGAATAAGTATGTGTACGGAGAAGTGATTCAAAGAATCTCTGCCGACCGACTTAAGGTTTTGGGACGTCATGAGAAGAATGGATATCAAAGGAAAAGATACCCTAATCTTCCAATGAACTATCGATTCCTGAAAATCGATGACCCAATCCGTACTACTACTCAGTTCCTGTAGCTGAATGCAATAATATCTTATTCTCCTCGAATTAATGTATTAACTTGTTCCATCGCCCCAAGAAATAATTGTACCTTGGAAGGGCTATGTTGATATGAATGGAATAAAACTTTTTAATTAACGATTGTCTTGACTATGAAGTGATTTGGTCACTTGGCTAAAGGAATACGGGGACGTAGTTTCTGAAGGGTTAACAAAACACCCACTTTAAAGAGAAGTAGATCATGAGATCAAACCAGTAATAGGAGCTGTGCCAATTGTAAAGAGACCCTATAGAATGTCTATATCTGAAGCAATTGAGTTGAAGGAACAACTCAAGCAACTGTTAAACCAAGGCTACATCCGGCCTAGCAATTCACCATGGGGAGCTCCAGTTCTATTCCAGAAGAAGGAAGATGGGACATTTCGACTATGTATTGATTACCGTGGGTTGAATAAATCAACGGTCAAGAACAAGTATCCTATTCCTAGAATAGATGAGCTTCTCGATCGCCTTCAAGGTGCAAAGATCTTCTCCAAAAATAGATCTCAGGTCAGGCTACTATCAAATCAGGATCAAGGATGAGGATATTCCAAAAACGGCCTTCAATACAAGATATGGGCACTTTGAATTCTTGGTTATGTCATTCGGGCTTACAAATGCACCTGCCACCTTCAATAGATTAATGCAGGATATTTTTAGACCATATCTTGATGATTTCATTTTAGTCTATTCTAAACAGGAAGAAGATCATGAACCTCAACTACGGATTGTTTTGGAGACAATGAGGTCTCATAAGTTGTAGGCAAAAATGAAGAAGTGTGCATTCTTCAAACGTCAGATTGAATATCTAGGATTCATAGTATCATCAGAAGGAATATCAGTAGATCCAGCCAAAGTCAGAGATGTGCTTGAATGGCCAATACCAGTATTTGTCAAAGAGATACGTAGTTTTCTTGGCTTGACAGGATGGTATAGGATCTTTATCAAAAACTATGCTTTGATTGCAGCACCTCTTACTGACTTACTAAAGAAGCAGACTTCTATTACATGGTCAACTCCCGAGCAAAATAGTTTCGACCAATTGAAGCAATGTTTGGTATCAGCACCTATTCTGAGACTTCCTGATCTCAGTAAGGAGTTCGAGGTAGTAACTGATGCTAGCATTCTTGCCTTGGGGTGTGTTCTTATGCAGAAAGGTCATCCAATAGCATATTCTTCAAGGAAATTGAAGAGTCATGAAAAGAATTATGCCACTCATGACCTGGAGTTATTAGCTGTCATCCATGCTCTAAAGCTTTGTAGACACTATCTGTTGGGAAATAAGTTCACTCTAGTAACCGATCATAAGAGTCTCAAATGGATTTTTACCCAGAACGAGCTCAACATGAGGCAACGTCGATGGATTGAAGTATTGGAGGAATATGATTTTGAAATCAAGTATCGGCCCGGAAAGGAGAATGTGGTTGCCGATGCACTCAGTCGCAAGGCATTCCTAAACTCCCTAATCTTGCAGAATCCATCAACGGCCAGATCTCTGGCTACAAAGGTATCTATGCCAAGCAACCCTATACTAGAATTAGCTAGAGAGGAAGCATGCCATGACTTAGCTTACCAAGCAATGATAAAAGAAATATCTGCCAAGGACCAGAATCCGAAGTTACAGGCCAAGTATCATGAATTTGCTGTTGTCAACGGACTTATTTACTATAGAACAAGGCTATGTATACCAGCAAGCCAGTCACTTAAGCAGAAGATATTGTGGGAAGCTCATGACTCCCCTTTCGCAGGACATCCCGGCTATGCAAAGACTCTTAATGCAGTCAGGAAGAGCTATCATTGGAAGAGGCTCAAAGCCTCAAATATGTCACTGAATGTTTGTCTTGCCAGCGCATCCAGGCTGAACATGTCATGATGCCAGGAAAATTACAACCACTTGACATTCCCCAAATGAAATGGGAATTCATCAGTATGGATTTTGTGGTGGGCTTACCCCAAGTCCAAGGAGGATACAACTCCATTATGGTTGTAGTTGACATGCTTACTAAGGTTGCACACCTGATTCCAGTAAAGACAAACTATAAAGCTTCCGATATTGCAAGAGCGTTTATCAAAGAAATATTCAAGCTACATGGGTTACCTAGAAGGATCATTAGCGATCGAGATTCTCTTTTCACTTCTCACTTCTGGAAAGCTATCTTTGAAGCTATTGGGACCCAACTCTGTTTTAGCACTGCCTACCATCCCCAAACAGATGGACAAACAGAGCGAGTAAATCAAATCATTGAGGATATTCTTAGGGCTTACTGCTGTCGAGAGCCAAAGAGATGGACTCAATATTTGCCGTTAGTAGAATTTGCTTACAATGCTTCTTATCAGCAGAGCATTCAAATGACTCCTTTTCAAGCATTGTATGGTCATGATTGCCGAAGTCCTCTAAATTTTTCAGATCCTACCCTGAGAGTGGAAGCTTCAAGACAAATGTTGGAGGACATGGATGACCAAATAAGGTCAATAAGACAAGACATACAAGCAGCCAAAGATAGACAAAAGGCATATACGGATTTGAAGTGTCAAGATAGAATATTTGAGGAAGGAGACATGGTCTTCATTCACGTATGCCCAAGGAAGAGTTCTCTATCCTTAGGAGATTGCAGGAAGATAAGTCCAAGGTATTGTGGACCATACAAGATCCTCAAGTGCTTAAGACCTAATGTTTATAGACTGCAACTCCCTGAAAACCTAAGGGTTCATAAATGTATTCCATAACAGTCTGTTGAAGAATGAAGTATGTACCTAATCCTAGTCATGTACTTGATGACCAACAAATTGTAATGCCTAGTCAAGGAGTTCTTGAACTAAGGCCGGACAAGATTTTAGATGCTAGGGTGAGACAACTGAGATCCAGAACCTTGAGAGAATGCCTCGTCCAGTGGAAAAATTATCCCAAGGAGGATGCTACCTGGATGGATGAAAGCTCTCTCAAATCTCGATATCCCCAGTTTATCTCGAGATGAGGACATCTCGATTCTTCTAAGGGGGAGAGAATGTAATATTTCCGCGTACTGCCTACCGTAAATATTAACTCCCCGCTCTCATCGTAAACTCGTGCAAAGAGTATCACCAGTGCCAGCAGCCATACGCGGGAAATGGAGACACTCCACCTTAGGAAAATAAGGCCGGGGATTCAAACCGCATAGCCGCGGGAAAACAGCCTCTTGGGAAGAGGTCAAGAGGATAAGATAATTATAAATTTTTTTATTATCTTCCCCAACCGATGTGTGGCTGGGGGAAAGGGATGGGCTAGCATGAGGGAGGTGAGAGGGAGAGAGCCATGCAAAGGGCCAGGTGGGGAGGTTCCCTCTCCCCCCCCCGGGCTATAAGAACCCCCTCTTGGGGAGGAAGGAGGGGGAAAAAGGACAGGGGGGGGAAGCTGTGAGAGAGGAGTGGAAGGGAGGGCCGTGAGGGAGGGTGTGCTGGACGAGCTGGAGGAGGACGCCGTCGCCGTCACCGTGCTGAGGAAGCCGCCAGCCGCCACAGTCCGCCGCCCTGCAGGAAGCCGCCGGCCACTTCCGTCTGCCGCCGTCGCCATGACCACGACCCCACCCCTGACGTGGCCGCTGCTGCCCCAGGAAGCTTCTTAGAAGCTTCTTTAAGAAGCTTCTAAGGGGGCTTCTTAAGCCCCCTTCCCACTACCTTTTCCCCCCATAAGTCTATCCACATCCCGGGACTGTGAGAAGAAGGAGGCGACGAGCCTTCTCACCTATCACCCAATAAGTCCATCCCGGGACTTTGAGGAAGAGGAGGCTACAAAACCCCTTCCCACCAGTCATCCATGGGCCGGGATTTTTGAAGAATAAGAGAGGAAGCCCATAAAGGCCCCTCCCACTAATCACTTACAAGGCCGGTCCTTGGATTTTAGGGAAGGAGAAGAAGAACTCTAAAGTCTCCATTCTTGCGAGGCCCATTCGCAAGAGCCCTTTTCCGCGAACATCATCGTAAGGCCCACAAAATCCTTCCTAAACCCGGAATTTCAAGGTGGATTAAAAGCTCTCAAATCTCCATTGTCCAAAGGGATCTCATAAGAACCCTAAGGCCTTCCCAAGTCAAATTCCGCAAGTCAGAACTTCGGTCAAGGAAGCCATATATCAAAGAGAATTGCGCATACAAGGGAGACGGACCAAGGTCATAAGACTGCAAGCCAAGGCCAAAAGTTGAAATCCACAAAGGCTAACTGGAGATCGAATTCGCGATGGCCTCTAAAAAGATCACAAGGTGCGATGCGGAAGGTTCATCTCCGAGTATACAAGTGGACATTTCCCGGAATTCACAAGTCCAGGTTTGAGCTATTTGGATTCCACACAAAAGTATTGAATTAATCACAATAACTTCACGGATTAGGAAGCACTCATGCATGTTCGAATTCAACTAGTCAAGTTAAATGCAAATGGGGACATGAATTGGCTATTTGAACATTATTAGAAATAGCTTAAGATTTGGAAATTGATCATTGGTACGTTAAAAGGAATGAATGAAAAGAGCATAAGGTGTCTATGAAATTGTAGGACCTTATCAGCAAGTTTCCTTTTTGTATATTCAAAAGTGACGATCCTAGGACAACTATTGCCTCATTTCAAGGTTGAAATTATTGAGGTACACCTTTTTACTAGGCATGGGAAGATTAATGGCATGTCCCGTTTTTGGATAAATCTTCCTTGTAATAAGTTAACACCCATAAGATGTTATTCGAAAAGGAATAGAAGGCACGAAATTGATCTATGGACTTGCAAGAGGCATGATTATTTGATGTAAATCCTAGTAGGACCTAGGAAAGTTAGCGTACAGATTGGCAAACATTTTACCTTACCAAGGAAAGATAAAGTTATCATGAACCATGTGTTGCGTAAATACAATAAACCGCATGTTTACGCGTATTGGTGGCATTGTATCTATTGCTCTCCGTTAGATTTAGTTTATTACCTTTAGAAGAATCATCCTCGTCGCAAGATAGGTATAATTGAAGTGACTAAGTAACCTAAACCACAAGGGTCTCATATGGGTATGGCTCCGTCGGTATGACAGGTTTTCCAAGTGCTAACTAGGATTTAGTGCAATAATAATTCGACCTAGCTTTAGACAAAAACCGTGATTCTAAAGATCCTACACACGTTCACAAAATGTCGAGGCAATGGGATGTTCATGCATGAAATGATCTAAGGTTTTATCCTAAGGATCATGACGAAACTCCGACGGAGTTGCATATTTCTAGAACCAGGGGCCAACCTAATTAGGAATGATTTGGAGGATACCCTAAAACCCTGTTACTCGGCTGGGTAAATTCCGTGAACGGAAAACACTAAGCAATGGAATGATCCCGTGGGATTAGATGCAATACATGTGCAGAAAGCTGCAACATTGTATAGACTTGAGATTTGTCCACAAGAGAGTTTTGTCATCTCTCGAAATGAGGTTGGCAAGTTAATTTACAAGAGGATGAGTAATCATCCTGTTACTCACTTTTCTTGGGGAATAATTGCCAAGGAAAAGGAAAGTTAGGTATTTGCGAATGACCCGACAATAAACTAAAGCGACATGGTCGCTGGATCCTGCCACAACAGAACCTTAAGCATTGGTAGGGTATGACCCTAACCCAAGAATGATAGGAATCTTGCCAAGTTGCAATTGATTCCGGATCGAATGCGGGTTGCATTCGGAGAAAAGGAGTCACTCCTTAACAGTTTGCCAGCTAAACGACCATTGGAATTGATTGTGCTTGTAACAGTTTAGAAAGGACTGTTTGCATTGTTTGCTCAATGAACTAAAGGATGAAAAGATATCTAAATACTTCAGGTTGAAGCCTGAAGGGAGAGGCAGCTGCAGTTACCCTCGACTGCCTGCCTGACCCTAACCAAGGGGGTTGTTAACCGCGCCGGGAACGTGGACCGAACCCGCCGTGAGAGGTCTCTCCGTTGAGTTCTGCTTGGAGCAGGAGGACGCTTGGGTGCCAGGGGGGGCTCTGGCTGTAAATCCCTCGCCTTCCGGGCCCTGCACAAGAGACTAACGTGACTCGGGATTGGATCTCGAGGCCCGCATACTAGTCTACGGGTGGAAACTTGGATTAGTGATCCCTGGTGGATTACTGGATAGCCTTCGGGCGGATTATGAATATGCCTACGGGCGGAACTCCTTGTATTTCAAAGATAAAAGGATAAAATGATAACAAAGAAGTTGTTTGGCATTGTTTTCTTTATGTCCTGTGATAAGATTACGTGAAGGAACCAGTGCTTAACAGGGTTAATCAAGGAAGCTGTTTGTTATATGTCAAACTAATGTGGTAGGTAATTACATAACTAAAACAAACCGAGGAAAATGGGTCCGTCCTACGGATGGGTGGTCCCGGTTAGCCGGGAACTTTTCTCAAAGTCTTCGACGAACAGCAGGTTGATCTTCAGCGTCAAAGCGAATAACGAAGACGATGACCTAGAGTTACATCCTACCCGATTTACGCTATTTTAGGGGAACGGAATGGGACTATGCCTTATGGCAGAGAGGTCGAACCTTGCATCCCTCTCCTTTCCCATTCTCCTTGAACCAAGTGCAGCGTGAATCCGCTTTGGACCGGGCGCTTCTGCGTAAAGTAGTTCGCTCGGGTCTGACGCTAGTTGTTGCTAGCTAATGACCAAACAGGAAAACCCAAATTCAGGTCGATCCTAAGTGGGAACGGCCAGGATACTTCCGCTACGTGGCAGACGCGGGAAGACCTAGATCGCAAGTCCCGTAACATTCCATGGGAGTGCCGGGCGGAGCTTTCTAGACATCCTTCCCGATGGACTGCTAAGACGTGTCCGAAATGATTCTAGCGGACACGTTACAGTTGGTATCAGAGCAAACCAACAAAGGACTTGTTTTTAGGAAATTTTAATAAGAAGAAGTAAAGCAAATGTTGTGTCCCAAACATTTCCTTACCTTGATTGCTGTCTTCCAGAATTACGAAGCATGGAACAAGTTCTTAGTGTTCCAAGTCATGTTTATGACCGCGATGCATTCCACGGATTATCGACAGAGGATTGAGATGATGAACATCCTAGACCGCATTTACAATCCATCGCCGGTGTGCATGGAACAGAGATGGATGGGTGTTTCAGGGATCTATTACATAACTGCCTATCGACCTGCGTACCTTCAAATTAACTTGAAGAGAATCAAGTGGATGGAGGACTTGAAGATCGTGAAGCTATTCGTCTTTGTTGAGACTCACGCAAACGCGACCCTACAGGTCGGAGGTCGAAGGGTTAACCAGAATAAGTATGTGTACGGAGAAGTGATTCAAAGAATCTCTGCCGACCGACTTAAGGTTTTGGGACGTCATGAGAAGAATGGATATCAAAGGAAAAGATACCCTAATCTTCCAATGAACTATCGATTCCTGAAAATCGATGACCCAATCCGTACTACTACTCAGTTCCTGTAGCTGAATGCAATAATATCTTATTCTCCTCGAATTAATGTATTAACTTGTTCCATCGCCCCAAGAAATAATTGTACCTTGGAAGGGCTATGTTGATATGAATGGAATAAAACTTTTTAATTAACGATTGTCTTGACTATGAAGTGATTTGGTCACTTGGCTAAAGGAATACGGGGACGTAGTTTCTGAAGGGTTAACAAAACACCCACTTTAAAGAGAAGTAGATCATGAGATCAAACCAGTAATAGGAGCTGTGCCAATTGTAAAGAGACCCTATAGAATGTCTATATCTGAAGCAATTGAGTTGAAGGAACAACTCAAGCAACTGTTAAACCAAGGCTACATCCGGCCTAGCAATTCACCATGGGGAGCTCCAGTTCTATTCCAGAAGAAGGAAGATGGGACATTTCGACTATGTATTGATTACCGTGGGTTGAATAAATCAACGGTCAAGAACAAGTATCCTATTCCTAGAATAGATGAGCTTCTCGATCGCCTTCAAGGTGCAAAGATCTTCTCCAAAAATAGATCTCAGGTCAGGCTACTATCAAATCAGGATCAAGGATGAGGATATTCCAAAAACGGCCTTCAATACAAGATATGGGCACTTTGAATTCTTGGTTATGTCATTCGGGCTTACAAATGCACCTGCCACCTTCAATAGATTAATGCAGGATATTTTTAGACCATATCTTGATGATTTCATTTTAGTCTATTCTAAACAGGAAGAAGATCATGAACCTCAACTACGGATTGTTTTGGAGACAATGAGGTCTCATAAGTTGTAGGCAAAAATGAAGAAGTGTGCATTCTTCAAACGTCAGATTGAATATCTAGGATTCATAGTATCATCAGAAGGAATATCAGTAGATCCAGCCAAAGTCAGAGATGTGCTTGAATGGCCAATACCAGTATTTGTCAAAGAGATACGTAGTTTTCTTGGCTTGACAGGATGGTATAGGATCTTTATCAAAAACTATGCTTTGATTGCAGCACCTCTTACTGACTTACTAAAGAAGCAGACTTCTATTACATGGTCAACTCCCGAGCAAAATAGTTTCGACCAATTGAAGCAATGTTTGGTATCAGCACCTATTCTGAGACTTCCTGATCTCAGTAAGGAGTTCGAGGTAGTAACTGATGCTAGCATTCTTGCCTTGGGGTGTGTTCTTATGCAGAAAGGTCATCCAATAGCATATTCTTCAAGGAAATTGAAGAGTCATGAAAAGAATTATGCCACTCAGGACCTGGAGTTATTAGCTGTCATCCATGCTCTAAAGCTTTGTAGACACTATCTGTTGGGAAATAAGTTCACTCTAGTAACCGATCATAAGAGTCTCAAATGGATTTTTACCCAGAACGAGCTCAACATGAGGCAACGTCGATGGATTGAAGTATTGGAGGAATATGATTTTGAAATCAAGTATCGGCTAGGAAAGGAGAATGTGGTTGCCGATGCACTCAGTCGCAAGGCATTCCTAAACTCCCTAATCTTGCAGAATCCATCAACGGCCAGATCTCTGGCTACAAAGGTATCTATGCCAAGCCACCCTATACTCGAATTAGCTAGAGAGGAAGCATGCCATGACTTAGCTTACCAAGCAATGATAAAAGAAATATCTGCCAAGGACCAGAATCCAAAGTTACAGGCCAAGTATCATGAATTTGCTGTTGTCAACGGACTTATTTACTATAGAACAAGGCTATGTATACCAGCAAGCCAGTCACTTAAGCAGAAGATATTGTGGGAAGCTCATGACTCCCCTTTCGCAGGACATCCCGGCTATGCAAAGACTCTTAATGCAGTCAGGAAGAGCTATCATTGGAAGAGGCTCAAAGGTGACGTCCTCAAATATGTCACTGAATGTTTGTCTTGCCAGCGCATCCAGGCTGAACATGTCATGATGCCAGGAAAATTACAACCACTTGACATTCCCCAAATGAAATGGGAATTCATCAGTATGGATTTTGTGGTGGGCTTACCCCAAGTCCAAGGAGGATACAACTCCATTATGGTTGTAGTTGACATGCTTACTAAGGTTGCACACCTGATTCCAGTAAAGACAAACTATAAAGCTTCCGATATTGCAAGAGCGTTTATCAAAGAAATATTCAAGCTACATGGGTTACCTAGAAGGATCATTAGCGATCGAGATTCTCTTTTCACTTCTCACTTCTGGAAAGCTATCTTTGAAGCTATTGGGACCCAACTCTGTTTTAGCACTGCCTACCATCCCCAAACAGATGGACAAACAGAGCGAGTAAATCAAATCATTGAGGATATTCTTAGGGCTTACTGCTGTCGAGAGCCAAAGAGATGGACTCAATATTTGCCGTTAGTAGAATTTGCTTACAATGCTTCTTATCAGCAGAGCATTCAAATGACTCCTTTTCAAGCATTGTATGGTCATGATTGCCGAAGTCCTCTAAATTTTTCAGATCCTACCCTGAGAGTGGAAGCTTCAAGACAAATGTTGGAGGACATGGATGACCAAATAAGGTCAATAAGACAAGACATACAAGCAGCCAAAGATAGACAAAAGGCATATACGGATTTGAAGTGTCAAGATAGAATATTTGAGGAAGGAGACATGGTCTTCATTCACGTATGCCCAAGGAAGAGTTCTCTATCCTTAGGAGATTGCAGGAAGATAAGTCCAAGGTATTGTGGACCATACAAGATCCTCAAGTGCTTAAGACCTAATGTTTATAGACTGCAACTCCCTGAAAACCTAAGGGTTCATAAATGTATTCCATAACAGTCTGTTGAAGAATGAAGTATGTACCTAATCCTAGTCATGTACTTGATGACCAACAAATTGTAATGCCTAGTCAAGGAGTTCTTGAACTAAGGCCGGACAAGATTTTAGATGCTAGGGTGAGACAACTGAGATCCAGAACCTTGAGAGAATGCCTCGTCCAGTGGAAAAATTATCCCAAGGAGGATGCTACCTGGATGGATGAAAGCTCTCTCAAATCTCGATATCCCCAGTTTATCTCGAGATGAGGACATCTCGATTCTTCTAAGGGGGAGAGAATGTAATATTTCCGCGTACTGCCTACCGTAAATATTAACTCCCCGCTCTCATCGTAAACTCGTGCAAAGAGTATCACCAGTGCCAGCAGCCATACGCGGGAAATGGAGACACTCCACCTTAGGAAAATAAGGCCGGGGATTCAAACCGCATAGCCGTGGGAAAACAGCCTCTTGGGAAGAGGTCAAGAGGATAAGATAATTATAAATTTTTTTATTATCTTCCCCAACCGATGTGTGGCTGGGGGAAAGGGATGGGCTAGCATGAGGGAGGTGAGAGGGAGAGAGCCATGCAAAGGGCCAGGTGGGGAGGTTCCCTCTCCCCCCCCCCGGGCTATAAGAACCCCCTCTTGGGGAGGAAGGAGGGGGAAAAAGGACAGGGGGGGGAAGCTGTGAGAGAGGAGTGGAAGGGAGGGCCGTGAGGGAGGGTGTGCTGGACGAGCTGGAGGAGGACGCCGTCGCCGTCACCGTGCTGAGGAAGCCGCCAGCCGCCACAGTCCGCCGCCCTGCAGGAAGCCGCCGGCCACTTCCGTCTGCCGCCGTCGCCATGACCACGACCCCACCCCTGACGTGGCCGCTGCTGCCCCAGGAAGCTTCTTAGAAGCTTCTTTAAGAAGCTTCTAAGGGGGCTTCTTAAGCCCCCTTCCCACTACCTTTTCCCCCCATAAGTCTATCCACATCCCGGGACTGTGAGAAGAAGGAGGCGACGAGCCTTCTCACCTATCACCCAATAAGTCCATCCCGGGACTTTGAGGAAGAGGAGGCTACAAAACCCCTTCCCACCAGTCATCCATGGGCCGGGATTTTTGAAGAATAAGAGAGGAAGCCCATAAAGGCCCCTCCCACTAATCACTTACAAGGCCGGTCCTTGGATTTTAGGGAAGGAGAAGAAGAACTCTAAAGTCTCCATTCTTGCGAGGCCCATTCGCAAGAGCCCTTTTCCGCGAACATCATCGTAAGGCCCACAAAATCCTTCCTAAACCCGGAATTTCAAGGTGGATTAAAAGCTCTCAAATCTCCATTGTCCAAAGGGATCTCATAAGAACCCTAAGGCCTTCCCAAGTCAAATTCCGCAAGTCGGAACTTCGGTCAAGGAAGCCATATATCAAAGAGAATTGCGCATACAAGGGAGACGGACCAAGGTCATAAGACTGCAAGCCAAGGCCAAAAGTTGAAATCCACAAAGGCTAACTGGAGATCGAATTCGCGATGGCCTCTAAAAAGATCACAAGGTGCGATGCGGAAGGTTCATCTCCGAGTATACAAGTGGACATTTCCCGGAATTCACAAGTCCAGGTTTGAGCTATTTGGATTCCACACAAAAGTATTGAATTAATCACGATAACTTCACGGATTAGGAAGCACTCATGCATGTTCGAATTCAACTAGTCAAGTTAAATGCAAATGGGGACATGAATTGGCTATTTGAACATTATTAGAAATAGCTTAAGATTTGGAAATTGATCATTGGTACGTTAAAAGGAATGAATGAAAAGAGCATAAGGTGTCTATGAAATTGTAGGACCTTATCAGCAAGTTTCCTTTTTGTATATTCAAAAGTGACGATCCTAGGACAACTATTGCCTCATTTCAAGGTTGAAATTATTGAGGTACACCTTTTTACTAGGCAAGGGAAGATTAATGGCATGTCCCGTTTTTGGATAAATCTTCCTTGTAATAAGTTAACACCCATAAGATGTTATTCGAAAAGGAATAGAAGGCACGAAATTGATCTATGGACTTGCAAGAGGCATGATTATTTGATGTAAATCCTAGCAGGACCTAGGAAAGTTAGCGTACAGATTGGCAAGCATTTTACCTTACCAAGGAAAGATAAAGTTATCATGAACCATGTGTTGCATAAATACAATAAACCGCATGTTTATGCGTATTGGTGGAATTGTATCTATTGCTCTCCGTTAGATTTAGTTTATTACCTTTAGAAGAATCATCCTCGTCGCAAGATAGGTATAATTGAAGTGACTAAGTAACCTAAACCACAAGGGTCTCATATGGGTATGGCTCCGTCGGTATGACAGGTTTTCCAAGTGCTAACTAGGATTTAGTGCAATAATAATTCGACCTAGCTTTAGACAAAAACCGTGATTCTAAAGATCCTACACACGTTCACAAAATGTCGAGGCAATGGGATGTTCATGCATGAAATGATCTAAGGTTTTATCCTAAGGATCATGACGAAACTCCGACGGAGTTGCATATTTCTAGAACCAGGGGCCAACCTAATTAGGAATGATTTGGAGGATACCCTAAAACCCTGTTACTCGGCTGGGTAAATTCCGTGAACGGAAAACACTAAGCAATGGAATGATCCCATGGGATTAGATGCAGTACATGTGCAGAAAGCTGCAACATTGTATAGACTTGAGATTTGTCCACAAGAGAGTTTTGTCATCTCTCGAAATGAGGTTGGCAAGTTAATTTACAAGAGGATGAGTAATCATCCTGTTACTCACTTTTCTTGGGGAATAATTGCCAAGGAAAAGGAAAGTTAGGTATTTGCGAATGACCCGACAATAAAATAAAGCGACATGGTCACTGGATCCTGCCACAACAGAACCTTAAGCATTGGTAGGGTATGACCCTAACCCAAGAATGATAGGAATCTTGCCAAGTTGCAATTGATTCCGGATCGAATGCGGGTTGCATTCGGAGAAAAGGAGTCACTCCTTAACAGTTTGCCAGCTAAACGACCATTGGAATTGATTGTGCTTGTAACAGTTTAGAAAGGACTGTTTGCATTGTTTGCTCAATGAACTAAAGGATGAAAAGATATCTAAATACTTCAGGTTGAAGCCTGAAGGGAGAGGCAGCTGCAGTTACCCTCGACTGCCTGCCTGACCCTAACCAAGGGGGTTGTTAACCGCGCCGGGAACGTGGACCGAACCCGCCGTGAGAGGTCTCTCCGTTGAGTTCTGCTTGGAGCAGGAGGACGCTTGGGTGCCAGGGGGGGCTCTGGCTGTAAATCCCTCGCCTTCCGGGCCCTGCACAAGAGACTAACGTGACTCGGGATTGGATCTCGAGGCCCGCATACTAGTCTACGGGCGGAAACTTGGATTAGTGATCCCTGGTGGATTACTGGATAGCCTTCGGGCGGATTATGAATATGCCTACGGGCGGAACTCCTTGTATTTCAAAGATAAAAGGATAAAATGATAACAAAGAAGTTGTTTGGCATTGTTTTCTTTATGTCCTGTGATAAGATTACGTGAAGGAACCAGTGCTTAACAGGGTTAATCAAGGAAGCTGTTTGTTATATGTCAAACTAATGTGGTAGGTAATTACATAACTAAAACAAACCGAGGAAAATGGGTCCGTCCTACGGATGGGTGGTCCCGGTTAGCCGGGAACTTTTCTCAAAGTCTTCGACGAACAGCAGGTTGATCTTCAGCGTCAAAGCGAATAACGAAGACGATGACCTAGAGTTACATCCTACCCGATTTACGCTGTTTTAGGGGAACGGAATGGGACTATGCCTTATGGCAGAGAGGTCGAACCTTGCATCCCTCTCCTTTCCCATTCTCCTTGAACCAAGTGCAGCGTGAATCCGCTTTGGACCGGGCGCTTCTGCGTAAAGTAGTTCGCTCGGGTCTGACGCTAGTTGTTGCTAGCTAATGACCAAACAGGAAAACCCAAATTCAGGTCGATCCTAAGTGGGAACGGCCAGGATACTTCCGCTACGTGGCAGACGCGGGAAGACCTAGATCGCAAGTCCCGTAACATTCCATGGGAGTGCCGGGCGGAGCTTTCTAGACATCCTTCCCGATGGACTGCTAAGACATGTCCGGAATGATTCTAGCGAACACATTACACTCAATATGCTACAAAGACTTATTGTTTGCAATTTTTCATTGAATGATTACAGTGGGTGCAATATGTTTTTTTTTTCATTTATACATTTTGTACCAACACCTCTATTACAAGGTGAGAATTTACCTTCATTTATCTAAGAGCTAAAATTTTACATTTCCAATATTTTGATTTGTTTGCAATTGCATATGCTCTCACCCAAAAAGCTCTCTTCATACTTGGATACATATGTACCCAATATTAGCAATGATATGTATCAATGATCCGATTCCATTTTTCATCTTTCCTATTATGTATTTCTATCAAGAGAATGCTTGTTCTTTTGTCAAGCATTACAACCTAGCAATACATGTAAATAAGTATGTGTTAAACCCTAAATAGGAGAATTTTAAGTCCAACTACTAAATCACCAATATGCCTATAGACCAACATGGCATTAAGAGATGTTAACACTTTTTTAAATAGACACAAACATTGATATCAAAATGCATATAGGTATGTACATCAACATAAAGTATATATTCAATTTCAAGGCATCACTCTAATCGTACCATTTAAATGAAATAGAATAGAAAGAGTAGTATAAGATTACTCAAAGAATTTCTCAAAAAGAAATTGCATTATAATGAATAGGAGTCTAATTTAATTCAATACATTATATGAAATCGTGGATATTACAAAGTAGTTGTTACACAAATGGCAATCACATGGCATGCAAATATGAATAGGCACATTGGATTGACACATGAGATATTTTATGATTCAACACATTGTGCATTATATGGATCATATGATACAAGAGTTTCATGGATCATAGAAATTAGCATGGAGATCCAAATGGACATTTCAATCCAACAAATCAAAGGGTTTTTTAAGCTAGACTTATAGTAGATCCATATCATCCAACACAAAGGAATCACTCACCACAACAAAATAGTCAATCATCGAGAGTTTTGTGCTTCACCTAGACCTTGCACAATAGCAACATGTCGCATAAACATAGCACTTTAATAACCCAAAAAAACTAATTATTGATGAGTTCTTACAATATAAAAGAGAGAATGTACCGAAAAGGTAGAATATCTGTACTACTCTGTTGATTGCAGTAACAAAAATTGTTTCAAAACTTATGATCATCAAAACCTATTGAATCATATACATGATAATATAATAACTAATTTGTTCAATTATTGAATTCCTTTTAACAAAAAATATCTAGATAGTTGCATGAATAAAAGTAACACAACATAGGTTGCATTTACCTATAAGATTATCTACTTAGAAGACGATCTACTGAAGATAAGATTGAATCATTTGCTTATCAAAACCTATTTCAAACCTAGAGCTACATAATATTTACTCTACTTTGTGTTAAGTACTACAACAACAATTCATTCCAAAGTTGTTTAGCATCGAACTCTTTTGTAAATATACTAGAAAAGGAAAAACACAAAGTGGAAGAAAGTGTGTGTACCTAAGAGAGTGGGAGATAAAAATCAATGAGAACCTATCCAATTTTGACCAATTTGATCTCTACAATAAAAAGACAATAGTAAGAAGTAGTATTTACATGAAGATATACTAGAAAAAAATTAGAAAGAAGGAAACACACAAAGAGAAAAAGAGAGAGGGAGAGAAAGATGAGCACTTAGAACACAATATTAGTAAGTTTGGGAATCTCCTAATTCCCATTTTTCGAATACAAAAGAGGTGTCACCCGGATAACATGCCCATAAGTTTCTCAAAACCATATGATGTGATCTATCATTGAAAAGTGCTTGAAAAATGGAATCTATTGAGCTATAGAGCACTTGATTTGGAGTTACAATGTTCAAGTTATGACAAATCCAAAGATTTGACCCACGTATCCCAAACTTATGGAAAATTTCAATATTCCCTAATATGGTGTTTTAAGCAAACTCACACTAAACGATCTCTACAATAAAACAAAAACAAGGGTTAGAACCAACATCATGTTGTATTGAAAAGATAGTAGCAATGAAAAATGAGAGAGAGAGAGAGAGAGAGAGAGAGAGAGAGAGAGAGAGAGAGAGAGAGAGAGAGAGAGATCACAACGTTTACCTCCTACTTAAAATAAACTCTACAAGAAAACAATGACAATTAGAACCAACATCAAGGTCTATTGAAAATATAATAAAAAAGGAGAAAAAACATAGAAAGAGGTAGGAGAGAGAGAGAGAGAGAGGGAGGGAGGGAGAGAGAGAGATGAACCCTTATGTCTCCTACCCATATCAACCTTTCAAACTAAATAATAACAATCATAACAAACAACATCAAAACCCTACATAAAAATAGCAAACAAGAGAAAACAAAAAGAGACATGAGCACCTATGTTTTGCCTAAATTCTAGTTGCAAGGAGAAGAAAGTGGAGAGGTAAGAAGAATGCTCAAAATCCCAATTACTCATTAGAGAGCTTTAATGGAGATGAAAATTCACTAAAATGGAGAAGAGAGAGAAAGTGCTATCTTGCTCAACGTTTGCGTCAAACTGATTTCCTGAGAGGAAAATAAAGTAAAATTGAAAACTTTCCAAAAAATGGGAGAAAATACAAGGTAAAAGAAACTCAAACACTACAAGATACAGGCCTCATACTGACATTCAAAGAGCGACAAAAATGTTCATAAAAACATTTCCCCCCCTCGTCACAAAAAAAACGTTTGTATTAGAGATGCCATAGAATAGTCACTATTATCGTCCCTATATGCGTTGCTATTTGCATCGCAATCAGCGTCCCATATGCAATGCATATAGTGGCGATTTGTGACACAAATAGTGACAATTACAGGGGGGGAAAAAAATTGTGGCAGGGCAACAAGCTACCCTTCCACAAATAGCACTATGTGCTTTATTTGGGCCATACAAAAAGAGTTACAATAAAGTGTACAATGCTTGTCTCCTTGAAGGAAAAGTATACTTGAATCCATAAGACTGATACATAAAATAAATACAAGATCACGTAATGAAAGCAACTGTACAATCATGGCAAGATACAAAGGATGATAATAAGATACTGCATAGAAAATGTCTACATAAATCACATGACCAAAAAAGAAGAGAATGTGTGCTCCACAAATCCAAGGGCGAGCAATAGATCCTCGCCATCCGAAAGCTTGTTCCGCTCTGTAAAGGAGCATCGAATGAACTCTGCAAAAAAAGAAACAACTACACATCAATTCACTATACAATAATGCATTTTAATTAAAATTAGTAACCACTGACAAGAAAGATGAGTGACTTATTGGGCCGCTACATCCATACAATCAGTTGATCAATGTAGTGAGATCGCGTCTCTCTGCATATCAAGTCTCTAGGCCAGTGGGATAGCAGTTTGTAATAGAGTGCTGTAAAGAAAAAAAATACAATTGTTAGAAATACGATTGTTAATACAAGGGATATTGCAAAAAAATAAGCAAGCAGAACAAAAGAAAAACTTACAAAGTCCTCCAAATAATTCCTGTGACCGCCACTCCCAAGATGATGGACCACTCCTGCCTTCAGTCATGCCCTCACCGCTTGCGCTGCTATCTCCAACGCCCTAGAGAATCTGTAGCCTCCTTCCTGAGTTGGTGCCTGTCATCTATGTCTAGCCACTCAGGCTTTGAGGCCCCACTCTTAAGTGCCTTGCATACACCCAATTGTCTTTGTGTGATATGTACGCACGCATGTACTCCATTATCCAGCCTGTGGAAAACCTATCTGTTTGGCGAGTACCAAAAACTCCTCATGCAAGGATGATACTATGTAGTCCTTGCTCCCCTTCCATATGTTCTTCTAATGATCCAAGACATTGTGCCGAAAAACTTGTTGCCACAACTCTCTCATACGAGCCATCACCCTCCTCCCCTCATCATTCATGATGATGTCGTATGTCTTATCATCTACAAGGTATCCATACCCCTATGGGGTATGCCTAAGATGTGTCCTCTCCCACTTGCGACCATGCTCTAGGGCATATCCAGGAGACCGTTGTACATCTAGTATACCTATGGGGGTAGTATCTCTCGAAGTATCACCCATAGGGGTGCCACCTGCTGCAGAAATCTGAGAAAAAGCTGGAGTGACTCGAGTAGACATCCCCACAGGTGTAACAAAACCCATAGGTGACACAACATGATGAGAAATAGACACTATGTCAGTACCTTCATAACAACCACCTGAGCCACACTCTCTTGAATCTGCATGAGAGCGAGGAGTACCACCTGTATCTTGAGCCAACTGCGGGCTCATTGTGTCCACGTCTCTACACCATCCCCTAGAACCACTCCCTCCATTCGGCCGAAGTCTAGAGCATCGACCTCGTCTACTGGAAACTAAAGCATTAGAGCGCACTGAAGTAGATCTAATAGAACGACCTGATATGGTGTTTGAGAGAGTTCCTAGTCTGCCACATCTCTGAATCGAGTCATCTGATCTGGAGACATATGTGTGAAGATCTCTTGTAGCTCCTCATTGCTCATCCCTTTGACTCATCATGCGGATCCAAATATCCACAAAGGTCACCTACACATACAAAAATTGATGTTATCATAATCAATATAAATCAAGCAAAGCACGATAATGTAAATATTTAAAAAATGATTTTACTTAAAACACATATATTATGTACCCTTATAAGCGATTCCTCAATGAATTGAGTAGGTGGATACTCCAAGTATGAAGTACCCTATGGTCCCATGTCAATCTCCTTACACAACTCCACATACACTAGAAGCTCGATAGACAGGTCACCACAAAAAAATTAATCGACCTCGTTCTCAAAGAATTCTTGGACTCCTGTATTTCCATCATTGTTACCTGATTGTGGCTTCTCTACATGCTCCAAGCTTTCGGCAGCCTCTACCCCTTTCAATATCAACCCCTCTATTTTCATATTATCCTCATCTATGCTGGGAACATTGCTTTGATCATATACTATCGCACTTCGAGGAGCTGAAGGTACAACATACCACCATCGATGTTTTTGGGGGTTTGGATGGAAAATTACCAGTTCAAAATCACATACAAGAGAGATTTAAATTTTGTGACATGTACCATGTCGTAATAAAATTTAAAAAAACATGAGTTTATGCACATGTTCACAATGGGCTGCGACAATACAAATGTGTCATGTAAATCCATCCATCTTTTTTTGGACTCTATTTCAAGAAATCCTGATGGACCTCGTCAAACTATTACCCCAGCTCCTTCAAGTACCACTATGAACCATTGCACATCAAATAGGATCATGGAGAAGCTATGGTAATCCATCATAATAATACTTTGCAAGTTCCCAAAATACTCCATCTCATCTATAAGGATGTTTGGATCCATTGCTCATCGTCAGCTCTCTTGCTCAAACTTTGCCATGATATCACAATTTGTTGTGGAGCGCATTTTGTCGATATGCTCCAAGCGGAAATGACGTCTATGTGACCATACTGCATTGTATATTTTGTAATCAATTAGTTGTCGCATATAAAATCTAGATACAAAAAATCCTAAATGTGTTAGTGCATACGACTTTCATGGTTTTCATGAAGCGCTCCAAGAAGAACATCCATCACGTATGGATAGGTCCAGCAATCTCCACTTCATCTACAAGATGCACTAGAAGGTGGGATTGTATCGTGAGCATGCTGGTGGGTAGACACTTCTCAAAGAGATAGACCGTCTCCACTATTCCCTACCTTGTGGATTCAATAGAGGATGTCTTCATCTGCTTCTTTGAGATCCATTGCACTAAATTTGACAACATGTAAATTGCCCCGTATATTTTTGGAGTAAGGCATCTTGGGATCGCGATTGGTAGTACAAACTATGACAAATGATGAAGTATTACAAACAATGACTACACTCCAAATAGCAAAATACACATGCCACTTACAATCCATTCATAGTACAAACTTGACATATCTTATGCTAATCATGGGATTTTATCCCTGATAATTGGTCATCTTTAGAAAATGCAAACTTGAGAGAACGCATCATATCCATCAGAGGGCAGATAGACTTGATAATTTGCTTCACAAGGTGCTCTTCTTTAGTGGACAAAACCCAAGGAGTGTGAGGTAGCTGCAAGCGACCATCAGCACTCAACTGTGGCCACAAAGCGCCTCCATCTTGCCTATCTTCTTCAAATCCATTCGTGCCCCTACAGTGTCTCTCTTTCGTGTGACGTGGTCCCATAGTAAGCTGCCCACATTCTTAAAAATATGCATGGGATCCAACAAGTGGTTGATTTGTAAGTGGGTCGTCTAATACGGCAACTCGTAGATAGGCCTTGATTGAGATAACTATAGAGTAGACCATAATTGTACTAGTGCAAGAAACAACACAAGCAAGCAACATATGTATGAAGATAGTTTCAAATTGAATCTTTGCCATCTATTGCAAAATTGTAACAAAGGTTCTCTATTGTTCCATATTTAGACTTGTTTTCAATGGACTTGTATTACAATGGAAATAACAAATAAGGAGGTCCATATCATTGGTGTGGATAGAATGATAGAGGGAGTTCTTACAGATCTTGCATTAGAGAATCTTACCTTCCATATTGTTGTACGAAGAGGTGGAGTAGCGGTGAAAAGTACAAAGGGAAGAGCTAAAGACACAAGATCGCATCCCACTCAAATGGGTAGTCTAGAGTGGTTCTGGAGCACTGAGATGGTAAGGTTGATTGTGTTGTATTCTTATGATGTGAAAGCGTTTAAACCTACTTTCTCTTTGCAATATCAATAACAATCTTTTGTATTGTGCAAAGGAGGAAAGCACTATATAGCATGAACTTGTAATGCTAGTGGATGTGGTACTTACGCCTATAGGTAAACAAACATGACTCTTGAATTTTATGTGTCATGATCTTATGAAGTGAAAGGATTTTAACCTACTTCCTTTTCCCAATATCAATAACAATGTTTTGTATTGTGCAAAAGAGGAAAGAACTATAAAGCATGAACCTATAAGAATGCTAGTGGATGTGGTATTTACACATATAGGTAAGCAAACATGACTCATGAATGTTATGTGTCATTATCATATGAAGTGAAAGATTTTGAGCCTTCTTCCTCTATACAATAGCAATAGCAAAGTTTTGTCATATGCAAGAAAGGAAAGCATGTAAGAATGTGAACCTGCAATAGCAAAGGATGTGGCACCTACACATATAGGTAAAGAAACACGACTCATAAATGTTATATTCATTGTCATATTATGTGAAATATTTTGAGCCTTCTTCCCCTTTACAGTTTCAATAAGAATGTTTTTACCTTTAGTAGAGGAGGAAACAACTCAAGAGTATAAACCTACAATGGTAGAGGATGTGGCACTTACATATACAAGTAAACAAACATGACTTGTGAATTTTATGTGTAGTAATGTTCAAAAAGGGAAATATATAGCTAATACTCAGCTCTATTTGCAAAGGGACATACATTCATGTGGAAGCCCCCTCACAAGACATTGTATTTCACACATTTGCAATGCAAAGGTAGAGTGGTGTACTGTACTTTGCAACTTGTTCATGAAACTTGTCCAAGACAAGAAATGATTTAAGAAGTAATTAGCCAAGTGAGGTATTCTCATGATTGGTGGAGGCACTAGAGGAGATCAACCAATATAGAATGGTCGAGGTTGATGAAGAAAACACAAACACTCCATGTAATATCATGGTGGTTCATCTCCCTAATGATAGTGCCATGCATGGATAGGGGATCAAATTCCATCATGGAACTCCCACACTCAGGTAGAGTCAATAGACTCCATGCATTTAATTGAACACATGCTCAAGGATATAGGGATGTTAATTTTCATTACCATAGCATCCTCCATGGTGGAACTCATTGATTCAATAGGTTATCGAGGACGGGCATTGACCAATAGAGTTAGGAGAGAGGTATTGGGTATTGCACATTGGACAATTTTTTCATAGCAATATGTCTATTTGTATCATTGGAGGTGGAGAGGTGGAAAGTTTAAAGTTCTTGTGTATATGATGTGTATTTGGTGGAGCAATACAAGAAAGTCCCTCCACCAAGTGATTCGTGACAAAACTGGCATCCTATACAATAGTTGTTATGACAAGCACATTAGCATTTGCATGAGCATGCTACAACATGTTTACACTAAGTCAATTTTATGTAGAGGTCTAGATATAAATTTTGACTTCATTCTAAACATGCTGCATGATGTAACAAAAACACCAATGTTTTCTACCTTTGCATATATTTTTTCTAATCATAAACATGTTGGTGTAGTATGCATACAAATTGGCACCAATGTGTTACTATACTAATGCGTATTCATTCATAATCGTATACCTATTGGTATAGGATGCATGCAAACTAGCATGAAGGTGTTACTAAGATGCGATGCATCTTTGTCCTTATCTAATGTATATTCGTTCCTAACCATAAATGCATTGGTGCCACAATGCATGCAAACTAGAACCAAGGCATTACTAATATCTAACATTATTTTTAGTTTTAAATATTTTTTATTTATGTGTTTATTAATTTAAAAATATTATTTTTGCTTATTGTATGCCAATAGATTTGATAATGCTATTTAGATTTTGAAGCTCGAAATGATGTATTATAATATATTTAGTTCTTTCATGTGAATAAACTCTAAACTAGGAGCTCCAATATATATGGAGGTGGTATATCTTTTATACAAAAGATTCTTTGAGTCTTTAGTACAAAGGATTATTGATGACATAGTGATTAAGATATTATATAAATTTTACATCTATATTAACTGTAGAAAATATTTTTTGAATAATACGGGTGTATCAATGAAAGCTACCCTTAAAGACCTGCCCCAAAGAGCCATTAGAGTCCATTGTTACTCTCAATACCTCCCATCCAAACCATTATCTCTTCATATTTTTCATACTCAAGATTGAAGCCCTTCATGCTACTACCTCACCTACCTCACACTAACATGTCATGCTAGAGGGGTTCACTATATATAAACCCTCACTATCACATGCATTCAAGGCCTATGTTGAAAATCCTTGTCTATGACATTTTCATGAATAACATATACCCTTTTTCTATTCAAGCTATGAGTTCTATATGTAAAAAATTCATTAAAAATGGAAATTTGACAACCCTTCTATTGAGTCCACATGGTGGACTTACATCTTTATGACTAATCCCCCCCCCCCCCCCAAAGGTGCCAGTGCCAAGCAATGAGCACACATTTAGAGAGGGACTAATATATGAATCCCAAATAGAGAAGGTTGCAAAATTTGCTATTATAAATTTTTAGAAAAATTACTATAAAAGTCAAAGTTAGAGGTTGATCAAAGCATTCTAACATTTGTCAAAGGAGTTAAAGGAGACAAGTTAGTGGGCCAAGGAGGGAACCAAGGCCAATTACACATAAATGGAGTGTTAGACATCTAGATTGGATACTAAAGATACACCACAAGCATTGAAATTTTTCATGTGCAAGGAATTTAAATGTAAAAGCTAATCATAATTTAAACTCGCTATTATATATTTTAATAAAAGTGACAGCTAAGCTCACTCCTATGCAAATTTTAAAATATCCTTGACTTTTCATATTTATTGTGTACCCATATATGCACAACAATCCATAAGAGTAAAATGAAGATATTAGCAAGTCCATCTTTCAATAGACTTATCGATATATGAAAGGAAATGATTGTGCATGGGAATGAGGCCAAAGGTTGTGGGCTCCTAACTAGAAATCCATATGTATATAATGTGTAAAATGAATAGAGCTTTTTATTATTGTGTGTGTAATTTTCAAGTTCAAGCTTTCTTTTCTTTCTTCTTACTTCTACCATAGCTTGAGAGAGAGAGAGAGAGATAGAGAGAGAGAGAGAGAGAGAGAGAGAGAGAGAGAAGAGAGAGAGAGAGAGAGAGAGAGAGAGAGAGAGAGAGAGAGAGAGAGAGAGAGAGAGAGAGAGAGGTCCTTATACGAGGTTAATTGACTTGGAATCTTTTTCGTCGAGAGGGTTTTCAAGGATATCAACCCCATATCTAGGGGGATTGGAGGCCCCTACTAAGGTGGATTTTCATTATAGCACTCACAAACCTCCTCCAATATTATTTCTTGCATAGTATATTAATGTGCGGTAGCTCCTACATAAAGTGCTAAAGGAGAGCCCCCCAAGTTTCCTGAAAAAGATTGGCAAAAAACTAGTCATTTCAAATGGGTATGTCAATGAACCAAGGGCTTCTCACTAGATGAGTGCACACATTTAATGGGAAGCTTGGGATGTTGTTCTTACCCACTCCATTTGTGTATAGAGTGACATACACTAGCATGTAGACATGGAGTTTCTTCATTAAGTTGTGAGAACTAGTAAGTAGGAGGGGACTAAGGGCTTGATAGCTTGAGATTTAGATAGTGATTTCTTGGGAGTGGCTTGATCCTCCCCCTCCCCCAACCTCGACCCCAATAACAAAAATCCTATGTAGCTTCGTTTTTGTTGGGAAACCTAATTCTTACCAATGGGTGTATTGATGTAGGTAGCAAGCATGACCATTGGGTCCCCAAGACACTAGCCATACAAGAATGTTATATGATAGCCTTGGATAAAAGGGCAATAGGGTCTAGCTTTCCTCCATCTCCATGAGTGGAGGATCTATGCCATTGGGTTGCATGCAAAGTCATGGAAGCTAGGTTGGCACCTTTCTTGGTCAGACATCCATGATTACCAACTATAGGTGTCAAAAGGTTGAGCCTTGGATTTGAAATAAGATCCATAGGAGTGGTACTAGCTGGCATCTATTTTTCATGCCTTCAATGCCTCAACTATGACTATGTGGCATGAATTGGCTGACATATATTGATGTAGAGTGACATAGGCTAAGAATAAAGCATCATCAATCCCTTCAAATGTACTTTGGGGATATTCCTATGGGATAGTTAGTGGTCAAGGAGGATTTCATACTTCCTATGGTTGGTGGCATATGGGGTCTAGCAATAGGTGGCTAGTTGGTCTAGGTGTAGCAAAGTGGGGTGTGCCAATATTTCCATAATGTAGAGCCCATCCTTAAGTTTTTTAATGAGGGATATTTTTTGCTAATATCAATTATGAAGCCTAGATGCACCAACATGATCTTTATCATTGAGGCCAATTCATACATGCAGTAATTGGATTGGATACCCTACCTAGCCAACATGTACTAGACCCCTCAATATTAGAATAAGAGGTGTGGGATCTCATTGGAAGCCTTATATGTAGCACATTTGGAAGGCCCACTATTCCAATTATCATCTAAGAGAAAGAGCTTCTTTGTATATGCCACCTTGACAAAGATTTGGTTATCCATCATCCATTCCCTACCAAGATGGTAGAAGTAGCTCTAGGGTTACTCTTGCCATTGAGAGCTTCAACAAAATTATCCACCTATACCATAGCTTGTTTGTCCCCTTCACTATCCCAATAGTTCTTGAATCCATATGATGTGTTTTGGATTTATGGCTCTAGCTATGAGCACTTGTACTTTGTTGTTTGAATTAACCACACTTAAGTTTGTGAAGAAAAAGCACATTGATGTCGATGTTGGTATGGTAATTAGGATGAAATATATGGTTTGCTTGTGTGTAAGGAAACACTAATTTAGTATTTTGAAATTATTTATCCCTATTAAAAGAAAATTTAGGCTATCTATGTCAAAAATCAGAAGACCTTGTCTGTTGACTTGGATGGAGCTGATAACTCACAATTTTCGCACTAGCTTGTGGAAAAGACAAATACAACATGGATAAACATGATGTGCCACAAGATTATTCATCAAAAGCCTAGATCGATGCAAAGTATTGAGCTTTCTTACCCTAACTACTAGAGTATCTTCCCATATATTAGAATCTCTAACTTTGGAATTTACATGCTCAGATGGAAGTGTACTCAAACCAAGCACAATTAGCTTTACTTACCAAATGCTGACAAAAATTTTGGGTAGTGCCTTAAGTAATATGTTCAATCATATTATTTTGCACCATATTGTGCTAGATTATCATCCATTAGTGTTTTCGTTTGGTTGATTTTACTCTTTACTAGCTTTTTGATCAATTATTGATTTCTAATTCACCTACTTGGTACTTTTATCTATAAAAGCATGTGAAATCTACGGTTGAATCAATTATACATAGCCTAATCATGTTGTAACCACTTCCTTCCATGATTTCCATGTGTAAGAAGAATGCAACCATCTTCTTCAATAATGGGAGTAGAAAAGAAATGTAAATGTAATAATGAGACACAATGAGGAACATATTGTTTTTTTGAAAATGTAGAGAGAACGTGCGTTGGACTAAGAAAACTAACCATTTTCAATCATCACAACACATGAAGAGTTGAGTTAATCACATACATGTTGAAACTCTTCCAATTTCTAAGTTATAATTAGTAATGTTCTTATAGAAATTTGGCAAGTATCAAATTACAAAACTATTATGAGTTTTTATGCACCGTTTTACATTTACGTGACCCAATAAAACTCAAATAGTTCACCATAAGTAGCTAAACCATAAGTACATAAGTGTGATAAAGCTAAGTCTTGAGAGTTTTACTAGCCTTTGAAGTTAATAGAGTGAGGGCCATAGTGCAAGTCGAATGTTGCTTGCTATTAGCAACTAGAAAGTGCTCATAGATTGATACTATATAATAGATAGTATGTGTCCTTAAGGATGCCCATTTGATGTGCTAGCTTGTTGCATTATATTTGATCGCCTTAGAAAGATAAAGGAGACTCCAGAGGAGGTAGAACTTCCAAAGATAAGGATTCTTGGGGTGATGGTGCTGTGAATTCTAACTTTGATATGGAAGCAAGCAAACCCTGTCCATCTAGCATCATTCTTCTAGATGATGGATTTTTTTGAGCCTTGCATGTTTGAGATAGGTCAACACCTATATAGAACAATCAAAATTTCCATGTTAAATACTTACTTATATGTAAACTAGATATAATAAGAATAGTTTTGAGAGATCTCTTCGTAATGAAAGATAGATAAGCAAAATGTTATGAGAGATCTCTTTGTAATGAAAGATGCATAAGCAAAACTAACATTCAATCTTAAATATATTATCATATCACCATAGTAAATTGATCGATTGATCACCTTCTCCAGCAGCAAGTTTGGTGTAGAGATCAACAAGGTTAGGGCAATTGTGTTGGCATTTGTTGGAGCAAAGACCTTTAAGAGATTTACTCTCAATGAGTTTATCAGAAGACAAACCAATAGACATCCTCTCAAGACCACATGATGCCACGCATTCATTGGTCTCAATCCATTCAGTGAAATTGGATGCTTCCACTGAAGAGGCCTACCAATAAGCAAGCATGAATTTGAAACATTTTGAGTTGTGGTGTCTCATATTTGATATATAGAGGAATAAAGGAAAGATACTCATGAGACTCCACACGAAAAATTGATTGACATTCGAACATTGTTGCGCGCATCAATTTGCGACGTTGTTTAATATTTTATGGACGCTTTACTTTGGTAAAATAAAAGTAAATTGCATTCATTGATTTTGGAATAAAGTGGTAGAGATGCACATTATTATGCAAGAGCATAAATGTATATACCCAAGCATAGGCCACAGACGTGTGTATGTGGAGCATATTATAGGTATATATGTGCATGGAAAGGTATGCATGCATATGTGTACATGCAATGTTTGCATGCATGGGTGCGTTACTAGACTATCATGACGCACAATGCAAGGACACAATAGACTAACATGAAGCCCTATCTACATGAGCTTGAGAGAGAGAGAGAGAGAGAGGCCCGGCCGGAGGGGGGGGGGGCATTTTATACTTGGCATTGAAGCAGGGATTGTCCTTGGGTGAGGACCAGCTTCTCGAGCACGCAGCGCGCTCCACTGGAAGAGACAGCGTATGCGCACAGATCGATGGGAAGGTCCTCGCAATCGAGCTTCCCTGTAGTTAATTATTCATTACATCATTTCAGAATAAACAGTTCATCGACATTAATCGATCATAATACAATTCATCGCATCGCCGTTAGCTGGCCTTCGGCAATCACCAGAACAGTTGTAGGCTAATCTGATCTCATTATAACAACAGGTATGCGGTAAAGTAGAATCATCATTAATCGATATGCGTTTGATTAATTATTCTTGAGCATTAATGAAATAATCGTTACTTGCCCGAGACAGATATTGATGAGATCATGAGGAAGGTGGCGGAGAGAAGCAGCACGAGATCAAGGCACTTGATTAACGAGCCAGCGGCCATTATGGTTTGAATGAAGGGCTAATTAGGTTAATCAATCCTTTGCAGCTGATGATTATGAAGGAAGGATTAAGCGCTAGCTGCGCGAGAGAGAGAGAGAGAGAGAGAGGCGTGGAAGCTCAGCTAGTGCAACTGGGAAGCGTCTCTTATTTATAAGGGTGCCCTTACATACAGACACCGCCCCCCCCGAAGGCCTTCCTCGGATCCTCCGACTATTACCACGTGCGTGTAAAGAGGGCCACCACCGCCCTGTTGCTTGACCAGCAACATTCGGTGAATAAACTTTAAATGGGATCCAGCGTGTCTTCAAGACGCCTTGAAAACCGATGTAGTCTCTGCCAACTGTCATCAAGGCAAAACACCAGTTAACTTGACACAACCAACACCAACAAACGGCGACCACTCAAGGAAAAGTAATGCTACAGAGTGATGGAAGACTTCTTTTCCAAAACAAAGAATTCCAAAGCGGCATAAAGAACAAAGTAGCACAATGTGCAACTTAACACGAGCACTATATGATAGTAGAACGACAAGCGTAGCATAATCCTAGAAGTACAAGACCACTGACTAGGATCTCTCATGTTCAAGCCTTGACTTATAGGTGCTCTCTAAGAAACGTTATGTTCCTTAGTTTAGACATGAGTGTTTCAACAAGGCTTCCCCCAACATTTGGTACAATGTTGCCATGTCATTCCTTCCGATGTGTAATGACTTATTTGGCAAAGCAACATTCTTTTGGCCATCCTTCAAGTCCTCTCATGCAAGACATGCTTTAGACTCAAGTCAAGGTTTACTCATGATCAAAGACTTTAAGTAAGCTAATCTTGACATTAAAAAAGGACTAGCTGAGCGAAGCCCGTTTGACTAAATAAAAGCTAGTGGCTAATCATGTCTAGTTGTCTAACTTGTATTTTATCAATATTAAGGCTCACAAAGCATGGCTACAAAAAATATCCATTGTTGCATAATGGCAAATTAAGACCATGATAATGTTGACAAGGAGAAAAGACAAATAAACTTCTCAATTGTGCTTGCTTTCTCATGAATCTTAAGTGGTACTTAAGTGATGTGTCATGCTTCTTTTGACAAATGCAAAATCTAACAATTTCTCATGCTTAGTTATTTGTCTGAAGCACCAATCCTCATGAAAAGATGCTTCGAAAGAAAAATCTACCCTCATTATTACATACCACATATTACTAGTCAAATGCATGATCACACATCTTAATATGAGCTAATGTATATAAGAAAATTATGTTTGTTTTAGTATTTATAAACAACATCTCAAAAAGATTGGGTTGTTCTCAAAAATATTGATGTATAAGCTACATGGTTTATGTTTTTGAAGTGAAACAAGGACATGCCATTAGCTTATGATTATTGAGGATGAACTATGGAGTATTTCTTGTTTAGTAAACAACAACTTTGGCAAGTTTGCATTTTGGAAGGAACTAAGATTTTGCAATGTTGATTTATTAGTAAAATTTGTACTCCAAAAGATATAAAAAATGTGATGCACTAAAAAACTCAATGCATTATATGTTATGATCTAGTTTATATCTATGATATCATGTTTTATTACACATCATATTTATATCTATGACATCATGTTTTATTACACATCATTACCCATACTACTATAGTTTGTAAATACATGATGACACAAGAGTGGAACTTGTACCAAAAGTAGGCATATAAAATTGCAATTTGATGATACAAATTTTGGGAGCACTGCACCACAAAATTCCAACAAAGAAACCCAACCAAGTCACAAGCTATAAAGAGGATTTTAAGATATCAGCTATGTTGACAAAGAATGGTTGATACATCTCTACTAGAAAGCTTGGGTCGCCATGCATGAATGTGTCTACTTTTTCATGCAGTCCCAAAACCCTCGTGAATACAAAGTATAGATATTTGCAAGCTAGATAAGGCTTACCACCATAAAACCACATATTCAAGATTTTGGAAATTCCTAATGTGATTAATATTTGGACACATGGTTAAATCTTATCCCCTTACTTGAAAGTGAAATTTTTCCTAGATACTATATAAGCAATCCCCCCAAGTCTCACTCTCAAATATGGGGTTAAGATTTAGCCACTTGGTCAAATCTTTACTCCTTATTTAAAAGTGGAACTTGGGAGATTCATAAATTCTCTAATATGGTATTATAACCTTTCAATAGGCTAATATGAAACACAATATAAAATTGGAGTGTTTAGGGAATGGTAACTCGTATGCATTGTGTTTTATATGCACCACATATAGCTTGCTATTATCTGTGGCTACATAGAAAACAACATGTTTGAGATCCTCAATGGTAACTTCATTCACAAGCCTTGCAATGATATTTCTTGCACTTGCAACTCTTTTGGCTACCTCTCATGAAACCTCATGCATCAGTTTTTTGTGGACCTTGATGGCAAATGGGGTTGGCGGAATTGATGGGCCTACTACTATAGGCATGGTGGTGCCTACCTCGAGGGGGTTCACTATATATATATATATCCTCTACATCTATCACGTGTGTTCAATGCCTATTTATAAATGTCATTACTTGTGAATTTTTCCTAAATAAAACATAACCATTTTCTATTCAATCTGTAAGTAACCTTTATATTACACCCTTCTATATGTAAAAACTGTATAAAATTTTTATTTTAAAAATACCTTATTTTGAACCTATGTTGTTGTGCCGCTACACGCACACCGTGTAAAAAAATCTAAAGTGTGGCTTCCTTTTAGATTTAGAGAGCCAATGCCACTTTAGGCATTAGTGTTAGTGTCCATGGTTCAAAATATTAGTTTTTTTGAACAAGTTTTTAGCCAATTTTTGATATTCTGGATATTATCTCTTGTAAAAATCCATAAAACTATAGACAACTTCTAGATTAGGATGACATGTAAAAGAAAGCATGTAGCTTTCAGCTAATTTGAGAGGATTTTATGTAAAAAGAGAGATTGATGAAATCGCGTGACGTGTGATTGTTGTTTTCAGGTAGTGAATTACAGCACTCCAAAGGGGGAGATGAAGAAGGAGTGATTTGGCAGCATTCTGGCCAGGTGTGTTGATATATTACCCCCCTTTCGGAGCCAATGGAAGCATCAGATTGGCAATCTGAGCAGCATAGAGGAAGATATTATTTTATACATGTTTTTTTCTATTAGAGTTATATCTTCTCATAATGCTAAAAGAAACTGACATGCTTTATCTCTATTAGTATTCTTCTTCATTTTCTATTTCTTTTTAACACAATATTAGTGAGTTTGGGAATCTCCCAATTCCCATTTTTTTATTACTAAAAAGGTGGCACTCGGATAACATGCCCATAAGTTTCTCAAAACCATATGATGTAATCTATCATTGAAAAGCCCTTGAAAAATGGAATCTATTGAGCTATAGAGCGCTCGATTTGGAGTTATAGTGTTCGAGTTATGGCAAATCCAAAGATTTGACTACGTGTCCCAAACTTATGGGAAATTCCCATATTCCCCAATATGGTGTTTTTTGGGAGTATTCCTTTACGTCTTCAATTTCTTCGAGCCCCTTCTCTTCCGTCTACTCCTCTCCCTGAATCTACCTTCACCCTGCTGTCTCTTATCTTCAAGAACTTGGCTTGAAACCTTCAACCCTTCTCTTATCTCTACCATCTCCTAAGTCTAAGCTCTTGCACCCCCATACATTCTTCTCTTGCCAAACCCCTATGGTGACCTTTAACCCTACATGCTGCGACAACGTGATGCACACATATATTCACGAGTGACCTCCCCGAGAGGTGCCTACTTCATTGGCCACATAGCCTACTCTTCTTATGATTGAATCTAATCTAAATTGTGCATTCAGCAAGCTATATATATGTTCATGTGTAGTTTTTGTTACTTCCAAACAATAGGGATTCCTCGAGTGTACACTGTATTCTTATCCACATAACTAGTATAAACAACATCATCTCGACAAAATCAAATCATCTATGCCTTCAAGACACCCTTCCTTGGGTATCTTTTAGAGAAGAAGCTCAAAGCCATGACACCGTGTGAGCAATTTTGCAATAATCTTCCACCTTTGGTCTTGCCTCAAATCAGTTACATACACTTTACTCTGCAATCTAGCGAGCTCTTGCCTATTGCCCCCATCACAGCTCAATTGATGCTATGCTCCACAACAATGAATTGCTCTATTAGTGGAGTTTACACTTCCTTTTTTGGTACTATTGTGTGGTGCAAAGTTTCTCCATCTTGAGAGCCTCCACATGCAATGTTGTCCATTGGACATAACCCAGTTCCTGCACCCCATCAAATTTAGCCTTTCAAGGATGATCTCTTTGTTATTGTTCCTTGATCTCCATGACAAACGTAGGCTTATGAGAGGGTGTTCATGTTGTATCCGTTGACTTCCTCTTCTTGCATTGCATTGTTTCCTTATTCCCTTGTAGATTTGTTAGCTCCTCAAATATGGAAGTCCTTGCTAGTGCTCCATGCACCATGTATACAACTTGTAGTGGTCTTGTGACATTCTTCGTTGCAATGCACTAAAAAAGTGCTTTCAACATGCATCATAGAATGAGATATTATTCTTGAATCAATCCCTGACAAGCCATGAACCATGCATGCTCTTTAAGATATTTAACCTTGGTGTCTATGCAAACTTGTATCACTCCTTGAAACGTGCAAGTATCAAGGATTGTAATGAATCAAGCATTAATTATATGCAAAAATTGCAAGGAATGAAATTTCATCATGTGTTGAGAGCCATTACAACATACATGAGGCTTTCCCAATGTCTATCATCCCACCAAGTAAGCTAAGAATCCATGGAGCAAATATCAATCTCTTGCATGTTGCCTTAAAACCACCAATTTCTTATGAATGCTACTTATGTCATAGCATTATCTTTTGTTTGTGCTAGCCTCCATTTCTCACATAGATAGAGAGGTGCTCCTCTTGCTTCTCTTTCTTCACAAACTTCTTAGTATGTTGGTGTAGGTTTTGCTTTCAATGAAACACACACGATCTCTCTCTCCCATCTATCATGATGATATGGGCACATTGAAGACAATCCTAGTGATTAATCAATTCACCCCTACCTTAGCTCTACCATAAACCCTTAAAAATTGGCATGCAAATAACCACATTATTGCATCATAGAGTTTAGAATAGTTGAAATTTATGTAGATTCAAAATTCTACATTCACTATATTAATTTTTAAATATTTTTTACTTTTTTTTACAATTTTTCCTATGATGCCACTTCAATCTCTTATAATATAACTAATTAAAATAACACATGAGGGTACCTAGCCTTCATTAGTCAAATCATTGGCATTAGTAGTTGTATTATTGAGGATCAAGGAGGATCACATTTGAGGATCTTGTTGCATCAATGGGTTTGCATAGAGGTATGATGTAAAGGGAGTGAAAGGTTAGATATTAAGAGAAATGGTATTTGATTATGTATGCCTAGCCATGAAGGGTCTTACCTTAATTAGATTTCCTTCACTTATCGACTTCAAGCCCTTCGCCTTCACTTTCTTCACCTTTGCTCATTTGTTATTCCCTATATACATCTATACATATAGCACTATTTATTTCCCTCTCTTACTTGTGCTTGCTCATATTGATAGGATCTTGGCTCCTCACCTTTTTGTTCTCTTCTTCTAACCATAAGGTCTATTTATCAATATAGAAAAAAAAAATTGGGAGGGGGAGAGGCCATGGGATGCTTACTGACCTCATGGTATTTTGAGATGTAAAATGGAGGATTTGAGAAGGGGGATTTTGTTATCATCATTTGGAGAATGAGAGATGTCAATTGGTGGCAATGGGGAGAGAGAGAGACCTCTTGTTGTCATCACTAGGAAGGGGGGAGGTAGATTTTCTTTTCCACTCTTTATGAAGGGGGGAGGTAGATTTTCTTTTCCACTCTTTATGAAGGGAGCCAGGTGTGGATAGTTTGAGAAAGGAGGGCATTTTTGTAACTTTTTTTAAAAAAAATTAAGTATGGAGGATAGTTGGTATATTGCCCATACAATGTCTGGAAAGGAGTCATACAAATGTTTTCTTGGCACGAAGCATTGTAGGAAAAATCTACCAGAGGTAGGTACTCAATCTGCTTCTTTGATTCCAGGCCCTTAGAATGTCTTCTAGACCTTGGTTGACTCTTTCAATCTATCCATCAGTTTGGGGATGATAGGCTATACTGAAAGAAATCTAGGTACCAATAGCATGGAAGAGATTGGTTCAAAATTTGTAAGTGAACAATGATTCTTTGTCACTAATAATCCTCTTTGATAAACCATTGAGTTAGAAAAATTCATTAATGAATAGTCTAGCGATGTCAAATGCCTTGAAGGTGGTTTTGGTAAGAATGGCATCTACTACCTTTGTTAGCAAATCCACAACCACCAAAATGGAATCATATCTTTTTTTAACAATGGGAAGATTGACTATAAAATCCATACTAATACATTCCTACTTCATCTAAGGGATGCCAAGTGAATGTAGCTCTCCTCATAGTTTTATTATTTTAGCTTTAACTCACTCGAAACTTAAACATTGAGTCACATACCTCAATACATAAGCTTTCATTCCTAGCCAATTGTAAATCCTCCTTATATCATTCACAATTTTTGCATAGCCAAGATGTCCAACTACTACAGGACTATCATGCGGTTTCCATAATTCAAGATCCCAATCATTAGACACACACAATATATTCTCATAACACAAAAACTCTACTTCTATGCTGCTAATAGACTGGGCACAAAAAATCTATGCTAATAATACAAAAACTCTCCTTCTATGTGATAATTTTTGTATTTGGCATGCCCCTTTAGCGTTCTCCTCCTATTTGTACATTCCTGTTTACCTCAAGGTAGTTTGCACTACAAGATATAGACCTTATAGCGACGTTTAAAGCGACGAAAATACAAACAACAAAATTTGCCCCCGTCGTCGGAAAAAGCGTCGTTATTGACGACGCCATGGAATCGTCGCTATTTGCGTCGCTATATGCGTCGCTATTTGCGTCGCTATATGCGTCGCAAATGCGACGCATATAGCGACGCATATAGCGACGCAAATAGCGACGCATATAGCGACGGTTGCAGAGAATTTGCGACGCTGATAGCGACGACAATAGCGACGTCTGCAGTAAATTTGCGACGCAAATAGCGACGGTAACAGAGGAAAAAAAAATTTTGTGGCAGGGCAGCAAGCTGCCCTGCCACATATAGCACTGTGTGCTGTATGAGAGCCATACAAAATAGTTTCTGCACTGCTGCATACAAAGCGTTTGCAAACAAAAAGAATCTATACTGAAATCATAAAACTGATAGATGAAATAAATACATGATATCGCATAAAATGCGATTGGTACAATCATAAAACAATATCACTAATACATAGAAAATGTCTACATAGATCGGGCGACTAAAAACTAAAGGTATGTGAGCGCTAAGGATCCGAGGGCGAGCTACAAATCGTCGTCCCCTGAAAGCTCGTCCCTCTGCAAAGGAGCATCAAACGGATTCTGCAGAAAAAGAAACAACATATCAATCCACCATACAATAATGCATTCAAATATCTCATGGTAACTACGGACATGAAAGATGAGAGACTTACTGGGCCGCCGCGTCTGTACAATCGGTCGATCAATGATCTGAGACCGTGCCTCTCTGCATATTGAGTCTCAAGGCCTTGCGGATCACGATTTGTAATGGAGTGCTGCAAAGAAAACAAAATGCTAACTGTTAGAAATATGATTGTCAGTACAAATAATATCTCAAAAAAACAAATAAGCAAAACAAAAGAGAATCTTACAAAGTCCTCCAAATATGTCCTGTGGCCGCCACTCCCAAGATGATGTACCGATCCGGCCTCGATTCGTGCCCTCGCCGCCTCCCGCTGCTGACTCCAACGTCCTGGCGAATTTGTAGCCTCCTCCCTCAGTCGGCGCCAGTCCTCTGCATCTAACCACTCGGGCTTTGGAGCCCCACTCTTGATTGCCTTGCGTGCGTCGGATCGTCTATGTGACATGTATGCACGCATGCAATCCATCATCCAGCCCGTAGAGAATCTATCCACTGCGGCTGGCACCGGGAACTCCTCATGCAAGGATGCTACTATGTACTCCTTGCTCCCCTCCGGTATGTTCCTCCAATGATCCAGGACGTTGTGCCGAAAAACTTGTTGGCACAACTCCCTCATGCGAGCTATCACCCTCCTCCCCTCATCATTCATGATGATAGCTCCTGACCTGCCATCCACTAGGTATCCATAATCCCTAGGAGTGTGCCTCGTATGGGCCCTCTCCCATCTCCGTCCACGCTCCTGGGCATATCCAGGAGACCCCTGAACATCCGGTGTACCGACGGGGGTACCCTCTCCCGGAGTGCCACTGAAAGGGGTGCCACCAGAGGGGGTGCCACCAAAAGGAGTGCCACCAGAGGGGGTGCCACCAAAAGGAGTGCCACCAAAAGGCGTGACATCTGCCGACGGCTGCGCAAAAGCCGGAGTAACTGGAGTGGACGTCCCCACAGGTGTGACAAATCCTGGAGGTGACCGAGCTCTAGCTGAACGACGAGACGGAGACACCGCGTCCGTGTCTCCACAGCAGCACCCCCCTGATCCTCCTGCAGTCGCAGTCCCTCCCTCTGGCCCAAGTCGCAAGCGTCGAGATCGTCTGCTCGAAGCTGAAGCATCTGATCGCACTGAAGCTGATCTAGCAGAGCGCCCTGACGAAGAACGAGACAGCTCCTGATCTGCTATCTCTCTGAATCTCGCGAGCTGATCTGGAGACATACGTGCCATCATCTCCTGAAACTCCTCATCGCTCATCCCTCGACTCATCCTGAAAATAAAGATACCTGCAGAGATAAAAAATAATGTTAGAATAATCAATTGAAACTATACAAAGCGCATTAATATAAATCATTTTTGAAAAATCCATCTTAAAATGCATATCTTATCTACCTTTATGGAAGATCTAAACAACGAATTGAGTAATACAATTCTCCAAGAATGAAGTATTCTATGGTCCCATGTTAATCTCCTGACATAACTCTGCATACACTGGAAGGTCGATAGACATGTCACCACAAAAGAACGAGTCTGCCTCGTTCTCAAAAAATTCTACGACTTCTGTATTTCCATCATTGTTAGCCGATGCGGGCTCCAAGCTTGCGGTGGCCTCCACCCCTTGTAATTTCGATCCCTCTATTTGCATATATTCTTCATCTATGCCTGGAACATCGCTTTGATCGTATACTCTCGCACCTCTAGGAGTTGAAGGTATAACATACCACCATCGAGGTTGTCGGGGATTTGGATAGAAGATTACCTGTTCACAAACACTTACAAACCGTCTTCAAACCATTGTGACATAAAGCATGTCGTATTACAATTAGCAAGCAAATGACTAGAAGATTACCTGTTCACAATGTGCCGGCAACACAAAGGTGTCGCGCAAATCCATCCATTTTTTTTCGGAATCTATTTCGAGAAATCCAGATGGACCTCGTCGAACCGTTGCGCCAGCTCCTCCAAGTACCACTTTGAACCACTGCACATCGAATATTATCATGGAGAAGCTACGGTAATCCACCGTAATAATACTTTGCAAATTCCCAAAATACTCCATCTCATCCACAACCGTGTTCGGATCCGTTGCTCGTCGCCGGCTCTCTTGCTCAAACCTTGCCATGACACCACAGTCCATTGTGGAGCGCATTTTGTCAATACGCTCCACCCGAAAATGCCGTCCGCGCGACCACGCTGCACTATATATTTTGTACTGCACATTGAAACACTCAAATTAGATGTAGCAAACAAATTCAGATACGACACATTCTAAACCCCTCATTACCTTTGGACTACATCCCCTCGAGAACTCCCACTCCTCCATTGAGACCTCTGCCCCTTCGCTGGATGCTGCGATCAAGGCTCCATGCAACCATCGTGTTGACATAAACCGCGGCATCTCCTCCATGCCTTCGGGATATCGAATCGGTCGGTGACGCGTACTGCGTCGGAATTCAGCTCGCGCTTCCTCTCGATCTTGCCTTGCAATCTGGTACTTGGCGAGCCACGTCTCCATGGAGGCATGGTGCAACATACAAAAGCGATTCACTTTCTCTTCCATTGAGGCATCCATTCTTTTTTCTACCCCATTTCCAACCACCACATCTCCAGTCAGCCTGTCATCGTCCTTGAGCGTCCATAGCATTTCATTGTCTGGTTCCACCGTTGGTAGCCATTGTGAGATATGCACTAATGCCTCTGACACCAACCAACCCTCCGCCATGCTACCTTCCAGACGAGCTCGTTGTCGCACAAAGCCTTTCAGGGTTTTCATGAAGCGCTCCAGGAAGAACATCCATCGCGTATGGACAGGTCCGGCAATCTCCACTTCGTCCACAAGATGCACAAGAAGGTGAACTTGTATCGTGAGCATGCTAGTGGGCAGGTATTTCTCAAAGAGACAGACCGTCTCAACTGCTCCCCGCCTTGCGGATTCAATAGAGGACGTCTTAATCTCTTTCTGTGAGATCCATTGCACCAAAGTCGACAGCTTGTAAATGGCCCCACGAATTTCTGGAGTTAGGCATCCCGCGATCGCGATCGGTAGGACAAACTGCCACAAATGAGAAAGCATTAAGAATAATGGTCACTTTTCAAATTTCAAAATGTCCACGCTTATTAAAATCCATTCTGTTCACAAACCTGACATATCTTATGCCAATCATGGGATTTTAGCCCAGACATTTGGTCATCTTTAGAAAATGCGGACCTGAGAGAACGCATCATACCCGTCGGAGTGCGGATAGACTTGATTACTTGCTTCACAATGCGCTCTTCTTTGGTAGACAAAACCCAGGGAGCGCGAGGAAGCTGCACTCCCCCTTCAGCACTCGACTGCGGCCAAAGCGCCTCCATCTTACCTACCTCCTTTAAATCCATTCGTGACCCTATAGTGTCTCTCTTTCCTGTGATGTGGTCCCATAGCAAGCTGCCCACATTTTTGAAAATATGCATGGGATCCAACAAGTGGTTGACCTGTAAGTGGGTCCAATATGGCAACTCGTAGAAAACTGAGAACCGTCGCATTCCATTTGGATGTGATTCCGGGTTTACCATTTTCAGCTCGTACCAGCTTGCAGCGTTCATACGTGCTGGAGGTCGTCCAAGAAAACCTTCCCTGAGTTCATGATCCTCCGGCAAGAAAGCGGCGTGTCCTTGATATACCATCTTCTTCATGGTTCGTGACCTTCGGGAGTCTAACTGTGGCCCACACAATGGACATGCATGATAACCTGAGGTAACGAGACCTGCAAGGCGATCCACGACCTAGTGAATACTTGATTGAATGAAATAAAATATAGATATTACCGGCGTGAACAAATGTCTGCTCACCTGAGCACTCTCCCAATCCCGGAAAGTCATGCATCGTCCACATGAGAATGGCTCGAATGTTGGCTGACCGCCGACCATCGCGCCTGCTCATATCTTGCACCGTGACCCCCTCCTCCCACAAAATCTTAAGCTCATCGACTAATGGACGAAGATACACGTCCATATTTTTTACTTTGTAGCGGCCCGGGACGAGCAAGCTAAGGATGAGATGTCCTTTCTTCGTAGAAAGCCATGGAGGAATGTTGTAGTTGACAAGCACTATAGGCCACACACTGTAAGAAGTCGAGCGCAGACCGAATGGGTTCACACCATCCATGGCGAGACCGAGCCGAAGATTCCTTGGCTCTCGCGCAAAGCCTGGGAAGGTAGAGTCAATGTGGCTCCATGCGCGCGAATCTGCTGATATTCGTTGCACTCCATCCGTAGACCTATTCTGCACATGCCACGTTGTCAAGCTTGCCATGGCAGACGTGCGAAACATGTGGTTTATGCGGGGGATGAGCGGAAAGTGTCTGAGGACTTTTTGAGGGATGGTCTGCCCTTGCAAGTCCTGTCGATACCTGTGAGCACCACACTTTGGACATGTCTCCATAGTCTCGTATTCATCTCGAAACAATATGCAGTCGTTGATACATGCATGGATGTTATTGTAGTCCATGCCAAGCTTCCGTAAAACATGTCGTGCATCATCACGAGACTCAGGCATGGTGTTTGCAGGTGGCAATATATGATATTTCAATAACCTGAAAACATCATAAAACACCTTGAAAAATCCATCCATATTTACAATAATACTGTTTTAAAAAAAAACAATGAAGTCTGTATGCAAGGTACCTGAATAACTCAGTCACACTCGTATCGCTCCAACCGTATTTCGCTTGCACACTTAAGAGTGCAAGCAATGTCTTCAACCGAGATACTCGGCACCCATCATATAATGGTATGGATGCTTCCTCTCTAAGCGGGTCAGATGTCTCAACATCCATGGGAATCAATGCATCGATCATTGCCTCCATCTCAGGCTCCAAGATTGTAGGCAAGTCGGGAAGGTTGTCTGTCTCCTCTAGCATTGACGATATAGATGGGCCTTGCGAGTGGTCTATTGGCTCCTGCCATCCATCCATCTCACGTCCACGAACTCTTCTAATTGGCCGCAAAGGGTGCTCTCCCCCTTGGGTCGAGACATCACCCCCCTGGACACAAAATTTGCCAACAAGACCCAATCTTATTGTGTATGGTTTTCAATTAGCTTGAGAGTACAATGCATGAAAAATGCTAACTTGAAAATACCGTTTGCTGAAAATCTGCAATCGCCTGATCAATAATCTCAGGTTGAAACTCGCCAAATCGTCGTACGTGTTCTATAGACAATCGACGTTTTCGTCTAATTGCCAACTTGCATTGAGAGCAAGGACATGGGACACGCTGATTAAGATACGACTCGCGGTCTTGAACAATAGGACCTTCTTCGTTTGCCATCTTATCTACATTACAGCAAACGAGGCTTAAATGGATAGCTTTTTGGAGATGTACGTCAACTTGCAAGTTGACCATAAACCTTGCATTGTATATAGTAGTCGAGAGATTTTCCGATGTTATATCTCGGCCTTGTATCATGCTCAACGATTTGTTTGTCCCGGTAGATAATTTTTTGTTATATCTCGGCTTTGAGTATAAGTAATCCATTTTAAAATTAATGCGCGCCATCTATGAAATTTTACAACTATAGTAATAAAATTTATTTCAATCAATTCTACTCATAGTCATAAGACCTGAGAGAAATTATCCTATACTCAATTTAAGGGATCTCCACTTCTATAACAATAATTTTGGGTTAATTTTGATGAAGTACGTGGCCGTATGCAAAGCACATTGCATACCATTATCGATACGTATATTATCTTAAATTTCATTCCCTTCCCTCTCCCTCTCCCTCTCCCTCACCCTCTCCCTCTCTTTCTCTCACCCTCTCCCTCACCCTCTCGTTCTCTTTCTCTCCCTCTCTCATTTCCTCCCTCCTCCTCCCTCTCCCTCTCCCTCCCTCTTTCTCCCTCTTTCTCCCTCTCCCTCTCCCTCGCTCCCTCGCTCCCTCTCCCTCCCCCTCCCTCTTTCTCTCCCTCTCTCATTTCCTTCCCCTCCCCCTCCCTCTCCCTCTCCCTCTCCCTCTCTTTTTCTCCCTCTCCCTCTCTATCTCTCTTTCTCTCTCATTTCCTAAACAAGCAAAAAATAAAGTGATTTAAACATCCTCCAAGCAAAAGGGAGAGGGAGAGATACAATGCACTCTCCCTCTCTTTCTCTTTCTATCCCTCTCTCATTTCCTTCCCCTTCCTATCCCTCTCACTCTCTTTCTCTCTCATTTCCTCTCCTAAACAAGAAAAAAATAAAGTGATTCAAACATTAAACAAGCAAAAGGGAGAGGGAGGGAGAGAGAGAATGCACTCTCCCTCCTTCTCCCTCTCTTTTTCTTTCTCTCCCTCTCCTATTTCCTCCCCCTCCCTCTCCCTCTCCCTCTATTTCTCTTTCTCTTTCTTTCCCTTTCCCTCTCCCTCTCCCTCTCTTTCTCTCTTACTCTCTCGTTTCCTCTCCTAAACAAGCAAAGAAGAAAGTAATTTAAACATTAAACAAGCAAAAGGGAGAGAGAGAGAGAGAGAATGCACTCTCACTCTCTTTCTCTCCCTCTCCCTCTCTTTCTCTCCCTCTCTCTCCCTCTCCCTCTCCTTCTCTTTCTTTTCCTCTCCTAAATAAACAAAAGAGAACGATTTAAACCTTCAACAAGTAAAAGAAAGAGAGAGGGAGACTCACCAATGAGATATGGCGAGCGTGGGCGGCTTCTCTTTGCAACGAGGGCTCCTCCTCTCCTTCGCGAACAACGACGGTGGCGGTGGCGGCGGCGGCGGCAACAAGTCTCTTCCTCCTCTTCTTTCACAAAGCCTTGGCTCTCTCCCTCGCTCTCGCTCTCAAAAGGCGAAGAAAACAAAATGAAAACGGCGCTCTGGTTTCGGCCGCGCTTTTTTTTCCCTGCGGCGTCGCTATATGCGTCGCTATTTGCGTCGCTATTTGCGTCGCTATTTGCGTCGCAAATGCGACGCAAATAGCGACGCGTATAGCGACGCATATAGCGACGCCAATAGCGACGCCGATAAACGCCGTCGCTAATCGGCGTCGCTATTGCCCCAGTCCCTTGTAGTGTTGGATCATTAGGGATTTTGACAAATATTGCATCTAGAATAGGATTTCTAGCCATGGAACTTAAATTTGCAAAAAATCCTCTACTTACGGGTTTTCCCAAGAGGAAGGAGTTTAGAGAATTTTTTTGGTAGAGAGCATCAACTACCACATTATCCTTCCTAGGGTGAAATTTCATTTCAAATCAAATTCTTGAAGAAATTCAATGCATCTTCTCTTCCTCATATTGAGATCTAGTTGGGTGAAAATCCACTTGAGACTTTTATGATCAATCATAAGCATAAGTTTTCTTCTAAGTAAATAATGACATGGGAGCTTTAGTGTGCAAATGATTGTCAAAATCTCTAGATCATGCATGGCATAGTTCTTCTCATAAGGTTTGAGCTTGCAAGAAGAATATGCTATCAGGTGTCCTTCTTAGGTAAGATTGCACCCAAGTGCCACTATACTAGCATCAATATTGACCTCAAATTCCTTTTAGAAGTCTAGTAACTTAAGAATCGGAGCAGTAGTGAGGCATTTCTTTAGCTTGTCAAAGCTTTCCTATTATTGTGTCATCCATATGATCCTTGCTAATTTCTTGACCAGCCTAGTGAGAGGTACAACTATGAAAGAATAATCCTTATGAAAATTTTGTACCAATTTGTAAGACCTAGAAATACGCAGATTCCTTTGATGTTTTGGGGTGGGGACCAATCTTGGATATCTTTGACCTTAATAGGACCAACTAATATGCATATTTCTTTTGAGATGGTAAAACCCAAATACTCAGTCATTCTTTTGAAGAATGCACATTTGGCTTTCTTAGCACAAAGAGTTCATTTGCTCAAAGAGTCTATGGTATAGTCTAAAAATATACTGGACTAAACTATTGAAAGTAGCAAGAGTATTGCTTAGTCCAAAGGGCATTACAGTGAATTTGTAATGGCAATATCTAGATCTAGATTTGATAATACCCAAATCTTAAGTCAATCTTTGAAAAGATCACAACGCCTTGACTTGCTATTTTCAATTCCACAAAAGAGAAGGAGAGTAAGTTCCCTCTCAAATATCTCAAGTGGAGCTCGAAGAGGAACACCAAGGAAAAGGGGATTCTACTGCAAGAAAATCTATCTTGTAACATCAACAAGCTTTTATTTCATTCTTTTGATGACCAAAACGAGGAAAACAACAATTCTTCACGTAGCATCATAGTAGATATCTCCCATGGATTTGATAGAATCAACCATAATCTTCAACATCTTCATAGAATCCATCAATAGAACAAGGCACATAAAAGAATACACCATTTTGAATAGAAATCAATCACATAGTATTCATTTTCAATGTCTTCATAGTTTTCTCTCTCAATCTCTCATAGAAAGATATATTGTTTCAATAGGATTGGCTATCTCTGACTCTCTCTCTCTCTCTATCAATAGTATATTATCTCCTCACTAAAATACTCAATAATGGTACTTAATAATCCTTCTTAGGTCGTGGATGCATCTCCCAAGAGGTATGGGAGGTATGAAAGGGCATCAGAGCCACTGCAGTGTCTCTTCATAGCTCATTACTATCATTGTCACTCCAATTTTCTCTTTAGTCTTCAACACCTACTTCCTCCATTTGTTTTAGCCCTTTTGAACTCAAATTCATCATTTCCAAAAGTTAGAAATCTTTCCCAAAGTTACACATACATTTCAAAGAACACTTGCAGAAGATCTATAGAACAGAACAGAACAGGAACAGAGCAGAGACAAAGTCTCTATAGAAGGTTTATAGAGCACTACAAGATATAGACCTTATAGCGACGTTTAAAGCGACGAAAATACAAACAACAAAATTTGCCCCCGTCGTCGCAAAAAGCGTCGTTATTGACGACGCCATAGAATCGTCGCTATAACCGTCGCTATATGTGTCGCTATATGCGACGCATATAGCGACGGTCACAAAGAATTTGCGACGCTGATAGCGACGGCAATAGCGACGCGTGCAGTAAATTTGCGACGCAAATAGCGACGGTAACAGAGAAAAAAAAAATTTGTGGTCTGCACTGCTTCATACAAAGCGTTTGCAAACAAAAAGAATGTATACTGAAATCATAAAACTGATGGATGAAATAAATACATGATATCGCATAAAATGCGATTGGTACAATCATAAAACAATATCACTAATACATGTTATATTTGTCTACATGGATCGGGCGACTAAAAACTAAAGGTATGTGAGCTCTAAGGATCCAAGGGCGAGCTACAAATCGTCGTCCCCCGAAAGCTCTTCCCGCTGTAAAGGAGCATCAAACGGATTCTGCAGAAAAAGAAACAACATATCAATCCACCATACAATAATGCATTCAAATATCTCATGGTAACTACGGACAAGAAAGATGAGTGACTTACTGGGCCGTCGCGTCTATACAATCGGTCGATCAATGATCTGAGACCGTGCCTCTCCGCATATCGAGTCTCAAGGCCTTGCGGATAGCGATTTGTAATGGAGTGCTGCAAAGAAAACAAAATGCTAACTGTTAGAAACATGATTGTCAGTACAAAGAATATCTCAAAAAAACAAATAAGCAAAACAAAAGAGAATCTTACAAAGTCCTCCAAATATGTCCTGTGGCCGCCACTCCCAAGATGATGTACCGATCCGGCCTCGATTCGTGCCCTCGCCGCCTCCCGCTGCTGACTCCAACGTCCTGGCGAATTTGTAGCCTCCTCCCTCAGTCGGTGCCAGTCGTCTGCATCTAACCACTCGGGCTTTGAAGCCCCACTCTTGATTGCCTTGCGTGCGTCGGATCGTCTATGTGACATGTATGCACGCATGCAATCCATCATCCAGCCCGTAGAGAATCTATCCACTGCGGCTGGCACCGGGAACTCCTCGTGCAAGGATGCTACTATGTACTCCTTGCTCCCCTCCGGTATGTTCCTCCAATGATCCAGGACGTTGTGCCGAAAAACTTGTTGGCACAACTCCCTCATGCGAGCCATCACCCTCCTCCCCTCATCATTCATGATGATGGCTCCTGACCTGCCATCCACTAGGTATCCATAATCCCTAGGAGTGTGCCTTGTATGGGCCCTCTCCCATCTCCGTCCACGCTCCTGGGCATATCCAGGAGACCCCTGAACATCCGGTGTACCAACGGGGGTACCCTCTCCCGGAGTGCCACACAAAGGGGTGCCACCAGAGGGTGTGCCACCAAAAGGAGTGCCACCAGAGGGGGTGCCACCAAAAGGAGTGCCACCAAAAGGCGTGACATCTGCCGACGGCTGCGCAAAAGCCGGAGTAACTGGAGTGGACGTCCCCACAGGTGTGACAAATCCTGGAGGTGACCGAGCTCCAGCTGAACGACGAGACGGAGACACCGCGTCCGTGTCTCCACAGCAGCACCCCTTGATCCTCCTGCAGTCGCAGTCCCTCCCTCTGGCCCAAGTCGCGAGCGTCGAGATCGTCTACTCGAAGCTGAAGCATCTGATCACGCCGAAGCTGATCTAGCAGAGCGCCCTGACGAAGAACGAGACAGCTCTTGATCTGCTATCTCTCTGAATCTCGCGAGCTGATCAGGAGACATACGTGCCATCATCTCCTGAAACTCCTCATCGCTCATCCCTCGACTCATCCTGAAAATGTCGATACCTGCACAGATAAAAAATAATATTAGAATAATCAATTTAAACTATACAAAGCACATTAATAAAATCATTTTTGAAAAATCCCTCTTAAAATGCATATCTTATCTACCTTTATTGAAGATCTAAACAACGAATTGAGTAATACAATTCTCCAAGAATGAAGTATTCTATGGTCCCATGTTAATCTCCTGACACAACTCTGCATACACTGGAAGGTCGATAGACATGTCACCACAAAACAACGAGTCTGTCTCGTTCTCAAAAAATTCTACGACTTCTGTATTTCCATCATTGTTAGCCGATGCAGGCTCCAAGCTTGCGGTGGCCTCCACCCCTTGTAATTTCGATCCCTCTATTTGCATATTTTCTTCATCTATGCCTGGAACATCGCTTTGATCATATACTCTCGCACCTCGAGGAGTTGAAGGTATAACATATCACCATCGAGGTTGTCGGGGATTTGGATAGAAGATTACCTGTTCACAAGCACTTACAAACCGTCTTCAAACCATTGTGACATAAACCATGTCGTATTACAATTAGCAAGCAAATGCCTCGTTGCACATGTTCACAATGGGTCGGCAACACAAAGGTGTCGCGCAAATCCATCCATTTTTTTTCGGAATCTATTTCGAGAAATCCAGATGGACCTCGTCGAACTGTTGCGCCAGCTCCTCCAAGTACCACTTTGAACCACTGCACGTCGAATATTATCATGGAGAAGCTACGGTAATCCACCGTAATAATACTTTGCAAATTCCCAAAATACTCCATCTCATCCACAACCGTGTTCGGATCTGTTGCTCGTCGCCGGCTCTCTTGCTCAAACCTTGCCATGTCACCACAGTCCATTGTGGAGCGCATTTTGTCAATACGCTCCACCCGAAAATGCCGTCCGCGCGACCACGCTGCACTATATATTTTGTACTGCACATTGAAACACTCAAATTAGATGTAGCAAGCAAATTTAGATACGACACATTCTAAACCCCTCATTACCTTTGGACTACATCCCCTCGAGAACTCCCACTCCTCCATTGAGACCTCTGTCCCTTCCTGGATGCTGCGGTCAAGGCTCCATGCAACCATCGTGTTGACATAAACCGCGGCATCTCCTCCATGCCTTCGGGATATCGAATCGGTCGGTGACGCGTACTGCGTCGAAATTCAGCTCGTGCTTCCTCTCGATCTTGCCTTGCAATCTGGTACTTGGCGAGCCACGTCTCCATGGAGGCATGGTGCAACATACAAAAGCGATTCACCTTCTCTTCCATTGAGGCATCCATTCTTTTTTCTACCCCATTTCCAACCACCACATCTCCAATCAGCCTGTCATCGTCCTTCAGCGTCCATAGCATTTCATTGTCTGGTTCCACCGTTGGTAGCCATTGTGAGATATGCACTAACGCCTCTGACACCAACCAACCTTCCGCCATGCTACCTTCCGGACGAGCTCGTTGTCGCACAAAGCCTTTCAGGGTTTTCATGAAGCGCTCCAGGAAGAACATCCATCGCGTATGGACAGGTCCAGCAATCTCCACTTCATCCACAAGATGCACAAGAAGGTGAACTTGTATTGTGAGCATGCTAGTGGGCAGGTATTTCTCAAAGAGACAGACCGTCTCAACTGCTCCCCGCCTTGCGGATTCAATAGAGGACGTCTTAATCTCTTTCTGTGAGATCCATTGCACCAAAGTCGACAGCTTGTAAATGGCCCCGCGAATTTCTGGAGTTAGGCATCCCGCGATCGCGATCGGTAGGACAAACTGCCACAAATGAGAAAGCATTAAGAATAATGGTCACTTTTCAAATTTCAAAATGTCCACGCTAATTAAAATCCATTCTGTTCACAAACCTGACATATCTTATGCCAATCATGGGATTTTAGCCCAGAAATCTGGTCATCTTTAGAAAATGCGGACCTGAGAGAACACATCATACCCGTCGGAGTGCGGATAGACCTGATTACTTGCTTCACAATGCGCTCTTCTTTGGTAGACAAAACCCAGGGAGCGTGAGGAAGCTGCACTCCCCCTTCAGCACTCGACTACGGCCAAAGCGCCTCCATCTTACCTACCTCCTTTAAATCCATTCGTGACCCTATAGTGTCTCTCTTTCTTGTGATGTGGTCCCATAGCAAGCTGCCCACATTTTTGAAAATATGCATGGGATCCAACAAGTGGTTGACCTATAAGTGGGTCCAATATGGCAACTCGTAGAAAACTGAGAACCGCCACATTCCATTTGGATGTGAATCCGAGTTTACCATTTTCAGCTCGTACCAGCTTGCAGCGTTCATACGTGCTGGAGGTCGTCCAAGAAAACCTTCCCTGAGTTCATGATCCTCCGGCAAGAAAGCGGCGTATCCTTGATATACCATCTTCTTCATGGTTCGTGACCTTCGGGAGTCTAACTGTGGCCCACACAATGGACATGCATGATAACCTAAGGTAACGAGACCTGCAAGGCGATCCACGACCTAGTGAATACTTGATTGAATGAAATAAAATATAGATATTACCGGTGACAACAAAGGTCTGCTCACCTGAGCACTCTCCCAATCCTGGAAAGTCATGCATCGTCCACATGAGAATGGCTCGAATGTTGGCTGACCGCCGACCATCGCGCCTGCTCATATCTTACACCGTGACCCCCTCCTCCCACAAAATCTTAAGCTCATTGACTAATGGACGAAGATACACGTCCATATTTTTTACTTTGTAGCGGCCCGGGACGAGCAAGCTAAGGATGAGATGTCCTTTCTTCGTAGAAAGCCATGGAGGAATGTTGTAGTTGACAAGCACTATAGGCCACACACTGTAAGAAGTCGAGCGCAGACCGAATGGATTCACACCATCCATGGCGAGACCGAGCCGAAGATTCCTTGGCTCTCGCGCAAAGCCTGGGAAGGTAGAGTCAATGTGGCTCCATGCGCGCGAATCTGCTGATATTCATTGCACTCCATCCATGGACCTATTCTGCACATGCCACGTTGTCAAGCTTGCCATGGCAGACGTGCGAAACATGTGGTTTATGCGGGGGATGAGCGGAAAGTGTCTGAGGACTTTTTGAGGGATGGTCTGCCCTTGCAAGTCCTGCCGATACCTGTGAGCACCACACTTTGGGCATGTCTCCATAGTCTCGTATTCATCTCGAAACAATATGCAGTCGTTGATACATGCATGGATGTTATTGTAGTCCATGCCAAGCTTTCGTAAAACATGTCGCGCATCATCACGAGACTCAGGCATGGTGTTTGCAGGTGGCAATATATGATATTTCAATAACCTGAAAAAATCATAAAACACCTTGAAAAATCTATCCATGTTTGCAATAATACTGTTTTAAAAAAAAACAATGAAGTCTGTGTGCAAGGTACCTAAATAACTCAGTCACACTCGTATCGCTCCAACCGTATTTTGCTTGCACACTTAAGAGTGCAAGCAATGTCTTCAACCGAGATACTCGGCACCCATCATATAATGGTATGGATGCTTCCTCTCTAAGCGGGTCAGATGTCTCAACATCCATGGGAATCAATGCATCGATCATTGCATCCATCTCAGGCTCCAAGATTGTAGGCAAGTCGGGAAGGTTGTCTGTCTCCTCTAGCATTGACGGTATAGATGGGCCTTGCGAGTGGTCGATTGGCTCCTACAATCCATCCATCGCACGTCCACAAACTCTTCTAATTGGCCGCAAAGGGTGCACTCCCCCTTGGGTTGAGACATCACCCCCCTGGATACAAAATTTACCAACAAGACCCAATCTTATTGTGTATGGTTTTCAATTAGCTTGAGAGTACAATGCATGAAAAATGCTAACTTCAAATTACCATTTGCTGAAAGTCTGCAATCTCCTGATCAATGATCTCAGATTGAAACTCGCCAAATCGTCGTACGTGTTTTATAGACAATCGGCGTTTTCGTCTAATTGCCAACTTGCATTGAGAGCAAGGACATGGGACACGCTGATTAAGATACGACTCGCGGTCTTGAACAATAGGACCTTCTTCGTTTGCCATCTTATCTACATTACAGCAAACAAGGCTTAAATGGATAGCTTTATGGAGATGTACGTCAAGTTGCAAGTTGATTATAAACCTTGCATTGTATATAGTAGTCGAGAGATTTTCCGATGTTATATCTCGGCCTTGTATCATGCTCAACGATTTGTTTGTCCCGGTAGATAATTTTTTGTTATATCTCGGCTTTGAGTATAAGTAATCCATTTTAAAATTAATGCACGCCATCTATGAAATTTTATAACTATAGTAATAAAATTTATTTCAATCAATTCTACTCATAGTCATAAGACCTGAGAGAAATTATCCTATACTCAATTTAAGGGTTTCTTCTTCTATAACAATAATTTTGGGTTCATTTTGATGAAGTACGTGGCCGTATGCAAAGCACATTGCATACCATTATCAATACGTATATTATCTTAAATTTCCTTCCCTTCCCTCTCCCTCTCTTTCTCTCCCTCTCCCTCTCTTCCTCTCTTTCTCTCACCCTCACCCTCTCCCTCTCGTTCTCTTTCTCTCCCTCTCTCATTTCCTCCCTCCCCCTCCCTCTCCCTCTCCCTCCCTCTTTCTCCCTCTCCCTCTCCCTCGCTCCCTCTCCCTCCCCCTCCCTCTTTCTCTCCCTCTCTCATTTCCTTCCCCTCCCCCTCCCTCTCCCTCTTTCTCTCCCTCTCCCTCTCTTTCTCTTTTTCTCCCTCTCCCTCTCTATCTCTCTTTCTCTCTCATTTCCTAAACAAGAAAAAAATAAAGTGATTTAAACATCCTCCAAGCAAAAGGGAGAGGGAGAGATACAATGCACTCTCCCTCTCTTTCTCTTTCTATCCCTCTCTCATTTCCTTCCCCTTCCTCTCCCTCTCACTCTCTTTCTCTCTCATTTCCTCTCCTAAACAAGCAAAAAATAAAGTGATTCAAACATTAAACAAGCAAAAGGGAGAGGGAGGGAGAGAGAGAATGCACTCTCCCTCCTTCTCCCTCTCTTTCTCTTTCTCTCCCTCTCCTATTTCCTCCCCCTCCCTCTCCCTCTCCCTCTATTTCTCTTTCTCTTTCTTTCCCTCTTCCTCTCCCTCTCCCTCTCCCTCTCTTTCTCTCTTACTCTCTCGTTTCCTCTCCTAAACAAGCAAAGAAGAAAGTAATTTAAACATTAAACAAGCAAAAGGGAGAGAGAGAGAGAATGCACTCTCCCTCTCTTTCTCTCCCTCTCTCTCCCTCTCCCTCTCCTTCTCTTTCATTTCCTCTCCTAAACAAAGAAAAGAGAACGATTTAAACCTTCAACAAGTAAAAGAAAGAGAGAGGGAGACTCACCAATGAGATATGGCGAGCGTGGGCGGCTTCTCTTTGCAACGACGGTGGCGGTGGCGGCGGCGGCGGCGGCAAGTCTCTTCCTCCTCTTCTCTCACAAAGCCTTGGCTCTCTCCCTCGCTCTCTCCCTCGCTCTCGCTCTCAAAAGGCGAAGAAAACAAAATGAAAACGGCGCTCTGGTTTCGGCCGAGCTTTTTTTCCCTGCGGCGTCGCTATATGTGTCGCTATTTGCGACGCAAATAGCGATGCGTATAACAACGCCAATTGCGACGCATATAGCGACGCCAATTGCGACGCCGATATCCGCCGTCGCTAATCGGCGTCGCTATTGCCCGATTCCCTTGTAGTGGAGGGTTATAAAAGGTCATCAGAGAACAACATATCCTCATAACTCATACTAAAACCATTCAAAAGTATAAAAAACTATTCAAAAGCTTTCAAAAGATTTCAACCTTCATCAATCATCAATCCATGCTTCATACAAATAGAAGTAAATCAGAACAAAACAGAAGCTATAAAGAAGGTATTAGAACCAATCAGAACCTCAATAGAACCTATCAGAACATCACAGAGCTTCATATTTCCCCTAAGAATTATCATGAGCTTCTAAAACATAATCAATATCATCGAAAACACTCTCAAACACTTCCAAAACAACCAATCATCACTCAAAATCTATAAAAAATCAACCATTTAGACCTCAAAAACAGCAACCCTCCCACAAACATAATCAACCACAAAGCGAGGGACAAAGTACACAAAACCTATGTGTATGGCTCTGCCATTAATCTCAAAAATTTAAAAAAACCATAAATCTCTTTTTTAATAATGAACCAACTTGTCATCTTCATTCATATCTTCAATCATTATGTAAGAACAAAAGGGAAAATAGGAATTTCTACACAAAAGACAAAGGAGAGAGGAGAGAGAATAAATTTTTGCACCACCAAAAAGAAGAATATGCAATTGGAGAAGAGAGAGGGAAGGGAAAGAGGCACATAACCACTCGTACACTTCACCCCACCTCTTCCCCAAAAAGCACACCCCTTCATATTTTATTATTTCTTTGAATTTTTTTTATACATTTGATATTATAAGGCCTTTGACTTTTAATTTTGAGTATTCCTACCCTTTACAAATGCATGCACATAACACTTTTGTGTATACCATTTATTTATGATGGATGTGGATGTGGATGTGGATGTGAATGTGGCCCCCTCATATCTCAATCTCTTTTTGGTGATTTTATAACAACTTAGTATTATTCTCTTGACAAAAGAATGAGAATATGATGCATGCTTGGATTCTTTTGTTCCTTGTTTTTATGCTTCTTTGAGTGTCATCATATTCCTCCCACACTGAAATGTGAAGCATCCTCGCGAACCTTGTCAAAGAAGAACCACTGTCTAACACAAAACATTTCCAAAATTGTTAGTAAAACAACTTCGATTATGAGGCCTAGCCATGGTAGGGTATGGGACTCCAAATCCATGACCACCAGAGTAAGGAAACTCCTGCCTCCATCACACTTCCACAGTGAAAAACTTTACTAGTCTTCAAAGGATAGGGTTTTGTTGTTGACAAGGGATCACAAGCACAACTTTCTCCATCCCAATAGAGGAAAGAAAGAATACTTCATCACTTAGCTCAAAAACACTTAAGGGAATTGGGTTTGGTTTTTCATTTGAGCCTTTGCAAAAGTGCTTTCATTTTAAATGTTACGAATAGATTGTGAGGGGTTTTAAGCATTAGCATTTCATTTGAAGCTTGATTTTGTGTGTTTTTAAAAGGGATTTGTTTTAAAGGATATATTTATTGTCAAAATGGTGGGGCTTTATTTAAAACTACTCTCTCCTATGGGTATATGTGTGAGGGGAGAGAAACAAAATGTGGATTACCATCCTAGGGAGGATGGAAGGATAGATGGTGGTAATGCTAGAGGTGAAGGTTAAAGTTACTCATTATTTTATTTCACTTGTCACTCACAGAAAGGAAAATGAACATTTAAAAAAATATATCTATTATGTTAATTAAATCGATAAGAATCCCTATCTTCCCTATATTGTGGCCATCATGGTTGCCAAAGCCACGCCGTAATGCTATAGATCTCGAGAAGGATGAGGAGAAATGTAGGGACCGTTGAGGCATTCTTGAAGAGGAAGGAGGCATCAACAATAATCCTCTCCCTTTCTATTTAACACTAGGAAACACATCTCTCCCTCTCCCTCTCGCTCTCTGTAGGGAAATTTTGGTTCTTGTTCTTCAACATCTTCGTCTATTTCTTCTTGGATGGGTCCGAAAGGGTGTGGGTTTTGGATGGGTCCGAAAGGGTGTGGGTTCAATAGACGCTCATCCCTAATGAGGGTAGTTGAAAAATGGGGGGAAATAAAAAATGAAAGTGAAGGGGAGAAGATGATAGGCAAAGGGGACCAAGGGCAAAGGGTGTTGATGGCAGATAGAGGATACAAAAAATGAATATGGGTATGCCCCAAGCATGCGGTGAGGATACAGAGGTTGATGAAGGGGCTATCCTCATTGACAGAGGGTGAGGGAAAATGCATGAAAAGAGGCAAACATTAAGGATTAGGGTTTCTCCTTATTGTCCATCGTCTTCTTTTCCCTTTCTTCTATTGTGTGAGGAACTACGCATCCTAGGGTGGTGCTATGGGGGGCATGTCGGTGCGATACCGTAGTTTTCCTCTTGTGTGCAGGGCTATGCGACGACTAAGCGGAGTTCTTCTTCCCGGCATGGCCGCGTGCTGGGGAATTCTTCTTCTTGGCGTGGGCATGTGTAGGGCCGCGACTGCGTGTGGGGGGTGGTAGCAGTAATGAGAGAGCGAGAAGTTGAGGGAAAGAGCACCAGAGTGGACAAGGCCAACAAGGGCGTCAAAGATCTTCTTGAGGAAGGCAATAGAGGCGTCGGGGTTGTGGCACTTCACCATGGCGATGATGGAGCAGAGGTCGGTGCCATGGCGGCCTTTGAGGTGCGTGATGGCGTACAAGGCCGCCCATGCTGCGGGGTTGTGACTTCCCAAGTGCTTGGACGATGCTCTCGGAGCCATGTTGCATCCCTCTCTCTCTCTCTCTGTCTCTCTCTCTCGAGAGGGCCTCTTAAGAGAAGGGAACAATTGAGCCTGCCTTCGACTCTCTCAATCTCTCTCTCTCGTATGGCAAGGGGGAGATAGCAAGAACCGATGTTCTCGTGCTCTCTCTCACTTTGCTTTATGGCTCTGACAACAATGGCAGCTCCCAGGCAGGCGAAGGGTGAATGGTGACTCACCAAGAGGAGCCAAAGGTCCAAAAACCTCTCATGGCTTAGCAACAGCAGGTGGAGCTCTCGCAGATCAAGAGGAGGGCGATGTGACCAAGAAGAAGTTGGAGCTTTGGCAGCTTTGGCAATAAGGACAGCTCCTTGAGCATAACATGCAAACCTACTCTCTGGCACCGCCCCCTCTTTTATCTTCTTCACAATTCTGAAATAGAACAGAGAGAGTAGCCGTTGAGGGGCTACGGTTTTCTTTCTCTTCTTCTTCTTCAATGATCCTTCATGTTGCTTCTATAATTGTCAGAGGCATGGCCAAGGTGCACGCATTCTGGATATCACTAATAATCATAGCAAAGGGCATATGATAATCTGGATCAGGTTTTGATGCGGCCATTAGAGGAGGCAGAGTACTAGACAATGGAGGGGATAGTCACATCTTTACGCATGCACCGCTATGACTGCAGCGAGGCGCAAATGATGACGTGTTGCCACCAGGACTGCGTGTCAGGAATGCAACGTGTTGCATTCTTCCTTCTTTCTTCATGCTTCTCCCACGTTGCATTCCTCCTTCTTTCTTCATGCTTCTCCTTTCTTGTTCTTTGGTTCTTGGTTGGGAGGGAAGACAGAGGACGCACACAGGGCCAGAATGGGGTGCAGTCATTTCTTCTCCCTTCTTCTTCTTTCGTAGAGCCAAACGGCACTAGCGTAGAGCTGCTCTTCTCTGCTATCGCAAAGGAAAATGTATAATTTAGAGGCAAAACCCTCCTAGTGCTGCCCCACAGACTCTCGTTCTCTTATATTTTATTTTTCTTCTTCATGTTAATATATTCAAAGTCTATCTGCAACCCCTATGCTAGTGAAGGGCGACAATGAAGAGGATGAAGGGCTACTCGATTGTGGCATTTGATCGCAGAGAGAAACAATTCAGTGAACGAATCAATGTTGATGGCCATCCCAATGGCCCATCTTACGATGCCTAGTATGATCTATCCTCATCATGTCCTCTTTGCGACTTCGTGGACTTATGTGATAGATTCATCTAGTACATCTTTTTCTTCTTCTTCTTCTTCTTCACAAAAAAAAACCGGCATTCTCCTCCTACTTCTTCTTCTTCACGAGGTTCACCTGCTTACTTGCTCTTCATCCTCTTTTTTAGCATTCGACTGCCCTTGCCTCTCTCTATTTTGCACCCTCCTATGCTTCAAAAGCAACGACATGTTGCATCTTCTTCTTCTTATACTTCTTTAATTTCTATGTTTCCTCTCTACCTCTTTCGTATAGGGGCCAAGTTTACAGTGAGAAGGGGAAGAATGCCATTTATTTCCTGTTCTTCTTCTCTACATTATTGGTGTGCACCATTGTAGAAGGACTTTTCGTCACCATATAATTTTCCTCATGTTGTAATTGTTGAGATTAGCTTCTTCCCCGGTTGTGCACCAAAAACATGGAGCTCCAAGAGGAACACAAAGGAAAATGGGATTCTACTGCAAGAAAATCTATCTTCTAACATTAACAAGCTTTTATTTCATTCTTTTGATGACCAAAACAAGGAAAACAACAATTCTTCACGAAGCATCATAGTAGATATCTCCCACGGATTTGATAGAATCAACCATAATCTTCAACATATTCTTAGAATCCATCAATAGAACAAGGAACATAAAAGAATACACCATTTTTGAATGGAAATCAATCACATAGCATTAATTTTCAATGTCTTCATAGTTTTCTCTTAATCTCTCATAGAAAGATACATTGTTTTGATAAGATTGGCTATCTTTGACTCTCTCTTGCTCTCTCTATCAACAATACATAATATTCTCACTAAAATACTCAAGAATGGTACTTAATAATCCTTCTTAAGTCATGGATGCACCTCCCAAGAGGTATGGGAGGTATGAAAGGGCACCAGAGCCACTACAGTTTCTCTTCATAGCTCACTATTATCACAGTCACTCTAGTCTTCTCTTTAGTCTTCAACAGCTACTTCTTCCATTCTTTTTAGCTCTTTTAAGATTAGATTCATCCTTTACAAAAGCTAGAAAATTTTCTCAAAGTCACACATACATTCCATAGAACACTTATAGAAGATCTATAGAATAGAAGAGAACAGGAACAGAGCAGAGATAGAGCCTCTACAAAAGGTTTATAGAGGGTTACAGAAGGTCATCAAAGAACAATAGATCCTCATAACTCATACTAAAACCATTCCAAACTATCAAAAACTATTCAATAAGCTTTCAAAATATTTCAACCTTCATCAATCATCAATCCATACTTCATATAGAAGAAAATCAAAACAAAACAGAAGCTATAAAGAAGGTATTAGAACCAATGAGAATCTATCAGAACATCACAAAGCTTCATATTTCCACTAAGAATCATCATGAGCTTCCAAAACATAATCAATATCATCCAAAATACTCTCAAACACTTCCAAAACAACCAATCATCACTCAAAATCCATAAAAAATCAACCATTCAGATCTCAAAAACAACAAAAATCAATCAAAAATTTAGTCTTTTCCACTCTCAACATCAAGCCACCCGAGTTTAATGGGGAAGAAACAAATGTGGAAATTAATACCAACACCTAGATTGAGTAGATGAAAGATTACTTCTCTACTACAATAATAAGTATGGCTAATTAAGCAATGAATGCACACGTTAGGCTTATAACAAAAGCATGGATGTGGTGGAAGAACTGGTGCTGTGATAAGCCTTTTTTCAGCACTACCATGACTTGGAGCCAAATCAAAGCTACAATCCAAGGGTGTTACTTGTGAGTTTCCTATCAAAATCAAAGAAGAACTGGTGATGTGATAAGCCTTTTTTCAGCACTACCATGACTTGGAGCCAAATCAAAGCTACAATCCAAGGGTGTTACTTGTGAGTTTCCTTTAATATGAACCAACAAGGGATTACCTTGGAGGGTTATTAGTCCTTCTTTGTGACACTATAGAAGAATGTTCTTTACATGCCCATGAGCCAATAGGTGGCATATTTTTGCCTAGGGCTGAATCCACCTCTTAATAGAGAACTAAGAGCAATGAGGCTTACTGATTTGGAGGATTCTTTAATGAGAGTGCAACCATTGGTAGTTGCCCTTCCTAAGAAAAATAGTAGGTTCAACTAGATATATAATAGATTTCCCTATCCCAAGAGATCTTGAGTAAGCTATCAACATGGGCATAACAATTGGGGTTGACTAAACCTTGTAAACACTCCCCATAATAGAAACAACAACAATATTTATGGGAATGAAAAAAATGAATTACGAAGCTACATATGAAATTATCTTGGCCATTTCCAAGCTCAACATCCCAATATGGGGGAGAATGCCAACATCAAGGCTCCTCACAATCCTTCGAGAGTGAAAATTTTGATAATCAAGGAAGTGAGCATGGAGCTAGGCAAGGAAAGGAGCATGATGCAAAGTAGGAGCTCATGCATGTGCCATTGTAATTAATGAAGTATATCCTTCTCTTAAAGAGCAAGCTGAAAGAGGATCTATCCATGTAGCTCTAAATAACCAAGGCATGAGAGGCAACTTATCTATCATCCAAATCCCAACAAATCACTAAGGTACTCCTTTCCAAATCTTAATTGATTGTGGAGCTACCATTCAATTATGTCTCCAAAGTGCGCAAACAAGTTGAATTTAAATAAAGAACTTGCTAGGAAAATTTTGATAGAATTATCAAATGCAAGGGAAACATTATCAACTCATGCAGTTAACTATACCTAGTTTCATTATGCATAGAAATCACTAAAGCCAATTTTAGGGTTATGCCATTAGGCTTTTATGAATATTTACTAGGGATTGACTAGTTATTTCCTAATTAGGAAAATGTACACTAGTGGGAAGGGTGAGAGTCATTGTCAAAAATCACCTAGCAAAAATAGTTTAATCATAGGAAAGCCAAGTAAACTTAGAATTCAGTTATATAAAGCAAGTTGAATCCTAAAAGGAACAAGCAAAGGAATTTATGTTTATCTAATCAAACTCAATAAAGTGAAACACAATGAGGATAAGAAAGAGACTTTGTGGCTCATTGAATATGTAGATATCTTTCCCAACAAATTAACTAAACTAGCCCTTGAACATGAAGTAGATCATGAGATCAAGGTGACACCTAGAGCAAAACTAGTAATGATAAAAGGTTTATACAAGATGTTTATCCTTGACGTAATCAAATTAAAGGAGAAATTGAAGAAACAATTGGATCGAGGGTACACATGTCCTAGCAACTTATCACAGGGTGCTCCTATTCTATCCCAAAAGAAAAAAACCATTTCCTTGTCATAGGCTTGTATAAAAAATTTATATAAAAAATCTTGCCAAGGTTCAAGGACTTTCATATGTCTATTATATAAGAAAAACTTTGGATCGATACATAGTATTAGCCCCATGGAATCACTTTCATTAGAATAGTAAAGTAGGTAGGAGGGTCAATCATGGTATCTAGATCTAAATACTCACTATGCAGGTTGGAAATCTTCAACATCATAGTTATTCATACAAGATTGGTAAGGTATGACTATGTAGCTAGATCAAAAAGTTTGTGTGATGTAGTGATAGACCCATTGGTTTAAGGACATTATCTCACCATTTATGTGCACCATGGGGTTCATCTAGATCCTATGGAGTATAAAAAGTTAAACTAGGTTGAATCTTTTTGTCCAACATGTCCTCCATTGGTTATATTCTATTGGGTCCAAGCCCAATAAGTGTAGGTCAGCCTTGGTATTGGGTCCAACGTTGTTGAAGAAGTTGATAGATTGGGGGGTACACTCCATTATATGGAATATTTCCTCTCTCAAAAGTGCATTGAGATCTTACTTGGTAAACTATAGGGAATAATTTACAAAAATTTTGCAATTCATCCTATATATAGCTAAGAAAAGTGAGAGAAGAATTCCCGTAACGATACTTTTATTTTTTATTTCGCTTTCAAATTCAATACAAATACATGTTTATTGAATTTAGCTTTCCATTTTATCATATCATTTTTTAAATAAATTCTTTTATTGGTCTAAAACTACCTTCTCTTCATTATAATGGGACTTCCACTTCTCGTTTTCCCCCTAAGGTCACACATGCATCCATACAATCACTTTTTTGTCATGTTTCCTTTGCATATTTCTAATTAGATCTTGCCCATTGAAAACTTTAAATTTAAAAGCATTCATTAGTTTCCTTTATCATGTTTCTAGTCTTATCATAAATATCTTGATAGATTTTTTAGGATTTATGCTTCGACTTTCACTACCAAATTTCTTAATATTCTGTGAACACTTTATTATTTGAAAGAGTATAATTAACTCATGCTATTATCAAGTGTGATGTACCCACTACCTTATACCCATGATGATTGATCTGAAGGGTCCTCTACTGATCTAATACTCCGTAGTACCAATATTCTAGCACCCAACCATGGAGATCACTTTGCAATTAGCCAAGGCTAAGAGGAGACTAATCACCACATGATAAGGAAATGCTAGGACCTAACCCTATGAAGTCATCGTTCATAGCCCTATTCCTATTTTCATTTATTGGAAAGCACCCAACCAATCGATTCTACCCAAGCATTAAGCATTTTTGCTAAGAAAATTCACTCACTCACTTCCCATTCATAAACATATGAAATCATCGTTCACAACCCTATTCCTATTTTCATTGATTGGAAAGCACCCAACCAATTGATTCTACCCAAGCATCAAGCATTTTTGCTAAGAAAATTCACTCACTCACTTCCCATTCATAAACATAGCATTCTTTAGTTTTCTAAGCACAACATACTAGGCACATTATTTGACACATAAAAACAATTTTATTAATTATTCCTTAGCACATGTAACATAGGATCATACTTAATCTAAATAGAGTTGTTTACTAATCTTGGGAGCCAAACACACCCATGGCTACAACTCTTGGGAAAAGAGTGAAATACTTAGCAAAGAAGGGGCTGTTCAGATCAAGCATTGGCTAGATCAAGCCAATGGAACACCTGCAATGGAAGATGTTCCCAACATCATTGGACAATACAATCCCCCACTTTATCTCTTAGGAATAAGAAAATCGAAGAGGCAATAACTCTTGCCAATGTTAGAAAGCTTCTTAGGGATAATAAAGCCAAATTTAAATCAATTAGAAACAATTGTGGAGTGGATATTTATGAAGTGGAGATAGATGAAATATTTAAAGGAATATGGAGAATCAAAATTTCCCTAAAGGATCGAGTTCTTTCTTGGAAGATTTATGTGGATGCAATGTTCTCAGAAGATGAGCTAAGTAAGACAAGCATTGTAGACACTTGCATATATTGCAAAGAAGAAACAATGAAGCATATTTTTGGGATAGTTTCTTGGCTTCTCAATCATGGGATAAGGTACTACCTCAAATGCCATTTTTGTGCTACACCAAAGTTCATGATATATCACTATGAATGAATGGAGAATGGATGTAGAATATACTAGACTAGAATTGAGTACTAAAAAGTTTAAAAATCATTAAACAACTAAGTTTCAAATCTTTTATGAGAAGTGTTATGCATTTTTATTCATGTTTGTTTGCATGAGATCAGTTGTACTTCATGGTTGACATGCTAAAGAGTGTGAGAAGGAATCCACATGCTAGTCAGTCTACTTGTTTGCATATTTCCTTACTTATTTGGACTCTTCCATGACTAATGGATAGAGGCTAGTGTAATTTCTTACTCGGGTCCCTAGGTAACTGAAGGTAGCTTATTTGCTTGAATATCTACCTACACTCAAACTAACCCACCATACATTCGCTACTTATTTGGATTCTTCCATGACTGACGAATAAAGGCTAATGTAATTGCTTACTCGTCTCTAACTAATCGAAGGTAGCTTATTTTCTTGCAAATCTATCTATACTCAAACTAACCCACCATGCATTCACTAGATGTGTTCAATTGATCTATTGAAGCACTTGAGTGATGTTGCAAGTGATTCATATGACTAGCATAAGAGCTTTCTTAGTATGTTCTCAACTTGCTTGGGATTCCTAGCCTATGTAATTCAACCCATAATCACATGAATTTCATCCACAACTAGGTTAGGGTAGCCTTATACCAAATGTTTTTTTTTTCTTTTCTATCTTAGAACAAGGCTATGAACCACTATGTTGCAAGCAACAAACTAGATTTGTATGGCACTATCCATGACCTTATGGATGGCAACATATTGAATGGTTAAGCCCATTATTTACTCTAATTTGGTAGCCCATGAACATGCAAGCTTTCTCATGGTTCATCATCAATACCTCACAACCCTCTTAAGGCATCATATCATTACATATGACTTGTATGGTTAGCACATGATCTGCTCTAATTTGGTAACCCATGACCATGCAAGCTTGCTCATGACTCATCACATCAATACCCCACAACCCTCTTAAGGCATCATATTCATACCTATGACGTGTATGGAGTGCAAAAGATATCCTCAACATTCATAAGAGAAGCCCACAACTCCATCCTAGTTGCCTATGACTTCTAACTCTACCCACAAGTCCATAACTCTAATTGGTGAAAGGGAAGAAGAGCCCAGGAGGAAGAAGCTTGGTAGTGAGAGCTATGGCGGATGGAGAGCAAGAGCAAGAGAGAGAGCTACTCAAAAGTGGAAACTCCAACAACCACAATGTGTGGCCAGGCCTTCCTTTATTCAAGCTATCACTAAAATAATAAAGAATAAGTGATTGTGACGGGCACTCACCACCTACAATGTGCAGTGGCGAGTACTGTCAGTGTAGTAATACATGGGCGATTAGGCAGAGGCACCTTTACGCCCAAAAAACTCCCACTTAAATTTGCCCCAGTGAGAGAGAAAAGAAAAGAAAAGAAAAGAAAGTACAACATGTACACATGTACAATAGGATGAGGAAAAAGACACCATCTCATCCAATGCCCATCAATCTCCTGAGGAAGGCAAAGCGCTCTGTAGTGAGGCTCTTCCTGAGCAAGTCTGTAGGATTCTGCTTAGTCAGAATCTTGACAAGGTCAACAAACTTGTCCTCAATGACCTCGTAAATGAAGTGATATCTCACCTCAATATGTTTTATCTTCGCATGGAAGACCAGATTCTTGGACAATTGAATGTCACTCATAAAATCTGAATGCAGTGTAGGCATAGCATCTGTCATACCAAGGTCTGCAATCAAACGGGGACTAACCAGATAGCCTCCTTGCAAGCCTCTATAGCTGCAATATACTCGATCTCTATAGTAGAAAGAACCATACACTTTTGTACCCTAGACATCCAAGAGATAGCCTCTCTAGCATAAGTGAACACATAGCCAGAAGTGGACTTTCTACTATCTGCATGTCCTCTGCATAATTAGAGTCAGGGTACCCCATGACTCCTGTATCCTAGCTGCCATAGCAAATACACATATCTGTTGTGCCCTTCAGGTATCACATGATACCCTTCACGGCACCCCAATGTTTCTTTCTAGGTGAGGCCATATAACGTGTCACAACCCCAACTGCAAAAGCAATATTTGGATGGGTGGCTATCATGGCATACATAAGATTGCCCACGGTTGATGCATAGGGAATCTTGGCCATCTCGGCCCTCTACTCATCTATCTGCGGAGAATCGGCCTATGAAACCTTCACATGAGATGGTAATGGGGAGCTATTACGCTTAACATCCTGCATACAGAAGCACTCAAGGACTTTATGAATGTACTCCCTCTATGTGACAGATAGAGCAATCCCTGAGATCTGTCGCACATAATGTGCATATCAAGTATATGAGAGGTTTGTCACAAATATTTCATCTCAAAGCTCTTCTTGAGCTCAACCTTAAGAGCATCTATCTCCTCATGAGTTGTCCCTGCTAAAAGCATGTCATCCACATAGAGTACCAAAATCAGTAAAGAACCGTCACGGCTTTCTTCATGTATAAGCATGGATCCATAGCACTGCTGGCTGTAGCCCTGTGACAGCATGAATGCATCAAACTTATGGTACCATTCCCTAGGTTCCTGCTTCAAGCCATATAGAATCTTCTTTAGCTTGCACACTAGGTGTTTCCTGCTAGAGTTTGCAAAGCCCTTAGGTTGCTCCATGTAAATCTCATCATGCAAGTCTCCATGTAAAAAAGCCGTCTTGACATCCATCTTGTACAAGTCCTGAGCAAGCTGTGCAACCAAGGCCAAGACTAAGCATAGGGTGGTCATCTTGACCATAGGAGAAAAGACTTCATGAAAGTCAACACCATGCTCCTACTTAAAGCCCTTAGCAACCAATCGAGCCTTGTATGCTGGCTTGGGGTGTCCAAGGGTACTTTTCAGCTTGTACACCGGCTTGCATGGCAAAGCCTTCTTACCTTGCGGCAAGAAAACCAAAGCCCAAGTCTAATTCTTATGCAATGACTCAAGCTTAGAATGCATAGCTCTCTCACAATAGCCTCATGATAAGTGAGAGGCTCTCCTGCATCTATAACCAGTACATAATCTATAGAGGGCGCAAAATTGTCAAGAGGTCGTCTATCTCTACTAGAATGCCTCAACCCAGGCTCTGTTGCGTGACCAACATCCTAGCTAATATCAGCATGTCTAACATCTGGGTCATGAGCATCAGGTAATGCTGCACGCTATCTAGTTGGCTGTGGAGCGGGCTGAATGGGAGCAACTAGCTCCTCCTGAAAGATAACTCTACATACCTCAACCACTTTCTCAGGTTGCATATGCATTTTTTCCTCATGAAAGATGACATCATGGCTGCAGATCACTTTTCGCGCCTGCGGATCCCATAGTCGGTAACCCATCTCTCCTCCATCTCCATAGCCAATGAAAATGCTTTTGACACTTTTAGGATCCAGCTTATTGCGTTTGTCCTTGGGCACATGGCAAAATGCCTCACATCCAAAGACACGCAAATGATCATAAGAGGGGGGTTGCCTACCCATACCTCCTCTGCAACCTAAAATTCAATGCCACTTCTAGGCGACCTGTTAATGAGATGCACTGTAGTAGTAACTGCCTCAGCCCAAAAGTGTTGCAGTAAGCTAGCCTGGCTAAGCATGCTATGGACCCTTTTCTGAATGGTCCTATTCATGCGTACAACCATACCATTCTAGAGTGGGGTGTAAGGGGCACTCAACTGATGCTTAATACCCCCCTCATCACAAAATTGCTGAAAATCACGTGATACATACTCACCCCCATTATCTGACCTTAGGCATTTTAGCATTTTCCCAAACTTGTTCTCTGCTAATGCAAGCCAACGTTAAAATGTATCTAAGACATCGGATTTTCTCTTTATGGGATAAGCCCAAACCTTACATGAGTAATCATCTATGAAATTAACAAAATACTTTGCCCCCACGAGTGACTAACAGGAAATGGGCTTACATACATCTGAGTGCACAAGAGCCAAGGGCTTACCCATGCATTTCTTACCAGACTTTGTATGTGTATTTCTAGTGTGCCTGCCATACAAACAATGATCACAAGAATCAAAATGCGAAGAGTTAAAAGGTGGAAGATACTACAAAGTACGGAGCATTTTCATTCCTTTAAGGGACATATGCCCCAAACAAGCATGTAGAGGGATACATGGGGGATAGAACCCACAAAAAAAACATGATTTAATGTAGCTCCAGATACAAGTAAGGGATAGAGGCTGCCAGACTTGGCACCTCTTGCAAGCACAAGCCTGCCACGAGTAATCTTCCATGCAGAGTCTCCAAAAGACACAAAATACCCTGCATCATCAAGCTGTCCAACTGACATAAGGCTGTGAGTCAATGCAAGTACATGACATACATCATGCAAAACAAAAGAACTGCCAGAAGGAAACTGCAACCTAACATCTCCAATGCCCATAATGTCAAGAGACCTGTCATCACTAAGACGCACTGAACTAGAGATGGTATGATAGGTATGAAACCAATCTCTATAGGGTGTCACATGTAATGACGCACCCGAATCCAAAAGCCAACAGTACGCATGCATAGAATGTGTCTCAGAAGCATGTAAGGCATTGCATGAAGAAGCTGCAAGTATGTAATTCTCATCTAAATCAGTGGTCTGCATGACATTAACATCTTCTATCTTCACACTGGACTTTGTAGGTACAATATTTCGCTCAGAAGACTTTTCCTGCAGTTTCTCTTTTCCTTTTTCCTTGCGCTTATCATCATGCATCTTATGGCACTGCGGCCTAATATGTCCTTCTTTCCCACAATAATGACAGGTGAGATCAGACTTCCATCCACGGGACTTACTGCAGCCACGTGACTTTGACCTGGACTTCTGAGAGTCCTTGCCCTTATGATTATTATCATACCTGCCATGTCGACCACCTCTAATGGTCAATGCATGTGAAGAGTGAGAAGCATCATTGTTTCTCCTATTGATTTCCTCAGTCAATAACCTACTCTCAACATCTTTGATTTTTAGCCCATCAAGCTTGTTTGTGCATATGGCAGTACGGAAGACATCCCATGATTTAGCTAAGGTTCCAAGCAGAAACAATGGGTGCAAGTTGTCTCTGAACTCAATACCTTGTGACAACAGATTCTTCATGGTAGCATGAAATTGACTGAAATGAGATGATAGGGATGTCCCTGCCTTCATGCGAAGGTCCATTAACTGCTTCAGCCAATACATTTGTGACGTAGGACTGTACTGCGCATAAAGCTCTTGAATCTTTCCCCATAAGTCCCATGCACTCTGATTTTCATCTTCAACAACATTATGATGGACATCTTCTGAGAGTGACAAGATAATGGTAGACTTGCATAGCTCATCAACTTCCATCCAGACATCATCACCCATATCCTCGGGTTTAACACCCTTGAAATGCAAGGGTTTAATCTGCAACTTCTGCACCAAATTCTGCCATATCTAGGACTTCCAATACCCATAATTGGTACCATCCAACTTGGCATTGTTAAAGAGAGTTGTGTCTTTCAGATGACCAGCCATATTGTCCCAAATCAAAGTAAAAATGCAATATTGCAAGTTGCTATAATTAGTAGAAAATGCACTAAAACCATTGCTAAAACTGGCTGAAAGAGTGGATATCACCAAGAGAACCACCTCTCCACCAAGTATGACCAAGATAACATCAAACAATAAGCATTACTCTCATACAAGTGCTCAAAATTTGCAGATTTTAGCTTGCTAGAATAAATTACAACAGTATGTAAAACTATTCCAAAGTGAAGCAATCACTGATACATATGTCACTGCAGCTACCAGGTAGCAAGATACATCCAACAGTGAGTGTCAAGGGGCAAGAAGGTACCAAGAACTCTCAAACCAATAACTTGTCAGGCAAGAGACATCTCATAGGTCTAGAATTCATGCATGTAATGGGTCTCGGGATAAGAGAAGAGACCAAGCACAAGCACAATTGATAGAGCAAGAAGCTCAATGTGTAACCATCCAAGATGCATACAAAAATGACAAACTTGTGACAAAGATAGGTGCTTGCCCTAATAGGCATATCAAATCAACCCATTATAGACTAACTGCAGACATAAAGCTTTCAAGAGAGAAAATGCATGTAACTGTCCCACAAGCTCAAGCTCAAGTGTAAGTAAAAATCTGTGTACATCCAAATATGCCAAGAGGCTCCCATTGGAAGTAAATTTAGATGCAAATGGAGCAAGAAACACTCAAATATATCGAGTACATAGCATCAGACATTCCAAATCCCAGTAGGGTATATTCGGAGCATAAATCCCAAGCTATTTCAGACCCGTAAAGCATAAGCCTGAAAGCATTTAAATAGCATGTAGCTCCCAACCAAATGTAATGCTCAATAGGTCCAAAATGCTCAAATACATCCAAAGATGAAGCTCCAAGTGTCTGTTAAGCATGGGAAAATCAAGGGGCATCCATATCTAACCAAAGCATAAATGCAAGAAGCCTAAATGTCAAGCAGTGACAATAGGCATAAACTAGTCCAAAGCATACCAACAACTGAAGCCAAATGCCAGTGAATGATGACTAATTTGGAGCCTAATCCAAGCTCAAAAGCATTCTGGAACAAAAAATAAGTATTTCACAATCTCCAAATACATCGGTATGATCATTCAAATCCCCGATAAGTACCCCGTATCCAAAAACCAATGCATAGACTAAGTAAATGAGCTTCAGCCCACTATATTACAGCAACATATTCACTGTCAAATGAAGCTAAATCGGTGTCCAAATCTGCTCCAAATCAGTCCCAAAGCATATACATAGTATCCATAACATCCAGGCATCATCCGACATCAATAGGTATCAAACATGCAATGCCAAGAAGCATCAAACATTAAATGTCAAGTGCTGCCTTGTTTGTAACAGTCGTGGGATTGTGTATCAATCGTCGAGAGCCAAGATCCAATGCCGGGGAGTTCAAAGATGATGGGGAAGGTTGCAAGCAGTGCCGGGAAGCCGAGAAAGGAGATAGATATGCTAGGAAGAGATCAGTCTAGCCCCCTAAAAATGCATTGCATTTTGTGTTGGCTGCTCATGGGAGCTCAGGGGTCTTCAGTGGTGCTATTGAGCACTTGGCAAGGATTAGGTGGCTCCGATGCAGCCCTGCAAGGTGCCAAATGAAGTCTGAAAGATCGAGGAGGATGCAGAGATCAAAACATACTTGCAAATGAAGGTGCCATGGCTGCCATTGAAGCTCGAGTTCAAGCTCTTCAAATCTAGGCTGAAGATAATGTCGAGCAAGCTCCAATGCCTTTGCTCTGTGTAATATCTCTACAAAAAAAAATTATGACCCTAGATCCTGCGCAAAAGCAATCCGAAGTAGTCTCTCGCAACAAAGAAACTCTGGCCTAAGTGCTCCATCCTCATGTATTAACAATACCATCCCCCGCGTTGTGCATATGAAACCGTGGCTCAAAACCGCAAACCACCGTAGGAACTCCCCCCCAAGAAAAAAGATAATGAATTATTTGCAAAAAAATATTTATAAACTCCCTCTTCTTCACCCGTTGCTTGGCGGGGAGAGAGAGTGTGTGTAGGAGCTTGTGGAGGGGCATGGGGAGGAGAGCATGCAAATTGCCACCTGTGTGGCCACCCCCACACGCCCCCCACCTTCACCCTACAAAAACCCCCCTCCCAATCTTGGAGGGGGGCATCATCTAGAGCTGTGCCATGCCGTCCATCTGCTGCCGCCGCCAGTCTGCGCCACGTCGTCAGGCTACTACCACCACCAACGCTATCATCATCATTATCATCCTCACCATCGTCATCCTCACCATCATCACTCCAATCATCTTCACCATCACGTCTTCACATGTCATCTTTGTTCATCCAGAAGCTTGAGAAGCTTCTATTAAAGCTTCTCTAGACCAAGTTCACCCGCGGCTCCCAGGGTTTTTAGATCATGTCTAACAAGTCCTATTTCCTGTAGAGGGAAGGAGATCTTGGGTAGTAGTAACTTCGAAACTCATAAGGGAGCCAAGGGAGAGTTTGCAGAGTCAAAATTTACTTCGCCAATGGCTGCTAAGCAAAAGTTGAGAGGAGCGCACGCGGGAGCTTCCACCCAAAGTACGAGAGTGGACAACGCCCCATTATTGAATGCTCAGGTTTCGAAAAATATCCCCGCATGGAAAGGATGCATAAAGCATATTTTAATTCACGTAGGGAAACTTAAATGCATTGGAAAATTTATGGATTTACTAAGTTCGGTTGCATGACGAGGTACTTGCATTTGCTTGCACTTCCATGGTCAAGGGTAGTCATAGTTTTGAACGTATGATGCATAAGTGAAAAGATGAAATTGTGCAAAGGTGTCCTTGTTGCATCACACAGAGGATAGGGCATATAACACATAATGCACTTATGTAATAAATTCCTAGTTGTGACTCTTGTAGACGGTCATTAGATGATGACTAAATGGTTGCAATGAAAGGAAAATATTTATGAACTTTGACAAAAAACATATAGTATGCAATTCACATGCAATGATAGTTACATTTTAGGTTGAGATAAGTGATAAAGGATGGATTAAATCAACGATGTATTCATTGGCATCTGGTCATGAAAGAATGTTGCGACCGTGCATAGAGTTCTATTATCAAAATTCGCAATTGGGAAAGGATGCAGAAAAGCTTGAAATTTGATGCAAAAAACGTAGGTTTTATAAGAAATAGTTTTGAATGTCAACCAATACCATACAGGGCGACGAAAAGAAAGATCATTGTAGATCCTATAGTTGCATAAAGGCAAAAGGTCTATGGTCTTGAAATTGCATATTCGCATGAAATGATACATCTCATGCATCTTGTAGTTACTTCCATCTTTTAAGGAAAGTTCTTGCAAATTTTAGAGGGAAATATTTACATCTCTAAGGGAAGGATCATCTTTATTCGTAAGATAGTTAGATTAATTAAGTAAATCACATGTAATTGTGTAACTCACATGAGATTCATAAGGGCATGAATAGTTAGCATATGACAAACACCTCAATGTGTTAGGTTAGGTTAAGTTATGATAAAATTTTGCTTAGTATCGCACTTAGGATGCCGATTTAATATTTTCGATTTTAAAGGTCCTATCCACATTTACGAAATGTTAGGATTATCTAAACGCCCATGTAAGAATGATCTAGGGTTCTCACCCTAAGGAACAGATGACCAAATGATGGATTTTTGCAATGAATTTAGGAACCCTAGGGCAAAAATGTTTATTAGCCTAGTAAGGTTAGGGTTTTGGATTGGGTCAATAGGACTCCCAAACCCTATATCTTGATCAAAGGTATTCTTGATCAAGAAATACCGTATGATGAGAGACATGATCCCACAATTTAGGTAGTGATACCTGTCTCGTGCAACATGCCTACAAGGTCCTATACTCTTGCGACTAAATCACAAGTTAATACTGCTACACCTTAGACCAAGGTTGGCGAGTTGTAATTACAAACTAGTTTCTCTCAAAATTGAGTAGTTGCCCTACTACAACACTCCCTCTTGGGAACTATTTTGTCAAGTTTAGGGCAGTGGTGAATTGCCAAGAAGCAAATTGACCAACCAAGTTAGAACGACGGGGTTGTCCAGGAGCTATTCAACCATAATATAAGGAAACCTAAGGTAGTGACAATTTGGGGTCAACAGGGTATAAACCCTAACCCAAGGAAGAAGGGTAAACAAGCAACCCAACTTGCTAAACCTTTGGGATCTTGCCAAGTCACGAATGATCCAGGACCGAATGCTGGAAGTATTTGGGGAGAAGAAATCACACCTTAACAGTTGGCCGTAGGAACGACCACTGGAATGCTCGTGATTGTACACTTAGGTGCACTGTTTGTACTACTTTTCTCAAGGAACTAATTCAGGAAAAAACAACTGATGCTTCAGGTTAAAAGCTTGGAGAGAGAGGCAGTATCAGTTACCTCAGACTGTCTGCCTAACCCTATCCAAGGGGGTTGTTAGCCGCACCGGGTACATGGACCGAATCCACTGTGAGAGGTCTCTCCGTGGGTGCTACTTGGAGCAGGAGGACGCTTGGGTGCCAGGGGAGGATCTAGCCGTCAATTCCTTACCTCGGGATCCTGCACAAGAGGTCGACATGACTCGAGATGGGATCTTAAGGCCCGTATACTAGTCAATGGGCGGAACTTGAAATAACAATCCCTGAGGATTGTTGGGATAGCCTTTGGGTAGGATATTTGATGTATTCCAAAGATTATGATAAATAAAGATCAAATGTTGAAAAAGAAACTTGCTTGACATTGTTTTTCTGTGTTAGTGCTTAAGTTACGTGAAGGAACCAGTGTTTAATTAGCTAATTAAGGAAGTTGTTTTTGCTTATCAAACTAAATGTGGTAGGTAATTAGATAACTAAGCAACCTGAGGAAAGTGCGGTGGACGTTACTCTGGGTCTGTCCTACGGAAGGGTGGTCCTGGTTAGCCGGGAACTTTTCTTGAAGGAATTGATAGCAAAGTAGCAATGACATAGAATCAATAAAGTTAGAGTCCCGATTTATGCTGTTTTAGGGGAATGGAATGGTACTATGCCCTACGGGCAAAGAGGTCAAGCTTCACATCCCTCTCGTTTTCCATTCTCCTTGAATCAAGTGCAGTATAAATGTGCTTCAACCTTGATGTTTCTATGCAAAGTCGTTCGTCTCTGAGGCTCGACGCTAGCTACTTCCTAGAAACTTGTCTACTAGGAAAAACCTGATTTAGGTTGGTCCTAAGTGGGAATGACTAGATGCTTCCACTGCATGGTAGACTCAGGAAGATCCTAATCGCAAACCCCATGACATTCCTTGTGAGTGCCGGGCGACGCTTTCTAGACTCTCTTCCCGATGGGCTGCTAAGACATATTCTACAAGTGGATAGGGGGACACATTACAGTTGGTATCAGAGCAAACCAATGGGATCTAATATTTACAAGGGAACTTGATGAGGGGAAGTAGAGCAATGTTACCATTAAGAACATTTCCTTACTTACTTATGGATGCTGGGCTGTAGAGTCGCGAAGCATGGAACAATTTTTTGGTGTTCAAGGTTATGTTTATGACTGCGATGCGTGCTTCTGATTATCGACGGAGACTAGGCATGATGAATATTCTAGACCACATCTACAATCCTTCACCCCTGTACGTGGAATGGAGATGGATGGGTGAATCGATTACATAGCAGCCCACTGACTTGCATACCTTCAGACCAACTTGAAGAGAATCAAGTGGATGGAGGATTTAAAGATCATGAAGCTTTTCATCTTTGTCGAGGCTCACGTAAATGCAACCCTGCATGTCGGCAGTCGAAAAGTCAAGCAGAACAAGTATGTGTACGAGGAAGTGTCTCGAGTTATCTCTATCGATAGAATCAAGGTGCTGGGACGTTATGAGAAGAATGGGTATCAAAGGAAGGGATACCTCAAGCTTCTTATGACCTATCAATTTTTGAAAATCCATGACCCTTCTCTATATTATTACTCAGTCCCCATGGCCGAATATAACACAATCCTATTTTCCCCAAACTGATGTGCGAATAAGCTTGTTCTACCTTCCCAAAATAAATGTACTCGAATAAGCTTTTTATCACTATCTGCCATGGCTATAAGTGTTGGTAAAGGAGTTAAGTGATTAGGTCACTTGTTTAAAAGCTGAACTGGGCATATTAATGTAATGTGAGAAACGTTTAGTAAGTTTTTAACGTAAAGAATCTTATTGCCCAGGTGCAACCTCAAGTACAAATTCCTAGTCCGATCCCTGCACTAAGTACAATTGTAATTCAAGAGAAGAAGTTCCTTGTCAAATAAATCAAGCCACCTGAATTCGATGGTAAGGGAAGGATTGTCCAAACTGATGCCAAGGTCTGGATCGAGTCCATGGAGGATTATTTTGAGGCAGCAGGAACTACACCCGCTAACCAAGCGATACTCGCCAAGCTGAAGCTTACCCCCAAAGCAAGACTTTGGTGGAAACAATGGTGCAGAGACCAAGGGATCTCGGAAGGGTCAGTTACTTGGGAGAAGCTTAAAAAAGCTGTGTGAGGGAGGTATCTGCCACCTACCTACCGCACACAGAATATGAATGAATTCTATGAATTAAAGCAGCTTGGACTATCCCTAGATGCATATTATTCAAAGTTCGTCTCTCTTTTAAAGTACACGCCACAAATGGATATGACACAACAGGTGTCAAAGTTTTGTGCTAGGTTAAATCCACCCATAAACACCCGCTTGGAATCAATGCGCCCAACGGACCTACAAGACGCACTCATTCAAGCTGCGCCAATAATACATGAGGTGCAGACCAAGCCAAGGAATATCAGGACTTGGTCTTACAAGGATCAGAACAAGGGAATGTATAGGTCTCAGGCTAAGAGAGTGTAGGGCCAAAATCAGGGACAAAGGAAGAAAGCTAGGGCCAACACTGTCAACAACTTCGTTCCTGCACAAGGTAATGGCCACAATCTTCGTTGCTTCCATTGCAATGAGCCTGGTCACTTTAAAAGGCAGTGTCCCAAGCTTAGTAGAGGACAACGTCAAGAGTCATTCCAGGGAGTCGTCCATGGCCAAGGAGCCACCGTCGAGGCCAGAGGGAGAACCTCCAGTGTTGCCAACAAGGAGCTGGGTGATGAAGAAGATCCATCCATGGAAGGTGACATTGAGAGGGAAATGGTTCATGCCATTCTTCATAAGAAAGGCCCGAATCACCAATTCTCGGTGATTCAAACTCCATTGGATTATCAAGGTAAAAGCTTCAAAACCTTGATTGTTTGTGGCAGTACACATTCCTTCATTTCACCAGTCTGGTCAAAAAGATTAGGAATAGCCATAATAGATGTACCTACCTTACTTGTGGAATTAGCAAATGGTCGTGAGGTCTCTTTTATTAGGCAAACTGCTAAGGTGAAATTCCTATTGGGTGGAAAGTTGACTTCAATCAGATTCAAGGTAATGAACCTAGGTGTCCATGAATGTTTGCTCGAAATGGATTGGCTAATACCCAATGATGCCCACATTCACTGTGGAAAGGGCAAAGTCTCCTTTCGAAATTCTAAAGGGGAACTAGTCACAACTCAAGGAGAGACTGGTAAGCAAAAAATTTAGCTAGCAAAGGCAACATAGATAATAAAAGGAGTTAGGAAGGGCCTACCTATCTATTTGATTAAACTAAATAAGCTAGATTAGAATCAAGAATCCATGAAAGAACCTTCATGGTTAAAGAAATACGTAAACGTATTTCCTGAAGAGCTGACAGAACTTCCTCCTCAAAGGGAATTCGATCACGAAATCAAGCTAGCGCCAGGAGCTGCACCAGTTGCAAAGAGACCATATAGGATGTCCATCCCAAAAGCGATTGAGTTGAAGGAGCAACTCAAGCAACTATTAGACCAAGGCTACATCCATCCTAGTAGCTCACCATGGGGAGTTCCAGTGCTGTTCCAGAAGAAGAAATATGGAACACTTCGGCTATGCATTGACTACACAGGGTTGAATCAATCGAACATTAAAAACAAATACCCCATTCCAAGAATAGATGAACTTCTTGACCGTCTTCAAGGTGCGAAAATCCTCTCTAAGATAGATCTCAAGTCTAGATATTATTAGATAAGGATCAAGAAAGAAGATATCCCAAAGACGGCATTCAGCACAAGGTATGGACACTTTGAATTCCTGGTCATGTCATTCGGGCTGACAAATGCTACTGCTACCTTCAACAAGTTAATGCAGGATATCTTTAGACCCTATCTTGATGACTTCATACTCATCTTCTTTGACGATACCCTAGTCTACTCCAAGTAGGAAAAAGATCATGAACCCCAGCTTCGCATTGTCCTTGAAACAATGAGAGCACACAAGCTTTATGCCAAGAAGAAGAAGTGTGCATTTTTCAAGCGACAGATCGAATATCTAGGATTCATTGTATCAGCAAAAGGAATTTCAGTAGATCTGGCCAAGGTTAGAGATGTTCTGGAATGGCCAACACCAAAGAAATACGTAGTTTTCTTGGATTGACAGGATGGTACAAGGTCTTTATCAAGAACTATGCTTTAATTGCAGCACCTCTGGACTAATCTACTAAAGAAGCAAGTATCAATTGTATGGTCACCTGCTGAAGAGACTAGCTTTGACAAACTAAAGCAAATCTTGGTATCAGCACCCATCCTGAAACTTCCTGATCTTAGTAAGAAATTTGAAGTGATAACTGATTGCCTTAGGATGTGTGCTCATACAAGAAGGTCATCCCGTAGCATACTCTTCAAGGAAACTGAAGAGCCATGAAAGGAACTATGCTACCCACGATCTAGAGCTGTTGGCTGTCATCCATGCTCTCAAACTTTGGAGACACTACTTGATGGGTAACAAATTTGCCTTAGTGACGGACCACAAAAGTCTTAAATGGATTTTCACCCAGAATGAGCTGCATATGAGGCAACGTCGATGGATTGATGTATTGGAAGAATATGAATTTGAAATCAAATACCGGCCTAGGAAGGAGAATGTAGTTGCCGATGCACTCAGTCGCAAGGCATTTCTAAATTCCCTGATTTTGCAAGATCCATCAGCAAGATCTCTAGCCACAAAGGTATCCATGCCAAACAACCCAATTCTTGAGCTAGCTAGAGAAGAGGCATGTGATGACCCAACCTATCAGAAATTTCTAAATGAGATCCCCATCAAAGATCAAGACCCGAAGCTGGAAACGAAGTATCAAGAATTCTCTATCAATAGTGGACTTGTCTACTTTAGGACAAGATTATGTATCCTGGCAAGCCAATCACTCAAGTACAACATACTTTGGGAAGCCCATGACTCCCCTTTCTCAGGACATCCTGGCTATGCCAAGACCCTTAATGCGGTCAGGAAGAGCTATTATTGGGATAGGCTCAAAGGTGACGTTCTCAAATATGTCACGGAGTGTTTGTCTTGTCAACGCGTTAAGGCCGAACATGTCAAAATACCAGGGAAATTGCAACCACTAGACATTCCCCAAATGAAATGGGAATTCATTAGTATGGACTTTGTTGTTGGCCTGCCCCAAGTTCAAGGAGGATACAACTCCATTATGGTCATGGTAGATATGCTCACCAAGGTTGCACATATTATCCCTATTAAGACAAACTATAAAGCCTCAGACATCGCAAGGTTATTCATCAAGGAAATATTCAAACTGCATGGGTTACCTAGAAGAATCATTAGTGATTGTGACTCTCTTCACCTCACACTTCTAGAGGGCCATCTTCGAGGCCATTGGGACCCAACTCTGTTTCAGTGCAGCTTACCATCCCCAAATCGATGGTCAAACAGAACGAGTCAACCAAGTCATTGAAGATATGCTTAGGGCACAATGTTGTCCCGAACCCAAAAAGTGGATTCAATATTTGCCACTGGTTGAGTTTGCCTACAACTCTTCTTACCAATAAAGCATTCAGATGACCCCTTTTCAAGCATTGTATGGGCACGATTGCCGTAGTCCTTTGAGCTTTTTAGATCCAACCTTGACGGTTGAAGCCTCAAAGCAAATGCTAGAAGACATGGATGACCAAATCAAATCAATAAGACAGGACATCCAAGCCACCAAGGACAGACATAAGGCTTATGCAGACTTGAAACGGCAAGACAGATCCTTCATTGAAGGTGATATGGTCTTCATTCACGTACGTCCAAAGAAGAGTTCCCTATCCTTGGGGGAATGCAATAAGCTAAGTCCAAGGTATTGTGGACCCTACAAGATTCTCAAGTGCCTAGGGCCTAATGCTTACAGACTTCAACTCCCTGAAAGCCTAAAAGTTCATAATGTATTCCATATCAGCCTATTGAAAAAGTATGTGCCTAACCCCAATCACGTGCTTGATGATCAACAAATTGTAATGCCTAGCCGAGTCCTTGAGCTATGACTTGACAGAATCCTAGATGTTAGGGAGAGGAAATTGAGATCCAGGACCTTGAGAGAATACCTCATCCAATGGAAAGATTATCCTAAAGAGGATGCCACCTGGATGGATGAACGTACTCTCAACCAACTATACCCCCAGATCTTCTCAAGATGAGGATATCTTGATTCCTCTAAGGGGGAGAGAATGTAATATTTCTACAACAAAATATTATGACCCTAGATCCTGTGCAAAAGCAATCTGAAGTAGTCTCCCGCAACAAAGAAACTCTGGCCTAAGTGCTCCATCCTCGTGTATTAACAATACCATCCCCAGCATTGCGCATATGAAATCGTGGCTCAAAACCACAAATCACCATAGGAACTCCCCCCCAAGAAAAAAGATAATGAATTATTTGCAAAAAAAAATTTATAAACTCCCTCTCCTTCACCCGTTGAATGGCATTGAGAGAGAGTGTGTAGGAGCTTGTGGAGGGGCATGGGGAGGAGAGCATGCAAACTGCCACCTATGTGGCCAACCCCACACCCCCCCCCCACCTTCACCCTATAAAACCTCCCCTCCCAAGCTTGGAGGGCGGCATCGTCTGGAGCTGCACCACGACGTCGATCTGCTGCCGCCGCCAGTCTGCGCCATGCCATCAGGCTGCCGCCGCCGCCAACGCCATCATCATCATTATCATCCTCATCGTCATCCTCACCATCATCACTCCAATCATCTTCACTATCACGTCTTCACACGTCATCTTTGTTCACCCACGGTTACCAGGGTTTTTAGACCGTGTCTAGCAAGTCCTGTTTCGTGTGCAGGGAAGGAGATCTCGGGCAGTAGTAACTTTGAAACTCGTAAGGGAGCCAAGGGAGAGTTCACTGAGTCGAAATTTACTTCGTCAATGGCTCCTAAGAAAAAGTCCAGAGAGGAGCTCACGTGGGAGCTTCTACCCAAAGTACGAGAGTGGACGGCCTGATATTGAATGCCCAGGTTTCGAAAAATATCCCTGCATGAAAAGGATGCATAAAGCATGTTTTCATTCACGTAGGGAAACTTAAATGCATTGCAAAATTTATATACTTGTCGATTACTAAGTTCGGTTGCATGACGAGGTACTTGCATTTGCTTGCACTTCCATGGTCAAGGGTAGTCGCATTTTTGAACATATGATGCATAAGTTAAAAGATGAAATGTGCAAAGGTGTCCTTGTTGCATCACGCAGAGGATAGGACATATAACACCTAATGCACTTATGTAATAAATTCTTGGTTGTGACTCGTGTAGACAATCATTAAATGATGACTAAATGGTTGCAATGAAAGGAAAAGATTTATGAACTTTGACAAAAAACATATAGTATGCAATTCACATGCAATGATAGTTACATTTTAGGTTGAGATAAGTGATAAAGGATGGATTAAATCAACGATGTATTCATTGGCATGTGGTCATGAAAGAATGTTGCGACCATGCATAGAGTTTTATTATCAAAATTCGCAATTGGGAAAGGATGCAGAAAAGCTTGAAATTTGATGCAAAAAACGTAGGTTTTATAAGAAATAGTTTTGAATGTCAACCAATACCATATAGGGCGACGAAAAGAAAGATCATTGTAGATCCTATAGTTGCATAAAGGCAAAAGGTCTATGGTCTTGAAATTGCATATTCGCATGAAATGATACATCTCATGCATCTTGTAGTTACTTCCATCTTTTAAGGAAAATTTTGGCAAATTTTAGAGGGAAATATTTACATCTCTAAGGGAAGGATCATCTTTATTCGTAAGATAGTTAGATTAATTAAGTAAATCGCATGTAATTGTGTAACTCACATGAGATTCATAAGGGCGTGAATAGTTAGCATATGACGAACACCTCAATGTACTAGGTTAGGTTAAGTTATGATAAAACTCTGCTTAGTATTGCACTTAGGATGCCAATTTAATATTTTCGATTTTAAAGGTCCTACCCACATTCACGAAATGTTAGGATTATCTAAACACCCATGTAAGAATGATCTAGGATTCTCACCCTAAGGAACAGATGACCAAATGAAGGATTTTTGCAAGGAATTTATGGACCCTAGGGCCAAAATGTTTATCAGCCTAGTAAGGTTAGGGTTTTGGATTGGGTCAATAGGACTCCCAAGCCCTATATCTTGATCAAAGGTATTCTTGATCAAGAAATACCATATGATGAGAGATATGATCCCACAAGTTAGAAACTGACACCTATCTCGTGCAACATGCCTGCAAGGTCCTATGCTCTTGCGACTAAATCACAAGTTAGTACTGCTACACCTTAGACCAAGGTTGGCGAGTTCTAATTACAAATTAGTTTCTCTCAGAATTGAGTAGTTTCCCTACTACAACACTCCCTCTTGGGAATTGTTTTGTCAAGTTTAGGGCAGTGGTGAATTGCCAAGAAGCAAATTGACCAACCAAGTTAGGACGACGGGGTTGTCCACAGCTATTCAACTATAATATAAGGAAACCTAAGGTAGTGACAATTTGAGGTCAACAGGGTATAAACCCTAACCCAAGGAAGAAGGATAAACAAGCAACCCAGCTTGCTAAACCTTTGGGATCTTGCCAAGTCGCGAATGATCCAAGACTGAATGCTAAAAGTATTCGGGGAGAAGGAATCACACCTTAACAGTTGGCCGTACGAACGACCATTGGAATGCTCATGATTGTACACTTAGGTGCATTGTTTGTACTTCTTTGCTCAAGAAACTAATTCAGGAAAAGACAACTAATGCTTCAGGTTAAAAGATTGGAGGGAGAGGCAATATCAGTTACCTCTGACTGTCTGCCTGACCCTATCCAAGGGGGTTGTTATCCACGCCGGGTACGTGGACCGAACCCGCCGCGAGAGGTCTCTCCGTGGGTGCTAATTGGAGCAAGAGGACGCTTGGGTGCCAGGGGAGGCTCTGGCTGTAAATTCCTTGCCTCCGGATCCTGCACAAGAGGCCGACTTGACTGGAGATGGGATCTTGAGGCCCGTATACTAGTCAACCGGCGGAACTTGAAATAACGATCCCTGAGGATTGCTGGGATAGCCTTCGGGTAGGATATTTGATGTATTCCAAAGATTATGATAAATAAAGATCAAATGTTGAAAAATGAACTTGCTTGACATTGTTTTTCTGTGTCAATGCTTAAGTTACGTGAAGGAACCAGTGTTTAATTGGTTAATTAAGGAAGCTGTTTTTGCTTGTCAAAGTAAATGTGGTAGGTAATTAGATAATTAAGCAACCCGAGGAGAGTGTGGTGGACGTGACTTTGGGTCCGTCCTATGGAAGGGTGGTCCTGGTTAGCTGGAAACTTTTCTCGAAGGAATGGATAGCGAAGTAGCAATGACCTAGAATCAATAGAGTTAGAGTCTTGATTTATGCTGTTTTAGGGGAACGGAATGGGACTATGCCCTATGAGCAGAGAGATCGAGCTTCGCATCCCTCTCGTTTCCCATTATCCTTGAACCAAGTGCAGTATAAATCCACTTCGACCCTGATGTTCTGCGCAAAGTGGTTCGTCTGGGGCTCGAGGCTAGCTACTTCCTAAAAACTTGTCTACTAGGAAAACCGTGATGTAGGTCGGTTCCTAAATGGGAAGGCCAGATGCTTCCGCTTCGTGGCAGACTCGGGAAGACCCTGATTGCAAACCCCCTAACATTCCTTGTGAGTGTCGGACGGTGCTTTCTAGACTCTCTTCCCGATGGGCTGCTAAGATGTGTCCTACAAGTGGACATGCGGACACGTTACACTCTGATACCAGTTGAAAGGGAAGTAGAGCACAAGAGGAAAAAGCTTGGCAATGAGAGCTATGGCGGATGGAGAGTAAGAGCAAGAGAGAGAGCTACTCAAAAGTGGAAACTCCAACAACCACAATGTGTGGCCATGCCTTCCTTTATTCAAACTGTCACTAAAATAATAAAGAATAAGTGACTGTAGCGGGCGCCCGCCACCTGCAGTGTGCAATGGCCAGTACTGTAAGTGTAGTAATGCACGAGCGGCTAGGTAGAGATACCTTTACTCCCCAACAATTGGATAGAAGGGACAAATCTATGATTGGATAAAAGGGCATGACTCTAATTAGATAACCAGACACATAGAACCAAATGAATAAAATTAGAGAATAGAAAGAGCAAATCTCTCAACCATGGAAATGTTGGCACAAGAACTTGGAAGGTTACAACAAAGAAAGATACTAAAATTCCAGTAACTAAGGACATGTATAGGTGATGGTCACAAGGTGGTTGCAAAGGTGGCTCACAAGGTACCTCTTGTACTATGTTTCTCTCTACCATATTTATAATGGCACTTGCATCTCAAAAAAAAGAATTTTTAGACTATAACAACAAATATGGTTTGTACACATTCTCTAAAGTGACAACATGGTTTGTTTCTTTAAAGAGACAACACGCTCTCACATGTTGGGAATGTTGTCACACGGTCCACTAAATTTATGTGGGCCTTTGTTCTTAATAAAATTTCAATCATCCAATATGTTGCTAAGCAAGGCCTCCAATCTAGAAATTATGCATCCATCCCTAACATTCCATTGCACATGTTTTGGGGAGCTAGGATATATCTCACTCATAAAGAATCAAGGAGATAGGTTGATGAGGTTGAGTTGCTAGTTTGAGTTCCGTTTTAGGAAAGTTTTTGTTCCCTTGTCAACATTTCAACCTCAATTCACCATTGCGTTTTTCAATTTAAACTTTTCTCTTTAGTTTTGTAATGAATAAAATGGGTATTTCCAACCATATTTAGAGCATGCTATTTGATATCAATAAAATGACTATTTCCAATTATAAAGAATTGTCTTTAAATGTGTTTTCTCCCAATGATGGAAATGACTTTGTCCTTTACTATTTTAATTTTTTTTCTTCAACTATCAGTTTAAGCATTGTCAAGATCATCAATGTGCTACATGTTGCTATTGATAGTATGAGGGTGGATGCCTCGATGCCAATAGCTCCATGAAACAACATTAAATCTACATCCATCAAAAATGCAAGGATTGTTTTTGCACCAACACTATTGATTTAATAAATATTTTCACATGCACTCAACTTCGTTCACATGTTAGGTGTAGATATAAACCCTTGCAATGATGCATAGAACTTACCTTCATTTGAGTGAGTGGGTGAGGACATATGGGCTATTACATCTCAATTGTTGGACTTTATTTCAAAACTACAATAAGAATGCATGGAGTGTATGTTTGTGACATTTTATATGCAAGACAAGGGGTGGTAGGAACCAACCCTAACCACTACAATGCCCATATTAAGAGGCCATGGAAACCATTCACGGGGAGACTTCTATGTTTCTGATACAATGAAGACTGATGCTTTGTGTGGGTAATCCATTGTGGATTTTGGGTAGGCATTCACTCGTAGTTCAGACAATTAGAGATATTATGGTATTCCAGATATGTGTATATGGTTTCTCTATCATGTTTTGCATTGATCTTTTATGTGTTCATAATCTTTAGGAATGCTATGGCTTCTTGTACATCCTTGCAAAATAAGACAACACTTACATGGAATCATGGGTTATAGTCTAGGACAATTTGATATACAATGAGTGAGGAGGCCACTTCTAGAAGTCCAAGATGTGCAATGCCCCTCGACTCATGCATGTGCCTAGTCTCAAAAGAGCCTATAGTGGATGCATAGCCCATTGCACAAAAACCACCAAGGTCCTCACTAATATTGAGCACATCTAACACTACTACTTGTCCAAAGGATGCAAGTCCCTCTCATTGAGAAAACACATAGGGTGTCACACACTCAAATCTCTAAGTGGGCATGACTAGCACCCCTACCAACACATCACATCATGATAGGTTGATTTTTGTAAAAGAACTAGAGTTAGCCATATTAGAGGATGTGTTTGATACATTCTGTGAGATGGAAATGAGAGCCTCCATTGGTACCAGGCTGCGGATTGGTGTTGAATGAGGCCATAAGGGTTTTAGGTGCACAAGTTGAGAAGTTAAAGGATGTGTCATAGATCTTCCTATAAGACTACCAACATACCCTTTTTTGCCCCTATTATGTAGCTCAATTTTGATATAGATATGGAGAAGGTAGATGTTAAACTACAAGAGTGGAGCTTATTTGGGAAATGAAGAACAAGGAGTTTGAAAAGGAGCTTAATGGCATAGATTCAAAGGACCTGAAGAATAAGAAATCCATCATTTGGGATGGGAACTATCAATTCAAGGTGTGTAGAGCCACATTGGTGAAGGTATGTGAGCAGTTAGGGTTTCTAGAAGTTGTGCTTGCATAATGTGTGCCATGACCATGGTTATGACCAAGCTTCGCTCTACTCACATAGGATATATAATGAGATGTTAAATCCTTGAGGTCAAAAAAAGAGGGAGAGGGCAAGTTGTCGATGGCATTATAGGTCCAAAATGAGTAAGTTTCTTGATTATTCATTCTTATATATGTGGGTTGGTATCCTATATGGGGTTGAGCTCTAAGTTTGGTCCATTATAGGATAACACGAACCAATTTCTCCCCAACAAATTCCCATGAGATCTTCTATTTTTAGAAGTTTGGGATGGCAAATAAGATGTCCATTATGGAAATATTGGGAGACAATATTAGCGAGTGGGTAGAACATGACATGGTAGTGGAAAAGAAGACCATGGTCCCATGGTACAATGCTCCAACCACGATATTAGGATAACTTGTATGTAAGGTCCATGGTTCTTTCTTGTTAATCTTTATATTGACATACATAATATATGATAGTTGACCTTCAGTTGTGAGTTGCAAAATTAGTTCATAGAAGTTATGCGGGTGATAGTTGCTTATTTGAGAGGATACAACACAATGATGTGGATTACGATGTCAAATATAACAAGGCCCTATGACATGTTGAGACCTAGTTTTGAGATAGGGAATATAAGATGTTTGTCATTGCAAACTTGGAAATTGAAGAGAGATTCTTTTATTATTGTTCTCATATGGCTAGATAAAGAAGGGTGTGGTACAAACAACAAAGAAGAATCATTGCATTCTTGTAATTCTTGCAATGTGGAAGCTCAGCTCTATGAGGTACACTACATAATTATGTGTGCTCTTTAATTTTCATGGAAATGGCCTAGGAAATTGAACTAATTCTACTATGGATGTAGGAGAAAAGAGATTGTATATATGTTCATTGCTAGCAAATCTGGATTTATGCAACTCAGGCCACAACTCAGGCCAGCAAGATAACAAGAGGACTGCAATTATATATCCAATAGAGCTCAAATAAAAAGCTTCAAGCTCAACATAAGCATATCCAAGCATAATAATTAAAGTATTAGGAGTATTTGTTGGAGGCTTGTGAGGACCATATAGAGGAGTTTTAGGTAGCTATTATGACATTGCCATTGGACTTTAGTAAGAATTGGAGCGATTCTAGGACAAAGCACATTGATGAGGTGTTCCACAACTCATGGAAGGATGTGAATATTAAAAAATATGCAAAAAGATAGCTTCAATTGTAGCAATTTTTAATAACAATACACAAGCAAGGTGTTTGCTTGTAAAATGCTTTGCTATATACAAGACTATGTCATGATTAATTGCACAAGTAGGTGTACAAGAAGATTGATAGAGCCCATGTTGATCTAAGTAGACATAGATATACTAGTAGATATGTATATGAAATCATGGAAGGGCCGGGAGATCAACATGTTGGAGTATAACGAGTGTCTATGATGGTTAGACTACCCACTTGGCTGCCTGCACCCCTTAGACTAGACCCTTTGGGAAGTGAGTAATGGAAATGAGTGTCTCATTATGACATTACTCTTCTCCTCACTTAGTTTACAATGTGTGCTATTTTGTGATGTAGAATTTGTAGCACACTAACAAAGGCAAGAGAAAGTTTGACCTATGATGTGTTTAATAATGTGCCCATAAGAGCTAAATTGATTTCTCAATGTTTAGGTAAGGAACTTGATGGTTGGTATAGGGATATCCCTTGCTAGGGACCATGAGGAGGGATAGTGGTGGAGATGAAGTAAGAGTCCCATCTATTCGTTAACACAAAGTGCAGCATGCTATGTGAGAAAAACAAAAGTTTTCTATACTAGCACTTCAAAGTGGGCAGACAATATCTATATAAGGAGGGCATAAGTGCTCATGCCACTATTATAGGTAATTCTTATGTTAGAAAGTATAAATTAAAAAGTATATGCCATTTTATAGAACAACTTTAACAATATTTAATGGGATTGTCTATATAGGGGGTTGTTATCCACATTTAATGAGGAGAAAGATAAATTGATTGATGTGTTTGTCAGATGTGAGAAGCTAGGTTGTCAAAGCAACAAGATGGGAAAACATTACTTAGGCATAAAAAGTCATGATCATGTTGCTTTAACATCATATTGGGAAATGTGGGAATTTCCCATAAGTTTGGGACACGTGGTTAAATCTTTGTATTGTCATAACTTGAATACTATAACTCCAAATTGAGCGCTCTATAGCTCAATAGATTCCATTTTTCAAGCGATTTCCAATGATAGGTCACATCATATGGTTTTGAGAAACTTATGTGCATGTTATCCAGGTGCCACCTTTTTATTATTCAAAAAATGGGAATTGGGAGATTCCCAAACTCACTAATATTGTGTTCTTTGCATGCCTTGCACAATATATAGAGTTTTACCATTCTTATGAGTAGTATTCATGATGTGGCATGTATTGACTTGTAGCCTTTTCAAATCATGTCATTGTAAATGCTATGGTTTCTCTATAGCTTGGGTTGATATAGTCTATTGTAAGAATGAAAAATGGGGTATACCATTATATTGATCAACATTCTGAAGCTAACTAAAATGATGAGTGGATTTGAATTGACCATTTGTTGAGCTATATGTTCCCTTGTAAATACTACAATAGAATATTTTTGGTTTGTCTATAGCTTGGTTTATATATTCTAGATTTAGAAGAAAAAATGTAGTGGATCATTGATTAACAACATGAAGCAAAGAAAAATGATGAGTGGATTTTGAATTGACCATTTGTTGAGTTGTATATTCCCTTGTACCATTCACTTTGGAATGTTAGATAAAAATGATATCAATGCTTGCCTTTTTAATGCCATTCCTCAAAAACTTGCCTAAGCTAGCTTGCCAAAAAAATGCACCCCTCAAAAGATAGATCAATGCATTATGGGATTTGATCTACTTATGTAGTTTCTGACATCACAAACACAAAAATTTAATGAAAACCCCACATGTATGTTTTGTTGGTGCAAAGGTATGTCCTAGTGTTAGCCACAATAAAATGTTCATGGTGGCTTCAATATGCCCCCCTTCTCAAATTATCAAGCACTACCATGTGAAATTGGCAAGTATGAGCTCAACACATTATGTCAATGTGCACTTCATAAAAACCAGATAATTTTTTGTTGAGAAAGGCCCTCATCAAATGTCAATCAAGTGGAAAATATTTGACTCCCTAGTCAAAGAAAACTAGACACTAATAGGCCATGTATATACCTTCTATATACAATTGTGAATAACAACCATTACAACATGCTCCATCCATCCAAGTAATACAAAAATATGCTTTGGATGAGATAGTGCCATGGCTTTCCTCTCATACTTTACTATATTTACTTATTTCATACTTTAAAAAGAGGTCCTTGTATTGTCAAGAAGCTCTCGACTCACCTAAAACACCCTGCCTTAGCATGAATCCATTGCGGATCTCGCCCTCCCACTTTCCTTCATTGGTCAGCATTAGTCAACTAATTACTTAACATGCTTATATTTTAATATATAAAACTAGCTTCATTAATTCATCTTTTGGATAACAAAGTTCATTTATATAATTTAGATCATGACACACAAACAAAAGAAAACAATCATTTTAAAAATAGATTTATCTTGAAGAGTCCTATACAGTGCATTGTCCATGCTTGTGACTTTGTTCGCAGCTCCATTGCTTTCCACTTTGGAGCTTTGCTTCTTTGAGGCCATCACGGATGTGGAACCTCTTTCATTCTAGGCTCCCAAATTTATGGGACTTGAATCAGTAAGTTGCTAGTGAATGGCTTGGTACAATCTTTATGAAACAAGATCTCACAAGGGGAAGATGGGGTCTTATGCTAGGTGTGAGAATCTCAAGAGATGTGAGATGGAGTTTCTGCAGTGTAGGGAAGGAGATTAGGGATGTGGACAAGTCCTTCACAAGATGGGGCAAGGGAAGATGGATCTTTGTTGAATGTTGTTGACCACCTTGTGATGTGACATTGATTCGTCATAGTTGCAGCCCTCCTTTTCCCTATTTTCCTCTTACATTCCTCTCTCCTCTTCTTAGCTTATCTTCTGAATCTACTCCTCTCTCTTCTTCTTATATTTCCTTCTTCTAATCCTACCCCCTCTTCTCCTTCTATTTTTTACCTTCTACCTCTCCTTATTCCTTTCCCCCCCTCTTCTTCTAATTTTCTTTATCTTCTCTCCTCCCTTATCTTCTTTTCCCCCTCTTCTTTCCTTCTTTCCCTTTACCTTCTCTCCTCCCTTCTCTTCTTCTCTTCTTCTCCTCTCTCTCTCTCTCTCTCTCTCTCTCTCTCTCTCTCTCTCTCTCTCTCTCTCTCTCTCTCTCTCTCTCTCTCTCTCTCTCTCTCTCTCTCTCTCTCTCTCTCTCTCTCTCTCTTTGTGTGTGTGTGTGTGTGCATGCATGCACGTGCGAAAAATGCACAATTTAAAATAAGGCATTACTAAGCCCTAGCTAAGGCTTATATAGCCTTAGCTAAAGACTATTCCCTCTCATTACAAGTATGTGGTTGATACCATGCCAGTTCCTATCTCTCACTCTCACTCTTGATGAGCATCCTAAGGAGAAATCTAATCACACAAGTGTATGGTGTCAACAGGATCGAGGCAAATGGCATGATGTGATGATTCCGAGGCCTAGGTGATGGCTTATTGTGCCAGTAGTTTGACTCATTATCACACATTTTCTCCCTTTGAATAAAATAAAGTTTCTAAATTTTAGGACATCTAAACTCACTCCCCTCTTAAGTGCTAGTTCACATGGACGGGGGGAGGAGGAATATTACATCCTCTTCCCTTATAGGAATCGAGATGTCCTCATATCGAATGGAACTGAGGATGTTGCTTACATATGGATTCCTTGTCAATTCAAGTAACATCCTCTTGAGGGTATTCCTTCCACTAAATGATATATTCCCTAAGGGTTTCACTTCTGAGGGTGCATTCTTCTACATCAAGTATCCTATCATGTTGAAGCTCAAGGACTCCTTGGCTTAGTTTTATAACTTGATCATCAAGAAAATGATTCTAGTTGGCTACACAACCTTTAAATAGGCTAGCATGAAATACATTGAGAACTTTCAAGTGTTCAATAAGTTGTAATTCGTAAGCATTGAGTCTCAGACACTTGAGAATTTGTATGGCCCACCTTCTCTAGTTGGGTACATTCCAATGCCATTGCTTTCTTAATTAGATCATACAATGGTCCAGCAACCACGGAAAACCATTTAATGAACTCTTGCAATAAGAGCATAATTCCAAGAAACTTCAAAGTTCATGAACACTAGTCAATTCTGGCCATTCTACATGTGAGGTGCCAACCAGTCTCAATCCACAGCACACCTTTTAGTAGTCCATCAATAGGTTTTTCAAAAATGATGCCACCTAGCACTCCCTTGGAATATCATGGGGTTTGTCACTTAGGCCCTACTAAATATACTTCACAACGGAAGAGTTCCACGAATCCACTAGGATCGACCAAAATTTTGGGGTTCCTAAAATCAAACGAGTTTCCTAATAGCCAGCTAACGTCAGTAATTTCGAGTTTCCACTTCTATAGTATTACTCGATTTGAAGCGAACTTGCCATTGCACTTGGTTCAAAGAGAATGGGAGGCAGAGGGGAGTGTGGTACATCAACCATCCTGCCCATAAGGTAAAATCCCATTCTGGTCCCTAAAACAATGCAAGTCACTTCTGCCTAACAACTAGTTGGTCAATTTATCGTCTTTCTATTTTCTGTTGCCACTTTAGAAAAGCTCACAGCTAAGCGAGACCAACCTACCATTGGACGAACCCATCGGGGGTTATGCCCAACCACTTTCCTTTGATGATGGTGTTTAGAGTTTTTGTGAAAACTGAAAACCCCTAGTCAAGCTGTAGTTAGGTTTGTTTTTTGCTAGCTTGGTTGTTTGCACGAGAGTTCGCTTTATCATTTTGTAATTGGATTTCTTGTGTTTGTCTAGCTTAGGATTTATTTTTGTCATTTTGTTTGATTTGTTGAGTGTGAAACTTGAAAGCCTTGGTATTCTTTTGGACAGGTTGAAGCTAGAGTTTATTAGTAGCTGTTGAACATTGTGGAACAAGGTTTGTTTTCTTCCTGAGACTCTTGCACATCACGGGAATTATGGTTTCACGAGCACTTCACATTACACATGTTGATACAATACACTCAGGGGTCGTCTCCTCTTCTTACCAAATACTTCTATGACATGGGTTGGGATGAAGCACCTTTTGCACCATGGTTGATCACTAGCACGGCATGAGACCTGCTCTAGCTATATACAGTAAATCCTAGTTGCACGCACACTAGAGAGAGCACCTTCATTGAGCACACATATTTCTTGCATGCACGATATTTGGGATATTCATCACAAAGTTAGGAACCATTGGATGAGTGTGTAAGGTGGTTGGGAGAGTTAGAGAGTCGTAAAGGACGCCGCCAATTGTGAGATGGGTTGTTCTTATCTCGTCAACATCTTGAGGACTATCATTTTCTAGAGTGATTGTAAGAGTTGAATAGTGGAGTGGAGTTTGATATCTTTTCTTCATGTTGAGTGTCAAGAGGTGAGGTTAATGATCAAAATAATCAAGGAACTTTGTTTGCATTATGCATGATGCACAAGCACATCTAGATAGGATAGGGACGGTTCTCCCATGCATCCATTATTTTCTTGTGAGCATCGATTGATTTGTTGGACATCATGAATCCTACATAGCATATTTTCTCAAATCATGTATGGATGAGCATAAAGTTCTAGTTCAAGCATATTGTTACTAGGACACATCACACGAAACTATCAGCATGAGGAAATATGGAGATTATTTTCAAAAGAACATTGACAGGTGTTTTGAAGGAGAAAAGTTGAAGGAAGTAGCAATGACAAGCTAATGGAGGGAAATAATTTTATGAGGATATCGACTCTCGAGTGTTGCAGTAATTGCTATTTTTGGTATTATTTATGATCTCGATTCTCAAGAATGCGTCACGTTTGAGTTCTTGAACGAAAGCAAAGTGGAAGAGAAGATGGCCGAGCAATGTGATAGGATCAAATGCTGGCCATACAACATACAAGAGGATCATTAATGAAAGGTGTTGACTCGAGCTTTTCGAGCATAATTATAAGGAATGGTGTCTGACAAGTTGTGAGTGGGCTTGTTGAAAGAGGAAGAAATGATGAATCGAAAGATAGTTTTGAGCTTGAAAAGATGCGAGACGTTTTGTCTCACAAGGAACTTTCAATCATTCCCCATAGAAAGTTCACATTATAACTAGGAAGATTACTAACCAAACTAGGAAGAATGTAGAATTTTCTAGTTATAACTAGATAATTTTGCCATCACTAGTCTCTTCTAACTAGTAACATCCTTTTCCTAGATAGTATCTAGAAAATTGAAGCCCTATCTAGCAACATTATCTAGCAAGTTATTGTATAACTAGTAATAATATCAACCTAATTAGAAAATTTTACTTTTTACTAGTCATAACTAGCAAGTACTATCCTCTAACTAGGGAATTATAGATATTCTATCAAGTTAACTTGGAACTCATGATTTTTCTATGTATAATTAGTAAATAAATATTCATTGATTAGACATTTACATTTGTATAATACTTACTCACAGCTAAACTTTTCACATTGACACAAAAGCAAGACCACAATTGTTGAAAGGTAATCACAATAACAAAAAAGAAAATTAAAAGAAAGATGTTTAGTACACATGAATAACACAAACTGTGTGGCCCCAACAACAGAGTCATTGCATTTAGCAACAATAACACTTACAATGTTAAGAAAAGTGCGTGGCCACATTGACCAAGCATATATCATGGCCATGACATCCATCTTATTGCAAAGCTCATGATTATATTAGTGAGAAAAAAGCATATTGCACCAATGGATTAAATAGAAACTCCACACACTAACATCATATTCCCTACTGTCCAAATGAGCAACAAGAGCAAACATTCAAAGTGCATGGCAAGAAAACCACACAATCATATATACCCCATCATGAAAATTAGATAGCCATATTAAAAAGGAAAGCACATTACCAAGTGCATGACCATATTGGTCATGGAAGTACACATGGAAAAAAAGAACCACCAAGGCAAAGCGCGTAGCCATATTGAGAAAAAGCTAAATTGCATTGCCCAAAACATGTGGCTATAGAAAATAAAGAAAACTACATTGCTAGTTGTATGATGAAATATTATCACCTTTCAAACTAGCACTAAACTTATAAACTTCATGTCTTAACACAAAGATATAAGTACCAAGGATTCTAGTGATTGCCAACTATTGTAGCTAGCTCTACGTGGAAGCTTGCAACATGATAGATGGGAAGCTAGTTTAAGGTTCACTATGAGGTGACTTGAATAACAAGAAGGCTACACCTAAATAGCATTACAAGGATGGAAGTATATTACCTTTACAAAGAACTAGTGCTCCAAAACAAAGAAATACTCATTGGAGATTCTCATTTTATTAGGGTTTGAAGTTGAGAAATTCCATAGAAAAGTATCAATGGGAGCATATCAAATTCTCACCAATCTCAAAGGTAGGCGAAATAATTCAAACAATGTAGAAACTCTTGCAAATTCTCAATGGAACATTGAAAGTGCATCATAATAAAAGGAAAACACAAGAGGAAAAGAAGAACAAATTAAGATTGGAAAATTTTTGAATTTATATTTTGAGAAAAAATAAGAGATCTAAAAGAAAGGCATGCTTTTTGTGCTAAGAACATGCTCAGCAAGGCCAATATTAAAATAGAGTACTATAAAAAGCAAGGAGGGGGGAAAGCATGTTGGGCTATTCTCTCCTATACATCTTAAACCTTCCATGTTGGGTAAAAAACCATAGGTTTGAATATCTACAAGAGAGGCTGAACCCTGAGAGGGTCTTAATGTACTCTCCGTGAGGATTTCAATCATGCTATGCATTTGGCAATTCAAAAATTATGATGTGTGCAATCTTGTGTAGCAACTTCTCCTATAGGCACCTATTTGGCTAGTATCATCTTGTGGTCAAAACAAACATCAAGTGTAACATCCATGACAAGTCTATTTATGCTACCCTCTAATCCCTCCTAACTTGCTCTAGCCCTTATTCCTATAAGTCAAGCCTTAGAGGTAATTCAAAGCTCCCAAAAATCTTGGAACAACTCAAGAAAATTCATGAGCACTATCATATCCCTTCTCTACCCTTAGAAATAATAGACACATGAATTTTTAGCAAGACCATTCATATATACTTGTGAAGATCATATCCCAACGACTATATTTATGGCCCCAATAATATTATTACGAATATTTTAAAATTACTCTATGAAATTATCATTTTGTCTAATTATAACAAATATTTTGAAATTATTCTCTAAAATTATTGTTTTTCATGGAACAATCTGGAAAAAATTTTATCATTGTAGTTCAAGCCATTGGCATTTCCATCCCAATATGCCTTAGCATCCTATAAGATGCCAAAATACGCACTAGTGGGTTGGGATCCCATGATCTTTTATGAGATAGGTGTTTTTGATTACATGAGTGCTTGAGAAGGCAAAAGGCCAAGTGATCCTATTATATAGGATACCTTTAATGCTAAGGGAAGCTTATCATGGCTCTAAGTCAATAAGTTCCCTACTGTGTGTTGTTGATAGAAGTAGTGTAATCACATACAACCCGATCTTATGGGGTTAGAAGCTCATATCCTAGGCTAGACAATTGTTTTCTCTGTAGGGAGATGGATTTTATACTACTTCATGGAATGGTGTTTTTATATATTATCTTTTGTGCAATAGAATGTTGTTTTCCAAAGTGTTTGTCATGTGCTAGATGTTGTGTTAATGGACCCTATGTAACATGATAATAAAAGGAAGCTGTTTTTTTATGTTGTAATAGTATGGTACCTTTGCTAATTAGATAAGTAAAATAAATCCCATCAAGGAACGTGAGAATATCTCAATCCTGATGACCAATCATCTATGGCTAGATGGACCTAATAATTTGGGTAGCTTTTCCAAACATTAAATGGAGTTATTAATACATGATCCTCCAAATTGAGTAGGATATATATGATGCTCAACTTCATTTTTGGGGGGCTAATGTGAGATGATGCCTTATCGGCAAGGGGATCAACATTTTATTCTCTTCCACTTCTCACTCTCTTTGAACCAAGTGCCAAGGTCATTCACCTTCTTATGTGCAACCAGATGGTGCGAAGCTGCAGAGCAAGAAGGATGCAGTTCCTGCTGTATATGTTGATTGTCTCCAGATTGTCGCCTCCAAATTGCTGAGCTGTGCAACCTCATCCAGAGTTTGGAACGTACCATACATCCATAAGCCTATTGACAACAGATTATTCAAAGGCAGCAAAGGTTGGTTGTAACTTTTGAGAAACTCTGCTACAATCTTCACGCTCAAGGTGTGCCAGTGGCCAATATTAAATGAAGATCATTGTAACTTCAGTTATGCTTTTGCATGTCTTAGACATTGTGGATTTATGCAGCTATTGTGACTTGTACATTCATAATCTATCATTCCTTTGTCAACATGGTGGTCATTTAATTCACTTTCAAAGTTCATGTTTTGGAGGTAGATATATTTTTTGTCTTATGCTATTGAAGAGTTTGTCTTATAGAGTACTTCTTTGAGCACGCTTGATTTTTTAATTTAGGAAATTTGATGTCATCGAGACATGAGATGATCATTTAGCTTCAATCTGTGCAACAAAATTTGCTTGTGGTGGTTTCAATTTTCTGAGTGCTAGTGCGGACAAGTATGGCTTCCTCCTAAAGTCATGGTTTTTACTTTGAATTTTTAGATTCTCGTCTATTTTGTTTTGGCTCAATTGTAAAACCACTTACCTGTAGATCAGTGGTGTTTTGCAACATAGAGGCAACAACAATGGGACATCAAGAGTACACATTATCATCAAGAAATGGCTCCTCGTGGCATAGTTTATGATATGGATATTGATCCATACAACAAGATAACAGTAACTGTTGGACAGGTTGGAAGTTCTTTTCATGGAAGGTTACCACAAGTCTTATATTGAAACATGATTGGCTAATATGTTAAGTTATTTGTCTTGTATGGTTTCAGGATAAGAAGCTGAACATGCTCAATCTTGCTAGTGGGAAGTATTAGCTATATATAGTTTGTCTATATATAGCATCCCTGGTCCCCTCTATATATTCCAACTATGTGTGCTCACTTGATGCACTTCTGGGGTTCCACTTCTGGTGTCTCGTGTCTCTCTTCTCTTCTCTCTTCCTCCGTTCCTCGTCTCCCTCGTGCACTGTTCAACATGGTATCAGAGCGAGGTTGTTAGTTGCTAAGTTTCTAAGATCTTAAAGACTTCAAAGTCTTATTCTTGGCTTGTTTCAAAGTCACGCTAATTTTCATGGATTAATGATTGATTGTATGCAATTTACTGTAAACTTCTTGATTTTGCGAGCTATGAAGCTATGGTGAACTGAAAGGGGGTGGCTTCTTGCGAGTGAGGCTCCATCACTGCTAACTCCGTACTCTTTTTGGTGCGCTTGCTGCTTGCGCCGGTAGCCTTAGTAGCACTAAAGAATTCCCATGTATGTCCCTCATTCTTTTTCCTTAAGTTACAGAGCACATTGATAATTATTCTACCCTAGAAGCTCTCAGTGTTGAGATTATGCATTTTACATATCCCTCCTGTGTTGGCATTATCATCATCAAGAGGGCCTAAGACGGAGAGGGCTATTGTTCATCAAATCAGGAGCATTATGTGGAAAGAACATCAGCTTGCACCCAACAATACTACTCCTAGTAGCACAGAACCAGGCCCGTGGCAAAATTCATCATCATCTCAATAGGTGTAGGTCATTAATCACAAATATCATATCGCTTCGATTATGCCTACACCGGGAAGCCCCTCAGGCTCCGAATCAGCACAATCCAGGAGCCATACACGAAGCTCCGGTGGTCCATCTACCGCGCCATGCAGTCGGCCATCGGCTACGGTGGCTTGTCGCTCGCCCAACCGGCAGTACCCCCTTCAGCACGTGCTTCGACCCCCGGCCTGTCTACGACCAGGGAGGTCGCCCCTACCCCTATCCATCCCACCCGCTCATCGTCCTCCAGCTAGACGCTGGTGTTTCCTGGACCATCACCCCTCGCAACTCCTTCGTGTCTGTAGGTACCAGCACCGCCTGCCTGGGCTTCGTGGACGCTGGCCCCAAGCAGCCGTTCATGCTTCCAGCAACAAGATTGGCTGCTGCAGTTCGACCTTGAGTACTCCCTACTTAGCTTCACCAGCATCTTCCAATTCCAAGACCTCCACCCATCTACTTGTAGCTATTGAAGGCCAGTTTCCAAGATTTATTTTAATCGTCAATTTCAGCAAGCTACTCCAATTAGTCCTGATCAAAGCATAAACAGCTCAATATCCACCAGTGGTGACATAACTTCCCTATCTGATCAGACAGAGTCCAGCAAGGGTACCTGCTAGAATATTATGAATTCCTATAGCGACAAGTAAGTTCTCAATTGAATATGATTTTGCATATGATTTTGATCTATTCTCTGTGTTACTTCAATTATCTAGTTAATTTAATGGCAACTTGAATGGTTTCTTTTTGCATTCACAGTTCTGCTTTTAATGGCTTTGACCCATGCTTGTTGACTACAGGGAAATTAGAGATGGCACTAGAGACTACTGGCTCACTCCTCTTACGGCACAAGTAAGCTTTTTTTCTAAGGTATTCCAATCCTCCATCTGTAGTCTGCTTGAAGACGATTGTTTTTTTTTTGCTTAGAGGAATGGCCTGTTATTCAGGATGAATGAAAGATGCAGGCAAAATTAATGCATACTCACAGTGATGGAGTGTGTCAGGGAGACATTGATCTTCACAAGTAGGTTGGAACCTACTTATGGCAGAGAACTCTTTAATCTACATTTAGGACTTGGGTTTTGTGTATGATTTTATCTGAGCAGGTACTATCTCCCAGTTACGTGTTTTATTACTCAATATCAGATTCTCTAAGGTTTTTGGTTAACTCCTATAACGAGCGAAACAATCTTCAAAAGCAAGGATTCTTTTCTTTGGGCTCTAGGAGAACCATCCAATGCTAGCCTTTGCAAAGAGGAGAGAGCAGTAGGAAGGATCAAGACATATCTTTTAACTTCTCCTCCTCTATTCTTTCACAAAGCCAAGAGGACTGGAGTAGAGTTCTCCTTCCCTTTGGTGGACCCAAATGTTAACCGTTTTACCAGCAAAGGTATGGACCTAGTCTTCCTTATAGTCATCAGGCCCTCTACACATGGTGCTAATATGGCCAACACTACGAGGGCATCATTAGTTAAGCTTGCATTGCCATCAGTTAAGAGACTAACAAGCTGGGGCTAAGAATTGCTGTACAAAACGATGCAGCTAGGACATGCGCCATGGTGGGAGGCACAAAATGATGCAGCGAGGATAGCACATTAGAAGGGAAAGTAGAGACGCGTTGGGGCTAAGAACTGCTGTGCGGCGAGCTCTTGCGCTTCTTGATCTGAGACTGCTTCGCACTATACCGTGAGGCCGTAATCCTCAACTGCTGGAATTGTAAGCATTGTCGTGGATCAAGAAAGCTTATTGAAGGGCGCTTTTTAAGCGTTTTCTTGCTCGCTTTTGGGTCCGCAGGCGGCAGCCTCAGTATCAGCAGCAGGACAAATGCTACTGGCTTTCCCCAGCGGTCGCACCTTCCGAGGTCCTTGCTGTGCTGTGCCAATCAGATCATCCCCTTGGTAGCAACAGTATCTCTAGCGCTGGCACATCCAGTAGCACCGAGATGTATTTCTCCAGAGAGGAGATCGATAAGTGCACTCCATCCCGGCGAGACGGCATCAACGTCCAAGCATAGACGTTCCTCAGTCACTCCTAGCTAGCAATTGTGCCCGCCTTTTTGTACACCCTGCTGGCATGGCGCCTTCCGCTGCCCCATGACTTCTCAGTGACCCTACACCAGGCCTACCTCATGGTAAGCCCTGTTGCGACGCTTCTCTGCTGCGTCTGGGGGAGATGGTGGCACTGGAAACAATGGTAATGGCACCGATGGTGGTGATTCCCGCAAGAGTTCCCCCTTCCGAAGCTGTAAGAGAAGGTGATAAGGCACCTAGGGAAGCCGTTCTGAGGCAAAAACAGAGGCCCGACTGGGCATTCTCGCCTTCTGTTTGTTGGCATAGCAAGGGCGAGAGGTCGATGGTAGGGACCTCGTGCAGGACGATTGAGGCATCACTGTAGGGGCGATAAGGAGGGGGCAGTATGAAGGGAGCAGGGACGTGATCGGCTTGATGAAGTTGATGATCTGCATGGCCATGGTTGTCTTTTTCTTCCTCTGCCCCTGCTCCTACCCTCGCCTCTCTGCCTCTAGCGGCAGCTCTCTGTGCAGTGCACATCTGCAGTAGGGCGATTACAGATCTGAGTACCCTGCTGTGAAATCTCTCGCAAAAAAGATAGTACCATGAATTTCAATGTATCATATGCTCCAGATGGCCTATGCAATCTTGATGATCCCTCTTCCTTTTGGGAGTATGAAAGATCACCCTTCAACATGCCTGGATTTGCATCACAGAATGGAATGCATGATTTCTTGGCACGTTCATACAGCACATCAACTGTTGAGGGCTACACATCCTCATCCCAGTTGATCAACTCATAGAAACTTGATTGTGCTCCACTCCATGAGCTCAAACAAATCGACCGAATTCCAGTGTCACACAGTTCTTAGCTGTCACCGAGCTTCGCATTGGATAAATGCCATGCTCCATCTGATTTGTCTCCTTTGATTCCTAAAAGAAATCACTCATATTTTGCTTATACTCGGTACAGTCCTGGGAGCTGTCATTCTACTCCAAGAAGGCTTGAGGAGCTAAAGACTTGGCTGTGGATGAGACGAGAACAACCATTTGTTTTCATGAAAGTGGGTAGTTGCTTCCATCTAAAATCATGGTTGGTGAAGCATTTGGAGTGCATGAGAAATCTGGTCAAAACTACATCATTCAAAAACTAGTTCAAAGGCCGAAGAAAACAGAAATTCATAACACAAAATGCTCGATTGCAATCAGCCTTGTCTATTACTATTGTTACAGCTAGAATAGCAGCTTCAGCATCAAATGAAAGAAATGCAAAGCTAGGCTTAGCTTTAGCCTCAACTGCTGCATTATTGCAGCCTAGTGTGCTAGGCTTAGCTTTGGCCTCAGCTGCTGCATTATTGCAGCCTAGTGTGCTAATTTTGCAGAGGATGTTGGTGATGATCATCATGCTGTTACTGATGTGTTGATTTTGTAGAGGATGTTGGTGCTGATCATCACGTTGTTACTGAATCTATGAGATCGGCTGGACAAATAAAGTTTGCTGAAGATATCATAAATTTGACTGCTTCTGCTGCCTCCTACTCGCAAACAATGAGACACACCTCAAAGCTGCAAAGTGAAGCATGCATACATGCAGTTGTTTCCCTGTGTGAGAGACAGAATAGTCCATTTGGTTGTAGCTCTGCTTTTGATGATAGCGAGGCAAAATGCCACTACAATCGGTCCACTTCCGGTGTCTCGTGTCTCTCTTCTCCTCTCTCTTCCTCTGTTCCTCGTCTCCCTCGCGCACTGTTCAACAAGAGGGTAATAAACGTTGGTAGAAGCTCAGGGCTAACAGAAGGAAGCATCATGGCATATGCCTTTGAGTACAATGATGAGAAGGGCAATTTCTTTTTCACTGATTTCCTGATTGTGGGAGAGAACTAGCAGGCATTTGACAAAAGTACAGTTGTGGGCAAAAGTACAGATGTTAATGGCGAGGAGCTATCCAGTTGTGGGCTGGATCTTTATGGCAGGGATGCAAAAAGAAGATGGCTCTAATCCTTACAAGGAAGTGAGCTCATTCCTTTACACAGAGTTTAATCTTGTCATTCGAATGAATATGTACTTGGAATGGGCAGAGATTAATGATGCATTTGCTTACCTTTCCAATTCAACATCTTAACTTTGCAAGAATGTAGTATAGCTCCTGAAGCGGTTTTACTCTGTGCCTTAGCAGTATTTTGTTAACTAACTTGTGGGATATAATTGCTGGTGTAGATGGTGGAGCTTCTGGTCTGAATGGACTGTGCCGATTGTGAGAGAAGTGTGACAAAGGCCCTGGTTAACCTCAAAGGTACAGGTAGTTTGTTCAATTTAATATGTTATGCTACATGTGAATGTAAAGAGATTTAAGATGTTAATGAAGACTGTGACTTATGACGCTCGTTAATCAACTGAACTGATTTGGAGATCACCAAGATTAGCTAACCAACTGATGAGATTAGGAACGTTTATGTTGAATGGATCAGCCCAAACATCTATGAATCCTCAAGTGGTTATTGCCTATCAATAGAGCTGTTTGAGGTGTGTTAAATCAAATGGGCTAGAGCTTTAGGATGGGTACAATATAGTTTGCCTCTCCCATGTAGGTTAGCAGAATCATACAATGCTTCCCTTGCTATACTTCATGTTATTTCCATCTGGGTCTGTGGCTTTTAAGCATAGGTCAGATCAATAAATTGTACATGTCTTATCACTATTAGGATGTTGCTAATAGGTTGATTTTTCTGCATGTAGGGAAATGTGATTGCTCGTGGGTTTATTGAATGGTGTGATGGAGTGCCTCAGGTAAGGAATTCTACAGTTGGAAAATGAAACTTGATTCTGCTCAAGCTAGAAAGAAGATATCTCTGAAAGAGTTGACTGGTTTTTTTTACCATTGTAGTTCAAGGTACAATGCTGCACTTGTTGCACATTAGCAAGAAATGGATCCCTTTCAAAGACTTTAAATTAGGCTTATTGGCCACTTGTTGCTTAAAGGCTTTACAAATAGCATCTCAATAATATCATATGCTCTTTAAATCATGAGAGGAAGTGTAACTCTGCCAAGACCACAGCAAAGACATTGTTTTTTGTATTTTAGACGACTCATGGAATTAGATATAGAAATAATGAAAATCTTGAAGAAGCTTGAAGGAGATTGATGATAAAGTACTGAAACAGCAAAACACGGATCATGAAGTGATGTAATTTGCAGATGAAGCAGGGCAGATCTGAAATGCAGCAATTGAGATGCTACATGGCTGTCCACAATAAGTGGTCAGCAGGCTTGGAGTGGAAATGCAGCAGCTCGACAGGTCATGTTGGTTGTAGCTGACTTGAAAGATCTCAAATAGTAATAGCTGAGGTGAGGATGATGAATTAGGAGAAAAACTAGTAGATAGAACCACATGTAGACTGTCATCAGTAGTAGGTGGAGGGCAATGAATAGGTAGTAGCAGCCCCTGGAGCAGGTTGTGATGGTTGGCTGAGAGAGGAGCGTTTTTGGCTACCAGCCCAGGGTGGGGGCCAGGAGCCCCTTACCCTCGATGGAAACTAGTGGCAACTAGCTAGATATGCGGTGGCTCCCAAGTAGAAGCTCATGTTATTGAACACTATTAGGGGAAACCAAGGGAAAACAGTTTCCTTTTCCACATGGGAAAATTATGTCAAAAAAACTTCTTGTGATTGACTATATTCCATCTTGACATTTGATTTGTAGGCTGCAGGAATAGAGAGATCATGAAGAATTTGGTCACTTCATGTGACAATCATGGCGAATTTGGTCAAGATATCTTGAACATCAGCAATCTCCTCGAGATTAAGGCCAACATGACTGCAAAGGATTCTGATCCATCTGATCAACCTGACCATATTATGAATCAAGTGAATCAAGCTGATATTTCAAGGTCAGGTGGTATGATTAGCATATCCTTAAATTGGCCATGGACATCCATGCTACTTAGCGGATCAAGCCTAGGTAGCACTAGTCAAGAGCATGTGCTCCAGCTCAACAACATGGGTGGATCAAGAGGCATGATTGGTGATGATGATCTGCATAATTTGCAGGATAACTTCAATTTGGTATCTTCTATTGCTAGACATGTTCATGTTGATGACTCAGCAAATCTGAAGGCTCCAAGGTAAGTGGAATGGAGGTTTCTTGTTCTTTTAGTAAAAATCCTTCTCGGTTATGGGTTGAGGGTTGTTATACAAAACATTAAAAGAAGATACGATAGGGAAAGGAGGAATCTTATCATGCTTTTGATGCATCTTTTTATCCCCATTAGTAAGTATGATACAATATGTTTCCATGAGCAAATAAATTAAATATCATTTCATTATTTGTCTTGTTGTGGATCATCAGACAACAACGACACCCACAGTCACAACATCGTCAATGGATCATCAGATTGTGACGAGGAGGATAGATTGGATGAGGAATCAGATGCAGCAGCTATTAGGAAATGCGCTGAAATTCAGCAAGCCATATCCATAGGAGCCACATCGTTTTTACTGACACAGTACAAGTATTTGGTTTATTTCATGGGCATATTTGCTGCTGTCATTTTCTTGTTCTTGAGATCTGTGAAGGGGTTCAGTACTAAGCCCCAGCCTTGCAGATACGATCCAAAGCAGGAATGTGCCCCAGCTCTCTTTACAGCGATTTTCACTACAGTTGCATTTATATTGGGAGCTTTGACGTCCATAGTGTCGGGATTTTTGGGCATGATGAACACAACATATGCGATTTCTCGCACAACTTTGGAAGCCAGAAAAGGGATAGGCAAGTATTCAAAATTGCTTTCCAATCAGGTTCGGTGATGGGTTTCTTACTTGTTGCTAATGGCCTCATAGTTTTATACATCACTATAAAACTGTTACAACTTTATTACAAGGATGATTGGGAGGGCCTTTTTGAGGCCATCACTGGCTATGGGCTTGGATGCTCATCCATGGCTCTATTTGAAAGGGTTGGAGGTGGAATCTATACCAAAACTACGAATGTTGGAGCAGATCTTGTTGAAAAGTAGAAAGGAATATCCCAGAGGACGATCTGCGAAATCCAGCGATCATTGCTGACAATGTGGGTGATAATGTGGGAGATATTGCTGGAATGGGTTCAGATTTTTCTGGCTCCTTTGCTGAAGCTTCTTGCACAGCTCTTGTTGTGGCTTCCATGTCATCATTTGGCACAAATCATGACTTCACTGTTATGTACTTCCCTCTACTCATTAGCTCTATGGGCATTGTGGTGTGCCTCATCACAACCTTGTTCACAACTTATGTGTTCGAGATCTCAAATCTAAGGGATATTGAATCTACACTAAAGAGACAGTTGCTAATATCCACCATCTTAATGACATTCGGTGCACCTTTTGTTTGTTGGCTGGCACTACCATCCACGTTTTACATATATGATCCTAACGGTGGTGCAAAGATGGTTCAAAACTGGAAACTATTTTTTTGCGTTGGAGTAGGGCTTTGGGTAGGGTTGGTAATTGGCTACGTTATAGAGTATTTCACCAGCAATACATACAGACCAGTCGAGGATGTTGCTGATTCTTCCAGGATAGGAGCTGCTACCAATGTCATCTTTGGTTTGGCACTTGGCTACAAGTCTGTAATTGTTCCAATATTTGCTATTGATGTTGCTATCTATGTCATCCCTACCCTAGCAGCCATGTACGGGATCACAGTTGCGGCTCTTGGAATGCTTTGTACCATTGCCACCTGTCTAGCCATAGATGCATATGGTCCCATAAGTGATAATGCTGGTATTGCAACCGGTCTCTGGATGACCATGATACTTCTTACACATCTCTCCACAAGAAGCGCAGCCGCAGTATAGACTATGAGGTCACGAAGGCTTTCAAGATGGACAGATTCCTCAACCATAGGACTTCTTCAAAGTCCAGCTTGCAACATCAACAGCCCCCAGTTGACAGCACTTTGGGGGAGCGCTTTCTCAAATTAGAAGAGATGAAACTGCAGATGCAGAGAGAGTCTGAGCATGATGATCTGGAGGCTAGGCGTACAAAGATGTTCCTAGAGTCCCAAAAGCAGATTGTTGAGATGTTTGCTTGGGCTCTAAGCAGCAGTAAGAAAACTGATGAGCTCTTGCTAATGATTGTCGGTATTTTGTTCATCATTTGATTATTCTAAATGTTTCTTTCTTCCAGCTAATTTTTGGCTCTTCATGCTACGTTTCATATCATTTCATCTATATTACAGCTAATGCATTGAAATTATTCCACGCTTTGTTTACAAGAAATGTTTCGAGCTGATGGGATGATATTTCATTTCATTCTTATTCCAGCTGTTGAAATGTTCCAGCTGATGTTTCATTATTATTCTAGCTGTTGAGTTGTTCTAGCTGATGTTTCATTGTTTCTAGTTGTTGTTTGTCTATTTTCAGTTGATTCATTTGTTCAAGCTTATGTTTATTCTACTTGATGTTTTATCTATTCTAGCTAAGGAGCTGATGTTGCAGCTAATGTGTGCTCACTTGATGCACTTTTGGGGTTCCACTTCCGGTGTCTCGTGTCTCTTTTCTCTTCTCTCTTCCTCCGTTCCTTGTCTCCCTCGCGCACTGTTCAACAGGAAGTCTGTAAGATGCTTCAAACTAGAAGGAGAAGTTGGCAAGCCCATAAAAGTATAAACAATGAATTCCTTGTTTTCACCTGCTAAATTTACTATCAGATGGTGTAAAGAACATGGCAAAAAAGGTATGCATGTTTTGATGTTTTGATGTTTTACAAATGCGTGTTTTGATGTTTTACAAATGTCTCTTATGTTTCTAAACTTTGGTTTATTATGTGTACATAAAGGTAACAAAATCACAAATGATGGTACAAGAGATAATGGAACAATGAAAGCTAAGGAGGTCATTGGCCTTAATGTCTCTTCAAATCACGATATAGGTATATGTCTTTATTTCTACTAAACTTTGAAAATTAGAATTTATACATATTTTACATCTTGCTTTATTAGGTGATTCATTTTGAGATTAACTAGCTTTAATTAGTCTCTTTATCTAATTTAAAATGTTCATAGTTATTCATATTTTTAAACTTTGAGTAATTGTGTGTATATATATAAATATAGATTAAAGAACAACAAAAGGTGGGAAAAGAGGTAATTTAAGAAAGGGAGATCAGGAGGTTACTTGCAATAATGTTTCTTCAAGTCAAGATGCAGGTACCAACTTTAAGGATAAAAAACTTGTACAAATTTGGTGACCCAAATTGATACAAAATATCTAATTACTTTCTTTTGTGTTATTGAATTTTTTCATAACCTTGTATTATTGTGAGCTTTGGTTAACTCTATGTATATATAGGTAAACAAGTTACTAAAGATGACACAAGAGAAAATGCAAGAAAGGAAGACATTGAGATTGCTTGCCTTAACACTTCTTCAAGCCAAGAATCAAGTATTACCAGCTTTCTTATGTTGATAATGAGTCATGTTTTGAAATGGTTATACTAACTAATGATATTTGATCACTTGAGTATCAATAGGAGTGATACGCATACCATCATATGATGATATCTATCGGCCACCCATGTTGAAATTTAGAGAAGAGGGTAGACAAACATTTATTACTTTGCAACATATTGGAGATTTAAGGGATAAAACAATCAAGACACACATGTTGCTTAATTAGTTTTTAGTTCTATGCTCCTTTAAAATTATTTTCATTTTACTTTTGGTTGCTAGAAGTAGATGTTGATGTCTTAATTTGTTTAATCTATTTTGATCATTAGATGTATGTTATTGATCCTTACTTAGAAATGATGACATTCTCTATATAATTTTCTAGTTAAAAATTTATTGTGCAATTTCTTGTTTGATATTAGCATGTCTAAGAGGAAGGGCAAAGTAGATAAAGTGATAAGGAAAAAAGAGAATTTCCACAGAATTCCCTAGTTGAAAGTACATATAAGTAGGGAATGTAAAAAATAGGAAAAATGAGAGATTTCCTAGTGAGAGTACCTAGGGAATCACCTCTAGAAAATTTTTCCTATATATGAAATATTTCCTATATAGGAATTATTCCCTACATAGAAAATTTTGTATTTTCCTATATAGGAAATATTTCCTATGTAGGAAATATATGTAGAAAATATTTCCTACATAGGAAAGGTCTTATGTGATTCCGTACTTATTCTCACTAGGAAATGTCCCATTTTCCCTAGTTTTTACTTTCTCCACTTATATGTATTTTCAACTAGGGAATTTCATGGGGAATTCTCTTTTTTTCTATATGGGGATCGATTGAAATTTCCTTGTGCACAGGAGATGGAGGCCCAATTGGTCAACGCACGATAGCTGCGTTTTCGAAACCCTATATAAAGCCTTAAAAGGATTTTGATGTGATAAAGCCTTAAAAGGCTTTTGACTCTATTAAAAAACATTTAAAGTTTAAAGCTTAAACGATGAAAAAGCCAAAAGCATAAAAGAACGTATGAGGATGAAAAAACTATATAAGGAGGGTGAGAGGAGTCTTAAGGGCCTTCCCTCACATGATACAATTGTATCATGTGAGAGGAGATTAGAGGGTCACATGCGGGAGTGTGAACTCTTGTCGTGCTAATTGTGAAGTCGGAGAATTTGGATGTTAAAGTGCCAAGTGTCGGCCAAAGATTGTCACGGTATGAGAATACTATTCACTTGGTTTTGAATTTGAATTGTTGGTGTTTTTGAAATTTGTGTTGGCGTGATGCTCTACTCACTTTTGGGTTTCAGGTTGTTTTCAGCTACAAGAGGCATTGTTTGGCATTTGTTTCATGTGTGGCTTGTGGTGTTCTATCAAAATTTTTAAAAATTTTGTGTTGTGTTGTGTATCTGAAAAAGTCAATTTTCTCGACTGCTGACACTCCTTAAAGTCTCATTATCGGGTTGTGAGTGAGGCTTGCTCCCGATCACCGCTCGTGTAACATCTCTTTTTTGGTCCCCCCCCTTAGGAGTGTCGAAAATTTTGATTTTGTAAGTGATTTGTGTATTGATTTCTTTTTTGTGATTGTTTTCTAATGGCCCAGTTCTTTTCGTGAATTTTATGGAAAGAAGGGAGAGGATCCCCAACAATTCCTCGAAAAACTGGAGCTTGGATATATTATCCAACGAATAAATGACTCAACCCTGAAAATCCAAATTTTGAAATTTCAATTGTTGGATGAAGGTCACAATTGGTTTGAAGATGATGAAAAGACACTTAGATTGAGAAATCCTTTTGTTCTTATGGAATATGAAGCAACTAAGCAGGCGTTCCTTGACCGTTTTAAGGAAACTGAGACTTCCCAAGACCTTTGAAGAAAAATAGAAACTTACCAGAAGAGAGAATACCATAACATAGAATTTTTTGCTATGGAGTACGCTAGACTATGGGATCGTTGGAATGTATCTTTAGGCCCAAGAGAGAGAGTCCCGTAAATGTTGAAAATCAAACATTTCATTGAAAAATTGTAGTGAGAGGTGAGGACAATGTTAGAAATTAAGGAACCTAGTATTTTTTTAAGAAGCTGTGATGATTGCCGTAGAAAAGGAGAGAAAATTAAAAAAAGAGAATCATTTAGAACACTTGTTTAAAATAGAGACCAAAATCGGCAAACACAAAACTTTCAAATGTTAACGAGACAAAATGCCCAATTAGCACTAGAGATTGAGGATCAATTATTAGGCCAACTACAAAATATGAGATTAGGAGCCATGAGAGGAAGACCTTGGGAAAGAGGAAGTGGAGGACCTGTAGGACAAACCAGTTAGGAAAATTTAGGAATTGGGAGAGGAGCAAATGGTAGAGGATATTTTCTAGGCTGATGGTGACTTCTTTTTTCTGTGGAGAGTTAGGTCATGTGAGTACAAATTTTCCTTATCCACCTAGAGCATGAGGGGATATGTATCCTTTACCTCAAAATTTGCCTAACAGAAAGAATGACTTTGGGATAGAAATTAGAAATGATTTTACCTCGCAAAAACCTAGGTTGACTGAAGATTAAACACCATATTGGGGAATATGGAAATTTTTCATAAGTTTGGGACACATGGTCAAATCTTTGGATTTGTCATAACTTGAACGGTATAACTCCAAATCGAGCGCTCTATAGCTCAATAGATTCCATTTTTCAAGGGTTTTTCAATGATAGGTCACATCATATGGTTTTGAGAAACTTATGGGCATGTTATCCAAATGCCACCTTTTTAGTATTCAAAATATGGGAATTGGGAGATTCCCAAACTCGCTAATATTGTGTTAGAAGAGAAAGAAAAAATTTCTATAAATTGTATTGTTTTAGAAAATCAGAAAGAGAAAAATAAAACTATTGATGTAGTGCCTACAATTAAAAGAAGAAGAGATGCTGAGAGAGATGAACCTGAAACTAGTAAGGTTGGTGAGGAAAGAGGAAGAAAAACAAAGAGAGGAAAGAAGAAAGAGAAGAGAGAGGAAAATAAATCAAGAGTGCCTAGGAAACATTATCATGCTGCTGACATTCCTTTGGGAGAAGAAGAGAGTGATTATGGCCTAAAAAAGGATATGATGGGTAAGAAAGTGGATATATCTTCTGCCCACTTGATGGAGTTGTGCCCTAAGATGAGAGGACAATGGAAGAATTAGTGAATCCAAAAAATAAGGAAAAACAAAAAGGAACATTGAGATTTTTGAGTGTTGAAGAATTGCATGATATTTGTCCTATTGTTGATGCTTGGCATAAGAATCGCATATATTGATGGAGGAGCATGAATTAGTGTGATTACTTAGGCTTGTGTTTAGTAGTTTGGACAGCTTGTGTTGAGTAGTTTGGACTTCGAATCATCGAAGGGTCTAAATTTTGAATTTTTCTTGCTAATCATGCTAAAGTGAGGTACTTAGGTATGATTCAGAATTTGAAAGTCTTTTTATGGAGTCTCTATGAAAATTGACTGTCATATTATGCTAGCAGGGTTGGGAGCTTTTCCACTCATATTGGGTAGATTTTGGCTTAGGAAAGCAATATAAATTCAAGATTGGGGGAAAGGGATAATAACAATTTATGATCAAAAGGGAGTAACAAAGAGGTTTGTCATGTCTTTAAGAAAGGAACTTGTGAATGAAGAAGATTCTGAAGAAAAAAATGAGGAAGAGAGTGATAGCTCTTCTGAGGAAGATGATAGTGAGGATGAGAGTTCAGAGAGTGATTCTGATAGGGAGGTGTTATCCGTTGCCATTGAGTTAGTGAGTTTTGAGAGAGAGGAAGAGAGAATAGAGGATGAATTTTTGAGTTTGTTATAAGACCATGAGGGGGAGGACTTAGAAATTGCTAGTTTTCAAGATAAAGTTAAGGGTTCGAATTTGTTGCCTGATGAGTCTGTTGAGATTTATTGTGAGTTTGTTGATCAAGAAAGTATTGATTTTTTGGGTTCTATCTCTTGTGATGATTTTGGTGTTAGTGTTGATGACTCTGATGAGTCTTGTGAGTTGTCTATTGATGGTTTGAGTACCCTTGGAGAGGCTTTTGTTTGTGATGATGTTGTTTTGAGTAGACCTGACCTCTTGCTTCTTGATAGTTGTGTGTATAATTGTTTCTAGGTTTAGGCAACAATATCGAAGAGAAAAATTCATCTAAATGTCTTGTGGTTTCCTTGAGTTCTCCTAAAGTTTGTGATAATATTTGTGAAGATTCTGATTCGGGTTTTGATGACCCTGAGAGTGACATCGATGAGAATGAGAGAGGAAATTTGGGCAAGGCCTTTGAAAACGATTAAAAATTTGAGAGAAGAGAGATCTAACACTAAGGGTAAAGAGTGTGAAGAAAATTGTGAGGTTGCAGTCAAAGAAAATTCAATAAATAGGTGTTTGGATGAGGATAATGATCTTAATATGTTGCCTAAGGTGTATGTATGTGATTTTTGTGGAAAGTCTCATCACATTGTTTGTGAGAATGATGTGGGAAAGATTGTGTTTTTTTGAAGAGATGAAGTCTCGTTGTTTGGATGAATGTCTTGAGGAGATTTTGTTTGATGTGGATCATGGTGTCTTTGGATATTTTGTGATTATGGGAGATGATTTTCTAATTTTTCCTGAGATGTTTGCAATCTTTGCGGATGAGTTTGATTCAGGCAACATAAAAAGGGTTCAAACCTTGTTTTGAATCGCTAGCTTTGTCATGTTTTCCTTATGGAAGGATGGAAGGGGTATGTGGATTATCATTGTGGGTGATAAGATGTTTTGGTTTGACAATGTGAATTGCTTTGAGAATTTCGGATTTGAAAATTTTAAGGATTTCAAAGAGGAATTTGTTTATGAATTTCGTGTGCCCGTTCAGAAGTGGTTTGAGAATGGTGTGTCATGGATTTTTTTGAGTTATGAGTTTGAAGAACTCAGAGATGGAGAGTGGGATCCGATTTTTGTCTAGCTCATAAATGTTGAATCATTTTACAAGAAACTACTGCACATGAATTTTTACAGACTAGGGGGAGGGCTAAATATGTCAAGTGTTTTTGTGAAAACTGAAAATCCCTAGTCAAACTATAGTTAGGTTTGTTTTTTTGCTAGCTTAGTTGTTGGCATGACAGTTTGCTTTATCATTTTGTAATTGGACTTCTTGTGTTTGTCTAGCTTAGGATTTATTTCTATCATTTTGTTTGATTTGTTGAGTGTGAAACTTGATAGCATTGGTCGAGCTTGGTATTCTTTTGAATAGGTTGAAGTTGGAGTTTATTAGTAGCTGCCGAAGATTGTGGAACAAGGTTTGTTTTCTTGCTGAGACTCTTGCACATCACCGAAATTATGGGTAATATGTTAGCTACCTGATCCTCTAACATAGACTAGATCAATAAGACCTAGTAAAACGCTCTCCCGCACATAGTGATAATGCACCTCAATGTGCTTTATTCTAGCATGATAGACTCGGGTATTTGCCAAGTGTATACTACTCATGTTGTCATAATAAATGATAACTGGCCCATCTGTAGGCTAATGCATATCATAAAGTAGCTTATGTAACCAAGCTATCTCACATGCAGCCATTGCTGCACCCCTGTACTCAGCCTCTGTGCTCGACAAGGTAACTGTAGGCTGTTTCTTGCTGCTCCAAGTGACTACATCACTCCCAAAAGAGAACACATATCCACTGGTAGATCATCTATCAGAAATACTACCAGCCCAATCAGCATCAGTGTATCCATGCAACTGTATCTAAACCCTGGTCTCATAAAATAATCCATACTGCAATGTGGTCTTTACATACCTGAGTATACGTCTAGCTGCATCCAAATGCGATTTCCTTGGAGCCTGCATAAACTGACTTACCAATCCAACAGCATGGCTCAAATCTGGCCTGGTAATAGTCATATAAATCAAACTTCCTACTATGCATCTGTACATAGTAGGGTCTTTCAGAAGCTGACTTGCATCTGCGCTCAGCTTCACATTGTTGAGATATCGAGCTCCACTCGTGATATGCCAGGGTGACCGTTGTGCATTTATGTCACCGACTTGTCACTTGTTGTAGATGCGGTTGGTACACCGCCCATGAATAATAGCTAGATGATAGCTATCCTTATCTACTCTAGTTCGTGGCTCAGTTAGTATGCCACCTTAGCTAGTTGAATTTGGTTTGAGACCCATATATAGGGTTCTTCTATTTCTATATACTTGAGTTCTTTTGGCTTACAAAACTAAGAAGACGAAAACTGCTTTCAGCCTCCACCTGAGTGTGTATTCCCCCATTGTGCAAGCAAGAAAGCTACAAGTGAGACTCGTTCCTTCTCTCCCACAATCTTGACATGGTATCAGAGCCTTGTTCGTGGTAAGGAGCTCAAGAAAGCAAGCCAAGTTCGCGGTGTTTTGGTAAGAGGACCAATGTTGCTTTCATTCTTCTGTTTTGGGAGCAAGTCTCTGCAGGTATCACAGCTGGAAAGTGCAAGAGTGCATTGTCTCAGATTGAGACGCCCTTCGCGATGTAGTAAGAGGACAGTATATGCTGCAGGCAAGGGCTTTAGCCCTTGGTTGCCCTGTTTTTTTTATTCAAGGCCATTTCGGGGCTTGTTTTGGAGGCGGAAGTTTTCCACATGCACTCAAAAAAAGGCCCTCTTTTTTACTGTGTGACCACTATTCTACATGTCGATGAAAAGTTACCATAGAAATTGCATTGTATGCCTGTGCCTAGAGACATTGAGAGTTACATAATCATCCTCGTTGCCTATTGATGCAAAATCGTCACTAGGAAGTGACTATGTGGTCAAATACCACTTTCGTCAGTTTTGCAGATTTGCCCTTGTGAGGCTAAAGTTGTGTTTTTTGCAGTGACAGAATTTTTTGCAGTGTTCTGTAATGGCGTCTGATTCTCTTTCACAGATTGTCACTGAAAAGCTTGACAAGAACAACTTCCAAGCATGGAAGTTTAGAATGATGAATTTCCTTATGGGAAAAGGATATTGGAAATTTGTTGCAGGGAATGAAGAAGAACCAGTTCTTCCTGATGTTCCCAATCAACAGCAAATGCAAGCATTTAAAGCATGGCATGAGAGAGCCAGGAAAGTTATGTACTAGCTCTCTATCAGCATTTCAGACTCTATGATTGTGCATATTCAAGATGCAAGTACGCCAAAGGAGGCATGGGATACTTTGTCAAAAATGTATAGCACAAATACGCAAGCAAGGAAAATGTAGCTCAAGCAAGAGTTGCATAATGTGCAAAGAGAAAATATGAGCATCAATGACTACCACATGAAGGTGAAGAAGATTGCAGATGCACTTTCTTCCATTGGGTCGCTTGTGGAAGATGATGATTTAGTTTCTGTGACCTTGAATGGTCTAGGAAAGGATTATGCATAGTTCCGAACATCCATTTCCGTCCGTGAAAGATTTCTTGATTTTGAGGAGTTGATTGCTCTTCTAATTTCTGAGGAGCAGAGAAATGGTGGTGCATCTTCTTCAGGAGGAACTTCAAAAGAAGCTGTCTTCTACTCAAATGCTGGAAGAGGTAGAGGCAGAGGTAGAGGAGGCCGATCTGGAGGCCGTGGTAGAAATCAGAATATGCAACAAACTCAAGAAAACCAGTCCTATGGAGGAGGACGTGGTAACTCTAGAGGCAGGGGGAACCAAAGAGGTCGTGGTGGATGGCAAAGAGGCCAAAATGCAAACAGCAATGTTGAATGCTACTACTGTGGTAAAATGGGTCATATGGCTAAGGTCTGCTATAAAAAGCAGAATGACATCATGAATGGAAAATTTCAACAAGGAAATTATGCATCTTCTAGTAGATAGGGTGATGACAGAAATAAGCATTTGTTTATGGTGCAGCACATGACCAATTCTATGACAAGTGCAGAAGAAAGAAACGATGTGTGGTATGTTGACTCAGGTGCATCAAACCACATGATAGGTCATGCAGAATGGATGCAGGATGCAAGGAAAATGGAAAAACCAGGATTTGTGGAGACTGGTGATGATACTGCACATTCTATTGTGCAGATTGGAAAAATTCCTTTGTCTATGCAAGATGGGAAAAAGAAATACCTATTGGATGTATTTCATGTCTCGAATATCACCAAGAACCTAGTTTCTCTTGGTTAAATGGTTGAGCAGGGCTTGCACATCAGATATAACTCTCATGGATGCTTTGTTGAGGATATGAAAAATAAAGGTCGCTTGATAGCAAAAAGGAAAAAAGAAGGGCAGAATGTTTACGTTGGATGCAGACATGACTGAATTGAGTGCAGCAATGTTTGCACATGGGACCAGTGTAGTTACAAATATTGATATCTGGCATAAACGCATTGGTCATGTTAATGTACAGCGACTTAAATCAATGCAGGCCCAAAATATTGTTGCAGGATTGTCTAAATTCAAGGTTGCAGAAATGTACAAGGTATGTGAAGCCTGCCAATTTGAAAAACAAGTAAGGAAACCATTTCCTAGACATGTTCAAGAGAGTAAGAAGCCATTGGAATTAATCCACTCTTATGTGTGGACTACTAAAGCTGCATCTCTTGGAGGCTGTCATTATTTTGTCACTTTTATTGATGACTATAGCAGAAAAGTTTGGGTGTATTTTATGAAAAAGAAAAGTGAAGTTTTTGGGCATTTCAAAACTCTTAAAGCTATGGTTGAAAAAGAAACAGGCCTGCAAATAAAATGCCTAAGGTCAGATGGAGGGGGAGAGTACCTCTCAAATGAGTTTGCAAGGTTCTTCCAAGAGCATGGCATAAAGCAACAATATTCATGTAGTCATACCCCACAACAAAATAGAATTGCAGAAAGAAAAAACAGGCATATTGGAGAGGTATCTTGTGCCATGCTCAATGAAAAAGACCTGCCAGATTTTTATTGGGTTGAGGCAGCTGCTACAGCAGTCTACATAATGAACAGGACTCCCACTACAGCAATACATGGGATGACTCCAGAGGAGAGGTATACTGGTCGGAAACCAGATATTTCTCATTTGAAAATTTTTGGTTGCATTGCCTATGTTCATGTGCTAGATGAGTTGAGATCCAAGTTGGATCCAAAATCTGAGAAGTGCATCTTTATTGGTTACTCTCTGCAGGCAGAAAGGGTATAGATGCTATAACACTTTTACTCGTAAGTTTATAGTGAGCAGAGATGTTGTTTTTGATGAGATGAGTAGCTGGTATAAACCAGTAAATGTGATTGATAATGTAGATACAAAAAATGGTAATGCTGCACATAATTCATAGCAACACTCACAAGATATTAGTGGACTTGAAGCGTCCTCTAGCAGTGGTTCACATTATTCGCCATGGACAGGCAGATTGAGATCAGGAGAATCTTCTCAAAGCAATTTTAGATAGTGGTATGTAGGTATCACGAAAAGGAAAAGAGAAGGTAGATCAGCCCATGTTTGATGTGAATGCAGGTCACTCTTATGTGGATGGTGAATCCAGTGGCTCAGAACAGAGCATTGATGATGAGTTGGGTATTCCTTCTATTGTTACACCTGGAGTAAGGAAGACCAGGGATGTTTTGAGAGCACCTGGGAGTGAACCTACTTTGCATAGGTCTACCAGTGCTAGGTATCCTGTGGATAGGCTGAAATATGATGGATTTACAGCCATTCACTATGCATATATGGTCAAAGTGATACAGGGACTAGAACCCACTTCTTTTGAGCAAGCCATGGGAAAAGAAAAATGGGAGAAAGCCATGGATGAAGAAATGGATGCCTTGGAAGAAAATGCTACATGGGAATTGGTACCTTTGCCTAAAGGTAAGAATGCAATTGGCTGTAAGTGGGTTTATAAGGTGAAGCACAATGCAGATGGTTCTGTGAACAGATACAAGGCAAGATTAGTAGTCAAGGGATATGCACAAACATATGGCATTGATTATGAAAAAACATTCAGTCCGGTTGCAAGGATGGCAACCGTAAGAGTAGTCATTGATATGGCTGCATCAAAGGAATGGTCTTTACATCAGATGGATGTAAAGAATGCCTTCTTGCATGGTGATTTGCAAGAAGAGGTATATATGGAGCAGCCACCAGGTTATGTGCATGTTGTTCATCCTGAGTTTGTTTGCAGGTTGAAGAAAGCATTGTATGACTTGAAGCAAGCACCTAGAGCATGGTCTGACAAGATAGCACAGTATCTTGTCACTATTGACTTTCAGATTTCCAAGGCAGATTTCTCACTTTATGTGAGAAAAACAGAGAAAGGTATTATGATGCTTGTCATTTATGTTGATGATTTGATTATCACAGGTGATAGTGATGAAGATATCCTTCATGTGAAAATGCTATTGAAGCAGAAGTTTGAGATGAAGGATTTGGGAGAGTTGCGTTATTTCTTGGGCATTGAGGTGATTAGATCACCAAGTGGGATATGGCTCTTACAGAGGCAGTATGGATTCGACATGCTGTCCAAATATGGGATGACAGGCTGTAAGCCTATTTTAGTTCCTTTGGAGCAGAATGTGAAGCTGAGCGCAGATGTAGGTGAGCTTCTGGAAGACCCTACTTTGTACAGACACATAGTAGGAAGTTTGATTTATATGACTATTACCAGGACAAATTTGAGCCATGCTATTGGATTGGTAAGTCAGTTTATGCAGGCTCCAAGGAAACCACATTTGGATGCGGCTAGACGCATACTCAAGTATGTGAAGTCCACATTGCAGTATGGACTATTTTATGAGACTGGGGTTCAGATACAGTTGCATGGATACACTGATGCTGATTGGGCTGGTAGTATTTCTGATAGACGATCTACCAGTGGATATGTGTTCTCTTTTGGGAGTGCTGCAGTCACTTGGAGCAGCAAGAAATAGCCTACAGTTGCCTTGTCGAGCACAGAGGCTGAGTACAAGGGTGCAGCAATGGCTGCATGTGAGGTAGCTTGATTGCATAAGCTACTTTATGATATGCATCAGCTTACAGATGGGCCAATTGTCATTTATTGTGACAACATGAGCAGTATACACTTGGCAAATAACCCAGTCTATCATGCTAAAACAAAGCACATTGAGGTGAATTATCACTATGTGCGGGAGAGGGTTTTACTAGGTCTTATTGATCTAGTTTACGTTAGCACAGAGGATCAGGTAGCTGACATATTTACGAAGGCATTGGGTGCAGAGAAGCTGCGCAAGTTCAGAGACCTACTTGGAGTGTTGAGATATCGAGCTCCACTCGTGATATGCCAGGGTGACTGTTGTGCATTTATGTCACCAACTTGTCAGTTGCAGATGCGGTTGGTACATCGCCCATGAATAATAGCTAGATGACAACTATCCTTATCTACTCTAGTTCGTGGCTCAGTTAGTATGCCACCTTAGTTAGTTGAATTTGGTTTGAGACCCATATATAGGGTTCTTCTATTTCTATATACTTGAGTTCTTTTGGCTTACACAACTAAGAAGAGGAAAACTATTTTCAGCCTCCAGCTGAGTGTGTATTCCCCCATTGTCCAAGTAAGAAAGCTACAAGTGAGACTCCTTCCTTCTCTCCCACAATCTTGACACACATTCTGCTCCAAAGGAATTGAAATAGGCTTACAGCCTGTCATCCCATATTTGGACAGCATGTCCAATCCATACTGCCTCTACAAGAGCTGTATCCCACTTGGTGATCTAATCACCTTAATGCCCAAGAAATAACGTAGCTCTCCCAAATCCTTCATCTCAAACTTCTGCTTCAATAGCATTTTCACATGAAGGATATCTTCATCACTATCACCTGTCATAATCAAATCATCAACATAATTGACAAGTAGCATAATATCTTTCTCTGTTTTTCTCACATAAAGTGAGAAATCTGCCATGGAAATCTAAAAGCCAATAGTGGCACGATACTGTCCTATCTTGTCACACCATGCTCTAGGTGCTTGCTTCAAGCCATACAAGGCTTTCTTCAACCTACAAACAAACTCAGGATGAATAGCATGCACATAACCTAGTGGCTGCTCCATATAGACCTCTTCTTGCAAATCACCATGCAAGAAGGCATTCTTTACATCCATTTGATGTAAAGACCATCCCTTTGATGTAGCTATAGCAATGATTGCTCTTACGTTTGCCATCCTTGCAACTGGACTGAATGTTTCTTCATAATCAATGCCATATATTTGTGCATACCCTTGACTACTAATCTTGCCTTGTATCTGTTCATAGAACCATCTACATTGTGCTTCACCTTATAAACCCACTTACAACCAATTGCATTCTTATCTTTAGGCAAAGGTACCAATTCCCATGTAGCATTTTCTTCCAAGGCATCCATTTCTTCATCCATGGCTTTCTTCCAATTTTCTTTTCCCATGGTTTGCTCAAAAGAAGTGGGTTCTAGTTCCTGTATCACTTTGATCATATAGGCATAGTGAATGGCTATAAATCCATCATATTTCAGCCTATCCACAGGATACCTAGCTCTAGTATACTTGCGCAAAGTAGGTTCACTCCCAGGTGCTCTCAAAAAATCCCTAGTCTTCCTTACTCCAGGTGTAACAATAGAAGGAATACCCAACTCGTCATCAATGCTCTGTTCTGAGCCACTGCATTCACCATCCACATAAGAGTGACCTGCATTCACATCAAACATGGGTTGATCTACCTTCTCTTTTCCTTTTCGTGAAACCTGCATACCACTATCTGCATTGTTTTGAGGAGATTATTCTTATCTCAATCTGCTTGTCCATGGCGAAGAATGTGAACCACTGCTAGAGGACACTCCAGGTCCACTAATATTTTGTGACTGCTGCTATGAATTCTATGCAGCATTACCATTTTGTGCATCTACATCATCAATCACATTTACTGGTTTATACCAGCTACTCATCTCATCAAAAACATCTCTGCTCATTGTAAACTTACGAGTAGAAAGGTTATAGCATCTATACCCTTTCTGCCTGCAGAGAGTAACCAATAAAGATGCACTTCTGAGCTTTTGGATCCAACTTAGATCTCAACTCATCTGGCACATGAACATAGGCAATGCAACCAAAAATTTTCAAATGAGAAATATCTGGTTTCCTACTAGTATACCTCTCCTCTGGAGTCATCCCATGTATTGCTATAGTGGGAGTCATGTTCATTATGTAGACTGCTTTAGCAACTGCTTCAGCCCAGTAAAAATCTCGCAAGTCTTTTTTGTTGAGCATGGCACAAGATACCTCTCCAATATGCCTGTTTTTCCTTTCTACAATTCCATTTTGTTGTGGGGTATGATTGCATGAATATTGCTGCTTTATGCCATGCTCCTGCATGAACCTTGCAAACTCATTTGAGAGGTACTCTCCCCCTCCATCTGACCTTAGGCATTTTATTTGTAGGCCTATTTCTTTTTCAACCATAGCTTTAAGAGTTTTGAAATGCCCAAAAACTTCATTTCTTTTTCATAAAATACACCCAAGCTTTTCTTCTAGTCATCAATAAAAGTGACAAAATAATGACAGCCTCCAATAGATGTAGCTTTAGTAGTCCACACATCAGAGTGGATTAATTCCAATGGCTTCTTACTCTCTTGAACATGTCTAGGAAATGGTTTCCTTACCTGTTTTCCAAATTTACAGGCTTCACATACCTTATGTATTTCTGCAAACTTGAATTTAAGCAATCCTGCAACAATATTTTGGGCTTGCATTGATTTAAGTCGATGTACATTAACATGACCAATGCATTTATGCCAGATATCAATATTTGCAACTACACCGGTCCCATGTGCAAACATTGCTGCACTTAATTCAGGCATGTTTGCATCCAACGCAAACATTTTGCCCTTCTTCTTCCCTTTTGCTATTAAGCGACCTTTATTTTTCATATCCTCAACAAAGCATCCATGAGGACGAAATCTGACCTGCAAGCCCTGCTCAACCATTTGACCAATAGAAACTAGGTTCTTGGTGATATTCGAGACATGCAATACATCCGACAGGTATTTCTTTTTTCCATCCTGCATAGACAAAGGAATATTTCCAATCTACAAAATAGGATGTGCAGTATCATCACCTGTCTCCACATATCCTGGTTTTTTCATTTTCCTTGCATCCTGCATCCATTCTGCATGACCTGTCATGTGGTTTGATGCACCTGAGTCAACATACCACACATCGTTGCTTTCTTCTACACTTATCTCACAGAATTGGTCATGTGCTGCACCATAAACAAATGCTGATTTCTGTCATCACCCTGTCTACTAGAAGATGCCTAATTCCCTTGTTGCAATTTTCCATTCATGATGTCATTCTGCTTTTTATAGCAGTCTTTGGCCATATGATCCATTTTACCACAGTAGTAGCATTCAACATTGCTGTTTGTATTTTGGCCTCTTTGCCATCCACCATGACCTCTTTGGCTCCCCTTGCCTCTAGAGTTACCACCTCCTCCTCCATAGGACTGGTTTTCTTGAGTTTGCTGCATATTCTAATTTCTACTAGGGCCTCCAGATTGGCCACCTCTACCTCTGCCTCTACCTCTTCCAGCATTTGAGTAGAAGGCAACTTCTTTTGAAGTTCCTCCTAAAGAAGATGCACCACCATTTCTCTGCTCCTCAGAAATTAGAAGAGCAATCAACTCCTCAAAATCAGGAAATCTTTCACGGACGGAAATGGATGTTCGAAACTGTGCATAATCCTTTTCTAGACCATTCAAGGTCACAGAAACTAAATCATCATCTTCCACTGGTGACCCAATGGAAGCAAGTGCATCTACAATCTTCTTCACCTTCATGTGGTAGTCATTGATGCTCATACATTCTCTTTGCACATTATGCAACTCTTGCTTGAGGTGCATTTTCCTGGCTTGTGTATTTGTGCTATACATTTTTGACAAAGTATCCCATGCCTCCTTTGGCATACTTGCATCCTGAATATGCACAATCATAGAGTTGGAAATATTGATAGACAGCCAGTACATAACTTTTCTGGCTCTCTCATGCCATGCTTTAAATGCCTGCATTTGTTGTTGATTGGGAACATCAGGAAGAACTGGTTCTTCTTCATTTCCTGCAACGAATTCCCAATATCATTTTCCCATAAGGAAATTTGTCATTCTAAACTTCTATGCTTGGAAGTTGTTCTTGTCAAGATTTTCAGTGACAATCTGTGAAAGAGAATCAGACGCCATTACAGAACACTGCAAAAAATTATATCACTGCAAAAAACACAACTTTAGCCTCACAAGGGCAAATCTGCAAAACTGACGAAAGTGGTATTTGACCACACAGTCACTTCCTAGTGACGATTTTGCATCAATAGGCAGCGAGGATGATTATGTAACTCCCAATGTCTCTACGCACAGGCATACAATGCAATTTCTACGGTAACTTTTCACCGACCTTTAGAATAGTGGTCGCACAGCAAAAAACAGGGCCTTTTTCTGAGTGCGTGTGGAAAACTGCCGCCTCCAAAACAGGCTCCGAAATGGCCTCGAATCAAAAAAACAGGGCAACCAAGGGCTAAAGCCCTTGCCTGCAGCATATACAGTCCTCTTGCTACACCGCGAAGGGCGTCTCAATCTGAGACAATGCACTCTTGCACTTTCCAGCTGTGATACCTCTGCAGAGACAATGCACTCTTACACTTTTCGGTTGTGCTACCTGCAGAGACTTGCTCCCAGACTCGAAAAATGAAAGCAACACTGGTCCTCTTGCCAGAACACCGCAAACTTGGTTTGCTTTCTTGAGCTCCTTACCACGAACCAGGCTCTGATACCATGTCAAGATTGTGGGAGAGAAGGAAGGAGTCTCACTTGTAGCTTTCTCACTTACACAATGGGGGAATACACACAAAGGTGGAGGCTAAAAACAATTTTCCTCTTCTTAGTTGTGTAAGCCAAAAGAACTCTAGTATAGAGAAATAGAAGAACCCTATATATGGGTCTCAAACCAAACTCAACTAACTAAGGTGGCATACTAACTGAGCCACGAACTAGAGTAGATAAGGATAGCTCTCATCTAGCTATTATTCATGGGCGGTGTACCAACCGCATCTACAGCTAACAAGTCGGTGACATAAATGCACAATGGTCACCCTAGCATATCACGAGTGGAGCTCCATATCTCAACATCAAGTCCCCTAGAGGCCCTTTTGATAAAATTTGACATAAATCTGATAACATTACCTTCTCTGCATCATCTATCTGTTACTATAATGGAGCATCCAAGTCTGCTCCTACAACTAGGCTACCCTCGTTTTTCTCTTGGGAAGATACTACGTTGTCGAAGGGTTTTGAAAACAAAGTCGCAACCACAGAGGTTCTTATGAAATTCCAAGATAGAAGATTAAACAAGTGAGATCAGGCTATGCCATAGTAAACTCCAGACTCTTCATATTGAATGCAAAGATTGCTGATTTAACATGCATATGTTCAATAAACTTGTTGTTCACAGCCTAAAGAGCTATTGAATTCAGACACCATCGGTTCCACTAATCAAAGACCAGTTTCTGATCAACAATTATTAAACCCTGCGCGAGTTTAATATACTCTATGGCAATGCTTTATTGTTGGATTCTATAACTCTGCAGAAGGTTAAGTTTGTCTCTAACAAGCTCTCTAACACCAAAAGATACATATAAGATTTCCAGCAAGGGCTGTCACTGACATGCTTCATTCGTGTTAAACTCTTCAGTGTTTTACAAAGAGCATAATACTTCAAAATCTAATTCTTTGTAATCATTGAGAAGTGATTCAATGTCCTCAACCTGTAAATCTCCAACTTTAGCATATAGAAAAGGGATGTCACTTGCAAGATGATCTGCTTTATTGGCTTCTAGAATATCACTAGATCCATCAATCTACAACTCTTCCAATCTGTTAACAATGGTGATACTTCTTGGGTGTGGTGAACCTCTTTTAAAGCATCCAGTCTGACAGAATTCTTCACCCTCAGAGCTTGTGTAAAGAACAATCTTCAATGTTTCAGCACTGCTTGAACAGTTCATCGAATTGTTGTAACACCAACTTAAGGCTTCTTCAATGTAAACATCCAGAGGTCCTCCACAGCTTTCTGAAAATTGATCCAACACAGCACGAATGCATTCTGTTTCATCCAAACTTCCCGAGGTTAAAGCTCCCTACATTTGCTGGGCTGCAACATGTGCATTTGCGGGATCATCTTGCTGTGTATTGGCCAGGCAAATGGTTGGTGGCGGGACAACCTGACCTTCTTCCATTGAGGTAGCTGTTATGTGCAAAACGATGATGTGGCGGAGGCTCTGTCCTATTTGGTGAAACCTAAACCATCTATGATTCTTCAGGACGAGGCATCTAGTCCATGTGTGAATCCGTTGTATAGCAAGAAAATTTCGGAAAAGCTTTGTCGTGCCCTGATTGGTTGGGCCAGGGATGCAACGGAGATGGAAGAATCCACAGAGAGAAAACTATATGAACCAGATGGAATTTTGGCATGTCCCTCCTCCCTTCATGCTTTGTAGTCTTCTAATTTTTCTTTATCTCAGCAACGTCCTTGTTTCATGGTGCAGGTAGCCTCATCTTTGTCATCAGCTTCCGCGTCGCTTCGACTGACCTTCCTTTGTTTTCTTTGCGGCCTCGGATCACTCCTACTTCTCATTACCCTGCATTATGATCGGATTTTTGAGATAGCGTGACAGTGGCATCTGCATTCTTCTCCTCACGATCAGCTTTGACGAAAAATTACACTTGGTCTTTACCAACTTCATCTTCTGTGGCTTTATCGACTTCATCTTCTGCAGCTTAACGTTACTTTACGGCATCGTCTTTAGCTTTGTTGCAGCGTACTCTTCTCCTCAGATTGCAGAGCACTCTTTTGCCTCTAATGCTCTGTTCCTCCCCCCCTTCCCAGATTAGCGTAATTCCTCTTCTTTTTCTGTCACATACGCCTCTTTTTTCCCTCCCTCTTTAGCTCTTTTGAAAATCCCTCTTTAGCTTTCTTCATTAGTGTTTTCTTTTCCCCTTTTGTTTTCTTTTTATGAACCAGAAAAAGCCCACTTATTTAGCCACACTTTCCTCTCTTACACACACAGAAAAGCAGCATCTTTTCCTCTTCACATTGCATGTCCCTTCAACTCTAGGTCTCTTGCTTTGCTTCAAGCTTGGTAAAAGTATGAACACAAAGCATCTCAGAAAGTCCCCAAAGACTCACAAGAGCATCTGCACTCCCCATTGCAAAGTACCTCCCAGTCGGATCAATGGCAAATCAATAACAACCTGCTGTGTGAGCATCAAGTGTGTGTAATGTAGAAAGAGATGGATAAACAAGATATCCACTGTTCCATTCTCAGTTGTGAGGAAGAACAGTTCACCTCTTAAGGAACTTACGCTTGTTTCTTCTGTAAAATTGAACATGAACCAACTGAAAGAAAAATGTTCAAGCAAAGCAAAGCACAACGTCTACGTCAAAGTATGTACAAAGTAACAAATCTCATGTACAACTTTTGGGTGGTTTTCACACCTCGAATGCACAGCAATACGACATCCACCCCCTCTAATCCTGCACATCCTCTGGATGGGCCAACTACCCATGATCATTATCATCAAGATCCACAAACAGATCAATCTCTTCGTTATGCATTTCTTGTTGAGATATCAAGCTCCACTCGTGATACGTCAGGGTGACTGTTGTGTATTTATGTCACCGACTTGTCAGTTGCAGACGCGGTTGGTACACCGCCCATGAATAATAGCTACATGATAGCTATCCTTATCTACTCTAGTTGTGGCTCAGTTAGTATGCCACCTTAGTTAGTTGAGTTTGGTTTGAGACCCATATAGAGGGTTCTTCTATTTCTTTGTACTAGAGTTCTTTTGGCTTACACAACTAAGAAGAGGAAAACTGTTTTCAGCCTCCACCTCTGTGTGTATTCCCCCATTGTGCAAGAAAGAAAGCTTCAAGTGAGACTCCTTCCTTCTCTCCCACAATCTTGACATGGTATCAGAGCCTTGTTCGTGGTAAGGAGCTCAAGAAAGCAAGCCAAGCTCGCAATGTTCTGGTAAGAGGAGCAGTGTTGCTTTCATTTTCTGTTTTGGGAGCAGATCTCTGCAGGTAGCATAGCCAGAAATTGCAAGAGTGCATTGTCTCAGGTTGAGACGCCCTTCGCGGTGAAGCAAGAGGGCAGTATATGCTGCGGGAGTGGGCTTTAGCCCTTGGCGACCCTGTTTTTTTGATTTGAGGCCATTTCGGGGCCTGTTTTGGAGGCGGAAGTTTTCTGCACGCACTCAGGAAAAGGCCCTGTTTTATGCTGTGCGACCACTGTTCTATAGGTCGGTGAAAAGTTATTGTAGAAATTGCATCGTATGCTTGTGCGCAGAGACATTGGGAGTTTCAGAATCATCCTTGGTTCCTGTTTATGCAAAATCGTCACTAGGAAGTGACTGTGTGGTCAAATACCACTTTCGCCAGTTTTGCAGATTTGCCCTTGTGAGGGTGAAGCTGAGTTTTTGCAGTGACAGAATTTTTCGGAGTGTTCTGTAATGGCGTCTGATTCTCTTTCACAGATTGTAACTGAAAAGCTTGACAAGAATAACTTCCAGGCATGGAAGTTTAGAATGACGAATTTCCTTATGGGAAAAGGATATTGGGAATTTGTTGCAGGAAATGAAGAAGAACCAGTTCTTCCTGATGTTCCCAATCAACAGCAAATGCAGGCATTCAAAGCATGGCATGAGAGAGCCAGGAAAGTTATGTACTGGCTGTCTATCAGCATTTCAGACTCTATGATTGTGCATATTCAGGATGCAAGTACGCCAAAGGAGGCATGGGATACTTTGTCAAAAATGTATAGCACAAATACGCAAGCCAGGAAAATGCAGCTCAAGCAAGAGTTGCATAATGTGCAAAGAGAAAGTATGAGCATCAACGACTACCACATGAAGGTGAAGAAGATTGCAGATGCACTTGCTTCCATTGGGTCGCCAGTGGAAGATGATGATTTAGTTTCCGTGACCTTGAATGGTCTAGGAAAGGATTATGCACAGTTTCGAACATCCATTTCCGTCCGTGAAAGATTTCCTGATTTTGAGGAGTTGATTGCTCTTCTAATTTCTGAGGAGCAGAGAAATGGTGGTGCATCTTCTTCAGGAGGAACTTTAAAAGAAGCTGTCTTCTACTCAAATGCTGGAAGAGGTAGAGGCAGAGGTAGAGGAGGCCGATTTGGAGGCCGTGGCAGAAATCAGAATATGCAGCAAACTCAAGAAAACCAGTCCTATGGAGGAGGACGTGGTAACTCTAGAGGCAGGGGGAGCCAAAGAGGTCGTGGTGGATGGCAAAGAGGCCAAAATGCAAACAGTAATGTTGAATGCTACTACTGTGGTAAAATGGGTCATATGGCTAAAGACTGCTATAAAAAGCAGAATGACATCATGAATGGAAAACTGCAACAAGGAAATTATGCATCCTCTAGTAGACAGGGTGATGACAAAAATGAGCATCTGTTTATGGTGCAGCACATGAACAATTCTGTGACAAATGCAGAAGAAAGCAATGATGTATGGTATGTTGACTCAGGTGCATCAAACCACATGACAGGTCATGCAGAATGGATGGAGGATGCAAGAAAAATGGAAAAACCAAGATTTGTGGAGACTGGTGATGATACTGCACATCCTATTGTGCAGATTGGAAAAATTCCCTTGTCTATGCAGGATGGGAAAAAGAAATACCTGTCCGATGTATTTCATGTCCCGAATATCACCAAGAATCTGGTTTCTGTTGGTCAAATGGTTGAACAGGGCTTGCAGGTCAGATTTAATCCTCATGGATGCTTTATTGAGGATATGAAAAATAAAGGTCGCTTGATAGCAAAAGGAAAGAAGAAGGGTAGAATGTTTACATTGGATGCAGACATGTCTGAATTGAGTGCAGCAATGTTTGCACATGGGACCGCTGTAGTTGCAGATATTGATATCTGGCACAAACGCATTGGTCATGTTAATGTACAGCGACTTAAATCAATGCAGGCCCAAAATATTGTTGCAGGTTAACCTAAATTCAAGGTTGCAGAAATGCATAAGGTATGTGAAGCCTGTCAATTTGGAAAATAGGCAAGGAAACCATTTCCTAGACATGTTCAAGAGAGTAAGAAGCCATTGGAATTAATCCACTCTGATGTGTGGACAACTAAAGCTGCATCTCTTGGAGGCTGTCATTATTTTGTCAGTTTTATTGATGACTACAGCAGAAAAGTTTGGGTGTATTTTATGAAAAAGAAAAGTGAAGTTTTTGGGCATTTCAAAACTCTTAAAGCGATGGTTGAAAAAGAAACAGGCCTGCAGATAAAATGCCTAAGGTCAGATGGAGGGGGAGAGTACCTCTCAAATGAGTTTGCAAGGTTCCTATAGGAGCATGGCATACTAACTGAGCCACAACTAGAGTAGATAAGGATAGCTATCATGTAGCTATTATTCATGGGCGGTGTACCAACCGCGTCTGCAACTGACAAGTCGGTGACATAAATACACAACGGTCACCCTGACGTATCACGAGTGGAGCTCGATATCTCAACACTCCCCCTCGAGCTCAATCCTAGCTGAGAGAAAAACTCCCTAGCTTGGCATGCTCCTGTATGACTGCATTCTGTATCTACTCTTTCCATTTCCCTCTGGATTGTATGCTGTGGTTAGAGCCAATTTGATTCCTAGCTGAGAGAAAAGCTCCTAGCTTCATCTGCATCCAATTCACCACGATCCGCAGTGATCTTATCCACACAACCATACCTGCAGAAAATTTCCTCCAATAAGAACTTACACACTGCACTAGTGGTCTTCGTTCTCAAAGATCTGCCCTCAACATGATTGGTAAGATCCTCTCTAGCCAAAACAATGTATTTCATCTGCCATAAACCCATAGGCATGGTAATCAAATCAACTACCCACTTATAATGAATGCATAGTGGATAGGTCGGATGGAGCTCATCTCGATGACGCACTACTGAATACATCTGGCAGTCTCTGCAAGTCTCAACAAAGTGAGAAACATCTCTGTACATTCCTTTCCACCAATATTTCTCCTTGATTTTCTCATAAGTAGCCCATACTCCTCTATGACCAGCCCAAGGACTCTCATGAAACTCCCTCATCGCCTGTAACTGTGTCTCTCTATCGCAGACAACCCGCAAAGGTAATCCGCCTCTTTTCTTCGGATGCTTCCAAAGAAATCCGTCCTTGAGAAAATAACCATAAGCTTTCCTTCTGATCTTCTTGAACTCTTCATCTGTCCATGCATCTCTTTTGCTTAGTGTACTAAGGTACCTGCCAATCTGCAGCCAATCTCCAACATAGAGTTCTTCTGTGAAAGCCACAATATCATAGACATGACAAACATGATCAACCATAGTGGCTAAAATTTCTGCATCATCTTCTTCTGCAAGTAGAGTCTCCTCATCATCATATCTGGCTCTAGACAACATATCTACCACTGGATTATCCTTCCCTGCTATGTGTTTAAATTACGGATTTAATGACTTGATGTATGCAATCCATCTCAACATGGCTATATCCGGAGTAGAGCAACTCGCGATCATACCAATCAATGGCAAGCAATCTGTCTCTACCACAACTGAAGCTCCAATAAAGTACTCCTTGTCACATTTGAGAGCCGTGACAATCCCCAATAACTCCCTCTTAATTTGCGGATATCTCCTCTGTCTCTCGTTTAGGACTTTCGCCCCAAACCGAATAGCATACCTATTTCCATCTGCATCATCTTGACCCACAGCCCAACCTATGCCAATTGGACTAGTGTCAACTGTCAATACAATAGGCCTATCACAATTATAATCCGCTTTCCTGAGAGTAGGAGCATTCTGCAATAACTTCTTCAATTTCCGCATGGCTCTAGTGTGGCTCTCATCCCAATAAAATTTTTGCCCCTTTCGAAGCAGCTGATACAAACAATCTGCTATGTGTGCAAAATGAGATATCCAAATCATATAAAACACACAAGCACCAATGAATCTCCGTACCTCCGAAGTAGTAGAACAATACTCCGCAATCTTGCCTATAGCATTCACCTTATCAGGTGAGGGTTTCCTGCCATAATATCCACACATATGCCCAACAATGACAACCTCATTCACTCCAAAAACAGATTTTTGCCCTGAAAGTGTCAAGTTCACTTCTTCTAACCTGGCCAAAATCTTCTCACATGCTGAAATATGATCAGCCACAAAGTATCTGCATCCCTGCTCATTTAGGCTCTCATTCTTCTCTTCCTCTGCACACCCCTTAATGGGCACATCATCCAAGAAAGACATAGTGAGCTGAGGTATGTAATCACGAAGGACCTTATGCATGGCATTCATCATATGCGCAACAAAATTAGTGGCACCTTGAGGCAAGGTACACATCCTGACAAGCCCAATAGGAGTTCTCATGGTGGTTATGTCCCTGCTTTCCAAAGCCAGCTGAAACTGATCATATCCTGAATACAAATCACCCAAAGAATAGATGGCACGTCCATCAAATGCCTCTGCAAACTCATCCACAACTGGATCTATACCAACATTCCTGATAGTAACTCTGTTCACTGGCTGCATATCCTGAATAAATCGAAGAGTACCATTCTTCTTTGGAACTGTAAACCACCTGTTTGAGTATGGTGCAGATGAAGGCTCAAGGATTCCCATCCTGATTTTCTCATTCAATAAATCAATCAGTTTTGGCAAGTGTGCTTTAGGCACTGGAATAGGTCGGAGATTCCATGGGATATGAGGAATAGTAAAAATGACCATAGGAGCAACAATATCAGGATTCACACATCCAATCTCATGTGGGACAAAAGCAAATCCCCTTTCATGATGCTCAAGCATCTCCTGAAAGCATTGCTTCTCTATGGGTAACAAGAAATCACCATTTCCAATTTTCAATTCAGCAAGTGTCTCTGCTGAAAATTTATGACCAATATGCTTCGGATTCCTCAAAATTTGCTGTTTAGCAGCCCTCTCTATTTGCTGATCACTGTCAGATGGAAGCGGTACAGCAACCGGCTTCACCTTCTTATCCACAGTTTTGTATTTCGTTTCAACCCTGGCTTCATTATGCTCTTCTGCATTACATAAACCTTGCTGTAAATCAGCAATTCTGCACTCCAATGGCTGAATATTCTCAGCCCTCTACTCTATGGACTGCACAGAAACAGTCCCAAACTCTGAATGCTGAAATATTTCAGCAGTAAACTCTGTTGGCTAAAAATTTTCAGCCCTCTGTCTCTCTGAAAGCTGATCATAACCAGCTGGAAACTCTGTTTGCTGAATTTTTTCAGCACTCAACACTCTTTGTTGAGTTACCTCAGCCTCTGACTCAATCTGTGACATAAAATCTGCAATTTCATGAAACATGTCTAGGGATTGCACTAATACATTACAATGACAATTCAGCATATCAGTTTTCAGCATATCTTCCATCTCTGTCATCGTAACTGCACAAATCACACTGTCATACATCCCATCTATGTGCTCATCATCCTCCAAAATTCCTGCATTTTTCAAATTTTTCTCCTTCCTGCATATATACTGCCTGGCAGCTCTAGGCAACCTAGAAGTCTTCTGATAGCTCATCGAACTGTTTGCTGAAATCCCAATATAACCGGAGGAGAAAACATTGCTGCTGCCAGGAGGCGAGAACTCCAATCTCCTCTCCTCTGTACCACCGTCGTCTCGCGAAACGACGGTACCTAATGAAAACCCGAATCCCTCACAGTGGGCAAGGGTGCATCTCTGAGAGTATCTCTGTTTCTAACATGGTTCACACATACAGTCATAAACTGAAATGCTCTCATACCATCTTTACTGCGAATCCGTGCATAAGCAGATCCATCATCCATGACCTTTGTTTCCATGTGCATCTCTATAATGAATGGCTGACCAAGAATTATGGGATAAGAGCATGAATCCTACACAAAGAAATGAAAATCCTCCTCTACATCACCAATAGAAACCCTGACACTAGGACAAGCAGCATACAAATCACCTGCAGTGTTATTGGCGGCTCTCATACGCCACCCATGCTCTACATCCATAGGCCATCTGTTACTCTCATAAACTCCACGAACTATGAGATTAATCTCTGAACCATGATCAACCAATGCAACATAAGGCACCTGTTTCTCTCCAATCTTTACCATCGTCTATGTAGTTGCCCTAGCCCAATGGCTCCGCAAAAAGTGACTACGCGGTATCAAAACAGGCTCATCAATTTCAGCATAATGCATAGGCTGAACCCTCTTCTCTACCTACGGCAAAACAGAAGCATTATCAACCATAACCTCATCATCATCCTCATCCAACTCTCCAATCAAAACTCCCTGTATATCAGTGGTAGCCAATGCATGTCTTTTCCTCTTCAGGACCTCCTGAAACTGATCCTGAAACTCTCTTTTTGAGATGCCCAAAATCTCAGAAATAGTGAAAGTCACCTCACTGCCAAGTATCTTATCATTAAAGATTTTCTTCATGTCTGTAGATGTCTCAATATCGGACATCAATCTGAATCTTGGCTGCTTTCTCTCTCTAGGCTCTTGCCTCTTTTCTCTCTTTTGAGCATCCTCCATCTGTCGATCTGGCCCTAATCGTGAAGACGGTCCTGCAGTAGGTGGAGTAACAAACTCACCCCTCTAGTCTTCTTAGCTGCACTTGGATTTTCTTCATCCCTCTTACATTTCTCCTCAACAAATACATCTGCACCATGAGATTTAGCCAAATAAGCATAAATAGAATACCTGTCAACAGGCGAGTCCCAACTTGTCTCTAATCTGATGCTAGAGCCTGCGCTAGTCAAAACAGTTTGCTGAATTTTCCCCTTGTTTGCAGTCTCCATAGCATAAGTCCATAGTGCGGACTGAGTCTTTGATCCCTTCTCAATCTATACTCCATATGCAGAAGCATCACCTCTAGCTGTCACATAAGAAGTACGCACAGCCATGTCCTCTATTAACTTCTTCATTCCACCTTTACCAAAGTTGGTAGCAAGTGGAGCTCCTGTCTCAGTCAACCAAATCTTACCATCTTGCCCCCAATATACCAAATTCTGCCTCCTTGCATCCTGGAAAGAGTCACAATCCCTGCAATGCTGATGCTCCGTACTATCACACCAAATACATCTTCGATCTCTCCTAGGAGCACTAGAAGAAGTAGTAGGCACAATTGAAGCAAACTGCTCCTTCAACTTTCCCACTAACTCCGCTTTGACTGACTCAAGTGTCAAATCTGTGATGCCTTTGATTATGTCATCAAGAGAGGTAGGCACCGATGGAGCGGATGGTTTTGGAGCAGAAGATGTAGGCATTGGTCGTGGAACAGGAGGAATAGGTGGAGTGGAAACAGTAGGCACTGGCATAGGCCAAGAAACTGGCTGAGGAGGAGAAGAAATAACAGGGATAGAAGTAGGCATAGGAGCAGATGATGGTGTAGGTGTCATGGAACCATTCTGTAGGCGAGTCTTCCATATCCTCCTCTTGGTCAAAGTCGAGACTGCATCCTGAGCATCCTGCCAATCAGTTTTAAGACCCATAGGCTTCGTGCGATCTTCAAGAAGCTCACCCAATTCTTCTTGAAGAGCAGGATCTGCAGCTTGCAAGAAAAGCTCAACTTTTTCAACATCCAATGCTCTTTGTTCAATGGCATCAAGCTGACTATACCTCTCTTTGAATTCTCGAATCAACTCCGAAGCAGCAAGACCTTTGTTTGGCATGTAGACCCACTCTCGGAATGACCGCCGAGTAGCCATACCAAAGTCCTCAAGGAATATTCTTCTTTCAAGGCCTTCTTAAAATCTTGCCAATGTGTATTTTGAATAAAAACATCAGTCACTTTTGTCCTCAAAGCAGGTGTGACAAGACGAAGGAAGTACTTACTCATAAGTCCAACAGGAACTCCAGAAAACCCCATCTTGATCTCATATGTCTTCAAATATGATGAAACATTACGCCCGTCAAATAGCTTCTTCTCACTCTCAACTGCTTCAATAGCCTTAGTCGCGCTGTTTGCATTCTCCTGCTCCAAATAGAGTTGCCTTTGCTGAGACAACTGCTGTTGATGCAATTGTTGTTGCTGCTGCATATACAATTGTGTTTGCTGATTTTGGAGCTGCATATACATGGACATATTCTACAAAATCTGTTTTAGATCCTCCATTGAAGTACTTGACGTAGCAGTCATTGATGGAGCTGAAGTAGACGTAGCTGGAGTTGTAGAGGAAGCTGAAATAGAGGCTAAAGTATCTCCCATCCTGAAATTTCTGCGACGCTTTCACGTCGGGTTCACCAAAGATGTCGAAGGGTTTCGAAAACAAAGTCGCAACCACAGAGGTTCTTATGAAATTCCAAGATAGAAGATTAAACAAGTGAGATCAGGCTATGCCATAGTAAACTCCATACTCTTCATATTGAATGCAAAGATTGCTGATTTAACATGCATATGTTCAATAAACTTGCTGTTCACAGCCTAAAGAGCTATTGAATTCAGACACCATCGGTTCCACTAATCAAAGACCAGTTTCTGATCAACAATTATTAAACCCTGCGCGAGTTTAATATACTCTATGGCAATGTTTTATTGTTGGATTCTATAACTCTGCAGAAGGTTAAGTTTGTCTCTAACAAGCTCTCTAACACCAAAAGATACATATAAGATTTCCAACAAGGGCTGTCACTGACATGCTTCATTCGTGTTAAACTCTTCACTGTTTTACAAAGAGCATAATACTTCAAAATCTAATTCTTTGTAATCATTGAGAAGTGATTCAATGTCCTCAACCTGTAAATCTCCAACTTTAGCATATAGAAAAGGGATGTCACTTGCAAGATGATCTGCTTTATTGGCTTCTAGAATATCACTAGATCCATTAATCTACAACTCTTCCAATCTGTTAACAATGGTGATACTTCTTGGGTGTGGTGAACCTCTTTTAAAGCATCCAGTCTGACAGAATTCTTCACCCTCAGAGCTTGTGTAAAGAACAGTCTTCAATGTTTCAGCATTGCTTGAACAGTTCATCGAATTGTTGTAACACCAACTTAAGGCTTCTTCAATGTAAACATCCGGAGGTCCTCCACAGCTTTCTGAAAATTGATCCAACACAGCACGAATGCATTCTGTTTCATCCAAACTTCCCGAGGTTAAAGCTCCCTACATTTCCTAGGCTGCAACATGTGCATTTGTGGGATCATCTTGCTGTGTATTGGCCAGGCAAATGGTTGGTGGCGGGACAACCTGACCTTCTTCCATTAAGGTAGCTGTTATGTGCAAAATGATGATGTGGCGGAGGCTCTGTCCTATTTGGTGAAACCTAAACCATCTATGATTCTTCAGGACGAGGCATCTAGTCCATGTGTGAATCCGTTGTATATCAAGAAAATTTCGGAAAAGCTTTGTCGTGCCCTGATTGGTTGGGCCAGGGATGCAACGGAGATGGAAGAATCCACAGAGAGAAAACTATATGAATCAGATGGAATTTTGGCATGTCCCTCCTCCCTTCATGCTTTGTAGTCTTCTAATTTTTCTTTATCTCAGCAACGTCCTTGTTTCATGGTGCAGGTAGCCTCATCTTTGTCATCAGCTTCCGCGTCACTTCGACTGACCTTCCTTTGTTTTCTTTGCGGCCTCGGATCACTCCTACTTCTCATTACCCTGCATTATGATCGGATTTTTGAGATAGTGTGACAGCGGCATCTGCATTCTTCTCCTCACAATCAGCTTTGTCGAACTCCGATCAGCTTTGACGAAAAATTACACTTGGTCTTTACCAACTTCATCTTCTGTGGCTTTATCGACTTCATCTTCTGCAACTTAACGTTACTTTACGGCATCGTCTTTAGCTTTGTTGCAGCGTACTCTTCTCCTCAGATTGCAGAGCACTCTTTTGCCTCTAATGCTCTGTTCCTCCCCCCTTCCCAGATTAGCGTAGTTCCTCTTCTTTTTCTGTCACATACGCCTCTTTTCTCCCTCCCTCTTTAGCTCTTTTGAAAATCCCTCTTTAGCTTTCTTCATTAGTGTTTTCTTTTCCCCTTTTGTTTTCTTTTTATGAACCAGAAAAAGCCCACTTATTTAGCCACACTTTCCTCTCTTACACACACAGAAAAGCAGCATCTTTTCCTCTTCACATTGCATGTCCCTTCAACTCTAGGTCTCTTGCTTTGCTTAAAGCTTGGTAAAAGTACGAACACAAAGCATCTCAGAAAGTCCCCAAAGACTCACAAGAGCATCTGCACTCCCCATTGCAAAGTACCTCCCAGTCGGGTCAATGGCAAATCAATAACAACCTGCTGTGTGAGCATCAAGTGTGTGTAATGTAGAAAGAGATGGATAAACAAGATATCCACCGTTCCATTCTCAGTTGTGAGGAAGAACAGTTCACCTCTTAAGGAACTTACGCTTGTTTCTTCTGTAAAATTGAACATGAACCAACTGAAAGAAAAATGTTCAAGCAAAGCAAAGCACAACGTCTACGTCAAAGTATGTACAAAGTAACAAATCTCATGCACAACTTTTGGGTGGTTTTCACACCTCGAATGCGCAGCAATACGACAACGTAATCGGGTCAAGGTCTAAAAATGCTTTCTTGCAACCGCTCGAACTCCTCATTTGAGATCTCATACTATGACACCGCATTCTCAATTTGCACATGGATGCTCACAATGGCAGAGATGCCGTCAACACTCATGCCATCATATTGAGCCACCTCATCAACGTGTACTAGTGCATCTTGTATTTCAAAATCTATAAAATCATCAAGTGCATCATGCACCATGATAAAATATAGCTCTTCTTCCCTTAGCTCCAAAATTTCTAGTACATCCTGCATAAGTAAATATTCCACCCCCTCAATGATGATAGCATGGAGAGAAGCAAGGGGTAGCTCATTACTTTTCGGCATCTTAGCAGGGCAAGGAGGTGGGTGCACAATGGCTAAGCTCTGTGCTATCTCTACTCTTGGATTGAGTGTGATCTCTTCAAGCTCCCTTTCAAAATACTCTAGCTGTGGCCAAGAGGGTGTGTCGATGTCTTCCTCACTGTCCTCTTTCACCTTAGTGCACAAAACATATATGGAAAATGCTACATCGTGCTCGATGAGATCCATCATAGTGTGGTCTTAGGATGAGGTGGGCAGTGCTCTGGCACATGGAGATGTTGCCCCACATGCACGAGGGCTCGATTTATTACCTTTTCATGGCTTGATCTAGCATGTAAACTATATAGAAAATCTATGGGGACCCATTTGAGAGCAGAATCTGGAATAGAGCAGGTGAGAGGATTTGCTACATCACAAAACAATGCCAGTATACCAAAGCTAGGGTCTACAGCGGAAAGTGAGCTCTCTAAACTCAAGGTCGTGCAAAACCTAGGGTATATTTGGTCTCCTATGTGTGTGTAGCGTGTGGAGCTAATCCATGCAGCAAAGGCAAGAGTGCTAGCCATGGCACACAAAGAGAGAAGGGAGGGGAGCACAAGTGTAGGGAAGCAGAGAATGAAAGTGAAAATGAGTTTGGAGTTATAGCTTTTATGTATATAGGGTTTTAAATAAAGGTTCTTTTTTAACCCTAAAGTTTCAAATTAAAACTCTTACCTTAGTTTCTTTATTTCAATACTTTAAAGTAACAGTTAAAATTACTCATACAGACAAATGCTTCGTTCTACATTATTATATTCTCGAATGTACTTGGATTGCTGAGTATATTCAAGTCCAACTACAGAAAATATAGAAAATTTTTAAGAAAATAAATCTAAAATACCTTCAAAATCCCTTGGATCCAATTTAATATTTAATTTTAAGAAATAAGTAGAAGAGATGAGCTACAATATATCATTATGCAAAGACAATATTGCATAGATTATAGAACTCCTATCTGCAATTTAATTATGATTTTAACCAGCACAATTGACTAATTACTGTATGTATTATTGAATGCTTGGATCATAGTAAACTAAGATTATCTAAATTGAAAGTACTCAGAAGTTTAAAAAAAGTTTATATCCATTTTTTATATTTTAAAAAATACAAGGATTCCACTATCTCAAGGATATGTGGAGAAGCACATTGTTTACATGTCATGGATTGCTCACTACGAATCTTGACTTTTCTATTATCTAACTTGAAATAGAAGTTGCAGAGGGGCTCATTGGACATTAATTGAATTTCTTGTCTCCAAAAAGAAATGGGCCAACGGCTCTCTACGCTGACCACAAAAGCATTATGACCATTCCACAAGATAACCACATCTATCAGAGTTATATGTGTCTCATCTTGGGTATCTTGATCCAATCTTATCCACTCCCCTTACAAAAGTAAAGTCACCGTCTTCTATATCGAAAGCGAATGCACAAAGTTTCTAGTGATGAAATACCTATAATAAAAACAAAAATAATGGTAAGTAAATGCGAATAACACAACAATTCAGCTAAGCAAGGTCTCTATCAATTAAATCAAGGCATTCAAAGTAGTAAAAAATATTTACATGAATGTGAGATGAGATTTTTTGACCCTACATTCAATCGTCTTATCAAAATGTATTCTTTTGACTTTCCAAGACTCGCCTAATAGCTGAATCATCCATTCCTCGAATGGATACTTGCATTGATAAGTAATCTTTGTTTTCTTCAGAACATCACATGAAACAAACAAATGTGCAAATAATGAGAATGGAATAAACCAACTAAGATGCACATATTTGGAGCTTGTGGTGGGTTTCATAGCACTATTGATGTCATATTTTATATCGGACTTACATGCTCCTGACAACTCCAAGCTACCAATTAACCATTCACCACTGGATAATGGCGGCAATGGGACATGTTGCAATCTCTGGCTTTCTACTACATACAATGAATTATAAAAAAAGATATTTTGAGTTGTAAATTGACTTGCAGAGTTATTACCATAGATCAAACAACCTATGTCTTCATGCCAAACATGTAGCTTGCCGCTCGAACATTCCACATTCTGTCATTCATGCAAAGTTGATGGATATAGAGCTGTCAGTAAAACAAGATTGAATTAGAACACTGCAAAGATTTTTAAAAACAACTCTGATGCAAAAGAATAAACAATGATAAGATTTAAAAACTTACTTTTTTGTTTATAATTTGCAATGTAGTTCTTGTCGTGTACAGAGATTTGTTTGTGTGTATAAACATGTTGGATCAACACTTTTGTTATTGTACTTGTTCCATTGAACACTTTTCTGAACTCTAAAATTCTACATTTCCAATGTTTGCTAGGGTTTGCAACATCCTTATGCCTGACCTTGAAGCTCCCTCGAGTACTTGGGTGCATCAAAATCCAATCCAACTTATAGTACTTATCACAAATCCAATTACTGCCACTATCTTTCCTATTGAAGACCTCCACTGCAAGTATATTACTAATGTTTTTCCTTCGTGAAGACATCTATGATAACCAAATAGAAAAGTTGCCTATCAACATGTGTATAATTTGCAAATGTTCTCTCTAAATGAAATGAAATTTAAAAGGAGCAATTAAAAAAAATTATTGTACCTATAATTTTTTTCACAAACAAGCCTAGAGATGTTGAACAAGAAGTTAACTTATAACAAAACCATTGTTCCTTCATTGACAGATTCCTAGAATACAAAAATAAAAGAAATATCGAGTCAAATCATACATATAACTTACATAGGCTTTGTCAAAATGAGTTGAAACTTAACAATGGAGCAACAGAAAAAAGTGGAAATATACCTGTGGCTCTCTTTACAAAGAAGCCCAAAGATGTTGAAGAAGTTGATTTTTAAAAAAATCATTGTTCTCTACCCTCAAAGACTCTGGGAGTAAAAAAACAAAGGAAAACTCAATATGCATATAGCTTGCATATATTTTTTCCAAACGAGATAAAATTTAACCATGGAGCAGCAAAAAAACAAGACAACATACATGTAACTTTGTTTACAAAGAAACTGTAATATGTTGAAGAAGAAGTTGAGTGTTCAAAAGATCATCGTTCTTGATTGTAAGAGACTCCTAGAGTACCAAAATAAAAGAAATTACATGTCAGAGAATGCACATAACTTGCATATGTTTTGTCCAAACTAGATAAAACTTTACCATAGAACATCTATGGAAGAGAACAATATAACTGTAAAGTTTTGTGGCGAAAATCTTAGGGCTTTGGTAGAATAAGCTCTGCTCTCATAAAACATGTGAAACTCACTCTGTGTTTGTGTAGATGAAATGAAATCTCACAAGGTTACAGATCGGGTAAGCAACAATGAGATTGTAAGATTTCATCAGGATAGAAAAATCGGGGAAAGAGATATAATAAATTTGAGTTTCGCCTAAGAAAGAGGGGGAAACTGAAAAGGGGAGAAATGAAAAGTCAAACATAAAAAAATAAGAAAATGAAAATTTGAGTCACAAACTTCCAAGAAGTGCCAACATTGTATTTCCCACATAACCCCTTATTTTATTGCTGAGGGAAGATTTGGGCCAAGATATAGGTAGAAGATTCATGTTACATGAATCTGGAATCCCAACTCCTCGGGGGGTTTGCTATATATATATTCTCTGTATAACGTACCTTCATGGCCTATTTATAAATATCCTAATCTGTGAATTTTTCTTGAATAAAAAACAACCCTTTTCTATTCAATCTATAAGTAACCCCTTTATATGACACCCTTCTGTATGTAAAAAATATATAAAAATTGTGTTTTAAAAACCCATTATTTTGAACTCACATTATATATACATATATACATAAGTGACCCCCCCGAGCCCAGCTCTCTCATTGGTTAGGCCTATATTTCTTTATTCACTTCTTAAGGGGCAAAAAAGAGAGTCCTTATTTCTCCTAACGTGACTTTGTTGGATGCACAACAACACAACACAAAAAATTTAACAAATTCGACAGAACACCACAAGCCACACATGAAACGAATGCCAAACAATGCCTCTTGTAGCTCAAAATAACTTAAAACCCAAAAGCGGGTAGAGCATCACGCCAACACAAATTTCAAAAACACCAACAATTCGAAAACAAAACCAAGTGAATAGTATTCTCATACCTTGACAACCTTTGGCCAACACTTGGCGCTTCGACATCCAAATTCTTTGAGTTCACAATTAGCACAACAAGAGATCACACTCTCGCATGCAACCCTCCACTCTCCTCTCACATGATACAATTGTATAAGAGGGGGAAGGCCCTTAAGACTCCTCTCACCCTTTTAAATACTCATACGTTCTTTTATGCTTTTGGCTTTTTCATTGTTTAAGCTTTAAAATTTAAACGTGTTTTTAAAGAGTGAAAAGCCTTTAAGGCTTTATCACATCAGATCTTATCGCCCTGCATTTCAAAAATGCAGCTACCATGCATTGACCAATTGGGCCGCCATCTCTTATATTTAGTATGCAATGCCATCATCAACCGTCAAGAATGTTGTCTTTAGTCGAATCCTAGGTAGAGCAGGCAAGGTTGTGCGCATCACTCATTTTTAGGGGCATTTTATTCTCATTCATCGTGAACAAGATGAACCCATCACCTTTGGTGGGCCCCATAAGTACAAATATCCTCCGCCCACTCACAACATGTCAAACACCATCCCTTAAAATTATGCTCGAAAATCTCGAGTCAACACCCTTCATTAATGATCCACTTGTATAGTTTATGGCAATCATTTGATCCTAACACATCGCTCTGTCATCTTCTCCTCCACTTTGCTTCCCTTGAAGAACTCAAACGTGGCACATTCTCAAGATCATATATAATACCACAAATGGAAATTACTACAACACTCTATATCCTCAAAAAATGATTGCCCTCCATTATCTTGTCATTAGTACTTCCTTCAACTTTTCTCCTTCAAAACACCTGTCAATGTTCTTTTGAAAATAATTTCCATATTTCCTCTTGTTGACAGTTTTGTGTGATGTGTCCTAGTAACAATATACTTGAACTAGAACTTTATGCTCGTCCATACATGATTTGAGAAAATATGCAATGTAGGATTCATGATGTCCAACAAATCAATCGATGCTCACAAGAACACAAGAAAATAATGGATGCAAGGGAGAACCGTGTCTAGCCTATCTAGATGTGCTCATGCATCATGCATCATGCAAACAAAGTTCCTTGATTATTTTGATCCTTAACCTTACCTCCCGATGCTCAGCGGGAAGAAAATATATCAAACTCCGCTCCACCCATCCATCTCTCACAATCACTGTAGAAAATGACGGTCCTCAAGATGTTGACGAGATAAGAACAACCCATCTCACAATTGGCGGCATCCTTCACGGCCCTCTAACTCTCCCAACCACCTTACAAACTCATCCAATGGTTCCTAAATTTGTGATGAACATCCCAAATATCATGCATGCAAGAAATGTGTGTGCTCAATGAAGGTGCTCTCTCTAGTGCGCATGCAACTATAGCTGCAATGGGCCTCATGTCGTGCTAGTGCTCAACAATGTTTTAAAATGTGCTTCATCCCAACCCATGGCATGGAAGTATTTGGTAAGAATAGGAGACGACCCTCGAGTGTAGTATATCAACTTGTGCAACATGAAGTGCTCGTGAACCCATAATTCCTATGATGTGCAAGAGTTTCAATTAGAAAATAAACCTTGTTCCACAATCTTCGGCAGCTACTAATAAACTCCAACTTCAACCTATCCAAAAGAATACCAAGCTCGACCAAGGCTATCAAGTTTCACACTCAACAAATAAAAAAAAATGATAGAAATAAATCCTAAGCTAGACAAATACAAGAAATCCAATTACAAAATGATAAAGCAAACTATCATGTAAACAACTAAGCTAACAAAAAAACAAACCTAACTACAGTTTGACTACGGATTTTCAGTTTTCGCAAAAATGCTTGACATATTTAGTCCTCCCCCTAGTCTGCAAACATTCATGTGCAGTAGTTTCTTGTAAAATGATTCAACATTTATGAGAAACGCAAAAATCGGATCCCACTCTCCATGACACACCATTCTCAAACCACTTCTGAATGGGCACACAAAATTCATCCACAAATTCCTCTTTGAAATCAAAATTTTTCTCCTTTTCTATGGCAATCATTAGACCTTCTTCAAAAGTACTAGGTTCCTTAATTTCCAACTTTGTCCTTACCTCTCCCTACAAAATTTCAATGAAATGTTTGATTTTCAACATTTCTGGGGCTCTTATACATTTCAACAATCCCAAAGTCTAGCATACTCAATAGCAAAAAATTCTATGGTCTGGTCTTCTCTCTTTTGGTAATTTTTTATTTTTCTCGAAAGGTCTCGGGAAGTCTCAGTTTCCTTGAAATGGTCAAGGAACACCTGCTTAGTTACTTCATATTCCATAGGAACAGGAGGATTTCTCAATCTAAGGGTCTTTTCATAATCTTCAAACAAATTGCGACCTTCATCCAACAATTGAACAGCATGACACGACGCGTCACAGCGCGTCACGACACGGCACGGCACGGCACGACACGTCACATCACGACATAACACGATTGCAAGAAAAGAGAGTGAGAGAGTTTTGAGAATGAAAGTGAGAGGATGTATTAGATTGAGGAGGATTTACAAAGGAACGGGTAATTCGAAGATGGCGCACCACGCTGCCTATTCTCGTCTCAACACCGTTTTGTAAGGAAGCAAGAGGATGCTCCCTTATACATTCCAACCCACCACCTCCATTCACCCCCCACTAAACCCCTTTCCCACCTCACACCCCTTCCTTCCCACCTATACACACACACCCCCAAAACCCCTTTCACACACCACTAACCCCCCTCCCTTTCTACCCCTCATTCCTCCCATCACCATCTCTCCAACCCATTCGCACCCCACCCCCCTTAACCAGCTTTCCCCCCAATCCTCGTTGGCTTCACCTCCCCTCCCCCCACCAGTCGTTCGTGTGCGCGCCCGTGTATGTGTATTGTTAGCGCGGGAGTATCTTTTAGCTGTTGTTTACGCGTGGGACGCACGTTTGAATTTGCTGATTGAAGTGGTGCGTGCTGGTTCATGCATGCGCAGCTGTCACGCGTGTCCGGGTATTCCTTTTGACATCTCGAATATCATTTTTTTAAAACATCCACACCTCCATTAAACACACTTAAAATTAAAAAAAATCATCATAAATGAATTTGACAAACATTTTGAAATTTTATTCAAATTACTAATACCTTTTTTCACCATTATATATATATATTTATAATCTGAAATTTCTTATTCCACAATTCCATACAATTCCCTATTTTCCCAATTTATTCAACATGACCTGACAAAACATTTAAAAAAAAAACACCAAACAAAAACTCATTTTAACTTAGTCAAAAATAACCCAAACAATTCTAAAAAAATTCTCCAAAATTCCTCTCACCCCCCCTTGACCTTTTTTCCATTCCTTTTTCACTTAAACCTATTTTTACACATGGAACCCATATTTACAACCAATTAATTAATTTACAAAAAATAAAAAAACAAAAAAAACAAAAACCAAAAAACACACATAAAACACAAAATACACAAACATTGAAAAATACAAAACAAATCATTCCAAACTCCTTTCAATTCTGAAAAAAAAAAACAAAAATCCAGAACAATCTAGCAAACTTTCCCTTTATTTTTGCAACCCATGGCCATATTTTTCTAACCCTGTAAATTTCAGAACAATTATTTTTTATTTTTTTAAAAAAATTCCAACATCTTTTCAAATACCCAAAAATATGCTTAACATTCATCCAAATTGCTAAAAAATTCCAAATTAATTTCTGAAAATTTCCTCACACTTCCCTTACCATTTTTATTTATCTTTCGCATATTTTTCTTAGTTGTTATAATATTTCCTTTCACACCTAACCTCCTCGCAAATTTTAAACAAAAAAATATATATAAACAACACATTTTTCCTCCACACACCAACTAACCGTCTAGAAAAAAACTCCAGATATTTTTGGATTGAGGAGAGCACATTCTTTGCATTTTCATACACCCACTACCAGGTATTTCCCTTTTATTCGTTTTTTAAAATACACAAAAAACACATGCTTCCCCAAATCCCACGGTTAATATTTAAAAACAAAAAAACAACCAGAAAAACAACACACAAACAAACAAACCAATATTTAACATAAATCAAACCTAACTACCACCATGGCACGCGCATTCGCGCTCAATACCCACACACATATTTTTAATTAAAATAAACCCTCCGTTCACTTAACACGTGCTACGTGCGCTAAAGAGGCACTTTAATTTTTATTTAAAATGAACCAGCCGTCACATGAGCACGCGCTGGAAAAAAAGCGCTCCACATCACCTTACTTTGTAATCAATGAACTTGCATTTAGAGACCGAGTCTGGGTATCGCAGTCCGGGATTCGACTTAAAGCACCGTTTTCACCTAATAATTGGTAATTCAATTTATAATAAGGAACCGCCGTTTTCTTGCTAAGGTTTATCACCTAATAAAAATTTACCTATTCTTAATAATTTATTAAAATCAACCATTCATTAAATTAATCCCCCCTCACTGCACTTAATTCCCCTTTTTAATGAACCGTTTCGTGGGATGGGTATGCGCATTCCTTAGAGTTATTTCCATGGTCCCTTACTGGTCTATCAACGATGTAGTCTTAATATGTGTCGGATGTAGTATTGTTTTGGTTTACTATCTTTGTTACGGTTACGGGTACGGTATGCACTTTTTTTTCTTTTATTACCTGATACGGGATTCTAGGTGTTTGTCTGATGCATAGCATGAAGCTTTCGGTTGCATATGTCTAGAGGTCATGTTGAATTTTTTCTAGGCTGTGGTTTGCTTGGGGTTAGTTGGTCGAGTCACGTTTTATTGTGTTGGTTGTTCTCTTATCCTGTTTTTTTGTCTGTTGCTTTGCAAGCATTCTCCTTGATTATCTGTGTTTGTGGTGTGTGTGTAACCATCTGAATGGCGCCTTCTCATGCTCCTCCCCCTATCCAGTACGTCCCACTAGTTAGTAGGTATTACTCTTCCCTACTTACTTTTGAGCCTCTCACGAAGGCGGGACTCGCTGCTTTTGTGGCTACTTCTTTTCCACTGCTTCGAGAGGATCCATCGTTATGTGATGAGTTTCTGGCCTCTTACAGCAAGAAGACAGGACTTGTCCAGGGAATTTCTATGACTTTGACGCCTCGAGGCTTAGGGAAGGCTCTGTCTCTTCCCTTCAAAGGTGAACCTTTTGTTACCACTCGTCAGCTTTTCTCTAATGAAGAGATTCTGAAGCTGTTGCAAAAGCAGACAAGGGAAATCCTCGATGTTAAGAAGGTGATCAACTCTTCAGGAGTTTCCTTTTCTATGATCACTGATCCCATATGGAAGACGATCTGTCAGTTTCTCCAGGACAGGTTTATGCCTGCTAAAACTCCATCCCAGTATTTGTCCAAAGAGCTTTTCACAGCTTCCAGGATGGTGTTGAAAGGAGTTGCTATTGATTGGAGCACTTACCTCCTCACTAAAATGGATCAACATTTCGTCAAAGTCACCAGGGGTAATGTTACCAATGTCACATATGGATCATATTTGTCTGCCTTCTTGACCTATTCAGGTTTACAGAAGACTGTGCCTCCACCTCCTCCATCAGATCAAGTACCTCCTCCTCCACCTTCAGATGAGTCCGAACCTATTGACATAGAGGATGATGATTCTCCGCCTCCCCTAGTCATCCAGCGCAAATGCTTGAAGAGGGTAGCGGATAAAGCTCCTTCAGTACTTCCTTCAGTACCCATCCCTGCTACCTCTAGCAGTGAACTCCCTGGGTATCTCACTTGTAATAACCTATTCAGAGCATATCATGAAGGATCATTGGAGATCTCAGTTCCCTCCCTGAACAGTCTCGTCTCAGGATATGCAATTCCTTTCCTCTGTAAAGATATTCAGAGTTCCATTGAATTGTCAGTGACAGCCTGTGTTCAACAGCTGTACGCGTCTTTTTATGAAGAACTCATGCAGTCTAAGGACCAGTTGCATAAGGCAACATCTGAGTTAGCTTCTGTTAAGGATACCCTAGCAAATTTGTTTAAGCAAATGGAATAGCAAACCCAACTAGTTGCAACCCAAAGCGATGAGATCTCTTCTTTGAAGATCCAGTTACTAGAGGCTCAATCACAGGTTACTTACCTTTCAGAGGAGAAGGAGAGAATGTCCAGAGAAGCGCAGGAGTTCCAAGCTATCTTAGATGACAAACTTTCAGCTTTACAGATTGCTAATGACACAGTGGCATCCCAGTTACAAGATCAACTGGCGAAATCTTGCTCTGTTCCTCCAAGCCCTAATGTTCCCTTGATTCCTTCTCTTTCACAGCAGGACTTGGTTGCTCTTCAGAGACAGGCTACCTTGTGCCCTCTCTTTCAAGATAAAGTGGAAAGATTGCAATCCAGAATGGACTTGTTATGGTCTACATTTGAATAGTTTCAGGAAAATGTTTCACTAGACCATTCTTTCTTTGTCCACTACCACTTACAGAAGTTGGTCTTCTACATGAAGCTTTCCACGATGGATTTACCTCTTCCAGAGGATGGATGGAGTGGGGCTTGGTCTGCTGAGTTATTGACAGAGGTAGTAAGAATGGTGTTTGAAGATTCTGTCATGCCAGACACCATGTTGATGTCATACATGTATCTACGAGGAGACTTGTTAATTCGAGATGAGGTGGATATGGCATGGTATGTGGGGGATATGGTCTTACAGGCTGTTTTGTATGTCAACCATTTGGAGTTGCGCATAGCTGACATGTTTCAGAGTTACTCCTCCAAAGTGGCTGATTGTCATGATAATTCGTGGCATCCCATGATTGATTTTGTGGTCCTCAATCAAAGACAAAACACAGCTCCTATCTCTGCCCAGAGTACTAATCAACTGAGGATGGATCTCTTAGCCTATCTTTCAAAACATAATCCATTTGATTCTACATTCTTTGATGCCTATCATAGACGATCTCTCTTAGGACCTTCTGTTCCTACCCTCCTCTATTACCAACAAATGGCTCACCGATATGCTATATATATTTCCCTTTGTCAATCTAATTCCACAATTATTTTACCCCTTCTTTTCCAACCTTCATCTTTCCCTCAAATTCCCATTTTTACATATTGTTCCTTTATTGAGGATAGGGTATTTTCCCCTTCTCCACCCTATCCTTCTCCATCCATTAATGTACCCTCCACATTTCCTATTTATCAGTTAACACCCTTCCTTAGTGATTCCCTCCAAATTTCTGCCACCCCTTCTTTAACCTTTTCTTCCTTTTATGATTTTTCCTATCCCTCACTTCATCCACTTTTCCTTATTCCATTACCCTCTCCTAACACTTCTATATCTCAACCACCTCAGTTGGTTAGTGATTGTGACGGGTTTGATAATCAGATTTCCAGAAGAAGGGGATGGAGTTCGGATGATTGCCTTACAGGACCTCAGATTAATTGGCCAGTAATTCCAGGAGAATGGACAGCTTCTAGTCAAGCTTATCAGAACTATGTTCATTTTGCTCAGCAGTATTCACAGTCTGCAGATCCTTCAGTGAGATTAACTGCTCACTTTGCTTGGTACCTGGCGTATATGCATAGGCACTCTCATAATGATTCCAAGCCTATTCCCAAGTTGTGCATGAATGTCAATGTGAGTATTGATTCCCAATAGCTGGATATATTGTATTTTCATGCCCTTTGTTTGCCTAGCAGATACCTGGTCCTGTTGGAAAGGATGTGCTGTCTTCAGTTTTTTCAAAATCCTCCCAAAAACTTTGTAGATGAATCCTTGTCTATGGATCGTTTCTGACAACATCAATCTTTTAAGAGGGATCATCTTCATTGATACCTTTCCAATGTATGGTGGATGATTTTTAATGAAAATCTCTCTTTTTGGAGGGGTCATTCAGATGGTTGTGTTGTGTATAAGTGTTTGTGTTGTGAGTTCATTTATGTCATACGAACATGGTGGTTTTCTATTGGATTGGATTTCGTGTGCGAGTCACATTTTCGAGAATTGTGGTGATGGGTTCGTGGTTGCAGAGTTGAACCTGATGCTGATGAAGAAGAAGAAAACTCTTATATCCTTTATAAATTTGTTGTGATTTTTAGTTTGATAAGAGGTGTTAATTTAAAAAGGGTTTTCCTTTCTTTGTATTTTTATACCAGCTACAGGTTCTAAGTTGGGGTCGTGGTGGATGGATTCTTTTTAAAAAGATATTGAAGATCAAAGTTGTGATTTTAAATGCACTTGTATTCCCTTTTTCCTGGGTCGCAAGGATGCTTCCTTATTAAGTGTGGGGATATGTTGAGTGTTGAAATGACTTGTTTTTTGGCTAATTTTTGTTGTTTTTGAGAGCTGAATGGTTGATTTTATGAGATGATCGATTGATTTGGAAGTGGTTTGAGAGTGTTTTGGATGATATTGATTGTGTTTTGGAAGTTCATGATGTTTATTAGTGGTTCTGTGATGTTCTGATAGGTTCTGATTGGTTCTGTATACCTTCTGTTTTGCTCTGTTTTGGTCTGTTTTGTTTTGATTGTCTTCTGTAAGGAGGGATGGAGTATTGATTGATGAAGATTGAGATCTTGTGAAATCTTATTGAATGGTTTATGAGAGTTTGGAATGGTTTGAGAGTAAGTTATGTGGTTTTGATGACCTTCTGTAACCTTCTGTAGGTCTTTTGTAGAGCCTCTGTTCTGTTCTGTCTCTATTCTGCTCTGTTCTGTTCTGTACTGTAGCTGTTCTGGTACTATTCTGTGACTCTTCTGTATGCTTTTGTATGTGTTTTGATGGATGAGAGTGTAGCTTGGGAAAGTTTTCTAGCCTTGGAAAGAGGTGAATATAAGTGCAAAAGAGCTGGAAGAAGTAGCTGCTGAAGACTCAAGTGAAGACTAGAGTGAAGTGACAGTAATGAGCTATGAAAAGACACTGTAGTGGCTCTGGTGACTTTTCATATCAGACATACCTCTTGGGAGGGGTATCCACGACCTAAAAAGGATTATTGAGAGTGATTTTGAGAGATTGTAGTGAGAATATGATGTATTATTGATGGAGTGAGAGAGAGAGAGTCAAAGATAGCCAATTCTACTGAAACAGAGTGATTGTATATGAGAGATTAAGAGAGAAGACTATGAAGATATTGAAGATGAATACTATGTGATGTATTTCCATTCAAAGATGGTGTATTCTTTTGCTTTCTTTGTTCTATTGATGGATTTTGTGAAGATATTGAAGAATATGGTTGATTCTATCAAATCCGTGGGAGATCTATGCTGCATGAAGATTTGTTGTGCCTGGTGTTCTTTTCTTCATTGTGATCATATGAAACATGATAAACAAGCTTGTTGATGTTACAAGATAGATTTTCTTGCAAGAGAATTTCCTTTTCCTTGGTGTTCCTCTTGGGGCTCCATCTTCATATAGAAAGTTTCTGGTTGTACTTCATTAATGGTGCAATAGGCCGCCTTTCAAGCTATTATCTATCATTATTTTGCATTTTGAAATGCCATGTTCATCTTCTTCTACCTAAATTTTCCATTGTCACAGTTGATTAACCCCCCATTCCCTGCTATTCAATAGTCATCTTATCCAGATCAATCTTCTCCATAAGCAAGGAGTCAGCACTTGGATGCTTCCAACATTTCTTCACTAGACCATGATGTATATCAAATGCACTAACATTTGCCTCTCAACAAATGTTATCCTCCCACCAACAATTGCAACATCTGACAAAATCAATGGTTCAACAACACTATGATCTGAATTCGATGTGCAAAGTACCACTCCAGCAGACAAAATGTCTCACACCTCTCCAGGCTCAAAACCACCTTTCTATTCATCGTTTCTTCCTCTTTGGACAAACACTTTGCAAGCCCACTCACAACTTGTCGGACACCATCCCTTATAATTATGCTCGAAAAGCTCGAGTCAACACCCTTCATTAATGATCCTCTTGTATAGTGTATGGCCAACATTTGATCCTATCACATCGCTCAGTCATCTTCTCCTCCATTTTGCTTCCCTTGAAGAACTAAAACGTGGCACATTATCGAGATCATAAATAATACCACAAATGGAAATTATTTCAACACTCTCTATCCTATAAAATGATTGCCCTCCATTAGCTTGTCATTGATACTTCCTTCAACTTTTCTCCTTCAAAAAACCTATCAATGTTCTTTTGAAAATAATCTCCACATTTCCTCATGCTGACAGTTTCGTGTGATGTGTCCTAGTAACAATATGCTTGAACTAGAACTTTATGCTCATCCATACATGATTTGAGAAAATATGCAATGTAGGATTCATGATATCCAACAAATCAATCGATGCTCACAAGAAAATAATGGATGCATGGGAGAACCATCCCTATCCTATCTAGATGCACTCGTGCATCGTGAATAATGCAAACAACATTCCTTGATTATTTTGATCTTTAACCTCACCTCTCGATGCTCAACAGGAAGAAAATATATCAAACTCCACTCCACTCATCCAACTCTCACAATCACTCTAGAAAATGATGGTCCTCAAGATGTTGACGAGATAAGAACAACCCATCTCACAATTGGTGGCGTCCTTCACGACCATCTAACTCTCCCAACCACCTTACACACTCATCTAATGGTTCCTAAATTTGTGATGAACATCCCAAATATTGTGCGTGCAAGAAATGTACATGCTCAATGAAGGTGCGCTCTCTAATGCGCATGCAACTAGGATTTACTGCATATAGCTACAGCATGCCTCATGCGTGCTAGTGCTCAATGATGTTGCAAAATATGCTTCATCCCAACCCATGGCATGAAATAATTTGGTAAGAATAGGAGACGACCCCTTAGTGTAGTGTATCAACATGTGCAATGTGAAAAGGCATTGGGTGCAGAGAAGCTGCGCAAGTTCAGAGACCTGCTTGGTATGCAGGAATTGGGATTGAGCTCAAGGGGGAGTGTTGAGATATCGAGCTCCACTCGTGATATGCCAGGGTGACCGTTGTGCATTTATGTCACCGACTTGTTAGCTGCAGATGCGGTTGGTACACCGCCCATGAATAATAGCTAGATGATAGCTATCCTTATCTACTCTAGTTCATGGCTCAGTTAGTATGCCACCTTAGCTAGTTGAGTTTGGTTTGAGACCCATATATAGGGTTTTTCTATTTCTCTGTACTAGAGTTCTTTTGGCTTACACAACTAAGAAGAGGAAAACTGTTTTCAGCCTCCACCTTTGTGTGTATTCCCCCATTGTGTAAGTGAGAAAGCTACAAGTGAGACTCCTTCCTTCTCTCCCACAATCTTGGCACCCAATCCTTGCAAAATTTGATGTGCATACTCCCAATTCCCTAGAGGCCCTACTGGTAAATTTTGACGCAAATCCAATGTATATATCTTTACCACACTCCATGCCTAGTGAGTTTGACACTGAACTTGTGTGATGCAGGACTGTCTATATAGATGATTTTTCATCTAGATAAGGTGGTGGATCTAGTAGCCAAGGAAGTGTGCATGACTTGGCATTGAAGGATTATATTAGCCAGCTTGTGAGAAACATTTTTTAATTCCATAAGACATGCTCTCCGACTTTTTCTAAGAACTTCTTGAAGTTGAGGGCACTAACGAAGATTGGGCCCTTCAAGACCATCCCAACAAACTCTAGCTTGGAGAAAGTAGTGTTGCTTGGACGTTCAAAGCTCCTCTACTTATTCTCTAGTACTAGGTTTGGGCGACTTTTTTCCATGGTGGCCCATGGCATGGTTGCTGGTGTTGAAGACCCCAATGTCATTAGGCAAGAACTAGTAAGCCAAAATGTGTTGCTACCTATGATCACGAATAGCTTTGACCATGAGGAGTCTTGCTCAAAGAAGCCTAGGAGAGAGTAGATGTACTTAGTGCCAAATGATATCTCATCACCAACGCAATGTAATTTGTAATCTTCTCTTGAAGTAATGAAAATCGATATTTGTTGGATTTGCGTGCAATGCAGTTTGTCACACGCGTCGTTTATTATTGTTTTTTACTTGAATATTACGTTTATTTATCAGATTTATACGCAACACGATTCGAACCCTAAATTTAATAGGCAGTGCTTTATCGAGTTTGTGCACAACATGTATTCGTTCAAATGCATGTAACGATAAACAAAATTTGTATTCATATTCATAACATTTTACATGGAATCCATTACAACGAGGGTTTTACAAAATCTCTTGGCAGCTACATTTCGTATATGTTTTGGTAGTACACCGCTATTGTTGTTGATCTCCGCGAGGACTATCCTTCCATTGCTAGAAGAACCTCACTATCTGCAAATTCCTATCAATGACGGCTACTCTCCTTGCATGTACTACTACATAGACCAAGTCTCCAAACAAGTCAATGACGTAAGCTTCGGTAGCTTCCTGCAGTGCAAGGAGGGCTTGGGTAGTCCAGCAATTAGGTTGTTGCAAGCATGTTCCATCTAGGAAGTGCCTCATGTTGTTCTTAATGCGTATGCCATCCATAATCTCACACACTAGCTTCTGGAATGGAGCCTTTGGTATTAGGGGATGTGTGGTTTTTTGGTAATGGCAGATCTCACAAAGAGCCACTGTGGCCTGCTTCCATCAATGCTTGTGATGCTTGCGTGGTGGTGGAGTTGGGGGAGGTGGCCTCTACATAGGATTTCTAGGAGGTGTCTCCGGGCCGCTTGCTTGGTGTGTGCCATGTCTTCTAGGAGAGAAAACCCAAAACTCAAAAGTGAAATGTGTAAAATGAGTTGAAACTTTAAATTTATAGCAAAAATTTCAAAAAACCCTTCAACTTGAATTAATGTATCTAGTGTTGGAAACTGCGAGGAAGATGAGAGAGATGAAAGGAAGAGAGGAGAGAAGAGAGATATGAGACATCGGAAGTGGAACCCCGGAAGTGTGTCTATTGAGCACACATGATAGAAATATATAGAGGGGACATGGGACGCTATATATAGACAGGCTATATATAGACAGACTATATATAGCTAACACCCTTGCTCAAATAAAGCTCCCTTACTATGGATGAAAAACCTAGGGGGCTCAAGGGAAAAACCCATAGCTCTATATAGACCTACCGTTATATTCTGCATGATGCTCCTCGTCTGGTCCATAGCCAGGCTTGAGAAAGATGGAGACCACCCCATCAGCACTTTCTCTGACCTCGGCTCCGTGCCGAGGTCAGAGAAAGTGCTGATGGGGTGGTCTCCATCTTTCTCAAGCCTAGATCTGGACCAGACGAGGAGCATCATGCAAAAGTGGTAGGCGAAGGCGACCGCCACCATGACAACGCAAGATGAGAGTCATGCGGTGTGCTTGAAAGTGTAGGGGAGGCATCCTAGGGGAGGCCTAGGACACCTGCACCCACGATGGATATCACGATGTTGCTGAAGGACTTGCCCACAGATGACAGCTGATGATGGTGATGGTAATGATGAGGGTGACCTTCTAGCATAACTCTTGTCTGCATAATAGAGGCAATGGGTCTCGCGATGAGCCTTTGATCACCATGTCTATCTGTCTCTCCCCTGTTCCAGCAGAAAGGGATAAAAAATGAGAGAAATCCTCTTCTCGCAGAAAGACAGACATACACCTCGGTCATTCACAGAAAAGTTCATCAACAAGCTTTTTTAGAAAAGTTAATAAAAGCTCTGATACCATGTTGAAAACTGCGAGGAAGGCGAGAGAGATGAAAGGAAGAGAGGAAAGAAGAGAGATATGAGACACCGAAAGTGGAACCCCAAAAGTGTGTCTAGTGAGCACACATGATAGGAATATATAGAGGGGACCTGGGGCACTATATATAGACTGACTCTATATAGCTACTGGGGCGCTATATATAGATAGACTATATATAGCTAATATCTAGGCTTTGGAAAAATATGATCAGTGATCCGATTGACATGAAATTTTACTTGTGGACTCCTTTAGGGCACATCAACTACCCAAAAAAAATTGGGCCTCATTAGAAGTCTTTGGGACACCTGTCCGGAGGCTTGCATTTGGAGCCCTGAATCAGGGGATTCAGGGCCCTAAATGCCAGCCTCTGGAGGACAAGTATCCCAGAGACTTCTGATGGGGCCAATTTTTTAATATCCATGATTTTTTATGATGCTAGGCATGTGGGTGAAGTTTCATCAGATTTCGATTTATAAAATTGATGCTTCAATCATTTTTTGAAAATGCATTAACTGGATTATACTTCACTGATAACAAAAAAACTCACCACCGCACTGAGTGTGCACAATTGCATATTAAATGTGTTTTCAACCAAACTACGTGAAATATTGGAAACTTAAAATTTCACAAAAAATAAGTCATGGGTCAAATGGAATATCGAATATCGGATATAGTGTTGCCAAATCGATAAATACATTAAAGATATAGTGTATCAGCCCATGTACAACTGATCACTAATGTGTGCGTGATTGCACATTAAATTTATCCTTAATAAAACTATTTTCAAAATTAGAAACTTAGAAATATGCACAATGCAAATCATGGAAAAATAGAATATCAAATATTAGATTTGGCATTATGAAACCATGAAAAACGTAGTAGATAGTGCATTGCACCAAGTACAATTAGAGCTACGCAAAATTTAGCTCCATTTTGTAGACCACTGCTATCAAATATTGAAGGTCTACTGGAAAGATAAACCAAAACTAAGCTCCTTATAATCTACAACCAAACCTAAGCTAAAAACATAGATCCAATTACAAGATGGCTTGTTAAAGAATATTGTTGACATTAAGATTTAATGCATCCTTGTTGTTGCGGATCCTACAAATAAGAACCATATCTATGGGCTTAATAGTGATACGTCGGGCATGAATGGCTAAAACTTGAGAATCACCCATTAGATCAATCAAGTAACTTTCAACTACTTCTTGGAGAGCAAGCAAGGCTTGGCTTGACCATCACCCCACATTCCTTGCTTGGTTCCTTGAAAAGAACTTGTGATGATGTCCTAACTGTAGATCTTGCAGTACTTCTCACACCAACCTAGAGAATGGTGCCTTAGGAATAATCAAGTTGGCACTCTTCTAGAATTTCCTTATCTCACGTAGCGTAGCTGTGATTGGTCTCCATCTTCGCTTCTTATGTGTTAGAAGATGTGTATTACTAGTTGGAGCAGTAGTGGGAGGTGCAGCAATTGGAGCATGTGGATCACCATTTCTGGATAATGTCAAACCATTATTATTGACCACGCTAAGGCCACCATTGTTGGACACAGTAGCACCACCATTATTAGCTGTAGTAGGGCCATCATTATCAGCCACCAAGGAACCTTTGTCACTCACATTATGCTCACTAGATTTCGAAGAGTGTTGAGCTCTTGCTCTTGCAGGTGTCTTCTTGATAGGAAGCTTGGAACGTGCCATGGTTGTGGTAATGAAGGATAGAAAGGTGGAGGGTAGAGTGAAGAGTAATGGGAAAAAATGAAAGGAGAGACTTGACTTAAGTACGAATTTTTTAAACTTACTGTGGTGTAAATGAACTTTAAAATTAAAAAACATTGTTCAAAATCAACTTTGAAAAACATAGTGACAAACCTTCAAAATTGTAAACAAAACTTGCAAGACATATTATGTTAAAGATATGAGTATTGATGTGTCATATCTTGGGTACCTATGCTCTCTGGTGGACTCTAAATGCATCAAAAGTATTATCTTTATCTACGTCTCCATTTCTTTCCATCTCTCTCTTAGGTTGCCAACCATTATGCGTGGCATTGTCTAGCTGTGTTGTTTTCTTATCTTTCTTTTCTCACTTCATATATTGCCCTACTTATAAATTCTGCTTGAGAGGTTTTGGACTTCTTTTCTTTTTCCTTGTATTGTATTTCTACTTAGCCCCCTATGTAATCCAACTTCAGAGAGGACTTGTTTTGCCTTCTTGCATTTAGCATCATCTTCTGACATAGGCTGCATCTTGTATGCAAAGCAGATATATTCATATACTAGCTTCTCAATCATTCTAACCAAACAATGCAATGTGCAAAAGTGAACCCTTGTTAGTGGTATTTCCAAAATAGGACACCACTTTGGATCCACTCGAACTAGCATTTCATTTCTTTTTGATCACATGTTGGAGCACCTTGTTGTCTTGCCTTGGCAAGCAATTCTTTCTTTCCATCTTTCCCTTTCTTCCTAGTTTGCATGCAGTATATGAACGGAAATTTTGCATTCACTGCATTTGATAAACCAAACATACACTTCAATGTTTTTAAATCTCGTGTGCAAGATGACATTCAACTTGATAGTCCCCAAACCCCTCCATGTTTAAAATTGCTCCATTATTTTGTTGTTGAATAACACTAGGTATATTAGTGATATTAAAAAAAACTTTAAGTACTTCACGGTCCTCCTTTGGTACTTCAAATGCCGCAAGTCGCCATATTTCATTCTCTGACTGTACACTAAAGTATAAATGATGGTTTTCATCGATGTTGGGATCCAATGCTCGATTCATAAGTGTTATATTCACACATTCAAGTTTTTTCCCCTTAATAATTTCACTCTCATAAAGTTTGAGGACAAACCTTAATCTTGCCTCTACATTCTTCCATAGACATATTATAGAACTTTACCATAGCAATATGAACCCTACATATATCCAATACAAAGTTGTTGGACGCATTCAATACAAATGCAACTTCTTTGGAACCATACTTCAATATGTGTGTATTTTCCAGATGCGTTGGCTCACCAATTAGTTCTAGAACTTTCTCATTTAGTTGTTTTCAAGCCTTTTTCACATGAAATGGTTTTGGCAGAGGCATTACTCGCTTAGTTTTGAAGACTTGCTTCAATCTTGTATCCAATTATTGATAGAGCATACTATATGACTTAGAACTCATTCCCACCTTGTTACATAATCCCTGAGTATCTGTAGTAGTAAACAAGTTGCTCACATCCCTAAAATGTTCACTTACGACACCATCTACAATGTCCATAAATTTACGATTGTCCAATGCATTTTTTACCATATCCTTGCTTAGGACTTTGGCAATAGTATCATTCTTTGCATGAGGGAACATATTTCTCATTGTAGAAGATTGAGCATATATCTGTCTATGATATTATCCACTTTCTTTGGTTAATTTGTGAATTGGTTTAACTAATCGGATGCGCCAACATGCTTCTTTGGTTTTTTAAATGGGCCTAATCTTCAAAGTTTTTGTGAGCTTTCTCTTTATGTTTCGATTCTCCCTCTCCAAGTCCAGAACTTTAGACTGTAACTCCATATTTTGCATGTGTGTAGTCTGCATAGCATCTTCAATAACAGAGATTTCTTGTTGTAGGTTCTAGTTCTTCCTATCCTTCTCAGCCAATAATCTATTCTTTTCCATCAAAGACTGCATATTCACTTGTAATCTTGTCTGCATATTTGTCAAGGCTTGACGAACCCCTGCTAATCCTTGTGTGACAAGTCTGCATGTGTATCCATACAATCCTTCATTGCCTTCACAAACAGATTTTACAAATGATGTAAGCCCTTCAAATTGTGGTGGCCTTTGAGTGACTGGATCGGGTGGATAAATGCACCCATCAACCCAAAGGTCCACGTTTTTCTCCTTGCATTTCTTTCTTGTTGCATCATATATCTTATTGCATCATCGCTTTCTACAATTCTTTTGAACATTGGTGCATATTCATCCTCCAATTGAAATTGAATATCTCTCTTTCCCTTGGTACGTCATGCACCTGCATCCTATAAAGAAAAATATATGCCAATTTTAACATTACATAATCACATCCCTTTGATAAATAGTAAGCTAAGGAGTCAATGCCAATTTTTTTATCAATAGCAAGAACGTCTAAATATCTAGGAGTTGCAGGTCAGTATTAATCCAGCAGCATGCAGCTAACTCTGGATTGGCTCAAATCACACAATTGCACCCCTTTGATTCACTATATCTGTGTTCTTTTTTACCTAGTTGGATCTTGTCTCTTTCTCTTGATTTTAGTCACGATGGATCCTAATCAACCCCTAATCTTCATGTAATCTTAGCTTTTAATCTACCTCTAATCAGCATCTAATCTTATCTTCTATTCTATCCAAAATATTTATTTTTTTTCTATCTCTCTCTCTCAGAATTGATCAAAGATATACAAATACATTTATACAGAAGCTTGGCTAGTGGAGAACAATAACATCATCTTATCTTCTACCTCAATTTACTCTCTGTCACTCTATCACTTATTTTCTTAGTTTATCTCACACAGTCCTCTCTCTTCCCCCCCTCCCTTCTCCCTCTTTCCCCCCCCTCTCTCTCTCTATGAATTAACACTTAAGGATTAAACAACAACTATGAAGAATAATAACTTCACAAAGATTAAAAAAATAAAGATACCTCCATTATCACTTGATTTCTTGTAGTATAGAGTGTTGAAGATGAAGATATCTTATAGCACAGTACTGAAGAAGGAGATTGCTTGTAGCAGGGTAGAGAGTGATGTAGATAGAGATTATTTGATTTCAGCAAATGCTATCAAAACCACTCCTGAGATTGCTTGTAGTAGGGTAGAGAGTGTTGTAGATAGTATTGAGTATTTCTTCATAAGAATTTATATACAAGAAACCATATTCTGGAGGAAAGGAGAAGAGTACACAAAATTTTGGACAAAATTAGAGCTTTGAGAGGGAATGAAGAAATACCTAGAAATAGGTATATACTTTTCCAAAAATGATAAAAATTTACAAGGAAACTCTCGAGTCAAAAAGGTGTCTTTGGGTAAAAAATAATCTTAAATATGATGTATATGTCATTTTATATTGTTTTTTAACTTCCACCCTTTTAAGAAGCAAGAATGAGAATGATTCTAATATATTTTCATATTGAAAATTCATGAGGGAATTAAAGAATCGTATCTTAATGATTGGCTCTATTTTTATAGAAAATAGAATTGTATTTTTTAGTTATGAGGATTTTGAGAAAAAGTGACCTTATCCTATGGTTTGAGAATAAAATAATAGGTGAAATCTATTGAAAATAAAAATATAAGATTTGCTTGATTGCAGAAGATTTCTTATTCTAATATTATTTTTGAATCTCTTTTTAGAGAGAGTGAGAGAGATGAGAGAAACCCCTTAAGGGGCAAAAAAGAGCGTCCATATTTCTCCTAATGATTTTTCCAACCGGCACTCCTTAACATCTCGTTATTGGGTTGTAAGTGAGGCTTGCTCTCGATCACCACTCGCATAACAATAGAATCATCTTTAGTTTTTTAATTACCTACATCACATTTATTGGAACATATACAACCAGCTTCCTTAATTAGTCTGTTAAATCACATGTTCTTGGATCATGAAGGGGCTCATCAGATTTTAGGAACAATGAAGGATTTACAGCCATAGTCCCCCCCTTGGCACCCACATTTCCTATTGCCTGAGACTATCCCTAATGAGAGATCTTTCGCTAATGGAACCGGTCTAATCCTCACAAAGCAATAACCATGACCCCCTTGGAGTAGGGTCTCACAACTAGCTTGGGGGTAGCCTAGCGCGATCCTTCCTTTTATCCTGTTTGTTAATGTTTTTAATCAAAGATCTAGATTTTAGCAAACATAAATAGTCCTTTCAAATGTATATTAAAATGATGCAATGACAATCACACCATAGTGTAATTCATATCTTCCATAGCCAAGGTAGAACTTATCCCAGGGTAATCTTACATTATAATGAGGATTCTCCTCCCCATAAAGAAGTGTTGAGTACACCTCTCACAACATGTTAAGCAAGGCATGAATTTTCCGTTTGGGCTATCTTACCCAACATATGTGAAATTCCTTAAAGACATATATTGTGCCAATAACTTAACAAGATGACTTACAAGACTCTTAAATAAACATTTACTTTTCATAACAAGTGTTAATCAACCTTAACCTTGTCGTGTTTGACCGTAACTATATCAAGTGCGCATAAAGACATATGTGCAATAACCTCTGGGAACTATTTCCAACATGATTCTATGATTTAGAATCTCACTTAATCTAGCTACAATTCATAGCGATTAACTGTTTATGCATGTACTAGTATGCTTTCTAGATGAAGCTGCCAATTCTTATAAGTGTAAAATATAGAGCTAATATTTTACATAATTATCTTATGTGGAAAAATAATAACCTAGTAATGAATAACCTGGTTTGGCGTGATGATATTGGGAATTTGATCTTTCCTCACACTTATGTTTGCCACATCCAATGTTTTGTTGGTAGTGGAAACTATGACAACCTCGGGAACTCCCGTAATTCTAGCAATACCTGTTCCTTGACAGGTTGCAGTGATTTCCATGGTCCTTCCACTTCGTTGCTTTGGAGCCATCATCCATAAGTGGATTCAAGAGATAAAGGAGGATGAATGAATTTGAGATAGGAGAGCGTAAGGGAAGATAGCTTAATTGAAGATTGAGACAGGGGGAATTGAGCTAACTCTCTCCCTTGCAACCTCTCTCTCTCTCTCTCTCTCTCAAGCTCCTTCTCATAGCTTCTTGGAGGAGTATCCATCTACCTCCCTCTCTCTACCTCTCTCTCACAGCCTCTCAGGTTCTCCTTATGCTTCTCTAAACTACTCCCCATGCCTCATATTTATAGTTGAATTAGAGAAGAAGGATTGTGGCTGAGAAGAATAGTTCTTTATGGAGGGGATCTTTAAAAAATTAGCCATTTGAAACTTCTAAGATGCAGTTTGATACTCAAATCACAAATCTGATAGTTTCATTGGCTCCAAAAGGAGAGTAAACCTGCAAGACACTTGCTTAGAAATCTTCCAGATCACTCCTTCTTCTTCTCCGTGTTTGAAGTGTTGTTTACTACTTGTAAATTGTGATCGAGATGTGCGTGATTTTGCCAATCTCTTTTTTGTATTAAATCTTCAAAACAAGCTGAAAAAGCCACTTGCTTTTTTTACATGACATTGTGTTTTAGAAATTTCAATATATTTTTAGGATATTCACAATAAATAATATCTAAAATATGCTAGTTTTCTCTAAAAATCTAATATTTTTAGACCATCCTTATTATACACATTGACACTAATGACTAATATGGCTCATAACTCTCGTTCATGTTGTAACTTTTGTTGTGACGGGTGGCTACCATCCTTGTTAATTTGAAAAAAATATCAGGTTACAACTCTCGATTTTTCTTTATATTTTTACTTAAATAAAAATGGTTAGTTAATAACTTTAGTTAGTTTTTACTTTAGTTAATCTTTAGTTAGTAACCTTACTAATGTCGAGAATTGACAAATGATGTATGCTCCAAGAATAGTTGTCCTGAATCCCATATGCACAATGAGGATAGTGGAGAAGCTGGAAAGCTATAAAAGCATGTACTTGGTTCACTTTTTAAATGAAATGCTATTGTACTTGATACTTAGAGTTTGTAAATCTATCTACTTAAGATTGTGTTTATGAGTCCAAGATAATCTATCCGAGTTTAAGATCTCATCATCCAGGTGATTTCAGCTCGAGGCATCTTCAAGGGAACTCTTCATCTACTCCTAGCATAGCTTCCTATCATATCAAAGTGTGCCATTGTCCATTGTGGAGCCCGACATTATGAGAATTTGACCTCGCTGTCCTGTCTACATCAGATCTTGGTCGTATTGTTGTCGCCAATTACACAATTTGCCATACTCCCCATGCAATATCTTGGGCAATGGTCATGTACAAGCTGAAAGAATAGTCCGCTGTCTGAAACCCTGGAGGAAGCCAATAGCTAGAAATTTGAAAAGCTTGGCAACCTTGTTCCTTTTTCACTACCATCATCAATAGTGATTTTTTATCACTTTGGCATTACCTTTGAAGTCTGGAAGTGCCCAAGGAAGCTCAAAAAATTACCTAACAACATCAAGCCCAATATCAAGATCTAGTATCTATTCATACTCAACAAGTGCTTCTTGGCACTTAGAGTTTTTTAACTTAATCAAGACTAAATAACCTTATGATTTCATTTCAATTTCTTCAAAGCCTACTCTCAATTTTTAATCATCAAAAATATCATATGCAATTCTGGGAAAGTGCAAGGTTGCAGTCTCGATCGAGTCTGAAAGCATGCCAATGACCTTTTATGTGTTGTCGAATGCGAATGATGCAAGTACGGAATCTCTATTAGGACGTACGTTTAAAAAGTAGACACTTTGCAATGTTGACTATGACTCACAGCGTATTCACCTTGCTATGGGAAATGCACGAATAGTCACAATCTTCAACAAGGGCAGTGTGGCTCCATCAAAGCTTGCAAAGCCAGTGGGAGAGAAATCCACCACTAAACCTAAGGAGGGGGTGTAGCTCATCACAAACTACCAAACCTCAAAGCCCGCAAACCGTTGAAATAAAAATCAAGGCCCATGCAACACAATTCAAATGGATGCCTAAACATCAAGGGCCACCACCCAAAAACACAGAATCATGACCTCACAAGGCTAGGAACTCGTATTCAAAAACTAGGAGACAGAGAAGGGACTATAGGCATCGATGAACAGTAAAGCAAAGATGGGTCCCCAAGATCTTATTGCAAGCGCAAGGTTATTATGAGGGTAATGCCTGGATATGGGTACCTAAAGCCAAGATGGCAAAGAGTAGTACTCGAATATTGCCTGCAACCTTGACGACACCAAGCCACATGGCAAAAAACACCCCAATGCCACAAATGACTTATGCTGGGAAGCCCATAGAACCTCAAACTCATAAGCCTGTAGAGACTCAACAAGTCTATCAACCAAAGCCATAGCCTGCAACTCACACACTACCTCAACCCTCTCCTACTTATGCCCCCCCTACGACCTCACTAGTGTCTAGTAGCACGGCACCCCTGACTCTAATCAAGCCCATCACACAAGGAGCCCAACCACACTCTCGGGAACAACCAGAGTTGCATTCATTAGCTACCAAATTATCTAGTTCAGTCAAGCCTTACCCATCAAGAGGTCTTAAGCTCTCCTATGAATGACAATCGATCTGCACATTGGCTAAAGATCTAGTCGAGAACACATGAGATGACATTCATCTGCATCAAGCACTTGGATGCCACATTCACTCTACTTACTAAGAGCTATGAATGCTTAGAATTAGGTCTACTTGATCCATCCTTATCATTGGGAATCCACGCCATGCCATCCACCTAGGAGGAATAAAAATTTGTGATAGTAAAAACTTCCACAATCATAGAGGAATTGATAGAGATGCTAAGATATCTTGAGATCAAGCCCTAAAACAACAACTAATCACCTCGTATAGTAAGAGGAGAGTCACTATCATCTGCAAACTAGCTGATAATGACCCGTCCTTATTACGCAATTGGTATGCTCTCAGACTACAGTAGGAACAAGAAGGCTACCAACAAATCATATCCAATGCTGAGCAATGGCATGCCATTAGGACCTCCGAGTATGAGCCCACTTATGTAGCTCCTACCTCTTTTAGGGTATTAGCCATAACTGACCATCAATCACTAGAAGATCATGTCATGAGCCACCCTTATCTAGATCGAGTCCTTACTGAGGAAGAGTTAAACATTGCTAGCAGGATTGACTCCGATGACCTCCTCACGGATGTTCTCACCTACATCACTCAAGTAGGCATCCACCCTTCTGACATGGACCACCATGCTGATCTTGAATACAATCTGAACTTTTATGATTGGCTCATGTGGAAGTGAAATACCACAAGCCAACGTTGAATGCCCTTGACCCCTCAAACCTTAATGCCAAGAAGGATTCTGGGGCAAGGTGGAATCAACCATGTGCGCAAGTAAGGTGCATGAAATGCACAAATGAAACCTCCATCAGTAACCAAGAGCGCAAGAAAGTGGATAAAAATCAACTTGTGACTAATTAAAAGTCATAAATCTTTGGAATGAATGGACAACTTGAAGGAAAAAATGCTCTTCTTTGTAATTAAGCATGTTATTCTTCCCTAGAAATCATAATCAAATTCTTGCTCACCTTTTTGCAAGAAATTACATTAAGAACACTAATGGTGAACTACAGCATTATGATAGGTACTCACTATGGTAGGTCAAGACAAGAACAACAAACTTCCATTCTCGAAGAAAGAACGGAAATCAGGAAGAAGGAGGAAGAAGACATAGCTCTCACTATCCACATCTCAGTGGAGCAACCTTCAAGACAACAAGAGTTGGCAGCCATGAGCTAAAGCCATGAGCCCACTCCAACACAAAAATCCAAGCACTAGCTCCAAGACCCCCTAAAAACTTGCCGCCCCCACGGAAAGGGGAAGGGTTTGATCCACCCAATCCCAACTATACTACTACCTACCACCCCAATCACTACACCCACTCAAGACTCCTCTACCATGAAAGATGCTAGCAATCTTGTGGCATGGGTGCAGTTTCCAGTCAGCAAAGAGGCAACTTAAGGTAGGACGAGTGCAGGAACTCCTATGAGACACGCACAAGAAGAAAGGTAGCCGCAAATGCGGAATCCAGACAAGACCTCAAACGGCCAAAGATAGAGGCATCTACAAATAGGGGCCCCTTTGCACTTCCATTGTCCACAACCTACGATGCCTATGTGCAAGAACTCCTGTCCAGCTAGAGCAGGCAAAGGAAGATAAGAAGATAGCCGTAATCTTGAGGACAAGCCAGGACTCAGGGCTGATGCCTTTCCTTCCTTGGGGTGACATCTTGTCGAAAAAACACAGATAATGAAGGTTGGAGTGAAAATAAAAGTGAGTGAAACAAAAAAAGATTAAGTGTCACCTTGCAAGAGCTTGGTAGGTTCTTAGGTAACAAGTCAGGACCTGAGGCCGATACCTTGTTCTCCTTGGGTCACTCTACACTAAGCTCTCACCTTTTTACACACTCAAGTATGAAAACCTTGAAAGGAAACGTGATATAAGCAGGAAAAATATGATGAAAAGGCTATAGGGGTCCTCTCCTAGTAGGAAATCTTGGTCCAGTTATCCTCAGTTAGGTAGGTAGTTTAGACCACCACTAGGATGACCTCTTTGACAAGCCTTTTAGCCCGTCCGTGTTAGAGCAGTTGGTTAGTGACTCCTTCTGGATTTTTGTCAAAATATGCTAGGCCTATCCCTTGTGGATTTTCATGCCTTGGTTTTGTCAAGTGGTTTTGTTGAAGGTGCGCAATTCTCAGTATTCTACTTTGAAAGATGGATCCAGTAACAAGCTTGCTCATAGATTTTATGGCGGCCCCTATTGGATCTTGAAGTGCATTGGAGACTTGGCATATAGATTGGAGCTACCCTCTTCCACTAAGATTCATAATGTATTCCATGTTCTTCAGCTCAAGCCTCTCTATGTGATCTTGTTGGTACAGTTGATGAGCTACCACCTATTGATGAAGAAGGTCTTATTCAATACATCCCAAAGATTGTCATAAGTTAGCATGAGAAGAGGCTTCAATCTCGTTTCATCATTGAATATTTGATCAAATAGAAAGTTTTAATACCTAAGGAAGCTTCTTGGAGGCCTAATTCCATATTAGATGATTTTCATTTCCTAAGAGACACATTGGTGGTTGAAGCTTACTGACTATGGAGCCAATTATGGTGCAAACAAGGATCTGATAGTAGATTGTTTTAGAATAATTTTTATTCTGTCTGATTTTTAGAATTATGCCACCTACATAGAGTCAAATTACTCTTCAAGAGCTACATTTTAGCATGTGGCATGTTTCATTTGGATACTTCTACCAGAAGTTATAGCAGATTTGGTTCAGTAGGGTCTATTTATACAACAAGCTGTCTACTTCATTTTGAGCTCATCAATTGAAGACTTTAAAGCTCCAAGTACGTTTGAAGCATTGTTGATCATGAATATAGTTGAGGCCTACTTCCATTCTTTCATTTTAGTCCATATCTAAAGATGAAAACATAGTAGTACTCTATTCTATCCATCCTTTTCCAATCTTTATAAGTTCTTTTTTGAGGGAAAAAACCCTTGGGATGGGATGGATTGTAAGAAGGTGGGAAGAATAAGGAAATAGTATGTAAATAATAGTGATGCCATGTCACACTCACATAGATATAAAAGGAGGGGACATGTAATTTTTCTCATCTTTTGACACATTAATAAATTACTGTCCTTCTCTTCATTACCTTTTTCTCAGCTTCAATGGCTTCTTTCCATTTCTCATCTTTCCCTCTCTATTTCTAGTATTTCTCTCTCCTCATCACTCTCTTTCTATCTTTTCTACACTTCTCTATCTTCTGCACTTTTCTCTCTCTTCTTTCTCTCTCTCTAGTTTACTTCTTAATAGAATTTGAATGTGGATATTAATCCTTGTCAGTTTGATATCTTGTATTTCCATGCTTGTTGGTCGAGCAGATATCTTATCCTTGTGGAGAGGATGTGTTGTTTGCAATTATTTCAAAATCCTCCTAAGATATTTGTGGATGAATCCATTTCCATATATAACTTCTAAAATCATCAAGCCTTTAAAAGAAAACATCTTCATTGATTATTTATTTATGGATATAATTGGTGGTTGAGCTTTAATGGAATCTCTTTTCATGATTCTCCCTTATTGGGGTGTCATCCAGATTTCTATGTGTTATGTGTTTATGTGTGGGTATATTTGATTTGTGTTCTTCTAGAGATATGGTTTGAGAAAGATGAAAATATTTGAAGATGTTGATCTATGGATTTGGTTGAATTTTTTGTAACGTTCCAAATTTCTTTCTTCACGTGAACTACCCTTATAGGAAAGGGGGATATTGATATGCCAATTTTTAGGATAATGTAAATTTTCTTTAAAATTATTCCACTCCCCGGCCGACTGTTGTGCTGGAAGGGGAGGGGAATAGCAACAAGGCGGAAGCTCCTCGGTGGGAGCTCACAGGTGTGGAGTGCCATGCCTCTCGCCACGTCGAGAGGGAGGATCCCCCCTCCCCTCCCCTATTTAAACAGGAGGAGGCGCTACCATTGGGGTAGCTGAATACGTGAGGGAGATCGAGAAGAGAGGGGACGACACTCTGCAGCATCGTGAGAGGGTGTGGGCTTCCGTGACGCTAGATGGAGGGCTGCTGCCGCCCAGCTGGCACTCGATACCATGCCATCTCCCCCTGCACACGTCCGAGATGGCAGCCGCCTAGCCATTCCCCATCGCCGCCATCATCTCGTACACCGCCTGCAGCTCCTCCGGGTCCGTGTAGGGGGTGGTGGGCGTCGTCGCCACATCAGCCCCGCCACTGCCACACTAGCCGCCGCGAGCATCCACATAAGCAGTGCCGTTACCCTTCACACCATATCCATTATCTATTGTGAGCACCCGCCAACATAGGAAGCTTCCAGAAGCTTCTAGAAGAGAGCTTCATAAGCCCCCATTCCCTTGGCCTCAAAACCACAATCCCCCCCCCCTTCTGCTAAACTCATTAGCCCTTTGTCTTGGGATTTATAAACCCCTTTCACCCCCCCTTCTTGTGCCTTATGAAACCCTTTTTATTACCCCACGTGTTTTAAGCCCCCTCTCCCATGCGTGTTGGAACCCCCGTGATTTAAACCTTTAAGGCCCTTCTTATGGGCTTTGAAACTCTTTCCTTTCGCCCCCCCCGTGTTTAAAACCATCATAAGCCCCTTAGCCCTTTCCCATGAATGTTGAAACACCCCTTCCCCTCCCAAAAGAATTAAGGCCTTAAAAGGTCTTATTACCCCTCCCTCGGGATTTTAAAGTTCACTTAGGCTCCCTTTCCTTGGGCTCCCCTTCGTGTTTTTATAAACCCTTAAGCCCCTTTTTCGTGGATATTGGAATCACCCCCCTCGAGTTTAAACCTTAAGCCCTTTCACCCCCCCCCCCCCCCCCCCCCCCCCCCCGTGCTTTAACCACCTATAAGCCCTTTTTCTTGGGCTTTATAAGTGCCTTTTCCCCCCAAAAGTACTAAGGCCTTAAAAGGTCTTATTACCCCCCTCCTCGTGGTTAAACCCCTTAGCTGTTCCTTGCCCTTTTCAAAATACCCTTGGGACTTTGGTTTTTTCCCCCACTTGAAAAAGAGAATAAGATTGTTGAAGTGCAAGAGATCGACGGTGGAATTCCAAGGAGGAGTTGTAAAGCTGCTTCTACGTTCGAAAAACTACAATTACGATGCCTCCTAAGAAAGTCCAAGGCGTAGCCGCAGGAGGGTCATCTCCGGGCATCCATGTGGATATCTCACCCCAAGCCTAGGTTTTCCTTCCTAATTTTTATTTGATATTGTTGTAATTCAATCATGCAAGGTTAATTGTTAGAAATAGGATATATTTTTGTCCTGGATGCTCACGACGAAGGAACTTAGTCGTTAATACTTTTAATGAAACATGCAAAATAAAGAAAGCATAAAAGCGTTCGTAGCAAATAGCTTATGCATTGAAATGAATTATAAGACTAGATTATTATCCATTAAAATAGTATACTTCGGTTAAGCCTAGAAGTATAAACTGCATCTCACACTATTAACCCACATCGCAATGAATCATCATGGAAAGTGCAAAACATGAAATGATTCTTATGATGCATAAACTCTATGAAATTATCGTTGTCAACTGCATAAATTAGCAAGAAAAAGGTTGCTTAGTAGCATGAATTTTATTCGCAAGATTATAGGAAGATTAGTTGGAATTAACCTAACCTATGCCTGACCTCAAATCAATAATTTAGGGTTGAAAAATCAATTTACGCATAGACAACAAGTCATGTAGAAATGATCCCGTAATTATTTTCTAGAGTTAAACAAATTGGCATAAACCTAAAACACCTAAACCGCAGAATACTCGTTTGTAATGAGTTAATTTCCAAGAAATGCCTATACCTTAAATACTTGCCCACATTCACTGAATGTAGGGACAGTGAATTGTAATCATAAAGTGAACTAGGGTTTGTCCTTGAGAAACTTACAAAGATGAAACTTGGAAACCCTAGGTCGAATGACGTCAGCCTAGTAACCTGAAACAGATTGTTTCGTGACTCCATTGTCTCATAGTTCGAAGCAACACTTGTGCAACAAGTGTGGAGTCATATGATCTTGTGATTGGATCACAAAGGAATGGCCAAGTTCTCGCAATGAAGTTGGCATGCCATTACGCAAGTTATCTTGCAGGAGGATGAATAATCATCCTAATTTAGTATCCTTCTTAAGTAAGGAAAGTTGATTGGAAACTAAAGACCAGCCGATAAAGTGAAGTACCCAATGAACTTAAGGTTTGACCAAGTTGGGTTAATAGGGTACGCCCTAATCCAGGATATAGGGAATCTTGCCAAGTTGCAAGTCATCCCGGATCAAGTGCTGAATGCATTCGAAAGGAAGGATTCATTCCTTAGCAGTTTGCCAAAAAAAACGATCAATGGAATTTGTTTCTGCTTGCTACAGATTTTAGAGCACTGTTTGGCTTTGTTTGATCAATGCATTAAAAGATAAATGGATATCTATACTTTAGGTTGAAGTCCTGAAGGGAGAGGCAGCTTTAGTTACCCCTGCCTGACCCTAACTAAGGGGGTTGTTGACCGCGCCAGGAAAGTGGACCGAACCCGCCGCGAGAGGTCTCTCCGTTGAGCGCTACTTGGAGCAGGAGGACGCTTGGGTGCCAGGGGGGGCTTTGGCCGTAAATCCCTCGCCTTCCGGGTCCTGCACAAGAGGCTAACATGACTCGGGATTGGATCTTGAGGCCCGCATACTAGTCTATGGGCGGAAACTTGGATTAGTGATCCCTGTGGATTGCTAGATAGCCTTCGGGCGGATTGTGGATAAGCCTACAGGCTGGACTCTTTGTATTTCAAAGATAAATATGATAACTTGTTAATAAGGAACTTGTCTGATATTGTTTTTTTTTATGTCAGGTGATAAGATTACGTGAAGGAACCAGTGCCTAATGGGTTAATTAAAGAAGCTGGTTGTTACATGTCCAACTAATGTGTTAGGTAATTAAATAACTAAAACAACTCGAGGAAAGTACGGAGGATGGGCCATAGGTCAGTCCTACGGATGGGTGGTCTTGGTTGGCCGGGAACTTTTCTCAAATTCACGATGAATAGTAGGAAGATCATCAAAGAACACAAACAACTAAAGCGTTGACCTAGAGCTAAGAGTTAACCCGATTTACGCTATTTTAGGGGAACGGAATGGGACTATGCCTTATGGCAGAGAGGTTAAGCTTTGCCTCTCTCTCGTTTTCCATTCTCCTTGAACCAAGTGTAGTGTGAATCCGCTTCAGACCTGGCATTTCTGCGTAAAGTAGTTTGCTTGGGTCTGACGCTAGTTGCCATTAGGAAATGACCAATAGGAAAAACCCTAATTCAGGTCGATCCTAAGTGGGAACGGCCGGAATACTTCCTCTACGTATAGCAGATGCGGAAAGCCCTAGAACGCAAACCCCGTAACATTCCATGGGAGTGCCAGGCGGAGCTTCCTAGACATCCTTTCCGATGGACTGCTAAGACGTGTCCTGGAAGATACAAGTGGACACGTTACATTTTTGAAGACTTGTGAAGGAATTTAAGAACATCTAATATCCTTTACTAATTTGTTTGGTTATATTTTGTAAGCTAAGAATTAGTTTATGTTTCAAGGTGTTTTCCTTTCATCAATCTTTTTGATAGATCCAACTTATTTTGGAGATTGATGGGGTCGAGGTTAGTTCATGGATATTGATTGATTAAAGTTTGAGAAAGAAGTTTTGAGCTAGTTTTTGGGCTCAGTATTCTTCCTTGTTTCAAGGTTACAAGGACGCTCCTTGATTAAGTGTGGGGATATATTGAGAGCTAAAATGACTTGTTTTTTGGGATGATTTTTATTTTTGTGAGCTAAATGGTTGATTTTGAGGGTTTATTGATTGATTTTTGTAAAGTTTAGAATTGTTATGGAAAATTTTGGGATGAGTTGAGTATGTTTGAGAAGCTCATGATAGTTTTTGGTTAAGTTATGATGTTTTGATAGGTTCTATGATATGTTTGTGTGTTTGGTTCTGATATAGGGTTTTTTCTGCCTCTGTTTTGGTCTATTTTCTTTCTCTTTGTGAGTTTGAGATTTTTTAGAGGAATTATTGAGTGTGTTAGAAGGTTTTTGATTTTTTGAAGTAGTTTTGGTTTCAATTGTATGGTTTTTATGCCTTCTATTGACCTTCTATAGTGTTCTGTAGAGCTTTTTCATCTGGTTTGTAAGCCTTTTTTTACTTTTGTATGTGTATTGATGGATGGATTTTTAGCTTAGTGAATGTTTTTCAATCTTGAAAGAGGAAGAACACAAGCTTGAAACAACTCAAAGAAGTAGCTAAAGAAGACTTGAAGTGAAGACTGCAGTGATAATGACACCAGTAAACTTCCAAGGGACACTGTAGTGGCTCTGGTGACTCTTCATATCAAGCATACCTCTTGGGAGGGGTTTTCACAACCAAGAGGGGATTATTGAGAGTAATTATTGGTTAATACAATGTACTATTAAGAGAGATTATGTGTGAGATAGATAGAGTATGAGAGAGAAACAAATTTCTATGAGAAACATTGTATCTATAAGAGAGATTGAGAGAAAGACTTTGGAAGATGATGAAAGATGAATGCTATGTGATGAATTCCATTCAAAGTTGATATTTTATTTGTATCATTATGGCTCTTTGATGGTTTCTATGAAGAATATGAAGAATGTGTTGAAGTTTTGTTGTGATATAAATTCGTGGGAGAATTGCTATGTGATGCTGCATGAAGATTTTTGAAGATTGGTCTTCTTTTTCTTCTTGTAGTTGATTAAAGCAAAAATAACATGCTTGTTGGTGTGACAAGATAGATGTTCTTGCAATAGACTCCCTATTTTCTTGGTGTTCCTTGTAGGGCTCCAATTCCCTTATTCTATACTAGCCACCATCAAGATACCAACAAGGAGAAACTTGAAGTATTGGAAGGGAAGGAAGAAGGACAAAGTGTATTTGAATAAAAATGGTATTCCAGCTACTATTTAACAACTAGAATTAGCTATGGAATAATGATAATAACTAAGCAAAGAAGGATTCTTTGGACTTCAATGACATATGCAGCCCGTAATTCTTTGGAAGTGCTTGCAACCATTTGAGTTTTTAAGCTACTTAAATTACTTAAAGGGCACCGTTTATTAGTCAAACTCCTCATAGAGGGAGAACTCACATGTGGCTCACAAAATAGACTGAGAGAATGTTATACTTGGTGTTATTGCATGTGTACTCTTACTACTCACAACATAACCACTCCTTGATGACTATGATGCACTTCAATACAATCCCAACTTCTTTGACTGGTTAATTCCAAGGCTAAGTGACACAAATCTACATCTTTTCTCTATTTCTACTACTACGCAAAATGAATATTTCTTAAATGGAATGCAATAGAGTGATGTACATATACCTTCTACTAATAATGATATAGTAGTAAAAAGTGGTGCACTTGAGATTGTAGGACCTAATCTTGAAGCTACTAATATCCCTACTTCACTTTTTATGCCAAGTTATTTGTAATGATTGATTTGGGCCTTGCTCATAATGATGTAACGTGTCCCCCTGTCCCTAGTAGGACACGTCTTAGCAGCCCATCGAGAAGAGAGTCTAGAAACCGTCGCCCGTCACTCACAAGGAATGTTACGGGGTTTGCGATTGTCTTCTCGAGTCTGCCATGAAGCGGAAGCATCTGCCCGTTCCCACTTAGGACGGACCTGAATCAGGGTTTTCCTAATGGTCAAGTTCCTAGGAGGTAGCTAGCATCGAGCCCCAAATGAACCACTGCGCAGAAACATCAGGGTCGAAGCGGATTTATACTACACTTGGTTCAAGGAGAATGGGAAATGAGAGGGATACAAAGCTCGACCTCTCTACCTATAAGGCATAGTCCCATTCTGTTCCCCTAAAATAGCATAAATCAGCACTCTTGCTCTATAGATTCTAGGTCATCGTTACCATGCTGTCAATTTCCTTTGAGAAAATTTCCCGTCCAACTGGGACCACCCTTCTATATGACAGACCCAGAGTCACATCGACCACACTTTCCTTGGGTTGTTTAGTTATCTAATTACCTACCACATTTAGTTTGACAAGCAAAAATAGCTTCCTTAATTATTGTAATTAGAACTCGCCAAACTTGGTCTAAGGAGTAGCAATACTATTTTGTGATTTAGACACAAGATCATACGATGTTGCAGCTTGTAGCAGGATATAGGTGTCAGTATCTGACTTGTGGGGATTATATCTTTCTTTGTACGGTATTTCTTGATCAAGATATAGGGTTTGAGAGTCCTATTGACCCAATCCAAAACCCTAACCCTACTAGAATTGATATATGTTTTGGCCCTAGGGTCCCTAAATTCTTGTGGAGGTCTAGTATTTGGTCAACTTATCCTTAGGGTGAGAACCCTAGATCATTATTGTATGGGGTTTAAATAATCCTAACATTTCGTGGATGTGGGTAGGACCTTTAAGATCGGAAATATTAAATCGGCATCCCAAGTGCAATACTAGGCAGAATTTTAACATAACTTAACCTAACCCAGCACATTGAGGTGTTCGTCGTATGCCAACTATTCACGCCTTTATGAATCTCATGTGAGTTACACAATTACATGCGATTTACCTAATTGATCTAGTTGTCTTACGATTAGAGGCAATCTTTCCCTTAGAGATGCAAATACTTTCGTTAAAAGATGTAAATAACTGCAAGATGTATGAGATGTATCATTCCATGTGAATATGCAATTTCAAGACCATAGACCTTTTGCCTTTATGCAGCTATAGGATCTATAGTGATCTTTCTTTTCCTTGCCTTATGCGACATTGATTGACATTCAGAGCTATTCTTATAAACCCTGCATTTTATGCATCAAATTCAACCTTTAGTATTTTAATGAAGATGCATCCTTTCCCAATTCAAACTTTGATAAAAGAACTCCATGCATGGGTGTATCATTCTTTCATGATCAGATGCCATGAATCCATCATTGATTTAATCCTTCCTTTATCACTTAGCCCAACCTAGAATGTAACTATCATCGCATAAGATTTGCAAAGTTCATAAATCCTTTCCATACATTGCTACTATTTAGACATCATTTAATGACCGTCTATGATTATCTTATACACAAGTCACAACCAGGAAATTATTACATAAGTGCATTATGTGTTATATGCCCTGTCATTTGCGTGATGCAACAAGGACGCCTTTGCACAATTCGATCTTTTAACTTATGCATCATACGTTCAAAAATGCAACTACCCTTGACCATGGAAGTGCAAGCAAATGCAAGTACTCGTCATGCAACTAAACTTTGTAAATCGAATGAGTATATAAATTTTCCAATGCATTTAAGTTTCCTATGTGAATTAAAACATGCTTATTGAATATTTCGTTGTAGAAATATTACATTCTCTCCCCCTTAGAGGAATTGAGATGTCCTCATCTTGAGAAAATCTGGGGGTATTGTTTGTTGAGAGTGCTTTCATCCATCCAAGTGGCATCCTGTTCGGGGTAATCTTTCCACTGGATGAGGTATTCCCTCAAGGTCTTGGCTCTCAAATGCATCTCCCTAACATCTAAGATTTTGTCAGGCCATAGCTCAAGGACTCCTTGGCTGGGCATTACAATTTATGATCATCAAGCACGTGACTAGGGTTAGGTACATACTTTTTTAATAGGCTGATATGGAATACATTATGAACTTTTAGGTTTTCAGGGAGTTGAAGTCTGTAAGCATTAGGCCCTAGGCACTTGAGAATCTTGTAGGATTCACAATACCTTGGACTTAGCTTTTTGCATTCACCCAAGGATAGGGAGCTCTTCTTTGGACATACGCAAATGAAGACCATATCACCTTCAATGAAGGATCTGTCTTGCCATTTCAAGTCTGCGTAAGCCTTCTATCTGTCCTTGGTGGCTTGGATGTCCTATCTTATTGATTTTATTTGGTCATCCATGTCTTCCAGCATTTTCTTTGAAGCTTCAACCCTCAAGGTTGGATCCGAAAAGCTCAAAGGAGTACGACAGTCATGCCCATACAATGCTTCAAAAGGGGTCATCTGAATGCTTTGTTGGTAAGAAGCATTGTAGGAAAACTCAACCAGTGGCAAATATTGAATCCACTTTTTGGATTCACGACAGCAGTGTGCCCTAAGCATATCTTCAATGACTTGGTTGACTCGTTTTGTTTGACCATCAGTTTGGGGATGATAAGTTGTACTGAAATAGAGTTGAGTCCCAATGGCCTCGAAGATAGCCCTCCAGAAGTGTGAGGTGAAGAGAGAGTCATGATCACTAATGATTCTTTTGGGTAACCCTTGTAGTTTGAATATCTCCTTGATGAATAACCTTGCGATGTCTGAGGCTTTATAGTTTGTCTTAATAGGGATAAGATATGCAACCTTGGTGAGCATATCTACCACGACCATAATGGAGTTGTATCCTCCCTCAACTTGGGGCAAGCCAACAATAAAGTCCATACTAATGAATTCCCATTTCATTTGGGGAATGTCAAGAGGTTGCAATTTCCTTGGCATTTTGACATGTTCGGCCTTAATGCTTTAACAAGACAAACATTCCGTGACATATTTGAGAACGTCACCTTTGAGCCTATCCCAATAATAGCTCTTCCTGACCACATTAAGAGTCTTGGCATAGCCAGGATGTCCTGAGAAAGGGGAGTCGTAGGCTTCCCAAAGTTTCTTCTGCTTGAGTGATTGGCTTGCCGGGATACATAATCTTGTCTTATAGTAGACAAGTCCACTGTTGATAGAGAATTCTTGATACTTCATTTGTAGCTTTGGGTATCTTTGATGGGGATCTCCCTTAGCAATTTCTGATAGGTTGGGTCATGACATGCTTCTTCTCTAGCTAGCTCAAGAATTGGGTTGTTTGGCATTGATACCTTTGTGGCTAGAGATCTTGTTGTTGATGGATCATGCAAAATCAGAGAATCTAGAAATGCCTTGCGACTGAGTGCATCGGCAACTACATTCTCCTTTCCAGGCCGGTATTTGATTTTAAAGTCATATTCTTCTAGTAATTCAATCCAATGACGTTGCCGCATATTGAGCTCATTCTGGGTGAAAATCCATTTAAGACTCTTGTGGTCTGTCACTAAGGCAAATTTGTTACCCAGCAAGTAGTGTCTTCAAAGTTTGAGAGCATGGATGACAGCCAACAGCTCCAAATCATGGGTAGCATAGTTTCTTTCATGGCTCTTCAGTTTCTTTGAAGAGTATGCTACGGGATGACCTTCTTATATGAGCAGACATCCTAAGGCAAGTGTGCTAGTATTAGTTATCACTTCAAACTCCTTACTAAGATCTGGAAGCTTCAGGATGGGTGCTGATACCAAGCTTTGCTTTAGTTTGTCAAAGCTGGACTATTCAACAGGTGACCATACAATTGGTACTTGCTTCTTTAGTAGATCAGTCAGAGGTGCTACAATTAAAGCATAGTTTTTTATAAAGAGCTTGTACCATCCTGTGAATCCAAGAAAACTACGTATTTCTTTGACAGAAGTTCGTGTTGGCCACTCTAGAACGTGACCTTAGCCGGAACCACTGAAATTACTTCCGCTGATACAATGAATCCCAAATATTTAATCTGTCGCTTGAAAAATGCACACTTCTTCTTCTTGGAATAAAGCTTCTGTGCTCTCATTGTTTCAAGGACAATGCGAAGCTAGGGTTCATGATCTTTTTTCTACTTAGACTAAACTACAGTATCGTCAAAGAAGACGAGTATGAAGTCATTAAGATAGGGCCTAAAGATATCCTACATTAACATGTTGAAGGTAGCAAGAGCATTTGTCAGTCTGAATGACATGACTAGGAATTCAAAGTGTCCATACCTTGTGCTGAATGCCGTATTTGGGATATATTCTTCCTTGATCCTTATCTGATAATATCCAGACGTGAGATCTATCTTAGAGAAGATCTTCACACCTTAAAGACGGTCAAGAAGTTCATCTATTCTTGGAATGGGGTATTTGTTTTTAATAGTTACCCTCTGTAGTCAATGCATAGCCGAAGCGTTCCATCTTTCTTCTTTTGGAACAACACTGGAGCTCCCCATGGCGAACTGCTAGGACAGATGTAGCCTTGGTCTAACAGTTGCTTGAGTTGCTCCTTCAGCTTAATCACTTCTTCCAAGATGGACATCCTATATGGTTTCTTTGCGATTGGTGCAGCTCTTGGCGCTAGCTTGATTTCGTGATCGACTTTCCTTTGAGGAGGAAGTTCTGTCAGCTCTTCAGGAAATACATCTGCGTATTCCTTTAACCATGAAGATTCCTCTCTAGATTCCTGATTCTGATCTAGCTTATTTAGTTTAATCAAATAGACAAGTAGGCCCTTCCTAACTCCTTTTATTATCCGTGTTTCTTTTGCCAGTTGAATTTTTGGCTTACTAGCCTCTCCTTGAGTTGTAACTAGTTCCCCTTTAGAATTTCGAAAGGAGACTTGGCCCTTTCCACAGTGAATGTAGACATCATTAAGTTTTAGCCAATCTATTCCAAGCAAACATTCATGGACACCTAGGTTCATTACCCTGAATCTACTTTCCACCCAATAGGAATTTCACCTTAGCAGTTTGCCTGGTACAAGAGACCTCACAACCATTTGCTAGTTCCACAAGTAAGGTAGGTGCATCTTTTGTAGCTATTCCTAATCTTCTTGCACAGATTGGTGAAATGAAGAAATGTGTACTGCCACAATCAATCAAGGTTTTGAATCTTTTACCTTGATAATCCGATGGAGTTTGAATCACCGAGAATTGGCCATTCGGGCCTTTCATGTGAAGGGCGGCATGAACCGTTGCCCTCTCAATGTCAGCTTCCGTGGATGGATCTTCTTCATCACCCAGCTCCTTGTTGGCAACACTGAAATTTCTCCCTTTGGCCCTGACGGTGGCTCCTTGGCCATGGGCAACTCCTTGGAATGGCCCTTGACGTTTTCCTCTACTAAGCTTGGGATAGTTCCTTTTGAAGTGTACAATCTCGTTGCAAATGGAAGCAATGGAGATTGCGGCCATTACCTTGTGTAGAAACGAAGTTGTTGATAGCATTTGCCCTAGCTTTCTTCCTTTGTCCCTGGTTTTGGCCATGCGCTCTCTTCGCCTGAGACCTAAGCATTCCTTGTTCTGATCCTTGTAAGACTATGTCCTATTATTCCTTGGCTTGCTTTGCACCTCTTGTATTATTGGCGCAGCTCAAATGAGTGCGTCTTGTAGGTTCGTTGGTCGGATTGATTCCAAGTGGGTGTTTATGGGTGGATTTAACCCAGCACAAAACTTTGACACCTATTGTGTCATCCATTTGTGGCGCATACTTTAAGAGAGAGACAAACTTTGAATAATATGCATCCAAGGATAGTCCAAGCTGCTTTAACTCATAGAATGTGTTCATCTTTTGTGTACGGTAGGTAGGTGGTAGATATCTCCCTCGCACAGCTTTTTTAAGCTTCTCCCAGGTAGCTGACCCTTCAGAGATCCCTTGGTCTCTGCACCATTGTTTCCACCAAAGTCTTGCTTCGACGGTAAGCTTTAGTTTGGTGAGCATAGCTTGGTTAGCAGGTGCAGTTTCTACTGCCTCGAAATAATCCTCCATGGATTCGATCCAGAACTTGGCGTTGGTTTGGATGGTCCTCCCCTTACCATCGAATTCAGGTGGCTTTATTTATTTGAGAAGGAACTTCTTCTCTTGAATTACAACCGTACTTCGTGCAGGGGTTGGACTAGGAATCTGCACTTGAGGTTGCGCCTGGGCAATAAGATTCTTTACATTAAAAACTTGCTAAACGTTTCTCACATTACATTAATATGCCCAGTTCAACTTTTAGCCAAGTGACCTAATCACTTAACTCCTTTACTAACACTTACAGCAATGACAGATAGTGATAAATAAAAAATCTTATTCACTCATGTGGGCATAGCCATTTTGAGTACATTTATTTTGGGAAGGTAAAACAAGCTGATACATCAGTTTGGGGAAAATAGGATTGTGTTACATTTGGCCACAAGGATTGAGTAATAATATGGAGAGGGGTCATGGATTTTCAAGAATTGATAGGTCATAGGAAGCATGGGGTATCCCTTCCTTTGATACCCGTTTCTCTCATAACATCCCAGCACCTTGATTCTGTCGATAGGGATTATTAGAGTCACTTCCTCGTACACATACTTTTTCTGCTTGACCTTTCGATCGCCGACATGTAGGGTTGCGTTTGCGTGAGCCTCGACAAAGATGAACAGCTTCACGATCTTTAAATCCTCCATCCACTTGATTCTCTTCAAGTTGGTCTGAAGGTACCCAAGTCGGTGGGTTGCTATGTAATATATTCCTGATTCACCCCTCCATCTCAGTTCCATGTACGTGGGTGAATGATTGTAGATACGGTCTAGAATATTCATCATGCCTAGCCTCCTCGATAATCCGAAGCACGCATTGTAGTCATAAACATAACCTGGAACACCAAGAATTTGTTCCATGCTTCGTGACTCTACAGCCCAACATCCATAAGTAAGTAAGGAAATGTTCTTATCGGCAACATTGCTCTACTTCCCCTCATTAAGTTTCCTTGTAAATATTAGATCCCATTGGTTCGCTATGATACCAACTGTAACATGTTTCCCTGTCCCTAGTAGGACATGTCTTAGCAGCCCATCGAGAAGAGAGTCTAGAAAGTGTCGCCAAGCACTCACAAGGAATGTCACGGGGTTTGCAATCAAGGTCTTCTCGAGTGTGCCATGAAGCAGAAGCATCTGGCCGTTCCCACTTAGGACCGACCTGAATCAAGGTTTTCCTAATGGTCAAGTTCCTAGGAAGTAGCTAGCGTCGAGCCCCAGACGAACCACTTTGCGCAGAAACATCAGGGTCAAAGCGGATTTATACTGCACTATTTCAAGGAGAATGGGAAACGAGAGGGATGCAAAGCTCGACCTCTCTACCTGTAAGGCATAATCCCATTTCATTCCCCTAAAAAAGCATAAATCAAGACTCTTGCTCTATAGATTCTAGGTCATTGTTACCTTGATGTCAATTTCCTTTGAGAAAAGTTCCCGGCCAACGAGGACCACCCTTCTGTAGGACGGACCCAGAGCCACGTCCACCGCACTTTCCTCGGCGGGTTGCTTAGTTATCTAATTACCTACCATATTTAGTTTGACAAGCAAAAACAGCTTCCTTAATTAACCAATTAAACACTGGTTCCTTCACGTAACTTAAGTACTGACACAGAAAAACAATGTCAAGCAAGTTCCTTTTTTAACATTTGATCTTTATTTATCATAGTCTTTCGAATACATCAAATAACTTGCCCGACCAGCAATCCTCAGGGATTGCTATTCCAAGTTTCGCCCGTTAACTAGTATGCGGGCCTCGAGATCCCATCTCGAGTCACGTCGGCCTCTTATGCATGATCCGGAGGCAAGGAATTTACGGCCAGAGCCTCCCTTGGCACCCAAGCGTCCTCCTACTCCAAGTAGCACCCATGGAGAGACCTCTCGCGGCGGGTTCGATCCACATACACGGCGTGGCTAACAACCCCCTTGGATAGGGTCAGGCAGACACTTAGAGGTAACTAGTATTGCCTCTCCCTCCAAGCTTTTAACCTAAAGCATTAGTTTTTTTTCCTGAATTAGTTCCTTGAGCAAAGAAGTACAAACAATGCACCTAAGTGTACAATCACGAGCATTCCAGTGGTCGTTTGTACGGCCAACTGCTAAGGTGTGATTCCTTCTCCCTGAATGCTTCCAGCATTCGATCTTGGATCAATCGCGACTTGGCAAGATCCTAAGGGTTTCGTAAGCTGAGTTGCTTGTTTACCCTTTTTTCCTTGGGTTAGGGTTTATACCCTGTTGACCCAAATTGTCACTACTTAAGGTTTCCTTATATTATGGTAAATAAATCCTAGAAAACCTTGTCGCCCTAACTTGGTTGTGGTCAACTATTTTCTTGGTAATTCGTAACTACCCTAGCTTGGCAAATTAGTCCCAAGGAAGAGTGATATAGCACGATGACTACTCAACTTCTAGAAAATTAGACTTGTAATTAGAACTCGGTAAACTTGGTCTAAGGAGTAGCAATACTATTTTGTGATTTAGACACAAGATCATACGATGTTGCAGCTTGTAACAGGAGATAGGTGTCACTATCTGACTTGTGGGGATTATATCTTTCTTCGTACGGTATTTCTTGATCAAGAATACCTTTGATCAAGATATAGGGTTTAGGAGTCCTATTGACCCAATCCAAAACCCTAACCCTACTACAATTGATAAACGTTTTGGCCCTAGGGTCCCTTGTGTAGGTCTAGTATTTGGTCAACTTATCCTTAGGGTGAGAACCCTAGATCATTCTTGTACGGGGTTTAAATAATCCTAACATTTCATGGATGTGGGTAGGACCTTTAAGATCGGAAGTATTAAATCGGCATCCCAAGTGCGATACTAGGTAGAATTTTAACATAACTTAACCTAACCCAGCACATTGAGGTGTTCGTCGTATGCCAACTATTCACGCCTTTATGAATCTCATGTGAGTTACACAATTACATGCGATCTACCTAATTGATCTAATTGTCTTACGATTAGAGGTGATCTTTCCCTTAGAGATGCAAATAATTTTGCTAAAAGATGTAAATAATTGCAAGATGTATGAGATGTATCATTCCATGCAAATATACAATTTCAAGACCATAGACCTTTTGCATTTATGTAGCTAAAGAATCTATTGTGATCTTTCTTTTCCTTGCCCTATGCGATATTGATTGACATTCAGAGCTATTCTTATAAACCCTACATTTTATGCATCGAATTCAAGCTTTAGTATTTTAATGAAGATGTATCCTTTCCCAATTCAAACTTTGATAAAAGAACTCTATGCATGGGTGCATCATTCTTTCATGATCAGATGCCATGAATCCATCATTGATTTAATCCTTCCTTTATCACTTAACCCAACCTAGAATGTAACTATCATCGCATGTGATTTGCAAAGTTCATAAATCCTTTCCATACATTGCTACTATTCAGGCATCATTTAATAACCATCTACGATTATCTTATACACGAGTCACAACCAAGAAATTATTACATAAGTGCATTATGTGTTATATGTGCTATCCTTTGCGTGATGCAACAAGGATGCCTTTGCACAAATTGGTCTTTTAACTTATGCATCATACGTTCAAAAATGCAACTACCCTTGACCATGGAAGTGCAAGCAAATGCAAGTACTCGTCATGTAACTAAAATTTGTAAATCGAACGAGTATATAAATTTTCCAATGCATTTAAGTTTCCTATGTGAATTAAAACATGCTTATTGCAACCTTTCCATGTGGGAATATTATTCGAAACCTGGGCATTCAATATCAGGGCGTTGTCCACTCTCATACTTTGGTTGGAAGCTCCTGGGTGTGCTCCCGTCGACTTTTTCTTAGTAGCCATTAACGCAGTAGATTTCGACTCAGCGAACTCCCCCGTGGCACCCCTTACGAGTTTCGGAGTTGGTATTGCCCGAGACCTCCTTCTCTATGTAGGAAACAGGCCTTACAAGACACGGTTTTTAAAAAAAACCGGGAGGCACGGGTGAACTTGGCCTAGAGAAGCTTCTCAAGCTCCTAGAAACACAGGGAGATGACATGTGTTGGTGGGGACGATGATGGTGAAGATGACGATGAGGGAGATGATGATGATGATGATGGCGACGATAGCGGCAGCCTAGTGATGATGGTGGCAGTCCTGGTGGCGTGGCGCAGGCAGTCTCACGGCACGTAGCTCCACGATGCCCCTCCCAAGCTTGGGAGGGGGGTTTATATGGGGTGAAGGGGGGGGAGTGGCCACACAAGTGGCAAGTTGCATGCCCTCCTCTCATGCCCCTCCACAAGTTCCAACACATACTCCCTCTCCCCGCCATGCAACGGGTGAAGGGGAGGGAGTTTTAAAAAAAATTGCAATTAATTCATTATCTTTTTTGTCCCTTGAAGGGGAGTTCCCGCGGGGGCCTACGGTTTTGAGCCACGATTTCCTATGCACAACGCGCTGGGCTGGTATCATTAGTGCATGAGGGTGGATCACTTAGTCCAAAGTTTTTTTGTTGCAAGAGGTTACTTTGAATCACTTTTGCGCGAGATCTAGGGTCTTTAATATTTCGTTGTAGAAATATTACAAATGAGGTGATTCAAGTCACTTTCAACTCGCATTCCACTTGGCAAGAGAGTGAGTAAATCCACTACAACAACCTCTTAGTTTAGGTAAAGGATGCTAAGACCCTCCCTCAAAGGCAATCATATTCACTTATCCCTTCATATGCTTCTGTAGCCAAAACCAAAGACTAGTTAGTACTAGATTAACTTGAGTAGAAGTCACTTGACCTTTTTTGCTTAAAGCATTTTAGTTAGTTATCTTTTTGGATTGGTTACCAAACCAACTAACTTGGATACTTTTACTAAAATAGAATACATCTCAAATTTCTACAACTTGTGAATTCCTACAACTGTCACAAATATTAACTCTTTATATAACTAACCCTAGTGAATTTATACATAATTATTTTTTTGCTCAAAGTTTGTAGCAATAGAGTTGGAATTTCCTTGAACCTTGGAACAATTCTACATCTTATGTAAGGGAAAGGTTAGAGGTATGAGCACTAAACTTTTGATCCACCTATGCTAGAAAAACACAACAAAGTTATAATCTCTTATTTCTATATTTTTCATTGCATGGTACTCTCAAAGTTTCACCAAGTGAATGTAAGAACATGATAGATCATATTGATGAAAAATATCAGCAACAATGAACTAGGACTTGAAGATGGCATTAACACCTAAAACTTCCCTAAAAATATCAAACCCAAAAGTATCTAGATGGAAGATCCTTAGAACATCGATCTACCAAGACCATTTAGAGACTCCAAAGACATCAAAGAGCTAGCAACCAAAGACATTCCAATTCCTTCAACAATGACACGTCTTGACAATAGTATCCAATGGTCATCCATTTTTGTATGACTATTTGCAAATTTCTTCATCAAAAAGCAACCAATTCTTCATCAATAGTTTGGCTTTTCTTCAATAATAAGTTGCACAATATTGAGGCACTATGCTCTTAATATCTAGGCTTGATATTCAATATTTAATATGCATACTTTATTGTACAACTTCACTTTTTGAGCCAAATTTACTATTTATAGTCATCCTTTAGATCTTTCTTAGATCAATTTATCTTTATAAGGATGCATGCTTGCTTGTATTGGCAATGTGATTATCTATAGCAAGAGGAAAAAAAGAAGGAAAAACAGAGGAAAGTCTCAAAGGGAGAGAGAGAGAGAGAGAGAGAGAGAGAGAGAGAGAGAGAGAGAGAGAGAGAGAGAGAATAGAAAAAAAGAAATATACACTCACATGCATTGCACCACACCTAGGGATCCTTAAGCTGGATATATTAAATTACCCTAGTTGGTAGTCTCCATCTCTAGCCCCCCTGTTCTCCCCATCCCCCACCCATCTCCCACATTTTCTTAGGGCACATCAAGGTCACAACATACCTAGGGAGCCTTGCCTCACCTTCATTAGACTTGTCTTTCCTAGTCACTTACAGCTTTCCCCTTCCACTTTATCATCTCATTTCCTCAATACGAGCCACTCAATCAACTCCAAAGCAAGGAGAAAAAGTTTCTTTACCATAAAGATACCATTTGCATCAACTATCACATGTGGTTGATCTATGGGAGAAACAAATTTTTCATGAGTTACTTGACTTGGAATCCAACTTTTGCACACCGCACCACACCTTTCAAGTTTTTCCCCTAATCTTCTTCAACAACTTCCTTTTCTCTCAACAACATCAATACTTTCCATCTTCATCGGTTCACGTTTCCTTCCAATACCCTTATCATCAATGGAAGAATCTTGGAGTAGTCTTCTAACTAAGTATTAGTATATGTAAGAACATGTATTCAATATATTAGGATCATATAGGAACACTATTACACTCACTTAACAAGTACTCAAAGCTCATGAAGATAACTCATCAACCAGAGATCATATGAGAGAAATCTCCACAAGTGTGCTTCACAATATGGATTCCCTTTTAGATGCTTATGCTTATAAAGTATCATTAGAAGCATATGTTGATGTAGGTATCAACCATACCAATGGTATTAATGCAGAAACAATCACCCAAGTATATGAGTGTTAGCTTATATTGAGCTTGATATCTCTAAAAAGCAAAGGATGATGGCCAATCCTAGCCAAGTCACAAGATTCAAAAGCCTCATTATAAGAACTCAAATTTCCATGCTAGGGCCATCACAATCATAAGTCTATACTTTGAGGAGGAGCTAATAATTTGGCATTGTATCTCTAAGACAAATTATCTATATCAAGAGAGGTTAGTCTTGATGCTCTCGTAAAAAAGGGACCAACTTTAGGGCACATGCCTCCTACTTTTGGGATAAGATCGGCCCATCACCTAGTGTCCATTGGCATAAAGCTAAATCCTTACGGTGGCACTCCATGAGCACTCTATACACCTTTCTAGAAAATTATATGATAATGGTAACATTGAAATCCATATTGATTGGGTAAAATACTTAGAGAAACTCCAGGTAGTCTTTGCAATATGCATACACCATGGTCTCTCCCTAAACCCCATTGAAGTGTCAATTTTGGGTTAAATATGGTTGTATCCTAAGGAATGTTGAATCAAAGAATAGTATTGTCACTGAATTCTCAAAAGTCAAGGTGGTTGTCAATCTTCCTCCCCCAACTGATTACAAGGGTGTTTAATGCTTTTTTGACTACACTAGATACTATTGATAATTTGTATTGAACTATGCATTGATTTCTTGATCCTAGGGTAAGTTACTCATCAATATATGTGTGCATCACGTTGTCATGCCGTTACGTGCACACCATGTGAAAAACTCTAAATTGTAGCTTTCTTATTGATCTAGAGAGCCAATGCCATTTTAGACATTAGTATTATGTCCATGGTTCAAACATATTAGTTTTTTTGGACAAGTGTAGCCAATTTATGATATTTTAGATATTATCTCTTGTAAAAAAAAAATCAAAAATTGTAGAAGACTTCTAGATTAGGATGACATGCAAAAGAAAGTATGTAGCTTTCAGCCATCTGTGAGGATTTTATGTAAAAAGAGAGATGGATGAAATTGCAGGCATCACGATCGTTGTTTTCAAGTAGTGAACAACACTTCGAAGTGGGAGATGAAGCAGGAGTGATCTGGCACTCCAAGTTGATCTCAAAAGGAAGTAGAGTTAGCCACATGTTCACTTTAGATGCCGAAATTCCTACAGTGAATGTTACTATGTTCACTTTAGATGTTTTTAAAATAAACTAGAGTTGGCCGCATGCTCACTTTTGATGCTACAATTCCTGCAATGAATGTTGCTAGATGTATGCTAAAGAAAAAGGAGCAATTTCAAACATTGAAATATGACATAAACATATTGGACATGCAAATGTGCAAAGGCTGAAATTAATGTAGTCAAAAGAATTAGTTACATGGTTTCCTAATTCTAGAGTTACACAATTTCATAAAGTGTGTGAAGCATACCAATTTACTAACAAGAAAGACAAGCCTTTTCGCATGGTAGAGATGTGAGTAGAAATACACTTGATGTTGTGCATATAAATGCTTGGGGGCCTATACATAGCATATCTCTTAATGCTAGCAAATACTTTGTCATGTTTATTGATGATTGTTCAAGCAAGCTATGGGTATATTTGATGAAAAAAAAGAGTGATGTATTTGAGCACTTCAAATCTTTCAAGGCAGCTACTAAAATAGAAACATGCTTAAAAGCTAGGTGCTCAAGATTAGATGGAGGGGGAGAGTACCTCTTTAATGAGTTTAGTGGCTTCTTGAGGTCTCATGGGATAAAGAGATAGTTTACTTGCAAGTATCTCCCCCCATAGCAAAATGAAGTTGCAGAAAGAAAAAATAGGCATATTACAAAAGTTGCATAGAATTCCGGCAAAGCGTGTTGGTATTTTACCCCCCTTTTGGAGCCAATGGAAGCATCAGATTGGCTGTCTGAGCAGCATAGAGGAAGGTATTATTTTGTGTACGTTTTTGTGTACAAGAGATTTGTCTTCTCATAATGGAGAAATAAACCGATAGGCTTCAATTTTGTGAGTATTATTCTACATCTTCTATTTCTTTCTACGAGTATTCTTTCATATCTTCTCTTTCTTTCAACCCCTTCTCTTCCATCTACTCCACTCCTTGAATCTCCCTTCACCCTACTATCTCTTACCCCCACGATGATAGACTTTCGACGGCAAACACTCTGACAACGTGGGCTCAAAATAAGGTATTTTTAAAATACCAATTTATACCTTTTTTACATATAGAAGGGTGTAATATAAAGGGGTTATTTCCAGATGGAATAGAAAAGGGTTATGTTTTATTCAATAAAAATTCACAGATAAGGATATTTATAAATAGGCCTTGAATGCACGTGATGTACACAATATGCATATAGTAACTTCCCCGAGGTTTGATCCTAATACATAATTGTTATTGTCTTTGAGTGGAGTAACGAGTGTTGTCATGTATATGAAGTTTTATTCAAATGGTTCTTCCTTGAGTAGATTTGCTATTCCATAGCTTGCAAGCTACTGCATGCATACTCATGTTGAGAAAAATGGAAATAAAAAGAAGTGAAAGAGGAGTATGGATATGGAGAATATCTTCTCCAATTGGTTCCCCACTCTTCCATACACATTCTCTCTCTAAGTGGACAAGAGGACAAGTTTAAATCAAGACTCTCTCTCTCTCTCTCTCTCTCTCAAAATTGCATGCACAACGATGATATTTTCCATTCAATTTTTGCATTTTTATACACAGGGTTTGGTTAGGCACTTTACCCTTATTTTTGGCATATTATTGGTCTATCTTTGATTTGTGTATTATATACATTGACTTATTGGACCTCCTCCAAGTGAAGTAAATAGAAGCTCTATGCCCACAACCTTGTGTCTATTGTAGTAAACTAATCTAACTCAAAATTATGTTACAATTTGTATAGGAGTGAGTCCAAGACTCTTTAAAAAATATAATTACAAGCATAATGCCTTTGATAAATTACAAGTGTCCAAAAACTAATCTTAACAAGGCTCAAAAAATTAATTCATCCTTGGAGAAACTTCCAGCACCTATGACTTTATCTTCTTGATTTTGTGAATTATTTTGAGGTGGTTGATGTTAGCCCCTCCTAGACATGAGTGTCAGTCCCATGGTACTCAACCCTAAGGGTAGATGCTTTACTTGGGATAGTTGTAGTATATTGGTCTTGCTGGTGGAGTGGTAGAGGTTGGAATTGTCTTCATGGCTCTAATAGGTGGTGTTTAAAGAAGAGAGTGATATCTTGAAAGGAACATGATTGTCACAGAAGAAGGAATGGAAGTGTCAAGGGTAAAGGCACTTATGCCTTACCTGCCACATATTTACTATGTACACTCTATCCTTATACTTATACATGATAGGTGATGGATGTCCATCACTATCACTTTATTCTTTACATGACAATAGAACAAGAAGATTTTGATCACACATTGTGAATGTTGGAGTTCCCACAAATCTTCTTCCTCTCTCTTGCTTTGAGCCTCCATGGCTCTTACTTTGGCTTGTGCTTCCACTCTTGCTCTACCTTTGAGAGATGGATTTTAAGGTGGACTTTGTGGGATTTTAGAGCATTTTTTACGGATCAATAGGGCATTATTAGTGGTAATTGAAGATTTAAAGCTTCAAAGTGATTGTTTGGTGGGAAGTGTTTGAGGCACACCATATAGGTAATTTTAAAGCTAGAGGCAAAGCCGAGTGCAAAGTTGAGTCTATAAACAAGGAAGAAGTTTCTAGACATTAATTTCGTGCATTTGACGTGGAATTTCATGTCGAGAGACCTCAACTTATGCAGGAACACATTGTGAGCAGCCAAGATGGCCCAATATTGGCTAAGATTTGAAGGGATGTGAATGAATTTTGAAGGATCATGGCCAAGAGGGAAAGGGCACATTAACTTCTGCAATTTTTTCATGAGGAATTGTGGAAAGAGAGGAGAGGATGTAGTTTTTTGGGCTCCATACTTTGATGATTCTTTGATCATTGGGTATGGATTATGCATCATTCTTTGCATAGAACATGAGAAATGAATCCCCCTCTCCATCCTCCTCTCCATCCTCTATGCAATGATGTAACTTTAATGGCTTGATATGAAGAAATAAGAATGCTGGTTTTTTACTATTTCTCTCTCCTCCCTTCCTATACACATAATGGCAATTCCTATAAGAGAGAGGGGGTTGAGTGCAAGAGAGGGACAGACGGATGAAGCATGGTGAGAATTCTGATCATGGAGCATTGCTAGAGTCCCTAAGGAGGCTTTCAAGAGCATCAATCACTTTGGATTGCATTTGTGGCCTTGATCTTCATACGAGACAATACACGGGTCATGATGGTGGAATTGATCCAAGCAAAAGTGATTAAATTCTCATAGAAAATGGAATCCAAATAAAAAAACTATTTCATTGGTGGACAAAGAAAGTCTTGAAATTAATTTTTAGTACTTCACATCTACTATTCACTATTTTTTTGATTTGTTATGAAATAAATAGCTTAAAATTAGAAAAAATACAATATAAAAAATAGTAAAAAATTACCGCTAACTAGAGGCATGCTAAGAATGATATAAAAAACTAAAAAATATTTAAAAATCCCACATTCATTCTCAAAATATCATAAAACAAGGGTTTTTATGTTCAAATATTACAATTTGAAAGTGCGAGGTTTGCGAGGTTTGACCCTAGTGCCGTGTGTTGCATTCTAAATGTGCCAAATGGTTAAAATTTTGACAAATATAATTGAAATGGATTAAGCTATGATGTAGACCTTGTATAGGTCATTCTTGTATTACTTTTTTATGCGAGGAGGATAGCAGGAGTTAGGGTGTTTGCAAGTTTGTGGAGCAACGTTGCATATCCTTAGAGCATATCATGAGAAAGTATTGAATATTTTTTGCTGCATACACACAATGTCTTCTACATTAATCATTCTTGTGTGCATCTTTCATTCACTTTATGTATGCAAGAATTATTTTGCATACACTAGCACATAACACTTGTCTTCATATTAATTGAGCATGTGAGGAAACTCAAGCTATCTAGATATGAGGGTTCACGGGGATCAAAGTGAAGGCTATGTTGAGAAAGTGTATCCATCTATGCAAAAATATGAGGACTAGTGGATCAATCCCTAACTCAGTCAGTATGCTCATGATTAGAGATCATGGTAATCAGCTAGGGAGGAGCCTATGCTACATTTATGTGGTGTGCTAGAAATCTTATGTTGGGCACTCTTACTTGGAGTTTGGGGTAGGCAATTAGATAGTAGACTACAAACATAGTATGTCAGTGTCCAGAGAGGGTTCTCCTAGCTATAGCCAGTCCCTCATGGCCCAGGGCCAGTTGAGATATCGAGCTCCACTCGTGATACGCCAGGGTGACCGTTGTGTATTTATGTCACCGACTTGTCAGTTGCAGACGCGGTTGGTACACCGCTCATGAATAATAGCTAGATGACAGCTATCCTTATCTACTCTAGTTCGTGGCTCAGTTAGTATGCCACCTTAGTTAGTTGAGTTTGGTTTGAGACCCATATATAGGGTTCTTCTAATTCTTTGTACTAGAGTTCTTTTTGGCTTACACGACTAAGAAGAGGAAAACTGTTTTCAGCCTCCACCCTTTGTGTATTCCCCCATTGTGCAAGCAAGAAAGCTACAAGTGAGACTCCTTCCTTCTCTCCCACAATCTTGACATGGTATCAGAGCCTTTTTCGTGGTAAGGAGCTCAAGAAAGCAAGCCAAGCTCGCGGTGTTCTGGTAAGAGGAGCAGTGTTGCTTTAATTTTCTGTTTTGGGAGTAGATCTCTGCAGGTAGCACAGCCGGAAAGTGCAGGAGTGCATTGTCTCAGGTTGAGACGCCCTTCGCGGTGAAGCAAGAGGGCAGTATATGCTACGGGCGAGGGCTTTAGCCCTTGGCGACCTTGTTTTTTTTATTTGAGGCCATTTCGGGGCCTGTTTTGGAGGCGGAAGTTTTCTGCACGCACTCAAGAAAAGGCCCAGTTTTATGCTGTGCAGCCACTGTTCTACAGGTCGGTGAAAAGTTACTGTAAAAATTGCATCGTATGCTTGTGCGTAGAGACATTGGGAGTTACAGAATCATCCCTGTTGCCTGTTGATGCAAAATCGTCACTAGGAAGTGACTGTGTGGTCAAATACCACTTTCGTCAGTTTTGCAGATTTGCCTTTGTGAGGCTGAAGCTGTGTTCTTTGCAGTGACAGAATTTTTTGCAGTGTTCTGTAATGGCGTCTGATTCTCTCTCACAGATTGTCACTGAAAAGCTTGACAAGAATAACTTCCAAGCATGGAAGTTTAGAATGACAAATTTCCTTATGGGAAAAGGATTTCGGGAATTTGTTGCATGAAATGAAGAAGAATCAGTTCTTCCTGATGTTCCCAATCAACAGCAAATGCAGGCATTAAAAACATGGCATGAGAGAGCCAGGAAAGTTATGTATTGGCTGTCTATCAGTATTTCAGACTCTATGATTGTGCATATTCAGGATGCAAGTACGCCAAAGGAGGCATGGGATACTTTGTCAAAAATGTATAGCACAAAAACGAAAGCTAGGAAAATGCAGCTCAAGCAAGAGTTGCATAATGTGCAAAGAGAAAGTATGAGCATCAATGACTACCACATGAAGGTGAAGAAGATTGTAGATGCACTTGCTTCCATTGGGTTACCAATGGAAGATGATGATTTAGTTTCCGTGACCTTGAATGGTCTAGGAAAGGATTATGCACAGTTCTGAATATCCATTTCTGTCCGTGAAAGATTTCCTGATTTTGAGGAGTTGATTGCTCTTCTAATTTCTAAGGAGCAGAGAAATGGTGGTGCATCTTCTTCAGGAGAAACTTCAAAAGAAGCTGTCTTCTACTCAAATGCTGGAAGAGGTAGAGGCAGAGGTAGAGGAGGCCGATTTGGAGGCCGTGGCAGAAATCAGAATATGCAGCAAACTCAAGAAAACCAGTCCTATGGAGGAGGACGTGGTAACTCTAGAGGCAGGGGGAGCCAAAGAGGTCGTGGTGGATGGCAAAGAGGCCAAAATGCAAACAGTAATGTTGAATGCTACTACTGTGGTAAAATGGGTCATATGGCTAAAGACTGCTATAAAAAGCACAATGACATCATGAATGGAAAACTGCAACAAGGGAATTATGCATCTTCTAGTAGACAGGGTGATGACAGAAATGAGCACTTGTTTATGGTGCAGCACATGAACAATTCTGTGACAAGTACAAAAGAAAGCAATGATGTATGGTATGTTGACTCAGGTGCATCAAACCATATGATAGGTCATGCAGAATGGATGGAGGATGCAAGAAAAATGGAAAAATCAGGATTTGTGGAGACTGGTGATGATACTGCACATCCTATTGTGCAGATTGGAAAAATTCCTTTGTCTATGCAGGATGGGAAAAAGAAATACTTGTCCGATGTATTTCATGTCCCGAATATCACCAAGAATCTGGTTTCAGTTGGTCAAATGGTTGAGCAGGGCTTGCAGGTTAGATTTAATCCTCATGGATGCTTTGTTGAGGATATGAAAAATAAAGGTCGCTTGATAGCAAAAGGAAAGAAGAAGGGCAGAATGTTTACGTTGGATGCAGACATGTCTGAATTGAGTGCAGCAATGTTTGCACATGGGACCGGTGTAGTTGCAGATATTGATATCTGGCATAAACGCATTGGTCATGTTAATGTACAGCGACTTAAATCAATGCAGGCCCAAAATATTGTTGCAGGATTGCCTAGATTCAAGGTTGCAGAAATGCATAAGGTATGTGAAGCCTGTCAGTTTGGAAAACAGGCAAGGAAACCATTTCCTAGACATGTTCAAGAGAGTAAGAAGCCATTGGAATTAATCCACTCTGATGTGTGGACTACTAAAGCTGCATCTCTTGGAGGCTGTCATTATTTTGTCAGTTTTATTGATGACTATAGCAGAAAAGTTTGGGTGTATTTTATGAAAAAGAAAAGTGAAGTTTTTGGGCATTTCAAAACTCTTAAAGCTATGGTTGAAAAAGAAACAGGTTTGCAAATAAAATGCCTAAGGTCAAATGGAGGGGGAGAGTACCTCTCAAATGAGTTTGCAAGGTTCCTGCAGGAGCATGGCATAAATCAGCAATATTCATGCAGTTATACCCCACAACAAAATGGAATTGCAGAAAGGAAAAACAGGCATATTGGAGAGGTATCTCGTGCCATGCTCAATGAAAAAGACTTGCCAGATTTTTATTGGGCTGAAGCAGTTGCTACAACAGTCTACATAATGAACAGGACTCCCACTGAAGCAATACATGGAATGACTCCAGAGGAGAGGTATACTGGTAGGAAACCAGATATTTCTCATTTGAAATTTTTTTGTTGCATTGCCTATGTACATGTGCCAGATGAGCTGAGATCCAAGTTGGATCCAAAAGCTGAGAAGTGCATCTTTATTGGTTACTCTCTCCAGCAAAAAGGGTATAGATGCTATAACCCTTCTACTCGTAAGTTTACAGTGAGTAGAGATGTTATTTTTGATGAGGTGAGTAGCTGGTATAAACTAGTAAATGTGATTGATGATGTAGATGCACAAAATGGTAATGCTGCACAGAATTCACAGCAGCAGTCACAAAATATTAGTGGACCTGGAGCGTCCTCTAGCAGTGGTTCATATTCTTCGCCATGGACAGACAGATTGAGATCAAGAGAATCTTCTCAAAGCAATGCAGAGAGTGGTATGCAGGTATCACGAAAAGGAAAAGAGAAGGTTGATCAGCCCTTGTTTGATGTGAATGCAGGTCACTCTTATGTGGATGGTGAATCCAGTGGCTCAGAACAAAGCATTGATGATGAGTTGGGTATTCCTTCTATTGTTACTCCTGGAGTAAGGAAGACCAGGGATGTTTTGAGAGCACCTGGGAGTGAACCTACTTTGCGCAGGTCTACGAGAGCTAGGTATCCTGTGGATAGGCTGAAATATGATGGATTTACAGCCATTCACTATGCATATATGGTTAACGTAATACAGGAACCAGAACCCACTTCTTTTGAGGAAGCCATGGGAAAAGAAAAATGGGAGAAAGCCATGGATGAAGAAATGGATGCCTTGGAAGCAAATGCTACATGGGAATTGGTACCTTTGCCTAAAGGTAAAAATGCAATTGGCTGTAAGTGGGTTTATAAGGTGAAGCACAATGCAGATGGTTCTGTGAACAGATACAAGGCAAGATTAGTAGTCAAGGGGTATGCACAAACATATGGCATTGACTATGAAGAAACATTCAGTCCGGTTGCAAGGATGGCAACCGTAAGAGCAGTCATTGCTATGGCTGCATCAAAGGGATGGTCTTTACATCAGATGGATGTAAAAAATGCCTTCTTGCATGGTGATTTGCAAGAAGAGGTCTATATGGAGTAGCCACCAGGTTATGTGCATGCTGTTCATCCTGAGTTTGTTTGCAGGTTGAAGAAAGCCTTGTATGGTTTGAAGCAAGCACCTAGAGCATGGTCTGACAAGATAGGACAGTATCTTGTCACTATTGGCTTTCAGATTTCCAAGGCAGATTTCTCACTTTATGTGAGAAAAACAGAGAAAGGTATTATGCTACTTGTCATTTATGTTGATGATTTGATTATGACAGGTGATAGTGATGAAGATATACTTCATGTGAAAATGCTATTGAAGCAGAAGTTTGAGATGAAGGATTTGGGAGAGCTACGTTTTTTCTTGGGCATTGAGGTGATTAGATCACCAAGTGGGATACAGCTCTTGCAGAGGCAGTATGGATTGGACATGCTGTCCAAATATGGGATGACAGGTTGTAAGCCTATTTCAGTTCCTTTGGAGCAGAATGTGAAGTTGAGCACAGATGCAGGTGAGCTTCTAGAAGACCCTACTATGTACAGACGCACAGTAGGAAGTTTGACTTATATGACTATTACCAAGCCAGATTTGAGCTATGCTGTTGGATTGGTAAGTCAGTTTATGCAGGCTCCAAGGAAACCACATTTGGATGTGGCTAGACGCATACTCAGGTATGTGAAGTCCACATTGCACTATGGACTATTTTATGAGACTGGGGTTCAGATACAGTTGCATGGATACACTGATGCTGATTGGCCTGGTAGTATTTCTGATAGACGATCTACCAGTGGATATGTGTTCTCTTTTGGGAGTGCTGCAGTCACTTGGAGCAGCAAGAAATAGCCTACAGTTGCCTTGTCGAGCACAGAGGCTGAGTACAGGGGTGTAGCAATGGCTGCATGTGAGGTAGCTTGGTTGCATAAGCTACTTTATGATATGCATCAGTCTACAGATGGGCCAGTTGTCATATATTGTGACAACATGAGTAGTATACACTTGGCAAATAACCTAGTCTATCATGCTAGAACAAAGCACATTGAGGTGCATTATCACTATGTGCGAGAGAGGGTTTTACTAGGTCTTATTGATCTAGTTTATGTCAGCACAGAGGATCAGGTAGCTGAGATATTCACGAAGGCATTGGGCGCAGAGAAGCTGCGCAAGTTCAGAGACCTGCTTGGTGTGCAGGAATTGGGATTGAGCTCGAGGGGGAGTGTTGAGATATCGAGCTCCACTCGTGATACGCCAGGGTGACCGTTGTGTATTTATGTCACCGACTTGTCAGTTGCAGACGCGATTGGTACACCGCTCATGAATAATAGCTAGATGACAGCTATCCTTATCTACTCTAGTTCGTGGCTCAGTTAGTATGCCACCTTAGTTAGTTGAGTTTGGTTTGAGACCCATATATAGGGTTCTTCTATTTCTTTGTACTAGAGTTCTTTTTGGCTTACACAACTAAGAAGAGGAAAACTGTTTTCAGCCTCCACCCTTTGTGTATTCCCCCATTGTGCAAGCAAGAAAGCTACAAGTCAGACTCCTTCCTTCTCTCCCACAATCTTGATAGGGTCATGGGAACTGGTTGTATGAGGTTCTTGGCAATGAGCTTAGAGTGTGTGAGAGCCCTTGTCAGAGGTCCCAACAACAAGTGGTGCATTTGCTATGATGGGCCTAAGAATTGAATCTTGAGTATATTACTCTTTGCTCAAAAGAGGAGAAAGAGCTATTAAGGCAAGAACAAGAGTGTAAGCTAAATATCTCTTGAATTCAACAAGAATAGTGTGAAGAAAAATTAAGGAGACACACATAATTTGTTTCACAAATACTTCTTGAACCATACTAGTCCTATATCCCTTAAAGTTGGGGTTCTTATATCCCCTCATACTGAGAGTAGTATCAGTATATGCAAAAGTGGTAGTTTATCCTTAATATCTAAAGTTGGGTAGTCTACTCCTTTGAGGACTAGTTAAAGTGGTGGATCAACCCCACCACCTAGTGGTGCTATTAGCAGCATTGTAGTTGTCCTTTCTAAGCATATTTGTATACCCACATGGATGGTACAACCACTCTTAACCTCCCCTCGAGCAATTCAAATTCTAGCTAGTATGGTAGCTCTATCTACTTTAGGGTACTTGTTGCCTATCTTTAGCAAAAGTCTAAACAAAGATGTAGAATTATATATCAAAGATTCTAAAATTTTATGTTTAATTATCAAATCAATGAGGAAGCACATCATATGATGTTCTTTAGCATGACTTTGAAGAGCAATGTAGCCCAATGTTACTACGGCTTACGACAAATTTAATTGTCGATATGCAAGGGTTTTACACTATTTCATAGGGAGTTCTCCCCCCAAAGTAATCCACTATATGTATACCCTCTATATCACGTGCGCTCAAGGCCTATTTATAAATATCCTTATCTGTGAATTTTCCCTTAAAAATTCATAACCCTTTTCTATTTAATCTATAAGTAACCACTTTAAATGGGACTGTTGTATATGTAAAAAAAGTTTAAATATGGTATTTTAAAAATCCCTTTTGTTGAATCTATGTGATACATACATATATTTGTGACTGACCTCCCTAGGGTTCTCCCCTAAAAAGGGAACCTACTATTGGTTGCTTGTCTTGAATGAGACTTGACAGGAATTTAATGAGAGTGTGAAAGTGTATGCTCAAAAGCTACATGAAGGTTTTCATTGATTGGATAGCACTATCCAATTACCCCTTGCCTCTCAATTGGAGTTCTCCTTGAGAGGGTTTGATTTTATGATCCAACTACTCTTGAGCAACACTGCATTAAATGATAGCAACAGAGGGTATCTAGTCAGGAACTCAAGCTACCTATGTAGCAAGAGGGAAAGCCCTTTCAATCACTAGGTTGGTGCCAAATGCAGTGCTAACGAGTTACAATTCATTATCTGCATTACCTAGTAAAGCAATGGTTTAAAGTCAAGGAGCCTTAAATCAAGGATTTTCCCAATTACCCACCCCCTACAGTGCCAAATATTGCCCACAACCAAGGCCACAACATGTACTACTAGTGGGTAGGTCCGTCTCGCAAATAATAGGTCTATACAAGTAGCATCTCCTTTGTAAATAGTAAAATTGAGTGTAGGGTGGCTCCTAAGGCCTTAAGGTATGAATCCTTTGCATTCAATATTGTAGATAAAGTCAAGGATATGATGAAACATTACAATGATATGATCATGGAACAATATTGAAAAACCGTTGTGCATGTTAATTTCTTTAAGCATTAGCAAAACTTAGGAAGCTTGACCATAAAAGTCCATCAAAGTTTAGCTACAAGTGGTGTGGTCGTCACCACCTCCTACGGAATAGTCCTCATGTAAAGTGTGATATCTATGGGAAGTCAAGCCATATGGTCAATACCTATTGGAGTAGGATAAGTTCTCTCTAATAAGGTAGTCAAATACATGGAACTCTAAAATATCATGTAAATAATGGAAATAATCAAGGGGAGGGCCCTTAGTAGATATTGCAAATGGAAAAGGCCACCCTAAAGGAAATGCCCAATGGGGTCAGCTTAGTTCAGACACTTCCAATTAATGAGAATGCACCTTCCAACAATGTAAGAGTGCTCATTAATGGTCGAAAGGGAAAGAGGATCAAAAGGATGACCTTAACACAAGCAAAGCTAACCCAAAGCCTAGTGTGGTTGATAAGACCGTTGTAGATACCAATATCGAGGTGGATCCTCTTAAACATGAGGGTATTTTAGAGGAGCATGTGATTAAAAGTAAACACAGAGTGAAAGTGGGAGGTTAGTAAGGTCATTAGTAAACCAAAAGAGTGGATGGTGTTGAAAGAGAATAAAGTAATAGCAAAATTTTAGGAGTTTGATTTAGCAAATGCTTTATATGAAGTAAAATTGGACGTGAATTTACTATAACTAATTTGATTGTCACCTAACGTTCACAAAGAAATTCAAGAAAATTCTACGAATGGGTTATGTTATAGAGCCTATTGGTATCAATCAAGTGGTTAGTGAATGGTGGGAGCATGTGGAAAAACACTACCCTAGGATACATGCTTACATGGATGGCATTCTGATAGAAAATATCGTGGTAGCTTACGTGAACATAATGAGTATGCATTTATTGGAGAGGCTAGATCTGCCTATCTAAAAGAATGTCACTAATATCCTAAAAATGGTTGATGATGGTTTGAGGCAACTAGAAGAAATGGTGTCTCAAGTGCATGTGATCATAGTGCATGTTGAGTGTATTCTTGACTTTCGTGTTATTTGATTTGGTGAGAGGTGAAGCTATCAGTTTGCTGCTGCTTGGATGGGCATGGATCTCACACTCTGATTGTTTGGTGGATATCCCAACTAGAGCACATGTTGAAAAGAATGATCTTAAATGCCTATCCTAGGCACCCATTGAATGAAATGGCATTATCCCCCACTATGGAATGGGAGGTGCTTTAGGGGATCTCTACCATTGGAACCTCATGAGAACAAACGAGAGGGGAGAGAGGTGAAGAGACCAAGAGCACACACACACACAGAAGAAATGGAGACTTGAGCATATAGAGAGATAGGGCTAAAATCATTTTCTTCTTCTTTCTTCTTTCTTCTTCTTCCACTCCAAAGAACTAAGTTTACGAGATGATAAAAGGCTAATATGAAAGTACCATAATGTATGTACATGTAGTCACTAAGTGTGAACTTGCTAGGAAAGAAGAGGTGGTGTAATAAATATGCCATAACTAGGGATGGACTACGTGGGTATAGTCTAGTTGTAGAATCACTGGCATATCTTCATGTTGCTCACGTAAAATGCTAGTGAATAATACCATGCCATATCACCAAGGCACATAGTGAATGCTAGCTCATGTAGAGCTGGATATCTCAACACTCCCCCTTCAACTCACCATCTCAATACTTGTATCACACTCACATACATAGAGTGAGTGATCAGCCTATGCTTTGTAAAATCCAATGCTGACAAGGTATTTTGCAATCCTACCATGTCATGCCCTAGGTGCTTGCTTCAGCCCATAGAAGGCCTTACAAAGCGTGCATGCATGATCTAGATGATTGTCATTCACATCACTAAGTTGTTTCTCCACATAAATTTCCTCTTGCAACTCCCCCTACAAGAAGATATTCTTAACATCCATTTGATACATGATGTAATCTTTTGATGCAGCCATTGCTATGATAGCCCTAACAGTGAACATTTCAACCACTAGAGCAAAGGTCTCCTCATAATCAATACCATGAGTCTAAGCATACCCTTTGGAAACCAACCATGTCTTATATCATCAATAGATCCATTTGATTTATGCTTGACCTTGTAAAACCATTTGCAACCAATAGATTTCTTACCTTCAGGTAGAGGCACTAAATCACATGTGTCATTATCCATAAGTGAAGCCATTGCTTCATCCATAGCATGATTCCAATACTCATTACCGAGTGCATCCTCAAAATAATTAGTTTCAATATCCTGCACAACCTTAGCCATGTATGCATATAGTGATGAGCTATATAGTTGTCATAATTCAATTGTTATATTGGCTTTCTCACTCTACTTGTCCTGCGTGGACATGCACCACTACCGATGATTACTTTATCATTCTCTTATGCCTTCCACAAATTAGGCGTTCAAATAGATGGTATCTCAAACTCCTTATCCAAGCTTTTCTCAGACCCATCTAAATCAGCATCAATATGAGAGAAACTTGATGATACATCTATCACAATAGGTAAGTCTCCAACTTTATCTTTACCTTTTCTTGATATTTGTGATATACTTGGTTGTGTAATCTTTGATCTCAATTTTCCACTCCAAGGTCTATCAATAGAACCATGATTAGGAGACTTTTGTGGTCCACTCAATCTGTTGAGATGTTTATTGCAAAGCCACACTCTCATGCTCATTAACCCCAACTGCATTCTGCACATGACTATACCAGCTACTCATTCCATAAAAAATAACATCCTTACTAACTCTCAGCTCACATGTAACATGGTTATAACATATATATCCCTTCTACTCAAGAGAATATCCAACAAAAACACATTTTTCTACTTTGGGATCCAATTTACTATGGAACTTATTGGGAATATGCACATAAGCAATACATCCAAATTCTTTCAAATGGGACAGATTTGGCTTTTTGCTTGTAAATTTTTCTTTGGGTATCAACCCATGTATAGCAACAGTGAGTGTCCTATTCATAATGTATACAATAGTAGCAACTGCTTTAGCCAATAGTAGTGAGGCAAGTTTCTTTATGACATCAATGCATGAGCCACCTCTGCAATATGTCTGTTTTTCTCCTCAGCAACTCCATTTCTCTGCAGAGTGTATCGTATTGCCTCTATATACCATTTTTCTAAAAAATTAGAAAAATCATAAGAGAGAGATTCTGCCTCTCCATCCAATCTTAGACGTTTAATATGTAGCATTTTCTCCTTCTTAACCAAAGCCTTAAATCTTTTAAAGTGATTAAACATCTCACTTTTGTCATGCATGAAGTAAATCCATACTTTGCGAGTATGATCATCAATGAAGGAAACACGATACCTACACAACCACTCAAAATTGCAATCTTCGTAGGACCCTATCAATTCAAGTGGCTTCTTACATACATGGATTTTATGTGGAAATGCATGCCTTGATTGCTTTCCAAGCTGACATGATTCACTTACTTTGTGCATCCCATCAACTTTAAACTTAGGCAACCCATTCACAATCTATTTTGACTGCATGGCTTTCAACTGCTGCACATTTATATGACCAATTATTCCAAATTTCAATATCAACCACAACACCTAAATTTGTGCAAACATGGTAACATCCATTTCGGGTAGACTTATATCAAGAGTAAACAATCTACCAATATGTTTCCCTTTTGTAATCAGTCTGTAATCATTTTTGAAAAGAATAAAAAGTGAGCCAAACTTGAAATCCTTGTTCTACTACATCTGACCAACAAAAACCAAAATTTTTAAATGTTTGGTACATGCAGCACATCAACAAATAGTTTTTCCACCTTGCATACTCAAATGAATATTTTCAACATGAGTAATGGGGTGAGTTGTATCATACCCTGTCTCCACATAGCTCAGGGACTCTGGACTGCACATCTCTCTAAGCCATTCTCCATGAGAAGTCATGTGGTTAGAGGCACCTGAATCTACATACCATACATCATTCATTAGTGAATCATCAGTAAGTCACAATATTCATAAAGTTCCACATAACAATAAAATATTCGCTTTTGTCATCATTACTTTTGTTATGACTACTAGATGTATAATTACCTTGTTGTTTTTTTCCATTTCTAATTTCAATTTTTTTTTAAAAGAAATATTTAGAAATCTGTTATTTTTTACCACAATGCTAGCATTCTCTATTATCACTAGAATTCTACAGTCCGTTAGATTCTACAACTTGTCCTCTTTGGCTCCCCCTTCCTTGATGTAATATTTCCATGCAATAAAAGTTAGTTGGTTAGTTCAAAAGTTAGTTAGTCAATTAATAAGTTAGTAAGATTACTAACTAAAGACTAACTAAGGTAAAAACTGACTAGAATTAATAGCTAATAATTTTCATTAAATTAATAATATATTTTTAAAAAATCGAGAGTCATAAATCTGACACTTTTCTCTGATTGATAAGGACCGTAGCCACCTTTCACAAAAAATACAATGTGAATGGGACTTATGAGCCATATTAATCACTAGTAATAATGTGTATAGTTTGAATGGACCAAAAATATTAGATTCTTGGGGGGGAGGGGGGGAGGGGGAGGGGGCTATTATATTTTAGATATTATCCTAAAAAGATAGAAACTAAAGTCATTTATAAGAAAAGACAAGTGATATTTTAGTTAGTTTTGGAGATTTTATAAAAAGAGAAATAAAGGAAAGTGACTAGAAAAATCGCGCGCGTGCCGCGATCGCAATCTACAAGCAATAGACAACACTTCGAACAGAGAAAAGAAGGAGTGAACTAAGAGATATCTATCCAAGTGTCTTGGACCAAGTGTCTTGGAGTTTAACCCCCCTTTTGGAGCCAATGCAACCATCAAATTTATGATCTAAGCATCAGATCAGTGAGTCTTCTAAGAGCCCCTCCACTTGTGTTCTCAGACTTATCCCCTCCTCTCTAATTCATTATAAATATGAGGCATGGGGAGGCACAAGGTAGCAAAAGGAAACCTCGAAAGGCTGCAAGAGAGAGAGAGAGAGAGAGAGTATACCCCTCCAAGAGATTGTGAGAGAGAGCTTGAGAGAGAGAGAGAGAGAGAGAGAAGAGTTACCCTGAGAGGCTGCACAATTTTCCTCTATCTCGATCCTCGATTTAACCATCTTCTCTTACGCTCTCCCATCTCGAATCTATTCCACCTTCTTAATCTCTTGAGTGTAGTAGCAAGGACGATGGCCTCCAAGCGAAGAATGTCGCATGCAGATGACAATCCTACAACTAGCAACAGAGCTTCGGGCAAAGACATCAACCAATTGCGGTACCGGTCGTAAGTAATGTATTTTCAAATTGATAGGTGCTTGTTTTAATGCTTGCAAGAGATGCATTAGGCTCTGTCCATTGTGCTAGAATAGGTCATTGAAAAGGATAAATCGCATCTCAAATATTCAAAGATGAAGTTTGTGAAGTGCTTGTATCAAAGGGAGTAAAATTGCACCTCGTTGCTATGTGATGAATCCATGCATAGCATAAGGAACATATGGGACACTAAAGTATTGAGCATTGATGAGTCTTTGATTAATTTTTACCGAGGATAATATTGTTTAAAGTTTGCAAATGCATATACACGGTACATACACGGGAGAGATTATGTAAACTTTACATCGATGACATGCGACTCCTTCCCTTAGAAGAAAGGAAGATAAAGCCAAGAAAAAATGTTGCATAGTAGGAAAATGCTAAAAGATAATTGTCACTTAGAGAAGAGACATAAATGCTCTTGCTAGATTGATTAATTTGCATTGGAATGATAGGACTTATGTCACGTATAGTATTGGAAACTTTAGCATATACCTTAGGCTAAAGGAGGTAATATTAAGTAAATTCTACTCTTTGGCCCCAAGGGGGAGAGTGAATATGCGACGGAATTATTGTCGCATCTATTATTGTATTTTTTGGGAAAACTACAATTAGTTTTGTTGGTTGATTGAACAACACCCTAAATGTTTTTCTTTCAATCAAGGGATTGTTGCATTGTGATTTGGATAAATATTCCAAGGCTTGTGTTGATGGCAAATACATGGCAGGGGTCTGTAATGACAAGTTGCCATGGGAATAAAGGAATATTTTTCTAGAATATGATATTAGGGCTGATTGCTTTGATTGTGCTTGAATTTTAATTGGATTAATTAAGGAGGGATATTTTGCACATGTGGATCATCTCCAAGATCACATCATGGATTATCCCGAGAGGGCACTGCTTGATTCACAGGCCGATGGTCGACTGGTGAAAAGGCCGACCATGGAAATGGCATCTCACTCCTAGACGGCTTGTGGGTTAGGTGGAGCTCTAAACACCCCTTGCCTGTCCAGAGTGGAGTTGGAGATCCCCGTGAGCCCAACATCTGGGACATTGGAAGATCCTATTCTAGATAAAGGATGGAACTTTTGGTGCCATGTGATTTGCATCAGGTACTTCTGTTGGACATAAGGGATACATAATTCTCCTGTATGGGCAGGAGACAAAGATTAACTTAAAGATAAGTTAAGGAACTTGTTTGATAAAAGGACTGCTTGTTTTGTTTTTGTGTATGTGTTGTAAATTACCTGAATAAATTCTATGCCCTAAAAGGCTTAATTAATGAAGCTTATTTTAAATGTCGCACATAAATGTGGTAGGACCTAATTAGACAACTAAAGCTATCAAGGGAAGCGGGTGGACGGAATCCCCTGACGGGTCCGTCCTACGGCCGGGTGGTCTTAGAGAATTGGGAGGCTTCTCACAAGGATTTATCATCAAATGACTTTAGGTATTGTTAAGTTAGAAACCGATTCATGCCGTTTTAGGGGACATGAATGGGACTATGCCCTACGAGTAGAGAGGTTGAGCGGTGCATCCCTCTCATTTCCCATTCTCTATGAGCCAAGTGCAGCATAAATTTGCTTCAACTCTATTGTTCCTACTCAAAGTGGGTCATCTGGAGCTCGATGATAGCTACTTCCTAGAGACTTGGTTGATAGGAAAGAAACCCTGACTTCAGGTCGGTCCTAAGTTGGAACAGCTGGATACTTTCGCTTCAGGGTAGAATTAGGGAGACCTAGATCGCAAACCCTGTGACATTCCTTGCGAGTGCCAGGTAGCACTTTGTAGACTCTCTTCTTGATGGGCTGCTAAGACGTGTCCCATAAGTGGACAAGCGGACACGTTACAGTTGGTATCATAGCAAAAACTTCATGATGATATATGATTGATTAATGTTCGGTTCATAGACATATCCTAAAAAGAAATAACTTGAGTGGTATGACTTGATTGACAGGCATCTTCTGCACCCACGAATGCTGACATGCAAGAGAAGAAATTTCTTCTCAAGTAAATTTAGGCACTCGAGTTTGATGGAGAAGTGTTAGACGTCGTAGCAGAAGCAGAGATATGGATTGAGACGATGGATGACTATTTCTCTTCTTCAGGAACTGCCTCCATGAATCAAGCAATGATTGGAAAACTGAAGTTAGTTGGCCAAGCTCGGTTATGGTGTAAGCAATGGTGCAAAGATCAAGGTATTTCTGAAGCCATTGTTACATGGACTCAGTTGAAAGATGTTGTATGTGGATGATACCTTTTGCCAACCTAGCAGACCTTGAAGATGAATGAATTCTTCAAGCTCAAGCAGCTGGAATTAACCCTGGAAGCTTACTACTCAAAGTTTGTAATCCTACTAAAATATGCACCACCTATGGATATTGCACAGCAAGTATCCAAGTTTTGCCCTGGCCTGAATACTCCTCTGAACCACCGTCTTGAAGCAATGCGTCCAATGGACTTGCAAGATGCATTACTCTGAGCGAATCCAATTGTCCATGAACTTAAATTGGGCAATTGTAGCAAAGATGACTATGGAGATCAGGATAAGAGATGCCATACGTGCGGAGAGATAGGGTACATCCGTAGGAGATGTCCCTACTATCAATGCTTCCATTATAATGAGCTAGGACACATCCAAGCAGACTACCATGATCTAAGTCCAGAAGACATTGAGCCTCCAAGAAAATGAAGCTACACAGGTGCAGTCTATGGATATATAGACGAATCAGATGAAGACGAAGATCTAGATCCCACTAAACCTTATTAGGAGGACTAAAATTCCTAGAAGCTTAATCGACATGTAACACAATTGAGAATAAATCCTACTCTTGTACCTATGGTTAATTTGAATAATATGAGTGCACTACTTGAAACATTAAGAGTAGTGCAGCGGATGCTTAGTGGGTCTTAACCCACAGGTCATAAGCCCCATTAGTGCTTGTCTTCCCCAGAGCACATCTCGATTTCTCTAAGGGGGGAGGATGTAATATTTCAACGCAATAAAATTTAGTAGGTTAGTTCGAAAGTTAGTTAGTCAATTAATAAGTTAGTAAGATTACTAATTAAAGACTAACTAAGGTAAAAATTGACTAGCATTAATAGCTAATAATTTTCATTCAATGAAAAATATATTTTAAAAATTGAGAGTCATAAATCTGTCATTTTTCTTGGATTGATAAGGACCGTAGCCACCCTTCACGAAAAGTACAATGTGAATGGGATCTATGAGCCATATTAATCACTAGTAATAATGTGTATAGTTTGAATGGACCAAAAATATTAGATTCTTAGGGAGGGGAAACTATTATATTTTAGATATTATCCTAAAAAGATATAACTAAAATTCATTTAAAAGAAAAGAAAAGTGATTGTTTCAGTTAGTTTTAGAGATTTTATAAAATGAGAAATAAAGGAAAGTGACTGGAAAAATCGTGTGCACCGTGATCATAGTCTACAGGCAGTAGACAACACTTCGAACAGAGAAAAGAAGGAGTGAACTAAGAGATTTCTAAACAAGAATCTTGGGGTTTTACCCCCCTTTTGGAGCCAATGCTACCATCAGATTTATGATATGAGCATCAGATCACTGAGTCTTCTAAGAGCCCCTCCACTCTTGTTCTCAGACTTATCCCCTCATCTCTAATTCATTATAAATATGAGACATGAGGAGGCACAAGGGAGCATAAGGAGACCTCGAAAGGCTGCAAGAGAGAGGGAGAGAGAGAGTATATCCCTCCAAGAGATTGTGAGAGAGAGCTTGAGAGAGAGAGAGAGAGAGAGAGAGAGAGAGAGAGAGAGAGAGGAGTTACCATGAGAGGCTACACAATTTCCCTCTATCTCGATCCTCAATTTAACTATCTTCTCTTCTGCTCTCACATCTCGAATCTATTCCACCTTCTTAATCTCTTGAGTCTACTTGTGGATGATGGCCTCCAAGCGAAGAATGTCGCGTGCAGATGACAATCCTACAACCAGCACAAAGCTTTGGGCGAACGCATCACTGTCAATCCAATTGCAGTACTGGTCGTAAGTAATGTATTTTCAAATTGATAGATGCTTATTTTAATGCTTGCAAGAGATACATTAGGCTCTACACCTTGTGGTACTAGAATAGGTCATTGAAAAGGATAAATCGCATCTCAAATATTCAAAGATGAAGTTTGAGAAGTGCTTGTATCAAAGGGAGTGAAATTGCACCTAGTTGCTATGTGATGAATCCATGCATAGCATAAGCAACATATGGGACACTAAATTATTGAGCATCGATGAGTCTTTGATTAATCTTTACCGAGGATAATATTGTTTAAAGTTTGCAAATGCATATACATGGTACATACATGGGAGAGATTATGTGAACTTTACATCGATGACATACGACTCCTTGCCTTAGGAGAAAGGAAGATAAAGCCAAGAAAAAATATTGCATAGTAGGAAAATGCTAAGAGATAATTGTCACTTAGAGAAGAGGCATAAATGCTCTTGCTAGATTGATTAATTTGCATTGGAATGATAGGACTTATGTCATGTATAGTATTGGAAACTTTAGCATATACCTTAGGCTAAAGGAGGTAATATTAAGTAAATTCTACTCTTTGGCCCCAAGGGGGAGAGTGAATATGCGATGGAATTATTGTCGCGTCTATTATTGTATTTTTTGGGAAAACTACAATTAGTTTTGTTGGTTGATTGAACAACACCCTAAATTTTTTTCTTTCAATCAAGGGATTGTTGCATTGTGATTTGGATAAATATTCCAAGGCTTGTGTTGATGGCAAATGCATGGCAGGGGTTTGTAATGACAAGTTGCCATGGGAATAAAGGAATCTTTTTCTAGAATATGATATTAGGGCTGATTGCTTTGATTGTGTTTGAATTTTAATTGGATTAACTAAGGAAGGATATTTTGCATGCATGGATCATCTCCAAGATCACATCATGAATTATCCTGAGAGGGCATTGCTCGATTCGCAAGCCGATGGTCGAGTGGTGAAAAGGCCAACCACGGAAATGGCATCTCACTCCTAGACCGCTTGTGGGTCAGGTGGAGCTCTAAACACCCCTTGCCTGTCCAGAATGGAGTTGAAGATCCCCGTGAGCCCAACGTTTGGGACGTTGAAAGATCCTATTCTAGATAAAGGATGGAAATCGTGGTGCCATGTGATTTGGATCGGGTAGTTCTGTTGGAGAGAAGGGACACATAATTCTCCTGTATGGGTAGGAGACAAAGATTAACTTAAAGATAAGTTAAGGAACTTGTTTGATAAAAGGACTGCTTGTTTTGTTTTTGTGTATGTGTTGTAAATTACGTGAATGAACTCTGTGCCCTAAAAGGCTTAATTAATGAAGTTGATTTTAAATGTTGCACATAAATGTGGTAGGATCTAATTAGACAACTAAAGCTATCAAGGGAAGCGGGTGGACGGAACCCCTCGACGGGTCCGTCCTACGGCTGGGTGGTCCCAGAGAACTGGGAGGCTTCTCACAAGGATTTATCGTCAGATGACTTTAGGTATTGTTAAGTTAGAACCTGATTCATGCCGTTTTAGGGGACCGGGCTCTACAGGTAGAGAGGTTGAGCGGTGCATCCGTCTCATTTCCCATTCTCTATGAACCAAGTGCAGCATAAATCTACTTCGACTCTGTTGTTCCTACTCAAAGTGGGTCATTTGGAGCTTGACGCTAGCTACTTCCTAGAGACTTGGCTAATAGGAAATAAACCTTGACTTTAGGTCGGTCCTAAGTGGGAACGGCCGGATACTTCCACTTCGGGGCAGACTCGGGAAGACCTAGATCGCAAACCCTGTGACATTCTTTGCGAGTTCCAAGTGACACTTTCTAGACTCTCTTCCCGATGGGATGCTAAGATGTGTCCCATAAGTGGACAAGTGGACACGTTACACTTGGGACTATCCTCCTCTATTTTGTTGTGCATCATGACCTTAGTCACAACCACGACCTTGGCCTTTGCCATGACCTCTACCTCTACTAGTACAGTAAAATACCTATTCAGACTTATTCTTTCTTTGAGAAGAAGAGAAATCCAAGTCAAGTTCTTTTCCTCAAGTACCAGCATAGAAATCAAGTGTACAAAATCAGGGATATCATCCCTTGTATTCATAGATGACCTAAAGCTCTTCTATTCATCTCCAAGTCCATCTAAGTATGCATGCAAAATATCATCATCATCAACTACTACACTAATAGATCTAAGAGCTTTCACAATAATCTTGATCTTCAAAAGACATAAGGACAAGTTTTTTCTTTTCACTTAATTCATCTCTAACACTTGAATTGCAATTGTCTCACCTTTGTATTTATTTTGAACAACCTTGCCAAATTCTTCCATGCAATTGTGGGGGTTTTAGGTTCTTGCAAATAGCCCATCATGCTATTTTTGATACTAATAGACATAGAATACATGACTTTACTCTTTGTGTTTACTTCCAATCTTTCTTAGCCTTTAGTTGTTCTACAGTAGCATTTTATGCCCAAACTTCAAGTGCTACTACCATGCCTCCTTCAATGTAATTCCAAATACCTTTGCCCTTTAACAAATTTATCATCCTCAACTTCCATACATAATAATTATTTTTATCAAGCTTCTTGGTGACAGCCTAATTAAAGTTGTTAGTCATTCTAAAAAAATAAAAAACCTTGCACAAACCTACAATCTGCAAGGAAGCTGATATAAGGTACACCACAACAAAACACACAATATTTTTCACTCATTTCATGACAATAACTATAATATATAATCTATATGTAAGTACCTTTTGTGTTTGCAACCTAACAAATACATGAAACCTTATAGATTTGAAGCATGTAACCTATGCACTTGTAAATGACGAACATAGTCAAAAGTGCAGTTTACCCAAATATTGTTATATGGACCACTTACAGCTCCATAACAAAGGCCAAAATGACCTTAGATGCCAAAAATCATAGTGGGATAGCCCTGGAGGGCTGATTTGCAATATATATACCATTCTTACAACTCCCCAAGTTTCACTGCAATCGAAGATTGCAACCCTGCCAACATCCTAAGGGCCTCATGCGGCTATAACCTAAGGCAAATCGAGCAAGGTGGATTGCTTGCATACTTAATTTCCTACTCCACCATCTCTATCTCAACCTTCAATCAGGCTCTACACAGTTATGGGATGGCTATGATATCATGAAAACAAACAAGAGGGGAGAGAGATGAATAGACCAAGATCATACATATACAAAAGCAATGGAGACTT